>NW_028277167.1:18367500-20777500 GCF_051122295.1 Plectrocnemia conspersa
AGAGAGAACTCAATAAATAATTTATTTATAATAAATTTATTCTGTGAATAACTCATATTTTATATAGAGAACCTTTATTGGTACTCTAAAAGGATAACGTTACAGATAAGTAAGCTTTCATTCCAATTTGTCATTTTATAACGATTCTTTTTGATAGTTATCGAATCTCGAAGGGTAACAAAAAGGGTTTATTCTTCAGTATCCTAATGTAAAAGCCGATATTTTTCTATAGCGAAAATTCTATTGCTCTCGTAAATGTATTTATAAAGTAAAAAAAGTATTATTTAAAATATTTTTTAACGCAGGTTTAAAACAAAATTTTGTTTAGTTTAACTCTTGACGTTTCGTCAAAAATCTCTTTCAGAATCTATAGAGAAATAACTTTCTTTATTACTTTAATACAAGTATTGTGATCTGCGGTTGAAAAAGCGTAATATAAATTCTTCTAAAGATGCTGCAAAAGATTTTTGACGAAACGTCAAGAGGAAGAGCCCCATCAAATGCAGACGGCAAAATATTAATTTATAAATATGTCAATATTATAAATAAATCATAATATGGTGTTAAGTATTCGAGCAAGCATTTCTGTTTGACTTATTCACCGTAAGCTGTGTTTAACCTTAATTCAGACATAGGTAACCGGGTCTTGTTTATCTACGACGTGAAAAGTTATGTTATAAATTCGGTTCAAATTTAACTATAATTTATAAATATTATATATACAATGTGCTACCTATTTTACATATAATGTCATTTATGTTCCAATATCAAACAGCTTCTAAACATGGAGACGAATAATCAAATTAAGATTGTAGAAATTAAATAATTTTGAGAAACGTTGATAATGATTGTATACTCAAAATCGGATGTTAAATTTTAATGTTTCTAATACATACATATGTATATATGAATGTGTATAAATTTATGCAACATGAAAGGTTTCTTTTGACATAAATAACAAACTATAGAGCTAAACATGCATTTGCAAGCAAAACAACTCACTGACATGCAAGTTGATTATATTAAAAAATATGCATGTAAGACAGTTAAGTTATGAAATACATATGTACAGCAAATAAAAATGTGACCTGAAGGTCTATAATCTCCAAATTAATTTTGAATTAAACACATGATAGTTATTATTATTTATAGAATTAGTATTTCCTCCATTTTTGCTATAAGTTGATTGTAAATTTATTATAGCTACAAACTATATTTTTCTTAAATTTAAATTAAGAACCGAAAGCTTTAATAAATATACTATGAAAATGCATATAGAAAAAATATTTTAGAGCAAAGGAAAAAGTTTTAAAGTATAATTTATAGATACTGATAGATTGTAAATCAGTGTATAATTTTACATACAATCCGAATTAACCTATTTTTTTATATTATATACTTCTCAGATACTATTTAAATAAATAAATTAGGAGAAAGTCTTAAAAATCGAATCTCATTGTAAAAAGCACCTAAATATTATTTATTAATTCAGAGAAATTCACAATTTATATTCTACATGCAATATGCAATAGCGTCTCTCTCCAAAAATATTTTAAGGAAATCAGAAATACTCTCATATATTATATGAGAGTGTTTCATTGTTGTGTATAATTCACAAAACAATTTATATTTAATACATATATATAAATAAATCTGCAAAATAATTTCTCAAAAATGCATTTTATTGATAAAGTGCTTTTACATCTAAGCTCCCCATATAGAATATACATAAAAAGCTTTCATTTTTCGATCATAAATTTCAATTATAAAAAAGTCAAAGATTGCTCCTTAAACTTGTTATACGAGCGAGGATAAACTCGTTAAGATGATTTATGCAGCAGTCGAAAGTGTTAAGTTTTCGCAACGGTAGGTCGAGTTGAAAAGTCACATACGACTGTAAGCAATTAGTGATTTATTTAATATCTACTTATGGAATGTCAAAACGCGATAAGTCCCCGAGAAAAACGATTTCCCATAAGCGTGAGAATTAGAAATGCGATTGTTGTCAGCGAAACGTAACGTTGCGAACTGAAAAACCAAACGAACAATGAAGATATATATTTTTAGTGTTATAAAACGCGTTATATAACACACGTTGAAGTTACTTTTTTTATTTCATCCAATATTTTTTCGCATTGTTCCTTCAATGGGAAATGTTCAGTATTATGTGGTGTTTGATATATGATTTTTTTCTGTAATTTTTAAACCTCAATTGAGTAAAGTAGAAGCAATATATTTTACGAAACGTTTAAACTGTGAACGGATTTTATATACACACATACACTTACGTATATTACGATCTTAACGGCTGGCGATATAAATTGAATGAACGTTCGAGTGTATAAAAGTGTCAAAGACTCAATTGGTAACGTTTATGAATTTATTTAATTGAAACGAAACGCTCAAATGTGCCTTTGAAAGAGGTTGAATGCGAGAAAGATTTATGCTACATATTTTTGCATAAATTAAAATAATAAAATATGATAATATATAAAAATATACATGGACAATATAAGACTTAAACCTAAATATTTATTTAAACATGTTGTTTAAATAAGTGTCACGAAATTTTGTGAATTTAAAATTAATATAAAAAACTAAATTCTGCCTATAACTTAGTAGGCCTTGGGTTGTACGTATATACTTAAAAGTGTATGAATGACATTTAACTGACTAAGCAAATATGACAAAATACGTTTGTCCTATGATTCAATCTGCTTAGCTACTCTGTCTTGTAAAGCTCTAAAAGTTTTCATTTGAATCTTTTCCGACAACAAGGTGTTTTAATTTTTACTGCGATTCCAAAGAATCGAGCCATATTCGACGCGAGTTAATTGTTAAAGTTACACATAAGATCAGAGGCAGATCAATTTTGACTATGGTTCGAACTACTCCCAAGCCTTCGACGGAAGTATTCCTGGTTAAAACACATAAAAAATCTTAAAAATGCTAAAAGGTAGACGGTTGTGGTTGCTTACCACCACAGTGATTCAAGGACTTTTTGTAAAGACAACGAGTCCGCATTTGTGCAAATACACTTTTAAATCATAATGATTTAAACATTCTCAATTGTTGCATTTATGTCATTGACAAAAAAGAAAAGCAGATAAATAAATTTTGTATCCATGCGATACTCTTGAACAAAAAAATACATATTAATGGCGGCCTTAAGTAACTTGAGAGTAAGCTAATTGGGTATTTTAGTTTTTGAATAATAATATCATAACACACTCTGTCAAATGCTTTGTGAAATTTGCCATAATAATGTCAACTAAGATTTTAGTATCATTGCTTTAGTGAAGCATTAAAGGTTAGTGACCGTGAAAAGACGCGGACGAAAACGTTTTTGGTCCACTCAATAATGATTATAGATGTATTTGTAAATAATTATATAAATTAATAAATTAAATTATGCAATTCTTTCAACATAGAGATTTTAATGCGAACTTTTTTCTTCTCCACCCCCCCCCCAAGATCATAATTTATTTTATATTTATATTGGCATAAATTATATAATTATATATTTTTAAAATATTTTTGAAACATTTTATGACGGAACTCTGTGAAAAGTCTCCATAGAGTTTTATAATCTGCTGATTCTTGCGCAGAGTTATTTATTATTATTTGATTATCAATGTAGTTCTTAGATTAGGCTGATTAGAGCAGTTGAGAAAATTGAAAACAATTGCCATTCAAATATTTCGATCTATTTTTAAAACTTTCGAGAAAGCATGTATCTTTTTAAACATCTGGCACGGACTAACTCATATTTATGCAGCATTTTCAAAACATAATATTTGTACAAAATAATTTTAACAAAAATTTAAATGATGAAAATTCTATATAAAATATAAATTCTTGATTCGGCTCTCGATTTTTCTCGAAAATAAATACTACTTAATATAAATAATTGCTCATTTGCGCAATTAATTATATACATAGTTTATACATCACACTTAAGTCAAAGATGTATCAAAAAAATGTTGCTCTTTAGATTTTTTCCTATAAAAAAATAGCATAACAATTATTAAACTACCAACATAAAAGATATTTAATTTGAAATTTAAATATTTAGAGCTAATTAATTCATTCCAAAAATAAGTATGTTTATAGATTAATAAAATAAATAATACCTAATAATATATTAATTTAAATTAGCTAAATATATGCATTTTTTTGCTATTCACAAGGAGGCAAATTAAAACATAACACAATAATAATCAAGTTTCACTTCGAAAGTGGATAAGACCAGTTTTGATTTGAGATGACCCATCACAAATATTTTTATGTAATTATAATATAACAATTATGAACGGAAGGAAGCTCTCGCAGCGTATTATGAATACCAATCGATACCCCCGCCGCGTTCAATAAATTAAAAGCTCGACACGTGTGGAGAAATGATTAAAAATAATAATTGCTGTAATTTTATCATCGTACCATTATAATAATAACCCGCGATTAATTGAATATAAATTATTAACCTGGGAGTTAAACCCGATCCGATAAAAACTGTACCATGGCTTCGCTCGCCAGTTTAATTTTGATCGAAATGCTTTTACGGCCTTTACTAATCAAATTACATTATTTGTTGTAAATAATATGCGTGTTTTAATAAACAACCATAATACCGAGTGAGATTAGCAATTACGGCAATTAGCAATTCGACACAGCGAATCGTAGAGAAGAATATGAATGAGAACATTCGTGATTAATGCCTATCGATTATTCTTCACTTTCAGTTGGAAGAAAGTATTCTTTAGTCGTTTTAGCACAGTGTTGTTCTTGTACGCATCTAAATTGTTGTTTGTATGAAACTAATGAAAGTACTGAGGCAATTATTGGAGTGGAGAAAAAATAGAACGTGCGTGGATATGTAAAAAAATGTTTTTGATGAATTACACGAACTACTAATGTATCATCAATTTGATACATTTTAATAGCATGGAATAATTAAATACCATATGTGTTGTAATTGCGTGTAAGATTTATATTTATACGTACAAATTAAATTTAATATCCTACAATACTAATGTAATATTAATCGAGTATTGACTCAAATTGTATTACCTTTTTAAAACGAAGAGTATATACAAAGTGTATAAATTTAATTAATATTGTCTATATATTTATTACCAATTAAAAATAATGTTGATAATATAATTTACAAACTCTTATTATAATTCTAAATATTTATAAGCTGATCGAAAATAATTGTAGTAGATTTTTTTTAAATGCTTGATAATCAGTATATAATATGTAGATTTACTATAAAATATATTATCATGTGATAACGTTTTCTATATATTTTTATTATAGATATCATACTTAAACATTTAACATTTTATTTGTGGATAATTTCATGCATTAAATACGAATCTGGGTATGTGTTTCATTATTGATATTTTTATAATAAGAGCATTTTAACCTTACAGGTTATTTATGCGTGAAGAAAAAAAAAAAGATATTATAAAATATAAAAATTTCTTTATATATGTACATTTCTATGCTACATTGTATACATTTCTTTGCCATAAATACATATAATGTTTTATCTACTTACATTATTGCAAATAAATAACTTACTTATTTTTTATTATTTAAATGTAAAATGATTAAATATATGTAAATATCTAATGAACACAATTATAATAAAACTTAATATGTATATACATATGTATCATACATAAAAGATTAAAAAATAATAAGCACATCAAGAAATCAAGGACCTTATTAAAATATGTATAATAAAACAATTACGAATTGGCTACAAATTATTTTTTTAATTTATTACAAAAATTTTAACACTATTTTATATATTTTGGTAATTTATATTATAAGTCAAAATCACCATACAAAATAAAAAGACTAATTTTAGTGTCTTGTTCGAAAACAATTTGATCATGCTGTCTAGTTTAATAATTATATTATATATAAAAAAACTTTAGTAGGATTTTAGTACTAAAATTCTCAAATGTCGAATTTGCTTATCCTTATTAACAACATATGTTTTAAGGCTATGTTATCTAACGGTGGACATAATAATAATAAGGCTACAAATGTAGCACGTGAATGTATAATTTTACATATGATATTTTTTTGCAAATTTGGACTGTACAGTCCATAATTTTACAACGCAGTAATGTTAATTCATTATCCTCAAAGTTAGACATAATTTGTTAAGTAACGTTTTAAAGTCATCTCGATTGGTTAATCAGCATATATTTCAGCATAGATAAAACAGAAAAACTGTACTTTAGAATCATAAAATATAGGTTTTACTGTAGATAAAATTGTAATACAATACAAATTTAGCCTAATATTTGAAGCCTAGTTTGTAATACACAAATCAATTGTTCAAATCTGTCAAAATGTTGATTTCCGCGATCGAATTTACGCAATATAGGTGCTTGAATCATTGAGATATAAAGTCGTGATCTCATGCAGAACGACCGTTCATTAAATATTGGTATTACCATTTTTTCATGTGACCTTTAAAGGTAGGCCAGAAAAAATGCGCATATAGATGATTCAGGGTGTTTATATTTTTATTATCAACCCATAATTTCAGGAAATATGTTATTTGCCACAATCAACGCTATTTGGTATATCATAAAAATATTCTTACAAAACGGTATTTTTTACAGCCAAAGTGTAATATATGCATTACAAATACACCATTGTTTTTTTAAGTAGCAAGTGTGACTATTTAATATGGTAATAAACGATTGCTTAACAATCGATAAAATTGAATTACAATACGTTCGTAAAAATCGGATATCTGCAATGCGCATTCGTGTCTGCAACAGACAATATTATTATATAATACGTAAGATTTCTTTATGGTGTCTTTTAAAATTGAGTTTGCTGTATTGTTTGCTATCATATAAATTTTTAAACGTTACAAAATCGATCCATGAACGGAAGGGGCTACATCATTATAAAGTACTCGCCATACCTCCGTCCATATCACAATATAATATCAGTCGGAAAGCGCTGAAATAATTCCTTTTTAATAATTAACTCACGTTTTGACTTCCTGCTCACCTAAAAATTCGATAGGCGATTTGGCGCAACAATAGAAGGTATGGCCAAATTTAGTTACAGTAGTTTTGTGTCGCAACTCGGATCTGGATCACGAACCAATAACAATCTCCGATACGGACGAAATCATAGTTAAAGTTCAAAAAGTTGAGCAAAGAGGAAAAATATACACAGCATCCGTTATAAGTAGTCGTGTGAAAATTTACGTGTTGAAACACTCTTAAGTATATGATTTTTTTAGAACGCACTACTACAATTTTAACTAAAATAATTATTTCATTTACAACAATACATTTTAGTTTAAGTACCGGGCTTTAAAAAAACATGTTTATTATCTTACTTTGATATTTCTAATGAAGTTTCATTGTTTTTCGAAACAAATTTTAAATATGCTGTTAAAGTATATACAACATACAACACATAGCATTAAAAGTAAGAACAATAGTTACGCTAATAAATATGAAAGTTGATGAAATCATTGATGATGCCATTGCATAATTTATTTTAATAAATTGAAAAGGTTTTGCACAAAAAAACAGCTATTAGGTATCCAGTTGCACCAGAATTCCCTGAATCCATATGTATTACAATATAATAAAATAGCCCACAAGGTTTCTAGCTTTATTATGCTGTTGAGAAATTCGTTTCGCAAATACTGTACAATGAAATGTGGTAGATTGTAAAGGAATAAAATAAAAGTAGTACAAAATAACATTGCTAAAATATTTTTATTTTACCCTTAAAGAACGCCTTTTAATTATGAATTAAAAGTATAAATTATACAAATTAATAATATCATGATAATGCTTGACTGGTTCGTAGAGTTGGAAACTCATTTTAAACGTGATACCAATCTGTAACTTCCAATCTAGTCTGACAAAGCATAAAAAGTAATCCATGTTATACAATCTTTCATTTTAATTGTGTTGTTTATTTGCATTAAAAAAAGGCAGAGCAGTCTAGATTAGGGCTTTGACTCTAAAAAACCATTAGTTGTATACATACATATATAAAGTAATTTTTCAAACTCAAAAAGCGCTTTTCAAACGTTGAGGGAAATGGGCTTTTCAGCGATGCGAGAATTGCGAAATTGAGTTAAAAACTTATACAAGTCGTATTATGTGTGAAAGGTGAACGAAGCTCTTTTTCATCTTTCCTCGTGGTACAGTATTATTTTTATATTTTCTTTGCATTTAGATTTAATCTCATGTTAAGCTACATATTAATTAATGTATTTATATAACCTTTAATGAATATTAATAGAGTGTTGATTATAAAAACCTGTTGCGTTCGACGCACGATAGATTTATTAATAACACAGTTAGGTTCAAAAGTATTCAATTGAAATATAATAGATATTAGATTATAAATCTGGCTTACAATATCATAATAAATAAAAGTAAGGAGCAATGAGATATGTTAATTAATGATAACTTTTACTAAAATGTGCGAAATTTTAATACTGTTTTTGTTTATAAGGAAAAAAAATATTTTTATATAGTTTTGTATCGAAAATTATATTTAGAAAAATTCCTAGGAAAATTACAAAATTAAAAATTTTAGTTAGAATATAAATTTATATGAGTATTTTAAAAAGTTTTACTACCGCAACATTTTTTTAAACCACTACATAAGAAATGCTATGTCCGTGCTAGATGTTTGAAAGCTTTAAAAGCTTTTAATATAGATCGGAAATATTTGTTTACGAATTTCTCAACTACCTTAATTTAGGAAGTATATTGCTAATCAGATAAAACAAAACTGCTTCACGTGAGAATCTGTAGATTGTAAAAATGATTGGGGGTTTCCACAGAGTTACGCCATATTTGCCTGTCGACACATTTAAAATTCGTTTTTTCAATAATTTACAGAATATTTAATTATCTAAAAAATCTTTATCTTGTTCGAAATATGAACATATTTAATAATTTATCATATCATTATTCTATTGAACTTTGTTCTCTTTGCATTATATGCATTATATATTTTTTTTTAAATTCTCGACAGTTATTCTGAAAATATTTTATTAGTATTACCAAATTTGTCATTGTTTGATTTCTCTTTTAATTCACACCAATCGTTTGATCATTATCTATTTTTAATTATATTTCGTTATGAAATCTAAAATCATTTACTAATTTTGTTTGTGTATTTTTATATCATACTAACTAGATAATTATTAAACACTTGCAATTTTATGAATACCTAAAATTATTTATTTAATTTATTTTTGCATCCGCATATAATTTATATCTATAATTGTAAGTCTCGCTCACAAATTGTTAAGTCTTTGACTAACTATTATGGTTTGATTTTACTTGTGACACAAATTGAATTTTATATATTGAGATAACACGCATCGCCCTTTTTCTTTACGTGTGCATACTATGAGTGATTTATAATTTAACAAGAAAAAGTACAGCTTATTATAAGAAAACTAGAAACGCAGCGATCTAAATTCAAGTGATTATTTCTAAAGACATCTATAGGTCGCTGGTGAGAGTGGGGACACGTATAATGCAATTGTGCATTTTCTTACCATTTCACACGTCGTTAACTAGAGTACTATTATCTCAAACGAGGCAGCATTTAAAAATATATAGTCGAAAAACGTTTATTAATAAGGTACTATACCATAAAATAAACAATAGAAGCAGATTTTCATTATTTCACCCTTGAAGCAAAATATATACGTTTAGACAATGATGTATGAGCTTTGGAGTTTCCCCCAGAGATTATCTGTTAAATTTTGCTAAAACTTTTTATGTACGAGCATACCTACGAACACATACGTTACTTAATGTAATAAATATAGTTAGCGTATGTATACATATTCTATAAGTCCCATCCCATCCTAAAGTCCATCGATCCGCTTTAAGCCAAGAATAAAACAGGAAGCGAGAGACGCCTCTCTCTAACTGCAAATGTACCATACCTTACTTAATCGTTCTTGGGCTCAAATCGTAACTATACACATAGCGTATAGACCATATGTAATTATTTCGTTTCGCCACAATACAGAACAATAAAGTGAGGAAGCTTCGATTGCTACTGGTACCCAGTAATTAAACGCGAATCGGCCGCAAACCAGAATAGTAGTTGTAGTGAAAGTAAAAGTGATCGATAAACGGTAAGATACTACTGCCATTTCGTCTCGACTTGCATGGTTATTAAAAAATATAAACGTGCGTTCTATATATTAGATGCAAAGTAACGATTGCATGCTGTGATAATTTACGGTAGCAATTAATCAATATAATAACTATCTAATGTCAGAGATAGATAGTAACGTTGATGAAGCTATATGTATTTTTAAGTTCGTTGCACGATAGTATAGTTCATGATTAAAATAATTAAATAATCTAAAATAGTAAAAGAACATAAAAGTATAATGCTTTATCGTACTTAAAGCTTAAATTATTTGGTATTGTTTACGAATAATTTCTTGGCAAAAATCAATCTGTATAAAATTTAAATTTAGCATACTTTCTACGTTTTCAATTGCTGTAATTTCATAGTATAATTTTGCAAAAGTCAAGTGAAAACGAATTACAATAAAAAATTTATGTTTCAGTCTAGATTTAAAGACGCATATTTAATATTGTCTTGCACATTTAATCGAGCGTATCACACGTTAAATCAAATAAAGATTTCAATAAAAAAAGTGGAAGTACTAGTTTTTTACGTACATGATAATGATAAGACAAGTAATGGATATTAATATTCAGATTAGTGTTATAATCGGTCGATGACTGTAACTTTCTTATGTAGATTTAAAAAATACATTTAATTTAAAACATGTTCCATTTTTTTTGTGTTTTGTAGTCTGAGAAAAACTAGTTTAACACTGAGTAAATCAATAATTGTATATAATGTAGATAATATCTATATATACATAATATCATCTACTATACTGATTAAATTTTTGCAAATTTTCTACATTTTAAAATATAAAGCAGTATACACATTTATTTTTTTAATTTAGATCCATTGATCAGATTTTAATATTCAAGAAGAAAAATGTATATTTCATGAATCTGTGAAAGAATTAATTTATATTAAATTTGGTTTTAGCAAAAAAATATGGAAATAATAATTAAGGTTTTGTCAATTTTACCTTCATAAAAATAGCTATTATTAGTAAAAAATATTCAGCAATAGTATTAAAACCAACTTCATATTTTTTATAAAATTAAATAAATATATAAATTTAAAAAAACATATGTATCTAAGTGATTTTTTAATGTCGATCCTTATAATAAAGCTATAAATGGTGAAAATACAAATAAATTTGTAATTATTTAAATATCACAAAATTAAGCTTAAAATACTTTTGATTAAATAAATAAAGAGCTATATTATTTCTGATTTTAATAATAAAAATAAATAAATCCTTTCCTTTAGGGGAAAAATTAAATATACTTGGTATTAATATTTTTAAATTATGATTATTTCATGTTTTACTCTAGCTTGAAAATATGTATTTAAAGAAAAATTGACATGCAGATTAAATGATTAGAAGATGTTTTTAATTCAATTAAATATATATTTTGAAAATAAATATTCTTTTATTTTCCGAAAAATTAAAAAAAAAACAAAATAGGAAGTGCTATTAAAATTTCCGTATACTGTATAGTTTCAAAGCTCCTGAACTAAATATGTTAGCGAATACATATTATACATTTATGTATGTAGCATAAGACGTTACATAAAAATAACGGAAAAGTAAGCACAAAAAGCTTTTCCTCTGCCTATCTCGGAACTACTACATAACGCACCAATATAATTTATGTGTCAACGGTAGAAACCCTCTTACATCTTCGCGAAAAGTTACAGTGCAACATTTAGCCATTTGTACTAACATAAAAGGGGGAGGACCGCACAAATAGGCCGAGGGTGGAATTGGTTTTTATCGATCTCCTGGATGCTGTTCTGCAACGTTTCGCGATTGTCTCCACGTCTCACATGTATAAAGAAACCGTAGGCATATAATAATAAACCGAGATTTATGTTACGTGATAACTAAACCATATTGTATATAAATATTAACTCGGAGCACGTGCATTTGTGGGGGCGTTACACTTATCGCGTTTTCGTTGATTATATGTGTAGCATTTGATCGACGTTAAAGCAGAAGGGTGCTGAATTTTCAGGTTAAGGGTTGCTTAATTTAAAAACAAACCTTGTTGGCCGACGAAGGTATCTGCGTGAGGAACAGGATCACGAAAATCCAGAGCGTGCCGAGCACTAGTAAATATTTAACGTTCCGTCTCATGTTGGACACAATTTTGTATGGTGTATTTTATTTACAAATGTTGTGTATGTATAAGGGTTGAACTATAAAAAACGATCGATAAAGCAAAAACATCTAGCGGCGGCAAAACCGCGAACAACCTGCCCGGGCGGCGTGCAGCCGCACACTGACATTAGCGGTTCCATTTTCTCATAACATGTGCTTGGACGAATCTGGTCCAAAGAGTAGAAGTGACGGCCATGGTGAAAGATTTTCCAACTCGGTCGAGGCAAAATGTCAAAGGCGAAAAAGGCGAGAGAGTAATAACTCAATTTGTTTTTTATATATACTGTATATAGATGGTATTTTTTTTATATTAACATTATTAATATTAATAATATATGTTGGCGCTAATTGTATTTGAGATTTTTCCGTGAATTTATTATTTTAATAATATTAATAATCATTCAATTTATTTAAACATTTTTTATAAATAATTTAAAAATATGTAAAATATATTTTACTGACATCTGTGGAAGGTTTCTAAAATTATTTTCTTTAATACTATTTGTTAATAATCATCAATTATATTCTCAATAATATTTTTTTATAGATGTCCCTATACAATTTTATATGTATAATATTTTAATTTTAGGTCAATGTCGAAAAAAGTCTGGGCAGCTAAAAGGTTAAATATTATTCGATTCCCTCAGCACACGGTAAAATATTCACAATAAGAGTATTGTCATAGGTTAACTACTTTTAAATTCTTGACGTACAAACATAAGTGTAAGCATCCTAAACATAATAGAGATTAAAAATTCAGGCTTCTAAGAAAGATTAAATTTTAAAATTTTTTGAAACTCAAAATCTTGGAAAATTATTTAATGAGCATTTTCGGTATTATGTTAAAGACATACTAATACAAAAACAGAAAGGTTTTGATTTAAAAAAAAATAAGTTTAATTGAATTCGTCAGCAAGCTTTGCAGCCCTTAGTATTCAAGGCTTGCCTCCAAGGAGGAGAGGACAGTCACAAGCAGTCACTGTCAGACTCCGGCAGACATTTGAAGAGACTAGCAAATTCATACTACCGAGAAATGTGAAGATACGACCTGAGACTCCCGAACACGATCATCGCAGCAAGAGTAACTGCCTCCAGACACTGTCACTGCAGGCACCTACAAGACCCCTGAGGATCTTCCACAGACATCATCCCTGCGCCAGCTTCTCTACCACTGCTCGGAGAAAACGATACTCGCCCATCATAGTAGCCGCAATATATGTAATATAATCTAATAAAACTCTAACTAGTTTCCACTTGCGTCTTACTGGCTGCGAAGTCACACCCATTAGGATTAACAAAACCTAAAAACCTAATGTTGTTTGAATCAATGGTCGGCTAGATCTTTCGTCGTGGATGAATTGTCGTTAGGCCAAAAGTCCATGAAGCTTTAGTCATGGTCGCGGAAACTGTCCATGATTGAAAAATGGCGACATGAGTTCCTCTACAATAGATAAATCTACCTGATAAATACATATATTTAAAACGACGTTGTAGTGAAACGCATTTGAATATTAGGTTGAAAGCTTATTATTATAGATTAACTTGCTTATTTGCTTTATGTGTATAGGGTTGAATTTTATTTATTAAATTATTAAAAATAATATCTATCATAAATTTACATTGATATCATCTCATTTTGGCACACATAGTCACACAACTCGGTATCAAAACCACAAAAATAAAAAATATTTAGTTTACATCATAATTACTATAGATCTCAATGTTTTTTCAAAGCCATTTTTTGCCGACACCGAACTATTTTGATAACCATTTCATGAACAGTTTTGATAACTTATATAGTTACGAGATCGTTGAATGCTAATAAAAATATTATATTATTGATTGAGTTCATCAGAGATAATGGATGGTCTTTTATTAAGTTCTTCGTCATAAACATCACTTTAGTTGGTGATACATTTTAGTAGCAGTTTCTTCTTTCTTAAGCACCAAGAAACCTTTGAATGAACTTGGTATTTATATGATTGACATAAACATGTTAAACCTACACTTCAAGTGCAACGCATCACATACTGGACCAAACTAAAAATTAGCAGCGCTGCCAAAAAGTAAAAAATGCTTCCATATTCATTAACCTTAGTATTCTGAATATCCTTCGCATAAATATATATGTATTTTATTTTTATATAATATTTAAATAAGCCGGTACGTAGTTATATAATTTGCTAATTAAGTAATTATTTGAGTTTTAATTAATGCTAAAAATAGTTTATATAATATTTAAGCAAAAAATAAAAAGCAAAAACACAGTTTTTATTTCTATACTACTTCTTAAAGTTTAAAATACAAGTTAAAAAAAAGTTTTACTTACAAAAATATTTCTGATTAAAAAAATATTTTTTCTGTGTTGCACACAATATATATTTTTAAAATCTTCTTTGAAAAATAAATATTTCTTGGGGACTAGATTTAAATTTTAATCTGCTTTTATTAAAATATGTATAATAACTTCACTAATATTATTTATAAAGAACATAAATGGAATAATTAAACTTTATGATTATATCGTACAAAAATCATTTTACAATTATTAATTGTTGGTCATATTTAATAGTGCTACGGCCAAAAGTAAAGAAACACAAAATCCCGGCGCGGTTGTCAGACGATCAGTACACGATACGCTTTTGCGCTGTGAGCAACTTGTGCTCTCCGTGTTTTGTTTTCATTGTGCATTTTCGTCAATAAATCACCACACAAACTTCCACAGTAGTTTCAATCACACAAATAAGCATCGGTAAGTTAAATTTTAACCTGTGAATGTATTTAAAAAATATATATATGAGCAACGTTGTCACCATATCGGAAAATGTTTTTCTGCTTTGTGTCGAATTTTTCTCAGATCCAATTTTAACATTTTTGTAACAATATAGTGAAATTTACGATACACTATATATTTAACGATGATGAAATAATGCATTTCATTCACTAGCTGTGTATTATGTAAACAGAAGTGTATATTTTCATCAACAATACTGATAACGGATTAAGTGTCGAGCAAGGTCATTATTTTTCGGTATATTTATATAAATAATAAATATTTCACAATATACGTATTAGATTTTATAATATTTTTTAGATAGTATTACAAATATTTATTTGTATATATTATGTAAATTATTGATACAGCAAACAATCTAAATTTAGACACACTCGACGACAGTTAACCATTTCGGTTAAATTTGACTTCCTTAATGAATAGCGCCTTGACACAAATTACTTGTTTTTAATTATTTAAACTAATTTGCAATAAATTATTCGCGTTTCGTATAAATGAAAATTTAACTAAAAGGTTAACGAATTGTGTAAGGTCAAATTTTTATTTTTAATACAAGAGCCAAGATAAGATTTTTAAGTTGCTTGACGTGCTTGACAAATATTACCTTAAATTGAATCAATACTCAAAATATAGTACTACCATTAGGCAGTTAATTATGTGTTATAAATAATGTGCAATTAAGCATATATTATATGAATTTCATAAAATCATACATTAG
The DNA here is from genome assembly GCF_051122295.1 of Plectrocnemia conspersa. Taxonomy (NCBI): domain Eukaryota; kingdom Metazoa; phylum Arthropoda; class Insecta; order Trichoptera; family Polycentropodidae; genus Plectrocnemia; species Plectrocnemia conspersa. The sequence goes on from NW_028277167.1 coordinate 18,383,356, forward strand.
GCTTTAACTACGATTAAAAATAATTATATTATGTATATTTTACGAGCACGACTAATCAATTGTAATAAATGATGCTACTGTGTGTATATAGTACATATATAATACATACATACGAGTATGAAAAAATGTCCTTTGTAATTATTCATGATGTAACACAGGTGTTTTGCGTGGAATTATTTAACAAATGCGCTACTCCTTGTGCTATTAAATTGTATGAATAATGAATGCCATTAGTAAAGAAATTCTTGTTCTTACAAGGGATTAAATGGTAGTAAAAAACCAAATATTTACACGCAAAAAACGTGCTTTTTCACCTTATATTTGCATTAAAAATGCCAGTTTATTGTATCAATAATTACACAAAAAATAATATTTTCTTAAAAGTAGAATTCCATATAAAAACCATCAATACTTCCATAACAATCCTATAAATAATATGCCGATTTATTTTCATAAAATTTGAAAATAATTTGTTTAAGAATAATATATTTATTTATTGTAAATTTTCCATTACAACATAACAGGTGTTAGCACAGTGAGTTACAACCGTGTAAACACAATCAACAACTATTTATTGAGACACCAGAATGATAATAACATTTATTTTAATAAATATAATTGTTTAACTATGCACGACTTCGATTTTATTTAAATTATTAATCACTGTATTTATCTGCAAGAATAGGAAAATCTATCGGAACTTTAATTATATATTTATTTCCGATTTCTCAGACACGCTATCAATTTAAAAACATTAGAATTCATATGAGATTAGAACTCAGATCTTTCAGGTCACTGATTTATTGTGATATAAATAGGGGTTAATTTATGATTTTAGAGTCGTTGAATAATAAATTTAAACCAGATATTATTATTAGAGTTAAATTATACATTTACTTATTATATATTTTCACTACTGATTATTAATTGTCATTCTAAAAATGTATATAATTTTAATTTATTTTTTGTCTGTATATCTGCGATTATATAAGAAACGGATTTTTTCTTGAGGTTCACATATAATTTATACTGTATTTAGTAATTCATTATTATATTGAAATTACAATTGTTATTCTTGTATTTTTTCAGAATGTATACCTTATTTTTAGTTTCCTTTCAGACACACCTTAGCGTATAATGCGCGTAAGGTATTAGATTTAGTATCAAAATTCAAAGACAAAATACATGACAAACAATAAAAGTTCGTAGAAAGTTATATAAAACAGGTTATTTATAAACTTGTGTTTCGCAAAACACATATTGCTTTGAGTTCTGTAGAAATACTGATGTTGGCCACATTAAGACTAATTATTATATTTTATTTGATGTGTTTTTTTATAATTTTTTACTCTGGTTAAAAAAATATAGTAAGCTCTCTAAATTGCCTCCGGGCGAAGCCAAGCCACGTAACTTGTTAAATATAACTCAGAGCCCTCGGGCAAGCACGTAAACCGGTCTCCATCTACCCTTCGCCTCCTCCAACTCTTATCCGATGTTTGATATATAGGTATACGATTTCTTTACAAAAAAACTGATGATTTAAAGAAAATATCAAATAATTAAAAAAATAGTCTTTGTGACATATATTATCATGGTAAAGGGAAACAAATATAAAATTAATTATGGCTCTAATTTATTTGATTATAATACACATACTTGAACAAATATTAGAGAGTTGTATATTTTTTGTTCTGAGCGCTGGTAGAAAAGCTGGCGGAAGAATGATGTCATTGGGATGGTCTTCTAAGATCTGATCTCGTTGCTCGTCTCGACTCGCAGGCTGCCTTTAGTCGCAGGATTGTCTCTAAACCATCTAGAGCGTCGTCTCATTCCTTTTTGTATGGTTGATTTGGGACGTCTCCAGCGAATCACAACTATACAGAGATCAGTCGACTAATTGTTGCGCTTGTATATTTGACCAACGAATTATATGCACGTTTTGAAAGAGTGAAATTTTCTAGATGAATACATTTCGAAGATCGAATAATGCGAAGGAGTAATAACAATGGTGTTTTTTCTATCGCCCGCTAGCGTAATGTGATTCTCTTGTGATTACCAAAGTAATAATGACGTGCTTTGACACATTGTCTACATTCCTTTATGTTTGTTTTTTTCTCTGGACATTACGAGGGTTTAACCGTCGTAGTCTGTTCAGTTTGAATCTATTGTGTTAATATGTTGTTATATTCTTGCGGGTTAACCCTTTGTTTGAATTACGCAAATATCAAAATATATTCCATTATTTTTTTTTTACGTTACACAAGTGTCGTGAAGTTTTTGTCTGGTCATTTGGACTTTCCACAGTATATATGGTATTTAACTAATTAAGCGACTATGCCTTTATATCTTCTATAGTTGAAAAATGTTGTTTTTTCAATTTCTTATAACATAAATAAGTGAATATAGTGTAGTTTTCTCTCATTTCTTTAGATCTCTCATTTTATAATACTCCATATAGATCATATGACTTGATGGTGTGACTTTGTATTGAATTATAGCGTTATAATTGAAAAAAAATATGGAAGAAGAACAATAAAAATATTTTTGGTTATTGCTCTGTAAGGCACTTCCATTGAAACGATTGGACCATACATTCATGATTTGTCACTTGTTATGAGGCGTTGCAAACGACTTCATTGAAAGACTGCTTAGCAATTTCTTTACGGTACTGTTTTTATTGAAAATAATAGTCAATTGCCTAGATTTATAGTCCTTTTTATTTTTTATACTCTACCCCGGCACTCTTACTATTCTGATAAGTTCTCGAATAAAACAGTGAAGTTATTCTTATACATTTGACGGTGTTATTCTTAGTGGCAATGGATCTCTCATTTTTTTCGGACGCTTTTTTTTGTATATATTTGCTATTTTTCAGACGCTTTTTCATGTGTATGTGGTATTACTATATCGATTAGTGTTTTAAAATTCCGTTACTAAATATAAATAAATTTTATTTTATTAATTTAAATGATTACTTACCAACATAACATTATTTATTGTCCTAGAAATTTGCAGCAGAACGTACTATACAAAAATATATTGTTAGAGTACATACAAAAATATTTTTGCATATTCTCATAGTAGCAAACTTCTTATGCTAGAAACTAAATATCAAATAACAGACTTCATAATAACGTGCACCACGAAGTAGGTCGCTTTATAATCTTATTTCATTTTATTATTATCCACGGTATATACGGATCATATCTCATCTTTTCATCAACGTCAGATTCAGACAGATCCTGAAACCCTCGTCTCTACACTCCTGCAAACTGTCGAACGGCTATCGTTTACATAATCCGTTTTGCCGAGGTCGGCTTTGGATTCGAATCGATGTTTGCCCATAATTTATGTTCGCACACGAGCCACGTTCGCCGAGACCCATATCCTCGCGCACTTTTCCGTTCTTTTGGAGAATTTACAGTTGTTGCTATCGTTCTAGTATACCTACATATGTACTTTGCGCTCCGTCTGTGCTCGCATGTCTCTTGACCAAACACAAACTTTTCGATTGTTATACGTGAGTGGGCCGGATATGGGTCGTTTTTCACTTAGGATCGACGATTTGTGAATATGTTCAACAAAGTCGAACCTCAGCTGGCCCAAGACACTAACCTTCGGATGAGCCGCGATCCTTGTGCTGGTTAGAGCGGACCTTCAAAAGGGCAAAGTAATATGTGCAATGCGTAATGGATCAACGGATATTGCACTTGGATGTAAACAAACATGTCTTTAACTAGATTGCTTGTTTATATGTAGATAATATGCTTAAATAAAGAGCTTATCAGCATTTGAAACCTATTAAAACAAAACTGGACCAAAAATTCTTATTTTTAACTGATAATACTTGAACGATAATACTATAATAATAGTTACAGCTGTTTTTTTATGAATCGTTTATTTCAATAGGATTATTAATTTTATAAACATACAATGAAATATAATACATTAAACAATTTTCATGTTTACAATTTGGTTATTAGCTACAATATAATAAAAAATAGGAATATAAATAGATCGTTAGTGGTTACAATTTAAGGGAAAAAAACTAAAAGACACTTTACTATTAAAGTGGAAGAAAAAATAAAAATAAAAAGAAAAACTTTAGATCAAACATTGATATGTGTTCTTCCGTCTCTAAAACCCTATAGTTAAATTTCGAGTATTTTCTGAAAATTATTCGTAGCCAGTGAGATGTTTGATGGAATCAAGTTTCATAGATTATATTACAATTACGACTGACGATAAATGGCGATTTGTTTTCTCCGAGCGGTGGTGGAGAAGCTGGCGCAGGGATAGTGTCCGTGGGAGGTCCTCAAAGTGGCGTGGCAGCGACAGTATTGCGGAGGATAATCCCTCTCTGCTACGGTGTTGCTCGTTGTCCGCGTTGTCTTTGAGTGGCTGTTTGTGTCTGTCTTCTCCTCAGCGGAGACCAGACTTAAGTATCCAGATCTGCAAAGCTTGCTGACCAATCACAATTATACAGCGATCATATACCCCATAGATGTACTTGTTTTTTAGAAACAGCGAAATAGGTATACGCCTTTAGAAAGCGCATTTTCCAATGGATATATCCAGAGATTTATTATATCCGTGACCGTTTCGCACAAAGAAATATTCTTTCAATGACGGATAATATTTACAGTAAGAACACTTGCGTGTTATTTTTTCTGGTCGCAACGAGGGCTTTTTATATGGTCCATTCTTTACGCTATATCTTGTTTCCTTGTTGATGGAGGATCATTTTGATCAAGTTTTGAGAATAAGACCCTTTCAAACGTGGGCATCTATGTGTGGTCGTCACATTATCATACAACAAAGTTGTGTAAGAGGATTTATAAGTGACAACAGTTTATTTTTATAAACATATATAAATTACCACATATATGTAAATGTAAATAAAGAGAAATGTAGATGCCGTTATCAGGCGTTGGAGTTAAAATGACAGGTCAAAGGAAGTCAGAGAGTCTTTGTTGGAGTATCGAGTTGTATTATTTTTGGCTGTAATTTCAGATGATATCTGTCGTGATGTGTTCTCATGATGATGCAGGACGCTTCGCTAATGTGTGTTCCTGTCTACTGTGACTCCGTGGCGTCTCTAGCCTTATGACAAGGTGTCACATATTTTATATCTGGTTCGAGATGTTTGCGAGCCAATTGCATCGCTTCTTGGACATATCCAAAAAATGTGTTAACACATTAAGAGAGAAACGGTCCAGATGGTAACCAAAGAATAGAGGGACGATAATAATATGCGCAGGGTAGAACGTATTTTCTAGCGCGCGTCTTTTCCAAACAAAGATTAAGTTTTTTCGGCGTTACTTAAGCGTAATTAACGTCTCGGGATGAATGAGCTATTAGGTGGTCCATGCAATATTAACAATTAATAACGAAAATATACTGTGTGACCTAACTTTTAAAACGTGATTTCGTTTGTTCGAAATAGTCGTTAAAATGACCTTAAATTTTACATTAAATAATGCAGGTGATTAAAACCCGAACAGTGTTTAATAATAATAGTAATTATAATAAGTCCTAAATTTTATTTTTATTTTGACAATATTAGTATATATAAAATATTTCTATGTTTAATTCATTCACGTTGAAGAAACTCAACATATTTAATATAATCTTTGTGTTATACATATGTTTCATATATTATAACAGTAATTCGAAATATATACCTCAAATAAAAAAAAATGTAGCTTACTTAAAATATAATATATTTTAATAGTCTTAGCTAAAACTCCATTTATTTTCATAACTTATGTTAATCAGAATAGCATATTTTTATTATTATTTTATCTCGTATACTAAAGCGGTGACCCAATTGCATTTATGTTCTGGGGAAACGAATTACATAACATGATTTTCCGTTTCGTTTTCTAGGAAACTATAATTTATTTGTATATTATTTTCTCTTAACAGAATATATAATATATTTTACGTATGTACAAAAAATATATTTTATAATAATATATTTATTTGTATTTTTGTACCGGAACGTTAGTAATAAATATGTGATAATTACGCAATAAAATAATCACTAAAGAAATATTTGAAATGTAATATACACAGCTTATGACTTGTTTAATTTCCGGTACCACGAAATTACAATAGGTATTGTGATATTTTTGACACGCATTTTTTCTACTGTTTACGAAGGCTAACACATTTCTTGAGAGTAATGCTTCAAACACGAGAGAAAATTTTAAATTAAAGGAACCTAAAGGTGTATGGTAAATACTTTATAAAGAATTTATATTGGAATTTAATTTATCAGCACAAGCATAATATATGTTGTTAATAACACACAAGCAAGCTAAAAAAATTGAAATACTATCTATGAAACTTTATATTATTATTTATGCTACATTTATTATACTGGAACAATAGACGAGTAGCATAGCCGGTGACTATTGAAAGATCTGGTTTCAAATTCCATGTTTTTAAATTTCTATCTTGTCTGGGAGAATGATTATTATATTATATAACTATTATTTTGATCGATCATCACAGATAAGGTTTTCATTAATTTTCCTTATCTCACCGATTCATAATTAAAATAAATATCAGCTAGTTCGTGCATAGAGACATCAATTAAAAGTATTAATATAATGTCGCTGATTTATAGATTTTTATTTCAGTGTGATGTCTCATTACTAAGTTAGTAGTTGTTGATTATATTTGTAACAGCTGTAATATTGCAATGGAATAAATAATTAATATACTACTGCTAAAATAAACTTAAACTAGTTTGGAACTTTAGGTATACCGCATGCTAATTTTCTCAATTAAAAAAATGCGCATTCACACCTTTGACGATTGCGTGTTGAATGACGAAATTTCGAAAAATTCTCAATTAATTTTAACGGCGTGGTAATAAGTTTCACGTGCACAAATCTACTGGCTCATGAATTTTTCATATGTCGTGCCGAATCTCCACTGAATATAACTACCATTTATTTGCTGGATTCGAGTGCTAAAATTTTGATGCAAAAGACCGGCAATAAATCCCGCTCGATTATCAACGGCACGCAATCAGCATCGGATGTGTTTGTGCATATGTATATACTAATCTCGATATATATAGTACATATATGATATATAGATGCACAAGTGCTTACAAATTGTCCGATTTGAAGGTCCGTTCGAATTTCTTGGCTTAACAACGTATCATTTATAATATAATATAACAGTACTAATTAGAGCGTGATGATATTTTTGAAACAAAGTTAATTACTCAATTAAATAAATTATTTTTCTATAATTCTCGCTATATATACTGCAAACTCATCTTATTTTATAATTTAAATATATCTTTTATGTACTTGGTTAAAGGTAAAGTTGACTTTTATTATTTTACTCAGAACTTGCTTTTCAAGCTATTTATATATTTTTGTATAAATATGATCGTAAAAAATATAAAATGACCTGAAAATTATTTTTTAAATATGTTCATTACTTCGCTAACTTTTCTCTAAAAAGTCTCGTTTCAAAGTTCAAATTATTGACAAAAATCATTTTTAAAATTTACTATGATACATATTATATTTTTTTTGCATAACACAACAATAATTAAATGAAAATATAGTAAAAGAAGAACCAATTTCTTATCATTTATTTTTGTAGTTAATTTATACTGTGATGTAAATTTTATTATTATAATCGTTTTCCATAACTTTATTGTGGTTAGTTCGACGCATTAATCTGTTAAAATTTTGAATACAAAATCAGCACATATCTTAAAATAATATAAACTCAATCAGATAAAAATTAATTCATTTGAGAAGTTAATAAAATTATCAGTTTTAAATTTGCATACAGAATCCTCCTCAAATTCTGACTTTGGTCTAACGATCCTATGTCTACCAGATAATTTTATTTTCATTATGGATTCATTTTCACAAATATTATAAAACGTTTTTTGATTTGGTACAAAAGCATTTTAACTGAGTGCAAAGCGTGTATGGAATTCTCTCTGCGCCGTTGTTACAGAACGGTTGTTCTCATAATATGCTTGAACAACGAAGTCCGAATTTCAATTGGTCCAACTTATTATGCGTACTGAAAACAGCAGAACCTAGCCTACTGAATAAAACATACCCCACTTCTTTACCCCCTCAAAATATGTAAGATATTTATGCGTCAACCTTGTATAGGCTGGAACGTTCTCATATGGAAATAACTTCCACTGAAACTTTCCACTTATGACCTAGAAATACACAAGAGTGCCTCAAAGTTTGCCAACAAATTGATAAAGTTGACACTAACAAATTCCAAAGAAAAGAAACCACTTTCACTTTCAATGAAGAGCCACGATAAGAACGACCAAATAAACAAGGTTATTCATTAGAACAAAACAAGCAATTTAAATTTGATTGAGTTAATAGATTTAGTTTAGCAATGAACGATCTTTATTACTCCTTTTTGACATATACAGTTCCAGCAGGCGTCAATTAAAATGTTCACTAAATTATATTCAAATTAATATTCGATAAACTTAATTAGTGTTTTTTCCTTGACAAGGGACACTTGACTAAGACCTTACAAAGAACTTATTCTTAATATATAATATAATAAACCCTTCACGATGTCGCATTTCTCTCGTCGCAGTCTTTATTTTTCTGACGCATGTTTACAAACACACGTAAGGCTTCGTCGCGTGGGTGTATAGCTTGAAAATAATATATATTATTACATATACAAAGATGAAAAACCTAAACCCGTCTGGCACGCATCAAAGAGTAATAATTCTCTCTATGGTGTGTATAGTATTTCCATTCTCTTCACCGCCCGCCCACGTCACGAGAGAAAATCTCATTTCGTCGGGAGTCGCTACTTATCCGACAACGAGGGTGGAGGTCGTTTTTCCACCCCTTCGTCGTATCTCATATTTACGGAATGGGGCAAGTTTACACCGTAGACGAGCATTCTTGAGTGCACAAGCTCGCCTTTGCCCCATTTTCACCCGACTTTTCCCTTCGGCGAAATAAACACGATATGCACGTCCCGAGCGTCGTACCTTGTCGACAGCATTTTTTTAAGGTATCCTTTATACTATTGTAAAACAAAATTTATTACAATACTTTTCCTCTTCCTATTTCACTACGCTCGTACCTGTGAAACTTTATAAACTACTAACTTTATTGCTCGGATTTGCCCGGGATAAAATCGAACTCATTCTTTATTCAATATAATTAATTTAATTCATCTTTTTACTACCAGTTTATTTCAATAAATGGATATATACAATATTTTTAGTCTCCTGTCTTCACTTATTTCAGTACCAGAAAAGGACAGTACATATTCTAATCTAAAGTTGCATTTTATATTTAAGCTTAGAGAAGTTTAGTGCCGCTGTACTATATTTAACTCTTCGAATATTGAGGATTCTTGGCAAAAAATTGTATCAATTACTTTAATAGTATTTTAATTTTCTTTGTGTTAATAATAAAATATGTTGTCACTATTTACTTTCTTACCCTTTTAACAAACTGCTTTCGTTATGCGAATTAGATCTTAAGTATCAAACGCATCAAAATTATTTCTGTAAAATAAATATAAAATATTGTTATGCATTTAAACAAATCAACTACTATATCTTGTATAATATAAACAAATTTGGTGTACAGGGCAAGAAAAACATATTAAACCTAATTAATTTTACAATAAAATTTAAATTCCAGCTATTTAAATCTCTACCCCCATTACATGCACAAAAAAATTGTATGGTGTAATTTTGTTAGCTTAAACTTCTTTTAAATTGTTTTCTTACAATGTGTATGTACGTAAGATAACTAATCTAGTAACGATAACCCACTTGTTCGCTCAGATGATTCAAAAGAAGCCTACGCATTTAGATATTGCAATTGATAATATCTATGTATGTGGTAAGCTTTGTATGGAAATGTGAGTTATATAACTAATATATAATATTATTATTACGCTTCGTTGGCAAATGATATTCGACAATTTCATAATTTGCCCAACGAATAATTTAATTTGTGCGATGTGTTAATATCTTTTCGACGCTTGAGAAATAAACTATTATATAGAATAATATTTTGCTTAAGATTGATATTAGAGATTTGACTTGTGGATCAAATCATTAAGAAAAATAAGCATGCCAATAATGCAATTTATTTATGTAAAAAATACCACTTTTATTAAAAATAATGAGACTAAAATCATTGCCATATACCTGATAAACCTAGGTTTGAATCTCATCTGGATCCTAGAGTTTTTAAATTTCTATCGTGTTTGTGAAATCGAAATTAGTAATTATCACATAATAATAATTTTGATTCATCATCATGGATGAGATTTTCTTAGATTTTTCTAGTCTCACGAATGAATATTTGAACAAATAAAATGTGAAGCATTGTTTGTCCCGTTGTAATGCGTTGAACTAGCACCTGCCATATTACAATAAAAGATTAACAATATTTTTTATTTTTTGTAATTTACAGAAAAATATAGAGTCGCTTTAAAGGTGGTCGATCGACAATTGACTACCTTTTAGTATCACCAAGTGTAACTTTGTCACATTTTACAAATCCCCTTGCCTGGCAAAATTCTCTAACAGTTTAATCGGAGGTGTTTTAAGCATAAATACTTCCGTTATGTTACGTTTGAGCAAGGATGGAGATTTTCTTAATATACAATTTAAAATTGCTTCCATTGTTACTTTAAATTTCTTAGATATCTCCACAATATGGAATAAGGGTCGTATCTATATTTGTATTTTAGCCTTTTTTATAAGAGCGTAAGGATACAATTTATCGTATTCAATGAAGCACTTTTTAAAGTTGCAAAGGGCCGGACAACTCGTCAATGCGAAATTTAGAGATTTGTATATTCACTTTAAATATTTATTTATTGATTTAATGATTATCATATACATAATATGTATTACATATATGTATGTATATTACATATGTATATACAAAAATACTAATAAATCACTCGTAACTCAGTTATATATAAAAAAATATATTAATATAAATATTACTTTGTGTTCTTTACATTAATAATTAATAATATAAATTAACTTTAAATTTGTTAAAATAAAATTAAGTTGTTATAAATATACATTTTATTGCCAATAAATAGATATATTATATTTTACTTATATTTTAATATCTTATCTATTAAATAAACACTTTGAATTGATAAAAAATAATTTTAATATCAATTTAATGTTGATATTATAATTAACAGTGAGACTTGATATACTATATTCTATATTCGTAGTTAATATGTGAGGTCAAGAATGCGCAGTCATTGGATTATGAGTATAATTTACTGATAGCTCAGTAATCAGTGGAAATATGGAAACTTCAATTAAAATATATTAGTTGTAAGCATGATTTATGTGAAAACTAGCATAAGTTTCCAATTGATGATTCATTAAGCGATACTGTAGGTAAACATTAATAAGATACATTACAAAACGATCGTTTGGATAACACACATATATTTATTTAACGACTGCTACACGAATAGTGACCATCAATATTATGGTCAGATACTCGATATGAATCAATCAATCATAGTATTTATTTCTGGGCTTCGCCTTATTTTTGTATCGTATCTTTTAAAATACCGCTTATGACATTGTGACTTACAATTGAGAGTAACATTTATCTCTCAAGAATATTCTTGTATCATTGAGACTATTGACTTATAAGTGTTATAAGTGTTTTGATAATTTATTTTATACAGTCGTAATAGTGCGTTAGTAATCAAAATTACTACACTTTATTTCTGAAACAAAACTACTATTTCATTTTGATATTCAATGAATCATTGAATAGTTTTGTCTGATCAATGAATCACTTTTACATATTTCTCTCTTTCATATGTATTTATATCCACAAATTCATTTAACCAAAAATATAATATGAATGTAACCCAAGACCTCTCGTACCATAATACGAGCACTAAATCACTGCGCTATTGCCGGTATAAAAACAAATAAAATTAAATCAATTTATATTTTAAAAGTTACGAAATAAATACGGGTTTTACGTGGTTTATCTAAGCTTTGGTATAATAAATATTAAGCTGAGCGTAGTAAATTCTGTAGAAGTTATTCGATTAAAACATAACCGAATTGTTAAGCCAGCTTCGCGTGACTGCCTGATTGTTAATATTATAATTTTATATTGATGTTCTGCTACATTATGAGCATACCAGCTACTTTAATAATACTAATTATTTTAATATGATCAATATGTGTTCGATGACCGTACCGATTTTTTCTTTTTGGCGATTTATTATTTATTTAGGTCTAAAGGAAAAATACGGTTCACATATTTTGGCACGCGACATTTTCGTGACGTTTGGCGTTCAAAAATGATTTTTATTATTATGATTTTATAAACCCTGTGTACTGATTTTATAAAAAAAATACGTTTAAAATGCTTTGCGTGTTACGAAAAAAATGTGTATGATGAAATTGAGCGCCGTTGAAAATTTTCAACATTTTCTGTATTTTTTGTGGTTGTATAATACTTTTAATTGTTTGTTTTGTTGTGATTCGTTACGAAGTTCGTCGGTGTTGGTTTCCCATGTACGCTTACTTTTCATCGTTTCGATCTAATTAAAATTGCTAATAAAGTGAATCTTTAGAAAATAGCAGTATTGCTTAATTATGAAGAATTAAACAGCGTAGTAAATAGTAATAAATGTTTATATAACCACAATTAATTCTGCAGACAAATCTTCGCTTAACCCTTTGAGTAGTGAGTTAATTTATGAACATTTGTTCATTTGTTAGTATACACTTAAGAATGAGTTAATTTTACGTATTTTTCTATTATTATTTTAGTTGTTATTTATATATTATTATTTTATGTTGCATTTATAATAAGTTATAGAAAACATCAATGATTTTAAACGTCTTATTGCATTGATTTATTTTACATACTTATTATATATTATTCGGCTTTTGTAATTTTTTATATCAATACAAAGGTTTTCAATATTTTTTATAAAATTAATATAAAACATTTTTTGTTATGTTAATTAATTTCGTACTCTTTAATTTATTAATTTTATTTTCTATAGAAATCATTCAATCCAATTTTAAAAATATATAATCATCATTTTTTTTAAAATATTTTCCCTGTTATATATGTAAATATATATCTGGGCTACCTCAAAACATAGAAAGATCGACCGCCGTACATGTACGGCGATGCTCCTCAAAGGGTTAAGCAGTTTCTAAAAATATAATTCTCCATCTATTCCATTTTCGCAAGATAGACGAAAAATTATGTGGCAAAAAGAAAAATGATCATAACTCAACTACAACTAACGCTCAGATTTCTCGTTATGATGTAACTCTTTTGGCGGATATTTTAGAAAACGGGATTCGACCCTTTGAATGATTTATTGTAGTTTATATTTATGAGTTCAATATTGTTTTTTCCGTCCGCGTGACACATATTGGCCGCCACAGTTCATAGTTAAATTGGTCAAATTAATATTAGTAACAAATTGTGAAATATCTAAAACTCGACTGTATGATATTGAAATTGTATGATTTATCCTGGAATATAAAATTTATGTAAATCCATAGTTCTCAACCCTTTTTACTCCCTGCACCCATAATAAATACTTGCTTCACATTCATACTCTCTCTCTCTCTCTCTCTTTATTTAATTACTTAAAACATTTTAAACACAGAATGAACCACATACTAACCACATACTACCGGTGAATACATTTAATTGAAAATATCTTTAAGCTTTTAACTCTGCTGTATAAAATGCAAATATACATTGATAAGTTATTAAAAGTCAACTGATTCTCATTTATGATTATCAGAAAATGCTTATTGGATCAAAATTATTTTTTGCTAATAATTATTACCATCAAACTTTAGTTCTTGCTATTAAATTTCAGTGCAAAAACACAGTTTGTCATTAAATTTATAATATGTGGATTCATTCTCATGAGTGAAAAAAATATGTATCAATCGATTTTCAAATAAGTAACAATAGTTTATTTGTGCACAGTATTGTTTATGCCGTATTCTTTTATTTGACTTTGAACGTTTAATTTTTAGTAAACCTTAATTTCTTTTGATGTCGCTTTATAATTTAGTTATCTTGAAATAAATTTCCAAAACTCCAATATATAGATAATGACATACAGTTAACCCCCAATAGCACGCTAAATTGGAAACATGCTATTTGGGTGCGTGTAGTTGGGGGACAAGAAAATACTCATACAATTTTTTGAAATACGTACGTACGAATCAGGTGCTTGTAGTGAGATATCCTTTTGGCTCGCTAACACATAAAGTAACAGGCACCCAAATAGGTCTGGGGGGGGGTCTACTGTATAAAAATCAAATTGGGGGTCAATTGTATATAATTATAAAAAAAATAATCTATATATGTACATAATTTAGAACTGTACAATTTTGCAGTAAAATATGTTTTAGTTTTATTGAATAGAAAATATGCTCTGTATGTAAATTTTTTTTTTATAATTATTGATCAAATGTATATTATACGGTGTTGTCGATTAGACTAATAATGTAACCCACTAAGCTTTTATTTTTTTTCTTAGGTACTAGTTAATACGATTAGGTTCGTCGTTAGTTTTTTATTATTTTTCTGCCGTAGATAAATATTTTTTATATAAGGCGTTAAATAAGTTTAACCAGCTAGTTCAACTGATCGACTTCATAATTTAGTATTGTTTAAAAAATATTAAAAGTTACCGTCTGGCAAAAGAGAGTAATTGAGTTATAGAAGATTATGCTTTACCTAGAAATGTCAATTTATAAACTATTAAAATTATATAGTCTCTGAGAATTTTTTCTCAACATTTTATAAAAAATACTAGAAATTACAAATAGATTATCATATATAGATTTTTCTTTACGGAACCGTATTTGGATCTAATTTCCAACCTTTTGGCAAAATTTCAATACTAGCTTGGCTGATTTACGATCGCAATATGCTACCAAAAATACAATACCTATTCAGTGACCTACATTTCGCGATATTGTTAATATTATAAAAATGTTTGGCAACTACTGAAATCGTAAGGTAGTCGACCCATTGCTATTAAACGTATACAATTTTATAATTCACGTGCTGATAGTCGAGACTGCTGACGGCATGCAACACTTTTCCTCTCTGTTTGAATTCTTGAGCTGCGTTGTTTAGTGTTAATCGTTTTAAATTATAATATAGATCACGCGATATTAGTTTTGTGACCCTTTTGCTGTTTAACTGCTAGATAAACTATCTCATTTACTCATTATTGTCGTACTTGTGTATTTCCTATCATTATTCAACAATGTCCATTTAAGTCATTAGTAAAAATACTTTGTGAAAAGCATTGATAGAGGTGATTTGTAGTGCTTTTAAATTTTTGTATAAACATATGTTGAAGCAATTTAATTCCAGGATTGACACTACAGTTAAATATATCACAGTTTTAATATTTGATTGCTGTAAATGGATTATCAATAAGCTGTTAAATATTAAAGTATGCTGGTAATTATTAAAAACATATATTTTAAATGAAGCACATTCAATACAAATCTAACTAAAAAAATATTTCAACATTGTGAGAATCCGTGAAGTTTACAACGTTCAATTTTCATAAGCTATATCATTAGCTAAAAGGTGTTTCAAAAATCCACTTCGAAACCGGAAGCAACCTTGAATTTCTTCGACTTCCGGCCGTCACGGGTAATATTCTCACAGGCTATATATCCCGCGTCACTAATATATACTTTTCGTGACGGAGAGCTATTTGACCCTATGCGAAATTCGCATGCCTTATACTTGTCGCGCTATCACTAATGATAAAACATTATATTTTCGTTTCGGTGTTCTCAAAACACGATACAGTCCATAAAACCATACTTTTATGAATAAGCAATCGCCAAGGTTTCTCATATTACACAAGAAAAATATCCGTCGCGTCGTTCCATCGAGCTGGAGGGTTCACTAATTTGATGGAATGCCGCCATGATGTTTGATCCTTGGAGATTTGTCAAGATTCTGTGGAGCTTCAACTTCTTGATTATGTTTGCTTCAAAGTTGTCGGAAGTTCCGTGACACGTTTTATACGCACACTTTCGTAACAACTTTCAAAGAAGTTGCGCCCCGCTTAACTTGTGTGATTTTGTATGGTCTTAGTCGAGCTTGATGGGTTTTGATCTTAATTAAAATTAGTAAGCATTAATAAACATTTATTAATATAACATATATTTAAACACTATCTTAGGAAAAAAATATTTAAGCTGAATTCATTCAAAATGTATTTTTGATATTATAATGGTTATAAATTTATAATTTGTAAAATAAGTGGATAATATGATGAAATTTCTACATAGTTAGTAGCCCTAGTGTTACATTATAGTAGTCTTAAAGTTGTTTAGAAGATTAAGTTGAATTTTTGAAGGTTTAAAGTGACGGCTTGACTGGACCAGATCGGACAATCGAAGAAAGATCGGTTGCTTCTTTGGCGTAGTGGTAGTTCAAGTAATGCTTCAGAAGTTCTGATAATTTTTTTAGATATTATGATTTTTTATGACAGCGTTTTGGCATATATATGATCTAAAAATATGAAAACATCAATATAAAAATTAATATTATAATGTTTAGAAAAGGCAAATATTATAAAATTATAATATTTGCCTATTCTAAACATTATAATAAATGCTTTCGTTCGGAATTGTAAAAGTTTGACGACATGTCTATGGGTTGTATCAAATGGTTGATTTTTAAGAGTGCATATTTTTTCGTTATTTCTATTAGCACGATAGATTCTGTTTTTGCAGTAATTACTTTCGGAAAGGTTAAATGCCGAGAGCTGCTTCAATTCTATATAGGGGTCAAAATATTTTTTTCAAAAATATTTGCAAGTAAGCGTCTCGACTTTACTTTTAACCCTTTGAGCGGTATGGCCGTACATGTACGGCGGTCGATCTTTCATTGTTTTGATGTACCCCAGATAGTTACAAATTTACATATATAACTAAAAATATAATAATTAAAAAACGTTATATTTATTTGTTTTTTTATTTTATTCAATGTAAATTATTTTTATAAAAAATAAATTAAAATTACAAAAAATATATAAAAAAATATTGAGATCCTCTAAATTGACATATAAAAAATATGTAAAATAAATGTTAAAACACCCTAACACAGAAAAGTAGTAAAATAAATTAAAGCAATTACACGTTGAGAAGCACTCATTTTTTATATAATTTAATATAAATGCAATATAAATAGCAACAAATATAAATATGGAAAAATCCGTAAAATTAACTCACTCCCAAGTGTATACTAAAAAATTAACAAACGTGTTTAAATTAACTTACTATTAAAAGGGTTAAGGGTCTTTTAAATGAATTTTATTAAAAAACTAAATATATTTTTTTATCTAGTGAATTTGAGAAATCAAAGTCTTTATCTATACTGCAAATGCGAATATACAAGATTTTATGACGTCTATGTTGGTTATCAATTTCTTGTTATTATCAAATTATAGCTTCATTAGGAATAGATTTAAACTCATACTTTATTTATTAAAATTAATATGAATAAAATATTTTTAGTATGTTATTTTAATTTATTGCAGTAGCACGTAACCTATCTATAGCACGTCGCTGTTCATCTCAACTTGTAACTTTCAATTTAAAATTTGAAAGTTGAAAAGAGCACAGTTGACATAGAAATTGTTGGCAAAATGAGAAATACAAATTTCACGTCGCTATTGTGTACTGTTTGGGATACATTATTTTCTGTTTTATAGCATAGATGTTTCCAATACTACTAACAAAACTGAAATATGAATCAAACTTCTTTGAAATATGAATCATGTTTTTTTTACTTACAAGTTGTCCACTAATTGATAACATTAACTACTAACCATGTTTTCCTATGTGGAAATTGCCATTCATAAAGTATATAGTTTAAGGAAAATTTTTTTGTTAATCCTGTCAAGGTCGTACGATGCATCTAGTTCTTACACATAGTACATATTTCGCAATAAATAAAAATAAAGGCACGATATACAAAAATCTATAATACACACCAAAAAATCTACATATTTTATTATTATTTTTAAACTTTACATTTGAAACAAATTGTTTATAAATGTCTACATATACTCGTATATACAAATACTAAAATAACTGAAGTATATATTGATAGTTTCAATATGATAATTCCCACGAATGATAATGTAGTGGGCGGCTTTAAACCAGTTTGTTTTTATAAGCTACAACAACATGCTTATAAGCATTTTAAAATTATAATTGGATATTAAGAATGCATTATATTTTCCAAAAGTAATTCATAAACTTAGATCGCGATATATCATACAATTGAAGACGTAACATAACTAAAGATGAACGTAAATATTTTTTTTTAGTAATATATTTTTATATAATTAAGTTGTTCAATTACAAAAGTGGCTATATGAAATTAAATTATATGGGTATTACAAAAAACGTTGAATAAAATTAAAAACCAAATTGATTCAAAGTCAAACAAAGTTGAACTTTTTATTTATAATTATGACTACGGATCTGTGGTAAAAGTTTAATTATAAATATTTGGCTATATTATTAAAATATTTAAAATTCAAATTTTAAGATTATGGTTATGTCCATTAAGGTTATAGTTAACTTCATAAATGTCTTCTCTTGCATATAAATTAGTTTTTAATAAAATAATACCAGTATGTTGTAATAAGTTTATCGTGATTTAAAAAGAAAATATTTTACATTTTAAAGAAAAATATATGATACATGGATCTATTGTATCTTCAGCGATAATAATATTGACTCTTCTTTAGAATATTAATATAAAAGTGTTTCCACATCTTAAAATAGAATTTGAAATGAGATCGTTTTATTAGAACAATTTTTCGATTATTTGTAGTCATAAGTTCAATTTGCAATATCAGTGTGCTGAAGCTTTAAATACATCTCTTATAGCAAATTCGTATATGTGCTAAAAACAAGTGCTTATAACTTATAATATAATGGTAAAAATCACAATAAAGCAAATAGTATATTTTGGAATATATTATAGATGCTTAAAACCAACTATTAAAAAAGTAGTTTGACCCTCTTTATGAATCATGAATAATGCATAATTTATTATGAATCAGGGCTTTTGAATAATAATATTAAAAAATACTATTATATCTGAAGCAACACAAAATAGGTTTTGTTTTGCATTGATAGTAAGAGACTTTTATCAATTTTGTTCCAAAACAAATACACAGAGTAAAGGGCCATATATTTTTATTATTTATTATTATCTACTACATCACTTAACTAATATCTATTCCATCTACTGAATTTCTTAAAAATAACATAAAACTACTTTTAAATTTCGAGCCAATTGTACTTAAGGTAAATAAAGTTATACTTATTTTATTTTTTTATAGACAATAGGTAATTTGGATATTATAAAAATATGTAGTACAATCAAATCTGATAATATTCTACCACTAAATGTATCATTTATCGTTTCATGAAAGATATAGGTACAGATCCTATATGAACCATAATATTTTTAAATTTGTATCGTTTCTTTAAAATGGGAATTGGTGATTATTATAAAATTGTAATTCCAAAAGATCATCATAGATTAGGTTTTTCTAGATTTTCCGAACATCACAGATAAATATAGAGATAGATAATTAAAATAAAATTGAGCTAAACTACAAAATTTAGATGTTATAATAGTTTATAATTATTAAAATATATGTATTTTAATTTAGTCTGCTGCCATACTACTTACTAAGTAGTTGTTGATTAGGTTTACCCCATTGTAACGCATTGGGCTAACGTTTGTTATAATGCAATGAAAGATTTATGTTAAATAAAAAATGTATACAATAGATTGTAACGCATTATATGCATTTTTTACAATAATATTTGCACAAATTATAATATTCATTACAAATAACGTTAATAAATAAAATATATATGTAGAATTTATTGAATAATTGGTATTTTTGTATTTTCATTATAAATACCAAGAATATAGTTAGATTATTATATTACGTACTGATAATATTACATAAAAACACACATACGTTCATGTGCTATATTTACGTATCTTATAAACGCTAGAAGTCTGCTTTATCTCTATTCCTCATTTACAATAAACAAAGATAAACAACGCATCTATAAATAGCTATTAATGTATACAATTATTTTTACGTGCTTACTTCTATAACTCGTATTTTTAAAAAGGTAAATAAACAAAAGCAAACTTTCCGACATTTATTTTAATTTTGGTTGTTTCGTTTGCTAAGCCCAAAGCACTATATCAGTATTATTATTATTTTAGGCAATATAAAAAGGTGTTTTGATCGGGCGTAGGTGTTAAAAATCCATTATGTCGGACGTTAACTTGATTTTATGCTGTTGTAACCTTTGGCCCAACACTCACCCTCAAATCGCCCAGTCAGTCGATACTAACCGAGTTTTTTTAACCACGCGACCCGAGGGTTAAACTTGAACCGACGACGGGCGTCGATCGGGCGTGAATTATTTGTTTTTCGCCCGAGGCTTTTATTTTCACGCGTCGATTTGACCGACTGATCCGAGACTTAACCCCGAGGCGACTGATACGATCTCACTTTATTTTTAAACTGCCAATAACACGAAATATATTGAAAAAAATATAATTTTACTGATTTCAAATCCGCGAAACCATTTATTTTACTTCTTTGAATTGTAAGGTTCTCTTGATTTAATTTGATAGGAGCTGATTTAATTTAACATACGTATATATATTTTTTTACATTCTGGTTATATTATCATAATTTTCTAGGTTGCTCCATTATTTCGTAATATTTTTAGAAATTTCCCCCGCTTTACTGTTATATCGCTCTGGCATTTTGCTGACAAGTTGGTGTATGTTTTTTTATCGTTTTAAATAATGCATGAAAATGAATGCGGGCGAAATCGGACGATGCCAGATTTTAAAAATAGACTCTTTGACAGTTCACGGTCACGGTTAACAGTTAGTTTGTTGTTCGCTGCAGTGATAAGGGTGACTGAATTGCAGCAACATATATAAGTATATATATATGCGTACAATTGTATTTATATAAATACAATTGTACGCATTTAAAACCCGATCAATACTCGTATCAGATATTATCTGATCACTCTGGGTGGTCTAGGAGCAGATAATATCGCGTGAATGAATAAAATATAGACCTCACTCTATTATAATTATATTAAATCGAATATATAATATTGATGGTTGTAGGTTAACTCTAACTTACTTATAATGTAATCATAAAAAAGCGTTATTAAGATTAAATAACTGCAATTTTTTACATTTTTTATGTAGAACTGTCAAAAAACTGATGAAAATATTACATGAAATAAAATATAAAAATTTAGATATTTTTACTATTACTTCATTTAAAAAAAAAGTTAAATCATGCAGTTTTTGCTCCTTCCTTTAAAATTAACTATTATAAAGATATAGAATATATACTTAAGTTTAAATATATAATACAGTTCAGATAATATATATTTAGTGGACCATTGCACAAAATTATTGACTATCGCCATAGAAGTTTTCGATAGTTTTTCTTAGCTTAATGTTAAAAAATCGTTTACAAATTTCTTTGATCATTTCACTTCATTGATCATTCAACACATATCAAAACAAATTCAAAGTATTTTTATTAAATTGTAGTAAAGATCTAATTTACACTTTAGATCAAAAATATGTTATAAGATACAAAGTTCAGATATTTTTTTCTAATATTTTGTCATGGTCTTTGTGTGAAAGGTGTATATGTTTAATATAAAAAAGTAGTTTTGTTTGTTGATTAATATTGTGCAACAATTTGAGCAACGTTCACTTAAAATTGTATAATTATGTTCAAATAAATGTGAAATCGTCTCTAAAGCGGGTTGAATTCTGAATTCCAGACGTTGAACTAGACGTGAAGAGAGAAGCAGACGCGTTCTTGCTCTCCTCCGTTTTTTGATTGGCGACATGATTGAGCTCGTACGAACTTGGTGCTGTCTATTGAGACGCCATTTATTCGCTTTAATAAACATGACCAATCAGGAGAGATTTTTTGCTGCAACGGATAACTATGATGATATATGGGTTTCACGGTAAATTTGGTATTGCGTCTGACCGTTGTGTGGGGTTTAAGCCTAACATTATCTTGTATAACGTAACAATTGAAAAGAACTTGAACGGCTACTACTTGCTTTTAGTTTAAATCCTTCTATAATTACGTACAAACCTCACTATTCATAAATAAGGATCTTGCAATCGACATAATTTCTCCATTATATGAATATATTTGGACTCGTTTGTCTTGAATTTGCAGAAAGTCGTAAAAATTAAATGATCAAAATGGCGTAGTCCGCAAGACCTGGACTGATAACCTATAGGGCACGAGTTCTAGTCTCCGCAGCGAACTCGATTTTTTTGTTATAAAATACGATACTATTGACGCTTACGCTACGCTATGATTTAAATAATAGTTTATACTTTATATATGTTATCAATTACTAGACTTTCAGTCTGATGGTTAACACTTACTTTTATGTAATGTTTGTGTTTGATTGACTTGCCCAATTAATTCTGATTTACCCCGTTGTAACGCATTGCTACAACGAGGTTGTCAGCTTAAAATTTAAAATTTAAAAACTGATTCATTACCTTAAGCGTAAATGGTTTTAGTTCTCACTCTCAATGCGTCAATTTCGCTAAAATAATTGTAGACCTGTTAGTACCTGCCGGCTGGTGTTGATGAACTGGACTATTTTATTTCAGGATTGCTTTAGAACGTCTCTTTATTTAGTTTTAAAAATATTATTTTTTTGCTTAATTTTGTGAGCATTCATTATTTATTATAATTAATTTTATTTATTCTGTTACTACAAATTGATTTAATTTATTAGCTGTATGCAGTATTCTTAGTCTCCCATCTTCACATATTGCAGTAGCACATAATCGGTCGTCAACACGTCGCTGTTCAGCTTAACTTTCAACTTAAAAGTTGAAAGCTATAAGCTTAAAATAGCACAGTTGATCTAGAAATGGCAGCCAGAATGACACGTGCAAATGTCACGTCGCTACGGACAGACACACGTGTATTTTATATTTTATATTATAAATTATTAACTACTTTGTTAAATACCGTACGCCACAAGCCCAAATCTATTTAATAATATATTATTTTATAGATTACACGTTCTGTTTTATTGTATAGATATGTATACATACAGATGCATAGTCATAGCATTTTATTTCAGGATTGCCTTCGATTTTATCATACTTATTTTAATGTATTTGGTAAGCATGTGAATAAGTTTATCAATTCTAACGCTTGTGATTATTTTTTGGCACCCAAAACCTACAGTTTTCAATAGCCTTATCTTTTGACAATTACTTCATAAAGTTCTAAACAAATCTTGTCATCATT
This sequence comes from Plectrocnemia conspersa, assembly GCF_051122295.1. Lineage (NCBI taxonomy): Eukaryota > Metazoa > Arthropoda > Insecta > Trichoptera > Polycentropodidae > Plectrocnemia > Plectrocnemia conspersa. The sequence goes on from NW_028277167.1 coordinate 18,406,834, forward strand.
TATAAATTTTATTGAATGTTTTTGAATGAGCTTATCAGTATTAACATATGGCCATCCACTTCATTTCCTGCTTTAAATTCACGACATTTAGCTATATTTTAAATAGATCACTAAATAAAACTTGCAGTAATCAGGAATTAGAATTAAGAAGTCAAGCAAAATACCACAAGGATTCTAACGGAAATAATAGTGTTGTCAACCGCTTTCATTTTTACTAATTTTGTGTATTTACTTTGTCTTTCGTATATTATACTGTACACATAACAATATGTAGTATACTAAATTAAGTAATATTGTACTATTTTTCTTATATATTATTCTGATAAAAATAGTTTATTTTTGCAATTAAAATGTATTTCAATGGCCAGAAATCACTTAAATTTATCATTTCTTATACATACTAACATACGCATCAGATTATTTATTGTTTAGAAACAAATAGTATTGAGATACAATGTTGTATGTAATGGCAATGTCAGATACTTTAAAATGAATTATTAAAATATGTTAATTATAAAAATCCATAGACTAATAATATTTGACACACGTACAATTCGATAACATCCTCTCGGATATCTCATCCATATTTAATCAACCTTCGTAGAAATCCGACAAAGATTTCCTTTCACAGTAAATACAAATTAGTCAGCAACACTGTTTTAATTATACATATATTAATAATATATTATTAACTTTATTCATTACACAGTTGCTCAATAGAGATGTGTATTGCTTTTAAATATACGTGTCGATAAAAATAATTATTAAAATTAATTTTGCACTAAACAGAATTTAATTTTAATACGAATTTATAATCTAACATGTTAGTACATGGTAAAAACAATACTATCATACGTCACTTAGTACATATTTTTAGATTCTTTATCAGTTCACATTTTCCTATTAACCTTTAACGTTTCTGTTTCTTAGAATGTGCGTGCACGCTCTAAATATTTTCTCACTATCAGTAGTTCTTTAAATGTTTTTAACCTAGAGAGATTAATACTTAAAATAGAAACAATGCATGAATCTGTGTATTTTGTACCAGCATCGTTGAAAAATTAACGGAGAGTATTATGTGTTGTTAAAATTAAACTGTCATTATTAAGAAAAAAAACATGTTTTTCGTATCTAGTGATGTAAAAAACATGTTATTATTCTAGTGACGTCTAGTGTTTTATTATATAGTATATAGTACGAAAACATAATATTTTAGATACTTCTTCGTTATTATTACATCTGGCATTTTGTTATTATGCTTACCTTTCTCTTGTTCGATGAAGCGATAACAACAATCAGTCAAAACTCTCTGTTGGACAATGGACCGTTCCTAAAAGATGACACTGCCAAGATATGCAGACCTGGACAATGGCCAGGTTGACTCAGTCGATTCGATTTATACAGAAATAATGCAATAACAGCATAAACAGAGCTGAAAAATATTTCTTTTTATAAACAAGTAGACTTTATCTGTTTTTTTTTTGTATCTATGAATATTTGAAAGCGGATGTGGTGTTTTGGGAATGATTTAAATTTAACTAAGTTGTGTATTCTTCCATAGTCAGGGCCGTTGAGAGTGAACCCGGGCCCTAGGAAAACAATGATTCCGGGCCTCATGACAAAAATGGCATTTTATATATATTTTAACAACGTAATATAATTTCTTGAATAAATAATAATAGGTACAGTTTAACTCTTTCTATACTACAAATAAATATAAAAAATAGCCTTCGTTGCGACATATTTTCTAAAATCATATTTTATGCGTAATATTTTAATTAGGCATTAAAATATATTTTAATTAGGCCATTAGGCAAGACTGTTGTTGATATTTTGTATTTTCTTTCATATCTAATATTTCTTAAATGGTAAAAACGCAATAAAGTCAACAATAATTTGCAAACAAATTTTAACACAAACGGAGCCGCGTCAAAATACTATAATCTGTCCCTTTAAATAATATTTTTCATTGTGAAAGTACTACCTAGAAAGTGTGTGCTTTTGAAGGCAATGTTCCGCTCCTTTTATTTATTGTATAATGTGCATAAAAAAGTTGAAGGATCTTGTACCTGAAATACATCAGTATATATGTAGGTACATCTCAAACAACTGTAGTTTAGTTCAGATTTACTATTTGAGATTGGTTTTACTTTTTTTATAAATATATTCTTGGAATGATTTTTTTCATAGTTTTGCCCCTAAAGGAGAACAGGCTCCGGAAAATTTTTCCCTCTTCCCCCCCCCCTCTTGGCATGGTGAAAGACTAACCACAGTTTAATCACTCAATAACTTGCACATACTTTCTAGTCGGTTGCTCAGCAATTAAACTATTATGGAATATATTAAACGATTTAATTGTGTGTGGTAATATACGAAAACCGTATATTTTTAACTGAAACTATATTAAATTATTTTCTACTATTATAATTATATGTATATGTATAGATTATTCACATACGAATAGAAATCGATTTAAAAATAACTTAAATAAAATATTATGTAATAAATCATCTTATTTGGTATGCTTTAAATATAATATTGAGTTTAATGTGCATATGTACATTAAGTTTCAAAATTAACATAAAATCAGATCTAAATTGATTTTTTTATAATTCATAATGCTCATATTTAAAAGATTCTTGTTTCTAAAAAAATATATTAGTCATGTTTTAAATTAATTAATACCTGCTTAAGAATGTCATATATTATATTTAAGGAATTACAATTATTATGTGTGAGAGAGAAAGTGAAAGTTTGTATTTAAAGAATATTTAGAATATTATTTAATATGATCCTTAACTATACAACTAATACAAAGCAGGATAATAATATGAATATAGGATCGAAATTTTCTCATAGCATTGGAAAAGTTTTTAATTATTTTTTAATAAACTTTTAATTGTGAAAAACCATAAAAATATTGAAATGTTTTAAGTTGTATTTTTGATTCAGTTGTATGTTTTGATCACAATAATAATTACCTAATAAAATAAAATAATCTAAGTAATTATTATTGTGATTTAATTTTTACGTCTACAGATTGATAGACATTTAATTGATATTTCATAAAATTTGAGACAATTAACGTGTTATTTTATTACAGTAGGTAAAAGTGAAAAAAATTGTAAATTTTGAGCGTCACACACAGTTAACGGCACAGTTAACGCAATCGATTATATTTTAACTGCGTTTAAGTGAAAGCGCCCATATGATGAGTATCGTGTTGTTTTTTTAAGTAAACGAATCGCTGCCTCTTTTTCGCTTAAAAGCCGGCAATCTATCAAACTTTACATTCGAAGGCCAATGTTAAAAAATGTTATTCTCATCATAATCCATCATGCACTCAAAGTTAATTGAACGTGTTTTAATTTAATTTTTTCTTTAAATAAATAGTTTTACACTTATTTAATTAAATTCGTTATACAATAGTATTTTTAATCGTATTGGCGATCATTTAGGTTAATATCATAATTTAATATAAATAGATGAAACGTGAGATAAAACTATCATTTGGTTTAACAGGAGATAATTTTTGGTTTGATAACAGTTTATATATAATATTTAATTAACAAAAAGATTAGGTTTCCATACAAATGATATCATATCCGTTGATATATTAATAGTCTTATTGTAATTATTATTAGATAACACTGAACGTGACTTATGCGAATAGTATATAATATGTTTTCTACTTGAGAAAAAATTGATACTGGCGTGAAAAAAATAACATTTGACTATTACTGAAATTAGTCATGTTGCCGGGATCGCTCATAATCGTTGCGCCAAAAGACTTGAAAGGCTTGTAAACCCTTACTAGAATTACGTTTCTCAATTTCAATAAGAATTATAGCAGATGTTCATTATCGCTATCTTTTAAAAGTGCTGCACTAAAATCGTTGGCTAAGCCAAAACAGCAAATTCTGGAGAATATCCACTATGCAAAATGTACACAATTTTAAATATACATATACACTCCAAAGAGTCTAATAAGATATGTATTAAATAAAAACAAAAAGTCTGGTTACGTCTCGAATCATCTGCATTGATCAAAGGGTAGAGAATATAATTGGACATAAGATTTTTCTTTATTCCTCGATCGTATATAATATATACGATACGGACGTGATAAGCAGTATTATGGTCTATACATACACTATATAGACCATAATAATGCTTATCACATCCGTCAGAACTTATTTTTTAAGTAAATTTATCATAACTAATCAGAGTATAAAGATCGAGCGGTGATAGCCTACTAAAACAAACAAAGCTTATCTATCGGCAAAGGCATAGCTTCAGCTTTTAAGGATGCTTGAAGAATTTAATTGGTGGATTATTTCAAAGATAGAAAAAACGATAGTGCTACAAACAAACCCCCAAAATATATTTTCTTAGCCTTCAGTTAGTTTCTCGTGACCCAAATTCACTAGACTTATGATTTCATATAGCACTAACAAAATCCACATATTTATGTATTAGATGGTGATTTTGATATTTTTGTATTTTATCACATGTCAATATTTCCGTTATTCAAAGCTGTTCACGCATGACCACACATATTGAATTGGATTTCGCAAAAAAGGATGATAGTGTGTATATGCCTAGTAGTAGCCACGACCTCGTCCGAGTTTTCCCGCTGAGTTACTGTGCACGCATTTTCCGACCTCATGAGGTCCGACAAGACGAAAGCCATTATCCAGAGTGGAAGTTGTTTCTTAGGTCGGCGAAACCTTGCATTTGAAACACATAGTAGAAAACATAGTATTGAGGTATGAAAATTAAACAGAATTGCACGTTTTTTGTGCACTTTAGTTTAATTAGGGTTTACCTGAAATCCTTGGCATTATTCAGACAAAATGTAGATCTTAATAAAAGTTTAATGTTACAATTATACTATATTCAACTAACTAATATATTTCGTTGCGTTTCATAATACTATTTCCATTCGTATCGTATTACTGCAGTATTCGATATCACTATAGTGAGTGGTATTTTTATATATGTATGTGTGTATATGTACATATATTGTATGTGTGTATTTACAAATCAATGATTCTTAACGAAATTGAGTATTAAATATGCAATTTCACTGCTAAAGCTAAGACTCGGAATCTATCGATTCTAGAAAACATGATAGATTAATTGTAGATGGTGTTTAATAACTTATATTTTGATTTAAAAAAAATAATGGCCTTTAAAAATATAGGAATAGTTTTAAAGAATAAATTGTATGTCATCTGGATTCACTCATATGTAACTCTCTTCTTCTTATCCTCTAGACGTCTTAAGTGAACACTCTTTCGAATCTGTAAGCTATATTTTCCCTTCTTTATTAAATAAAAATAAAACATAAAAAGTTTGTATAATTTTTATAGCATATGCTACAAGGGTCTATCCCAAAAAACTAAATGCCATAAGGCCAACAAGAACAAATGGCTGATACAAGTACTAGGCCAACATTAATAAAAGGCTAACACTACCATTAGACCGACATGGACAAAATCCTACTCGGACGTATGAACGACAAAGTAAATGAATATATAGTTGTTCTATATTTTTTCGACAGCCTATAGCTTAAACTTCACGATATTTAAAATCATGTATCTATTTGTAGATTTAAAAAGTTTACCCAAAATAATTTCATACAAAAAGGAGCTCACTATAAAAAACCTAATGCAATAATGCTGCTCCTATTATCTTTATTTTATTTATCAGATATTTTTAAGCCTCATGGTAAAAAAAATAGTTTGTAAAAAATAATAATTTTTGGCAAAGTTTGAATATTTATTTTTTAAGGTTTGGTAACCCTAAAGGGTGTGACTTCACAGCCAGTAAAATGCAGGTGGAAACTAGTGAGAATTTAATTAGTTTATATTACATATATTGCGGCTACTATGATGGGCGAGTATCGTTTTCTCTGAGCAGTGGTGGAGAAGCTGACGCAGGGATGATATCTGTGGAAAATCCTCAGAGGTCTTGTAGGTGGCAGTGACAGTGTTTGGAGACCGTTCCTCTTGCTACGATGATCGTGTTCTGGAGTCTCAGGTCGTATCTTTGCGTCTGTATCTTCGAGTGTCTGCCGGAGACTGCCAAGTGAGCCCTCTCCTCAGTCCAGGTCAATTCAGGGCTTTAAAGCTTGCTCACCATCACAATCATGCAGCATTCATCCAGCTAATCGTCGCATTCGTTTCTTTGAATGACGAAATAAGTACACGCTTTTAGAAAGTGACATTTGCTTGCTGGATATCTCCGAGGTTGAACTGTGTCTTCCGGTGATATATTATTTCCCGTGACCGTTTCGTAACAAAGAAATATCCATTCAATGCACCGGAGAATCCTTGCGTGTTATTTATGGCGAACCCTTTAGTTCTAGTCGTAACGAGAGCATCTGTGTGATCAGACTATTGTCTTATTTATCCTAATTGCTAAATAATCACTTTTGGTCAGAGTAATTACGTGAGTTTCAAGAATAAGATCCCTTACAAACGATAGCCTCTGCGTGGTCTCCACACTTCTAAATATATTAATTAATAACTATTAACTTATAGAACATCTTTGTTAATACAATATGCCTGTCGGCCATTTGTACGGATACCCATATACAAGCATAGTTTTAATAAGGCTCTAATGTTTACAAACGCATCAGTTTTAACACGACAGACGATGACTAATTTTTTTAATATTTTAATTTATTTTTTATAATTATATTTTTATAAAATACTGCCAAGATTTGGTCCTCTTATTTCTACTATAACTAATGTTATTTTTCCTAGATGCTTTGAATGTACATATTGTTCAAATGTGCACTAGTAATTCTTTAAAGACTTCTTTGGTTGTTTTAAAGAAAAAAATGTTGATAGTTTTGTCATTTTCTTCCTATATATTAGTTTGTATTTAATTATTATAAAATATTTCAATACATTTTATTGCTACTTAAAATACAATTTACGACTTTTACTAGGCGGATATTTTGAAGTAATGAAGTAATACAATTTATAAAGCCAATGTTATTTCAATTTATTCTGTGTATACATGAAAGGAGGGCTAGGGAGCAAGGTATTGGTAAATGAAGTATGTGAATTTTAAGCATTTTATTGTGCGTGCTCATTATATTTTCTTGTTCACTTCGATGCGAAACGCAAGACAAATATTAAATAAAAAAAGAAAATAATGAAAAAATATATTTTCTATATTAAAAAATCTATTTTAAAAAACATAAATTATAAAAATATGCTTCATGCTTAAAGGTTAAATCGTTCATATGCATGACTGACAATTTAAAAAATAGCTTGTGAATTTGTCTGTGTCGTTGAATCCCACGGCTGTTATCAATTTTATGTCGTCGTCGATCCTGTAGTTGTGAAGGTTTCGATGTAAATTTCGGTGACTCTTTTAATCTACCAGGTTCAAGTTATCGTTAAAGGTTTCGAAGGGAGTTTGAGTTTTCTTTTAAAAAATACCCTCAGTAACTAAAAACTTTTATTAACTTTCAGGTTTATTTATAGCTTCGATATAAAATAATTTTTATTTATATTAGCTTAAAATCGATATTATAATTTGTCCTATCAAATTATGTTGTTCTGAATACATTCTAATAACACTGTTGTAACAAGAGACTCCCATATACATATGTATGTATATGTACTTTAAAAAAAATATGTACATATGCTAATTACGTATTTTTATAATGCGATGCATGCGAGATGTCATATTTTATCTTCCCGGTTCAAGTCTAAATATAATGTTATATATACATCTATTCATATACACTAAGTACACCATTAAACTAAGTGCGCTTGATCTCTATATAAATCCATATATGTATATGTATAACACCAACTCAATATCGCACTTTCACTGACAATATAAAATATAATATAAAACGCCACTTTCTTAACATCGTGAAAAAGAAAGAAAATAAATTTAATTTAATATATTATTATTTATGGTGAAGCGAAATAAAATTTTCTGAGAATAAACATGTGATTAATTTTAGAGTTTTGTAATATAAAATATACATTTTTGAAGGTTTAGATGATTGTTTATTTTTATCGACGTTTATATATGTATGTATGTGTACTATTATTCTTATATTTCAAGCAAAATAAATTCTAGTTTGCTCAGAAAATTTAAGTAGGGTACAAGTTCAGAGTTTGTGTAAAGTACGTATTACGTTCCAATGTTTGGGGTTTATGTCCATATTACATATATTTTCTTGTTGAATTTTCTTTGCTCCAATATACTCCACGATTACACATTGCGGCTGTATTCTAGTTATAAACCATTATTAAACCCACTACTGCAACAATTTCACATACTCATTACATAAATACATACATATTACATGCTATATACACATAAAAGGGTTGATTCCATTCTTAGAGCCTTCGGGGACGATATTAGACGAGCTGGTCGTGATTAAATTAAATCACGAAGGATTATGTATATGTACATTATTACGCTCGCATATCTCGGCTATGTTCCAGCACAAATGCGCTTAATTGGCATCAAAAGGGTTTAATTGACCGATTCCAATGTATTCTGAGGTCACTCGCTCGTCTCAAATAATTGAATTCGCAGGGGTTGGAGCATGGTGTGTGCAGCTAGGTGTATTGAATTATATATGTATATTCAGACACACGTAATTTAATATTATTTATAGATTGAATATGTACACATTTATTTTAATATATCACATCAATTTTTGGCCATATTAAACTAAGTTAGTTTGTGCTTGACAGCCAAATATTAACGACGCATTTTTTCACGCTTGGCGATTTCTTCATCTGAGTTATTGTGAGATAACATAGAATTGCTCTAACGCCTCATAACAGGTGAGAAATCATGAGCAGTGGGTGTGATATTAAAACAATGGTCCAATCGTTTCCATGAAAGCGCCGTGAAAAGCAAGGACAAAAAAGCACGTCAAGTTCGATCAAATGTCAAGGTTTTTATTATTATTTATTTTTTAATTAACGGTATATATCACTATGATTTTTTATTAATACTTGGTACGGTCAATAAGGACTAATACTATTTAAACAAAGCAATTGATAGAAAATTACCATAATTGTGGGTTAAAATATTATCTTGCAATAAATTCAATGGATTTACAACCTTAAATTATACTAAATAACTATATTATTAGGCTCAAAGGTTTATGGCACCTTTAGGTGCAACATGAGTACTGGCGATTTTCTGGATGTCTTCTATAAAAGCCATCTGCAGTGAAAGGGTTAAAACCGATTAATAGAAGTAGTCTTGAACAGCATAAACTAAACATATTATACTAATGAGGATTTTGGATACACCAAAACTGTGCAACGTAATGAAGGAATTATATATTATACACATATGCGATGTTTAGACTTCCACGAGCTTTAATTGACTCAAGAGCTTAATTGTATTGAGTTGTATATCGAAATGTCACAAACAAAGCTTTCAACCCTATCAGATAAAAACAATTATTTTGTCTAAATTGTCTATAATTGTCTATTCTACAAAGGATAAAAATTGTAGTGTGTTATTAAATTTATTTAATATGAAAGAAAATAAAGTCATTTGACTTTTTATGTTCCGCTTAGTTGTAACATTTTATTAACTATTTAAGAAATATGAGTGAGTGTCATTTTTAAATGAGTTGTCATTTTTATCCAAAATTTAAGTTAGTCACTTTATATTAAAGACCATGTAACTGAGTACAAAACGTGCTGCTTAAGTTAGTTTGACGTATGTAAATAAAGCAGAACCTTTTTTGATTAGAATTCCATATAGTATTTTGATAATTTTATCGCACCGTCAAATTTTACTATTAGATTCGTGTTTGACAGCTATTAAATCACACTTTTTTAACGTCAACAGCGGAAAAAAGTCTACAAAATTGCTAAATTAAAAAAAGGCTCACATAAAATAAAAATTACTACCCTGTTAATTATTGTTCGTGTTTACCAGTGCAAAAACGCGATTAGGGTTCGATTCCGATCAAGTTCGAGGTTCTATTACATAATTTGGGTGAAGAACCTTTCGATTCGTCGCGGTCACGCAATGGCGCATATTTTTCTTTATAATTTCATATAATATATTAATTAAGAAATGTACTCGCCCGGGCAATTTACCCCCCAAGGTTTTCTTCGAATCCAAACTCGTCAAAGTAAACGTAGGTATTTTTTATTGTCGAGAAGAAGTTTAAAGTGGCATTAGAGTGGACCAACCCCCTTGACGCTCGGTGCACGCGAACTTTTAACCCCTTCGTGACTGTGAGGCGGCAGTTAGTTGACCCGTGGAGATATTCAAGGTTATGGTACCGTCATCGCATTAAGTCAGGATGCTAATGCCGACAGTTAGGATGCAAATGCGATACTTTTACTGACGGAAGAACGGGCTCGGCTGACGCAAAACGTCCGATTTGCATTTGAATCGCATTTTGAGAAACGATCGGAGATAATATTGAAAATCACTCAAACGAGGGTCTGAAAAGTCAATTGAGTGTATAATTTTGTAGACGAGAGGAATATAGATGTGCTGTAACACTAATCGCCGATTTACAAATTGAATAGAAATTTACTTTTAAATTTACAGATCAAAACTTTCCAAGCATTTTAAGATTCTTGATTTTTTTTATATATACTCAGTAAGTTCCTCTCTGAAAATGCAGTTAATTGTATTCCAATGCTCTTAGCAAAAAGGCACTAAGATATAAATACAGATACGACCCGTACTCCTTCTTGTAGAGATATCTCAGATTTTTTTACTCTAGCGACTCCAGATCTTTTTGTAAAGAGAATGAATCTGAATTTGTGCGAATATTCTAAAACACTTTTAGATCATTTGCATATTATGAGCTATTAATTGCCGCATGTTTGTCGTTGATATAGAGCAAAAAGAGCAGAGGACTAGTATTGGATCTATTTGATACTCCAAAATTAGCGAAATACTCATCGGAGTGACAATCGTCATACTCATTTATTATTTACTGCAACTTAAATATATGTATATGTGACGGTTAAGTTCATCGAAACAAATGACTTTCCCAATCTTCAAGTGTCCATTCTGTGCTGCTGAGACCATTAATTTACATCCGCGACTATATTTACATTCATTGTTTCGTTTTAACCATTACTTAGTCTACTACTCTTTGCCCGAAGTAATTTAGAATGTAATACAAATAGATTTGCTCATTGATATTAATTTAAAAACATATTTAAAGATGCTCTTATTTTTTTTCGTAAGACAATAATTTATTGTATTCTGTTTTCAAGTTATGTTCACTTAGGTATAATAATTAGCACTTATTTGCTGAGAGTTACGTAACAATCTGTATTCATTAACATAATTATATTACCATCGATCCTGACGTTTCCCTTCAACTAATTATCTTCTCTGTGACCTATTTAGCTTCGTATATATATATTAGTTATGTATACAATAATATATCTATCGGAACATAATGCAACTTTCAACATGGTATTAACTGAAACAATATGGGAATTAGTTATCAGCAAACGACCTGCATCCTAAAAATATACTTAAATAAATACAGCCAAGGTTTTTGAAGTCGTGATACCAATAAAAATTACATGCATGTGAAACCTTCGAAATATGTATCATATTGTGCTATGAAACACGCGATGACAATCAAAGCATCAAGTTCGATGGACGTTTTGTAATGGTATACAATTATTTTACTTTAAATTTAATTTCGTAACACATTGCGACTTCATAAATTAAATATGAGTGAATTATACGTAATGATTGTGCAGTAATTATACGCATAATTAAATAAATATATCTGACGAAAATATTAATATATTTTATTTATTGTACTGCAGTAGTGAATGAGTATTACATGGCAATGTCTAATAACTTTAAATTATTGAATTATATATATAATAAATAAAAAATCTATAAAATAAATTATATCATAAGTTTGTAATTGTCAACTTTACACGAAAGTATCTGGTATAAAATTTGCATAAGTTCAATTTTTGATGGTTAAAGTTATTTTTAGATATTTTACAGTGCTATTATACTTTCAGTGACAAAAGCATTATCAAGATTTCTTGAGACGCTTGTTATTTTGGGCACGTGAGATTTTAATACAATATGTATCAATACAGTGAGAACAAAGTAGCTAACCTAAAAGTAGAGTTATATAATATACATTTAAAGACAACGGTAAGTATCTTATATATTTTTTATATGCAGATTATTTAAATAATTCAAAGGCAATATTTAAACTAGAATTTATTTATCTGGGAGAATTTAATTAAACGTTAAAGGTAACAACTTACAGAGGTATCCGAATTGGGTTTCACAGTACTCGCGGGAACAATAAAGCCGTCTTTTATCGCCTTGATGGAAAATATGTTAATAAAACATATTATGTCTGGAATATAAACCACGTTTATGCCGCACCGAAAAATTTGCTTTAATTTTGCAACACGTTGTTTGAAATTATTATAATATGCCTTTAGGTATAGAATGTTTGCTATAAATACTGAAAGGTCGGATGAAAGACGAAGGTTTTACCTTTGATAGACGAAACCTGCTCACGTGTATGTATAATGTCCTATATGTACATATAATATATAAGTTAGCTCGTTGACGAATTCACTTCATCAAAAACACTTAATGACATGTCAAGTTATCGATCGCAAATGGAAAAAATATAATTCTTAGAAAGGAAAATTCTGCGTTTCGGCACGTATGATTACCTGGCGGACTTTTTCTTTTAATGGAAAACTATATGTGTATGTTAATAAGAATGTCATGTGTTATTCTGATTCGTTCGAGTATATTACGTAATTTTATCTATTTATAAAAATGAAGAACATTAAAATAAAAAAAACTAATTGACTCATAAATAAATTCTCTGACGTTTTTTCATAATGTTTAATCAACGTCATCAAATGACTTTCTGCCAATTTTTTACCTTAGAACTAGATAGTAAAATATGTTAGAACTTTAAATATAGAAAAAAATACAATGGCTTACATTTGCAACAATTATTTTTTTATACACAGCTTTATAATACATAAATATTAAAAAAAACATCCTCAATAATTATTATTAATAAAATTAAAGATTTTTTCATTAAAGTTTCATTATCAATAGTTTTTTTTATAATAAACTGGCAATTTATAGTAAAATAAATTTTATTGAACCGGTTCTTCAGAAAAATACACAACCATATTTAGCTTCAAAACTTTAAGCAAAAAATAACAAAAAAAAATACAAAACAATTTGTTTGTACGAAAATTCGAATAAATTTGATTAGGAAGGGTTGGGTTATAAAGTGGTGGTTAATATTACTTTCTCATTGTTCTAGTGTGCAATTAAGCAAATATTGAAACATATGGTATTCAGTATAATGACAGAAAAAATAGCGATACTAAGAAAGGGATCTGATTTATTTGGGACATATCCATTAAAAATATTTCTATTGTAAAACCTGGACAGGAAAGTTCCCAACCGGTTTTATATCGCTTGATTACGTAAAGTATGGATGCGTGCTAAGCATATTTGTTGTCAAATAAGTCGATGTATGTTACGATGTTTCGCTGGTCCTTCGATCCTTGATAAGAAGGCATTTCGACGTGGGTCAATGCATGCACGCAAAAACAGAAAAAACCCCGACTTCTTCTCGAGGGAAAAATTTAAACAGAGTGCATTTATTTATTATATTATATCGATATTGTCCTTTTAAAATAGTTCTTATTAGACACACTGACGCAACCAGTTTTTTCAATCCGCAAAATAATTATAAAATTACACTATTTAGCCATAATCTTAAAACCAATTCAGTAACATTTCCTTTACCTAATATATGAACGCAAAACGTTATTATTTTTATGTTCTCTTAATCTGCAGGGACAGAATAATATTGCAGATGCCATATTTATATGTGGATAAGTGTTGACCGGTGCGTTTTCGTCGCGTAAAATCCAAAATTTATTTGCCCACATTTCTTATATTTTTTTATTGCCTTTGCATGTATGTAACTAAAAGCTTACATTTCTTATTTAAGGTTAATATTACCATTAGATCTTCCACAAATTCTTAGCGCGACATTCGAAAGATTTGAACAAACTAGAAAATATTAATTTTAAAATATAGATTAACCAAACTCAAAACTCAATACAACCAGAAAAATCAAGCCTTATGTTATATTTTTAACACCAACTTCGAATAATTCATTAACAATAAAATATGAATTATCCAAACAAGCAAAAAATTAACCCAGTTCGTTTTCAGATACTCGCAGATTAAAATAAATGTTATATTCTATTATGTGTTAATATGTTATTAACATAAAAAAGAACATATTATTAAACACAAGACTCTTACTTTTGCCTAAAAAAAAAGAGTTATTTATAGGTTAGTTACGGAACTTAATATGTTTAAAAACAGTTAAATATGTATTTCAAGTGATATATGAAAATATTCACTGCCATAGCAATACACGTATTTATAGTTCATGTTTACGTTCTAAAACCATAGAAGTGTTGGTTCTACTTATTAAAATTGCGCCACGTAAAAAAGTTAAACTTTAAAGCAAACTACGACGATGTCGCCAAACGTCGAACTTTTAACTTCACATCCCTTTCTTATATATATATTGTTTTATATTTTTCCATCGAACAAACCGTCAAACTTTATAATTTTGGAATTTAATTTTAAAAGTAAGTTCAACTATATTTTATGTACAATATATCTAAATATAAAATATATTTTATAAAGTTTTACATACACCTCTATCGATAGCCATTAGCCCGATTAATCGTAATGACAGGAAATTGAAAACGAGGAATATCCGTTCGCCTACGCGAAAAGTCAAGGATGACATTTTTGAGAGCTTTTCGTAAATCCTTTTTGAGTTTTTTGGCATTTTCCTTTGACCCGTGTCGCGAATAACGGGAAAGCTTTCACGAAACCTATTATTATTGGAATGACATAACACCAGAAATATTTATGCCCTAACGAGAAATATCGGAAAATCTGTTCTATTTTGGTACTTTTGAAAATCTATATATTATACAATACATATTGTACTATACATTGATACATATTTTAATATATGATTTTTTAATACTTTATGAGAAACCTTAAATGAATATAACGTGTATAACTCTCCACAGAATTAATATTCAACGTAAATATACCTGTGATTTTTCAAAAGAGTCATTCGTATTATATTTATGTATTGTATGTATGTATATCGATAAAAAAATATTTTATTTATAAAAAATATACAAATAATTTTACTTTTAATAAAGCAATATATTTTTTAATAAATGTGAAAATAGAAACAAAGTTTTGGGTAAAATACCCATAAAATGGTGGTGACTATATTTTTCTTAAGATCTTAGAATGCAATTGATAGCATTTAATATGAATTACTATTAAAGATAAATTATAATTAAAAAAACATGATTACTGCACAGACTGTAAAGAATGAATTTGAAACCAAAACTCCCATGGCAAATATATTTTTGTTAAAAATGAGCTATAAAATCATTCATACTAAGATTTATATACTAATGCTTGGTTAGAAAACACCCGACATTAACAGTGAAAGCCACTGCTTTTCTTCTGTGTCGATCAACCGGTGAAAAGCGCATTAAAATGGGAAGTTTCAGTGAAAATAAAAGTTACAATTGGAAGTGACAACGTTTCGACTTATATGATCGGGGAAATGGGAGGAGAGCAACGACACTCCTCTCACACTTTTTTTACCAAGCATGTAGAAATTAATTATATTTTAATATCTTATTTTTAATTTCTAGCTTCTGTCAGGTGCATTACGTGAATCTGGTAACAATATTATTTGAAAGGTTTCTACCTGATCGGAAAATGCTCCATGTACTCTTAAGGGTCTAGTTTAACTCTTACAGTTTCAGAATGACTTATTGGACCTGATCAGATTATCAAAATGAAAGCGGTTGCTTTTCTCTGGCTTTATGGGATATCTTGGTCGATTCAGCATAAATAGTTCCGCTTGAAGTAGTGAATATCTGAGGCATTCTGGCTTATATACCATAAAAAAATAAGGAGACCACGTTCCTACTATTCCTCGATTTTTTGGCCAATCCAGGTGATTCAACACAAATAAATAGTAATATCCTAAAGTTAATATTGTCTTGTAAAGCAATTTGCTATATATCTATAAACAATATAAAATAGTATGTCAATATTTGATTTTCAATATTAGTTTAAATATTCAATAAAAAGTTTATTATAATACTTATTGTCAGATATAAATACGTTCAATATTGATAAATATTTCTACGGTTATAACTCACGAATGTGTGGGGGTTCGATAGGGGTGTAAAAATTCGTCCCGTTTAGGTGTTCGAATACAAAATCAATTGATCGGAAAAATCGCTTTGTTTCCAAGACGAGATTTTATGTGCTTTCTGTCGTGAAAATGCGCTTACAGAGAAAGCTCCTATATATTTCGACAATAAAATTCATCGCACTTAGCAGTGAAAATTTTATAAGAATAAAACACGCTTTTCGCCTTAAAAAATAATTGCGAGTACTTAATAATAATTAAATTTTAGTCTTATGAATTCACAAAAGAGTTTTATTGTATTCACTTAATTGTGCAATTAAAAAATCTTTTTTATATTGTTTTTATATAAAAATGTTACTACTGTTTCTTTGATAATTTTGTATTATCGAGAAGAAAAGTTTTTATATTTATTCATTTAAAATAGCGGTTTGTTTCGTCACACTATATAATGTAAAGCATTATAATTAATATTGTTTATATAATGAGATGATACAGTTGTAACTATGTGTGTTTATTTTTATAAGTTTCATGTTATTTTTTAACGAGTTTAACCCAAAAAGCAAGCGAGTCGAGGCAGATATATTATTTGTACATTTATTTATAAAACATAACCATTTTTTTGTGGTTTTTAACTAAAATAATTTGAAATAGTTCATATAAAAAACACACTAATATATTCTAAAAGTTTTGTTATCTAACTCATAAATATCTTATGTGTCTACTACTTTAAGATATTTAAGGTATTTCAAACGATGATTTTACTAATAAAATATTTGATATTTCACTAACAACAATTTGCTTTTTTTGATATATTAATGATTTCTTATTGCACAAATAATTATTTTACTATTTTATATTTTTTTTTATTACAAATCAAACCACCATAACTTGACAGATTTCTATAATGCGTCACGATTATCATTACACAAACAATAATAAACATTTAATAAAACAGTTATGGTGCACATCTAAAATAGATAAGCACCATCCCACATATTTTTTTCTTCCTCATAGCTATCGTCAAAAACACCCTTTTTGTTTGCAAGCTCGTTGAGAAGCTAGATGGCTCGAGCAAGAGGAGTGTTCTCAAGCGCTGACGTCCTGGCCGCAACGGCAAGAATAAGGAACGCGATCGCGACTCTAGGGCATTCTAAAGCTCGCAGCCAAAAGTCACCAAACATTGGGGTTATCGACACCCTTTTAGGTTATCAACATATAATAAATATTTCGAGTTATTATTGATGCATGAGCGAAATACTCATCCAAGCGACGATTGCCATTATTTTTATGTGGATAATTATTTTTTATTCTGTAGTATTTCTATCGACATGTATGTAATAAACCAAATGATTTTTTCCAAGCCTAACTATATACATTTTTGAGAATATTTTCATGTTTAATCATAAATATATATTTATGTTATGATAGTTAAAGATTTTATATACAAAATTTCGATAATACAATTAAACATATACCTCAATATAAAACACATGTTTGTTAAAAAAGTATTTTATCTCGGGGCGTAGTATGTTCAATTTTTTTTCTAATTATTACTTCATTCAATTTGGAAAAAGCTACATACATAAAATATTTAATTAAACAATGTGTTACATCAAAAGTTAATGTATTACTTGAACGAATTTTCAAGCAAACATTTTTACTCAGTAAATAAGCCTATGTATATATAAAATCAATTACGAAATATAACTGATATACGTTTTATCATATACATACATTTATAAACATTTTTACACAATCAAATATTGAAGTTGATGGACATCTACAATAGATTGATATGTTTTTTACATACTTTTCTTATTTTTCTGATCCAAATATAATTTTTATGTAATCATTTCTATAGCAATACAAAAATATATACGTAAAACAAAATTAATAGGTTTTTATTGTACTACATCTATCAAATAAGGCAAGTTGCTATTGGATTTACTCATAAAATATAATATAATGCTTTATCAGAACACATCCTATAAAACCCTTGACCTCATAGTAGATTTAAAACTCCAAGATTTTATCGCAACTGAAGATCTTATTTTCTTTCCTTACAAAAAATTGGGTTTCGTGTAAAAGGAATTATATAAAAATAAAAATCGCAACACACAAACAAAAATTCACAATTTATCAAAACGTTCGTTAATAACTCACGTTTTAATTTGCATTATTAAGTAATTTATTACGTGTACCCAATTTTTTAATTCCATGCTTTCTAGTTAAGAAATCCGCCTCGTGTTTATATTCACATTATACGTATAATAAAAATTATTATTTAAATTTATCGTGTGTAGCCCAATTGTGTTACGTTTACATTTAAAGTTATTTTATAACAATATAAATATCATATTATACACTGTAAACGTTAATTCACGCGAACCATCGATTTTAATGCCAGCCTTTTTTAATCGCCCTAATTGTTGGTTGTTTTTGATTTAAACTTTAGATTAAATGAAAATTGTGTGTGTGTTCATTGTGAAAAATGTTACGTGTGTTACGTGATCACGGAAGAGATTTCCATCGGAAAAACTTCCCATGTCACAAACACAATATTTTGCGATGCTGGATTGATATATTGAAACTTTTTCGCAATGTCGATGCCTTCCCACGAGTTGTGTTGTGAAATTTGTAACGCGTGGGATTTTACGATGTGATTGTATAAACTGTTGCCAAAAAAAAGACAGACGCATTTCGATTACGTCATTATCAATAATAATTGATTGTTTGTTATGTTTTCATTTTTTTAAGATTTGATAATTAAAATACTATTAAAATCCATTTAATAGAAATAAAAAAATATTTACTGATGTGAATTTATTTTTCCTTTCTTATTGACATTACTGTGGATTCGTTTAGACATAATATGTACATTTATAAATTCAACAACATTACAACGTTGATACAAGGATTTTTAAATCGCTTGAAAAATAAATATTAAAAGCTACTTTTGTATTAAATACGTAATTTCTACGAAATCTTTTGATTCAGAATATTTGATTTGCAAGTAGATGGAAAGATTAAAAATTTACGATTCTGCCCTCCAATAGCGGTGTAATAAAGCAGCTTAATTTTTTCTGAGAAATATTTTGCATTGTTTACTCGATGGATAAATAATTATATAACATGTATTTTTAAAAGTACGTCAATAACTTTGATTTATTTATTAATTTTCTGTTCATATAGTACAAAGTAAAATATAATACAGAATACATCAAAACTACATATCTTTAAGACTTTATTTTAGTTTATTTGATAAAATTCTAAAAAAAAATGTTGGAAATAAGAGTATTTGATGTTTCATTAAATTATATCAAGTAAATGGAATCCATTTTTGTTACACGTTGGAGTACGCTCTTTTCGTATAATTTTCCATTAACTTTATTAGTGTTTCCTATTATATCAAAGCAATTTCCGCTCGAATATTTGCTTTCAACTTCTGTATATATTGTGGCTGGTTGACGTACACTTTTTCCTTCAGGAAGCCCCACAGGAAGAAGCCTGGTACTATTAAATCTAGTAAACAATATTGACCAAATTATATGGCCGTTTTTCTATATCAATCGATTTGGAAAGATTTTAGAAAACATTTTTTGATTTAATTTATTTACTCAAGAAATACTTGAGTAATAAATGTATAAATTAATGAAAACAATTTCTTGAATGAAAAGATTAACACAGTTGCAGCATGTTCATTGAAAAAAATGTACGAAGAAGAAACTACCAGTCTTATTCTATGAATAGAAGTGAATTAGCACGCCAGAACTAACAATATGACGCAGTTGATTAATTTGGATTCACTAAAACTGTAAAATAACGCGGTTCCTTATGAAATAATTGATCACATTTATGTTCGAAGAAACGATCCTCACAGACAATACATATGACAGAAGGATGGTCAATCAATGTGACAAGATTTTCCTCATAGTTATTTTTACGTTTATTTTTTAGCAGATTTTACAAAAAATGTTTTAAAAACAACGTTCTTTATAAGATATGAGCCCGGATCTTCGAGGGATTAGTCACCTTATTTATTTTAATAACGCCGCAATATTTTATTATAAACAATAGCTACTGTTAAAGGAGCGTTACGCTATTTATTTATATTATTTATTCGCATATATAAAACTTTTATTATTACCTTGCGGCAAAATAACTCATAACAATTTCGCTTATTAAAGTGTAAACAAATTAACAGGTGAGATAATGCTTGGCTGGAATACATTATTAATAATAAACTTCTACTTAAACTACACATATGTATAATATGATACATATTTACACTTCTACAATTGTTTAGTGTTTGTTTTTTAACTGTACTACAAAACAATTAAAGCGATAAATTCGACGAAAGTGCCATTAAATCGATTAGTAGAACTTCAAGGATGTAACCGTATATAAATACACAGGTTCGTTAAGGTGTTTCTTGAGTTATTTATTTGAAAGCTTTCTCGAGTTATACAAATGGACATATCGATTCATTTTACAAAACGTTGGGTGTGTCCAAATGCATTCGAAACTAAAATCGCACGTGTAGAATGGCACAACATGCGATTCGGCCATCACGAACGCTAAACGCTTTCACGTAAATTATGGTTAATTTATGGCGTTTGGGTTTGTCCAGAGAAAAAAATGATGTTTACATTTCCTTTGGGCTTTTCTTATTTGTGATTATTATAATGTATTTCAGAATTCATTTTAAAAGCCATTACTAAATCGGACATATCATATATAAATAGTTGTGATTTATCTCGATGATTTTAATTGGAATCTTTGGATTATTTTAACTGTATTATATTATATTATGATTATATATATGTAGAGGCTATTTTAAAAACATAATTTGTACAACCTAATTAATCATTAATAATTATTTGATCGCTTTCATCAATAAAATACATAGTTATTATAAAAACTAATTTCAGTGAGATGATTATAGATGATCCTGATAATTTAAAGAAAAAATGAAAAATATTAGTAAGTATGTATTTGATTTTAATAAGACAAGACAACTACCGTATAAATGTCAACCAGCTAGATATCAATTAAAACGCATACAGTAATACAAATTTTTATTTATCCATCAAAATAATATATTTAGAATCTCATATGTATATAAAAGATATTTCTTGATTTTGACTGTATTTTCAAAAAATATGCTTTAATCATTAGGGGTGTGTCTATAGTGTTTTAAAAAGGTTACCGTCAACTTTTGTGGTAAAACTATTTATAAAAATTACAATAGAATACCATAACGTTCACAATTTAGGTTATCGACAAGATAATTTTACAGATATAACTAATCATCAGATCAAAGAATTAAAAAAAAATGTCAAAAAGGGTGCAATGAATCAGGTTAAGGGTAAAAATAACTACCCTTGGTAAATGTGCTAATGTGATAGGCGTAAAATTGTTAGTATTTGAAAAAACATTTTATAAGGAAATGAATGCATGTAACCCTTATATCTGGAAAAAATCATTATTAAAATGAAATGGGATGATCGTCACAAAAGCTGGATTGTTTTTAATTAAAGAATAATTACACTTTCTCATATAAGTCTGATAGCGTGCACTTCATTCGTCATTAAGGTGGCGAAAGATAAAAAGAAAAATGTATTTAAATCTAAAAATCGAAATATCTGGGAGTGCTTCTTATATTTCGGAATGGAAGGTGTCCACTCTATCAACAATAAAGGTGGTGGATTATAAAACTGCCCTGATTTTTATTTCATCCCTTCGATGGAAAAGCACAATTTAAATTTAGACTTTGATTAATATGAGATTTAAAAAAATATACTTCATTAAAAAAAATTCTAACTAGCCTATATACAGTCATTAATTTAACCGATAGAATATTTTTAGGTCAAAATTAAAAAAAAATATAGTTAGCAGTATTGCACCCTAAAGGGAATACAACCAAATAATAATATTATTAGTGGTAATATACGATTTTAAAATAGGTTTTGCCTACATTCTGTTTTAGAATTTAATAAAAAAAAAAAAATTCTCTGCTTCTTATGAGGTTTTATTTTTTTATGTGTAATACTTCAATAAAGATTTAAAGAGTTTGTAAAAAAATTATAAAAAATATAACATACCTTGTCATATACGAAATATGACGCTACCGTGTAAGTGAATCACACATATTTTTACTGCACAAATAATTAAACTTTGTTGATTAATCAAATAGCTATTTATAAATAAAATATCAGAAAAATTGCGCTGCGCGGCCAAATATACAACCAGTTTATAAAAAATCCCATTTAATCTAAAAATCAATGTGAAATAAAATAAATTTTCAATCAATAATATTTTATTAGAATGCTACGTAGGTAATTGAGTCTTGAAGTTTTAACTAAAATATTTGTCATATCTCTACATATGTTTCCAGATTTAACAGAGTAAATTAGTTACTTAAGATTAATTAAATTTGTGGTTAAAATTACTTAACATACAAGAGGTAATGTAAAAAAATTGTTGATTACTATGATGATACATATAAGAAACGATTTTTGTAATTTTATTATTAAATCATATTTATCATATAATAATTTAAGAAAACTAACACAATAAATATGTAATTATAATCTATGAGTACATATACACAATCTGTATTGAAATCTAAAGATAACACATTAACATTAATTTTATCTCGATTTAATATACGAGTATGGTAATAAGTGATCGTTAAGATAGCGCCATTAGTAATTCGGTGCTTTATCTAAAATACTATTTTATCGATTCTGTATTTCTGTAACACACACAAGGTCAGTTTATAATAAATTTGTTAATTACGATAAGACCAGCTGTGGTTGATGATTCGAATCTGATGATCGATTAGATCGCATTTCCCGTGTGTTCGCTAATCTACTTTCACTTATAATATAAACAACTTAGCTTGACCATTCGTTTTAAACGATTCATGGTCGTCTGTAATGAATTAGTATCGAAGTACATCATTTAAAATATAAGGTGTATCTGTAGAAAATACAGTATTTAATGATTGTTATCCATATATTTTTTTTATTCTAGATAGTAATGGGCGTGTGATGACTTTCATAAGAACTTCACTAATGGATTTGAAAGAAGGCGTTAGATGAAATCAAATCGCTGACATGTTGGTACAGAGGAGCTCAGTTGGTAACTATCGCACAATTTTTTAAATTCCTATTTTTTATTTTTAATTCAATCTGTTTAACTCTCGATTATAGCACCTGTGCCGTCAATGCCCAAGACCCACTACGAACAACTTCTTCACGGCCTTCAGCATGACAACAGATGGCTGCATGAGGTTTGCCTTTTTCAATGATCGCACTACATATATCTTTAAGTTTTTAACTAAAAAGCGTTCCTTAAATTCTCAGCTATCTCTGGGCAAAAGGGTTGGATACTACAAATTCTCCAACGACATAGGCAGCGGCAACTTTTCGCAAGTGAAATTGGCAGTCCACCAATTGACTCGCGGTAAGAAAGTGAACCGAATTATTTATTTTCGGCTACCTGCATATGGTGTGTCGCAAGCTGATTGATATTCCGTTGCACCATTCACTCTGTGCCACATTCATTGTCAAGTTTGTATTTCATTTTGCAGACAAAGTTGCCATAAAGATCATAGACAAAAGCAAGCTAGACTGTAAGACTAGAAAAATGTTGGCAAGAGAAATAGCCACAATGGAAGCCGTACATCATCCGAACATAATCAGGTAAAATTATTTACAAATAAACCTTTCATTTTACAGTCTATAATTGATGTATCGTTTTCTTTCAGATTATTTGAAGTGGTAGAAACGTATAGTAAAATTCATTTAGTTACTGAATACGCATCAGATGGGGAGCTGTTTAATAAGATATCAATGGATGGAAAATTGGAAGAGCCCGTTGCCAAGAAATTGTTTATGCAAGTACTACACGCCGTTAAGCATATGGTTAGTATAATTTAAGACATATGTATAATTGCATATTAGGTCAGTACATAGTAGTAATGCTATTTGATTCGTAATTCAAAGGTCTTTGGTATAATTTTCTGGTAGATTTGTTTCAATAATATATAATTTATTACAAAACTTATTACTTTTATACAATATACATAAAATGTTTGTATTGACTTTCATAAAGAATAAAGAGAATGATTGGTTTAAAGACAAAGCAGAAAGTAATGTATAAATTGAATACTTTGAGTGAAAATTATTGTTTGTGTCATATATAAATGATATTGTGGATGTAGTTAAAAAATGTAAAATTAATCTATTTACTGATATGCTAATTTATAGGTGAGAGTATGAACGTAGCAGTAGAAGTGCTACATAATGAATTGGATATGATAAATGGTTAGTTGGAGGAAAATAAATTAAAATTTAATGTAAGCAAAACTAATAGTAAGAGAGATAATGAGAAAGATGTGAAAGTGATGATTTATGTGTGCAAAATATAATTAGTTAATACAATTAAATATTTAAATGTATTTAAATATACAAGTTTTAAAAAAGTAGAATAAGATGCATTATATATAAAAAAATAACTATAAATCTTACACCAATATTTAAAATATTTGGAACATTATTTTTTTAATATGTAGGGACGAGATAAAAAGTACTATTACAAAACAAAGTGATCAATAAAAATGCTAAAATAATTAAGGGTAAAATATATACACATACATATAATATATTTGTCTTTTTACTTAAATTAGAGAAATTATCAATTAAATTTAAATATGAAATGTTTTTAGTTTATCTAAAAATAAATTAAATTATTTTATGCATTTTCTCGTGGTACATAAAAAATAAGTGCTATTTTAATTTTAAAAATTATTAAGGAGCAATATTTTTTAATACTATACTTCTCGTTTTAATTAGTGTATAACCAAGCAAATTAAAAAATCCAATACTGTTTTGCTTCAAAACCATTAATCCGCGAATGTCGTGTATTAATCGCTTGAGAATAATGTATATTCAAGCGAATAAAAGTTTCTCTTCGCGCAGTTAAATGAAGCATTGCGTTTTCTTTAATAGAACATTATTTTTTAAGGAAGAAAAGTGTAATCATGCTTCGTGAAAAAATAAAGCATGACCTTTTTAAAGTTTAATGGTATATATATATCTGTATTTTTTCATTTTAATTTTGACAGTAAATACTATAATGGAATAAAATAATAAGAGTAAAGGTAAAAATCTTATTCATTAACTTTTGTGAGGATTGACAATTGCTAATCACTGTTAAAATATAATGTTATAGTATCTTCACACTTCGTTTTTCGCACGCACCTACTAAATCAGGCGTGACCAAGAGGGTTAGTACTGTGGACAGAGTCCAATTAAAATGTCTTCCTAAATATAATCAAATAAAACAATCCAGCTATTGTCAATAAATATTCTGAGCCGAGATTCTCACACAAAAAATGAAATAAAACCACATTACAAACAAGACACAGATAATTATACTCACAGGGAAACAGAAATCGTAAGAACACTAAAATTCGAAATATAAATATTACATACGTTAAAAAAAATCTTGCCAAAATGACGAGATTGCACAATAATATTGTCCAATGTCCACTATAAAAGAGTTCGGATTTTCCGTACAAAATCACTCATTTTTCAATATATTTTATTGAGTGGAATTACATGCAATAATTTAGGTTTATTAATATATGTTTTAATGGTGTTTTAAATTTAAGAAAACAAAATTAAAATCAATAATGCAATAACCAAAAGCTTTTCAGATTTAACGTTATACCTATTTATATGATTTTTATGGTGCTAATTTTTCAATAAGTCCATTACCTGTATGATTATGTAATATAAAAAAAATACAATTTAAAATAATATTTAGAAGCATACAAATCGATAACTCAAATTAATCTTATAATAATTTCATTATCATTGATTCTTATAACTATTTATGCTTTCTTAACCCTCTTAGCCTTAGAGCGTCTATTTATCATCGCAACTATAATGTGCTAAGAATCTTACTTTGATGCATCATATAAAAAAAATAATGATACAGAAAATATTGTTAAATAAATATAAATAGCAAAATCGTTTTGATAATAAATGTCTCATTATGTTGTAATTGTATTTTGAATTTTTATTAAAGATTTTTTACATATTTTATATTCTAAATAAGAGGTATTTTTTAATTTAGGTATATACATGGCTGCGGCTAAAGGAGTTAAAATGCCTAGACTTTACTAATATGATTAGCAAGTAATACATGAAAATTATTTAGTTAAATAATGAGTTGTAAGTCAGGCGAAACGCGAATTTACAAGCGCAAAGCCTAAGAATTCGAGTACAGAGTGCAATAGTTGCCAGCATCCATAGAAAGTATAATAAAAGTTCACAATGTTTAAGAAACTGACGATTAATTTTAAATATATGTGTGAGGGTTTAATATATAAATAAATATAATTACAAAAGTACGTAACGATCATAATAAATAAAACATATGAGTACAACTATAACAATAGTTAAAGAGGCGATAAGATAATCTCGACAACGGTACCTCGAGAGCAACAAACCAATACAGCCCCTCAAGGCGACCGACCAATTATAGTGCAAAAATTTAAGAGCATGTGATGATAACCCGTTGAACAATATTTTTGAGCATTATTGTTAAAAATAAATAGTCTGTAAACAAATATATACATATGTATATTATGTGGATCCATTATATACATTTTGTTACTATAAATATCACAATAAGTACTCATATACATTATATTTATTTTTCAGCATACCAAAGGGTTTATCCATAGGGACATCAAAGCTGAAAACGTATTTTACGCATCACCTACTGTTGTAAAATTAGGTGATTTTGGATTCAGCACCCAATTAATGAACGGTATGGAACGATCACATTATTATATTTTCATAAACCATAATTTTTTACTATATCATTAATTTTACAGGAATGTGGCAGCCACTTAACACATTCTGTGGATCTCCTCCATATGCCGCTCCAGAATTATTCAGAGATGAGAGCTATTTCGGTCAATTAGTCGACGTCTGGGCTTTAGGAATATTATTATATTTTATGGTCACTGGGACTATGCCGTTCAGAGCGCACACAGTGAACGCTTTGAAAAATTTTATATTGGAAGGAAAATATCAGATTCCTGGTTTTGTCAGTGATCAATGTTGTTATATCATAGGTGAGCCATTTTTATAAAACGTACACTACACTGTTTTTGTATTCATATTAATTTAAACTAATTTTTTCGTAGAACATACGTTGATTCAAGCACCGAAGCAGCGCATGACATTAGACGAAATCATGGAGAGCGAGTGGTTCCAAACGCCTCCATCGCCTCCCGTTCCAGATTTCAGTAGGCGTAGAAAAAATTCCATAATGGCTCTAGCAACCAGATTCCGCCGAGGATCAACTCCGCTTTCGACCAATAATAGAATCACAGATTCAAACGATCAAGACAAGAACTATAGAAAATGTTCTACCACACCTTTAGACACGACTTTAAAGAACTTCAATAATAGAAATAAGCCTAACGTCAATCAACTCAGCAGTGATACTATTTCTAGTATTGCTGAAGAAAAGCAAAATAACGGAGAATTAACGTTGACGGTGCAAAACAAGAAAAAGTTGACAGGCTTGTCTAAAGGCCAGTCGTTTGACGTCCAAATGCTTCCGTCATCTAAATCGGCAGTAATTTTAAAGTGTCCGGATGGAACGCCTGTGGAACAAGGAAGGTTTATAATGCTTCCGACTTGCACAAACGATTTGACGTTTCTCAATCCGTTGGAAGTGAAAACGAGGGAGAAGTTGCATCAATACGGTATAGATTCGACGATGTTATGTGATAATATAGGTTTAAATTCGAAGAGTCCGATTATCGGTATTTACCGAGTCGTTATGCATCGAGTGTTGACTGAAGAGTACATGTGGGATAGTTTGAATGATCCGAACATTATCAACGGTAAGCTGCCAAACGATAAGAACAGAAAAAATAAAAACGACAAAGGGAAGAGAACTTTAAAGCAGAGACTATCTAGAGCTTGCAACATCCTGTAAACACAATTAAATACAAGTACAAATCCATAACTGTTGTAGAAAAAAATAACTGGTTGTGGACTTATACTTTTATCGCAAAGATGTACACAGTGGCGTAACTAGAAGTATCAGGAGTGTCAAAGTCGTACATATTTAGTCTCTACTGTACTGAATTAATCAAATGCAAAATATGAATTTGTCTAATTTGGTTTATAACAGACATAACGAAATACAATCGTTAAGACTATGTAAAGTTTTGTGTAAAAAGCAGCCGCTCAGGCTATTCAGACAATAGTTACGCCACTAAATGTACGAGGGTGCGTCAAATGAAAATCTTATTCTAGAACAAATTAACAAAAGTCTCCAAAATTACCTTTCGTTTAAAAAAAAATGTTCTTGCATATGATTGACTGTCGATTTTCTTTAGTTTTGGTCAGAAAGTATTATGCAATTCCTGACTCGTTTCTGGCTAGTGATGATGAACCCAAAGCAATCAATACAATCTGAATTCTACTACACTCCTAGAATTGCAGAACATGTGATGACATGCTTGTCCATTAATCGTCCAGAAGTGAGGTTATTTCACTCCGTTTTGAAACTTTCGAATCCATTTATTACACTTGCTGGAGTAACAAACATACATCACAAAACTAAACTTTCATTTTTAAATGAATTTCAATAAATTTCGTGACTTTACCACCAAAAAAATTATAGAAAGCGATGTGGCTCTTTATTACTGCTGCCAATTTTCAAGTGTTTTAAATTTTTTTATCGTATTTCGAATATTTTCATTTAACCCACCCTGGTACATATTTATTACATGAAATACATTAATTTAATATGGTTGTGTTATTAAATAGTTTCTGTTTCATTGAAGTGGTTTAAATTTTATTTTTATATATCTCTGACTGAAAATATCATTCCTATATCGTTATGTTTTTCCTCATTTATGCCGAGTTCTTGATTTGCACAATTAGATACGATCAAATAAATAATTATAATAACAATTTCTCCTACAAAATCTTCTGTTTCTAATAACAGTATTTTAAAATCGATTTTATTGTTTAACTTAAGGATTTGTATATATAGACCTTATTATACTGTAATATTTTATTGTTATCAAGTTACGTAATACCATTTCATTAATTACCAAAGATATCAAAATGATAAGTATTAGGTAAAAATAATAGACTGATAATTTATGAAAATATTGTATTAGCAAATGTTCTTCCATTTCTTACGTGTCTATATTTAAAAAAATAGAGCCATGACCAATGGCTGATCTTTTCGCTTGTATTATATTATAATCATAAACTTTAAATCTGAAAATGGTTGAATTTATACACTAGGTATACCAAAGATTCTTGAATTGTTCAAAAACAAGCAAGAATGCGCATTATATTGCTTTTTAATATTTTTGCAATGATTCTCTAGATTTGTCAAAATAAAATCATTATCAATCTATTGCAGCTTTTATTTTTAATATTTAAAGAAATATAGAGCAGCCAAATAATGTCTTGTAATATAGTTAATTTTTAAGTCGCATATATGTCGAGCAAAATTTATGTAGAGCAAAATATTTTTGTAAAACTACCATGACAAATTATGTTTCAATATTTTGTATTGAATACTGTTATTGTTTATATGCATGTAAATATCGGTTGCACAATGACTTTCGCTTATAATTTACTTTTGGTTGCTGCATAATTATATTATTATAATAATTTTACTTAATTTCCTATTTATCTCAAATAAAAAAGTATTATAGTTATGTAAGAATCTACTATATAAAAAATAGATGTATGTACATATCTACATACTTTAAATTTTCTCAGATAGCCAAATGGGATAAAAAAAAACGTTATTTTAATTTAGATTTTTTATTAATTTGGATTTAAAGAATGCGTTACTGAATAACAACAAATAAAAACTTAATTTTTAGATAATACAATACTATCTTCCATTGTACATAACGTGAAAATATCCAATTATTTTTAGTCTTTTAAAAATTCTACTGCAGCAATCAGTTAAAATTCTATACAACTGACAAAACTTGTTTACCTAGTCTTAATTGTTTAAAAATGTACAGAAATATTATATATTTGTAGCTATCGAAATAAAGTATGTCAAGAGAACATCTTTTCATTTTCATTCCGAGTTAAGAAATATAATCCTTGAACGATTGGATTATTGAGTAGTGTATTAATAAAACGCTAATCGTAATACTCAACACATGGATTTAGAGGAATTAAAATAATATAAAAAAGATATCTTATCACAAATATTTTATTCTTATTGTTAATAATATACAAACCGAAATACAATAAGAAAAATACTGCTTGCTAAAATTTCAAGTATAAAACCATATAAAAGAGAGAAAACCGAATGATTTAAGTATAATTTGGAATGGATCAAACGCGGACATTCATTGTTAGATCTAGAACAAACACGTTAGCTTATAACGTGATGAGATGACATTAGATGAGGATTAAAAAATGTTAAAATATATCAAATGCATTATATTTTAAGCAATTCATAAATACTATTAATATAATACTATATGTAATAAAATGGAGGGGAAAAAATTAAATGCGTTTTATATTTAACCCTGCATGATGAGCCTCACAAACTCCTCATAATTGATGTTTCCCTGAGAGTCTTCTTGTCCCTGAAGCAACTGTTCAACCTGTATATATTATTTAATATATGATTATTGTTCAATGTATGTGTATTAAATAAAAATATAGAGATAAGACCTCATCGTCGTTCAGCTTCTCTCCAAGCGTCGATAGTAGATGACGTAATTCAGCAGATGAAATGACGCTGTTTCCATCTTTATCGAAATGCCTCAAACCTTCGATGAAGTCATCGGCGGTATCACCGGAACGTGCTTTTGAAATTGCCTAAATAAAAGTGTAATTTGAGAAGATATTTATAACATATTAAAAAAATATTAAAACTTACTTGATAGATCGGCAAGAAGACTTCAAACGATATCCTCTCGTCAGATTTCAATTGATGCGTGCATTTTTTGACATCAGATTCTGTAGGATTCTGACCGAGGGCTCTCAGAGCATCTCCAACCTGCGCCACGTGAATCTTTCCATCTCCGCGCGAATCAAACAGTTGAAACGCCTCTTGGAAGTCTACAAATAAATTTATATTTTATTGCATTGTAATTTTAGAGAATACTTCAGCTGTTCTTTGAAGCGTAAATTTGATGTATTCTTTGAAAAAAAATCTGTGACAATATAAGATAACAGAATATCGAAGAAAATTAAGTGCAATGAGAATTACTATTTAGAGAAATTTGGTTTCATATTGAGAATCTTGTTTTTTACTACTAAAACTTGCACTGGAAATACTGAATCAAAAACTGCATTCCACTAATCAGGTATGATTGCTGATTTAGGTTTTGAAACTACTTAAAAACAATTATTTTATTAATTAATGTGTCAGCCAATGTTATGACAATTTGATTGAAAAATACTGATGATGCTTAACTCAGCAGACTTTCAATCAACAGATAAGAATTTGTTTTTTCAAACCATAGCTCATGTACTACTACAAAAGCTAATCCAAAAATGCACACCCGGCTTTGTAGCTTCATGGTATCAAAAACTATTTTGCCATTACTGAAATTAAAACTGTTCATAACAATTCAAGTTCTAAACTGCATAGGCTTAGGTGTTAAAGAATAAATACATCATAATATTATGTTAGTAACTCGCTTTATTGAACCAAGATCTGAGAGAACAATACATTATTTAATCTACGGCTTAAAAAATACAAATTTTAAGATTCAGGCCAGAATTATGAGAACAGTGGATAGTAAGATCTTTACCATGTGACGAAATACTCAACTATACTTATGTTACCGTTGTGTGGTTGTATTTTTATCATTAAAATCTACCACAAACGATTACAAAAATATGACTATATTAAATATCGAAAACGTCGACAATAATAAAGCCACAAGTGTTATGAAAAAGGAGCTGAAATAAAAAATTATAAATGAAGTTAACACTAATCTGCAGGTACAGGAATATGTTGGGCGGCAAAATAAATATTATTAATGACATATGTTAAGGAACATGTGTACTACAACAATATTTATTAAAAAATTCTATGAATAACAAACGTTTTTTTATAAACACATCATTTTATGGCATAAAAATGCAGCAAAACCTGATATATCTGTGCATCCTATGCCGTTCTACTCCACAAATGTACCTGTTTTGAGAAGTATCACAAAGTGTTTTGAAAATAATGTTGAAAATATAAGGTTAGTTTTATAAAAGTGTTGTAATGTATGCAAAATAAGCTAATGAATATAAATTTTAATAAATTTGTTGTTAACTTAGATTTTTTAAATTTTCATTCTAGAATCATCATCACTATTTCTTAATATTATCAATTATATTAATTCTTAGTTTCACAAGCGAGACATAAAACTTGCATGACTAAGTAATCATAATAGGAAAAATGTCTATTATACTATGTCACTGGTTATGATGCTATTCAGAAGACAGAAACATTTGTATATTAAGCAAAGTAGAATATATTTATATGTAAATACATATTTTTGTGATATTAAATGAGGCTAATGTGTTTCTTAGGTCATTAACGCTAGAATTACAAATGACATACATAACTTCAAGTGTTATTATAAGTAGAAATAGCGATAATTTAATAATAGCTAGGTATAAGAATATGAAAACAGCTTAGTAAATATTGTATGGAGTTGTAGGTTTATATCAGAGATGCCGAAATTACGTCACATGGTTCACAATGTAACCTGTGGTAGACCTCTACAAAATCCATTAAAAGTACACAGACGAACCCCAACTAATTACTAGAATTTGAGATACCGGTATAATTGACAAAATAATTATCGTCAAGAAGTGTATGAGAACTTTACAAATAGGATTCAAATAAGAATATTGTTTCATCTAGCATGCTATACATTTCAAAATTTAAATCAGACAGTTTCTCAAAAAGTTTAGGGAGTCCTAGTTTATATAATAGTGTTCCTAAGATAATTAGTGGAATATAGAAACAGGTTTGTGCTATTCTTTTGTTTTTTGTGTATTGTATTTTATATGATTTTGATTTGTATCATTATATTTAACTGATTCTATCATTCAAATCGAAATTTAACTATTTCAGCAAAAACTGAAGTTGAAGTGCAGCGAAAAATAAAAAAATCTACACATATTTTGAGGGAAAAAACTTCAGTTCGGAGAATATTCTACTGAAGATTATTGCTAAGAGTTTTACAACATTGTCCGTAAGTAAAAAACAAATTAGAGATATTGAATTAAAATTATATATGTATGTATAAATAATTACCATCGACAGAGGTCAGCTTTAGTTTACTGGGTTGTTCGTACATCTCTTTGATGAGATGTTTGCAGGGAGAAGGATGGAGGGTGTACTAAAATGGACAACTGTTCACAGTTGTGTGCCGTTTGAATCGACATAAAAAATGTGCTTCGCCGATACACATGGTCATTCGAGTTTGCTTCATACTTATGTATTTCAAAATACGTCTATATAAGGAATGTGGGGCGACTCCTGTTATGGACTGTATCTTTGCTGACTCACAACGCCCAACATTCGACACGCGTCAGCCGATCACTGACTCATAGGCAAACAAGTACAATGCGTAAATATTTAGGCACAAGTCTCTCCGAAATACATCAATATATGTTCGTAACAGATATTTATTATCAATAAGATCGTATTAGTATTATTTTAAGTTATCTCAATGGCAGTTTGACAGTTACGTCCGTCCAATGTTATGTCGTTGAACCGAGGTAATAGCTTACAAAAAGTGTATGTCACTCACCAGCCAACTGGTCCTCGGAATAGTTCGCCTGGAACAAATACAAGGATTTAGTTGAAGAATTGCGTTCAAATTCTAGTATAGGAACTAAATACGACAATTTGTCGGGAAAATTGATTGCAGGTACTCACCATCGCTCTTCCGCTGGGCGCTGTCACCGGTGACGTCACGCTACTTTTCGTCGCCGTTATCTGGCCTTAACAACAATTTTAAAGACCATTGCAAAAATAAAACGTTCAAACAAAAAATACTTAATTGCAATTGTAGGGAAATAAATTTGATTTATCTAATCGAGTCGGCTCGAAACCATATTTTTTAATTTCTCAGTGGGGTAATCCACATGACGGGAGGACTTAAAAAACTTATTAGCTAAAGTTGGACCACGACAATTTCATGATATTTACTAAAAATATATTATATTTTCTGAGAATTGATAACTCGTTCCGACTATGTTTATTAATGTAGTTCATCATTCTTCGGTCTAAAAGATTTAATCAAGTCACCAAATTTATTGTTTAAAAAATGTTTAAGATTTATTGTTATACCGCCAATTATAAATAAATCAAATTATTATATTTTAAATAAAATAAAAATACACAAGATTTTTTTCAAATAAATTTATATACTTATATTAGTCAGTGCTATAATATTAATTTTGCACAAACTATCTTGAACATTTATGGTCTACTTTCTAGATTACAAAAATATTTTTAAATTTATCTGTTTCAATTAAAATTGCCTGGAATCCTTTTTAAAGATCGAAAAGGTACATAGAACGTGTGCACTTGTACTGCTCAATAATACTCTTCCGTCTGACTTTGATGTTTAAAAAGTAAGATTCTCCATTCTCAGTAAAAATATATTTAACTTAGAATCTTGATGTAACATAAATCTCCGAATCAACTAAGTTATAAATATATTATAATAGTATATACATATGTATCACATTATATTTATATTAAAAATCCCAATCACAAGGTTTAGCTAGGTCCAATTCGTTCATCTGCTCTTCTAACATCATTCCTGAAATGCTATCTGTAAAATGTCAAATATGTAAAAAATTACACATACAACACATTATATCTGTATACAAACCTTTGTTTTCTTCTAAAGGTTTGGTTTCATATAAAATATGAGCTAAGGAATCAGATTTAATTTGTTTAAAAAGCGAATGATTTAGTAATTGTGAACAAGTAGGACGATCATTTGGTTCCCTAAAATAAAAGATGCGAAATGATCATTTACTCATATTTCTAAGTCTTAAATAATATATAGTGAAAATGATTTTATACCTTTGAAGACACATAGTAGTGAATTGATGGAATGTATTATGGAAACTTCTGGTATAATAAGCATGAGCAATACGTTGAGCACTGCCCATGTTGCTTCCGCTGTTGCTTTGGTCTGAAATTGATTGATGCATGTAATATCTACCTTTAAAACTTGCTACTGATTAATGATTGAGAAGAGATATTTTCCAGGCAAATGGAATGACACATTCCTTGTGCTATAGAATTCACAGCCAATAAGTTTTAGAGCTGTTTTTTATTGTGCTTAAAAATCAAGCAGAAGTGAGACTTTTATGGCATCGAAAGCAATAAAATCGTTCACAGGCTTGCAATATGCATTGACTATAATAAAAATGTATAGTTAATTCCGAAATAAAATGATTTTAAAATATTTTGTAGACTGTTCATTCCGAATATCTCTTTTATATAAATATATCGCATTTAAGCAAATAAAATTACCATTCATTTCGGATCCTCCCTGATAATTATCAACATTTAAGACGTCATTAAATGTAGTGCAGTCCAAAAGTTGAGGGACATTCCCTCGCACTTTCTCAGTCAGCATTAACGTAGTTGGAATATTTGAGAATGGAATCGCTCCATTGGCCAGTGTACACGCTAGCATACCGATGGAATATATATCAGATTTTTCGTTATAGCCGCGCAAATTCTAAATATAAAAAATATAAATTAATAAATTCTACATAAAATAATACTTTCGAAACTAAAAACTATACCTGTTCCAAGACTTCGGGACTCAACCACAGCAACGACGTATTATCAGATTCAGGAAGAGGCAAGTGGTGTAACGATTTCTGTCTCTTACCTCGAACTAGTAGCGAAGCTGCGCTGCGTAAACCACTAAGGCACACTTTGCCAGAAGAACATACTAATACATGACTAGATCGTATACCCCTGAAAATTTCATTCAGTGTTAAATATAACTTCAAATGCAATATTTTTATAACAATTAAGTTACCTGTGAATAAAACCCTTCTCATGAATATAATTTAAACCTTGCAAAGTGTCCCGTAATATAATTGTGCAAGCTTGTTCTGGAAGACCTTCATTAAAATATCTATTTATCAAATCTTTACAAGAACCGAGGCTCATTAAAGGCGTTACAATGTATAGATATAGGCCGTTGACAAACGAACTATAGTACGGTAGTATGTTTGGATGTTGTAATTGACGAGTGGTCAATATTTCATGCTGAAATTATTAAAAAAATGTTATTAATTTACTTTTGCATAGGATTTGGAGACAAAAACTTTCACCTGTGCCTTAATTAGGCAAATGGGTACATTACAAAAAACATTGTGGGTTCTATGTCACATCTAATAAATCTTCAGGGCAACATAAGCTACACTTGTAAGATAAAACACATAAAGCATTATGTTCAGTTCGTAAATCAATATTGAACGAACGAAATAAATAATTGTTAATAAAAGTTTTGATTTAATTATATACAGAGATTTATAAATAAACGGTATAACAAGATATCCAAAAATTATAATGAATGGAATATTGAAGTTTAGAGCTTGTTATTATCTATGTAGGCTTACCATACGTCTCGGTTGCACACATCGGTCCCGGTTTCACAAAATGTCCGAGAAGACTTTTTTTAGCTGTCACACCATAGAGCCTTATAATTATGGCATGCCTATATCTATGTCAACTGCATTAGCAAGGATTTACATACATTTGTTTATGATTTACAATGTAAGCTATTTACTTTTTTGTGCTCTAATGTTAAAAAATATGCATAATAAAGAATCACCCTGATTAAGATCGTTTGTGTTTAAAAGTTTGGATAGATCTTTCTACTACATTAGTTCATTTTCTTTCATTTTCCAGCATAATAATTTATCATGACAATAATTTTCTTACGCACATATAGTTATTCTACAACTGCGTAAATTCGTTTCCTTCTATATTCTTATGTATATAAATATTAATCAAATAAACCTGTAGCAGAGCTCCATTGTGTCCATCTTTATCGAGATGAATACGCCGGAGGGCGAGGGCGCTGGATTGGCTGGGGGAGCCTTTTCGTCTAGCGACGAAGACGATCCCTGCGCCCCCATAGCATTCCCCCAGTGTCCCTCCGACTACCAAATCAGACAAACCCTCGACCACCATACATCCAGTGTGGGCTTACCGATGTTGCCAGATTCCAACCAACTGTCAAACGGTGGCGATTTTTTACAAATTATAAATAAATACGATCGAAATCAGCCAGCAATTATTACACATCTACATTTATAAAAATAATTAAGGCTATTTAAAACGTTGTTTTTAAAGCATTTAATGCGTTAATGAAGGTAAAAGTAAACATTATATAAATGGGGTAATATCGAACAAATGGACAACTTATGTTTTAATTTTAAATCTTTTAATAACTAAATACACGATAATATTATAAAATAGATACGGTTAGTAAACATATTGCGCGAATGCTACTTTGAGTCCGTCTTATTAACAATTCAACATCAACAACGTAACGTTAAGGTTAAATATATAATTGTTAGGGAGGAATATTGTGAGACAATATGGTTATTATACCAAAACTAATAAAAAAAAATAGCACAGATTAAAAAAATGATATCAGCGTCTAAGAGAGTGGCGCATCATAAAAAATGTTCCAGTTAGTTTTAGTTATCGCTGAAAATATATATTTAACTTCTCTCTTTGATTAAAAGTCTGCGTTCTTTTTACTGTCCTATTGGGATTCTAGGATTTATATTTTTTATTTCGTCTTTTATACATATTTAATAACAAATATTCTTATTCCTGCGTCTACAGCTCACGGATGCCAACAGTAAAATAAGCTATAAACTCGCGCTTGGATTAGTTCAATAATCTTGAGCATAACCAATGATATCCTAGAGTAAAATTATACAAACTAGAACAAATTTTTGGTTTTTTTTCAAGCTTTTAAAAAAGTTAGATGACTCGTGTTAGATGAGTATTCTCGAGCGCTAATGTTCTGGGCGTGACAGTTAATAATAAGTGACATAATCACAAATTTCTAAAGCTTATCATCGTATTGTCAACACGCTGTCATCACTACTATAGGTTGTGTGGCACACACACTTAAGCTTCTGGTACATAATGCTATATTCGTTCAAGAAAATGGCGTGATTTTAAAGACAGTCGGAAAGTATATACATATGAATAAATTTTCAAGATAACTGCGCTTCGCCAAGTCATTAATAATAAAGTATACCTGATAAAATAAAAAATGACGCATGTTAAGTAGTTCGTCTGAAAGAAATAACGATATTAACATCTACATTTTTTAAAATTGCAATTTTATACTGTAAAATGCATGCATATAAGACAACTTATACTTTATACTGTAAAATGCATGCATATAAGTAACATAAACTTTACATCCTAGCCATTATTATAAATATAAAATTAATTTTTATTTGTCTTTACAAATAAATAAATATATAGGAGTATGTCGGTTGGCGATTTAGAAGAGCAATAAATTTTAAGGGTGAGAAGCAAAAGAAAAATAAAGAAAGTAAATAGCTGTCATGTCCATGTTTACTTGAGATTTTGTGTTGTTAAAATCTTATTCGATACGCATTGCCTTTACGACTAGTATAATAGCGAATGGAAAGAGTTCAGATTTTTGTTATATTTGCTTTGATTCGGTTTGAACTTTTTAATCCTCTTATATTTATTTTAACACCGACCGTTTATGAGATCTGAAAAGCATAATCCCTCAAAGGTTAAAGTGTGACTTAACATTTTATGATATAACCAGACGTCATAGATTATGAAAAACGGTACCGGATTCAACATTGCCGTACTGCATGAATTATTACCGGGAAAAATATCGGATTAAAAAATAACCTGGATTCCGAGTTTAGTCGTTGTTTTATTTTACTTACTGTTGTGAGATTTCATTTTCCACTATGACCACTGTGATGTTGGCGGAATACAAATATTGAAACACACTTATGGATGAAAATCTCGAGGCTTTTCATTAATTATTTAAACTAGTTTGTTTTATTGTAATGTATAGTTTAAGTAGGTTATTAAAATTATTGTACTATGTTTTACTGTTAATAGAATGTTTACAATTATTTTATGTATATGTTGTTCTAGTAAATACTAGACAATGACACGAGAAGCTTTACTTTCTGTTGAGTATTAAATTGCGCAGAGTAAAAACGTTGTAATTCTGTTAAAGTGTTTATTAAATTTAAGTTCGGAGTGTTAAGGCCTCGTCGAATCGATCGGGGCCGACTGCCGATATATGTCAGTTTTCTCTGCCTGTACGCCCCGCAGTAATTCGGGACAGTATTCAACTAATATACTGTCCCGACTGTATTATACAAAATACCACATTTTTAAATTAAAATCCTATAACGTGTTTTTTGCTGTTTTTGTTTGTGGTGAGATTTTTGTATATATGTATAAATTTTCCTCTTAATTCTCTATATTATGGCCTAACTTTTGGTGAATACGTGAAATAATAAAAATAATAATTATATAGCTCGACAGATAATTTATTTGAGAGTATAGTTTCTATGTTAATTTAGCTTGGTGACCAATGATCAAATTTTTCAACATTTTGAAACTCTATGCATTTGTATAGATTACCCTTTACTCGAAATATAGCCTACGCGTATTATTTTATTAGTAAATGGTGGTACTATGTAAAACGACGCAGATCAGATTTATTTATCATGTGTGCAAAAGCGAGATTTGGTTGTCTCATGTGACTGAGGTGGACTTGATTTTAACTTTAAACAATAAATCTTTGGTCGAATGCATGACTCATGCCGAGTTTTGAATCCAAATTGGAATGCGTATAATACTTGTCGAAACGAAAGTATTTTTATTTAGAAATCCGAAGTAGGTTGTTTAAGCTACAGCCTATTCGTCATTGTTTCTGCGATGTGTCGTCCTGAATTTCTATGCTAACTGGAATTATTAAAGAAAGTTCTTTAGATGTTTTGATAAATCGGTGGACCTTTTACAGCGAACTACTTTTTATGATTAATTAATTTCTTTTGGCTTTCTATGCTAGCATTTTTAGCAATTATGTTGGGTTATATTTGTAGCCGCTTTAATTATAAGAACAAGGCATGATTAAGTCTTATTTATTTCGTTTCGTTCCTCAAGGTTTTTATTAATCGTTTTTGGTTATTGTATTTAGGTAAAATGACGTACGTAATCTTCTGAATAACTGTTTATATTATTATATTATTCTCTAATATCCGTTATATCGTATTCAAGACTTACGCGTAATATTTATTTATAAAATTTAACTGATTTTGAACAAATTAAACATCTCTTTAAACTAAAACATTGAAAAATTTCTTACTCGGATTGAAACTTTGAAAATTTGCTTACCTTGGTTGATAAACAGTCTTAAAGCTTCAAAATTGTGGGCAAGCGAACGGTGGCTTTGACAAATGGAAAATTCGTATATTGATCATGAAATCTCAATTTAATCGATTTCGATTGAAAAGTTATTACGAGAAAACACAAACAAACTAGCGAGAAGGTTTGTAATAAGCAAAGGAGTTCTCATTACAGCAAAAGATAAGCAAGAAATATGAGTGTAATAAAGATTCTTTAGTATGATATATATTTTGCTCTTATAGAAAACTTTTCGTTTACTTTGGATACATCCGACATATTTTTGCGCAAATGAAAAATCGATAAAATTTCCGCTTTTTTATGGTAAAAGATCATGAAAATATTGGTATTTTTTGCTAATGTATTGATTTTATAAATTTTCCACAAAAATATTAAAAAAAAATACTTATCAGTTTTTATTGTTTTATTTATATGTCCCAACAGTGGTCACGCGTTTATTTTTATGTCAAAGTTATTCAGTAATAAATTATTTCTAAATGTGCAACATTGTATCACTTAAAATTTGTGTAATTATTATAAATACGTGACATTCTCGTAGCATCGCCTGCGTTTTGAAGCTAGACAAGGGTTAATGTGAAGTCAGAAGCGGTTTATTCCTTGGTCTTTAATTTTAATTGTTTACTTATTACTTATAAAATTATAAATTACATTTCTTGACAAACAAATCCGTATATGGTGAAAAAGCACATGTTTATTTCAGTTTGGAAATGGCAGGAACAGTCCGCTTTCTTATTAGTTAATCTCCAGCCATAGAAACGTATTATATAAATCAAAACACGTGCTTGCATCGTGAAAGTATTTATGTCGTTACTAAATATGAAGGTTTTATAAGTCATGTACAGCAATTTAAATGTACAAGAGTTATGCTAAAAATATTTTAAATTATTAGCAAAATATTAAAGCAAATTAGCAATCTAAATATAATTAAAACAAGTTGGCTCAGGTGTCAAGTAACGAGCCTTCATCCATCAGGGTTCCTAAATCTCATAATATTTTACAAACTCTACCCAATTTTACTGAGATAACTAAGGAAAAATTACAACCACACAAGTATGTAATACACTAAATAAATCAGTTATTATGAAGTCCTTGAATTTGTATATAATACATATGTATATATATATACTTTTTTGATAATTGTTATGCTATTGTTATGATAATACGATGTTATGCTACTTACACGAGGTTATAAAGAAATAAGAAGACGTGCCTTTTGAGTGGCGTACATCTATTATCATATCTCATATTCATAAAAAAGTTGTTTTGATGCAAAAAAGCTTTTAACTCTGACGATATAGATATCGTGCCATTTAAATAGTAATAAAATATATGAAGTAAAACAAGTAATGGACCTAGTTTCGTGAGCATCGGCTCTCGGATACTCGATCATAGAAAGAGTTCCAGAGTTTTAATATCAGAGAGGATATTCAAACAAGTAAATAAATATCCTTCAAGATAGAGAGCACCAACTATTGAGAAACACAAAAATTTAAATATAAAAAACGTCAA
Organism: Plectrocnemia conspersa; assembly: GCF_051122295.1. Classification (NCBI taxonomy): domain Eukaryota; kingdom Metazoa; phylum Arthropoda; class Insecta; order Trichoptera; family Polycentropodidae; genus Plectrocnemia; species Plectrocnemia conspersa. The sequence goes on from NW_028277167.1 coordinate 18,449,192, forward strand.
TACGTAGGATATTAGTTTACAGTTGTAAGACGCGAGGAATTTTTCGATCGTGGCAAGGTCCTGACATTATTAAGGCTTTAATAACAAGTCATCGCCATGTACGGCGATTACGTCTTATCGAATTTCAATAGAATCTATGCGAATTTTCATAGAAAATTCAGAAAAGCGTACCTTACTGGAAGATCTAATCTGCGTAGGGGAGACATGATGGCCGATTATTATGCGAGGATAACTCTATCGAGATTAAGGATTGTAAAACCGGTAGTACCGATATCCAGCGCAACACGATTAAAAATAGCAGTAAATCAGTAAAATACCATTATGAATGTAAACCGGAGGTTAAACTAATTAAGAACATTAGTGAAATAAACAGATTTTTATATGCTTAGAATTTAAACTGTTTATAGTATAAAGTAGTTTATTTATATTATTTTCTTTATACAATTTATGTCCATTTGTAGTATTACATGTACATTTATTTTGGTTAGACGTTTAAATTATATATTTATACTAAGGTTAAAATAGCGACACGCTTACACCTTTGTTAATTTTCCATAAAAACTTCACAACCAAGGGTATAATAAGACATGTGAATAATTAATGATACACGGACTAGAGGTTTACAGTAATTTAATATATACTATGACATTGAAACTTGATACAGTTATAATATACATAAATAATTACGATGTGTATTTTCACCGCTTCGATTGAGTATGATTTAGATATGTATATTTAATAAGTCATAAGAGAAAGAGCAGCTAATTATATAATCCGTCTTTCTAAGAAGCTTCAGTCCAAATTCACAACCACGATGTGATTAGTTAATATAACAAATAGTATAAGATTCAACTGAAAGTTTTTAATATATATAGCTCGTATATTATGTACACATAATATACAATCAAATTAAAAATTAATATAACGATTTTTGGACCCTATAATAATCGTGCATTTAACCCAAATATATTTTATTTAAAATTGGGAGAGTCATTAAATTAGTCACTTAATAGCAAAGCGTTTTACAAAATCATTATTAAACTGGCACTTGAAGAATTGGAAATTAGAAAAATCAGATTGCAACACGCCGTAATTATATTCTCGAAAAGACACGCAGAAATTTGATTGAAAGCAAATTTATCTTATTACGATCCTGCGCCGGCCGACATGTCACACTAACGGGGAAAAACGAGAACAATGCGCCCGTCGGCATAAGCGGTGGAGCTGGAAATATAAGAAATGACGCATCAATGACGAATTGAGATAAATTATTCATATTCGCACATTTGCAGTTAAAGAAGCAAAAATCAAAACTCAGAAGAATGCCCGCCGCCGCGGCTCCGCCCTTGGTTAATCAGCCTGCAGCCGCTAAATAGCACGTCATCTGCGTCTTATGTATATTGTCCACCCCTTCCCCCCAGTGTAAGTGTCATTGCGTTTTGTTATTTTAATAATGTATTTTTAATGACTTTAATAAGGTCTCAGTCGGCACCACATACACAGTCCTCAAAAACAACAAGAGCTTCGTTGTATTAGAATTTATTTAAGTTACTAGTTGGTTTACTTTTCGATCCATCAAAATATTATAATCTGTGGTTAAAACGACAACATTCAGCCCATAATACTAACAGCAAATAAACGAGTCTAAAAACTTAGGAATTTACTTTTGGATTTTAGGATTAAGTTAACGTAAATGTCAGTAAATCACCTGGTATACGTATTTTGAAATTGACTGCTTGATTTATTGGTACCTGATCGCCTTTTGTAATTAAGAGTCTGAGAAAGGATGTGTCTTTACGATTGATGACAAGGACATTTGTTATGTTGAAGGACGTGGCGATTGGAGATTCCGAGGGATTAACATCCCGAAATAGACCGTAAAGCACGGCCGTTCGGTGCATTTACACAAAAGATAGTTATTGTATTGACAGTATGATGTTGCCAAATCTCTACTTGTTCAATTTCCGACGTTTACGCAAAAAAGATTCTTGTAAGAAATAAAAAAATAACAAATCTAATTCTATTTCCAAATAGTTGCAATTTGGGCCAAACAGAAGAACCCCATTCATATTGAGCTCCTCCACTAAGAATTCACTTTCGTAGCAAAGCTTCATCAAGAACTTCCACCAGAAGTACCTATTTGGGACACAAGAGATTATTCGAACTCACACCAAGCAGAGCTACGCCAAAGCATTGATCCAGGCTTAGAAGACCGAGGAAACAGCCGCTTCCCTCTTCACGTCAACAAAGTATTTATAAATATTACAGTAACTATACGTGATTAAAAAAAAAGTAGCACATTTAATAATAATTTATAAACGAAATATCTTTGCCTTCCATATAAAAATAAACGCGTGACCGCTAGATCAGAGCATAACTTTGATTTTTTAATAACAATTTAAACAATCTGTAGCTCAATAAAAAACTAAAAATATAATTTTCAAATGACATAGAAATAAGCCTTTTGTTACTTTGAATTCCGTAATAAAGTTTTGATCTAAGAATAGAAGCGACTTTTGGTGCGACTGTTATTCTCAGAAAAGTTTATTATGTGAACAAAATTTCTAGTAAAATTTACAACATTGCGCCCGCTCAAACGTTACTATAATTATCTACCACTAAGTGAGTTAATTTGATATTTATTCTCTGAATATACATTTATATTTAATAGTAACTTTTAGTATATTAGGACATATAATACATAAATATTAAATTTTACTATGTCATCAAAATATTATTGAATAAAATTCATTGAAAGACCAAGGAAAATCTAACTTAAAGCTAACATAACCGGTTTGGTGATCATTGCACACATGACAACCTATCACAGGAAGATTGCTCACACTAATATTGGTTACAAATCGATCGCTTACAAGGAGATTGCTCATACGAATATTGTTCGCATGGAACATCACTCACACAGTTTAAGGAAAGGTAAGTTATTTAATTTCAATATTAACAGGACGCAAAGAGAATGAAAAAAATAATTAATTGTAATATTATATTAATAAATATTCACACACTATTTTTTTTCATAGTTTTATACGGTTTTACAAGAAAAATGTCAGGATTTTAACCCGGAGATATTTCTTAAAAAACTGAATAATATTTTGGACCAACATTTAATCAAAATATTAATCAAAAACTGTCTCTAAAACGTAAAGTATGTAGCTTATTAACTTTTAAACGCCACTCTCAAACCAAAATACTATCCTGAAGTTTGATTTATGATTACAATAGATAATTTTTGTAAATAAAGTATTTAATAAATTTAATTTAAATTTTATTTATTGTGTAATAACATTTTCCTGTACATTTATTAACTACATAATATATTATATTAATAAAATATCACGTAGGAAAGCAAATATTGCTTGACGTAAAAATAGTACAAGCTTCTATTTATGGTAAAATATGCGACGCGCTTGCTCAAAGATTAAACATTAAATGGGTAAAATTATGTTTATAAGTATTCTCTTAATGAATTATTAAAATCATATTAATATTGTTTATCGATATATATCTTACACGACGATACTAAAATATATTTGAAGATGTGTTAGTATATTATTTATACAAACATAATGGCCACGAAGACAACACCCTAATTATATAAAATTTTACAGTTGTCAATTCATTTTACTAAATATTATATATAAATAGCTATTTATTATTTTATTAATAAACAATAAAAAATATGTACTGTAACGTCATTATTAATATCCGAATCATTAGTGTAACTTAAGAGAAAAGCCGCTTATATTGTGTACATATAAAATTTGCACCTAAGATAAATATCTCTAATTAATTATATTTAAAAATTAGTCATTGAATAGGTAAATCTCCTTTGCACATTTTATTAATACAATATCTTACCTATGAAAAACTTAGATGCTCAAAACCACTGATTATATTTTGATTTGTGATTGACATTTTAATCTGTCTTAAGTTGGGAATTAATTATTAAAATGATTATGGTTTTTCGATTAACTTTTCAATAACAAAATACCAGTGTTATTGTTTTAAGAGGTATGTTTTAGACACAGTGCTTTCATGTTTTATGAAAGAGTCTTACATTTTGTATTTATAAAAATATAAAAAAATATTATCCAGTAATATTTTATTGTAAAAAATATAAAAGTATACATTTTATGTGTGTAATATAGAAATATATGATTATTTTTATTTTTAATTGTAGAATTTTATCTGAATCATTCTATAAATATCTACAAAATAATTATACTTCCTTATTTTCAAATAATATTATTACTTTTAGATTAATAACACTTTAGATGCAAAACTCTAGGATATGAATTTATCATTACACTCTTAAATAGTTGACAAAATCTATTTATTTATGTTTTCCTAAAGATTGTAATGAAGGCTTTATAAAAGCTAGTTTAAATATTTTATATAACATATAACCAATTTTTTGTAAAATAATAAATATTAAAAAATAAAGTGTATAGTATAAATTTGTGTCTAACAAGTGTGTGTGTGTATGGATTTTAAGAGGTTCGCGAGTATTAATATTATTGGAATCTCGGGATTCATCGCGATCTTCGCATATTTTATTTCTATATTTCGGCTGCAATGAAGTTACGGATAATTCGTGACCATGGCTGGTGCATCGCTCCCGAAATATAGAAAGAAAGTAAGCGAAAATCGCGATGAATCCCGAGATTCCAAATATATATATATATATATATATACATACATAAATATATAAAAAATATTTATATATTTATTAAATATATATATAATGAAAGTGGTTAATAAACGTTATCGGTGCATAACCATGTACACAAATTTGTTCAAGGTTTTCAAGTGGGCAATTCATAAACTTCCAATATAGAACTTAATTAATGTAATGTGTGTAGCAATATTTCGTATGACATGTAAAATTAAAATACTCGTATGTTTTAAAAAATATGCAATTAAAATAATTGTACTTCTGTAGCACAATTAAAATATTTTTTCAATAAATTTATATATTATTATATTTGGGCTACCTAATTCTAAAAATAATTTGTATTTTAAAAAAGGTCAAATGTTTATACAACCCTTAATAAAACATTTGTTTTTCATAAATTAAAGTACGTTTGGATAACAATGGGAATTTCTCAACTAGAAGGATTTAAAATAAACACTTCTCTTCGAATGTTAAAACACGGAAATTAATTATATAATTTTGCTTGCATAAATTAAACATAATATCGTAACGATGCACCTTAGGAAAACATACATTTCGCCGAAATTGCGAGATATTTAATATAAAAAAACTTATAAATTTTAAAAACAATATTGATAAATGCATAAGTCAGATTTTTAGTAAAAAGTATTAATATTTAAGTTCGGATATAAAATATATTTAATTGTATTTCAGCAATACTAAATATTTTTATTATATTCCTAATAACGTTGTACGCGAATGATTAATTATTAATTAGTATTAGAATCAATGATTATAAATATAGAAAATACTCAAACGTTGTGAATATCTTTTAGTATATAGCTTCAAGTTAATAATTCACGGATATTGGAGTTTCCTTTGAACAATAAGTATTTTTATTTATATCTGTATTGTGTTAAATTGTATTTAACGTTAATAACAGTAAAAGTTGATATCAACATATTCGTAACAAAACTTCTCAGACGAATTGATAAACCAAAGCTTTATTTCATACGTCTATTATCAATGCCTAAAGAGTATTGGAAAAGTGACAACATATTCAATGACAAAATGTGTAAGCTTGTTTGGTTTGAAGATTGTTTATGTCTTATATTATATTGGGTAATTCAACTATTAGATTTTTTCTGTACAATTCATTATTTGCAAAGTTTATTGAGTATAAGATAATAGTAATATTACTCAATCGTTTTTTCGTACCTTTTATTAACATTGATTTTTAGTTATATTGCATCTTTCAACATTTGGCAACTTTTTGTTAAATAGTTATATTTGCTAATATAAATATAGGTGTTTTAGATACTTCGTTGGTGATATTAAATGTTTTTTTATAATACGATTGTTTCAATACAATAATTTATTTTCAAAGCATATTATATACAATAAATATTAGTGGTTCAAAATAACTTTAATATTTACAATTTTGTTATTAGCTACAATATCAGTTAAGCGTTTTCAATTTTAAGGATAAGAACTAAATAACATTTTACAATTTGAAAAATATTATTGTATAGATATTCATATTATAACTATTAGAAACATAAAAGAAAATGGCAATTTATAATTTTAAAATCACATAATTGTAATGGCAACGACAGCTGTTTAAGATCTTTCAGATAGCTCGTAAATTTATGCAGGTTGTTTCAATAATTTGCAAAATCAGATCTATTCAAAATACTTACATCTTTTAAAAGATTGATTGACTTATGCACATACTATATTAAAAACAGAAAATATTTGCTTCTTTGATCTCTAATGTAAAAAGCATACGTAAAATATTAACTTCCGTACACGTGTCATAGATACACCTATATCAGAAACATAATAAACAGAATCCAATGGCTGTCACAAATATGAAGATTAATCGTAAAGCAACAAAGGCATTGTTTTGATAGGATCCCATGAATTGATATCCTCAGTATGTATTACATACATATATATATATATTTTATAAAAAATATTTTTAATTCCAAAATTATTTAGATATGTGTTATTGATACTAAAAAGCAAAATACCGGAAAGAATGTTTTGTAAAGTGATACTTAATTAATAATGAAAATATAATTGGGTAATAAATATTTATAATATGGTAAATAAGATATGTTAAAGCAGCAATTAATTATTTTTTAATTAATTTATTCGATATTTATATACGGAGAAAAAAATTACATCGATTATCATATTAATTAATTGTTCCGTGATGTTTCCACTTAAAATTATTATATTATATATTATTATTATAAAATTATACATAAATTTCTTTGTTGTGTGTTTTGGCAATTTATTGCTATTTTTAACGGATTTATATAATAATATTTTACAATATAATAGCTATAAAAATGTGAAACTTAATTGTATTCTTTTGTACGAGAAGGAAATTGAGAGTTTTCTTTAGCTAAAAAATCGTTATTATCACTACAACACAGATTACTTTAATATGGTTATCATTCTAGAATATTATAAGTTTGTGCTTATATAATATCAAATTTGTTAGATGTACCAGTTTAATAATAATATGCGTTATATTAATAAGCGATGTATATATGTATGTTAAGACGTCAAATTTCGATAAAGTGTACAATGAATAGACAAAGTATTCACTAACTATGAGTTATAGCTTAAGCTTACAATGCTACATTCCGTGTATACTCTCACCAGATAATGTATGTTATAACTAGTGAGTGTGTGAACTCTTAATTTAAATTCAAATTAAAGTACTATATTCGAAATTAAAGCACTACTAAAATTATTAAAATAATTTATAGCATTTCCGGCCATCAAGAATTCACATGTTTTACCAATTCGTCATTATGGCTTTTTTACAAACAATAATTATACGAGTATAAATAATAATATTTAAAAAAAATCAAAACAATTATGGCGCACACTTAAAATATATGAGTATTATTCTACATATTTTTCCAGCTCCTCCTAGCTATCGCTAAAAATTATCCATCCTGGAAGCTGGGTATTTCGTGCAAGAGAATATGGGACGCGATCGCGATACTAGAGCACTCTATAGCTCGCAACTGAAAGTTGTCGAGCATTGACGGATTGTAGACACCACCCCTTAACAACTTCATTAATTTGACGCTACGCTAAGAGCACATTAAATTGTATCCCAACACTCAAAACTCACAACAAAAAAGCATATTAGAAATTTTTTTTGAATTTTATTTTACAGCAAGGAGAACTTCGCTTATCTGGGAATATTATTTTAATAATCAGATTAGCAGTTCTTGTTTTTTTTATTGTGAAGCTATATATTATAACTTTCACATTCATATTTTAATTTCTGATTAGCTTTCAAATTATATTTTCAGATAAACCTTAATGTAACCAAATAAAAATAAAAAACGTATTATTCTAAAATACAGCTCGAAATATCAACGACGTGTTTCGCGAAAATGTGATTTAATAAGCACACAGTATGGTTTGAGAAATTGCGTTCTTGAGATTTTAATCTTGAAAATGAGCCACATGGGCAACCTAAGATCAAGGTGTATAAATATGAACTTAAAGCTGTAGTAATTGTGGATACATCTTAAGCAGCTAGGTTTTACGTTACTATTCCAAGCTTAAACTATTTAAAACAAATCAGCAGAGTAAATAATTTGATAGATCAAATAAATATTAACAATCAGTAATCAACTAAAGAACCAACTGCGTGTCAAATCATCTTTGACTAGCAAACTAGTAATTTTATACCTGTTTTTATCAACAATTAATTAGATTAATTTAGTGGGGACAGAGAACCAAATAACGCATTAGAAAAAATGCAAAGTTTATTTCGTATAATTTTTAGTTATTACATTTAGCATGTTAGTGAACTTAATCTTAAATACACATCTTACAGTATTCTTCCTATAAGAAATTTCCAAGTACACTATAGTACTACATTTATAAAATATTATAATATAATCATCTGTAAGCATAATAGTATTTTTATTCGTTACATGTTTTTTTAATACGGCCAAGAATGCGATCTGTGAAAAATAACTACGGCCAACTATAGAATACTATTCGGCCTTTAAGTTATCAATAATATCAAAAATATTGGTTTTGCAGCTCAATCAAGACAATTTTAACCTTGACTATTAAAGACTTGAATATCTTCTCTAAAAAAGTAGAGATTATTAGGCAATCTTTATAAGTTTAATAATATATCACAACCTTGCTATGAAGGCCGTCAATATCTAACTGCTAGTTAATTTTACTAGTTTATCATTGAATAGATATATGTATGTAAATATTGTATTACATGCATATGATATCATCTTTCATTTTTCTAGAATATTCCATCATTTTTTTATCTTCGTTTCTCAATGGTCGGGTCGTTGTCCGTTTAGAATAGATTTCGATTGAAATATTAGGTAGACTTCTTTCCACCTGTTGCTATTAGTTTTGTTTATTAATATCATCATAAACGTGTCATTATACTTATATTTAACACTTATATTTTCCTTCTTCATTAAAACAGGCAAACATAAAAGTTGTATGTAAACTGTTTCAACTCTTCTCGTTGTTTATAGGCCACTTAGCTTTATGCTTATCACGAGTAAAATTTTCGACGAACTAATTCAATCCAAATATTAAAACACGTAATTGTTAATATTATTTTACTTAAAGAGCAGTTCCCAGTTTATATTAGCCTATATAAAAATGGATAGAAAGAATGCTAGAATATTATTTAAACGATCGTATAGACTTAGAGAATCAGGTTAAATCATATGACCCCTTTAATTTATTATTTTTGCTATCGATTTATTATTTAAACAAATATCATTCATTGCCTAATTCGTGAATGATATCGCTATATTTTGCTCATAAAAAATTCCAATCGAACTTTACTTACTATTAAACTAATATTTAAATATAAACTATTTGAGTTTGCTAATTGAACCACTCTTCAATTCAAGAATTGAACTCTTTAGTCGACATGTGGTATACAAAAACGGGTTTTAAACGTATAAGCCAGAAAAGGGACACCTCCGTGAGAAAACCTTTTTGCAGATTAAATCAAAGTACTCGCCGTGAATTAAAAATAATAAAGGTATTCGTCGTAAACGCCTTGCAAAATGATAACACGTTCGTCCAGGCTCTCTTGCTCTTTCGGTCAACGGCAATGTTTCAAAAACTCGCCACTATTTTGTAATTGGCTGTTCCACCGAAAGGGATGAAAAACAAATCGCACGACGCACGAATGTCTTTATTCTACGAGAATATTAATTAATTTAAAATAATTAGAATTTAATATAAAGACTTTTAACTATTTTCATGAAGCAAATTCTCATGGTCATGCTCCTCATGAGAATTAATAAAGAAAAAAATATGACTATAACGTTAATAATAAAAGTTTTAAATTACTTTATAAATAATAATTTTGTTAGGACCTGTAAGCAGGCCTGCCGAGAGGGGGGGGGGGTGAGAGTATACAAATTCCCGAGGCCCGACTCTAGAAAAAAATCATAGGTAAAATATATCTATAAAAAAAGTAAATATTATGAGTAGATATTTTTAATAATTTTTAATGCCCAACTAAAATATTTCGCATAAAATATGATTTCAGAAAATATGTCGCAAAGGTGGCTAATTTTTATATTTATTTGTAGCTTAGAAAGGTATCTGTGCCTATTATTATTTATTCAAAAAATTATATTACGATGTTAAAAAATATATAAAATGCCATTTTTGTTATGTGGCCCGGAATCGTTATTTTCAATGGGCCCGGGTTCGCTCTCGGTGCCCTTGCCTGTAAGGTCTGGCACTATTATTAGTCTCCAAAACGCAAGCGCTGATACTGCAGGGTTAATTGTAGCATTTATTCTGCTTTGCTGATGTCGAGACTTGGTGGTTGAACAATCGATAGATGCCTTTGTGTGAATAATTATTTATTCGTACGAGATACGTGTCAGGGTGATTCTAAATATTAGTTTTGGTGTCATATTTATAAAAATATTTTCAATTAAACACAGTTTCGTGTGCTCTACAATCTATATTATAGATAAAAGCAATAATAATGATAATAAATCGGTTAAGTGCTTCGGCATTACTAAATTCAGTTTGTAACCAAAACGTTTATTAGCTTACCGCTTTAATCGATTTGTGTGACGTGACTACGGCGACAATGCTTAAACAATGACACAAATGTTGATTTATATTGTGTATATGTATTAGGTCCAATCCAATAATATATTACACAATTACTACGGGATATTTGCTATATTCATTTAGTTTAATATTTTCAGCATAATTATTTATATATTTTTTTTTGTATAATAAAACAATTATTTAACTATTAGTTTATTACCGCCACTTAGCAAACTTTAAGAAAGTATGCTTTTTAAATGAACTCCTTCAAACGTAAAATAATAAACGAACAATTTTGTTTTCGAGAAAATCATTCAAACAACTTTCAAAACACATCTCCAGCAATTTGAATAAAAAGAAAAGTACAAGTCTTTTAAGCTTAATGTAAAAAAAGCTTTATATACGGCATGGCACGATAGATAAATAAATATTATCTTAATATTTTAAATTTTGAAACTACTGATAATCCAATAATATTTACATAATACTTTTGTTAGGTAATGAACTGTCGATAACGCGAAAAATTCCAGTTATATCCTATTTAATTAAAAAATCCTCCCTGATCGATGCATATACATACGTTGCTGACACAGCAATATTAGTTACTATCTTAAAGCAATTTCAATTAAATTTAAAAAGTCCCTGCAGAACTTAAATAATTAAAAGATAAAACGGAAGCCATAATAGTTTCAACCCGTAACCAACCTTTGCCTCTCATAAGTGTAATTTAATAGAATGGTGAGCACGTGTGAAGTATGTGGTATTTAAATAATGAACAAATAATTAGACCAGTATTAATAATATACACGTGTTATACTAATTTTTCTAACCTTTAATTAAAACATAGCAAAACAATAAAAAATAATTTATAATTCGCTGTTTTATGCTAAGCTTATAAAAATTGTCGAAAGTACAGATTTACAATTTTAGACGAACACTAATAACTATTAAATCTAATCCTTGTGTCTCAGACTAGGAATATTAATTATGGGATTAGTAAACTTTATTCTGAAACTTTCAAGTTTATGTTTACTATCGATATTAACAATTATATATTAAAAAGTTAAAAATAAAAAACATTATCCGAAATTACTGTCCTATTTGGTAATAAAGATCGAAGCGTGAATAAAGTACTTATTATGTAAATTCATCTAATAATAAACAATGAATAATTATGCAACATACGTCTGAATTTAAGTAATACTTTTACCAAATAAATGTTATTATTATATTATAATAAAATCATGAGGTAAATTTTTTTTTATATATATACGTTTAAAAAAATATTAAGAATAGAGGAAATACATACACTACAATTAAGTACAAGTTGCTGGCTTATAACCATGTTATTGTTACCAAGAAGTAATTAAAAATATGAAATAGAACTTATATTAATAAAAAAACACAAGATAACATGTGGTAAAGTAATAACATATTAAACTGAAAACCTGAAACTACTAGAAATTAAATTTACGTTTTTAATTAAGATGTGCTTAGGCATATGCTTTGTATACTTCAATTCAAATTTGGTTTTGAAGTAGTCACCGATTCTGGATAATATCTTTCGGTATGTTTTGTATGACATCTATCTATCTTCTATCTTATTTTATAATATAATTGTTCTAAGTAACTTCCGGACGCGCATATTTTAAAATAAAACATTCTCCGTTTAATTCTCTACTATGTAAATCGTATTGCTTTGTATGAACGGTGTATATAATAATACACGTAAACAAAGGAAATAAATTTAATTATAATAATAAACATAAAAATTGAGTTTGCTTTATTGCTTTCCGAGGCACTGGTAATGAATTCTGTTGTTTCGACCAATGAAAAATAAGCTTTCAAATATAAAACAAGATGGCCGACAGTAACGTGACAACAGTTGTAAATAATTTTGTTACGCGACAAAAATTTTCATTATTTTGGCATGTGCGTTGTTCGATTTGACTGAATATAAATAATCGGATTGCAAATTAACTAGGTATGTTATAACTATGAAAATGAAATATATACTTGTGTGTAAGGATTATAAGAATACACTGATTAAACTAGATAGCAATCATACAAAAATCTTCGTAATGAAATCTTCAAATTTTGGATTCCCGTCGACGGACTCAGAGGCCCAAAAGTGAGTTTTTCCTTTTACAATACATAAAAATTATCATTGTTTCTGATTTAATATACATATTTGTTAGATTTGACAATTTGCAAATCCGATACGTTTTAAGCGTGAACCTGTAATATATCCTTAGTATGTATGAGGATTGAATGTTAATGTCGATCAAATCGGCGCCGTCGCAATGGGAACGCTATATATATATATATATACGGACAGCTTATAAATGTGTACTCTCTTGGATGTTATCTAATAGACAATATTTTACAATGATAATAGAAATATATGATTGCATACCTGAAATAATCGATAAAATATCTAAGAGTGGGCTATTTTTAATTCCATTATGGCAAAATATGTACCTACGTCATGGTTTTTTAGCATTTTTTTCCTGTGAAATAATTTCTCTTTTCAAATTCAGGATATTTTGTTACATCAAACTTATGTAGTATGTTCCTTATAAAAAGATAATACTTTCTGACAGTCATTTCAATTTTTTGTTTATATATACCAATTCTGCGTTGTCGTCATATAGGACCTATATGACGACCAATGTTATAGATCATCAAATTATTCTATCATTGCTTCTGAAAAATAATTAAAAACAATAAGACTGTTGTCAAAAGTAAAACATTGATCACATTATTACTACTAATATAATCCATTAATGAAATTTGAACGACAACTGAAAAACAAAATTAACGGAACAACTACCATTGTAATATGTTTAATTAACTTTGGTATATATATCTTTAATTGTCAAATCACTGCTGTTTGTCTTTTATTATTAAACCTTAGAAGGTCAGTGGTAATTTTGTTAGAATAACTTAATTATATATTTTAAATAAGTAGTGATATTTTTTTATCTAATCATTCAATTCCATGGGATTTTTACTTTAATTTTATTATAAAACTAATTATTTAGCATTAATTTGTCAATTTTACGAATCACGCGTTTGACTTTTTAGTTTGTTCTAGTGTTTGTGGAATATTATTAGTTTATATTTTTTAACAATTTTTATTACAAAAACATTATTAAGATTTATTACCAAAACATTTAAATTAAAATAAATAATGCATATGTAGGCAAAATTTATATTAATATTTATTAATTAGTATTAGGGACTGTTATTATCTTGTTAATTGAAAAGTAATTACGTTTGCTATTACATATAAATAATATATTAAAAAAGCTGGACGTCTCATCATCCGCCAGTTAGTTGCGAAGAGCTTGGATAATGCTGCAACTTCTCGGTTCTGGGACAAATCCTCCGTGATATGGCTGCTGATCGTTCGCAGTGTGGGGAGCGTTCGGGCGCTCTGCCGTCGGCTTGGGAGTGATGTTGTGACAGTGTCACTAGCTGGGTTGGACCAGCCAGCTGAAAAAGATCTTTGGCCGTCCACAAATGAATACTTCAACTTCGTTGCCTGCAATTATCTGCTGTTGGGGCAATCATTATAGAAGCTGCTGTTTGGTTCTGATTAGATCTGTCCTGTCTAGAGTTTATAGTTTAGTCTTGGCCTTGGTGGCACTGGCGCTTCGCTCTGGTACTCTCTGGTGTGTGGCCAATTGTCGTCCTCGACGACTTTTAGTCTCGAATCTCGGTGGCGATAAAGGAAGATGCTGACTTTCTGAAAAACAAAATTCGGAACTTTTAACTCTTATTTTCTCGAATAAAAATTTTTCAGCTTGGCCGCATTAAATTTTGTGACTCACTGGAGGAAATAACCCCCCACATAATTAACCATGGCACAAATTAGCATTTTAATTACAATATTATAATAACAAGTACGGCTAGATTAAATTCTGGAAAATGTTTATTAATAATAGTATTTCATTATATTTTATTAATTAATATGCAAATTTAATAACGAAATATTTAAACATTTTTTTTTGTTTACACTTCTCAAAATTACGTGATTACATAAATCCCAGAGTATTATATGAAAATTGAAAATCTGTTTAATCTCGGAGCTTTACATATTTTTACGATAAAGGTACGAACCTAACGAGGACGAAAACTCTGTTAAATTGTATTTATAGGCTAAAGAAACCACTTTACAAAATTGTATAGAGTGAAACTGTGTATTCGGTACAAAACAACTGTTGGATTTTATTGAATATCCCCGAAGGCTTGAAACATAAAATAATATTTATGTTATAATATGAAACTTTATTAGCAAAGCAATTTTATATATTTATAGAGTAAATATATTTTAATGATTTATTGTGCAATCTGCTTATTATTTGTTTTCAAATATGTTATCTTATTATTAATAAGTAGCATACAGACAAATTATTTTATAATTACCTTGTCTAAACATTTATAAAATACATTGTATCAATGAATATTGTATTAATCGTTTCTAATACATGATTGAATTAATATTCATCAATTAGTAAATTTCATAATATATTAAAATGCGTAATGTGTATATATTGTATTCAAGATAATATTTACGTTATTTTAGAAAATATTCCAAACATATTATGTGGATACACGTATTTCATGTTAATTTACGTAATCCTATTTTATTAAATTAATACATACATTTAAGAGTTATCTAGTTTGGATTAAAAAACATTATATTTGATTAGTACCATTTTCTAATTATCACTAAAAGAAATTAATTTATTATTTTGTGATATTCTGAAAAATAAATTCGCAATTCAAAAAAGTTGGTAATAAATTAACTAAACACGTTTAATGGTAATAATTTATCGGATAATTGCTATTGTGTTATTAGTATTAAGTTTGAAGTGTCTTTATGGGTAATTTTGAACTCAAATGGATAAACGAAGTTGAATTGCGAAGAGGAATAGGAATTAAAGGATAATCCGATGTGACGCGCCACAATTATTCAATGCTTATGGTCCAATTAATTAATAGTTATGTCGTGTAAATTACTAGTAATGATATTAAGAGATAAATTTCAAATTAGTTGTGTGAATATGAAAACTGTTTATTTATTATACTGTCTTTTAGGGACTCAATCTAAACTCATTGCCCTTTTTTTCCCGCAAAAATAAATAAAACTAGTTAGAACGGAAGATGGCTTACGTAGATTACTCTTAATGCGTTGTAATAGTAGACAATAAAAGAATGCTGATCCTAGCCTAAGAATATAGAATACTACATAGCATGTAACATATCCCTTAATTTACACGGTTAAATAATATGCTTATATATTTTTTATGTACAACGTATAGTTTCAGTTTAAATGTTTTAAATATACAGTAAGTTCTCGCCTCAAAGTTTTTGTACAAGTCGAATTAACAAGTAAATCGAATTAAACTAAAATTGATTAAAGTAAATGTAAAAATTTGTAATATAGCTACTTTTAAAAAATATATGATCCTACATAAATACACTTTAGAAAAATACGTAAAATAAAATATAATTGATTCATATAGGTACACAATACTTATTAAAAACACGTAGTACAAAATTAAAACCGCTGATCGTTCTTGATCATATTTGAATATTCAGAAAATTGAAAAAAAAATTCTAGTCCCCAATTTTAACAAAAATTTTGTTCCTCGTTTTCGTTAAAAAATATCTTTTTCCAGAACCAGTTTTTTTGGTCATTATAGCTAGTTCGTTAAAAACATACAAGTTATATTTTAGTTTGCATACTATCCTCGACCAACTGATGATTAAGTTTATTTCATGCGTTACTCATGTTAGACAAAATAATTTACTCTAGTCTTTACTAAGTTTTTAAACAGCTTTATAAATGTCACACTCTCTCTAGAATTGCGATCAAGATCTGTCTATCAATAATAGGTAATAATTTTTAAATGTATGTATAACACATTGATCCATTGGTCGAATAATGATGGTTATATTCTCAGGGATAAACATTATATTTATGTTTTAATTATAGTCACGTGAAAAATGACTTCAAAAAATTATAAGTGATTGGTTATTATATTTACAATGTTTTTTATAACTTGCGCAAAATGGTGACGAATCAAGTCTTCTAAAATGTATTTAGTTATCTAAAGGTAATATTAACAGTCCTATTATTAATACGCTTAAAAATTAACATATGTATAAATAATTACACATTTTGAAAAGCAATTTGAAATTAATTTTTTTTTCTTCTAAGGAATTATCATAAATTTGCAAAGAATAAGAGAAAGAATATTATATAAAGTGCATTTTTTGCTTCTAAAATATATTCATAAGTTAAAATATGTTATTTTACTGTAAATTCTGTTTCGGGTATAAATGCTAGAGCTTCTTCTAATGAATATACTTTTTTACATTAGGATTTTGATAAGTTTTTAATTTAATTTCGTGTTCTTGTTAAAAAAATACTTAATTAAATGGATTGCTCTTGATGTCAAGTTAGTTTGTGCAATGTCTGAAAATTATTCAATAAGTCTTACAATTAATTAATCTCTCTTAATTAATTCGTACATAAAATAAATCAAATATAACTACTCTATTTTTTTATATACTCTTTTAACATTCAGCATTTTCAATCTGTTTTTTATTTATTTAACAACATGTCATTACTTTATACCTTGCGGATTTAACTATATTCTCACAAAAAAACATTAAAGCTATTTCAATTTGATTTTTACGCTGAATGTAGAATTGCTCGTGAGATTTAGTACAAGCACTGAAAGGATATGTATTATATATCAATTTAATCAAATATTTTTTTTAACATATAATTTAAGATAAATCAACAAAAATATGTTAGAAAGAAATAAAATTTTGCAACATTTTAAAATATGATTAGCAAACTTTCAATCAAAACATCCATTGTGCACTTTAAAACCAAAGTGCGTAAGTATAAATCTAAATATAAACTTAATTTAATTGATTTTATTATAACGCGTAGTTAAACTTGGTGATATAATACATTTGATTTCTTATTGACAAACCGTTTTATTTAATTTTATTTTTTATAACAAATCTGACCATCATGACACAACAGAATTACCCAATGCTTCATAAAAATATTTAACATTCCACATAAATACATTACACATCAATTTGAACACTCATATATTCATACACACCCTCTTTAGTAGACATTGACATAAAATCAATTATGATACTTACCGAAACATAGATAATAACATCATACATTTTCCGTTAAAAAATTGGATAGCTTGTGCAAGAGGAGCGTTCTCAAGCGCTTACGTATTGGGCACGACACGCATGAATAAGGGACGCGATTGCGACTCCTTACGGCATTCTAACGCTCGCAGCTGAACGTCAACGAGCACCGAAATCGTTCTTGGGTTTTTAAGCTCGTTGCGAAGCTGGATGGCTCATGCAAAATAAGCGTTCTTAAGCACTGATGTCTTGCCGCGACGGACAAGAACAAGGGACGCAATTGCGACTCTCTAAAACACTCTAGATCTAGCAGCTAAAAATTGCCAAGCATAACCAGATTGTCAACACCGCCCCTTAACAACAAAAATGCTTCATTGAGTAGACGCTCCGCCGAGATATTGCAATGAATTATATTCCAACAAAAGGATACAAAATTCTTTGCAATAAGAAGAAATACTTGGGTAACACTGGCGTGACGGATACTAAATAATGGCTTTATTTAGTATCTGTCACGCCAGTGTTACCCAAGTGTCGCCAAGTTTGGGCCATGAACTAGCATATCGTACATAACGTAAAATGTTACAAACTGTTAAAGAGATACGCGCTCTGCATAATTAAGCCGAGCATCCTCTAAGAAACATTAATTTTCAGTTAATGAAGAATGGTTATATCATTGAATTCAAGCGCATTAAAAACTAAAGATATAATTGCATCTACTTATATGAGAGCTGTTCAAAAATATTCCTTATAGTGAAATTAGTTGAAATGATTACACTATTCAAGAGGTTTTGAATACTCCAATCAGGTTTTAGCACTTACGAAACGGTAGGTGGCTTTAAAGTTTCTAAGGACCTTGTGAGATTATTGTAATGCTTGAGATGTACTGATTAAATTGTTACTCATAAACAAACGTCACATGTTACATACAATTAAAGTAATCGGTTTAAATAACTAATAAAAAAGCCAATATAAAAGTTTGAGGGAATCTGTTTATATTTTAATTATTATTACACACTGGTTTAATAAATGTTTTGTGCTAGATAAAGAAAGCTATTCATTTTTATAATCACTGATAACGAACCAAATCATTCATTGATAGTATGTATATCCAAACATGAAGATATTTTCTCACCAACCAGCACGATAGACCAGTGGAATAGTCAGTGCTATTTTTAGAAATTTTATCAATACACATTTTTCTTTGTACGTAACATATTTTTTCGAAATATTAATTGATATGAAATTCTTGTTTGTAAAGAAAAAATGTGTTTGATAAAAATAAATGTACGCGTTTTGTATGCTTATATGCCATTTCAATAAATAATGTTCGTACTTAATAAATATTACACAAAGTCTAATTAGTTTTGTAGTTGTTATGAACTAAGTTTTCCAAATATTAATACATATTTATTTAATGATTTTCTAAATAATATGCAAATCAAAAACATTCTTATCTTACTGATGTTGAAATGATTTAAGTTTGATGGAATTATAATCGAATAACGATACATAAAATGCGAGAGTAACTTTTAGACGCATTGAAAGTTAAACACCCAAACACAATTTGATATTTAAAACATGAAATATTCAATGGAATGATTTACAATAAATTACATTGAATTTTCATGCATTTATTTAATTTTAGTCGATCAAATATTTTAATTAAAATAAAATATTTCCACCGAATATTTTATTTTAATTAAGCAAAACGCTGTTTATTATATTTCAGGTATAGATGTTCATTAACAATTATGTTTTGTTCAGTGGGCATGTCAACGTTGTTGATGTTATTTTCTTTCTTCTTTGAAATCTCGTTTTAATTTATTATGTTGCCGTTAATTACAACTCAAGTTTCGATCGACTGAAAATAATATGATTATTTATTTTTATAATAATTTATAATATATATGAATTAATGTTTATCACAAATAATGTAACTAGTTTGAAATCCACATGAAAATTAACAATTTGTAAAGGCAAATTTTTTAATGTGTAAGATTATTTAAACTAATTTAAAGTTTAATTGGAAAATAAAAGGGTATTTATATATTTTATTTAATATTATATTATTTATTAATTTTATTAATTAAATAATTTTACTTGGATTTGATCTGACTTGGGTATTATTATTTACTATAAATTATTATTTTTAATATCGTGCGATTTGTAATATTATTGTTATAAATACGTTAAGTACTTAAATAATATCTTTATCGTAGCTAAGCTAGGGTTGACGTGAAGAGAGAACCAGCCGCTCTGTCGATTGTGGGCGTAGCTCTACTTGATAGAGAGGAACTTTTTATCTTACAACAGGAATTTGAGCTTGTATTCGTCTCTTGTTCGCCCACTTTCACCGTAACGGCAAGATACAAAGTCTTAGGGGGTGTAACTAGATTCGTTCATTTGAATCAAAACCGTTGGAGATTTGGATAATTGTAGTTTCGCAATCACTTTTTGTCAATGTTTCACAGTTTCGTGTGTTTTTACTGCCACCAAACGATCGTTGAAGCGGAGCTTTTAGATAATCCCTTTATTGTTACGTACGGTAAAGACATAGGTATAAGTTCTGCCGTGTCGTAAACACTAATGACATTTGGCTAATGGCACTTTTAATGCATAAGTTGTATGATCAATGGACCCCACAGAATAAAACATATTCTAAAGTCAATCAAAAGGTTTTTATTATTCATGCAATATTTTTCATAAAGAAATACACATAGATTGTAATACATAAAATTTAATTTCACATATAACACATATAAACACAGAAACATTTATAAATCATGATTACAATTAATTAGATTTTTTAAATACACATTTATTCATATTTAGATCCTAGACGGATTATTTATGAGATCTTTTTTATATCACACCGTTTTAATGCCTTAATATCACATTGATTAACATACGAAAAGGTCAAATATCACCTTCAAGGTGCTAATTATTATTCACAATAAAATTGGACAACAATAACCATGCTTTATGTGTATACATAAAACATACATATGTATAGTAAAATATATCATAATATTAATTATTTTGCTATACAATGAACGACACTAATACTTCGATTATGTACTAAGATAAATTTCCATTATAGTTAATAGATATGAATTGCCAGCAATTATATACAATATATATTGAGAATTTGTTTTTGTTCATAACCGTGACCCTGCTATATTTTCGTTATTAGCATTACCCTGTTCAGTGAACACAAATTTGATATTAAAATATAATAGTATGCATATACTATTATGTTAATAATAAATAGTCAAATATAGAGAATGTATTAAATAAAAAAATTAGATTTTCTTGATTTTTAGCTTCATATCAATTTGAGCCATGCTGTATACTTATATTTTTAAAGATCGCTAGTTTTAAATAGTAATAATGAAAAACTACTCTTTCTAAATAAAATTTTATTAAAAGGTATAAAATGTCAAAACATAATAGTTTTAGTCAAACAATAATTAAAAAATCTAAAACCAGTATGTAAATTTTTTAAAGCATACTTATTTAATTTTTTAATTCTTTATTCGTTAAATTATATTTATATAAATCAAAAAATAATATAATTATATTGTAAAATATAATAATTTCATTGTCAATTTCTCCATATTGTTTATATACAATTGCCTTCATAATAGATTTTGTTTTGCAACAAGGGGAACTATATGAGATTTCTCGCTTAGTAGTGAAATTAAATTCTAAAATAAGTGGAATTTCTTAAGTTACAGCAATTATTGTTTGATATAACATAAAAAGTAATTATTTTTATTATATTAGTAGCAATAAAACGATATTTTAAATGGTGATATCTTAAGAACCTTTATTATAATACATCGATACAAAATTGACTATTTTATATTGTTGTATAAGATATGTCTCTACATATATCTTAGTGTCTTTTAAATTATATTTCTATACATATATTCTACAAAATCGATGTACCTCTAAGTTAATGCTTCACAAAAGTCATGTATCTATGTATATATTCAAGAAATCACATTTAGGTTAAATGTTGACCAATAGAATTTTTATCTTCCCGTTACATAAACAAAACTATCCTACCTAATAAATTAGAATAAAATAACCCGTGAAATATTTTATATGAATATATTGTATTGCTCTAAATTACTGAACCTTGTTCCGATTAAATAGGTTAAGTAAATGTATATGTAGTTGTAATTAAACCTTAGGGTATTCAAATTGTCCTGATCATACAGTGTATGAAAATATATCATAATAATATATAATACAATATATAAGAAATATCGTTTTGTGTTTGTATCACCCTGTATGTACGCCAGTACAGTACTCAATTATAACATGTAAATACTACAATACATGTGTAAATACAAATTATTCCTATACTCAAATGTATTTTCAATCATATTCATATAATGCATATGATACATGTGAACGTTCTGATTATTAATATTCTGATGCGAAACATTTTGGCAATTAATGTCATTTTAAGCACGTAAAACTTTCATAATACACTAATTAAGTCTAGAAAGTCGAGTCTAGACATAAATAATTCAACGTTTCACGTTTAATGAATCTCACAAACTTGGGTAATTTTTTACATGACGCAATTAAGTCATCTTGCAGCGTTTTTGTCTGCGATACAACTCTTCCATGTAAGAAGTAAGCTCGTCTTCAATGTTTCCCCTATCGGTTTCTGCAAAACTATCGCAAATGTTGTAAGGAACCAAATCAGTTTGCGTTTCATTCTCAACAGTGAGCCTAGTTTTCGCGGGCGATATGGGACAGTGTTTCTCGTTTCTTTTGGGACATCTGAATATGTACCAAGCTCCGGTCTTTTTGCTGGTAGCTATGGCTGTATCGTCTGAGAAGCTTTTAAGGCTGTAAACGTTGGTTTTTACGACCGGGTTGCATAATCGAGTATTAGTGTCGGTCGAACGGTTGAAAGTTTCATCCCTGCAAGGAGAATTTGCTAAAAGAACCTTTCCGCAGGGGATCGTGTGTATTAAAGGATCAAAGGTCTTGGTCAGGTGAGGCGGCGTAATATTGTCCGAGGCCAATGGGACATTTCGGCTCAACGACGTGGTATGCTGCAGACAAATGTCTATAGTGGCATCTGCGGAAGTCGCGGAGCTCCCCGAGATTGTCCTTCGCCCCCTGGCCACCTTCATTGTGTCAAAACGCTGCAGGCCCCCACTGGTGAAACTTTCTTCGCGCACTGAATTACCTGAAAGCAAATGTAATGTTACTATTTCGATTTTATATATAGCACGTAAATAATATATGAACAACCAGATGCGTGTAAAACTTTCATGAACTGAGTGAGTCGCAAGTGAAATAATACATATTTTATTATTGGTTTCAAAGTCAGATAATGTATTATTTAAGGATAAAACTTTCCAACCCGACTTATTTTATTATTAAAAATATGACTATCATGACTTGACATGTTTCAATATATTATATAAACGTACATAAAACATGTATTTATAATTAATTACATCAATTTTTATTCGCTCAAAATTTTTGTAACGTTCTCTAGTTAATTACTACATTAAATAAAATAACGTTTGTTCAACAAAAATATATATTATGTATCTATATAAAATATAATTAAAATACTTAATGGTTATGCATGGTGTTTCTTGTTGAGAATTATTTCTCCAAAAAAATGACAAATCGAGAATTTAATAAGGTTTATAACAATAATCTATAAGCTTCCAAAGCCAACACCAAAGCCGCTCTTGCTAAACTAATGTTGCATCTTTGCGAAAAAATTATCAAAGTCTTCAAGACAAGAGTGTAAAATAATATGAAAATAATCCTATAAAAATTTAAATCTATACTATCTGTATTAATATGTATATTACTTAAAATATGTACCTAAAATACACTGTCGTCGATTTCTATACTTTACTGTCAGCCTGAAGTATTATATTTAGAGTTTCTTCTCGAGAATTATTAATCAAGAATTTCTCGAGAAAAATATCAAATTAAGAAATACTGATTCGTATTTTTTTGGTAAAAGTCAAATTTGTATGAGCATTCTTAAACAATTTATGAACGCTGCATTTTTTTACCGCTGCATATGAAAGGGTGGTTCCGTGACTGATGCTTGATAAAATGCATGCAAGTCGGAAGTATTCAAATTGCAAAAAAAAGTATTTATGATTTTTCTAAACCACTCCAACCGGCCTAGCCTTTACTTTAATAATCTAAAAACTACATTATTGCGAATTGACAGATTCCAAAAATGTGTGGAGGCTTTCCACAGAGTAACGATATAAAATTTAAATCTCGTTTTTTCAATAATCCAAAGGGGTTTTTTACTTCTATATTGTTCGATATATAAAATTTAAAAAGTAGTAACAGTTGTTAATAACAATTTTCTCTACGACTCGAGTATAAATATATGAGCCCGAAATTACTTTATCCCATGACCGATTCATTCTGTTCCTTCGATTATTTGCGTCTTTGATAACAAATCATCTCCATATTGAAGTGTGTTGTAAATGAATGCCATTATTTGAAATAAAGTTTTTTCATGTATTGAAAAATCTATTTTTAAGAGATCGCACTCAAAAACCCAACTTTGTACATGTATTTTTTAAGATCTTGCACATTTTAATATTATTTTGTATTTTTTCAATTAACCATAAATAACAGTATATTTTTAGTATAAATACAATATTTATCGATAATAAATAATCGCCTTAAATAATTGAAATATTTTTGATTCAATGCAGATTACACAAAAACATTTTAAAGCGATATATTTTGTATTTATACACCTAATAAAGAGTATATATCGGCCAATTAAAATATAAGCTTCTTAAAATTTTTTTCAAATAAATTATAATTGTATATACGTATATAGTATTTTAAATACAATTTTTTTAGAATCGCACTTTCACTAATTATTTAGTTTCTATATCAGAAACATTTTAGTTAAGATTGTTGTTTAGTCCCCTACTTGACCCGCTGATAGGAGGATACTGAAAAAATATTATATACAATAAAAAATCAGTGACGAATATACGAAATTAACTATTTTCTGGTTTTTAGAATATTACTTATTATTATAATTTGTATACACCAGTATACTTAGAAAAATATGTTTGTATAAAATATATTAAATATTATTGTATATAAAACCTAATTTAATTTTAATAAAAAATAAAAGTATTCTTAAGAATAAATTTATACATGTGATTTAAAAATAACAAAGGGATAGACTGAAATATTATAAAGTAAATATATCTTCACGTCAGAAAAATTATATCATTATTACATATTTTAATATACATATTTTTGTATATACATACATATATTTGAAGATGTAATAAGAAAGACGTTCATTTAAATGTTTATTTCATGTTCAGATCGTCAAAAGCTCTAGACATATTTAATATAATAAGTATAGGCTGAGCCTTAAATTATTTATATAAGTATTACATGTAAAATAAAATTATAAAATATTTTTTTATTGTATTGTAAATTTATTAAATTTATTTACAATGAACTTAGAAAGGCTAAATTAAATTAAATTAAATTCGTGTATTAATTAGCTGTCATTATTTTTTTTCTATAATACTATGACTTATAATAAAATCACTCTGATACATCAATTTAAGTTTTAAAACAAATTTAACATAAATAAAGCTTTTTAAAAATAATATAATAATATCGTGCTAACGGTTACTCGGTTATTTTTTTAAGGCAATGTTTTTGGTAATATAAATTATTATTAAATTCCCAACAATTTTAGAATAACCATATGATACGCCTCGTGAAATACAGTCATCTGGTTAATTAGGTTTAAGTTGTAGGTTTTGCAGCTGAAGAAGATTGAAGTACACTAAAAATTTGCTGCTTCCTTGGTCTTCAAAGTCTCGTTCAATGCTCGGCGTAGCTCCTCCTTGTGCTTGTTCAGATGAACTCTATTGTGTCCTGGAAGTGTCTGATATACGCTATGTACGCGCTTATAAATATATACCGGTCGATAAAGGGGAGGTACGTTTGATCTGCTTACTCTTGATGTTTCTACTAGTGCGACGATTTGAGAGTGAAAATAGATTTGTTGTTGTCTGTTATTTTTCTTGTAAGAACTTTTTTCTTTGAGCTTGCCAAACACTGGCCGTTCTTTTGTTGAGGTAATCCGTCAGAATCTTCGATCGTCACGTTTTTCCCGTTTTAATTAATAAGTATATTTATTAAATTTTTAGGGCCATCTTGATAAAACTAAATATATATTTTTAGAGTTTATTGTATGCTTTCAATATGCAAAATACACTTTTCTTGAGTTAATGTTCAAATTTAATAAATGAGACGTACAAGTTATGTGAAATATTTTGTATATATGTGACTTATTTTAGTGTAACTGGATCCTTTGTGCCTGAGAGTAGCCGGGTCGCCTCAAATCTTGAATTGACTATTGGCTGCTCTTATGCGTCTGCTGGGCTCTCGACTAATTCTGAAAAAACTAAATATATATTTCTGGTTGTACTCCACTGGAAGTAGTGCTCGATATTTGGTGAGGCTTAGATCACGCATTGTGGTTTAATGTGGTTTAAAAATGGTTTATCTTTTTCTGGACGAGTGAACCTCAAACATAGGAAGAACCGAGGCAAGCGGAGCGCAACCAACCAATGCCTCCCATATCCTCTTTATCTGTGATTTTTCTGTGTGCATTTGCATTTCGAAATCTGTTATTTAAATTGCGGCAAATCAGTGTAAAATTTACTTTTTTAGAGCTTTGCAGTTTTTTGTAGCTTTTCCGTAAATTAATGTTTATTAAATATTATTTTCTTTCGTCAATAATTTGTATGCAATTGCTATTCGAAAATCTGTTATTGGTAATGTATTGTGTGGCACAATTATTAATATTGCTATTTTGTAATTGCTGATTTAATAGTTCACTGTGTTATTATTATAATGAGAGACTTTATGTATATGATACTATTTATGAATATGTATGTCAAAAATTGAAACTTAACCAGGCTAAGGAATTAAAATATTAAATTATGTGCACAATTAATGTATACAGCTTACAAGCGTAATTAGAGAAATATTACAAAGTTTTATATGGTAAATATGTATGTACCTACATTCAATAATAACTTAACTCAACAATTAAAATAAACTCATTGTGTATCAGACTACATAATATATGTATGTGCCAAATTTTAATAAAGTATACAATGCCTAGAAAAAGTATGCACTAACTTTGAGTTTTAGTTAAAGCTTACAATACTACATTTTATGTACACTTTCAGTAGTGAATCTGTGAACTAACTAGTGAATTTGTGAACTCTTCGACGCGAGCCAGTTTAATCGGCAACGAACAACCTAACCGCGAGCGACTAATCGTAGAGCAAATAAAGCCAAAAAAATAACGTTGGTCAGAAAGAAAATTCTCTGCAATCTGATTCTACGAATCTACTTAAAAGAAGGATTTAATAAATTGGAAATAAGATACCTTTTAAATATATCAATTATTTAATTCTGAATATTTTACCAAGCACTAAGCTGTGAGTATACAATTAATAGCTACATTATTCAAAAAATAATTTGTGTGTAACTAAAGTGATTTCACAGAGCATACATTGCCTAGTAAATGTATGCATTTTCGAGAATCACACTTTGTAATATTTATAATATATTATGTAATATAAGTTAAATACTCATTCCTTTAGCTTTAATAGTATTCATAATTAGTATTTTGTATTGGTGTATTGCTTTTTGATTTTGAAAATAAAAATTGTTTGGTTGTTTCATATAGATTGATGAAATGTCAATTCAATAACACTTCTAATTTAACAAAATAATCTGAAATACGCAATATTTTATTAATTATTTTGACAAATCAACTTTACTAGAATATTGTAGTTTGTTAAAATTAACCGTTACGCTGAATTCAGACATGTTTATTTTCAGATCTATTGAAGTCCGTTGCTTGTTTAGCTTGGCTCTACCAAATGGGCTATTAGGAAACTGCTATATGTATCTTATATATAAAATGACGAAAGGAATTAATGTCATCGATAGATATCCAATAAATTTTGAGTAATATTAACAATTTTGTATCGTAATGAAACATTTTAGTCAATGCTATATTGCACGATCTTGAGAGTTCAATTTGTTATAAAAACGATATCTGGGAATCTAACATGCCTTAGCAAGAAGCCTTTAAGACATATGATTTTATCTGTGTGTGCCGTTTCATCGTCAAGGGACCAATATTGTATATATGAGTTGCGAGTCTTATATGTAGAGATTGAAGTAATCTATTGTCTAAAAATACAATTGTTTATGTGAAGCAAATGTTGATACTGTTTTTTATTATAAATATTTATATATTAAAAACAAATTGATTATAATGCATATATTGTATTTAATGATAAAAAACCACTCAATCAACATCGCTTTGAAGTAATTTCTATAGCTATCTCGTAATCTAATAATGAAATTTACAAAGGTTAATTACAGTATTGTGTAATGAAAGTCGACGGTGTAGTGCATATTTGAACTTAAATAATTTATTAGATTAAACGTGCTGAATTCTGAATTCTAAATATATTTGTACGAATATGTCAAATTAATTGAACCTTAAACTTAAATGCTCAGTATTTGATTTAAAGGAAATTTTATTTGCGAAGTGCTCCTTAAATAGGTACTTTAACTTTGAACATTTTCCTTTAAGTCCGAAAATACAATATATAGAAAAAAGTTTCGGCTCACTTAAATACATACAAATTAAAAAAAAATTAAAAAGTTTGAAGCTTAGTTCAATTTATGTATAGAGCATATTTTTATTTTTATTTTGCTTGTTCCTGACTTTTGATTGCAGTATTTTAATAATTGACTATTTTTATTACTTTGTTTTTGAATTAATATTTTAATTAAAAAACTTGAACTTTTAAGACTTACGAGTACAAGTAACATAGCGATTACCTAAAACATAAGTAGTTGCTAAGATTGTAATTAAGTAATAAATGGCAATATACAAATATTGTCACAAAAAGAAACACGAATAAAGCTGTTTTATTTGTATCATCTTGTTGTACTTTTTATTCATGAATTGTATAGTGTTTTAATAATATTCTGTGATCCTTTCCACAATTCATATATGGTCCACCGGTTTTTATATGTATATGTTAATTTGCAGTTCGCATATATTTTAGAGTTTATGCAATTCCTATATAATTGTATCTCAATTGCGTAATTATTTAAATATTTTAGTGTAGGTTTTTTTAGTTGTTGTCTGGATTTCACTCAATTTTTATTTAATATTTCTGTATTTTTTTTATTTATGATCATGATATTTTTCTCTCGCAGTATTGTTGATTTAATTTAGTCACAGTGTAACATCGAGTTGTAAACAAATCAAGTTGCATTTGATAGGATTCCTAATTAAATGTTTTGTGAGTAGAAACGTGAATTTTGTATACCGGGAGCGACCGGGAAAGCATATAAAATTATTTTTAATGAATTAGTAATTTATAATACTTGTATTGCGCAATTCACGAAATTTACGAAAACTTCAAATATTTAGTGTTTCCCGCTGGTTTATTATTATTTTTAATTTAAAGCTTATCTCTTACGAGAAAATATTACTGCTACGTTTTAATGGTCCTTATTTTTATATCAATGTATATTAAATGAACACAGTTTTTCTTTGATCTCTTTTGACAGATATATCACATTCCATTCTGTCCGTGTCAAAATAATCCTCAAAAAACCAAAGCAATTATAAAAATGTGTCTTAAGATTTTAATTAATGTCAAAAGTCTTATTTGAGACCGCGTTAAAAACACTGAATATATGAATAGATATTCTTGCTGTATTTCTCAATGGTTGTTCTTCTGTTTATATGTCTCATTTTCATGTCATGTCATATTTTTTGTAAAATGTATGTCAAATTATGTAGAAAAATATTTAACATAAAGTCGAATATATTCCATACACGCAAAATTATTTTTCTTTGATGGGTTATTTTTTATAACAATCTACTATGAACTATTCTTGAACTGTTTTTTAATATCTGGGATTCGGATGTTAATTTTGTGATAATAAAAAAAATAAGCAAAGGTTATTTACATTTGTGTTATAATTAGTAATAAAAATATTGCGCATTAAATTTTGTTAATATTAACTATTATTCTAGCACACATGAATATAATATAAGAATAAAAAAAGTGTTTTTTTGTCGGTGGATTTCCAAAGCGCGTGCTAAGCATACATTCATTATCAGTTAAAATAAATAATAAAAAGAACATGAACAAATGAGACTGTCGGTACCAAATAAAAAGGGAGCGCCGATAAGTACCAGGTGTCCCTAAGCCCGTATTATATTAAAAACATCAATATTTTTATCAATCATTTTCATTTTTACCCTTACCTTTTTCATCACCATTTTTATTGTCTTCTTCGTTTATGTAATTCACATTTACGAAAATATCAGCTGCTTTATGTTTTTTTGTTTCGTGTGATTCAAACTTAATTAATATTATATATATTGAAATAACTCTTGTTAATACATAATAGATTAAAGAAATTCTAATTGCAGCACTCTCATTATATTTAAATGACAGTATAAGGTACACAGAAAAAACTATATATTATCTACTTTTTAATTTTTTAAATTCCGGGAATCGAAATGAATTTGAAAGGCGAACTTATTAACTTTGTCTTATTATAAAGTGCATTATAACTGAATTCTAGAACGACACAATTCATAACAATTTCCAACTTAAATTTCCAATTAGCTTTCCTTCACCGTAACAATATATGATATAAGTTATAGAGATACTCGCTTAATAAGACATATATATTTTTGAAAGATGGATTATCTCATTGTCAATTTTATGTCGCAAAGTTACAAGCGGAGTATATAAAAACTTATATGTGCTGTCAGATGGATATAATTCAACAAAAAATATCGCCAATATGAATTGTTAAAGGAAATGTTATATACGAAGTCAAGGCTAGGATTGACATTTAATACATATAATCAGAAATATACACTTAGTATGAGAAAACGAATTGAAAAATACATTGTATGTTGATCGATTAGTTTTAAATATTTGTGTATTTTTGACAATATGATAAATGTTTTTTTTTGTATAATCATGTGAGATTAGATTAACAAAAACATATGTTATATTACATAATAACGCAGTATATGATACATCACAATTGTATTGTCGAAAGGAGACCGAATAGCTATTAACTTCTGCGCAATAAGTTATGACAGACGTCACATAGCAACGATTGATCATTAAAGTTAACTGTACAATTGAGACAACTGCAACAAAACTGTTATAATATATTATTATTGTTTTTAATAAGGGTTGCGCCAATTCCATGCTATTTTGAATAAATATATTTAAATTATTAATTAGTTGATCATTAAAAATCATACAAAAAAAATGATATCTTCTAGGTATATAGTATAAAAAATAATTTTTATATTTGCAGAATTATCTTTAAACGTTAAATAATATAGCTATAATATAAATAGTATTATTTAAAAATATATTTTTTTAACTTATATTTATTTATTAGTAGATTTCTATTTTTTATAAATAAATAGAATTTAATTGATATTAATCCAAGAAATGTACTAATAAAATTCTTATTAGATTAAAAAGTTCATTATTTATAAGAATTGTTTCATTAATTTCTTCTCTTATTGAATTAAATAGAGTTTTATTTATTTAGTTTTCTTATTTACTTTATTTATAATATTATTAATTTTAAGATGTACTTTTAAAAACTTTATAAGAAATAAGTATGACTAAAAAATGTGATTATAAATATGTCCATACGTTTTGGACATAGGAGCTGCCAGCAACACAGATGTCCAATACGTGTGGATAAAGGACCCAAAGGGTTAAATGGGTTAAACGTAAATATGTCTAAAATAATAATAATACTTTCGAAATAAATAATCGGTCGCAAAAATTGTAGAAACTAGCAAACTATTTGACTAATTAAAATTATTATTAATCATGTAAACACGATGTAGAAAAGATTAAGATTTTGATAAAATTTTGGTTGGATATTGTTACATAACTGTAAAAACCTTCTGCAATAATTTTTTCTACGTTTTTGAAATTTTTACTATACAATGTAACAAATCTTGTGTTGCGTTCAAAAATCAGAGAGCTGTATTTTCTGAATTTTCGATAATATTTTATTTTTATTTCTAAATTTTTCAATATCTTAATCACGTAAATATCACATTAATCTGTTTTAAAAAAAAATATGTCGCATTTTGAACGAACAGATTTATAATATTGTACGCACTCCTTTCTCATAAGATTATTTCGGAAAATCGTAACTGACAAAAAGGGATGCGTAATATAGGAATATATGTTATTGGAATAAATTGGCTCTGGCCCCTGGTATAAAAATTAGGAAGCATCTAATTTCGGTCGATGAAAGACAATATTTGTTCAAAAATAATGTTTGACTTATAAGAAGAAAGACTTGACACCCACGATTTAAAATTTTTTTTTTAAATGTAATGAATGAATAAAAGTAAAGAAATAAGTAGAACCAAACGGTTTTTGTTGACACAGTTTTTATTGGTACTCGTAAATAACACAATGAAGTGTTTTTTAAGTACATAGATATAAGAAAGTTTGCTTAAACGCTTCATATTGTTTGAAACACGAAATATTCACAAACTCAAGTCTAAATTTGCTCTGCTTGTTTATTATATTACCAAAAAAAACACGAAGACGACAATAGTTACTAAATATTTACGCAGTTACGCAAAATTCACAAGCATATATTAACATTCAACAATATATTACAGCATAAACTTAGCAATAATTCAGCCATTGAATGAATGGACATCTTAAGCCGAGTTAACAATGTTTAAAGACACTTAACATGACAATTAGGTATTGTTGTAATTTAATTGTAATGTATTATATTAAAAACATTTAACAAAACATAATTACATCCAGTTATGTAGACATTGTAAATATTTATTAAAACGAAACAATAATTTTCAGGTGAATGGTACAATTTTTTTTTCGTTATTTTATTACCAATTAATTGTTATAATGCCAATACCGGTAATACTACTGGTAATACCGGTATTGACTGTTTTTATCTCGTTTTTTAATCAGGATCTATAATTTGAAATTCATGAGGAGCCTCTCTCTCTCTTAATTGAAAAAGTGCAGAAAAGTTAGTGAGAAACCTTTATGTGAGAATATTTGTTAGTGTCCATTATTGTGTCCCAGCGCATTTGTTATGTGCCACTCTTCCTATATATTTTTTTGAGCCTGTATATTATAAGATTTGATACATATATGATACGTATTTTTTAAAACCCTATTTTTTGACACTAATTTGTTATTGTATTAATGTATCAAAAATGTTCATTAATATTATCATATTAATGCAAATTGTAAATTTATATTATCATATTAATGCATATATAAATTAATATTATCATTATAATGCAAATTATTTACGATCAAAATTATATTTAGTATTGTAACAGTGTTGTCACACTGTGTGCTATATGATATCAACGAATTTGTTACTTATCGAAAGAATATGTATTTATTAATATTATATTTTTTATATAGTTCCTTAACACTAGTTGAATGTGATAGTATTGGCGAATCATCGCAAATGTATGCGTGACACGAAACCGTATAAAATACAGTTATACCGAAATCCAAAGATGGTATAGTTTTGATTTTCAAAGACTCAGATTAACTGTAATGTTATTATCAGGAGAGGAGCAGGCGTAGGACCAATAGAAGATTTAGCTTAGCGATCTCTAACAGTTGGGTAAGAGAAGTTGCAGCACAGGTAATTATACTAAGCTTATTTACATACGACCCTTCTCAAACCGTCTTGTCATATTCATAAATTATGTATAACCGTATGTAATATAAATACTCTTTACTTACAAATATGTGTTTTCCTTATTTTTAATCTTTGAATAGCTAGAGCTACAAACCGAGACGTTAACACTAAATTGGTGGCAACCGACAATTGTTAACATAAAAATTTGTTTCAACAGTAGGGTCAACTGAGAATAACAGGGATGCTTATGGCGCTTCAGTTTTATAGAAAATTCGAATTTCACACATTGAAAAATGATTCGATATGTTCTGGCAAAAAAATTAACTCGTATGTCGCTATACCTTCAATTCTTCAAACTACTGAAAGATTTTTTATAATATATATAAATATTATTCTCGAGTAATTTCAGTTTTGGGTCTTTTTCATTATCAATATAGATTGATAATGAAAAAGTTTATTGTAATAATCTATAAGCTTCCAAAGTCAACATCGAACCCACTTTTGCTGAAATAGTATTGCATCTTTGCGAGAAAGTAATAAACACTGACTTGGAGGATCTTTGTAATTTTATTAAAAAAACAAATTTTACATTTCATATATTAATGTCTCTTAATATATCTATCTTAAATAAGATATCACTGAATTTTAGACTTTAGTGTCAGTCTGGTAAGTCACAAATAATGTTTCTTCTCAAAAACTTTTTTTTAAGAATTTCTCGAGAAAAATGCCAAATCGAAAAGTCACATTTCTCAAGAATTTTCATAACGCATTTTTTTTTTTAATTAAATTTATACGAGTAATTTTAAATGTTTTACAAAAACTGCATAAAAAGATATTGGCGTTAATTAATTCAAAAATAAAAATAATGTAGATATTTACAATAATATATTATAATCATATTCTATATATTACATATTTTTACCGTTTATTAAAATTTTTCGAGAAAATGCAGAACTGAAAAAAGGACCATAATGCTAGCTACAATATTCAAATTTTTAATTGATAGCACATGGCATATTCAAATGGAGCATAAAAAACCTATTAGACGAATTTAAAGCAGGTGTTATCAAATAAATTTTATTCTAAAATGCACATGGATGATGTTTGTTTCTTTTAGTAGTTGACATAAATATTGCTTCAGGATCAAATAATAAAATAATACTAAAAAAATCACTAAGAATGGGATTGTTTTTGTACTGCTATGTTTTCATGATACTAAGGAGTGTCTAGAAAATCACTTTTAGTGTTAAATTATGTTTTTTTTTTAATTTTATTCAAGTTTTTTAAACGGCTCAAACATATATTATTGCTAGTTAAGTTTCATTAAGAACTTTTTATTTCATTAAAAAGTTCATAATTACTTCAGCAGACTATAACATAATTGGAGTGAGAACTTAAAAAATATATTATAGAATAATAATAATAATATTTTCCGCTTCCTAAGCACAATATTATCCTTTTTTTTTAATTTACATCAAATATATCGAATTCCAGCAATGCTATATTTTATTTTGCGCCGTCCGAATTTTTACATTTAATTAAATTACTTACTCGAATTCCTTGAAACGATTTTCTATACATTTTTCCGTGATGGAAACGAGATATTTAAGCTGCCAAGTAGTGCGTGAATAATATTAATACTGCGAAATAATTGTGTATTAAATTTAAAAAAAATAATAATTTTAATCCAAAATTCCAAGCAATAAACTCGTTAAATTTTAGTAGTAATATTAATTTGATTTTTTGTTTCATTTTATGGTACCGCTCATTGAAAGCAATTTTGACTAATATTATGGGATTAACGCAAGAAGCAGTCAAATTTGTTTCAAGACTTAAGTTACAAACAAAAACGACATTGTAAAGAGATTGCGTTAATTTTAGTGCTACCTATATGTATCAACTACTTTAATAAATGTTTACGCTTCAAAGAGAAGTAATGAATTACATTTTATGTTGATGTAGCGATCTTTAAATAAACTGTTACATATACAAATATATACGTAACTGTTATTGATAAAAAAATAGCGTCAAGCAGAATTCACTCTATTTCTTGACACTTCAAAGCGTCTCTCTCTACGCTCGTTATTCGCTCGATGTCGCAAACACAAAGGCACATAAAGATCTTTCATGCTTATTCCCAAGCCACAAAACTTACCAGAGTATGTGGTACTGTCTTCTGGAGTGACTCCGACTCTTGGTAGCATCGATTGCGCAAGTTCACGGTAGGTGCGCCGGCCGCCATTGCCCCAGCACCTCGCCAACGTCTCCTAAACAAGAAGCACTGCGAATTTATTAACAAAAATTATAAAACAGTATACCTAAAGAGGTTAAATTACATAATCAATTTCTAATTATAAAAAAATAATTTTATAACTAGTTCATCTTGTGAAATGCGCGAGAATAGCATGAATAACCTATGTGATATCATTGAGCATTTAATACTAGAAACAGATAAAATAATTAAGCACATATCAAAAAGTTTTTAAAGAACTTTAAATTATATTAATTCTTTTTTTTAATTTAAAATACCATTATTATGACAATATTTACAATATTTCGGAAAATAATTTTAATCAAACAGATACCTTTGTAATAAATCTTACAAATATTTTATATAAACTTTGGTCACACAGCTGACCTAAATTCATTTAAATCAAACTCAATTAGCATATCAGCTACGTTTTGAAAATACATTTCTAGTGAGCAAACTAATACTTCACGTATTCATTTTTGCTTCCAAGTCTTCTAAGCCAATTCTCGTTCCTCTAGGAACGAGAAAGCAGCCACTTCCTCTTCACGTCAACCTTGAT
This sequence comes from Plectrocnemia conspersa, assembly GCF_051122295.1. Classification (NCBI taxonomy): domain Eukaryota; kingdom Metazoa; phylum Arthropoda; class Insecta; order Trichoptera; family Polycentropodidae; genus Plectrocnemia; species Plectrocnemia conspersa. The sequence goes on from NW_028277167.1 coordinate 18,485,804, forward strand.
CCAGCAACAAGACGCAGACAAGGCTACTGGAATTGATAGTAATTACACACTAGGTGATTTTTAAATTGCTGCACACTTTATAATAATTTAAAATTATCTTTGATATATAAAACCTCGTGACTACAAAGTCAAGACAGCTAATTAATTACCGATGGAAAATATAAATTGCTTATAAATTTTTTTTATTCAATTTGCTCAAATAGGGTTGTGCCAGGTAGACGCGTATGTTGAGATACTTTCCCTTTCGCTCGCTTGCGTGCTAAGTGACGAGAGTGAGTGAGAGATAAGAGCGTGCAGAACGCATGTAACGCACACCCTTATCTCTCACTAACTCTCGTCACTTAACACGCGAGCAAGCGAAAGGGAAAATATCTCACGGTACGCGCCTGGTCAGGACCACCCTGTGACCATACGACAATATTTCAATCCACATGGACTTATTATTATTTGTAATGAAATATTAAAAAAAATATCGCAAAACACCTAAAATTTACTAATTTCGTCGGTATTATTTCTTAATGTACTATAATGAAAATAGTCATTAGTTTGATATATGGCTACATTATCTACAGCTCAATTGTGCTTTTTTAGGTTTTCTAGAATTTGTTCTGTTATATTTGTATTAAGTAACAAGTATAGGTTGTAAAATATAGTATGTTTGTTTAATTATTAAAATTTTCGTATCAATTTAAAAAAAGATAAAATTAGAATTATTAATTTGATTTTATTTCAAGACATAAACAATATATGTAGTACTTTCAAATGCGTAACTTTTTAACGTGTTTTTATTTATATATATAAGCAATAGCTTAGTTTAACTTTAATAAAAATAACAACTAATTTTTAAGCTTAACAAACACAACAACTTCGCTATTAAAAATTCTTACTGTAAAGTTATTAAAGCTCGAAAAGTTTATACCATTAGTGCATGTTATCAAACTCAAGTAAGTGACACCCTGTAAGGTTTCTCATGTTGCTGTATTTTTTCCTATAACTGTTTATTTATGTATTTCCATGGACTTTGTGGTTATATAATAACGACTTTTCGCATGTCTAACATATAACTACTCTTTGCTATTGAATTAACATATTTCACGGTATTGTTAAATGTACGTTTCCTCAATTTAATCACAAGGAACTTTTGTCTACATTAAAGCTTAATGAACTATATTATTAATATGATAATCGTAAATAAATTTTATCTTACAGAAAAAATTCTTAAAATTTTTGTTAGGACGAGTGAAGTAGTTGTAAAATATACCATTAAAATAACACTATTATTAAAAAAGTATTTTCTAATTAAAAATATAATTATATGCAATATTTTTTTTTGTTTTTAATTCTTTAAATTAATTTTATAAAATTGTATCAAATTTTGGCAGAAATATTTTTTATTCATTAACATGTATAATTTAAATTTAAAAAAAAATGTTTACCAAAGAATCTCAGTTGTTACAAATACATTGTTTGCCAATCCATATGAATGTCTAATTTGTATTACTATCAAATTGATTAATTGTTTGAAGCTTTTTATTAAATACAAATATAACTGATTTAATGAGACAATTAAAAGAAAATCCTGCATAAAATTGAATACATAAAGTCTTGTTTTTATAAGACAATGCTTATTAAATGACGAATACTCGTTAGACTTGGGTTCAAATTCTATATAAGCCTTTGTGGTTTTTCAATTTCTATCGTGTCTGGGAGATCAAAATTAGTGATTGTTATATAATTGTAAATTCGATCAATTAGACCAGATTAAGTTTTTATAGATTTTTATAATCTAATGTATGAATACCGTATTGATTAATTTGAATTAAACTAAGTCATATATATAGTTAAAATAAATACTTAAGCACATAGAGAATATCATGTACATGAAAAACACAATTTTAGCTAATTTTTATATTTTTGGGTTGTATTTAAAAAATATAAATAACGTATTTATTTTAATTTAAATTGTAATAATGATTGTATGGTATTCCACATACTTCTGCGTTAAAAAACATTTTAATAAATCGACCTTCGAAAGAAATTGTATAACAAATTCACCCAAAATTAGAAATCAATATACTTTGGAAAACGTAAACAAAGACAAGTCACATAAGAAAGTGACGCAGCTTAGGTTATCTCGCGCAAAGAATATTATTATCCTATAAAAATTCTATGGCATTTTACGTTTGAGATTAAGATTCTCATTTGTACGTGTTGTATTCCTTCGGACTCTTATGGTTTCAACACCGACACTTAACTATTTATCGCAGACTTAATCATTTAAACTTTAGATGATTAAGTCTGCGATAAATAGTTTCTCAACCACGGAGTCACACAATGCATCAAGAGAAATTAGCTTTTGGGGAGCTTTAGCAAACTGCAAGGGAGCCACAGTCTAAATAAAATAATATATTTAAATAATATTCAAAAGTAAAGTAAAGTCATCGTATTGAATATGCGATTGCATTTCGTAAACAATTTACTGAATAGTATATTCATACTGTATTCACACGCAATCGTATATTCAGTATGAATATACGATTGCGTGACGAATCTTGCACGTGTTTGCAAAGTTTATTAAATCTAATGAAGTTATCAAGTGCCTTAATCGTTGGACAAAAAATTATAATTTCCACAAATTTTATATCTGCGTTTTATGATCAACAAATTTATATTAACGCTTAAGATAGATAAAGATAAGTTCTGGATAAGCACTGAAACAAGCACTGTACATTTCAAGAAGGCAAGTTTATATTTAATTGCATTTCCCACATCTTTTGCCATTGAAGTCGAGATATGCATCTCCTCTCAAAAGCTTGTTCCCTTATTGATCCTCTGAATACAGACAATCTTCATTTATCGCTGACAATATTGTAAACCAGATATTAATAAACTTACTAGTATACATCAAACACAAGGATCACGTTAAATAAAGCGAACTTTATATTAATTACTAATTTAGTTTTTTATAAGGAACATATTTATTAAAATTTAAATTGGATTCGGGAAAAATTTTAATTTAAACAAAAATACATTTTTAAGTAAAAATATATGTCAATATAAAAATATATTTATAAATAAGAATATATAAGAAATATATTTTGTACTTTCAAAATAAACAGTATAATTTTTTAATATGTGTTTTTTTTATTTATTTATTTTTAACAACTATTGTGGAGAGGGAAATTTCTTGCTTAACAAAGGATCGGCCATTTATTTTTTTAATCGTATCAGGGAATGAAAAGTAGTGCTTTAAAATAAACATGGAACCACAAAAAATCGGTAAATCGGCATGAGGTATAAAATAATTAATACACTGCTGAAAACTGCAACAACTAGCAATAGCATTTTTTTAAAGACGATCAAATGGTCTATATGAGATGATTCTTCAGCACGACAACGCGTTACAACATTATTAATATCACAAGAATAATAAGATGCTTAATTTTATCATTAAACGTAATTTCCACATTCAAGTAATCCAGTAACAAGTTTATTTTATGTAAAGCAATTAATATTATATTTTCTTTTTATACAAAATTTACATTTAAATTACGTTGAAATACAATTGTCTTTGCGTTTACGTTTATATTTTTAATTTTATTTACCACCTGAATCGTATAAAACATTATTTTCTCTTCCTATTTTTAAATCAGGTCTTTTTATGAGCTACCTGATTACTTTCCATATTTGCACTACTGCCTTGTTAGGCAAAAGCTCTAATATAAATAAGAATTTAACTTTTACAATTGAACAGCAACAAAATATATATACCAGTATGTATTTCACGTGGATTGCTTTTTATGAAGATTTATTCAAATACGAAATGAGTGTCAAATCTCTGGAAAAAAATAATGGAGAAACCGAACGATATAATGATATATTTTAAAATCTAGATTAGGAATGATTCGTAATAAAAGTCATTGAATTACGATAATCGCAACAAACAAATATCATAATCCGATCACCTAAAAAGTAAGTCTTCTAAGAAATTAATTTTATAAAATTTCCCTAAATTTATATAACTTCAAAACAATAAATTACTTCACTAAATTTTAGAATCGGGTTAGTAAATAAACAAAGAATTTTCAATAATTGCTTAAGTCCACTCTTTATTGTGGTTTTTGTTATTTAATTTGTTCTTTGTGATAATTTTTTATATTAAAATAAATAGTTTTTAATAATAATATATATAGTAGTAATAATAAGTTAAATTTGTTTATAATTAAACTGATTAAATAATGGTAGTTATTCTAGCTAATTATAGAATTAACACTCAAGCATCTTGAGAAAAATGAGTTCATAGATTTTATTTTTTAAATTAAAATTAAAACTTGATTTTGGTAAATTTTATTTTTTGCTTACAGCTATTTAAGGTTAACATAAATATGAGTGCTATATATTATTTTTATATAAGTACACATTTACAAACATCATAACGAAAACATCCACTGAAAATAAAATATATTTTATTTTTATTTTAAATTTAGATAACTGTCAAAATTACATGGGTATTTCTTATTTTTTTTCCATACACGCATATTATTATTTCACGGTCGTTATCAGAAAAGTATCATCGCTACCGACTAAGCAATGTTATTATTATACATATTGTGTACTTATATATGTATATGATCTCTTCGCTTCGTAGCCAAAATATTTTCGATTACCTTATGAATATTGTGTATATATTCGTAATAATACGAAACTGAAGCATATGCACGCATACTATTATCTTTACCCATTCACATGAAAAGGCAAATTCGATGTTGAGATCAACATATTACTGATTAGTTTACTGATATTTCTATTACTATATAAATAGATATTCATTTAGCTAATAAAATGTATATATATAAATGTGAATATTTCATAATAATGTTAGGATATGTATCGCAATGCTTGGTTTCAGAATAAAATAATTATAATAAAATTTGATACATTATAATGCATTATATAATATGAATTTTCTATAGTATAATTTTTGCTGTTGTTAATATGTGTGTACATACTTGTAAAATACGTTTTCTGGTTTCATATTATCGTATTTTGTTGGGATTTATCTTGATTCCATTGCATAAAAGGATCTTATTTGTATGTAATATGCTTTTAAATGGGTGTGTTTTAAAAATAAACATAAAAACTCATTATTCCCATATAATGAAAAAAGTATCTATGCATAATATGGCTTCATACCAAAAGATCTTATTTCGAGAAGGAAATTTTGTAAGTACATATTAGGTTGGCGTGGTAATTCACTGCACTGGACAAATTAAAATTCCCAATATAATAAATAATTGATGTTCCAATATTAAATAAGAAACATACATTATTATTTATTTTTATCTAAAATATATTTTAAAACACGTGTTTTCTCTTTTTTTACTGTTATTCAATATATAAACATTATTGAGTATTGTTCAGCACATTATTTTGTGATGAAATGGTGGAAAACGAAATTGAAAAGATATAGATAATATTGATTATTGGTGTGAAACTGAAACCGTTTACTGAAGTTCTTTGTGTTTATTTATATATTTTATCATTGTGTATTATGTATTGAAGTTCTTTGTATGTTTATTTATTATGGTATATAATAAAGTTATATTTATATAAGCGTCTATATAAATATTAATGTATACACGTCTACATATCCTTTCAAATCATCTAAAAAATATTCGAACATCTATATAAATACTTGTATATACATGTGCTTTTAAATCATCCACGAAATAAAATATTACTCCATAAAATGTCATGTTGCTAAAAGTTTTGATCTTACGAAACGTCCTATTTTTATAGTGCTGTCATTTTGATACTGTATTATAAGTATATTTTCTATATACAAGTTGGGTACATTGTGCCACTTTGAGAGATGACTGATTTTAAAAAAACCAATTATAAGCGTATTATTTTTTTTTTAAATTATACAATTGTAATGTTTTTTAATTAAAAAAAATAAAATCATGTATTTATAAACAGTAAATCGATTTATTATGTTTAAATACAGCGAATTTAATTCATTCGCTCTGCATGCATGTAAAGTGTGTGAATAATACATCTTATTATGTACTACTATATTGCTCGGATCGTTGGCAATCTTTTTTTTTCTTCGGTAAATAAACTGTCACAATATATATTTGATATTAATTTGAAATTGAAAAGTTACAAAAAAGAATCCACGTATGTCAATATCGAAGAATTTTAATTTACATTTATGTCTATTTGCATTTTCAAAAACAATTTTAATCATTATGATTTTTATTTGTATAATTTTGCACGCTCTCGCTTTATCCATATATAAATATAGAGCTTTCTCATTATATAGATAGAGCTTTCTATTGGATATGTTTGTTCGAAATATAAATGTCGTGAGCTAGAATTTCACACGAATTCACAATATGGCGAAAATTTACATTTAAATCGATTTGTTAAATTGTCATTTGAAAAGCGAAAAAAATTAGTGAGCCATGAAAAAAGTTTCACATCGCATACAAAATGTTTCAGAAAATGCACGTATAACACAATATTTTCTATAAAACATTATAAGATATATTTTGATAATTTAAAATTATAATATAATAAATAAATTAAAAAACTGCGCAATAATGAAACATAATATTGTTATTTTATAGCCGTAATATATATTTCCAATATTTGTTGTTTTATAAATATATTCATCAATGGAATATTTTAATATCCGAATGGGAATGTATTTCACAAATCAGAGTTTAGTTAAATTGATATCTTATTTTTGTTGCTAATTTACTCGGATTGCTTTAGGCTATTATTTAATAATTGGATTCTATTTAATTTGAAAGATGTGATTTGGAAATATCTTACAAAAACATATTTAATTTATTTAAGCTATTGATTATTTACGTAATTAAAAATACCAAAGTTTATTCATAAAAAAGAGATGCATAATAACATTTTAGTCATCTAATCCTTTAAAGTCATCAGTGCTATTATCTGAGTTATCAGAAGCTGTAGAGAGCCCAGATAAGGTAGATGACGGCGAGAAAAATAACTTTTGGGGTAAGAATCATAGGTGTAGTATTCCAGAAGAATTTCGTTAGTGTTGTCTGCTTTGTAAATTTATTTTTTTCTTAGTAAATTTCACGATACCAAGATTAAAGTAAATTTATTTGTCATTTCACTTATACAGCTGCATAATACAGCTGCATTTACTTTGTAGAAATACTAACTTTATTGCATAAAAACTAACTTTATTGAAATCGTTAAGATATACTGTCTCAAAAAATAGAATATATAATTAAATATGACTTTATTACATGTTACGTTATATGCTTATTAAAATGTTGCAAAGTTTCATAAGAATTAAATTTAATATATGATGATATATAGATACATATTACCTGAATGAAACATTACATGTGTTTGTTGAACTGAAGCGTTTAATCGTGTTTACATTATTTAGGTCTGAGAAAGTAAAATAAATGTTTACAATATTTTAACTTAATTAATATATTATTATATCTTTTTAACTTATGGTAAATACATAATACCGTAAAAGCTTTATATGATAATGCTTTTATGTTATATTTACGCCCATGGATTTTTACATTGAATAATTCATCTCTTTACTGTAAATATACTGTACATAGAATAACTTTTATGGTTTCCGGTATAATTTTCCGATATACACTGCGCTTAGTCTGTTTTTAACACATTATTTAAATAATCCTTGCCCAAACTCAAATTTCAATTTTATTAAGTAAGTAAATTTCATTAAGGCAAACGTAAACAAAATTTTAAAATAGATATTGAATGTATTTGTTTATACGGAGTGCAGAATTATTAAGCTTAAAGCTTTATATAAGTACAGTGAAACGAGAGAATAATATCATTTGATTATAATATGTATAAGTCGCAATCGCTAAGTATCGTACGAGTTAATTAATATAATTTTAATTATAATTTTCCATAAATTATTCAACCTATCTTATTTTATATCTCGAGCTTTTATGTTTATATATTATAGATTGTTATATTTAATATTATAAATAATTTGTCAAAGAGAACTGATAACACAAATGCTGTGTGTAAATATATTTATAAATTTGGAATTAAAATAAGAGCTTAAAATATTTTTTTTTCGACAAAAAATCCATCACATATTATTTCTGTTACATATTGATTCAAATCCTCTATTTTATAGAAGTAATTACACTGAACAAACATTTTAACCTTTTTAGGTCGATCTATATGTATAATCAAATGTTTAATTCACTTTTTCGGTTTTGTTTTATTATGTCATATATTAAGTTTTTATATTTACACAAAAAAATTAAAGACTATTTTAATATAAATTTAATATTATTGCTAAGCATATATTTGATTCATTAAAAATGCTTGGAAATGGATGTTATGTATTTTAATAAGGTATAATGTATAAATATCACTCTAAAAATATAATTAATCGACTTGATAAAGGCACTTTTAAAAAAAGTAGAACTCGAAATTGCCATTCCCTAATGAGCTTTCTGTTTATTTATCACTATATAAATAAAGTAACGTGTCTTAGGGAAAAAGAGACGAACGTACAATCTGGAGGACTTACAAAGTATTATATGTATATTAATTAAAAGCTGCCGATTAATACAGTAAAAAACTTTTTTTACATATTTATATATATATATATATATATATATATATATATATATATATATATATATATATATATATATATATATATATATATATATATATATATATATATATATATATATATATATATATATATATATATATATATATATATATATATATATATATATATATATATATATATATATATATATATGTTTAAATAGGCTACAGTATATCAACCTTAACTAAACATAAGTTAAAAGTAAAGCTCACTTGTATTTAAATAAGTTATTTTACTTAAGTACGTTTAATGGCAAATTAATTAACTACCGAATCCTTGTTTTCTATTTACTAATTAAACTTGCCTAATTCAAGCTGAGCCTCGCTTAACCATAGTTTGCTAAATTCGAAACAGAATAATAAAATAAAGCTACACTGTGCTTTAGTATATAAGAAACACTACAAATGTTGTGAAGAGATTAATATTTACACGGAAGTATGAGAAATATATAAAGTTTCTAAAGAAAGTTTTCATAGTTTTAGTATATAGCTATATATATATATAGGAAGAAAGTAGTATTTTTATTTAAATTGATTATGTGTGTAGTAAATGCGTAAAAATTAAGTTACACAAAATTAAGAGTAATTACTAATCATATTTTATTACATATGCATAGCCCTATTATGTATTTTAAATAGTTTAATTTTCTTATTTAAATTTTAATTGCTAATTAATTAATACATAAAACATTATTATTGCCAGACTGTATCAGTACTATATTTTACTTCATATTTTTATTAAAAAGTCACTACTCGAAAATTGAATTTTCTTAGAACGACTTTGATAATTTGAAACTTTATAGTACACTTCAATGAAAGCAAATGCTGAAGCTCAAGTGTTTGCTAATTATTTATATATTTCAATTTTAATATTTAAAATAATATTATATAACTACCTATAACTAAAACGATACTTGTAAAAACGATTTAAATTACAGACAAAAGTTTGTTGATCGTTTAAGTTATAATTAAAAAAAATTAAATCATAAAAGGCAATATAATTACGTAAAAAAGTTTTTTTTCAATTAAGTTTAAATAGAATTTAAAAGCATTAAAAATGTCATAATTAAATACCAATTTAAAAGTTTTTATTATATTTTAATTGTAAATGTACTTAAAGTAAAATAAATAGAAAAAAAAAACAAAATATATCATATGGTGAAAAAAAAAGTTGTATATATTTTACATCATACACCTATTACATATGTACATATAAAATTGTATATGAAAATATCATAATGTTTCTAATTTTTTATTTTTATGTCAGTAAACATGTTACATTTTCATTATAAATTTAGAAAATATAAAAAAACAGTAAAATATAATCATCCTTTTAATGGCCTAAATTCTATCGAATTAGTTGACAGAGATGTATACTTCTTAAAAATCTGTATTGAATTAAATCAGCAGTAGACAATTAAAAATATTTGTTATGCTGATGACACGACAATATTTTCTGATACCGTTGCCGATCTTTAAAGATCCCTGGATAGTGTAAATAAATAATTTAAAATAATAAACATCGATAAAACATAATTTATGGTTATAAGCAAGCCCCCCGTGGTCCTGGTATGTTTACTATTAGTCGGAAATACAAATACTTGGGTAGTTGCGTAAATGTCGAAATGAACCCTGATAAAAAGATTAACGTTGACATTGATAGAATCTTTGAAATTTATAAAAGCCAGTTTTAAGAATTTAAAGCTGGTCTCACAAACAAGCACATACGTTTTTAAACCAAAATTAAATTCGCAAAAGTCCTATGTCTGGATAGTACTATTAAGCGGATACGAGACTTGAACTTTAAAAAATATATTAATAAATATAGTAGAAGCATTTGAAATGTGGCTTTATAAGCATATACTGAAAGTTTCATGGATTAAGAGAGTCTCGAATGACCGAATTCTTTTCATGATAGGAAGCGATCAAGAACTCCTTTTAACTATCAAACGGATACATGATTCAAATTCCAAAATATGAACTTCTTTATACCTTAATAATGGAAAAAGTTGAATGAAAAAATTTAAATATACGCCTATGGACTGGAATGAAAGCCGAAAAGTGTTGCCAAGCACGTGCAGCCAAGGACCGGGAGGAATACTTGGAACTAATCAACAACTTCTGGAAACGGACATGGCCCAAGAAAAAGAATAATGTTTTCCAAATATTAAATATAAAAATGATACAAAAAATCAATATAATCATTTTAACATTTAAAACTTAATAACATCAAAATTTATTGTAACTATAAAATAAAAAAATTATACAATTAAATTCATATTGCAGTATAAGATTACTCAACGAAAGAATTTTCAATATCACGTCGATTATATCATAAAGCATTATAATTACATTTATATTCGATTTGTATAATTTATTCATTCAATGTCATCAGAGTCGTTCGTGTATCCATAATGACAAGTATGCGTTATGGTGTCTACCTTTGCCCAAGGCTAAATACTTGAATATATATATATAAAACGTATTAATACTTTGTTAATATAAATTTAGCACTTTTTGATACTACTTCTAATAATGTATTACATACTCTCTCTCTTCTCAGAATATATATTAATATTAAATGTTCTATTTTTTTGCTCAAACAAAACAACGAATAAAACATGATACAATCCTACCATATTTGCTTTGATTGTAACATTCCTCTTATTTGTATGTTAAATGATGTTATAATATACTGTATATTTACAAAATATAAATTAGTATCGTATATACGAAATGGCTAATATTTCAAACATTTATGTTATTATAATATAAAAGTATTATTCGTTCGTGTGTATTGAAAGATGTATGTAGATCTATAATATATAATTTTCACTTGTATATTCTATTAACCACATTTAATTTAATTCATTGGAAAACAATAATATTAGCAGTTCATCTACATTTAGAATATTATATAAATAAATAAACATACATATATACTATATGTACACGAATACATATTTTTACTCAACAAGCATATATTAAGCAACAGTCACAAAATCGAAAACGACGATGCTACTCTACAAATCTGCGTCAGTAGATATAAAAATTAGGACTTTGCTCAAGACGGTAAGAATTGGTCGGATTAAAATATTTGTTTTTTTATTGATTTGTAACCCAGTTTTCAGTCATAAATTAAACTTAAAGTTAAATAAAGTTAATTTCAAAAAAACTTTGTAATACATTTAGTTATTATACTATATTTTATTTATCTTTGTAGTTATATTTTAGTTTATATATTTTTGGATACATGAATATCAAAAAGCCTTAAAAAACATTCAAGCAGAACTTCACTTTTTTGTCAAAAAAAAAGTTGGTTTTATTCAGTTTCTAGAAAATCTAAAACAAGTTTAAACTTTTTGCTTAAACCTTATCATGTAGTAACTACAATACATTTAAATTATTTCCTGGAACTCCTTGAAATTTTTGTCACTTTCACGTAGTAAAATTTATCCTATTATGTTTAACGATTTAAAAATTGTTCTGACTTCTACTTAGGAAAAAAAGAAGTATTTTGTATATGATCCCTTAGCTGTATGAAAAATACGTCTTTACCTTTTTTAAGTTATATGTTTTCTGTATATTTTTTTGGAAAAGGTCTAGCAAATCCATTTAGTTTCAACGTTTTTTCACAATTCACAGTTTCTTTAGTTCATAATCTTCGTAATTTCATTATTTTTTATGTCGACGTTTCGACCGACGATGTTGGGGTCATTATCTTGAACGAAGTCATAAATCGCAAAGTCTATGTAATATCTAAGTATTTTGGGTTAAATATATATTGAAATATATTAATTTTAGGCAATTTGGTGTCGGTAATAAAATGGTAATAATGTATTTATTTTTTATTTATGGTTATTGTTTTTTTAATTATTTTTCTATGATTTTTTTTATTCAAATTTAGCTAATGATTTAGTATTGTCTTTTATTTATTTATTATATTTTTTTGTTAAACCTAATTTGTGATAATCGATCAGAATAATAAGTATATAATAATTATTAAACATTTGCTGTTGCAATGGTTTAGTGGTTAATATAAAAAAATATGCTATTGTCCAAAACAGATATTATTAGTCTCATTAACGTAAGATTTAAAATCTGTCAAAATCGGTAAAATCAGCAATCGGCAAATCGGCATTATATCGAATGATAAATTCAGAGATACTGCGTTTGCAACCTGTTCGACGAAGATGTGCACCGAACACTCTGCTTTTTTATAGTTTTAATGCTTTAAAACTGTAAAAAAATATCCGCCCATGTACTGAATACCACTAAGGGAAATAATCTAAAAGTATTTTACGGTTCATTAACAGATATGCAAGATAGTTGGTTTACGCCGACGAAGAAAAAAAACTTCGTTTCTTAAAATATCCACGGGATACAAATAAGTATCTGCGATTAATCGCAACGATTACAATTGATCGCGACACAATATTGCTGTAATTATTAAATATGACTTTATCTAATGTTTTACGGTTTATATTATATTTTTTGTATATATGAACAACGTTAAAAATACTATTAAATAAAGTATATATAAAAAGCGTTTTTACTTATTTTGCGACTGACGGTTGCTCAATTCCATTTCACTGATTTCGCACGAACGAAATAAAATAAATACCTACATATATACAGCGCCTTCTAGTTTTTTTTATTACATATTATACTTTATAAAGGTGCGAAAAGCATATTGTGCTATACAAAAAGCTTTAAAAAACACATTTAAATTACATATATTGACCATTACTATATTATTACAGTATTGAAGATAGAAATGTTCAGCATAATTTTATAACTTGCTAAGAAATTTAGTGGTAGATCTCTAAAATCGTATTTAGTTATCAATCAATTCCTTGGTTAATGGGAAATACACGATTAAATTAATATTATAGGATCCCTTAATTCAAGTAAATTATATACCATAGCATAAACTAACTATATTATGCTGCAAAATATCAAACCCTCAAAGGATGTGTAAAGCAACGCGATTGATTGTGAACCAATGTAATTGATTGATTTATTTAAATGCAAGAATGTGACAATAAATTAATTACAATGAATTCTTCTCTCGTTGTGAATCTCATATCGATATTTATTAAATTTTATAATAATTACATAATCACGAGTAGAGCAACTGAAGTAATGAAAAAATTATGATATAATCAGAAACATACATGAGTATGAAAGTTAGTGTAATTTATTATAATTATTAATTACGACTTCGCAAACATGCTACAAATTGAAAATTTTATAAATTAGTGAAAAATAATGCTAGCCGATCTTAACATTAATTATGTTAACTGAGCTTTTAGAACTTTGCCGTTTAGTCAATTTTTTATAATTTTACAGTTATACTGGTCATTTTTTTGCTTGAGACTGTATATCTACTAAGATAAAAAATGCAATTCATAGTGTCAATATTTTCTAATTTTATTTAATAACTAATTCACCTCCTTATTTATCGCTATTACCGAGTATGTGGGCATGTAAAATTGAAATTATTATGAATATATATAAATATATATATATTTTATTTGAATAACATACATAGATAATTCATACTATTAGTAAATATTGTAATAAAAATAATTAAAATGTGTTTCATTCATACCTTGAAGGCTTCTCTAAACTTATTCGACATGATGTGGTAAAGCACAGGATTTATTGTTGTAGACAGGTAGTAGAGCACACCGGAGATGTATGTCATTATGGTATTGATCACAACCATCGTTTTCGAGATAGCTTTGTGGTTATCTTGCGTACCATAAATATTTACAAGCCTTTGGGCATGAAACGGGGCCCAACATATGAAGAACGCCACAACAACAGCGACTGAAAAACAGGAAAAAAAATTTTAAACAATGAAAAATTTAGTATACTAGCTAACTTATGTATAAAATTATATTGAAAGAGTCATTATAAATATGTTCATGCAATGAATTACAGTTTTATGAAAAACGAAATTAAATTAATAATTAAAATTAATAATTAAATCTAAGGTACCTTTTATTCAAAAAACCAATGATTAAAAAACATTATTTTTTCACACTTGAAATTTGCCAAATAGTAACCAAACTTTTATTTTTATAATACTAAAAATCACTAAATTCAAATAATTTGGGATATGAAATCACAAATCAAATAATTCTTTAGACGTAGAAGATTACATTTCAATGGTTCAAGATCTTTAGAAAAACATTTTGTAGTTACTCTTTAATCCCTTTTTTTAACCCTAGCCGGTAAAGCTTTTTTAAATTAAATTGTATTAAAATAAAGTGTAAAAATAAAATTTGTTAGACGCCAGTAACATGTATTTTTTTTTTAATTTAATTATTATATGGAAAAATAACATTTTATCAAAAATTGAAAAACTTTTTTCACCGACTTAATAAAGCATATTCCAAGCGTTTATATAACAATTATAATAAACTTGTTCCTACTTGTCTTATTAAAAAAATTTAATGCTTTTAAAAGTATTATTATTAATATATATAATACATTTATATAATTATTTAACGCCCTTAATTTAAAAATAAATTATAAAAAATGATTGACATCAAGCTCAAACTACAGTTGATATTTCTTATAGTAGCTTTGCGTCATATAGCCTACAAGTCATCTCAAAGCTTGAGTATACTCCTATAAATTTAGAGGTGACTACCTCGCGTAATCAAATTTGATGAGAAAAGTAGAAAAGCTGCTGTGGAAATCAACGACTAATATCCACTCGTGCCGCGAAATATAATATAGATGATATTTTCAAAAAGTAATATAGATTAATGATATTTATTAATATAATAAGACATTCTTTTATATAAAGTTGCCCCTTTATCTATCCAAAAAATAAAACTAACTAAAATAAATCATATGTGATTTAGGCGATTCAAGAAAATTCATTATTTTATTTTACTATGACTAAATATTTGCGTTCTTGTAGTTTCGATAACTACTTGGAGTTTTGACAGAATACTATATTTTTGTATATACTTTCATGAATTAAACACGTGCTAATGTAGCAATAAATACTTGTTTAAAAAGCGTTATTTGCGCTAGAAAGGCGATAGTCGATATCGATAAAACATTTTTCTCGTACGAAATACGTAAATAGGTTTTCTTTACTGTTAATTTACACAATGCCGTCACATATTTTCTTGCCTTGAAAACATATACATGATTCTCTCTGAATTAAAGTAGCGCATTATTAAAGAATTTTCAATATTTTATATAAATAATTTTGCTCAGATCTTGCTGGTTATATTTATTAATTTCGTTAATCAATGTATATTTACAGTGAGACGACTCAAATTGAATCTAAAGAATATGACAACAAATTTTCATTTAAATTTAAGCCGTTTTATTTTATCGCTATTTTCACATGTAATTCTACAGGAATATTTTGTAGAACTCATGATAATTATTCCTAAGAAACCTATTTTTTAATCACATGTTACAATACAAATTAACATTGAATTTTATTTCAATATTTACTTTTCACTCACCAGTCAGGCATAATAGGAGTTTTGAGATTTATCGTATTAAAATAATTTTAAAATCTCGATTAATATAATAAAGTAAGCACAGATCGTAACTATGTAATAATAATAAAAAAATAGATTATTTACTTTTCGATTTGGTTTTACAAAAGTTTTGCATAGAGTCATTAGCATTTTATTGAATTTTGTTAAAAACAGAAGCGCGTGCAAATTATGGACCATTAAAGTTAAATTAATGGTCAGTTGTTACAAAAATCATATTTATAACAAACTCTTATTATATTGTCCGTTTATGTAAAAGTCAACATATGCCGAAATCCTTCTTTATTAATTAGTCAAAGTGCAATAAACATTCACTCAATAATTTGCGTATTGAAAAGGTTTTTATATAATGGAATTTAAGAGGTATTTTTCATAGACGTAATTGACCCCTAGATGAGAAAAAAGTAGATTGGATTTTGCTCGAATCGCTTTTATTTTTATTTGTTCTTCAGAAACCAAACATCAATAAGCTTACATGCCAAATAAATCGTGAAATCTTTAACCATGTATAGTATAATTAACGAAGGATTAAGTTTTGTAAATATTTGACTAATAATATATATATAATATGAATAACAAAAACCGCTATCATATTTAAAAAAAATGTAGGGGATTATGTAAGAAAAACGTTTGAGAGCGTCTCTTTGCGATTTGTACGTTTCTTTATGTTTTATTTTTTAATATTTTATGTAATTTGGTGACCAAACCAATGAACTATATATATATTTAAAAATAGCCTCTTTAACGAATAAGTAAAAAGTAATGTATTATTTTACATTTTAATTTAGTTATCTTTTTATAGATTAAATAATATTTTTAAAGTATCATATTTATGTAGAAAATATTAAACTCAAAAACGAATATTAGTCAATGTTTATATTTTTTAATTCCATAAAAATGTTTGTTAAGTTTGAAACAAATTTATTTAAAATATAAGTATTTAAAACGTGTTTTCGTATAAAAATATAAATACAATCTAAGCTCTTAAATTAATAAAAATTGCCAACGTGTAACAAAACTTTTACGAGAATACACAAGAGTTTTCTTAAAGCTTAACCTTTTATATTGTAAAAATTGAATATTCTTGCCCAGAAAAAAGGAAACCTAATTTTCAAGGGAATGTTGCGAATCTGCGATTCGAATAAATTAAATAAAGGTCTTAATAACAATTGGACACACGAAGGTCACGCGTGATTGGGCCATTGTCCAGACTTCAAATTGCCTATAAGAAACTAAATTTATTACTTCATTATTTCTGAAGAAACATATTTCCCGTTTTTTATGTTTTATATATAACATTACATATTGTTTTTAAATGTGTTATTATTTTTTTTCCAAGTATTTGTTATAAAAGATTTTAATAAGATCAGAAATTATTAACTTTTCTATTAAATTAAATTTAATATTTTACCCTTAGCAACAAAAAACAACCCATTCACCTTAGGGTTTAATTCTATATATATATACGAGCTTGTGTTTGTCGCGAGCTTGCTTTGTTATATATTTGATCCAGCTATACTTGCCGAAAGGGAGATGTTTTTTTTATATAGAACAAAAAGGGTGCTTTATGACGCGTAGTAGAAACGGCTTCATATAAGGCGAAAATGAAGTTAAATTACCGAAAAGCATTTTATTACACATCAACAAGACAACTTTCGTCAAGATAATAAGAGACGAGTTTAATGTACGAATAAATATACACCATTTTAACCTGTATTAAGTAAAAACTCGATTTTCGTCAAAGTCACGTAATATAATAGTCCATAAAATTTATTCATTATGTTTAATAAAATATAATATTATGGTTATTCATAAAACGTGTTATTCATACGCATGATAATTTTTTCTCACAAAACGTATATATTACATGTAGATGTTGGGTTCCTTACGTATTTTAGAGATCCCTTCATATTATATACGAGTGCTAAAATATTTCACTTACAAACAATGAATGCTGGTAAATGAGCATTATACATTGTATAGTATATTTGTTATTTTTTTTACTTTTTATATAACAAATATATATTTAACATTTATAGAAAATATGAAATATTTAATTTTTAATTTTTAAGGATTATAATAATATTACTAAAACTTAAATAAAAAATTCGTCTTGATTAAGTGGTATGTATATTTCAACAAAACGTAAAAAAACTAAAAGCTCAAAGAAAAATCACAGCAATAAATTGTTTTGAATAATCTATTTTTTTTTTTTTTTAATGTTTGTAAATCGTAACAGCTTACCGCCAATGCGGCTTTTAATAATATTATGTATAAAAAACTAATGTTGATTTGTTAGCTCAAAAAAATTTAAATAAAAAAATATATTTGGTCAAGATATGTTAAATATTTTTTTAAAAGTTCTAATAATATTTTTAATATAAAAATTATTACTTATATAACAAAAAAAATATTCGGATGATGTAAAATTAATTGCCATTTTTATTCAGAAAGTGTAAATGGTCGTATCTTGTAATGGAACTGTTATTTTTATCATAATTTTCTACTTAACTCTAGCGCAGTTTTGTTACAACTTCATTCGTGTAACAACCGCAAATTTAGTGACTAAAACATACATTAATATAAACTTTATATTACTCTTTCACTTTATATTATAAAGTGAAGGCATGGTAAACACTTTGACATAGCTATTTTGGTTCAACAAGTATTACTATAAAGAGGAGCTCTACTGGAAGTTGTAACAAACATCTCGAGACAGATCCTTGACTAACCTTCATATAATTTTAAATATCTGAATATCGGTGAATCAAACGTACTTAAAGTCCTTCATTCTTCCTGCACTTCGCACTCAACAATTATTTTTCTTTCTGAGCCCTGCCAATTTATATTATTAAAAAAATCTGTTAAAGAAACCCAAACAATCAAAGATAAGTTTTTTGGATACATCTTTAGGTTTTAACCTAAAGATGTATAAAGGAATATTATATCTATTGTGTAAATTAAACATTAAGATATTAGGAATTATAGTATATTTATAAATCCTAATTTTTTATTACATCATAGGAATAAAAAATGCTCTTGTCGGCTAGTTTTAAAGGCTAACAACATTTAGTTGACTACGCTTTTAACGCACATTTGCAATTAATCATTTTTCTCTTAATTATTCCACTGAATCATTTGGTACTTCATCTAGCAATTCATAAAATATTTTCTTCTACTATTTTTTTTTTAAATAATATCTCATTATCGAATTTAATCTTTTAATAGCATACATTATTTAATTGTGATGCCAAGCTTATTATTTCATTTTATAAATTATGAACGTCATTAATCAAAATAAAAACGTAACCAATTTAGATTTTTGTTTGTAATATTTAATATTAACAACAATTTTAGCTAAAATATTTAACATCCATAAATAGCTTTATTTGTTACGCCTCTAAATACTAATTCTTTAAGAGCATTATATCTAAAGCTTTTTATGAGCTAAAAAGCTTTTTATATTTAAATTTGTTCTTTAAATTAATCTCATTGTCTTAAGGTTTCATTAGAATTGATAATCTTTAAAATAAAGTCAGGTAATTTTTCCATAAGCGATTGCTAATCCTTTTTCAGCCCTATCAGTCACATCAATAAAGGGGTTGAAAAACTAAGTTAAAATACCCCAAATGGAATGAAATTTTTTTTTAATAAAACTTCTATATTCATGTATGTGATTTTTTAAAAGCAATAGTTAATTATAAAAATATATAAGTAGCTCTAAATAAACGTAAATTAAAAGTACTTTTTTCATTTAAATATTTTGTTAATTTTGTATTTAATTTTCGAAGTTGTTATTGAACCTCAGAGTGTTCTTAAAATATAACGTTATAACAGTTAGTGTGTAAAACATAAGTTTGTTTCGGTATATCATTCATCGATAATAGATAAATTTAACATGTTATTATTAATTTTCTACAAATTCATTAGGCAGGCAATGTTTAATTCCTTAATCCTGATTGCTTTCGTAATTATTTTGAAGGCTATATATGTACATAAATTAATTTATATTGTTCGATACAAATCTTTTGAATATATAATTGCATATTCATGTAATTATTTATTAAATTATTAAATAGAAATAAAGAGTTTGTTATTGATTTTTAATACATTATTTTTTTAACGAACGAGATGACTTGTTTTTCTTATATATCTAAAGTAAACAAATCTATATTTATATGTAGTAATGATTATATTAATATACCTATGTATTATTTTGTATTGTTCTTAATAAAACAATACTATTGAAAAAATGCTGCACACGTGTCGTTGGTGTAATGACATTAAAAGTTTCCTGACCCCTTTTATATGATAATGCTTTAATGACAAGCTTATGGTCTATAAATGTTACGTACCTAATAATTATTGATGGTTATATCATATGGAATACATCGTCTGTAAAACCATTTGTATGCTAAAATGTAGAGTATTTGATGTCAACTATATGCTGCCTAATACTGCAATAAATTTCTTAAATTATGCATAATTAATTTTCTTTGCACTATAAATCCATAAAAAAACTTTTTGGTCTATTTTTTTATTTAATTATTTTTTAGTGGGGTGGATCTTGCCTATGATCAAATATTAATTTATTACATATTTTTATATATTATATTAGAGACAACGAATGCCACTGCCTTCATAATTTTTATAAATTGTGGGATATTATTAATATTTTATTATTATAGTTTATTATATTATTATTTTAATAATTTTCTACATATTTATTTCAGTTTAAATACACTTCTCCACCTTATAACGTTACAATTTACGGCCCACTGGTTAAAATTATCCGATCCGTAGTCCCCAAGCTAAATATCATATTATCTACTCGATACTTGGTGTTAAGAAAATATTTATTTTAATTTCCAATTCGATGTTTAAACTAACCAGTTTTAATAATATCCTTTGTGTAACTAAATAAACAATATTTGTTTATACATAAATACCTTTATAAATCAACTTCAAGTGAAATCATCAAAAACGTTCTCAGAGACTTCCACAAAATGACAAAAATTTCATTCACTCAACAAACTTTCGTTATAAATATTTATAAGCTATTGTCACGCTGAAATAAATATCATTGTTCTGATTTTTCATATTTACTAGTGTACAAAAAAGGGGTCGAGAATTTCCGTCGCCATAAATAGCTCAATTAAATCCGTTTACTATTAGTCAAATCTCTTGGCTATTCAAGTCAATATATCATAATAAAAGCATCAATCATATAAAATAACTGTGTTTCTAACATCATCGCATCTAAGACTCAACTCAATTATTTCGACACACTACTTCAGATTAATAACCTGACAACATATCGAATGCGTCCTGATTCATATAATCATCAGGAGGCCTTTGACATGAACGCTTGATTTAAACTAAATTTTGTCACAGTCCTTAAACGCAAAAATATCAAACTTTCATTATTAAAGTGTCAGTGAATGAAATATTCAACACTCTTAGAATAATTAATCTCGCAATTTACATTTAATTAAAATATTATTTAATATGATTTCATACTACACAATAAACTGATTTTCTGATTACTCAAAATAAATAAGTAAAATAGCGAATTTTGTGTAATTAAACTGAGGCGAGTGTTCAGCAAAAATAAAATGTTTCAACGTTTTTCAGAAACACTTTTCTAGAAAGGAAATAGTGTGAATAAAACCTTTCTAAAATATATAAAAATCATGGGTTTATCAATTGGAGTATTTATTAGTCACACGTTTCTTAGAAGCCCTATTTTTCGCAAGGCGCCAGGAATATTAACAGTTTTAAGCTATGCTGGATAGTATATATTGGATCATCGAGCAAAGCAGAGTTGACAGCAACTTTCTTTTTTCTTGGCTTTATGTCATGATTTCTATAAATATTTGGCTCATGAGCAGCCGTTATGTTATTAATCAATATTGAGAAAAGCACTGTCTAAGTTAGACCCATGAGAAACTCCTAAAGAGGTAAAATATTCTTTCTAAAATCGGTTATCAAAATTCAATTAAAAATACCAGGTCCGACAATTTTAAAAAAAGGTTATTTTAAAATCAGTATATGTGTTATGACGTCTCCTTTTATTTCAACATCAAGATATTTCGTCACTGTTTTGGTGAAATACAGAAGGCTAGATAGTGTAGATTAAGTGAGACGAAAATCATGCCGTTGGTCCAACAAAATTTGACGAAAGTTATTAAAGGCATAACCATTAATAATTATTTCGAATTATTTAGCAATAGGTAGCAATATTGCGACTAGTCTATAAATCTTGCTGTGCAGTTTGTCAAACGCTTAAGACTTCACTGCATTTTCAAAGATCAGGAAATGATGACATCTTAAGAATCAAAAAAAGATACGCTTAAGAGTAGCATCGAGATTGATTTCGCTTAAAATTAAATCAGTGATCAAATTTTGCTCAAAAGAACATCCCTACTTGAACTTTTCAAAGACATGTGTAAGATCTGAGCGCTCAATTTTTGGATAGTCAATACTAAAAAACAAACATAATAAGAAAGCGAAAATATTTCTTAAAAAAAATAAATAAATATTGCGCAAAACCCTCAGAAATATTATTTAACCCGTTCAAAAAAACATGTGTGTAAGTGTCCGGATAATAACAGAGCAAATTTATTTGCCACTTATAGCATATATACGTATAAATTTGGATGGCTGTGCTTATCTGAGAATCATATAGTAATATATTTTTTTATAAACGCAAACGCATGACTTAAAGAAATGCTTTTTCAGGAAATCTCGACAATATAAATTTCCATTTTAACATATCTCTAGGGAGTTTCGTGAGAAATATAAATTGGTAGCATTTGTATTCCTTCATATAAAGATATCTAAGAAATCTATTTTAATAAAAAAAAATACTTTTGAAGATAAATTATTTCTTCACAAACAAAATTCAAACTTATTTTAATATACATATATATATATATATATAAATATATATTTTACAATTGAAGAATCGAGGAAAAATTTTGCTCATGGAAAATAACTTTCATCTCAAGGATATCAACAAAGGCGTTGATAAATTAAGGCTAAGAAAATAAGCATTCTTCTCAACTTAAAAAGTAACATAATGTGGCTTTAAAATAATTTTAAAGTCAATATGTGCCAAAAGGGAAAACTTTAATTATAATTAAAAAGTGTATTATCTAAGTTTTAAAATTTAAATGTAATATTGCATAATCGTTTAATATCGAAATGCTTAAACTTTCCAAATAAATAAGTTTATCTGTTAGTTACATCTTAAGTATTTTAACTAATATATTTGCAAATTTAATTACACCACGACCAAACTAGTTTATACATATATGTACTGGATAGGTACAATATATTATATTACTTACATAAGCCTTAGTAAATCAATAAATAATATAACTTAAACGAAGATTCAGTTCATATATAACATTTCAACTACTATATAACAGTTCAAGAATGTGATGATATAATTAATTTTGTAGTAATGTCAATTTAAAGTCGCAAATAATAACGACTGCCAAACTCTGGTAAATTAAATAGTTAGTTATTTTCAATACAATGAGCAAATAAATTTAATCTTGCAATAAAAACACAATAATATTATTATATCGTTTTTATAATGAAGATTTGCATTGTCCAAAATTTAATTTTACATCAAATGAAAAAAACGAGACATCCAAGGTTACGTGGTACAAACTTCGTGTGGTTTTAAGAAAAAAAGTTTATTACAGTACCTAATAATGAGACTTGGTGGAATTTGTACTCTTGTAAAATAATACATTATTTTTAATAATTGAATGAATTACACATATTAATATTTTTATTCATCAAGTAATGGAAAAGTCATCTTATTGACCGCAGTCTACTGAAGGACAAGTCTTAAGGTCAGGTGTATTTATATCAGGATTTTTTATATAAAAAAGGAATTTGCAATTCATATGCTTATGCAAAAAAGATTACCTATCCTTATACACATAAAAGGTTTCACATTCTTGAATTTACTATATATTTTACATGAAATTTTTTATATCTATTTTTAATTTTAATGTAATATTTTTACTTTATCATAATAATATATTACATTTAATATGTATCATATTATTACGAAGTATAACAAATCGTATTTATAATTTATATTTGTTTGAAAATCAACAATTATATTGGTTCTTTTATTATTCATAATGTAAAAATTATTAATGTATTATATACGCAAAAAAATAACGATAGTTGATAAAATTTGATAGGTTGATACATTGATTATAAATTAAATATTTAGAGCTATGCAAAACAATTTTTTTCGCATAGTAAATTTTTCATGTGACTGAGTGAAATTGAACGAAAACTTACGTTGTCAATTTGAAGATTTTCAACCTTTGGATCAAAGGCTTTTAAGAGCTCAGATAAGTTATATATTGATAAGAAGATACTACTCATAATATATTAATATGTATTATATTTTTAGATAACAATGAACGTAAAAAACATATTTTTTTATTCGCATTAAAATTTTATGGCAATTATATATTGACAGTGAAATATAAAACAGATAATGGAGAGAAAAATATAGCCTACAATAAGCTTACATATTAAAAAGATAACAATTTATTTGCCATTTTATGGGGATAAGATTTGTTGAAAAGTTAATCATTTTTTATATTTAATATTATTACCTTAGAGAATTGATAACGATTTCATTATAATTTCATAAACTTTCTAACTACATAGTAAATTTGATAAAGCAATATATACATACATATAATATATACAACCATACCAATATCCATACGTATAGAGAAGATTAACCAAAATGTGTTTTATTTTTATAAGTAGACATTAATGTTGCTTTTAAACCATTGTCTTTAATTACAGCTGAATATTTTAGACATATAAAACTAATTACTTACATATTGATAAATATAACATTTCTATTGAAAATCTGATAATAAAACTGAGCATGGCAATCCAAAACCATTAGCCCTAAAGCAGTAGAAAGTTTTCATCAGTAATGTTGATCTAGCAAGATATATTTATGTGACCTTTGCACATGAACATAATTCTTACTCTTGCTACTCCTGAAACCTCAAAACTTTCACGCACATTCACAAAACCAATTTCTAAAAAATGTAAGGACATATAATGTTACTTAAAATTAAATTTATCTTAAAGTTGGATTAGTAAAAAATCCCTTTTTTTATAAAAATCACGGGTTACGTAAAGCTTTTCAACCTCTACAATATTTATTTGCCCTTTCTGCTCACCGTTTATGATTAAATAAATGAGTCGCTACTTGTAAACATTTTGCGATTTAACTACTGCTAACAAAGTAATTTAACCCTTTTACCGTATTTTGAAAAGCGTAACGTGAACCACTAATTCGTTTACTAATGATGTTTCCATTTAGACTTTCTTAATTAAATCAAATTATATTTGCTTTTTAATTGCACTTATATTGCAGTTACTTTATAAATTTACGTAATAATCCAAATACATACAAAATATAAAAAAATAAAATGTCCGACGAAACAGGACGTTTATTTATAGGCAATCATACAGTAAAAAGCGACAAATTCGTTTGTACTTTATTAAAAAAAACATATAAACGTACTTGTTAAAAGAATGTTTCACTCGCCTCACTAATATGGCAAAGGCTGAAATAATTTGACCATTTGAAACTTTTATGTTAATAATAATAACAGTTCAACATAAAGTATAAAGAAGAGCTTTGCGAACACACCAGAGAAATTTATGCAAATTAACGTTCTGAAAGTCTAAGTTAACAAATTAAAAGAGCGTTAAACTAAGTTCACGGGTAACTGGGTAGATAAGTATTATTGTTTTCCTTCCTTTTGACTAATTAATTTACATTAAATATAACTGAAAAACAATTTGTCTTTAAAAAGCGCAATCAACCTATACAATATATTGTAATTTGTTATTCACAATATTAGATCTTAAGTAAATATGTTTTCTAAATAAAATGGTAGAAGTTCAAAACAATTAAGATACTAAGTAAATAATTTACATATACCTTACATATTTTACTTTTTTCTTTTAACTCAAAATTAGTTAAATACGCGCTTCTTAAAAAATTGCATAGTTCTAAAAAAATTGAAACTGTGTTTATCTATTTTTTTTAATGTTCAATATTAAAGAGATAATTGTTACATACAACTTTAATTATTCTTAAATTTTGATTTAAGAATAATTCAATAAGACTTGCACCTGAAATTTAAATTTTCACGTATTTTAGTATTTATAACAAGTCTATAAGATGTTATAATCGAATGGAAATATCACAAACATAACTCAATATAAATATAGATCAATAACTTAGCAAGCTATCATTAAACCTGCATTTTTGTGTTCTTCCTCAGTCTATTGATATACTCGTGAGTCTTAACATTATATTGACCTCAAATTTTATTTGCTTTTTTGTGGTTGTTAAAATCATATTTTTAATCAAACATTGACGCAGTTAAGCATATGGCTCTAACTTAGATTTCACTACGACCCGCTTCAAATGAATTTTACAATTTATGCCGAAGTATATGTCAAAATTTGAATGTATGTGTACAGTTTAGTTGAAACTTCTGGAATAATTACAATAAACAATTCGCATAATCAAAGTATATACTGCAACACTGTTTGTTAAAAATTCAATATTGAGATTAAAATTTAATCTTTAAAAACTACAAATTCAGTTATCACCGAGAATAAAAAATTAAGCCAAATATAAATCATAATATAGCTTACAAAATATTCGATTCAATAATAGATGAAATCACACGTAGATATCAAGCTACTTTTCTATTCGAATTTTTATAAAATATAATAATTTAATTATATGGATCAAGAAGATGTATTTTTAAAAAAGAAAAATATATAAATATGGAGTTGGGAAAATAGAAAAATGATTGATATTGGATAAGCTCGTACAGTGATCGTGCTTCCCACTATTTTAACAATGCCTTAAAGTGTGGCTAAAAGAAAAAATCATCATTCTAAAATAGATTTAAACTTGATAATGGGTCAAGAGCAACTAAGTGAACTGGAGATGCTAAAAATAGATAAGCGAATTTCTCGTATTGTATATTATTCAAAAATAATAGATAAATTTGCAAGTGCTAAAGCGCGAAAAGTTTTTTATTTTTCTATGATTTAATAAATATTTAATAAGCATTAACACTTTATATATAATTTTAATAAACTTTAAAAATAGCTGTTGCCTCAAGCCTGTTCTCTGAAAGTACCTACTAAAATTATAATTGCGGAAAATGCTCCGAAGTTTGTCCAAAACTTATTCTAACTTTGAGATTTAAAAATAGAGACACTTACGAAGCACTTTGATATTTTAAATGTGTTTCACCGGAATTTCTTATAATATATTAATATACAACTTTTATATTTATAACAATATTAAAAAAATGTTGGTAAATAAACAAATAATTGATTTTTTTTTAAATAAAATACAGTTGTACTCTTAAAACTAATAAATGACTAAGTAACAGACTTTCGGCAACAATCTGAAGAACATTATATTTTTACTTGTATTTCTTGTGTGATGTGCGGGATATATTATATTTATCTATTTATATATTACATTTCGCTTACTCTACTTTATTTAGTTTATATTGCTTTGAAATAGAAATCATAATATTTATAAATAAATAAATAATCTTATATTGTGGCGGACGAGATATGTCACATAGATGGAGGCAAAATATCGGAATTACAATGACATTGGATATGTAAAAGATTAATATTAAAAAATTTAAATCGGTCTGATGACTGAAATTCTGCTTTAATACCCAGTCGCAGTTAAACCGCCTTAAAGGACAAAAACAGAAGTTGAACTCACCGCAAGATCTCCGCTCTAAATTCCCTAAAAGGCCAGAGCCATTATTGCAATTCTACGAGCCTTGCGGTGCAGTATTTTTTTATAAATATTTTACCGATTTTATGTTAATATCATGTACTTAAAAAAATGAACTAACCAAGAAAATGGGTGATGGTATTTTATCTATACTTAAATATTTACAGCATTAGACATCGGCAATTGCACAATCTATTGTAGCTGACTGTTGATGACTTCAGGTAAACGTTGAGATTAACAGTTTCGTGACGTTTTCTCATCTGATGCCGAATTCCCGCATCGACAATAGAAATCCAGGGTAAAAAGAGATCTAAATCTAAAAGCCAGAATCGTTTGTTGGCGTCGACATATTATTATGTTCTTAGCTTAGAAGGTGGTACAGCTTGAAAGTCTCACTCTGAGGTCTATGAGCGGCGTATGGCAGATCTCTAAGCAAGCAGAGTTGTGGTCTATTTGGTAAAGATCAGTTTTGTCGACCGACCTCAGATGACTGAGGTCGGTCGACAAAAATATTATTTTACTGTAGACCGACAAATGGTAGATTCTGAGATTTAGTTTCAATTTAATTGTAGAATTGTGGCTTGCAGTCCTGGATTAAGTGACCCTAGTACTTTATGAGCCGTAGAATTGTAAGAGAAAACTGAACTTTTATATAGTATACTATCGCCAATATTATTTCGCAATAGCATTTTTTGTCCTGCAATATTTTCCCAACCAGTCAAAGTTATTGTTTGTTCATTTTTTGTGCAACAATTGAGTTAATGCATCCGTATTTTCCAAGTTTAATAAATGTTTGGCTTATTATCAATGACACACCCTGTAATATATAATTCTAAGATATTTCGTATATATCACAAAAACTGCTATTTAAAAAATAAAAATCTGTACTTAAAGATTGCTGGCATAAATATTTAAACATAACAATCTAACTTTACGTATAAATCTAATAAATTACTTACCTAGCATTTTTAACACCCTCCTCGAAGATTGTCCCGATGTTTTCCGAGAGCTATTATTGCTCCTCACGGTGGCCCTTAAAGGCCTCGATCCCTGCAGACCCGTTCCTCCTTCCTTTTTCATCATGCTTGAACTCCTTAGTCGCAGGCCGATCAAGACGTACAACACAGTGATGAGAGTCATCGGCGTAACGAAAAACAGGAACGTCGATATCTCGAACGAGTGTTCTATAATCACAACTTTTTGGACACATAGGACTATGCCTTTGTGAGTCACCACGCCAAACTGTAACGCTTGTGGCACGGCAAATAGCATAGCGACCAACCATATAATCAAAATTAATTTGATTGCTCTGGAAAGTTTGGACATGGTGTGAGAAAGAAAGGGGTGGCATATTGCCACATACCTCTCTATCGTGAAAGCTGTAATAGTCAACACAGTGGCATTGGCCGATGTTTCAGCTGCTAATCCTCGAATCACACAAAACACTTCACCGAACACGTACGAGTACTTGTACCATATCGAGTATATCTCTTGAGGCAGACCAGTGATTAACAGAAGCAGATCGGATATGGCCAAGCTGAATAAATAGTAATTCGTAGCCGTGTGCATCGACTTGTTCTTGGCGATCACTATACACGTGCTAACGTTACCTATTAATCCCGTGAAAAATATCACTACGTATATAACAGTCACTGGTAAAACTACGTATAAAGGGTCTCTGCTCGGACCGAATTCTATTAAAATATTGTCGAACAGATCCGTAGAGTTGGCAATCGTATCGATCGTCGACAGCGTATTGTTGTCGTCCATCATTGTAGAACTTTCATCCATGTTGACGTTTAAACGAGAGACGGTATTTATATTTTAAAACGAAGCGTCAAAGTAAAAGCTCCATATAAAAATATCTCTGACACGCCAAAAGTGTGTTTTGAATTCATCGTTGAGCTTTCAACTGATGCATTTATCTGAAATTAAAAAAAAAACAATTTAATTCATAAAATAATAAATGAATATAAATATAAAACATATGAAAAGGCAACTCGAAATGTGAAATATTTTTCATATATAAAAGCTAAATTTCAATCAAGTTGCATGAAAAATATGCAATATTTTTGTTGCGTAAATACTGAATTTACAAGGAATGTATTCTATAAAGCAAAATATGGAGGCGAAAAGACTAGCAAGTTTAACAAGACTGTGTTTATGTCGCTTTATATTAGATGTACATATCATACATAAATAATGATCTGCTTTAATTTTAATAAAATTAATTCTAAGAATCACATAAAGCAAACAGTGCTAAAATATCAATACCAAGAAATATATTATTGGTAATATATTTTTTGGTATTGATATAGTATAATTAAATTGTTAAACACGTAACGTAGTAATATTATAAGATAACATAATTCAGCTGTAGCATTAGTGTTAATTATATTATTAATAAAATTTGCTTTTATCGTTAGTAGTTCACAACAAAAAATTGCATTCCTAATAAATTTATTAAAATATTTTTTTTTATTACGTATAGATAAAAAGTAACGGTGCTGAGGTAACGTTGAGATAGTATCTTCATATAAAATACTCCATTATAAGAATAAATAAAATAATCTTTATTTTATGAAAAAAAAATGCTTACTTTCGAAATCGCCATATTTCATATATAATACATATATTAAAAAATGTGATATATTTTTAATAAATTTGTATTATTTAAAATACGTAAAAAATAAAATAAAAACACATAATAAACAGTGAGAAAAAATGAAGGAGTTATAAAAATAAATATATAGGTAATATTTGAACATTGCACATTCGTAATATCATTCTTCACCAAAGGTAATTACTTTATTTTGACTCTTAACCCGATTTATTGCATCGATTTCGAAGTCTTTAAACTGATATTTGTTTATAACCTATAGTCGTACTAAATTGTGTCTTGTCAATAACCTAATAAACTAATACTAATACAATAATATCGCATTTTTTACTCAAATTAAACTGTGGCCGATATGACATTATAGTTTTTATAAATATTTTCACAATAAAAGCTGCCTAAAAAACAACAATAAATAAGCGGTAAAAAGTTTTCAACAATTCAACCAAATATTACGAATATAAATTAAATACTTATGATTTTTATGAATTATGCATTTTTTCTCTAGCTATCAATTTATTTTGTAAATATATTATTAAAGTACATTTTCATATTACAGAATAAGTTGCTCACAAGATAATTATAGTAAACATATAAATAATTATGAATTTCATAATATAACTATAAATAACCCCATTCATCATTATTCTATGTATGTAATCATATTATATGTAATAAGTCGTAATCTAATTAAAAGATCGAGGATCTAAAAACAAATGCGCTCAGATTTTTTTTGCTTTTATATATTTAGTATAGAGAAGCTTTATGTGGGGGCTTTCTTTATATCCAAGCAATTAATCAGGGGATTATTATATAAACCAAACGACTAACGTGCATAATTATAACATTAGCTAAAACTGTTTTATCATTTTATAACCACGATAAATTAATTCATATATTTTTTTATGATGCATATAAAACATAAATAAATGTACCGTAAACAATATTATTTTATTAAATAGTTACTGTAGTTCCTCAATATTATTTGTATCTGTACTATGCATATAGATATATCTATCACATGTTCGTTCGTTTCAAGTGTAATGATTTATTTTGGTTTTATTAAGTGGATCAGCTTATCGCTAATCGCTTAATCAGTTATATTAACCTTTCGAACGATAATCAGAAATGGAATATAAGCCGTTATATATATATACTATATATATCGTATTTGTTCGCTATATAAGTGTATCCAATTTAAGATAATTTATCGTTAATAATATTAAAGAGTAAGATATATTTTTCCAGAAGTAACATTTATAGTATGTATGTATAAGATATAATATATAACATAAAAAGTTTTCCTTTTCAGTAAATTCTATTACAAACTTTAGAGTATGTAACTATTTGACATGAAAGCAAACGCTACGGTATCGTGCATTAAACAAAATTCCATGTGTTATTTGTAGCAAGTTGTTCCAACTGTTTAAAAATTATTAATCCCTCATTCCAAAAATTTTAATTTGTATGTATTCAAATTTAATAATTAAAATAAAAATAACAAGTAATTTTAGTATTTTAATTATTGGCATATTAAATTAAATCAATGATTATGGATGGATTATTAAAATTGCAATTGAATGGTAATAAGTAATATTTATTTGTTTTTTATCTTGACCGTATAAAAAAAGTTAAATTCAAAGAGCAAAATTTACATTATTTATAATATATAATAGTATCTACAGTCGAGACTCTGATTGTTGATCTCTCTAATATTTATCGAAGCGCCGCCTGTATGTATTATATTATATATCCAGAGCCAGTTTCGCCTTGGCTTTGTGTGACATGGGGCACCTAATTTTTAATTATTATATTTTTTAAATATCGTCGCAATGTTATTAGATATATCGCATATGCTTTAAAGCAATTTACATTTGAAGGCGATCTGACTTTGTATTGTAAAGTATTGATATGAGCTTCTACCAGACTTAAACTTATCAAACAATGTAAGTATATATGTATATATATATATATATATTATTATTTATAGTAATATTTCTAAGCAAAATTCTATTGAAAAGCTGAATTTAGAAGATATAGGCTATTACCAATAAATATTAGCTTTGTTTTAGAGAGCATTGTAAGAGTTGGACCCAAGCAAGTGAAAAGTTATTTATTTTTCAAGACTCTTAAGAAATAGTCTATTGTTTTTCTTATAAATATTTTTTGAGAACTGAAGGCGTAAATTATAAAACAATTGGTTAACGGAAATTCAATTATGAGGTTTGAAAGCCAAACTAGTATTTTTGAAAATCTTTTATATAATATATTAGATTTATTTTTAAGAAAAGAACAAACTTGTTTGCTACTATAATTTAAGAACAAATAAAAGTTCCATATTAACAGATTACAATGTTAAATTGTTGACTTTCGATTTTTCACAGTACCTTCAATAAAAAAGTTTGACAATATATCTACAAAAATAGTATTTGTGTGAAAATTTTCAGAAATACTATCTGAATTAATGCAGATTGGTGGGTTTAGTGAATTTTATTTTAATAATCAAATTATATAATATTTACTGTTAAAAATATTTTATTACGTATTTACAGGAATTCTTAGCAATATGTTGCAAAACACATGTTGGTAATTTCTTAACCCTTTTACATGATGCAGGTATTATATTGCTAGGACACGTGCGGTAACACTGTTTTATATTATATTACATTATATTATTAAATTGGCATTTTGCTCAACTATTTTTTTTAAATGAAATTAGTTATACTATCTTTTACTTTATAGTTTCAAAAAAAATATATAATTCTAAAAATTAAGTAGCATAATGACTGATGTAATGTCAAATTATATTACATCATCCGCTGAAAATAAATTCCAATATGATTTCATTGAAATGCCATATTAAATATATATTTTTCACTTTACTGGTAATGCATATTCACTGTAACATATATTATACATTAATTAATTAGGTATTATTAATTAATATACGACGTAAGCATATTAAGCAATGACATTCTAGACATAAAATGCTCAACTCTAATAAAAAATATATGCTGCGCAATAAAACTAATGAAAACTTTATAAAAGCTTTAATGACCGTGATTAAAATCGAATTAATTTTATTAGAATTTTAACATAATAAAACTCATTTTTCACACAAAAAAAGTTCTCGAACATAAATTAAAAAATATGTTTAATAATCTATTATAAAATAATTAAACCTCGATACGGTAAAAATAATAATTAGGAGACTTTATTTGTTTATCAAGAAATAGCGATTAACGTCTAACGCGCATCGTAAACTGTCCAATTAATTACAAATTATTCATAAAGATTTCTGTTTTAATTAGATTTACTTGTTATTTTTTATTTCAGGTGTGGTATGCTCACCTTGACTAACATCTATACGTCGATATATTAAATTCATTAAAAATTAATAAAAAGATAATTGGTGGTATAATAACTACAATTTAAAAACATATTGAAAATAAACGCAGCTGTTTTATTAAATACTATTATATATATTTTAATAATATGTAAATTTTATCTGAGAAAAAATACGGAAATTATTAAACATTTTAAGTGGTGTCATTAATTAACTAATCAAAAAATACATCAACATATTCTTAATTAGTAATAAAACATATTAAACTAAACTTATTTTTGTATTATTTGGCATGCTTTTTCAAATGTACACAATATGTGTGAAACCAGCAAGTTATGTTAAGTTATGTTGTTATCCCACTAAAATACACATTTTTTTGTATCTTTTCTTGTCTCCCACATCCATCTTAATATCGTAATTTCTCGCTTTAATTTTTTAAACCATCTTTTTCATTTACGGATATCTTATGAATCACTCACTACTTCACAAATGATTTTAGTAGACGTAGTTAGAGTTATACTAATACAGAAATAACAAAACAACTACTTTAATATGAACGGCCTAAGTACGACTGAGTGTTGAAACTTAAAAAAAATTCAGGCCTTCCTAATTGGTAATATTTATATAATCTATTATTAAAATATAATATGAGAATCTATATACAAGTTTTTATTGATCTAATATTATGATCTAGATATAAGTTTGACATCTTAGAAAGGAACAAAAGGGTGACGCATTTTTCTTTGTGTACAGTAGCTTGCAAAAAACGCATTACATCTTAAAATTATTATAATTCAAGATATATCCGTAATCCTTGGTTGGATTTTCCGAACTTTTCACTCATTTAGCGGAATGTTTATATTGTTTTTTTACCGATAGCTTAGCCAATTAGCATTTAGCTTTCATCTTGAAAATATTTATATTTTGAGTAAGAAATGCGATATTATTGTGTTTTCGTCAATTAGTTTATTGAGAAGACAATTTTCACAGTCTGTAGGTTTTAAACAATCAACAGCTAAAAGAACTTAACATGGGTATAATAAATCGATTTAAAGGTAAAAATATCCCTTAGTAAAGATGGAGTGTTACTATGAATGTGCTTACATGATAAGGGTAAAACTGATGTGGATATTACGAGTGAGTATTTACAAAACATTTGCTAAATAAATAAATATATACACCCGTATATTTGACTCTAATACGCAATATATTCATCAATCTACGTAAAAGCTGGACCGTTTTCGATGTTATTTGATGAGAGTAAAATAAATTTATACGTCAGGTTAACTACGTTTTTGCCATTAAGGCAGATAGCCAAATGATCTGAGGGTGATTCTTATATTCTATATCCATTAAGGGTAATGTGAAAGTGATGTATTATAAAACTGTCCTCGATTTTGTTTTTGTCCATTTGAGCATGAAAGCTCAAATTTGGACTGCTAATTTATGAATATTTCTGCAACCTATTATAAAAAATGGTCGATAATGATATTTTTAATCAATTTGGACAATGCAGTTAACCCTTTGAGTAGTGAGTTAATTTGTTAGTATACACCTGGGAGAGAGTTAATTTTATGTATATTTCCATAATTATTAAATTTTTCTATAATTATTCATTTATTTTACAATTTTTTTGTATTAGTATGTTCCAATAATTTATTTATACACTTTCTTATGTTTAAATTTTGTTGATTTATTTTACATATTTATTATATATTATTCGGCTTTTGTAGATTTTTTTTATATCAATACAGATGCTTACAATATTTTTTATAAAATTAATTTAAATATTTTTTGCTATGGTAATTTATTTCGTACTCTTTAATTTATTAGTATTATTTTTAATAAAAATCTTTTACAAAAATTTTAATTTAAAAAAATTATAATGTTTTTTTATTTCTTTAGTTATATACGTAAATATATAACTATCTGGGGTATCGCAAAACAGTGAAAGATCGACCGCCGTACATGTACGGCGATACTCCTCAAGGAGCTAAGATAATATTTAAAACTATTACGATAAAAAATATTTTCGAATATAAAAATGTGGAATAAAATCTTGCAAAGGTCTTGAAACAGCCCTTAATTAAATCGATTGTATATTTTTACGCCATAATAATTTAATATATATCATGTTTAATAATACAGTGGAACCTCGACTTCTTCGAAATACGAGCAACATTTTTTTAAATTTTACATATCGTATGTAAAGACATTGCTCGTAAGTCAATTTCGAGCAATGTCTCGATATACGAGCAAAAAAACGTAACGCGAAAATTGATTTAACATACGAGTAATTTGAGTTACTAGCACCGTCACGTATAATAATGAATTTCAAAGTTTATTTAATATTATTTTTTTTATTTTTATTTTTTTTTACTTCAAGAATTATTTATATAGATAAAAACAATTATTATTTATTTAGAATATACAAATATATTATTTATTTAGAATATACAAATTTAGTTACGCTTTTTTTGTATGTTTTGTATATGCTTTTAATTGGTTTTAACATTAGCGCTAATTATATATGCTGCTTGTAAATACGAATCTTTGAGAAGTTTACCTTTGAAGAAGACGAACTTTACAAGGGCTTGTTTTAAGACAATTGATTTCAAAGTCAATTAAGCGTTTGAGATTATTAGGGGCTAACTAACATTAACACAACACCGTCGTGATGCCTGAGCTACCATATTCATCAGATACAATCCCTTACTACTTTTTAATTTTATTTATTTATTAAATCTTCCTTTGTAACTTAACAGACGTATGCCAAATGTGTTACAACGGGGTAAATATGTACCAACTGAGTAAGTCAATGAGATATAATGAATACCTACAATAATTAACCACCAGACGGAATCAGGAATTATTATGTGTAATATAATTTATAACCAGTAGTCACTACAGCTAATGCCGTTTTTTTATTAATAAAAATTCGAGTTAAGTGTTTTAGCCGTAAAGTAAAGAAATTTATTTACTCTATGTTTTCAACAGATATAAAATATATTAAAAAAATAATGTTTTGCAACCATAGAGGATATACAATTTTAAAGTTAGCTAAAGACAATACTAAATAGTTTTTTTCACAAATATTTTTTTGATTAGAAGAAACGGTAAAAAAATAATCCAATACTTTTTCCCACATATCGTATAAGTGAGAGGCAGATATTGAATTGTAGTAATGAATTATAATAAGAATATTCTTTTTTGCTTTGACTGATCAAAATTTAATTTAGTTTTCTGCAAGATTTCGAACTGTTTATACGTTCTTTGTGAGTTAATAAAAAAGTGATTTAAAAAAAACATTTTATATAGGTATTAAATTAAATCTAAAAGATTTATAAATATTGGGAAAAACATTTATTTTTCCGTGAATTTTGACTCGATATTTATTATAATATATTTCAATTGAATTTGTCTCTATTATTAATATTTATTGTGGTGATCTAATCAGTGACGAAGCGAAATTTTTACTTTATCCTATTGATATATACATATAATATATAGCATCGGTTTACTTTCTGTAATTATATTAAATATTTCCTTGGTGAATCAATAAAATGCTCAAACAAATATTATCCTTTCATACCGCAACAAAAGTATATATACTCATCATATTTGTAGTCAAATATATATTAACATATAGAATAGTAATTTAAGCTAAAAGCTCATGCCGAATCAGAGCTAATAAAACTAAATCAATCCATATTACATTTATGCTGAAAAAAGATACTTGTCCACTGCTATCCTCTAACGGTAAATGGATACCATAAGAAAACTTTCCCGTATATCTTGGAATTAATGTCGACAAAAGACACCTGTAAAACTCACATTTAGAACAATGGGAAACATGTGATACTGTACTGGTTCACAGGAGCAAATTCAAGCTTATCATTGAAAAAAAATGTTAATATATAACTCATAAAACTAGCGAGGTCTTATAGAGCTCTATTAATATTCTCGAGAGATTCTAGAATAAATTCATCAGGTTAATGATCGGTGCTTTTTGGTTTGTGCTTAATAATTATATATTAAGTCACTGCAACTGTGTCAATTAGAGAAACAATATTTGTATAGAATAAAAACTCAACTCAAACCTTAACATACAGCCAAGTAATCTGCTAAAAGACAATGTTATAACTAAATGTAGACTTGAGTGTGTATGTATATTAAAACTAAGAAATAGATATCAATATGAGATCAAAAGTACTACTAACTAATCTATAATAAAATAATATTATAAAAAAGATATAATTAAAACACTTTAATTTTATGTTAAATATTTAAAGGAAGCCTTCATTGGCATTATTAAGAAAAAAATATATATATTATTGGAAGTGCTTAATGTCTGAATAGAGAGATTAAATTTTAATTAAATAAAAAAAGTTTTAACAGACAGTTGTGCTTTGGCTGTTGATACTTGAGGTACATTTAGTTATATCTACGTCAGTGCACATCTTCCAATATAAAAAATTGGGACTTAAATTTACAATGCCAGAAGTGGACAGTTTATTTGAATTTGCATGTTATATGAATTTATTAAAAAAATTCTCACCTACGACCACTTGAAACACATTTGTGAAGTGGTAGGTGATTCATAAGATATCCGTTAATGGCAAAGTTTGTTTAAAAAAAATGAACGGGAGATTATGATATCAAAATGATATCCTGACTGCAGAAATGGGAGAATATCCTACTCAAACTATCCATGAACTGGTTGAAAAACTAAACTAGTCCGATCTAGCAGTGCATAGATTGGGAAGGCTTGGAGACAATATGTATGGGTTCTACACAAATTGAGCGAAGAAAATGAGTTGACGTGTATCCTCATATACTAAACCAGAACGGTTGGCTAATACATTAAACAAGAGTACATAGATATAATACAATAATATGATTGTGGCAAGATGCAAGGGTTTCACGCGAATTGAGCGAAGAAAACCAGTCGGTTCTCGTGATCTTGAGTCACCTTTTCTTGATCATTTGCTGACTGAAGATAATAAATATGTACTGTATGACAACAATCGTCGTAGAAAACAGTGATTATCCAACAGTAAGAAA
This sequence comes from Plectrocnemia conspersa, assembly GCF_051122295.1. Taxonomy (NCBI): domain Eukaryota; kingdom Metazoa; phylum Arthropoda; class Insecta; order Trichoptera; family Polycentropodidae; genus Plectrocnemia; species Plectrocnemia conspersa. The sequence goes on from NW_028277167.1 coordinate 18,524,896, forward strand.
CCTACTTTGAAGCTCGGGCTCATTGTAAAAAGTTTATTTTATGTGTATGGCATTACGAAACTCTTAAACCTGGCTTAAAATAACATAAAATTTTCATTGTAATCAACTATATGGTGTGCACAAGTAAGTAAAAAAGGCATGCACTTGTCAATAAATAACAATGCGTATCACCATGTGGCAAAATTGACTCTCGATAAAATCAAGGAACTTGGCTAAACGGTTTATTCTCATCCACGATATTCTTCAGACCTTGCTCCTTCTGACTACCACTTATTCTGATCAATGAAATAGTAACTAGATACATGCGATATAAAAATTTGGAAGATCAGATGGAGGAAAATTTTTTTTTTTAAAAAAATCATTAAATTAAATTAAGCATTTTAAAGTGATTTTTTTATTATAAAAACAGCATTCATTTCGGCATTACCTAATAAATAAAAAAAACGTTTTATAAGTAAAAAAAATGCTTAATTACAATTATGGTAAGTGGACCAATAATCTGGCATTCATTTTACATGCCATAATCCGATATTGAAGTTTACTCCAAAAAACACTTTCATCTCATTGAACTTAATATCTTCCTCATATTTGTGATGTAAAATAATTGTAAATACTCTATTGATTCTGTACAGTTTTGGACAGTCTTGAAGACTAGAATTATTACTAAAGAAATAATATTTTATTTCTTGAAGAATATGGACATTTATTAAACACACTATTAATATCAGTACAATTATTCATTTCGCTGAAATGCTGCTGAATCTGATTGAGACAATATAGTTGTATATATTTATATATACAAAAATAATAGTAACACTCTTACTCTGAAAAACTTCAAAATGGAACTCGATATTTAAATGGAAAAACAGAAATATTATATTTCCTACTCTCAAAGCGATTTCTTCCACGTGACCGAAGCTTCGATTGCATTGTTTTCTTAAATCTAATTATATAACTATATTATATAAGCAATACATATTTTCGTAACGTTAAAATATTATTTAAGACAATATTACATTAAACGATACCGTTTTATTTATACCCTTAAAAAAACAATATATATTATTATAAATGCTTATTGGAAAACATTATCATACTTTATTGTATCCAGGAATTTCTTAGATTCCCAGTATGGGAAAATCTTCAATACGGGAAATATTAATGCAAATGTATTTTAAACGTACCCTTGCAGTTTATACTTACTCCAGCACTATGGAATAATAATTACAAGGGGTTTCCTTTACAGAAAACCACTTGTAATTATTGCTCTAACCATCGGTTTATGCAAAAATTTGAATGCGAGAAACAATGGGACTCGAGCGCTAAAAAAATAAATTGTAATTTAAGTGGTGGCAAGCCACAAAAAAGATCAGAGGGCCACGTTGTGAAATTCACTATTTCAAAGGAATATTCATCAAGTAAAAAACGTGTTCTTGGTTTTATAATATGTCCCGTTTTATTGTATATTTTCATTAAAAATTTTCCTAATAAATTTATTAATTTTTTCGAGAAATCAACAATACGATCTTATTTTAAGAATATTATACCATTTCATTATTACCATATTTACATTACTTTTCTCCTGTTGTTAATTAATGTAAGACAATAACTAACAAAATATTTCGAAAACAACTTTTTTATATAATTATTAATTTCTATATAAAGCTTGCTTTAATGTTTAATAAATTATTGTTAGAAACAATTACATACTAAAATAAAATAATATTACAAATTTTCTTTGACTTTAATATTTATAGAATATTGTTTGTATTAAGTATGTTTATTTATACACACAAAGGTTCAAAAAACTTTATATCAAAATAAATTATATATACCGCTAATTGAAAAGCGTCTTTTTCAAGAGGGTTTTCCGTTTTGTGTTGATTGACGCTTGATGTACATGAATCACTGAGTTAAATTCACCAAAATCCGCAAATTGTTTTATGGACTCGATTATTTTTACATTTTACAGTACATCATTTTTTTTATGAATTTTTTGCGATTTGTGTTATATCCTCATTAAGAGTTCCTAAATTAAAAACATTCAATCATTTTTCTACCCACGTAAGTCCTTCATAGAATTTTTTCTTACATAGCAATTTAATATATTTATTTACGTATATACCAATTTAATATTTTTTACATGGCGAATAAATGAAAATAAAAAGCAGTGAGAAGATTAATTTGGGGCTCACACGTGTCATTCGCTACAAGTTATGTCTCGTTGCTTCTATATATAAATTTTCATTAACTATTCGTCCTTTCATAAAAAAGGAAATATATTTTTGGGCCTCAGAAAATAAAATAAAATGCTTTGACTGAAGACTTTTTGAAGTAAAAATTAATTGAATAAATAATACTTCTATTATTATATAAATTGATTAGGTGTCGATCAAAAATCAGGTTAGTAAGCCCTTTTTTCTAAAGTTATGATATTTTACTAATGCCATTTATCATATTAAATATCAGATGATAATTCTACCATCGTAAATTTCGTGAATGTGAAGTCAATATGTGCATTAACAAATATTTAACAAAAAATGTATCATGTATCAACGGTCAAAGCATGACTGACTTTTATTTAAAAAAAATGGATATTTATGTTCAGAATACCTAATTTATCATTAATGTGTTCCCTTATTTGGATCTTCATACATAAATATAAAATAATTTGTTCACTAAAAATAAATACACTGCGCAACAAGCGCTTGCTTGGTCAATTATGTATATTATTTATATACATTTTCCCGTGATTCTATTTTCTTTACTTCTAAATGTTTCATTTAATTATGATAATCAATTTTGCCTTTGTAACAATTCACAATAGAAACTGTGTATTTGAAGTTACTACTTTGAAAAACAAATATATAATTACATTACATTTGCATTTAAATAAAACGTTTGAAGTTTGAAGTAATAAAATAAACTATAACATTTAATCGCAATACAATATAGTAATAAACATGAATAATTATATGTAACTTATTTAAGATAAGATATAATAAGATATATCAATAATTTTAAGTAAAGTCTAGTTAAAAAAATAAATAAAAATATTTATTTATTGCTAATTTTTATTTTGTTTAATGCACAAAAAAATATTTACACTACACTTTAAAAATATTTTACATTTTAAACTTAAAACTAAAATATTTAATAATTTATTATCTTTTCTTTAAAAAATATATTTATTAAGTACTGCAATTTTATTTATACCTTACTAATTAATTTTAAAGCATAAATTATTTATATTTATTCACATACTTTTCAATCGTATGAAATGATTTTCTATTACAATAAATAACGATAGTTAGTAAGCCGATCTGGCGTTATAAAAATAGTAATTAACAAACAAGTTTATTTCTCGTAATATACTGTTCTTAATAGCCTGAAGAGGTTAATTCAAGTGTCGATGTTTAGTCTACGACTAATTACTATTATTAGGTTCACAAAATAAGAGCTTTATTGATTTGAACTTTTTATTTATTTACATCATAAAAGTACGTGAGTCTAAATAGAAAAAATAAATTATTTGAGCGGATTTTAGAATTCACTAAAATTACATTAACATAAAGTTAATATCCCGTCCTACTAATTACTAATACACATAATGTACACATAAATAAATAATATATAGACACATATTTGTAAATAATAATCTAATTTTTAATTATATCGGTATATCGGCGAGAAGCGAATTTTACGTAGCTTTTTGATGATGGGTTCTTGAAAAAAATATCAAGGTTGAAGTGTGTTCAACCGCAGCCATCGTTTTGAGAAAAGACACAACAAAAAATTATTAATACAAAGTACAAAACGAATAATGTATAATACATATTCAAGAAATATACTTTGCTCGGCGTTATTTTTTTATATATATTTTAACGGCAAATATAGCTTGTAACAATTTATAAGAATATGAAAAATATACAACGAAATAATTTGAAGCTGTCAAAATAAATTAATTACCCATTGGCGAAGTCGGCACACAAACTTTCTCAGTTATACATTTAAAATAGGCTTTATGTTTTTCTTTTGATTTTACAGTCCTATTACACTTATGTAGATTATATTATTAGTAAGTATTTTAATTTTTTAATGCCGTAGGAAAAAACTTTTCGAATCTTACGCGTTAAAAGCGCCATAAAACAATGGTCGCTAGTTTTGTAGTCCTTTGTTATGCATACCGTATGTAATACTAGAGAAATTATCAAAAAGCAGCAAAAAAACGGTTTTCGGTACAATATTGATATATAAGTTGGATGCTAAATGAATATCTAATAGTTAAGCAATGCAAAATTTTCCAACAAGTAGACATAAACAAATCCAAAATATATATATAAAAGAGGACAGACACATTATTACATACGAACTGAACCAACGTACCGTATGTGCACGAAAAATATCAAGATTTTCCATATTGAGAAGCCGAACGACCTTCATCAGAGAAGAGAAGAGACAAGTGACTTAGTCCTAGTCTTAGTAGAGTAGAGGCAAGAACAGAGGATGCAACATAAAACCTCCCTCTGGGAACAATATTTGGAGCTGCTCGAGCAGCTTCAAATGTCCAAGAACACCAAAAATATTTCTACTACTTGACAATAAAATACTTCCAAAGCTTCCCAGCGCTTCAAATCCATAAAATAAAGCCAGATTATAGTATGCTGCTGAGTAGGGCATCATAAAGAGTGCGCCATACAATTCTTAAAGTAGCGTGTATTTCTCAAGATAAAACCGTAAATCTTTACCAATTTTTTGTGAGTCTCTACAATGTTCAAGCTGAATTTTCAGTGCTTCTCAAATGTCACTTCAAATCCTAAGTAAAGGAAGGTCTGTCTAGAATATATCTACCGAGATGGTAGAAGAATTCTTCCGGCATCAATAACCTTGAGAATGAAATTGTGTGATATTGCATGACACTAAAGCCCACTTACATAAATATTTGAGATCTTCATAGATCGAGAAAATCTGAAATCGATTGCATTTTCCTGAACATTTTTAAGTCTTCTGCATATAATAAAAAAATGAGTCTCTATGTCATTATTGAACTATAGAAACAGCATTAGACTCAAGTTGGATTTTTGCGGTATTTCAATAGGGGAATTATATCGTTTTAGAAATGAGTTTTCATACTTGACAAACTAATATCTATCGGTCAGGTAATTTAAGAGTAACTTCGTGATTGACTTTAGCAAATGCATCTTTAAAATCCGAGTTCAATGATTTCAAAGTAAAGTTAGCAATCACTTTAGGCTAGTGGCAGTGAGATGAAATTTGCGGAAACCATGTTGCTTTTGAAGAAGCATACATCTGCAAATATTAAACAAAGTTAACTTAAGCTGTTCACATAAAAGTTAATAGCTTAGTCAGAACTATGCTTTATAAACTGCAAAGTTATTCTAAAACTCCAGATTTTTCTATTCTTATTGTATACATTAATTTAAAATGAAGAATAGTAAATTATACGATTCAACAATGCAAAAAAAACGTTGTTTTAACTTGAAAGGCAAATGAAATACAGTACATTATCTCCCCTTTGATAGCACCTATATATGGTGGTTAAATTTTAAGGGTCAGGAAAAGTTAGAAATTGCAAAAGATCAGGTAGATCAAAAGCTTCGCGATGATAGAAAATCATGGCACGATTTTTTTAAGCTTGCTTACAGAGTAAATAATAATAAACCAAATAGCATCTTCAACTGACATAGCAGTAAATAAGAAAACAAGTCTAAGAAATGTTGTTAAAGCACTATGAAGCACTTGGTCTAGCTAATATACAACCGAACTCAATAAGTGTACGGTTTAAGGGGATGAAAATCTTGAAGAATAAGTTGTAAATATGATTTTCCGTTCGCATAAAAAATTGATGTCACAAATTGCTTTTTCTACAATGAATACCACCATATAATATACTTTCAATTTCTATATTAGAGTCTAAGAATACATATGCGTTATGTACCAATGTAAAAAATGTACCTGGAAGATCAACGACCGTCAAATATATGTATACACTCAAAAACGTGGGAATATAACATTGATACCATCACCTATTCATAGACAAGTCAGTATGTAGCATATTACTAAAACTCAAACTCTACGTGTCAAATTAATATTTGAATATAACTTGCAAGAATATGAAAATGGTTGAGATGTCGATATCAAACGTCTTATGCAAGCTACAGATTAAGTCCATTATTAAACCATCACGAACTAAGGCAAGATGATGTCTTAGCGTGTTTATTATTCAAAATCGCTTATTGATTACTAATAATACTAGCATATGCAGACAATATGGACCTCTTATCCGGCGCTAAAATAATACATTTGATGTATAAGCCAAGCTACCAGAAATATGTTTCTCGAGGTAAATGAAATACAAAAAATAAAGGTCACATATACTTTCGAAACGTTCAAGCAGTTCACAGAATTCGGTTCGCTATTACCAATAACAAATAAATACAATGCTGGCAAACGGGCTTTAAAAGCATACAGACCTTCGGGAATACCAAAGTAAGATTGTACAAGAAATCCGTGCTTACAAACGGATCTCTGTCACAAGACAAGCGACTACTTGACATCTTAGATAGAAAGATTAATGAGGTAATATGGCGCTGTGTTTTGACGGCTAAAAGTGATCAGTAAGCTGTTTGTCAATTAAGACCAAAAATTAAACCATCCATTTCGGATTTAATTTTCAGTTAAAAGAACAACAGCTTATACAACACCTCAATGTAAATATTTGCTTAATTTATTTTCAAAAATCAAACAATCAAAAATATTTTACATGTACGGTACCCAACAGCACCCGCGTTTATTTGTATAGATATAAAGTTTTTAATTTTAAATAAGCTTTAAATTTACCATTTGTACAACTATGAGTGTTACATACATATATGTGTTTATTCCCGACAAAGTATTGCGCTACATAATCTCCAAGTCCTATAGAAAGACAGGTTGAACTTTTGGGGTTTCATGTAACTGTTTGGCTAAACAAAAGTTGTCTTAGGTGCAAGTTCAGCTGAACTTTTGTTTATTCAAAGTTCAAAGCAAATTCCCAGCTCTATCTAAACTGTATTTCTAATAAAAGTTCCTGAAAAAATTATTTAAATAATTCGCCGTGTAAAGCTAATATTATTTTTAAAATAGAGTCCAATATCATTTCCAATTTACGATTACTGACCAATTCAATAATTTGGGGCGGAAACAGACTATTTGTTATTATCAATTAAATAACTTTTGTATAACGGTGAATCAATAATCGATCGATAATGGAAACGCTGTGTTTTCTATTGGATCTTAGTCTTAGATACCTATCGACGCATTCCATTCGGCTTGTCAAGTAGAAATTTTTTCAAAATTCCAAAAGCCTTTTTTTCTAAAAAGCAAAGTGGTTATAGTGGCAATTTCTGACCCTATGTGCTTAAAAAAATGATATTTTATGGCAAAAGTAAATTCAATAATACCGTAATTAAAGTCCTTATTCGAGCCCTTTGAGATACACACCTTGATAATAGGGATAATCAAACCCATTCGGAATATTTGATAATTTATGATAAAAATCTCGTTGAACGTTTTTAGAATCAGTAAAATCGATAATAGTGTAATCTGAATGTGTTAGGTACTTGAGGCATTCCTTTGTACTTGGCACCAACCATTTGACTTGCAAGTAATCATTTTTGACACGGGTTGACACGGGCTATCAAGGTCAAGTGACCTTATAAAATGCATAATATATTTTTAAACATATATAATAACTGATATTACGTTAAGGAATATAACAAATTTTATTTTATTTGTATCTTATATAAATACAATTTTTCTAATATTAGGAACGATTTACCTTCGTTAAAATAATGTTTACTAATTTTGATATAATAATGTGTGATAGAACTACTTAATTTAAAAAAATGTTAACTTTTATGGAACATATAAGTCGTTTAACTTTTGCTTAATTAGCCTAAATGTTATCCAGCGCTGATTTTTTTAAAAACAATGTTTCAAAAACAGTTTTGCCAGATTTGATATCTCGTTAAGCACGTAAAGTAGTTACTGTTCATTGTTATTTTTTATTTTTTTACCAAACCTTTAACCTCACAACACACTCCCTCCATAATTTCGTAGAAACGCTGCTCTATGTCTTGTAATATCCTTAAAAGAACTTTATTTTTTTAGTATACCTAAGGGCGCTATTTACGAGAGATTGATTTTAAAATTAAGCTGAAAATCTGAGAACTGTGTAAGTTAATATTAATACAAATACAATATGTTTTGTTATTATAATTTGTAAATCATGTTTAATACAAATGGTATACCACTAAGAAGTAACTCATTCCATTACTTCAATAAAAAAAAATCAAACTTATGTTAAATGTATGTTTTATTATTAAACACTGACTATTCATATTTACAATATGAAATACGGTAACAACTAATACCAGAATTCTACTGTTGAGACACGAATAAATTGACTTGAATTCTCCAGAGTAATTAGAACTTATAATTGCGACATAATAATCTTAATGGATCTTCTAGGGTCAGGTTTTTTCATCATTTCTCTATACTCGAGTAAATACTGACACAATTATCTGTTAAGAAACATTAGGTTGAGCTCAATTTACCGAATAATAGACTGATATTATATAACAACGGTTGCAATGTTAAACCAATGTTTCATTAAAATAATTTTACGTGTATAAAAATACATGAAAAAATAATATGTATTAATGATGTTGAAATAAAATATTTATTTTATTAAGATAACGAAACCGCAAATTGCTTTCTTATAATTAAAGATAAATTTACGATATTATTTGGCAAATCTTTCGTAAATTTTAGGAGCTTAAAATAAATTGTAAGCTCAAAATTATTGTATATATATGTATATAAATATATATATGAATACAAATTAAAATGTGTTACAAATTAGTAATGGTAATAGCAGGCACAGATGCGTTTCAAATACAAGCATATACAAATATATTTTTTTTCATTATTTATGTAAAAAAAAAAAATATTTTGTGTGATTAAAAATATGAACACCAACTCCCACAATTTATTACGTGGTGAATAAAAACGTATTTCATAAATAGTTAATTAAAGATTTAATTCACAACGACACAATTTAATTTGTATATCGTATTTTATCTGATTATAAATTATTAATATTTTTAATAATACTTTTGCGTATTTAACTTTAGATCTCATATCAAATAAATTTATTTGCACGTTAAACCTATGTTGTGTATTATTTAGAGTTACAGCTTTATAAATATTTTTTTTATAATAATAAAGTCGTGTATTATAGGCATACAGTGGTGTAAAAAATCGATAAATTTAAAACCATAGATTAAATTATTATAATGCAGGTAAATTTAAACCCGACAATAAAAGTACAAGTAAGATAATATAATTTTCTGCTTAATAACTTTTATATAAATATACATATTTTTCTTTACTAATCGATATGATGAAAGACCGTAAATTTGATTAATTTTAAATCAAATTAATATTAAATAGATAATAAAGAATTAGATGTTAATATACAATATTATTGTTTGACATATTAATATTATATATTATTGTGAACTTTGTTTTGGGTTGGTGCAAAAGTTCAGACGTTCTTTTATGACACTTACAATTTATTTTTCTGTGAACATTTGTTTTCAAACTATTTTATTGTATACGGGACGCGTCCTTTCCACTTTCTGTATGGTTGTGCCTAGCTAACGAACAGAATCGAGCAGGGCTGCCCAACTAATCGATTGAGGTGTTATTTTAAATCAATATAATCTTAAAATTTACTTATTTTGATAAATGTAACCTGAAAACATCTGAAACACAATCGAAGTATTCGTTGTGCTGATATATCCCAGATTAAAGCGAATGCGGAAATGCTCTTGCGCATACCCCGCATCGGTTACTTTAAATAATGTCATTCGCCTAGTTGCAGAATGATCCATATGGTAATGATGATAATCATGCATATGATAATGATTATAATCATACAAACTTTGAATCATGCCGCTACAATATCCACGAACAAAGTATATATTCAAAGAGACTTACTACACCAAATTCCATACAAGGCAGTGCCCTTAATAAAATAATTATAATGGTAAGAAACTTTTGCTGCTAATGTTTGTTTGATTTGTAAAAGTCAAATCCTCATGATAATTTTGAGTTATAATATATAAAAAGTATCCTTTCTTATAAATGTGATAGTTACCCGCAATTATCAATCAAAAAGTGGTGATTGAATATATCATTCTTATCAGACTATAGCTCAAAACTTGAACTACAAAGCAAAGATAAAAAATATTATATTTGATAAGCTCGATAAAAGCTTTTCAACAACTTATATAATTATTTAAGCATTTCTTATTTTCTCATTTCGTAATACGAAAAAGGCATTAGGGTATGCTTGGACAAATCCTATTAAGTACCACGAAAACTTAAATCTATGCAAAAATTAAATTCTTTGTGTATGGCGGGTTTGCAAAAGTATTGTACATTATAAACTTTTGTAACTTACAAACAATTTCATCCAAAGATAATTTCAATTAATCAACAAAATTATACACCTCTCTTAAAAAGGTTTCATCTCAATTAGTAACAGAAAAGTTTTTCACCATGACATGCGTCTTTGTGTGACGGTGGTGACTCAACACAAGCTAAAATAATTAAACTAGGGTGTTAATATACGCCCATTACACTCCCCATACCTTAATTCCTTTACTTATTTTTTATTCATAGCATTACAAAGCGTTACAATAATCGATAATAAAAAAAATAATCAGAATTATATGTAAAAAAATACAGTAAACAATTCATTTTTTGCATTAAATTCACAGAAATTATATTTTAATGGCAAAAATCATGTTATTGAAAAAAAGTTATAACCATTTATAGAAATTACATTAATAAACTAATACATTAAAAACATAAAAAAATGTATCAACTCTTATAATTATGGAATATAATGAATTAAATATTTTATTCTGAATTCACAGTTTTCATATATTTAAATATGATTTTTTTACTTATTTTTATTTAACACTTTTTAAGCACGTCTCAAGTCAGTTAAAGATGTACTTGTTAATTAATATATTGTAGTTATATTTAAACCTTCTTCACTAATCTATTATTTTAAGAACCACAAATCTTCTTTAGTCACAATTTTAACGTAATAAAATCAGTTTTTCGACGCTTTAAGGTTTTATTTTATAATATTTAATAGTACCTAGTTTCACCGACATTTTTTTCTCGCGTTACATTTAATTAACATATCATATTAATTTTTCACGTGTATCTTCTATATAACGACCATAATAACAATGTATGCAAAACCATTCAAGTGCATTTAATAATAATTGGTGTTTAATTAGTAAGTTTTCATGCGGAATTTCGATAACCACAGACGGTAGGATGCCAATTGTAACATAATAATAATAAATAATCAATGAATCGCTCAACTCATATGACCTAGTCTTAGCTATGTTTCTCGATAATCAAATAATAATCACGTTAGTAAATTTGTAAATGTTTTTTTTTAATTTCAATAATAACTAAAAATATACCTTAAGAAAGTTATAATTTTAAATTATTGTTAGACATAAGCAATCAAAACATATGTACACAATAAAAATATGAAATTGAAAAGCTAAGTAATAACTAAGTTTTCAATTTGTTTGATTATAACAAACAAAACAGTCGGAATGATCCATCATTAGCCATTGTTTATCCCTTATCTCAAAACAGACACCAAAATGTGTTTTTCAGCGCAGTTTTACTTTTTTTTTCTTTTTGTCTGTTGAGTTGACGAGTGTGAAAAAAAAGTATGAAAGACTGAACAAGTGTTTTTTTACATCTGCCGATTTTTAAGGGCATTGGCATGGACGCGAAAAATTTCTCTCGGCAGCCTTGTATGTATTATAATTGATACACTCTTTATAAATTATACACAAATTAAACAAAACGCAAGATAAATACACACAGAATTTATAAATTGCAAATACTATTATTTCACGTATTCACTTCACTACAAATTTGTCTCTCTACTTCAGATTACTAATTGAGATCCATCCAGACAAATACGCATTCGATATCAACGCCTACTGTTGTTATATTTATATATTGGCTGAGTAAGTCAGACTATCTTGATTATAACCCAAAATCATCCACGTTTCTCATACTTTATATAATTGTAAGCATATACATATATAAAAATACTACAATTTTTTTATACACGAAAGAAAATCATACATAGTTAACCACAGGAAAAAGAATTTGTTTATAAATCACTTTACCCAGAAACTTTAATAGATTGTCTCTGACATGTATTTATAAGCACCTTCTAAAATAGCTAATTAAAAATAGAATTTAGGGACTCATTTTAATTATACATTACTGTGTTTATCTGTGAGATTAGAAAATAAAAATCTAATCTGCGTTGATTGATTGGAATTATTAAAATCAGTATTTCCGATTTTCCAGACACGATAATAATTTTAAAACATATAAGTTCTTGATGGTTTTATGTGTAATTTATTAACTTACACCACTGATTTATCGTGCTGATTATTAAGATTCTTCCCGATGATATTTCAAAACAAAAATACATTTAATGAAACCGATATAATAATATATCAGTTATGTTGTATCCAGCAAAAGAAATTATTCAGCGTTTTTTTTTAAGTGATACATAATATTGCAATATTTTAAGAAAATATTATCACTTATATAAGCATATAATCCATTAAAAACAAGCTGTAAAAACAGAATTATTTCATGAATCGTTAATGATACGAATAAAAAACTTATTATATAATATATAAAAAAAATCCTTTCAACTGATACATCAAGGCAATATTCCAATAGGGTCATTTCAAGTCCTTTTTATTGATTTATTGTATAATAGATAAGAAATGAAAAACTGTATTTTCACATCCTTTGTATATAATATATCCCTCTTTTGAAACTTTGACCTCTTAGCATCAGTTGGAGTTTGAAGTGTAGCGTAAAACTTTTAAAACATATGTAAGTTGTTGGTAACTTATTTTAAAAAAAAATGCTATACGTAAATGAAAAGGGCTTAAAGAGGGTATGCATTTAGTTTCATTCTTTGTACTTTTATAGCATTAAAGATTCACGATATATTGACGTTTATTCCACCTTTATAAATTACATTTATGTTTATACATATATAACTGTATACTTAAATAATATATGCATATGTATCAAATTATTTTTAAACAGTAAACATACAGAGATTCTCTACATGTGTTTTAAATTATGCTTTTCTATATTTATGATGTCTATGTTTATCATTACACTGAGCAAAACATTCCTCGTGATTAGTTATTTTACATCATGATTAATCTTAACTATATAGTTATAAAGTACACAATGGAATGTTCGAGCTACTAAATGAAATTATAATAATTGTAAATTATGATCATTATTTTATCGCAATACTAACATTGAGACGCAGGAATCCTCTTGTTTATTTTCTTTTATTGCAAACTCCCAACAACAACAACAAAACTAAAAACCAGAAAGACTGGTCACATAATTGTTCATGGCAGAGTCGTTAGCGCCAGTCAATTGATCCGATCAATTGAACGCAAATTGCTGTTTTAACACTTTGCGGACAAGGACACTCGAGATGTATATATACGCGTGGCATTCGAAGCGTGCGACCTCGCCAAAGGTTCGCGAGCAACTGAGAGCTGCTGTGGAGAAAATATGACGATCTCTCCCCCATGTAATTTGTTTCGATTCCAGGGCGATTTTAGTCGCACTTGAACTAAATCAGACACCATGATAATTCATAATGACTTAAGTCATTTTGAGTACAAAGACACCAGATCTTTCATCGAAATTATTCAGTGTATCAGACAAATTTAAATTAGCTACTTTAATGAACGTGCTCGCGAAAACTGACAAGTTTCAAATTAATTTATAATGCATCCTTAACTACCATATAATTAAATTCGCCAGCGAGCTGTTTCTTTACTACAATATGTGTAGTATTTTTTCCGACGTTTTCTCGGAAAAACTTTGGTAGAATGGCAAATTTTAGAAAGTTCGGAAATCCAATTTAATAAATACTGAGAATAAACCAGATTTGAGACTTTTATATATAAGTTTCAGTGAAAAACAGATTTTGTGCTTAATTTTATTGAATTTATTTATCTGGTATTCCTTTTCATTTTCAGCGTATTATACCATTTGCCTCAAAATTACATTGTCATCAAATACATCAAAGGTTATCAAATAATAAATCACAAATTACACGATAAAAACAAGTCATTTTTTTTATTCGATATGGTTTTTGAAGTAGTCAGTAAAAAATACAAAAGATAAGCGGCTTTCGTTTATATGTACTTTAATATGTATTTTATTTATATCTACTCTTTGATGGTAATATCAATTTTATAATATTAACTTTTTAATTTAAAAGTTCCTAATTACTTCGGCAGACATCAACGTAGTCTCTTTGCAACGTTGTGCTTCATAACCAATTTTCTTTGTGGTGAAAACCTGCAAAATGTGTCTTAGAATATAAATATTATTTTCCATCCTTCTGTTTACTAATGCAATTTAAGTTAGACTCAAATTTAATTTTAATTCATGTTATATTTAATAATAGCTATTGTATTGAATTTATATTTTTATTATTCTTATACTTTATAAAATGATATAATATAAGGAGAATATACAGCCCTTTTTTTTATAAACAAAAAAGATGCAGGAACTCACTTCTTGGCAAGCATTTTACTAAAGAATATGATATTAAAATATCATTTAATTGCATTAAAAGCAGCTTTTACTATGTCACAAAGCTCATAAAAATTAAGTAAACCATTTATAAAAAAAATTTCATAGAGAATAACTAAATAAATCTTTTTTTTTTTGACTGGTGAAAGATTCTGAATTTTGCAAATATTTATACACTAGTAGCAAATATAGGATAGTCGTGAAACGTCTATTTGTTGCTCAAACCCAAACCTGACCTAACGAAAGTTTTAAACTAATTATAGTTTTAGAACTATTAATAGTTTTATACATATACAAGTACAGCCAAGTCATCTCTCAGGAGAAAATAAGCGAAGAAGAAGTGCAGACAGTCGTCGCATCTCGCATATTGTCACATAGTTTGTCTACATTTAAATGTAACACTATGTTTTAAAAATAGATCGCAATCCTTACCGATATTTCTACGGAATTCTGATATGATAGTATTAGTCAAAGTGTATTTAAACCAAATTTGGGGAAATATGAGGGCTCAAAAAAATTATCACTTCTCAGAAGTCAAAAATTCACGTCAAAAGCAATAAAATTGTATCGGCGCCGTCGTAGTGGGTACGCTCGGCAACAAGCGTTCCTACTACGACGGCACTTGATTGCTTTTGACGTGGCATTTTATTGCTTTTGACGTGGATTTTTGACTTCTGAGAAGGGATAATTGTTTCTGAGCTCTCCTATTGGGCGAAATTCGGTTTAGATGTGCTTCATTTAATTCCCACTCATTGAAAATCGTAATATTATTAAAAATTTCATAAATTAAATTGTAGCTTCTTATCTTATGACGTCATATTTACGTAAAAATAAAGAAATAAAATGTTACGCAAATTTTCAATCGATTTTTAAAGATCAAAAAGACCGTAAAAAATGTGCCATGACAAAAAAGCCCTGGGAATAATACCAGGCTAATGTGACATATATCACTCAACATATTTTAACAATATCTTACAAATTACCTCAATGATATAGTCAATAGTCAATACATCCAGTAAAAAAATTTTCCCTAATAATATACTTGAGGAATTATATTGGGATACGGTAAATAAATTAAATAAAAGATGAAAGGCAGGTATTAAATAGTATAATATAAATTGGATTGTAATTCTTAGTATAATATAAATTGAGTTGACATTCAGGTAATTTAAAATAATTCAAAAGTAATAAAATATATCCCATATCAACATAATAATAAAAATTAAACAAGATGACTTTTGCATAATTACCGCAAAAGACCGTCATAAATTACAATATTAAATGCAAAATAATTATTCTTGATAAAAATAACTGACTGATTTTTATCTGTAAGAAAATTTCTAGGAAACATACCTATTTGACTTTTAAAATATCTAAATTTCTCCAGCTAACCCTTGTATACCCTTTATAGCTAACAAACATAATATAAAATATTATTCAGCTGCTTTGCAAATTCATAGCTCCCGGGAATGTCAATATTATTAACATCCTTTTATCTGTATTTAATTAGCATTAATTAAAAAAAGATCTACTCCAAAAAAAGCATTTAAATAAATCTGTCCATCCCTCTCATAATTTTAAATTACATATATAATTTCAAAAACATAATCAAAGGACCAGACCTTCGCAAAAGCATAACAATTACAATTTAAACCACTAAATAATATAATTATTTCCATTTAAATTATATGGTATTGACATGCTCAATACTGTGTTTCATTTCTTCGCTTAGAAAAAAGTAAAACCACCAAATAATGGACGTATTTATATATCGCCGCCATGGAAAAATTAAAGATCAAAGATACGGCATTATTCGTCAAACTAAACATTTTCCCTGTTCAGCAGCGTTGTTTCAGGGAGCATACAAAATTGACCGCAATAATTTGGACCAGACACACGAGCAAAACCATTCGACGATAATATAACTTTAGATACTAAATCGACGCCTGTTAATTGGACTGAGGTTTATAATTTGGACAAATTTTAACCGATCTGACAATTGTAAAACATTGCAAATCTCACCAAAATCATTGAAATAATATTTTTTGTAGAATGAAGAAATGTTGCAATGCCGAAAAATAAGCTGAATTGGAAATTTATGAACCATTGGAATATAAAAATCTCATTTTGCTAAATAGTTGATATAATAATGTAGTACATATACATATATTTATAAAAATTACGCCTGCAATTTCGTATGCTTACTCAGTTTCAGAAGTACCCATTAAAGCTTTAATATAACAAAATATTTCATTAAGAATGGCGTCGAATTCTCTACGGTTCGTCCGCGACTCGATGTTACACCTTGACTTAAAAATAGATATCCTCAATGAATACTTCGATAAATCGAATAAAAACACCACGAGAAAATTCAATCTCGCAGAAAATTCAATCTCACAGTACCAAATTTTTACCAGAAATATTAACATACAAATAAACATAAATTTGTCAATACAAACATCCGTATAAATAACGTATAGATTTATGTTTATCCTTTTCTTAAGTATATTTTAAAATTAGATATACGCTTTATAAAATTATTAATATACACACATATATAAAAAAAAATATTTGAGATACTTCGTGAATAATATCTAGCTATTAAATATTCTGAATTTTCAAAGAAAAAAGCAATTGAAAATAAATGTGATGTCTTTCGCACTTTAGTAATATTACATTTTACTTTTATTATTTTTCGTATAAATATTTTTCTCATAATTAATATTAATAAGAAATAATAATATTTTAAATTACAATTTTATTATTTGCTGTGGTTATCTACATACAATAGTTATATTATTTATATTACCTATGCCAAAATAATTTTATGCTAACACTGTATTATGGAGCCCCTTTGTATATTATCAATTTTAATATATTAATAACCATATAATCATTATTTTTATATCATATATTATTTTATACAACCAATTATACATTATAAGATATTATTATTTATTATTCATTTTGCTATTATTCTTATGGTCTAATAAATTCTATGTTTGTTATTAGTTGATACATTAAATATTTTTTAACATTATTATCTGAAAAATCGTTCTGCTCTGAGTACAATATAGTTAGTTGTAGATGATACAATTTACTTTAAAATAAATAAGTAATTGTGTAATGCTTGTGTGCGACTCCAGTTAGCATTTGATATAGCGACATCACGGTCAAGTTTCATAGCTATAAACGTACATTACCTAGAACTAGATGAGGACGAAGCTGTGATATAATAAGATATTATAATTATTATGTTTTTGCATATATTATAGATATATGTAATGAATGCTGACTGAATTATTATTTACAAAATTAGGTTTAAATGGTATTTTCACCAATTTTATTTGTAAATATATAATTTACTTGTTTTTGCTCTTAAAATGTTACAGTATTTTTTATTTTATATTTTCCTATATAATTTTAAAAAAATCAAAAAATCTATAAATACTCAAAAACTAGAAATGACCACCCATCTGACGTTTCGAAAACTCTGTCACTCTTCATTCAATATTGATCATAAATATAAATCTCGCGATAAAAATGTATTGTTAAAATGTAAAATTAATATTATTATTGTATACAAAATAATGAATGCTTAAATTTTAATATATACACAAATATATTATATTAACATTCGAATTTACTTGCTTATGCAGGCTTGCGTTTATGGTTAATTTATGCTATTATCGGAGAAATGGAACGACTACACCCTATAAATTATAGAGAATACATACATATATTACATAAATCTATTATTTGTATAATTATAAACATTTGTATATATGTAGCTGATATTAATACATTTTTATTACATACCCATCCTTTATATCTAAAAATACATACAAAAAAAAACATTATTTTTTTTACTATAAACAGTGCTATGAAAGGCAATAGGTTTTTTTATAAGTCAAAAGGCTTAATAATGCGTTAAAATTCCGAGTCGGAACAGAAATGAGCAAGCAAAATATTTTAATAAATAACAAAATATTTTAATTTAAAATAATAATTTATATATATTAAATGACTAAATACAATAATTTATTATTATTAATTTGTTAAAGTATCTTAAATATGTAATAATACTTCAATAGGTTTAAAATAAGATTCATGTTTCCATTAGAAGGTTACTTAAAAATGAATGGATAATACAAAATTGTTATCAATATTTTATATAAATTTAAATTCTTAGAAATTAATAATTATTTGGATCGCTTTTATATTACAGTATATATAAAATCTTTGTTTGAGATTTGTATTCACTGTCAATTTATATTATATTAATAACCTCAAAAAATCGCTGAAAAAAATGTCAATATAAAATTATTATATTTATAACATTTTTTCGATTACAGTCATTATTAAAAATATTACAAATTTTTTTTATCCTAAGTTTTTATAATAAATAAATAATGTTAGAGATTTTTAAATATACGTATAAAATAAATTTTTATTAAATATACGTATAAAATAGATTTTTAAATATACGTATAAAGTAAATCACTGGACAATACTTCGTTACTAATGCGTTAGCATTTAAAATACATAAAAAAAGACCGAAATACATACATCTTAAAAATAGACAGAAAAAATTATAAATGATCATTTCAATGTCATTCTTTAATTTATTTTTTCTTTCATTTTATTATTTGTTTTATTTATATGGTGAACTTTAGTTTAAAAAGGAAGCTTTTGATAAGCCTTGATTAATAAATTATATTGTGCTACACGTGTTAAATGAAAAATTGTATATAGTTATTAGTTGAGTTTTGAAAAATAAGCTCTCGTGGATTTTAATCAATTGCATATCTTAATACTATTTTAGAATAGGCTTAAATAAAATTATATGGTTTAGCTTTCATTGCTATAAATATAAGATATCTAAGCGGATATGTTTTTCGAAAACAATCTTCAAATGTGGAAATCTCATAACATTATACACGGTAGTCGCATCTCACCGATTTATAATTCAAACAGTAAAAACACTACTTTCGTTTCCCACAATGATATTTTTCTGCCCAATTTCATTTCCATGCTTAGCACATATTTCATTACCAAAAAAAGTGATACTCTTTGCATATGTTTTATCATCTATCTAATATGGAAATAATAACATCTCTAGATGTGTACGTGAAACTTTTAAAATAATGTATGTAAATACTTAGCTTATTTCTCTAAAATGTTAACTTGCTGTCATATTATTAAGCTATAATTTGCTATGATATTTATGAATGTTATTTATACTTAATTATATAATGAATATTTGCAACATTATTGCAAGTGCTATAAAAATTAAAAGTGAATATTTTAACGTTGTTTATATAAACTCTGATTCATATCCCATAATTTATTATTTAATAGAACATGTTATTATATTATATAAAATATGAAAATGTTATTATGTGTAACTTTTCAACGAACCATAAATGTATTAGTGAAGAAACATATTACTTAAAACTTTTACTCGTCTCTAGTTATATTCACATCTGAATTATTAAAAGTGGTTTTATTTACAAAAAAAATATATTAGAAACACCCGACAAGATGTTTAAAAAAACATGAAAAAATGTTGATCTTAAAAATAGAAAAAAGTTCACCATAATCACAATATTTTGTGCCTTTATGAAACAGCTACTTTATTTTAAAAAATTACTTCGCTCAATTATATAACATTAATAATTTAATATGAACTTTTTGTGATATTTTACTTCGAACTTTTATTTTGAAATTATACAAATATTGATATAAAAAGCTTAAAATTAAGTTTTTTTAATATATATATATATATATAAAATGTTTTCCAGTGTTTCACTCAACGGTCCTCTTATTTATCGCACAATAATAATATAGCATGTACGATTTAACATACCAGGTGTATAAGGATTATATGATACAAAACACTCCAGTGTAGAGCTCCATTAGCTTAGTAGTGCGTTTGAAATGTTACCTAGTTTATCATATATCTTTGTATATATAATATCATACTTCTAACTTTCACACACAGACAAAACATAGTATTTGCTACTGAATATATAAAATTAAACATATATGCTAAGAAAGTATATTGTAAATTTAGTGATTAAAGATTAAAGTTGTTTTTATTTTATTTTTAACACAATAGTATTCGAATATCATATTGTACGTTTCAGTAAGACTAGACTGTAATGTAACACGTTTTCCCATAAGAAGTAAGCTTAAAGTTTATCAGCTTCATTTGACTAAAGCTTTCGATACTGAAAACCAAATAAATATACAACATCTATACAAAATTACATTTTAGTAAGACAACGGATATAAATTAATCCTGAAAAATTAATTTATAAAAATAAAAAATAAACTACTTGATACAACAAAATTTTGCTTAAAAATGTATTTATATGTGTGACATATTTACAATTTCCTTTTTTTATATTAATATGTTTCAAGATATTTTGTTACATAATCATGCTAAAGTTACATTAGAATATTTGCTTAAACGCCAGCAACTCACCGGTGCGTCATTTGATGATTATTATTTTTACATAATTTTTTTTCTATATAAGTTTACGTATTATTTTTTATTAATTATTAAATATTGTTGTACTAGCTTTCATATTCAGTAAACAAAGTATTTTATATTTATTTAAAGAAAGAGATACAGACGCATGAAGAGAAATAACAGGTGACTCACTAAAAAGTCGCTAACACGTTTTTTCGTTTCCTTATCCATATTATGATATCACTCAATATATCCTAATATTTATTTACATTACTATATTGCAAGGATATGGCAGTAATTAATCGCTGGCAATAAATATTTGTCAACGATATAGATTTGAAAGTACAATGTCGATAATATCAATATAAGAATCATAAATGACAAAGCCACGAAGTTATTGTTTCCACAACAAGCAAATTCTAATATAAAATATATTTCTTTATCACCAGTTTTTTAATATTCGTTATTTCTAATTATAAAAATATCGTATGATAAACGATAAAATACCTGAGTATTTGAATATATCTGTAAAGTTATAAAAAATACAGTTGATTAATGAATAGATTTATCCATACGTTTGTTATAAAAAAAACAACGAAATGTATCAAGATATTTATTTCATTAATAAAAATATAATATCAGTAACTGTTTCCATTTTTAACTTTAAATCAGTAAAAAGCATTAACTAAATCAGCTGCCAAAAAGAACTCAGTATGCTCAAAACAATATTACCATAATAAATTTACGGAATAGCGTAGTCCGTAACGTCTCAGACTAATAACTATGAGGTTGTGGGCTCGAGCCCCGGCAGCGGTACTCGAATTTATATTTAAAAAAATGCGCTATTAATAAAAAATAACTGGCCCTGACTGCAGTGACATCTATTGGTTATAAATTATATTACACATAATAATTTATATTTATTAATTAATATATTTGTCACTGATTCCCAGACTTTTAGTCTTGTGGTTATTCATTATATCTATTTGACTTACTCAGTTGGTACAGATTAACCCCATTGTAACGCATTGGGCTTACACCTGTCAGGTTACAACGGAAGATTTATTAAAATAAAAAAATAACCTAAAATTCCTATATGTACTATAAACTAAATAAAATATTTTTTACAATAAATATTTTAAAATTCAATTTAAAAAGTGAAATTAATTTAACGTACTATTCTCTTAACTTTACATTGTATTTTTCATAATATTCACAAAAATACTGTTCTTAATCTTTTTCATGAGAGTTACTGTAAAAATCAGATATCAACGAGTTTACGTTTTAATCTATCTTATTAAAATTTGCTCTTAAATTGTAGCCACAAAAAATGTTTGTTTTTTTACATTAAAAAAATCTAATATATTACACATAAAAGCTTCACAAATATCAATTTACCTTTCAAGATAAATCTCATAATTTAATTCCCGTACACAAATTCTTTTACCTTGTCTTGTCTATATGTTGTTAAATTACATACATATTCATTTATGTATCACATGCTACTTACGTTTATGAAAAACAACAACGGGGACGACTTTGAGCCACAAATCTCAAGAGGGCTGAAATATGTTTTTGTATAGTTTATACGATGAGTTAAAACGTTGTATATATTGTGAAGTCTTATTTTCGCTAGTATAAATATAATTTTAATAACCGTTTTAGTGAAATTATATCTGAATACATTTATACTAGCAAAATTACAACTTAGAGCTAGTGAAATTATATGCTACTCTAAAATGCCTATAAAAAGTAATTTGGCAGTTGCGAAACGTACAATTTCTGTTCAAATTCAAACAAACCAAACCCAAGTTAAACTAAGGAAAGCCTTAAAACTATACCAAGGAATTATCTATTGACATACAAGCTGTATAAATATATAATATAAGATTAAATTATAATGAAAAATATATAAAAACATAAAAAATTATATAAAACTTTATTGGCTAGCATGATAAATCAGTCATGTAAGTCCATGACTAAGTATTGAAAGATAATATATAATTATAATTCCGATCATTTATCAAGATTAAGTTTTCCTAAATTTTTCTAATCTCACAGCTGAATATCGTGATAATTAATCAAAATCATATTTGGCTAAATTATCATCAAGAAATAATTTTCAAATGCACGTTTTTTTACAAATGCTATTCTGAGATAATACAAACGAATTTGTTTATTAATTAATGATTGCTTAAAAGGGAGTCGTAGTTTATTGTTCATGGAGTTTGTATTTTTATTTAAGGTATTTAATACTAATAATAATAATTACTTTTTTATTTTTTAATTAAATAATATTAAAATTTCATGAATACAGAAGACCTCGATTTAAGTGAAGTTCAAAGAACGAATATTATATTGGTTTAGCAAGGCTGAATCAGACCAATATTAAGAAACGAATTATTTGTATACATTACGCTTCCCAAAAGTCGTTAAAACGGCTCAGTAAATAATAATTCAGAAAGTAAGATACAAATTTAGTGAAAGTTATTTGATATGACAAATCCAAATTAATGAATTAGGTAAATTATTTTACCATTTTGATAAATTATAATGCTAAAAGTATTGCCTTATTTCTAGACTATGGTTACTTTTATAGTTTATATGTCCGTATACTATACATATGTGCATTAGACATAGATATTTACGATTGCTTTAAACGAGAGGTGGTAGTATCATATTTTGATCATATTTGCGTGGAAACAGCGAGAGTAGGAATTATGTTCATGTGCGAGGGTCACATGAATTACGTAAAAATTGAGAGAGTCCACCTTAATATATTGCTCTTGAAATATATTTTCAAATACGAAACATGTTTATTTGATTTTTAATACATAATTTTTTAATTTATAATAACAGATTAGGCGATTGCTGTTAAGAGATCCTGAGTAAGTGTCTATGCGGTTTTAAACCAAACAGACACACCATAGATCACATACACCTTATGACACAAATCATGAAGAAAGCATATACTTTATAATTAATAAAATATTATTTACAGACGTGTAATTGTTGATTGTTTATCCTGTTGCAAAACATTTGGCTAACGACTTCATTACATTACGGAAGAGTTACAATAAATAAATAATAAAATAAAATATCTTACTATTTTATCCTCGGAAATGTTTACTTTAAATATAATTTCATTATATAAATATTATATTTTAACGACATCGTATTATAATTGTAGATTTTTTGGAATACAATTAAATATCTAAAGTTAGCTCGGAACATAATTAACTATAATTGGTGTGTTTTAATAGGCACAAAAAAGAAAAATATATGTACATAAAGATATTCCCAGAATAAAACGAATTTGAAAATTCGGTTTAATAGCAACAAACGTGCTTTTCAATTCATTACACACAAGGCTTACCAAACAAAAAATGATGTTTTCAATGCTAATAACTCATTCAATGAAAAATCAATAATGTAAATTTGTGTAATATTCAAAAAGTATAAGTAAAGCAAGTATAAATAAAAATTATTTTTTACTTGAGCTAATCAATTTTGCTATATTTTTTACTCTGCCTTAGTAAGCTAGTTTCTGTAAATGGATATTTTTTCCGTTTGAAAGAATTAACTACTCATCTCTGATTTATGTTTATGGCAACTACGTTATGTTCAAGCAAAATGAAGTTGAAACACGAAAAAGTGACGTTCATGCTTAAGAAAGGAGTGAAAGACAATTAGTTGCCAATCTAAACTCATTTAAAAAGGTAAAAATAAATGCCTTTTTGTGCATTCAATCAATGAACTTTATAAATAATGTCGAATCCTATCTATAACTGTATAAAATGAATTACCAAAAATAGAACAGGCGATAGCCTATAAAACGTTTAAATCAATAAATGCATTCCAAATGATAATATCCAAAAATAAGTATCATAAGTTAATCACGAAATAGAATGCTTGAAATATATATTTTATATTTTTAATTTCCCTCATCCCTCTTATGTACATAATTGTGTCAAAAAAACTTAACTGATCCAACAAACTGGCTTTGCCAGCTATTAAAGCCTTTTTTAGTACCATTATTTTTTAATAATTCAACCGAATGTAATATTATATAAAAGGGTAGTGTAATGTAGAATCGACAGTTTATAGATATTTTGAAATGTCAACTTTTAATTGTTTTAAAAACTAGTAAAGTTCTGCGTTTGATCGAACATTTACAGATGTTTTTCTGTTCAATTTGCTGTTTGCCTTTTATTAGTTATCTTATAATTAACAGATTATTCTAAATGAGTGAAATTTCAAATCTTTTTTGGAGGATGTCTGAAGTGAAGTTGAGTCTGCAATGGGAGCGCCCAGCCAAGGACGAACGATTAGTAGATGGCAGCCCGCTGCGGTGATAGCCTGTTATGAGCCATGTGGTTCATATAAACGTTGATTTGTGTGAAAAACGATCGCCACAATAAATTCAGCTTCTTAAAAAAATAAATAATAATAATTTTTATTATTACTATTCTTTCAATTAAATTTTAATAAACTATGTGAATAAAAACCGACTTTTTATTCTATAAAATTTGAAAAGATTGTGCTATAATTTAAACCAGATTACAATATTTATATAGCTGTGCAATTCAAGCTATTATATTTTTGAGTAGAATGCTTTATTATTTAAATAAAAAAATATGAAAGCACTAATTAAACATAGATAAAAGAACAATACTGAAGAAACGGTTAACAGAGTACTTTATCCGGGGGTACAGACGCTCGGCGACGCGCCTTATAGAGGTTGCTTGCCGAGTGAAAAAATTAAAAACATGTGACTTTTTAACAAAATTTCAAGATTTTGATAAGCCAACGCTATTTATATTTCTTAGAAAATCTATATTTACCGCTTTACCAAAGAAACTGTGTATTGAATTAATCACTAAATTACTAAAATGATACCGCTAAAGAATTAGACTGAAAATAAAATTATACAATTGAGTTCATAAAGTATAATTAGTCATATTTGTAATTAAAACATGTGTTACATAATACTAATTTCCGAAGATATATATATGTATATATATATATATATATATATATATATATATATATATATATATATATATATATATATATATATATATATATATATATATATATATATATATATATATATATATATATATATATATATATTGGTAATGCTCTGAAGCTATATATTAATTAAATAATGATTATGCCATATATAATGTTGAGGTCGACTAAGTGTGCTAATTTTAGAAGTCATAGAGATGAATCAAATAGAGCTATCGGTTAAGTTAGGCACTTTTGCTTTAAGGTAAATTGATATTTTCCACTCAAAATAGTACAAAGGATCTCTATGTGCCATATAATAAACGACGCAACAAATTGCTCCGTTTGTTACGACACGTGCGGGAAATCGAGCACGTATATTACCTACAATAAGTTTTGCACTAATATTGTGTTTTCATCAAAATCATTTATGGTTGTTTGATACCCTAAATTTATTGAGTAAATTCGGGCCTGCTTTTTGTGGAAATTGTAACGAAGATAAACGAATCAGTAAACACGTAATGTTTATAGTGGTATATAATTTTATTAAATAACATTACGTTCGGGTAATCTTAACTGTGAAAATACAAAATAATATGTGAGATAAAATGCTGATTTAAATCTAGAAATTATATAATCATAAGTATTTGTTATATTTCATACAAATCAACAATGAGCTTCGATATTATTTTCAGTAAAAATGGTAAATAAAGCTCATCACATGTGTTATTATCATACCTATAAGTAAATTGTTAATTGAGTTGCGTGATAGCGGCATTAATATTCATGCTTCACTCCAAGTTTCACTGCTCACTGAACAAAAATAATTAATAATTAAATAATTACTTAATCACCTTGGAGGATAGCTAAAAAAAGTATGTAATTAAATACTGCCTGCCCTAAATATATATTTTAACGTTTGGTATCTTATAAATTATTAAATATATACTACCGCTTAAATAAATATAATATACGAGGAGAATAACCAAGTTAATTCATCCAAACAATCGAGGTCCGACAATTTTTTTAATAATAATTGATGACAAACTTTGTCGAAAGCATTCTCAATACTCATATATATAATAAACAAATCTTGATGATGTATCTATAGATAATTATTTCAAAAAATTTAGCAGAAGCTATTTACACTGCAACTGGTCTATAGTTCTTTATGCAAAATTCGTGTAGATCAGAAAATAATGACGTCTTGAGAATTAGATCAAAAATACGTTTTATATAAGCAAGTTAAATTAACTTCGCAACCCTTCAAAATGAAATCGAGAACATAATCATGCCCAGCAAAAAGTCCCGTTTTTAACTTCTCAAAACCATATTTAAATACTGAGCACTCAGTTTATAATGTAACTAATAAACAAGGCCTGGCTGACCAACCCTTTATATCTGGATGCTTTTGAAGTGGAAGCTGGCAATAGAAACACATTTTGGCTGAAATTAGTTTTGTTAATCATAGTGCTAGTATCCTTTTTTTCATTAATAATATGTTTTAGCATAAGTTGAACTCATCAACCATACACGCATAGTCTCCTAAAATTATATTAAAATACTCCAGTAATAGCAGCTGTTAGTAAATCGATACAAAAAATGAACTATCGAAAAACTCGTAAAAATTAAACAAAATGAACGTTGAGTAATAATGTACATTATCAAACTAATTTAAGTTTAGCATCATTATCCGGATTCTTGTCGAAAAATGTTATATGATCTTGATACCAATCACCAACCTACCAGCAGACTTTTTTCTCATTTAAAATATTTCAAACTAATATTTGTGACTTTAAGGCGTAGTAAATAAATTCATTGAAAATTTTTATAACGTTGCAATAAGTGTATAAAATAAAATATAAATTACTTTGAACAAACGTTAAACATATAGTGTGCATAAATCGTGGTTCTTTTTATTAACGCAATACCAAAATCAAATTACTACACCTCCTCACATAAACTTTACAATAAAGTAAAATCATTCTATTTGAATTTTACGAATAAAAGAAAACCTTTGAGACCGCATAAACCTTTGATACAAATAATTGATTCTGAAAATTAAACCATTAGAAACATATAGCTTTTACTATTGAAGTTTAGACATCGTATCATATTAGTTCACTTTATAGTGACCGCTCATTCATATAAATTACGAAGACATACGTATGTTATAACAAAAAGTCCCTTTAATGTTATATTATGATATATCATATATTGTGTGTAGATGTGTAAATATTATACTAAAGTAATAAATTTTAGCTTGTATTTGTATCCCTGTGCCTTTTTTCTAGAAGCATTAGAATACAATTCACTTGTTAAAGTTGCTAAGGAGTGTTGCTCACTGAAGCAAATATTGAATTTGCCAAGGTTTTGATAATCCATCTCTTTCTGATGCAAGCTTTAGAATACACTAAGAGTTGCGATCGCGCCCCTTATTCTTGCCCGTCGTGGCCAAAACGTCAGCGTCTAAGAACGCTCTTCTTGAACGAGCCATCCAGCTTTACATCGAGCTTTCTAATCACATGGATGCCGGTGATAGCTATGAAAAAATATGTGAGATGATCAGCATCTCACATATTGTTTCATAGCTATAATCAAATTTCTCACCCTAAGTATGGTTTTCGGAAATTGAAGGCGAAAAAATTACCCTGATTTATTTTTAACTTATCTTCTTAATTTTAGCATAGCCTTTAATAAATACCATATTTTAAAAAATATAATATATATAATTTAACCTTATAGTACATAAACATAAACGATAATGAACGTATACTTATATTATACAGCGGATTGCATTACAAAATTAATAAAAAATTATTAACACCACATTTCTACCGGCCAAGAAAAATGTTTATTTTAAAGCTGTTACTAGCGAACCGAACAATGCGCAATATGTAATATAATACAAAAGAGGAATTTGTTATTTCTTTTAGAAACGTCGCTGTATTTCACCACGGAATTAAATGACAGTGGCAAAGAATTTAATAACAATTCCTATATCTTTTTTTAACTTCGCTCATGAGGCCTAACCATTAAAATCAATATTAAAATATTTTAAAATTCTAAAATCTGAAATGAACAATCTCACTGCTTCAAGTTATTTCAATAAATAAATGTTATTTTTCAGTATCTGTGCAAAGCAAAAATTATGTCAATTACAGTGCTCGTTTTTAAATCAAAAATTTTATAAGAATCGTCTAAAACCATAGCCAGCCTTGAAATTGGTAAGAAATGACTAGGTTTTAATGAAATCATAAACACTAAATCGTTAAAATCAATGTTTACAATTATGATTGCATTTTGAGTATTTTAATTTTTTTCGAATCGATCCTTATTTTGTTAAATTTAATTTGATTATTCGCCATAATTTAAGTTGCTTTAAAATTTAATCAATATTTTTTCAAGTGGATGCTGTCTAGATGTGTATGGTATATAAGTGGTTAGTAGCCGTTTTCTGATTCAGTACGCTTGTAAAATATATAAAACAAAATACTAAAAATTATATGAACTTGAAATTTTGTATATTTTAAAAATAAATTCAAGGGTTCTTGAACATTACATCTCACGTCTGTTTATTTTTACGTAGAAATTAATAATAATGCTTGTTTCGTGATCTATATTGTAAATATAATACTTAATAAAAGTACAATGAAACATTTTATTTTATTCTTATTTCATAAAAATATTTATTTATATTATAGTGTACAAAATTAAAATATGCTTCTATATACCATGATTTACCTACAACTGTTACTCGGCGATTATCTTTCACGATGCTTTTAACCATAGTATTTGAGACTGTTGTTACAATTCATATACTTTCTGGAGTGACAGATATCACCACAGTGGCGTAGCTAGGGTATGTGCCGCCCGGGGCAATCCTTAAAATTGCTGCCCCCCCCCCATATATTTTTTGCAAGGTCATAAAATCAGCATTTCTTAGAATAATAAATTGATTATTGTTAAGCTCTTGCTATTTCGTAGATTTACATAAATTTTAGTTTATTCAGAGTTAAGAACCACACTAGACGATTCCATCGCGAATATGCCGCCCCAAGCAAGTGCCGCCCGGGGCGGCCCGCCCCCTCCGCCCCACCATAGCTACGCCACTGTATCACCATACTGAACGTATATTCGTCTAAGAATTTATTGACTTTCACCCATTCACGCCCAATGGAAAAGCGCGGCTCCGCTTAAATGTTAAAAATTCGGAAACCATTTAAACTGCTGCCGTTTTTTTCTGTTGCATGCCTGATTCGTATTTATATTTAAACTTTCAGAGCAGTG
This sequence comes from Plectrocnemia conspersa, assembly GCF_051122295.1. Taxonomy (NCBI): domain Eukaryota; kingdom Metazoa; phylum Arthropoda; class Insecta; order Trichoptera; family Polycentropodidae; genus Plectrocnemia; species Plectrocnemia conspersa. The sequence continues at coordinate 18,555,455 of NW_028277167.1, forward strand.
CAACTTTGCAGGTATATAGATGCCGAATAATCTTATAATAGTTAAATTATAAACATATAAATAACCACATCAGAGAGTCTTCGTTGGCATGTCGAGTTGTATTTTTGTCGGCTATGAAGTCTGTGGAACAGCTGGGATCTGTGGTTATGTGTTTTCATGATACTCTCTGGGCGATCCTCTTGGTTCGTCTCTAGTGCCGTGACTCAAAACAGCTATGGCGAATCGCAAGTGAGGATGAAATGAGATTGCGAGACAACTGCATCGCTTCTTGGATACAACAACATTGTCTAGCTCGCATCTATTTCTACAAATAGTAGTTTTTTTGCGGTACGTATGGCTGATTAAGGTTTAGTTTAGGTGATCCATGCAATATTTATATTTATTGCATCTTTGTAATTTACTATGTGTGGTACTCCATTTTCGAGACCGGTAGATCTCTTTTTTTATTTTTTTGTGTTTTATAAGAATGTAAATTTTGTTAAAAAATTAGTTGTATGATAAAAAAATAGTGGCGAAAAATACAATGGCAAACAATAAACTTATATAATATTCATTAATTCATTTCTCAAACACGCAGAAATTTAACTTTATAATTTCTATAATAATGTAACGTTAAACGTAATATTTTACTTTCTATCGTGTGTATGATTTATTAAGAAAAGCTTATCATATATGTTTTTTATACCAAAAATATACATTGAACATGTCATTCACGCCATGTTTGTTATATGATTTCAAACGAAAAATGTATAACAAGATTTTCGGAATCGACCCTAAATAGATTATATAAACGAATGCTTTGAAATAAGCAAAATAAATATAAACTTGTTCACGAAATATTAATTTAATTCAACGAAATTTCATCTGTTTTCATTTTCGAAAAAATATTCCATGTATAAAGGTATTTTACATTTAAAAAATCTTGACGTTGATATATGAATGTAAAAATGTGTTAATGTGACACTCTTTGAAGCTGAATATATGTATCAACTAATTTATTAGGATTTATGTATTATAACACATTTTCATATTAAAATATTAACAATACCAACTTTAATGTATATATGTACGTAATCAGTCTGACAAAAAAGTTTATATTCAATAATATTTTTTTTAATTGTAGTAAAAATACTGATACTGTGAAAAAAGTATTTGATTTTTTTACGCCTTAACGACATAATGGAAAAAATTAATGAAGTCTTAAAATTGTCACTTAATTGTATTGTATTTCCAATTTTTTAAATTGTCACTGATTCATCAATTCCGGAAGGTGTATCAAATGTTACAAACTAATTATGTATTTATCTATTATATTTAACCCTTTTGTGTGAAATAGAATTTAAAAATAAAACATTACAATGATAAGATATGTCGTTAAACAATGCAAGAAAATGGTTTGGAACAAAATTTCTTGACAGTAGAAACATTTGATTATATAAACAGGTAATAAGGGTTAATTAATTAGACATAAATAAATTGGTATACACACAATGGACCGAGAATTATTAAAAATACAATTTTACAGCATTTTTGTTTCTCGTTTATCTCAAATACATAATCTCAAGAACATATAAAAAAACAATATTTTTCTAATATAAGATATTTCTATTAGCGTTATAAATAATTAGTGTCTGCATATAAAAAAAACATATTTTTCTAATATATGCTATTTTTGTTAGCGTCATAAATTTATTTGTACATTGAAATTTTAAGAATTTTGACGAACTGTAAAATCATATGAATAAAAGAGCAGGACACTTAAAGTGACTATACATATAAATTTAATAATACAGTGAAACTGTTTTTGGAATACATGATTTATTAATGTGCCAGCGTAAATACGAACAGTGAATAACATTGGCTATTAAACAATGTAAGAAAAAATATTTACAGACACATTTATACAATATACACATACAATTGAAATTGAAATAGACTATATTTATTTATTCAATTAATATAAATCTTAGATTCTAACTTAATGCATTTCAACGGTGAAACAATCTCTACAATTTTAAGAAATTTTATTAATGATAAGCTGTTATTATTTAAAAATATTTTTTTATAATAGCAGCCGAGACTCCTGTTTTTATTATGTAATATTAAACATTTTCCTTAAGACTTACTCTGTCGTTTCCTTATTGGTGTGTATTGTTATTCATAATTTATTTAGTAACGCCCGAATGATCAAATTTCTTCGTATATTAAAAAATAATATAGCGATACATTAAAATATAACTTCATCATTTTTCTTGAGAAATATTTTATATGAAAATAAAAAGAGCCAAAATAAAATCTATTCACTCGATATCGTAATTCGAAATAAAATACATCCAGACAGGATTTGAATTTCCCTTTGCTTTTTGTATGTTTATATGATTTATTATTCAGAAAATAATAAAAAACATGCCAGGAATGTTTTATGTTACAGAAGAATCCAATAACACCAATCATTATTTTTCTTGACAGCCGTTTTTAGATTGAAATTTTACGTAACAAAATATTTATTGAAATATTCGATTAAAGTACACTCGTTCGAATCTAAAAGCCATATAAGCATTGTCTTGCATATAATAATGATCTTTTTATTGTCATTTAGATTGCATCATAATACTGTACAACAGTATATTTGCAAAAATATATGATGAGTCTACAAAGCAAAGTTGTAATGAACTATCTGGTTTGACCCCACTAAAAAGCAATTTCAGTCTTGTTACATATGAGATTTATTGCATAAATATGTTATAGAGGTAGCTGCACAAACATATTTTTATTATTATATTGCAACACAATTTATATATTAATAATAACTAAACTGTGTCTTACATATGAATTTAGATGACATGGAGCATATGGAAGGTGGTTCTGAGTAAAATACCTAGGTTAATAAATCTCTGAGCGTACCCTAGTTTCTTGATGATTCAATAGATCAGTTCGTTATTAAACGTACTGATATATTGATCCATATTTTTAAAATTTAATTGATGGAATGCTTTTGCGATTCGTTATTTAAATTGTCATCCATATAGATAAAATGTTGCTTTAGAGATTTTTCACTTGCTTGTGTAATGCTATTGAACTTTTATAACTCACTTTGTGCAGGCCCAGTCAGTGAGATATTTTCTTTTTCGCTCATTTGCATGTTAATAACCTTTACCGGGCTGAGTGTAAGAAAAAATCGCTCGTTCCCAACGTGGGTACGGAAAGAACCCGAGCTTTATTCCAATTTTTAGATCTTTTCAACAAGAAATAATAGCACAAAATCAAGTATGTGCATTAGGACAATCATTACATATATTTTTCTCATAGAATTCTTATATTTTATAATGTTATTTTTCGAAAGTGAATCGACGAAAGTGAGTGAGAGATAAAAGCGTGCTAAATAAGGTCCCATCCATTTCAGCAACAGCAAAAGTGAATGTCAAGGTCTACGTCTCCTCCTAGTTTAATTTTGTAATAATTATTTGATAAGAGGAGTGCAATGAGAGGGCAATTTATGAGCCCACGATGGTGTTCCACTAGCAATAGACGACAGCTCCATAAATAAATTTATAACCGTGTAATTATTATACCGTATATAAAATCTTTAGCAACGGCTAATCTATGTATCATTGTAATTCATATCACTTATTCGTAAAATATATTATATATTAATAAAGTATTTGTTAAATTAAATCAATGACTTAAATTGCATCTCCACCGGCAACCCATGATCCCGAAAACATCAAAGCGCTACGGTACTCACAGTCCGTTCTTATTTATTACAGCGGCAACATAATCTTTAAAAGGTTAATAATATGATTGTTAAAAGTAAGCAAGTGTTTAGTATAGTCACAGAAACATACAGTATTGATAATTTTCATCGCTTTGCAAGAAAAATAAATTTATCGAATCTTTGTAATAATCTAATATCTAATCCGTGACCATGACAACGCGGTCAATTGTGCAAAATACGTTCGTTTCAAAAGTATACTGTCAGTGTGTATAATATATATTTATCTCAAAATATAATATTTACATTATCATATTTAATGTACTGTGTTTATTTTTTTTCAAATAAATTAGGACTTAAATCTCAATTTCAGATATTTTGGTCAATCATATGATTACGGGCCGTTATCTCATGATTGGTAACATATAGTCAAAAATTTTAACTGAAAATCCGAAAGCGTTTAATCCCCTCAGGGTAAACATCATTGCTTCCATGCTTGTGTCAATGGAATATTTTGGCTTCTCAGCCTTTAAACTATATCGAAATAAATTTTCTCTCTATCATTAATCAGGAAATTGTGTTTTTTAGAAGAAAGATCACTTACAGCAACAATATTCTCGGCTGAACAAGCGCCACGATGATGCACAGTCTTACCCTAGCTCCAACACTTCCGTTCTCTTCAATTTTTTCACTACGTTGTGAATTGTTCGTTCAGTAGGAGGATGAAATCTTCCCACAAATTTTGTTACATACTTCGTACAGCATTGTTATTTCTGTAAGACAATTGAACATTTGAAATTGGATCACACATTATTTTTCTTATAGCAATATCTTTATTATACTATAGTCATTATCGTTTAATTATTGACATATTCAATAATGTATAGCAACGTCTGATTGTAATTTAAAAATATTTAAATATCTGATAGTTAATTGTAATTGAAAAGACTATCGTTAAATACAACATGTTAATATTATATATTTTTATTTGCACAACTCTTCTACAAATTATTGATTACAGTATACTAATAACTGATATATCATTTCTAATAACTAATATTGCACTTATAAAAAATAAATATACACATATTAACATCAACAAATTAAGTTTCCAATTTTTATTCAGTTCTCTCTTGCATTTCCATACGAGACGTCAATAATGGTTTCCTATGCCCAAACAACGATCCCTCAGGAATCTTGAACACGCCTTCGTCTTTCACTCCATCTTCATGTTCTTCGTCCAATGGTTTCAGTGGAGACGTAATGTCATGTCTATCTGCTTTTTATTAAATCCATATTGTAACAAAAAATATAAACTTAAATTATAATACAATATATCAAAACACTAACCTCCAGAGGCGAATTCCATAATATTTTCGTCAACCAACTTTTCTTGTTTATTAAATAGGCTGTTAAAGAATATATGGAAATATTTTACCAACCGTTTAACGTCGTATTTGTTGAATAATTGAGATTGATCAAACGGTATGAGCTTATCACGATCCTTATCGTTTTTGGCATAAGTTGTTCTCATTAAATATATAATATTGTGTACAACGTTTTCTTCCCACATCTATATACACATTTAATAATAATTAATAAATGAATCACTATATTTTATAATAAAAATATTCATTACATAGTCTTCTTCTAAAATATTTTTATAACATAAGGCACTCTTTATGTTGTCCATTTCAATTTGATTCTTCTGGAATGATAGAAGAGTTATCAATAGTTCGATTACACTACTAACTTCACTGCCACACCTTAAAACATATTCATATTCATATTTGTCACGATTGATTAAAGGTATATACAATACATATTTACAAAGCTTACTTTAAAATAGATTGTTTCAATTCTTGTATTTTTGAAACAGTCTTAACAATCTTATTGTGTGTATCATACAATAGTAGAATAATACCATCACAGGATTTAGGAGCTCTTTCACGGTATTTGATCATCAATTTTTTTTGAACTAAAATAAATTGATTCGATAATGCATCCAATGATTCCTAAAAAATTATTTACTTTAGCAAAAACGTTACTTCCTAATTTATTTATATAAACTATTTACTGTGCATTAATACTCGGTGCAGAAACAACATACATATTACAACCTCAGCGTTTATCAACTCTTGACGTGACAAAGCATGCTGTTCGATCATTTTCAGGATGCCTTTGAATAGATCGTTAGATATCTCGCTGCTATTCAAGCTGAATATAACTTCTTTACTTTCTCCTTGAGAGTGCGATTTTTTATTAAAGTAGGATCTGACACGATTTACGAATTGAGACAGTCCCATGTTCAACATCGAGAGATTGTTGGACTGCAATCTGTATCGTTGCGTCGATTTAGCAGATATGATTGTAATTGGAGAATCAGTACAAAAATAACTAGTAAAAGCTACAACAGTACTAGTAGATCCCAGTTCTTTCAAAACGTCTACATCGAAATCTATAAATAATCACAAATATATATATCAAGAATAACTTACATAATAATATAAAACATTTACCATGGAATATATCAATAAGGTCCACAGTTGGTTTCTCTATGTTGATTGTAACTTTATAATTCGACTCTTTGACTGGAGAAACTGGAAAGCAGACTAATTTAAATGGCAACTGTTCCTCTTTCTTCAAAATTCGCATATTTCCATTACTATCCATGAACAACACAATGACGCTCAAACTTAAATTTGATATATACAATGTATTGTACATATACACCCAAGTTTCAATTGACATTTCATCAGTTATATCAGTAATTATTTGATTTATGTTGGAGCATGTCAATGGATCTTGTACATCAAATGTCACTTGCAAAAATTCAATATTTTTACTATCCGATGGTTTTAATTTTACTTCAACTTTACATTTAAAATATTCTATAGACTCTTCAGAATTTATCAATCCTTGTGGTATTTCAACGTTTAATTCAAGAATATTGTTTATATGTATATGAAACAATAATTCCCTTTCTGTTGCTTTATTAATGAGATTGTGTTCTGAAATTAATGAATGATATGATAATAACAAAGATAAAATAATTCTATTCGTGTGTATGCTTCAGTCACTAATTTTATCCCAAAATATCTTGTTTTTAAGACATCATTTTAATTACATTTTTATTATTGACTATAATCAAGTATTCTACAGAGTCCATATTTTATTTACTTAAAGCTGAGTTATGTGCTCTTGTGTTTAAATGTAGAAATAGTGAAACTTAAGTGTACAATGAGTTGATTTCAAGTGTATTTTTTAATATTTTGTCGAAGCAGTGTTAAAAAAGGATAAATTTTGAAGAAAATTTTCAAAATCAAAATCGACTAATCTTTAAAATGAGATCTTTTGGTCAAAAACTAATGTTGCACGGCGATTAATATAAATATACCGCTGATATCATGATGATTTTCTATAACCGCTTGCAACTTCTCTAACTCTTCTTGCGCTTGATCAAAGTCAACTTCAGTAGTCGGCAGAGGAGGTGCTGTAAAAAGCTCCGGTTCCGTCCCCAAATAACAGCATTTTACTTCACCATTTTCGGCCAACATGACGAGTGCACCGGATAAATTTGGAAAGAATGCTCTGCTTACATAAATCGGCATGAAGGTCAATTGACACGACCATAACAAATTTACGTTCTCATAAATGAGCAACGTGGATGTTTCAGACACAACCATGATCATCAATCTGGCATTGTTTTCTAAAAATATAACAGATTAAGTGAGAATGAAATTTAAAACATGAAGACTTTAAAATAGATTACCATAATACCAGCCTATTAAATAAGCATGTAAACAAACTGGAACAAAGTCAAATTTCTTCATAAATTTCATAATACCGTTGTCGTGTAAGCAATACATGCATTTTTCGCCTAACATTATCAAGCAACATGTACTATTATTAATCTATAAAAATAAATAACTATAATTAGATAAATATAAACTAGTATAAAACTATGTATTATTGACAATCACCTGAATAGTTTGAATACTATTTATATTTTCACCCACGTTGAACGACCAAATTGGTAGCAACTTTTTACCAGAATTTCCTTTTTCGTTACTGTATTCAGATATGTGTGAAAGATTATAATAACTATAGGCTTCGATTATCCAATTGGAGCTACACGTAATGAAAACATCTGCACAATGACTGTAAGATAAAGGCCCGGGTAATAATATATTTGGTAAGAAGCACTTAAACGTCGCTATATCTTGCTCGTAAAACATCAACATTCCATCTAAAGATTGCACGCAAATAAAATCTCTGTTCTTAACGCCCCCAAATTGTCCAACGATGAAACAATAAGCCGCTCTGGGCAATATGTGTTGATATTGCTTTAATAAAACGTTTTGATCGCCTTAAAAACACAATTTAAATCAATATTTGATAACCGAAATGAATAATAAAATCTTTTATTTAAGTACCGCAATCTGTATGGCCTTCTTTATGTGAAAACATATAAACAGATACACTTTGTGGATGCAACACGGCAATATGTTCAACATTAGATCCCCTATAAAATAATATAAATATGTACATTTATTGATTAAATAAAAATCAATAATGAATTCCATACGGCATTAGTTTTCCACTGTCGACTTGAAGAATTGGTAATCCTGTTGAGCATTCTAATAGTACGTCCGTCGGCTGATACGATCCTTGAGGTTTATATATTTGTATGAGGCCTTCTGGTGTACCATAAATTATGACGTCTCCAGAGCCCTCGGGGCCTAATTGAACTATTTTAAGCGATCCATTTAATAAATCTGTTGATTCTTCTTCAAGCACATTTCCGCTGCTCCACCATTCTTTTGCTTTGAAAAGAGACATTACTTTGCGCTACATTCGAATTGAAACGTCAAATGTTTATTGACAGCTCAGAAAAAAACACTATTGGTATAAACACCGTAATTTTCAACCATTCTATTAATTTATATTTATAATAGAAAAACTATTTCAAGGAATAAACTTAAAAATGGTAAATTAACAATAATAATTTCTACATAACAAAATGATAAAATGTATATTTTTTATATAATAATAGATTTTGAAATCTGTATAATTATTAAAAAAAATAATACACTGGAACCTCGCTTAGCGTGCATAATCCGTTCTAGAATCTTACTCGTAACACAAAACATTCGTTAAGCGAAAAAAGTCATTTTTTAACAATTTGTTTTGCTCATTATGTGAATTTCTGGTTATTGAAGTGCTCGTTAAATGAAATTCCACTGTATACGCTTTACTAAAAAAAAATTTTTTTAATTAAATAATTGTTAATATAATATGTTTAATCTCTTAGCAGTGCCTAACTAGTGATTACCCTAAAATGTGTTTGTGTGTAACGATAGTACGCCCTAAATTAGTGGAAATACTTTAAATTTTTCTTCTAAATGTTTTAATATCTCAAATTGATATTTTGGTTTAACACTGATAATATTTTTATAAATTTTACTTTTAGTAGTCAACAAATTATATATTGCCTTAATTATTATTATGATTAATTTTGAGACAAGAAGAAAAAAATAGCGTTCCTACTATATGCCCTTTTTTGCGATTTACTTTCATACAATAGATGCCATTTACACGGCAATATGTATAATGTAATCATAAAAATATTTGTTTGGTGAATAAAGTAATAAAAAGCATGTATTAAATGTTATCAATGGATTTTTTACACCAAAATATGTGATATAATTTGTTTTCGCAATTGTTACTCCTAAAATTAAAGTATTTATATAAGATTTTTATTATACAAATGTAGTTTTAGGGACGGTTATGGTGACGGGTGGCAATTAGACACAGATTAAGCCACTGCAGTACAGTTTTATTTGAATTAAAGTTGTTGTTTACGTGGTTAAGAGAGGACGCGAGACGATGCGTCCGAACGCTCCGAAGATTGCAAGTGTAGAGAATGATTGTCACGCAGTGCTACTAAAGCGCCGACCAGTTTTGGCCATAACAAATCTAAATCGGCTCCCATAGTGTTTACCTATTGTATAGCTTAGGACAGTTTTTATAAATTATGTCTCATATTTCGTCTAGCACAATATAACATCTTTTGCTAAAGAGATTACAAATTTAGATAAAACATGATTTATCATTTATGAAAGCCGCTCTATTTGACATTGGCCAATATCTGCATAAAATCGTTTCAAATATTAACTAATAAATATCATTTTAAAAAAAATCAAATAATATATTTACTACTTTATTGCTAACAGTATTTAAATTTCAATAAATTGTTAATGCATCTGAGACACATATATTCCGAATCAATATTAGATTTTGCCACAAAATGTGTTATGGCCAAAAAATAATTTAAGACACTTATCTGTCATTCGTACTATAGGTTAAAAGCACTTCGTTGCTTAATCGAATCATGTCTCAATTACCCACTGCTGAGATAACAGAAGCTGATCAGATCAAAACGGTATATTGACCTACATAAAATAGTAAACAGTTACATGTTTAACCTATATTTATTGGTTTTTATATGGTTACTTCACAGTTCAAGGAATTTCTTGTATCCTACAATAAACTTTCTGAGCTGTGTTTCATCGACTGTATCCATGACTTTACATCGAGGAATGTAAAAAAATCTGAGGTTAGTTTTCAATCATATTCACTTGGTGCAAATATTAATTTTCATTTAATTTATACAGGATAGCTGCGCGCTCAATTGTATGGAGAAATTTTTAAGAATGAATCAGAGGATCACGCAACGCTTTCAAGAATACCAATTGATGGCGAACGAAAATGCTATCGCAATGGCACAAAAAATGAATCCTTCGTAGAAACATTAATCGCAAAATTGTCATTGTTACACTTAGATTATTTAATTTGTTGCTGTTTTTGAAAAAATAAATTAATAATAAGTAATTTGTTGATTTTATTCGGAGATTATCATAAATAAAACGCATTGTTAAATTATAATTAATTTGTATTTCATTGTAAATCACATTATTTTTGGAAGATAAAATAAAAAGGAACTATAAACAGTGATGAATTTTGGAGTCACTTTGTGAAGATGATTTGATAAAATTGTAAAATAAAAATAATTCATAACTACAATTTTGCACGTTGCATTGAGCAAATTTAATCACAACGTATTTTTGAGCGAGTTTTAAGAATAACGAGAGAGAAAAATAGTTTATATGCACTCTAATATATAAATATGTTATGATTATGCAAGAAAAAAATTAATGATACCTAAGAAGTTTTTTAAAAAGCTAAAAAAAATAGCACAAAATCGATCTGAATTCATTTTAAATCAATGCTTCTCCATTATTTTATAAATATAATTTTAATGGGCGGATCTTTTATATTGAAAATAATAATAAATGCAGTCAATTTTGTCAAAAAATGTGTCATGGTTAACATATATTTATATCAAACTTGTTACTAAGTACTTTTAAATATATAAGTTCAACTCATATTATGTACAATTTCTACATTGATGAATTTAATGATATAATATAAAAAAGTGACAGATCTTACTCCCATTACATAATATTATATAACACTTAGTGTTAATCACATAAAATATTGACAATCAATCTTGTCGACATATAAATCATATTTACGTCAATTTTTAAGCATCTTTTTCAAATTGACAACTTTAAAGTATCCATTAATGGTATCAATTTGAAAAAGCGCTTACGATTATTATTTCACTAAACGACGACCAAATACATAGTTAATTTTAAATTACTTCTACTTATGAACCATCAAGGTTCGAATTTAACTGCCAATATCTTAAAACACAATCATTGGAATAATATTTAATCACATGATCAATAATAAATAAAAAATATATATTATCGGTAACTTTCGTCTCTTGTATAAATCTTTTGTTATCATAAATTGACGCTTATCTCCACAACATTTATTTAAACTACTATAAAATATATTAAACAAATTTGTCATCAATGGCAAATATAATAAATTATAATATGAAAATATACACAAGACGCAATAAACATAATACTTTCGAATCCAATATTTTTATAATTTTATCTGTTTTAAGTTACGTGAGAATGTTGTCTGACCATAGGCACAGGAAGTGGAGACGGATCGTACAATTTATCTATGTAGGTTGTTTCGTTACTGAGCTTTATACATTCCTCAAGTGTTTTAATGAATGTGTCACACGTTGCACTGAGTGAACTAGCTGCATCATCAATTTTCTGAAATCGATATAAAATATTAAAATCTCGAACATGAGCCACCTAGATTAAACTAATGCATACTAACTTGTACTTCTGGACCGTCTTTATTATTTGCTGCATTTTTTACTGCTTCAACATGTTGCATTAGTAAGTCACAGTACAATTTCAATTCAGATTTCTTATACTTCAGTAATGAATCACCTATAAAAAAATACACTATATCTGCTTCGATAGTTCTCATAATTGGATATAGAAGAATACAAGAATCACCATACTAAAATTATGTTAAGGTCATTACTATACTACAGAATAGTTTTAGAAAAGAAGAAAATTGAGGATGGAATAGTACAGTTCGTAAAGTGTCAGACTAACTCTTGAGGTTGCGGGTTCGAGCACCATCAGCAGCACGAATTTTTATTTATAAAAAAATGCAATATTATCATTACATCACATCTATTGATTATAAATTATATTACACATAATAATTTATAATTAATAATATACAATAGATGTCACCAATTCCCAGACTTTCAGTCTGGTGGTTAATACTTACTCATATGTATTCATTATGTCTGATTGACTTACCTAGTAGGTACAGATTAACCCCCATTGTAATGCATTGAGTTTATGCCCGTCAAGTTACAATGGGAAATTAAAAAAAAATATAAAATATTGTAACTGATTATTATTTCAACCTTTAAGAGCAATTATATGGAAAAAATCTTATAAACAAATTATCTTTAATCGTTGCAATGCAACGACACGTTGATCTTTGCAAAAGAAAAGTTGCATAAAGATTTTAATTTATAAAAATATGATGATTTAACTGAGCACTTATTTTGATATTAAACATATACCATTTGAAACAACATAAACTTTGGAATGAGCATACAATTATTCAAAGAGATTACACAAAAATCACTTACCAATTGGTCTAGAATTAATACACGCTTTAGCAGTCCCCAATGCAACCAGCCATTGCTGTCTCTCTTGAGAACTAGCAGCTTTTAAATACATGTGCTGTTCGCCCGGTATCACTATGTCTAATCTAGCACCATCGATCGGATTCACTGTAAAAAAATAAAACATATGTAAAATTTTTTGAAAAGAATTAGATAATATTTTTGCAATCGTAGATATGATTTTTTTATTTACACCTAGACATATACGAGGGTGAGACAAAATAGTTATAAATGACCACTGCTTTTTAAATAGTAAAGCCCATTAAAATTCATTGACAAATAAATGTTCAATATGGTGATGCACCTATGTCACTCCAGCAAATGTATAAATGGACTAGAAAGCTCCGAAACAGCATGAGTTCTGTGGCAGACTTTTCTCGATCAGCTAAAAACACCAAGTAACAATATGAGTTCATTGTGTAAGTTAAAGGCATTGTAAAATAACTTCCAGAGATCATGCCATTATCAGCTGATTTCAGAATTGTTTCTTGCTGGGCATTTTGAAATCAGACCTTTGAAATTAGATCTTTAAAACAAAAGGTGATTGCTTCCTAGAAAAATCGTTTCTGAAGCACACAAGCGTATGCGGGAAAAATTTAGCTGCCTTTTTAAATTTTACATCTATGGAACCCTCAAAAAAGCAATGAAAGGAAAAATATTTAGGGTCGACAAAAAGGTGCAGCAGGCGGCTGCACAGCACTTAAACAAAAGATATTTTTCTAGAGGTTTCCATGTACTTTCTAAGCGCTGAAAAACTTATATTGAACATTGTGGTAGCTTTGTAAAAAAATGATGTTCAATACACTTATCCTTAAGTTCGCATGGTACTCCTTTTACGCGGTTTAAATATTATTTTATATATACTTCAAATCAAAAATATTTGGTTCCACGCCTTGAGTACGGTGATGTACAAACACATGGCTTACATCCACTTCTTTCACTTGACCTACATCTGGAACCTCTCCCACTGCCCATGCAGTGTGTCCTGAGTTGGTTTTTGGAGTTAATGCGTGTTGCGGAAGATTTTGCACGTTTACTTGATAAATTAAAAAGTTTATGTGAATACTATTCGATCAAGTTAATTACAAATTTCTTTCTATGCTTCAATTTATGCGATATTTCCTGGAACGTATCTACGGCGATAATAAAGGGATGAGTGTAAATAATGAAATAAAAATCACTCTTGAACTAGAAATTCTATCCCAAGACTTTTCGGTCAAAATTATTAACAAGAATGCAAAAACGTAAGTCTTGAATTTTTAAAAATCTCAAGAAATAATTTTAAAAAAAATCTTTGAGATTAAATTTAAGATAGATGTTTTTTAATAAGGGGAACAAATTAATATTGTATCCCAATGTTGTATTATATTTTAGAAGAATTAAGTTGCAGAAACACTACAGTGATGTTTGCTAATGTGATTATCGACTTTTAATGAAAAAGTTAAATAACAACAATTCTCCATTACAAGAAGAAATATTTAAAGAACTGAAAATAACAATTGAAGAACGTGAAAATAATAGAGTTGAAAACTTTTATGATAATTTTTTATTGATGTTCAAAAAATAATTGATTTCATTGGGTAAAGAACTGATAAAACTTTTATTTATTAAATAAATAATTCTTCATACAGTGAATCATTAATTATTTATGGAAATTTTAATGCGGAAGATTAATGATTACAAAGGAGTTGTAGAATACAATTTTGAGATAAATTGTAATATGAATATCCCTACATATTTTTCATTGTTTATGTCTTTGATGGTATTCAACATTGTACTTGGATATATTATAGGGGATATAATGTATTAAAGAACACGATAACTGTCATAGTTTTAATTACATTGAGATGAAACTTGTTTTAAAAATAGACCTTGTTAATATATCGGCTAAATTTATATTAAACCTGACCTACTATTTTGTTTCAAAACAGCTTATATTTATAAAAAATGTCATAACTCAGTTAAAAAAATCTTCATTGGAAAGAAATATAATAGTCAGTTTTTTTAGAAAATATGTTTAGTAACTTTTTAAGAAATGGTCAATAAAGCTCTGATTGTGGCTAGTTATAATAACAATTGCAAAGCTAATTTTTTTTATAACAAGATTTATATGTATAATTTTGTATAATCATATTTAAGATTGGATTATTTATGAACCCAATTCATTTCATGATCAAATTATAACTAACCATTTAATTTAAAAACGTAACATTTAATATAAAAAACAGACCATCCAATTATTACTGGTCAATAAATACACAGTATTATTTTTACCCTTTTTTTTTAAATACTTAAGTTTATGTCATGACTGTCCTTCCTAAAAATAATCGTTAGCTATGAAATATGGCCTATTCAAAATAATTTAGCTGTAGATTTAGAATAATTACAATATTAAAAATTAAATTAAAATATCTTTTTAGTTACTATTTGAATCATTAACACTGCTTCATATAAGTATAGTATTTTTGGTATAAATTATAACAATTGCATATATATCCTGAAAATAATATCAAAATGCTATATATATTATTCTACATATACATGAATTTTTCAGATCTATAATTAAAGCAGCAAACAAAAAATCAATATGGACTGAAACATAAAAAAAATGTTTAACTCTGGTATTTATCGATCATGTTAATATATATATATATTATATTACGAATTGGATTGTTAATAAAAAATTGTTTATCAAATGACACATGCGCATTGTTTACAATTAGATACACGTCGAGCTCGCGATAAGGAAAGTGGAACAGTTTTTTTGCTACCCGAACACGGAAGCCAAGGCTGTGTTCGATAAAGCGCCGGAAATAAATAGAAAGTGATATTACATAAACAGAGCGGCGAACGAAACATTCGACTCACCGTTGATTTCGCAAGCCGTCAATTTCACTGATCCTTTGCAGCCTTGTTTCACCGTGTCCTGGGACTTGTAATAGGACAATATGCCATTTTCCAGGACAAACCATCTCGTCTGCCAAGCTGGAAACAAAAACAAACAATTATCAAATAAATGGAATATATGCATTCAAATAAAGAGTGGAAAATGTATTTAAATAATCTAAGCTTACAACTCCAATAGTTTGTCCATTTCCAGAGGACTCCTTCAATGACAGGTCCCATCACAGCTGATGCCGAGCCTGAGCCGCTGACGACGAACACTAAATTTTGGTCTAGACAATGTCGATTGCGACTATAAGTGTTTACATACTATAATTATAATATATACGCATTACTCAATTACAACGCAACATTCACTTCATTATTTTAAAATTTAGAATACAAAGCGACCAAAAAAACGTTTCATTTTTATTTATGTATAAATAAATTTATTTTTAAAATATTTAGTTGAAGTCATATATAATTTTCTTTAAAGATAAATAATATACGTTACAAAAGAAATTGATAAGACAGTGCCAACTCTCTTGATTTGCATTAAATAAATATGGGTATTGTTATAGGATTAGTATATTTTTATTTAGATCTGAAATTCGTCAACGGTTCGTCATTTCATTTATAACATTAAACTAGCTCTAGAGAATTTAAAGGCTCTATATAATTTTTACAAATATTATAGATATTTAATTGTGTAATTTTGTTTAGACAATCGGTTAAGCGTTTTTAAACTAGAATTAATAAAACCTCATCAAATATAATACAAATATAATGTGTTTTCAATTGTTGTAATTTAGACTTTACCATACATGTTTTTAATAAGAAGAGTGCATTTTTTAGTTTTTTTTTATAATAAGAATCAAAGAAACGCTGTGGAAAACGAAAGAAGTGGTTAAGAGTTAATCACATATTTTGTATTTGCTTGCTCTTTACGTTTAAAATGGCCTACAGAACAGTATAAATTTAAAGATAGTTAAATGGTGTGTGATATCAGAACTACACGACTGATCGAGCTCGTCGCAGCTCTGGATAGTGGCTGGAGTTGTCCAAACGGTGACTGTAGTAACGGTACGTGCGTGAGATAGAGAGAGAAAGAGTCAAAACGTGAGTAGAAAGAGAAAGAGGGTGGGGCGATATAAATAGACCGTTGCCGACGGGCCACGTATTTGTAGGCTAATGTGAATGTAGTTTTGTGATTTTTGTTTAGGCGTGTACGCGACTGTTCACCAACTTTTTTTTGGTCCATTTCTATAAGTCTTTTTCACAAAACTTTGACGTGATACTTCATGGCCTTTTTTCAGCCGACACTGGACCACATTCAGAAATGGGCAATGTGGTAACTAATGTGGTAAACAAGACCGCGGACTTAAAAATATTTTATACGTCTAACATGAAGAGTTTAGTTAAATAAAATAATACAATGTATCAAATTATTCTAACCTAAAGCTTCCCGGAAAATTTTAAAATAACGAGAGAGGGAGGGAGTTAAGTCAAAATTAGCACCGTGGCACTATTTTTTAAGTGCCACCAGCACTTAACTAGCACTATGGCACTACTAGTTATGTGTCATCAGCTGCTGGACTTCTCCTCTCTTTATGCTTACCAACGATCATCACATACATTATTTTATAATCAACTATCGGCGAACGATTGGTGATGTGTGACAACTACACAAAGATCGAGCCGCTGCAGTAGTATTTTTATTAAAAGTATATAGAGTTTACATATTTGTTATTGAAATATATGCGAGTAAACGGCGGACGAGACACCACCGGCCGTTGTTCTCCCGTCGAGGTTTACCAAAATAATGTGCTGCCAGAGTGCGCCAAGTTTTGGTCATAATGAATTAATAAATAAGCCCCATAAACTTTATATTTTTTCAACAAAAATAGCAATAATTATCGCCCACTGAACTGTATATGCGTATATGAAAGTTTATAACAGTGAAGTCAGCAATGAGTATAACGTAAAATTTATTAGTTTGACAATCTTATCTGCTAAATAAGCTACATAACCCTTAGACCGCCGACCGGTAAATTGTTAATTACTCGCTGTACGCCATGCGTTTTTAGCGATATAATTTTTTGGCTACTTACTCTGTTTAACACATCATTACAGGCAAAATACTCAATTTTTATATTTTAAAATTATATATGTATGATTAACATGGTTTAAACATTCTAATTATATCAATAAACAAACATTTTTAGTCGTATTGTTGGAAATATGGAGTGAACAAAAAAAAATCTATTCGTCGGTCCGCGAGCTGGCTCGCGTACACACACCTACACACACATGAACGCGCGCGGCACTATACAAGCGAATGACAAGCAGGGTCATGCTCACACTGAGACAATTTTAATATATAAATCTGCAACGCATTTTTTCTTCGTCTGACCTACATCCTGTTATAAAAATTTACAAATCGACAACATTTCTTTGATGCATACAAAATCACATATATCGTACACAAAAATAACCCTAATAACCAAACCGTTTGTTTTTGATCAATGGTGTTTGCAATTGGTTGTTGTTGAAGGTTGTCATATTTCTTTATATATAAAAATAATAAATAATAAAACTTGATAGCAAGATACGATGTTACATTTAACTATATATAATTATATGTATAATTTATAATATATACATATTCTTCTTCTTCTTCTTCCACGGCACTACAACCGGTGATCGGTTTTGGCATTTCCACCTAATTTCTTGTAGGGCTTCTAGATATATCTTGAGTTTTAGTATTTCTTCCGATATTGTTTGTATTTTTCCTGGTAGTAATATTGCACATTCCAGCTTCCAAAATTGAAGTCCAATCGTTTATCTAGATTTCGATCGTCTAGGTCATTATGAATCGGGGCGGATTTATTATTTCTTTGTAATTTTTTCATAACTATTTGGATTTATCCACGTTGGTTGGTTTGCTCCATGATAAAAACCCTCCTCCTTTATCCGGGCTTGGGACCGGCAAGAGTGCAACATATCTACACTCCAGGCGGAATATGTAATATATATTACACACACACACACATATATATACAATAAATAATAAACTTTTCGACCATCGTGACGCATTGGGGTAACCTGTTAGGTCACGATGGTATTAATTTAATGTAAATAAATAGAACAAGTAAAATAAAATGATTCTACGACAAGGAATCGTTTTTGTTATTATTATTATTATTATTTAATATTTACTAAGAATTAATATTGATATTTTATTAATTATATCTTATTTATATTTATTAATAAGTATTTAATAGTAATTATTATTATTATTATTTAATTATTACAAACAATAAAAACCAATCACAAAAACAGTTGACAATATTAAAACAGTCGAAATAACGTATAAATATATTCACAAGTATTTACAAATCACAATTATCATTGAAATATTGATGACATAATTTAATTTCGATTCATAAATTAAAGTATAAAAAAACGAGTTTCCGCGATGCGTTTGTGCTAACCCTAAAAGTGGTCTAAATAAGCACGATCGAAACCACGCGCGAAATACAAACGACTAAAATTAAGGCGTGACTTTATAATTATATATACCACTGTTTCATCGCAAATTCTATAAATAAAATCACTGAAATCGTTTACTAGGAACTCAAACTGATTTTTAAAACATATATTGCCAACTTTTACCTTTCCGTTTCTTTAAAAAACGAAGGTTTTAACGAGCGCATCATATCATGCGCTTGGCGTTAGACAGTAGATTTAGTTGCGCATCATATCATGCGCTTGGCGTTGAAAGGAATAATAGTCTTTTTGACTCAACAACGACGATTAGTTTGACCGTATGCAAATAATTTGCCATGTAATTTAAAAGTCTAGTTTTTACTATTATTGAAACAATTAATATTATTGATAATTTAATTTAAGTAAAATACCTTTCTCTAAATACAACAATCGTTATTCTTTACATATTTTTACAACTTATATATTTTTTTAAATTAAAAAGTATTAATATTTTTTATTATCAGTTTTATCTGAAGAATATTTGCTCAAACATGTTTAAAATATAAACTAATACTACATATTCTTTTTAAATATATATGAAAGGCAATATAATTTATTTTATAGATTTATATCATTTTAATTGGCATTATATATCTGGCCGAAAAAAAATCTGTTTTGACATTTGTATGAGTAAATAAGAGGGCGTGCCGTGAAACCGTTTGTGACAGTTATCAAAATGAGTTTCAGTATTTCTCTGAGGTTCCTCCTCGTAGTTTTCTCTATATTAGTCATTATAAACACATGTAAGTTCTTCTTTTTATCTTTAATTCGATTGGTTATACTATATTGAATCAAATTCGTCAGTTTTAAACTTTATGTTCGTCAAACATTTTGACAGTTCCTAACTGATAATTGTGTTACGATATAGGTCACTCGCTAGAATGCTATGTGTGTTCTGATCAAGAAGAGAATAACTCAAAATGCACAACATCGCTCAAAATCTGCGAACAAGAAGAAGATGTTTGTCTGACGGAGATACGATGGGGCAGCACTCCTTATTGGTCTCAGGGGGCTATAAAACAATTTTACATATCAAAAAAATGCGCTACCAAAGCCAATTGCGTCAAACAGAGACAGCGAAACATGCCCTATTGTACGCACATTTGGTACGAAGATTGGACTTGCTCTGAATGCTGTCAGGGAGACCGATGCAATTACTTCATTATTGTAAGTATAATATACTATAAATTTATGAATAATACAATTTTAATAATTGTTAATATTATTTATTTATTTAGAGTGGAGGATCTGCAGTTACCAATAACGTTTTATTGTTTTTGACTACTTTTGTTTTATCGGCAATCAAGTTAATGTAATTATTAAATGCCATTCAAGAGTACATTACACTACCGAGAATGAAATTTTATAGTGTTTAGTCAGTGTATTTGTATCTTTTTATACCTAACATAAGTGCCTTTATTAGAAAAATATCTCAATTTTGATCTGTTAATAATATTATTTTTATACCTAGTGATTGTATTTAATGCTCCGTCCTTTATTATATTGATTATTAAATTGAAATTTAATTATAATAATTATTATTATATACAAATGTTTGTTTATGTATAAAATGAATATTGTTGTTTACAAAAAATAATATACATATTACAATAATAATAATTTTATTTCCAATATTGCTCTGTTTGTATTTTTATTAATAAGTAGTAGTTATTACAATTAAAACTCCGTCCATTTATTGTATTTTTATTGATCATAATATTGATTAAACAAATTATTATTTACAAATATTTAAAATCTAAAGAATTACTATATAATTTTATTTTATTCTTGACCAATGTTTTATGCAAAAAAAATGGTATTTTGAAAATGTTTTTATTTTTAAAACAACACTAGAAAATTTAAATTTTACTATGTGAATTTTTATAGCACTAATTGATTGCCATATCACATTAATATGTACAAATATAAATGTAAGTTAGTATCAATTTTTGTATTGCTTAGTTTTATACACAATTTTGTTTAAAAATAAAATGATCGAATCAGTAAAAATTATTTATTGCCCATAACATTAATATACTATATTTGTTTTTTTATTAATTAAACAGTACAAGAACAACTATTTATAAATTTAATCAACAGAAAAAGAACAATAGACATATTAATAACGATACCATAGTTTCGGTTTGTGTTATCTGAGTGCCAGTGTTTTTATTGCACGCGTTATCTTTGCAGCAAAAGACGCAAAAGTACTCTTCCTTGGTTTTGTCGCATACGTCCCATCCGAGTCCGCGGTTTATGTTTTCGTCATCGAAGCTGCAAGGTCCGAGGCCACATTCTCGTTTTAGCACAAAACCATGTTGTTCTAAACCAAATAATTTTATTAATAATGTAATAAATAAGAAGTGAATATTAATATTTTATACGTACTGTCTTTACTGATATGAGTCACACAACGATCTGATGAGGACGGACACGGTTGTATAGCTTCGGGACCACATTCTATGTTTGTATATTGCACGCATTGATAGCACGATATGTTGGTTGACAGACCAAACGCTGAAAATAATAATAAGACAAGATTCCTTTGTATATTATTGTACTATTGATTTAATAATTGCTCGATTATTTCAAAAATACGACAGTATATAGAACAAATTGATTTCACGTTTATTCCAGTAAATTATCAGGCTTGGATGATATATACCAAAGGTGGATAACCCGCGGACGCATGCGGCTCAGCCCGCCTTAAACATTTTTCCGGCCCGCGAGACTCTTTACAATGTACGTTTAGTATCATAATTATTATATTATTTATGTTTACGTGTAAGAATAATAGTAAACACAATAATAATAACTCATTATGTTTCAATTTTTTACTCCCAAAAAATGTCTATAGTGTATCTAAATCTAATATGGGGATATATAATTTTATATGTGGCCCGCAAGATCATTTGGGTTAGCCGCCCCTGATATATACACTACTTACTTAAATTTTAAATAAATATTTAATAGTTGCTAAAATCCTTAATATGTTGTTTCAAGTAGGTATAAAAAATCACATTGAAAATATAATATTTTGGAGAATTTTTCACTATGTATTCTGTATTGTTTCTTATTTATAAGCTCAAATTTTAAAAGATCAACCTTCTAATGAATAATGGCTAGGTTTAATTTGTGGAAAAAAACATCTTATACAAGTTCACATAAACACAAAATAACGGACATCAGAGATGCACATCATTATCAGAAGGCACTTTACTAAGCACAAAAAGAAATAGGTTAATGTATTAGTCTCAGAACTTGATAACAACCAATAAAAACGCCTGGACATGTGATAATGTGTTATTATCAAAAGAAAAGAAATTATGCAGTCGTGAAAAGAAGCCTCTGATGATATACTCAAAAAAAGTACTTTCCCACTATTATATCTATTGATCCCCAATTGACCAGAAGTGCAAAACAAAACCGACTGGCTTAGGACGAGAAATGCTAACGACATTTATTTTCGAGGTCATAATGTTGGAAAATGTATATTAATTCGCATAAATCAAAATTACAATCAATATCAATTTTACATACTATAAAGTTTATCTACATAAAAACGTGTTTACACCTATGCACGTGGCCACCATATTTATGATGACTTCGTAACACCATAATTATTCAACATAACCGCGCTTGTTCACACTATGACAGGGACGGAATTATTTTACGACTTATATGAGAAATAAGATTTTTGCGTTTTTCCAATGAACGTAAAACATTAAAACCAAATTTAGTCCAATGGGAGCGCCTAAAGGGTTTCACTTATCGGCTAGAATTCACGCCAAAAGCAATTGAGTCGTTACATGCTTGTTATAATAGAAAGACATTAATGCAACGACTTCCGTTGCTTCATCGAATATATAGTGCCGTAATAGTAATATAATATAATAAAACATTAATTGAGTTGCCCGTTTTAAATATGACTTGATTTTAATCTTGCTTTCTTTTTAAGCAATATCAATATTGAGCCGCGCAGATAAAATATTACGATCATTTACATATCTGTATGTATTACATATATAAAAAATAACCCTAATATAAAATAGTGGAGTAGTAAAATCTTCAAGCGATTTTATTTGATTTTATCTGTTTTGAAATTATTATAGGAACCACTGATTTAGAAGTTATTATGTCCAAATATGTCTCATATGATCGTTCGATCAGATGAATCTAATAATTTCAGAATTATAATAATAATGATTTAATCTTAATGCATTCTATAACAGTATACTGTTTTCTCTGGGTCGCAACAGGGACTGATTGATACGATATGCCAGTAGAACTCAAATAACTTTTTTTTTTAATTTATCAAGTATATTTTTTAATATTTATTTTTATATATTTCTATCTCTAAATGCATTAGGGCAGTATTTAGCGGATGCTAGTTTTTAGGTGCTCCAACGTTTCGGGTTTATCGGCGTAGACACGACCCTTAGTGTAACCCCACAACAAAACCAACGGCGTTAAATCGCATGATCTTGAAATAATGTGACCTGGGTACTTTTCACGCAAAACATCCAATGTTGTACCCGATGTGTATCAAGGTGCGTCGTCTTGTTGGAACTACGTGTCTTCCACGTCAATATCTTCGATTGCGTGGTAAAAATAATTGGTTATTATGCTCCTATAGCACTCACCATTGATTGTTACAATCCGACCTACCACAATGCGCACCAGTCACTTTTTATGCATGTAATGGTCCGTCGTGAATCATATAAGGATTTTCCTCATATGCGGCAATTTTGCTTATTAATATACCCAGAGAGGTGGAAATGTACTTTATCAGAGAAGAAGATTTTCTTTGAAAAATCAGCATCAACTTCCTGCTGCTCTAACATTCAATCTACATAAATTCTTCGCTGTCCGTGGTCTCTGCACTTCAGTTATTGTGCTATCTTAATTTTATACAAGTGTAGGTGCAAGTCCAGATGCGAAATGCGCCAAAGAGAGCAATAAAAGCCCAAAAGATGCGAACGTCGACAAATTGACAATTTCTGGTCTTCGTCTACACTTTAATTTACAGGAGCAATATTTTCAGCTGAACGGTCGCCACGATGATGCACAGTCTCGTCGATTTTGTTCCCTACTTTGCGAATTGTTCGCTCAGTAGAACGATGAAATTGATCATAATTTTCCCGTAAATTTCGATACACAGTTCGTACAGAATTGTTATTTCTATAGAAAATTGAACAATTTTAACGCGTTAATCGTTGATGCAAACTAACATTTGACACTTTGAACGCCCGTGATTATTGACAGCTGTCTGATTTACAATGCTGCCAAAATTGGAAACTCGAATTAGATCACCCTATATAAATAAAATAGATTTACTGCCTATCGGTGATTTATTGGGGGCTTTTTTCTTATTGGTAGAACTTTCTACCTAAAGAGATTAACATATAGAGAGCAGACTAATATCTTTTGGTTAATTTATATTACACTTACGTAGTTAAGATTTATATTATTATTATTTATAGAAAATATATTTCATTCACAATATCTAACCCATTTTTTTAAAAGATCTCAGTGCGTTTATCTATATGGAATTGTGTATATACAATTATATGTATATGAAAATATATTTAATTTTTTTAGTTTATAAATATGTTCAGTATGCATTTTTAATTATCGTGTCTATTTGTTTCAACAAAATTGCATTTGTAACTCCTAAAAAAACTCAATACGAAAAAATATAGTATATTAAAATTTTTGTAATGAACAGTATGAATATAAACTTTTGTAATAGGTTTCAGAATCCACAGCACTTTACATATCCCATTAAATAAATTTGGCAAAGAATGTCCTTTAAATTCGCCAATTCGCCCCTGGGTTATATGTACGTGCGCGGTGTGGACAAGAGTAAAAACGTTTGGAATGTGAACGATCGATAGAGGGATGCTGAGTGTACGAAATGGTATCTACACCCTCTCTTTTAGAACTCGACACCGAAAATGAAGTCAGTATGCTATTTTATTACAGGGAAAAACCTATTATATATACTAATTATATTACAAATAAGACATATTAATCAAAATAAATTTTAATTTCACGTCACTGGACGCCACTGAATTCCCTATTTGATTGAATATGCTTATGCCTATTTGAGAGTCACGGTAAACGATCAAAGACTTGTAAAGGTAATTTATCGACTCAGCGAGCGATTAACACAGGATATTAGGGTAGCTCTAGTATACCGATATAAGTATTTCATAATATGCGATGCATATAATATGTACATCAAAGGGTTGAAAATATAGCAAATAATTATTATAATTTATATAAATAATTTGGTCTGATTATTTATATATCTAAACATACAAATTAGATAAATTTATATTATTTCAATGTATGCTTGATAATTTGGAAAACGGATTATTTATTGTATTTTATATTTATTCAATATAGTTTATTGGTTTTTGTTGAGTAATTCGAAAAATAAAAAATATTACGTCATCAATTCTCATATAATACAGTTATAATATTACATATATTTAAAATATGTGTATAATCGAACGATTGGCATAAGATTATGAGCGCGTATGTTTCATCAAATATAAATTTAAAAACTAATTTGCTTCAAATGTGTATTTAAATTCATATCAAACTTAATTTAATATTTTATATTTTGCTTTAAATATACATTTATATTATAATTAAACACATATTATTCTCTCAATATATTAGGACTAAAGTACTAAATCGAATTTGAATAATCCTAATCCAATTATAATATATATATACGTAATATACGAAAAGTAATCTAATGAAATAAAACACTCTGGGGTTCTCATATTACAAACTATACAAACAGTTTTAATTTTCATTTAGCTATATAAAAATTTAACTGAATAAATATTCAAAGATTGTTCTTAGATTCGATTTACTGAAATAAGATATTCTGATTTCCATTTTCATGTTTATATATTTATAAAAAAAATATTATAAAACACGTACTTGTTAGCTATTTATTCAATATTAAATTTAGTATAAACTCAAATACAAATTCAAGAGTCAAGAATGAAGATATTTCGACTTTCGTTTTCAAATTTATATATTTATGAAAGTTTTAATTTGTTATAAACTATGTATAATACTTGTAAGAATTTCTCAGTATAATCTCAAATGGAAATTCAAGGATTCAAGTTTGATTGATTTTTCAATGAAACTAACTGGTTAATATCAGTATAAATGAGGAGCATATTAAACAATGGAATCACTCAACAGACAATGTTACAAAAGGGGACTGCAAATTGCACTTGATAATAAAATAATTGGCTAATTGACTTAAATGTTGAAGATGCATGTATCATATAACTGCGCTGTAAATTGAATCATCTGACGAAAAAATAAACTACAAAAATATATCATCTTTGAAAAGTGTTAGATGAAATTTGACAATTTTTCGAATTTAAAACACATATTTATGTACATATGAATACATGAAAAGTTAGAAATAAAGAAACGTAAATAGTTATAAATAAAAATATACATGTAAAGTGATAAAGTATACATGGAGTAGTAAGATAATGTGAAATTAAGCTTATTGAATTATCATATTATTTGGCAGTCTTCCAAATAACAAGCTTTTTACAAAGATATAAAACATAACATATTTTGTAATATGAATGAGAAATATACTATATGATAATTTGCTAACGATTTAAACAAACACGTTGGTTCGGGAATTCAATGCCCAAGCGTGTGCAAATAATGCCCATATATATTATTAGTTGTATCATTCAGCTTCATCCAAATGCGAATATTCGTTAAAATATAAAAATATAGAAATAGACTCTGAAGAAAATCTAGATATCCGCATTCGAATAATTATTACAAAATACTTATCAGAAATTATAATTCAGTTGAGTTTTTTGTTCGTAAAAATAAATTTACTAAATCACTATAAGTACTAAATTTCTTGCTTCGCGGCTCAATGAACAACATCATTTTATTAAAATAAATTATCAGCTTTCGCTGCGCGGCTAATTAAGCTTTTCAAACGTATAGCAACTAAATAGTAAAATAAATGTGTAATAGTATTTTATTCGATCAAACACCTATAATATTTTGCTCCTTCTTGTATAAAATTAACGATTTTTAAAATTGTACAATTTCACACTGCGTGGCTATATTTCTTATCTCAGTATACAATCAGGGGGGGCAGTAAAGGCGGTAGCCCGGGGCGCCAGCCACAAAAGGAGCATAATTTACTGCGAATGAGAGTGCAATTTGACTACATTTAACAGTATCGATGTCTCCTCGATTCCTCGAAAAAATTTTGGAAATGATTTTTAAACACAACTTTCCGTGGCAATCTTTTTTTAGCTTTCGCGGCAGTCTGTCTTCCGTAACCTTCCCGGGAAAAAAAACACGAAATGAATTTTAAACAGATTTTTTTTAACTCTATCATGAAAAAAAATGAGATAGTTTTTGAACAAATATTTCTGGGACGATTCTTTTTCTAAGCTCTCAAGAAAATTCTTAAATGACCTTTATTGTCTTAGAGCCCGGGGGCGCTGATCATTTTCGGCCCGGCCCTGTGTACGACGATTTATAGCACAAAAAATACAGTTTTTTAAAAAAAAACTAAAATAGTGCTTATTTTCTTAAAATAAAATATTGGAAATCTGACCACCTTAATTAAAATAATTCAGATGTGTATTGAAACACATTTTTTAATCCAAAAAATGTGATCGGATTTATTTTTATACTTCATACAGATTAATAGATGGCGTAATATTTTCTGAAAAAAGTTTTTAGCAGCTACTGTTAAAAGCCATAAGCTTTCACAGAATAATACACCATACATACATATAAAATATAAATTTAAATATATATATATATATATATATATATATATATATATATATATATATATATATATATATATATATATATATATATTTATACATATATGTATGTAAGTATGTATAGTATACATACATTTTACATATTGCGTCACACTTCCATTATCCTCCCAGTTTTTGTATCGCTTCCCTACATTCCCGCATTATTAGATTACGAGTTTTCCCCCGGTTTTCCGTCATGAAAATATCTCCTTTCAGCTCGAGACGCGGAGTCGGATCTTATTCCGGAAATTGAATAAAAAGCGACTTGCCTTTGTACGGAATATGGATCGAATAAGAAACTGAAGTTAGAGCTCCACTATCTATGTACAGATTTTAGCTCGTTGTTGATAAACATTGGAAATTTAATTATTGAATTAATCATTTGTCAGTAGTATGCAAAATACATATTCATGCATATATTTTCGCTTAATAATATGTTAAAATATATCATAATATTACAGTAAAAATTATTTTTAGATGTAAACATTTTTTTTTAATTGTACATACCTGCTTTTATATTTGACGTGACGAACAGTAGAAACAGCAAGCCGTCATAAATAATTCGGTTCATGTTGGTGTTATCATAAAAGCGTAAATTTATCGAGATCGATACAATATTATTGTAATTTATTGAGAGATCGTGAACACCCCTTCACAGCGGCGGCTGGCAGCCTACTGAGAGGGGAAACGTTTCGAATGCTACAGGACGCTTTTCTCCCATCCTAGTTGCGCGTCCTGGAATACTCGTTATCATCACGCAGTTTTCTCGAAAATATGACAAAATATTTTCAAAATAATACAAACAAGAATCATGCTAGAATCAGGAAAAATTCATGAAATAATTTTTATTGATAACTTGAACAAGTTACTAATTGATCAAAAGCTTCGTTCTCGAACAGTTTAGAACAAAATATGATGTTTCGGTAAAATAAAAAAACTAATATAAACCCAAACTATGTGCAGTACTTGAAAAAGTCAATTGAAATCGTATAATAGCATATATTGGCTTGCTACAAAATTCTGAATTTCTGGTTGATAAAATCTAAAAAGATATATTTCGCAACAGCTCGACTGTTATATACACTCAGTTAACAAGGTTTTCTGGTGAGTATGATGAAAATTTATATTTTATAGTGCAACTCATACAACTTTTGAAGATTTAATCATGTATGTTCGCTCATTGTTGTGCAAAAGAAGTGGACCTATTAATTGAATAGTGCAGACACCAAAAGTCCCAGTTTTTCTTATCTGTAATCGTTTCGCCATGAAGTGCAATATACCAAGAACAGACTTATTGATGATGAAATGTAGAGAGAATTCCACTTTCTCTCAAACGTAATTCCAATGTCTTTATTGGAAGTCTAGATCTTTCATCTCGAAACGTATGATCTGAAAAGTAAATGATTGTTAGCAGTCCATTTCCACAAGGAGTCCAGATAGGTCTAAAAAGATGACGAGTCGGAAATCAAATTGCAACTTAACTAAACCAAACTAAGTACCATTATGTATTTGTGATTGACTCTCAAGGCATTGCTTTGTGCACTAAATATGTTGTCACCATCCAAATAGCCACCCGTAACTGTACATGTATTAGTCTCAGTAAGCGTATAAATTACTTGACACTTACACACATCACTCGACTGTGAAACCAGAAACCAGAGAAACACTTTTACAACTTCCCCACTGCCTATTATAACCCCTTTTGGATCAACCTAGACTCTTTATTATTTGACACCGCCGCCTAATACTAATTATTGCATTTTGTCTGCTTATCGGTATAATTTATATCTGTGAAATAAATTTATATATCAAACAGCTCTAATGACTAGATTTTTTTATGTAAGTATATATTTTATATGGATAATTACGCCTCAGAATTTCATTAAAAATATATAGTTGTTTAGAGTAAATATTCCACGCTGGACTCTTACTGCTTTATAATCGATAAATATAGCAGCAATTTTATTTCACTCGAAACCACAAAATTTACCGAATACTTATTATATAAAAATATCGTATATTAATTTTTAACTCGTATTTTATTCTATAATATATTTTATGGTTATGTTCTATAATAAGTTCAAAAATAATGCAATAAAAATATAAGGTGAAAAACTCTTCATTTTACTACCTTTTTTATATTTTATCGGGAACGATAGCAGTAAAATTGTAATGTAAACTATTACACTTACCTAGAAAACTATCCTATGTAAATGCTACGACACTACAACCATTAATGTTTGACAAAAAAAATGATATACTATATATGTATACAATTGTTAATATTATTTTTTATACATTTACCAAAATTACATGTCAACATTGAACCTACATACATACATATATGTATCATACAACACGGAGCTTTTATACATAAAGCGTAATCAAACAAATGTGTTCAAGCAACCTTTACTTATAAACATAAATTGTATCAGTTGTAATGATATTTTTACTGTTACATCAATATTTATTCAATAATAATTTATAAATTATATTTACGTATATTTACCGTAACAACAATCATGCGATATATCTAGCTTTGAAAAACGCTTTTTAAAGAAATCGTATCGCTTGTCTAAATGGGACCCTAAGGCAGTTGGGTGAACCATCAACTATTCTACGCCCTTTTTCATTTGGCAGAGTAAACGAAGGCACATATATAACATAAAAATGATGACGTCAGAGCTATGTTAGTTTCCGTTTTAATTGAAATGTTTATTTTGATTGAATACTATAATAACTGTATAAAGTAATTTTATTAGAAACTAAATATAATATATCAATTAATTAATAATTTACACTGCTATATTATGCAAAATGAATAATTAATTATTTATGTAAGGAAATATGCAATCGATGTTTAAAGAAGTTAATAATGCATAGGATGTATATATTACAGGATATTAAATTATATACTTCGCACAAGTTTGATCCGCTAAGCTGACGCCCCTTGGGTATTGCCTTCCGTGCCAAATGGATAATTCGACCCTGATTAAAACGTCAATTTTCATAGTGGATATAATTTCCTGGTATGAGAGATATATGAATAAACGTTTGTCATTGTTCATATTACTTCAGGATGATACTAATATTCTATTCTAACTGTATTAATATATACAATATACATGCACTCGTATAATACAATTTGCGTGTTGATTTACGATTTGATAAAGTTCTATCGGGGATTGACAACGTTTTATTATGATATTTATAGCTTTTATATTTTCTATATAATATACATATGTATGTATATTATTGTGTTTATAAACTTTATTTTAATAGTTTGTGCTTGACAGCCAAGTATTGACAACACATTTTGTCACGCTCAGCGATTTCTTTATTTTGAAAGAAGGCAGAAATCAAGATGGGTGACCTAGCGCATCAACAAACGATAAAAATGTAAAAAATAATAACCCTAATTGCGACTCTCAAGACCACTTTACCCGCAGCTGAAAATGGCAATGTCGATACACTTCAGAAACTTAAAAAAGTGCTTCATTAAATAGACGCTACGCCGAAAATACAATTAATTGTATTCCGATACGACACTCTTATAGAGATATCTTTAAAATTTCTCTGAATCCTCTGAAACAATAAGTTTTTCGTTTCCCTGGGATTCTAGACAATAAATCCATTTCAATGACGCTATGAATAAGTGTCTTACTGAACGTGAATCTCCAACAAATTGTTAAGTGAAATGCGCTCCGCATAAAGAAGCATAGCATCTGATCGACTCTCATTCAAATTATTCTGTTCGTACGACACTAACAAGCCTTCGAAAAAAATATTTCTATTCTAACACTACACAACGACTCCGTATTAAAATTAATTCGTATAACACTAAATGTTTGCAACCCCTATTGAAATGAAAAGTTCTTCACACGCGATATTATTTAACAATGGTCCAATAAAATCAATAAATCACAGTTATCAAGCAGATTCTATGTTTTCATGACCGTCGATATCTATTCTATAATTTTAACTAAAAATGGCGTACATGTACAGTTTTTGTTTCTATCTATCGCTTCGTTTAGGGTCTATCATTGTGGGATTTTTGACAATGGTAAATATATTCATTTCATTATTAAATTTGCACATAGATTGTTTTTGAACAACATTTTCAGATACAAGCCATCACAATGATAGCTTTGCTAGGCATAGCAATCGATAACCCAAAAACAATTTCAGAACAACTAAAAATATGGAATGATGAAAATAACTTAATTTTTGTGACTTCCTTCTTTGAAAATTTTATTTTAGGTAAATACATAATGGTAAAAGTGAAAAATAAATAAATACTGAATTAAATGTATACAATTTGGTTTGTTTCAGATCCAAACAAATATAATATAAATATTTTAATATTCCATTCTTTTCACGCAGTATTTTGTGCCATGTTGATATATGGAGCATATGTGGTACGTTTTTATAAATCTAAGGGAAAAATATGTAATAATTAACACAGTCGATTAATTCAATTTTTATTTACTTAGAAAAATACGCTAGTTATGTATCCTTTTGTAATATGCGAGCTCATCAGATTGGTAGCATTGTTTGCTTGTCATTTTGTTGGAATGATGATTGTAAAAGAAAATGTTATAGATCTCGGAGTTCTCATTGGACTTAGTGTTCTTGGTGGATTCATATTACGTATGTAGATGTACATATATTATTTATGTATTATTTATGTATATAATACATTTTTTTACAGTTGGAATGTTCTATATGTGGTTTTGTACACTAAGTCTTGTCCAAGTCATCAGAGAATTAATAAGAGAGATTGAAATTACGGACATTACTATCTATCCTAAAAATCCTGTTCCCATGACAGATGTTTACACTATAAGGAATAAGTTTTTCTATAATTAATATAATTTAACTAAACTACATTGTTAATAACGATACAATATTTTTAACTTTAAAATTAGTTTTAATTTTATATTATATACAATAAACTATAATGTATTAGTATAAATGATTGTATCATAAAGAATAAAGAATATAAATACCCAAAAAATAAAAAAATGTTATTTTTACCTTTAATTTAAATTTTTATTTTATATTATATACAATAAACTAAAATGTATTAGTATAAATTATTGTATCATAAAGAATAAATAATATAAATACCCAAAAATACAATATATGAACCCATGAGTGACATATGCCCTCGTGCCCGCCTGACAATTTGTTAAAATAAAAATATTTTTTTATTTATATAATATCTATGATTTATCTATTTTTTACACGTTTATTTAAGTTCAAATAACAACAAATATAAATTATTTTCACTTCACAACAGTTGATAGTCCAGTCGTACAAATGTGTGCAACATTTAGATACACTGGTTTGCTCGTGATATGGCTCTGCATCGTAAAAGTCATTTTGAACCCGAGTTAACTCTTGGTGACGTAAAGTGACGACCAGACTGGACTGAATCTGACGATCGAAGTGTAAAGGTCTAGCCTCATTTTAGGTTGTATGTATCAATTTGTCGTAATCTCTACGGGAGGCGAGCTCAGGCTGAACTCTCGTGTATTTCCAAATCTCAAGTGAACTAGGAAGTAGTGTAAATAGATTTTACTACGGCGGCGTTCTCACTTACTTATTGTCAGTTATATGAAATAAGATCTTAATTCTTCCGTATGGCCTCTTCGCCAATCATGAGTGATTTACAGTATATTTATTTTTTTATGCGTCTGATGGCTTTTATTTGGCCTATGGGAAACAAAATAATATTCACCATCAATAGTATCATACCGGTCTACCCCACTGCGGCTCTCGCTTGCGACAGTCTAGGTAGGAAGTCGGACCTAGCCTCAGTCCACTCAGTGAACTGGAGCGAAGTCCGACTAGGAACGGGTCGTAGTTGCGAATGGGCTGAAACACCCGAGTCTTATACAACTGCTGAATAAGGGCTGACAACCCAAATCCTTAGATCCAGTCTATTTATTCTCAACAGTCAGTGGACAAAAATAAATACACACAAAATTCATGTTACTGATATGTGTTTTATATATTATAATAAAAAATTAAAGCATACATATATAACTATAACAATAACTGCGTTATCATCTAACCTCAATAAAAAGTTAAAACCGCCACATTTTTGGGATTCAAAATTCCATAACAAATTTGGAACAATAATTATTAACCGTGTTTACAGAATGCATTTAAATGCTTTAAAAATAAAATAAAAATTGCGATAAGATAATAATCTCGATAACCGTAACACAAGAACAACAAACCAATGCTGTCCACCAAACCAATGAAAATAAATTTTAGTGCCATTTCGCTAGTCCGTTGTGGGCAAAATTCCTTTTTAACGGTCCGCTCAAATGCCATTATTTTAATAAACTTTTGGTCAGTACCTATATTAAAAGGTCAGATTGATTATGGTCCCAATACTATATGACATAGTAACCACTTAATATTTATACTCACTATTTATTATTTGTACTGAGTTATTAACTTAATTAATACTGACCATTATGTTAATAAAATTTTAAGTATTAATTTATTTAAATACTGATTATTTATTTAGAAGTCTTGTTATAATTGCATGTAAAATATTTGTTGTGCTCAACATTTGAATGCTTGTATCCATTTCCATCTTCCGAGCAGCTGTATTTATCTTTTATGCGTTGCTTAACAACCGTAAAATGAAAACACAAACAAATGGCGGAGTTGCATCTGATAGGTGAAATAACTGGAGCTTACGGATTCAATTGTGAATCATTATTTTGTCGTTACAGTATACAAGGAGGTAATTCAAATAATAATTTAATTCCAATATTATTTATTTATATATTAAAAATTTCATAGGACCCAACTGGCGAGTGATATCAGGCAACTTAGAAGGACAAACTGCTGCTGATTCTCCTCTATATGAAGATCCTGTTATTTGGTCTCATCCAATAGACGTCCACTTTGCTAGTAAAGGAATTCAAGGTTATTAAAGATGAATATTAAATATATATTTAAGTATTAGTTATGTAAATATTTTCATAT
Organism: Plectrocnemia conspersa; assembly: GCF_051122295.1. NCBI lineage: Eukaryota > Metazoa > Arthropoda > Insecta > Trichoptera > Polycentropodidae > Plectrocnemia > Plectrocnemia conspersa. The sequence continues at coordinate 18,590,610 of NW_028277167.1, forward strand.
TAAATAGGTTGGCCTAAAATTCAACTACAAATCCATTGCTTGGACTACGTTGGTCGCACTTGGATAAAAGGCTATTCGGTCAGAGCTATTCCTTGTTCTCCTGGTCTTCATATAATCGACGCTCCGTGTTGGGCTCCTAGTGCAACTACAATATATGATAGAGTATCACAATTCTTCTTAGGAGGTGGACATCAATTGTTGGCACCAGATATTCTATATACCGGACAGGATAGGTATGAAATCTCTACATTATTCTTAGGATAAATCACAGACGTCGCTACTGGAATTATCATCCATATAAATATGTAATAATGAAAATATATATTTTTTAAACATTTTCATGTTGCAATAAAACATTTTTACTTACTCAGAAGTCTTCATTCTGATTCAATTCTTGAAAATGTATGTCATATTGGTAACACTACATGCACTACAAATTACTCCTTGCTCAACTCAAAAGAGACTTAGCCTATGTTTCAGTGAAGAGGTACAGCTCCATTACTTTCTGGCTCTTTTTAGCTAGAGTAATAATCCCAGGGTCATTAAATTATTAATTTCAATGGATTTCACTTCTTCCATACTCAAAAAAACAAATATCGACGCCGCTCCTCCTTGCTGCATGTTACAAGAGCAACGTCCATTTTAAACAACTGTTGTGAATTTTGTCAGACACTTTCTGTAACAGTCAAACATCCATAGTCCATGAGTATATCCAGCAGTGAGAATTTACCTTCATGATGCCTTCGACCAGTGGTATAATGAGGCCAAAACGTCGTTCGGGTACATTTTTCCAAGACTGAAACGCTTCCCGGTACGATTTGTTATAAGATCTGTTAAAATTTCTTTGTCCTTTAATATTGGCATTTAACTGACTATAATCTTTAGTTCTTAATACTGTATATGTTCAGATTACCTCATTAAAAATAGAACACTAACTGACTAGTTATAAAGAAAATTTGACTTGATAGTGATTTATCTTTTAAATTTCCTAAATGTAATGAAAAATATGAACTTAATTTAATATTTTAAATTTCAGATATAAATTGAAAGCACACTCTACAGGCACTGTAAAACTGCAGTTAGAAATAGTAATGAAAAACTTTGCAAAATTTGGAGTTGAATACAAATAAACATGTTTTGTGTATATAAATTTAGTTTAATTGTGTTCATATTGAGTTTTACTCTAATTTATAGAACAAAAGCTGTAAAAAAATCCATTCTCACTATGAATTTATTAAACACGGCGCTTGAAAGTGAATATGAAATCATAAATCAAGAAACAATAAACGAAAAAAACGTTGCCAACGCACAACAATCCATGGGTTCGGAATCTGCAACGGAAGTAATTTTAGGAAACGACACAAATGAAAATGACATTGTTTCTATTATGTATAATAGCGAAGCTGTAACACAAGCTTATAATACTACTACCATGGAAAATGTTACAGAAACAGATATCAATAATGAGGAAATAACAGAAATGGTTAATACAACGTTTTCAAACTCTATCGAAACTACTACTATTAAGAGCAAAGGCAAGAAGAAGAAAACACCTAAAAAACATCGTCGGAAAACAACTAATACACTTCAGTATTGTCATTGTGATTTAACTGTAAGTTTTATGATAAAATAATACATGTTTACAATTACACAATAGATAATATTTACAGAAAAATGCTTGTGATACTAATTGCTGTTGTGATGACGAGTGTACAGAAGCCGATAGAACAATATTTGATAAATGTTTGCTAGAACCACACATATGGCACATTTCCAATTTGAAATATTGCAATGCTGATGACATATACAAAAATAAATCACCGTGGTTGATTGATATATTGTCTAATAGTATGTTTTGCGTTTTGAAAGACAATTTACCGCCAAAGATATACAAAAGTCCATATAAGGTAATTCTTTAAAAAATATTTTTTATTAGAGTACATTATACCATAAATATATATTACATTATACCAAAAATATATTTCAGGCAATAACAGCAAGTGAAGAAATTAACTTAATAGCCAAACGACATCATTCATGGTCATTTTTTGAAGACAAAATACCGGATCCAAACATAGCTTTAAAATCATATTTCTACGGTAGTGATATATGGATTATTATGAATTCAACTCTACAAATATTAGGTACTACAACGTGGTTTATATAAATCAATATTTATAATCTAGTACATGTTTTTTTAGAATTACCAAATAATAATTTCAACATGATATGTAATAGCAAAACACGTGCAAAATACTTGATAAATTATAAGTCACACTGTATAAATAAACTTCAAGACCTAAAGACACAAGATATATTTATGAATCATACTAAAATGTATGTAATATCTTCACCAAAGCTATTTAATGATACTTGGATACTTAAAACACAGGTATTATTAAAACCGTAATACAATTTATATGTATAATATATGTAGTGTACTTTATTTGCTTTTATTATCTTCAGGACTGTCCTAAAAATGTATGCATTCCACTCGAAGGATTTATTTGTAATTCTTACAAATGTGATCAGATCAATAATGTTACAAATAATCAAACAATTATAACGTCGGTGAAATTCCACCTTTTCAGCAATGGCTCAGCAGGATTTGTGAGTGCTAAAGTATATTTTGGATATTCAGAGAATATAAGCAATGATGGCTTTATAGAGCAGTATTTCGAAGTGGTCCATTTATGGATTCCATTGAATGATACTAAAAAAGAAACACACGTTAGCGGAAATCCAGGTTATCTTATGAGTAAACCAATAATCAGATCAAAGATGGTCCAAGTGACGGATAAAAATACTTCAATATCTTATACAACTATGGATTATTTTGTAGATGAAGATGATTATATGTTAAAAAATGTATTTTATATACCGGAGAATAGAAATGGATTTTGTGTACTTTCTAATATAACGTATAATTCTATAAACTTCGACGAAAATGTTCAATCGAAATGTAAAATAGCCTATTTAATTGAGAAAAAATTTGATAACGAATATAATGCTACAAATATTTGCATAAATTTACAAAAATACTTATTTAATTTTATATCTGACGATTCATATTCAGAGAATAAAACTATAACATATATATCGATTTATGGGAATCCTTCGTTAGATACAAACGATTGGATAGAATTCATCAGCAATTTACCCCAAAGCGTAATCAAAGGTAAATTTGATAATAGAAAGATCATTTGTGAAAATATTTGTAGAAAAATATTTTATGAATTTGTTTACGCTCACGTTAGTTCAGCGAATAGTAAAAGAAATGTGCATCTACTCGGCGGCAGTCTAAAGTATTTGATTGAAAACGAAGTTAAATTTGATATCATAAATGGACAGATTCAACTGAATTTAGAAAGCAACGTTAGGTTTTACGATATGACGACGTCGCAATACGACGAATATGCAAAAGGTCCTCATCTTTATATCACTTTGCCAATTGACTTTTTCTATCCATTTACTTATAATAGTTGCATATCAACAATTCATAAAAATGTTGTATTCCAGTTGTTCATAACTTCCATCCTTTATCCATTCTTTCAGATAAAGGTTTAGTTAATATGCAAGATTTTTTAAATGGCGCCAATATACTCTGAAATATAAAATTAAGTATTATTATAAAGTTTTTACAAGAATAAATACCTATAGTAAAAAATATGTTGTTCTAATTTTACCTTTTTATTTGAATCAATCGTATGAGTGTAAAAGGTAGTCATGTTGGAAGAAGTATCATATAATGGATAACTTTTTACCTAAATTAATAAAACTTGTTAGAAATAATGTTAAAATTACATTTAAAAAATATACATACATACATCATTATATTGAGGTAAAATACTACTTTTGAAGCTAGATTTGTATTCTGAATGAGAAACTTCCTCCTGTGGGTCGAAAATAAATTCTCTGACAATTTCATTAGTTTTCTTATTTAGTAAATATTTTTCCAGCATCATTCTCCTTTTACCTGAAATAAACATTCTTTAATATTTTTAATTTTTTCAGATTTACAATTTATATACTAATACCAAATTCTTGTTTCATTGGCTTTTCTGGCGAATGATATTTTGATTTCATTTCAGTGGATATATCGTTCTTAATATTTTTATCGAATAATAAGTTGTGCGAATAATTCTTACTGCCATCGTAATAAGTATTTTCATGCTTTGATACCGACGGAAATACAAGTCTTTCTTCTTTATTATTGGTTTTCTGATTATCGAATTCATGTTTAAAATGTTTCGAACATGTATATTCCATTATTATCGTGTTAATATAGAAAAAACATACTCTCGTTATCGTTGCTAAGGAACATAAATAAAATGGTTAGTGATAGTAATAGAAAATGTGTCCATAAAGTTCTGCTCTTAATTAATCTTTCAAACTTGCCAAAGTGTTTACCAATGATTTTTGAGAGAGTTACTACTTGCCATAGAATTGACTCCTAAATAAAATATAAGAGTGAGAAAATTTTAGGCTCTATGGGAGACTCGCTACTGAAATCAATAATGGCGGTCTACCATTGGTAAAATTTAACTACGCATACCTCCCCCCTCTCTTTATAAAAAAATATCGGTAAACTAACAAACAATGTTTTGCATCAGAATGGTGACGGGTGGCAATTAGACACATATTGAGCCACTGCAGTAATGTTTTATTGAATAATTTGAAGTTATTTACATGGTTATTTGCAAATTACCGGGGCGCCGAACCGCCTGAAGATTGCCAGTCGAGAGAATAACTGTCACGCCAGTGCTACCTAAGTGCCGCCAAGTTTTGGCCATAACAAATCTAAATTTAAATGTAAATAGGCCACAACAAATGTAAATAAATTTTAGAAAATGAACTAAAGAAAAACAAAGACAATTCCTGTGCAGCGCATATTTTATGGGTGATATTTTTGTGGTGTGATGGCAGCACCGGGGGGAGAAGAAAGGCGGCCGAGGGGAAGACGCGCAGGACTCTCTCTTAAACCGGACAGCGACCCAGGCGGACGGCAACACAATTTTACTTTAAATTGCAATTTTCCGTGAAAAAATATCAAAATACAATTGTTCACAAAACATCAACGTTTGGTATATTTTACTTATTTACTTATATTTTCCTGAAAACAACATGACCAGATTTAATCCGGCGCGTATGGTGCGATACTTTCCCTCTCGCTCGCTCGCGTGTTAAGTGACGAGAGTAAGTGAGAGTTGAGTGAGGGCGTGCGGAACGCATTGAACACACGCCCTTATCTCTCACTCACTCTCGTCACTTAACACGCGAGCGAGCGAAAAGGATAGTATCTCACGGTACGCGTCTGGGTTTGATCTGTGCTCCCAACAACCTCTTGCATATATTATACTTTTTTAAATAAATATTTTAATTATATATGTGATACTTTAATAGAAATTGCTTATTTTATAAAGTGTGGGGTTTGTTGACAATGAGATGCCGTAGACCAATTGTAGATATTTGTTACGGTAGACCTGCGCAGGTAGATCGGAACGTGTATGTAAGAAAACTGCGCAGGTTTCACGACCTATATAGGCGACGGGCAAAATCGAAAAACGGTCCGGTTTACGGTAGACCGGAGCGTGTGTACCCGCCTGACCTGTGCAGGCTCAGTTCTGTCGTATGTTTCGACGCAAGCCATTTAAAGTATGTCAAGTTCACTCTCATCTGTCTGTAATAATTTGGTGTCACCTTAGCTTTAACACAAAATTATTGAATATCTCTAAAGACTACCATGATCGGTTAATAAGAGAACGTGTTTACAAGATATTAATATAAAAGTTGAAAGAAATTGGGTGTGAACATGCGAATAAAGACGCAGTTGTAATAAAAAAATTTAAGGAGCAACGTAAAGAATGAAAAAAAATTTGCGAATTCCATGAAATCAGGGGCATCGTCAAATGATGTTTTTTGGCCAAAACTGTGTTTGACCAAGAAACTCACGAAGATGAAGGTTAAATTTAGATACATTTAAGGAACACTATTCGGAGATAAATACACATATTGTTTTTCATTTATATTTTTTAAAGTAAAGAAGACAATGATTTATAATAACATTATGGTATATTTTATTTAAATAATACAATTATTTTGCCATCGTACGCTGCTCTCATTGACAAAGCAGTTTATGAAATCTTCCCTTACTCTTTTGCGGAGTTATTGTTATTCCCAGGATTTCGTTGATCTAAATCTTCAATGCTAGAGTTAATATTATGGGGGCCAATATAGATTTGTTATGGCCAAAACTGGTCGGCGCTGAAGTAGCATTGTTGTGACGGTTTTCGCTCTCTACCGGCAAGCCCGTAAGGGTTCGGACGCGTGCCGTCGCGCGCGCGCCCCTTGTAATGTAAACAACTGTAACCGTCAATAAATATACTACTGCAGCGGCTCAATCTGTGTCTCATTGCCACCCGCCATCATCACTGTTCCTAAAATATGATTATATTCATGGCAAAAACATTGTTCAAGCGCATAAGACTTTGATACATATCTTATCAAAAAATGCAAGGCCTACCAATGCTAACGTCGTCTTTCGATGCCAACTGACAGTTAACTGAGAAATTTTTGGTTTTTCCGGTCTCCAGTCAATCTGCGCAGATCTACCGTAACGTGTGTAGCAGCCTAAGAGACTTAAGATTAGATTATTTATATCTCAAAAAATGTATGTTTATAGTTTAAAAATTTCATTTGAACTTCGTTACTAATTTGTTTACGAATTTTACAAATACAATAAACACAATAAACAAATCGATTTTTTCCCACTTATATTTACTGTATATTTTTTATGTGCTCTTGTTTTATTTTACTTTTTTATTGATTAGTTAAAGCATGTTTTTAAAATAAATTTGGAAAACTTGTAATTATCTTCCTATACTATATACAAGTACCCACGGTGGGTTGAATATCTTTATATTTAAACAATAAGAATTAATTTTTTCGTAATTTTAAAACTCCATGTCAATCAGTTAAGACCATTTCCCTTCCTCATATTAAGTATACGGAACTACAAAAATGTGAGAAAATATAAATGTGTTCGATATTACCCCGCCATCATAAATTGGTCGATTTTAATGAACTTTTTCGTAGTGGCAGCACAGTAGTCCTCGGCTGTCACTATTATTCGTTCCGATCGAGATGTCTTCGCTGGTGCCGCGTCAGGATATGCCCCCTCCGGGGGGCTACGGTCCTATACCGTTCCATCGAATTCCAGCTAAAAAACTGTTTTCGCGTGAGTGCTGCTCCATTGTTTTTGTTGACATTACATAACCGGATTTGCCTAACCTGCAACGAATTATTTTCTTTGCGTTTAGCCGTGTATTGGTTCGGCATCACCGCGGCCATGACTGCCGGCGGTTATTATTTGTGGGTGCTAAACCACAAAGCTAACATACGAGAAGAGGTCGAACTCCGCTCTGCTCGACTGGCGACTGCCCCTCTACTGCAAGCAGAGCAAGATAGGGAATTGTTGAGACTAATGCGAAGAAATAGAGATTACGAGGAGAAACTGATGGCCAACGTCGAAGATTGGGAGGCGAGTTATCTTAAACTAATAATTAATATTAATATGGAATCGATTACTAATTATTTATAATATTTTCAGGTCGGAACGTTTTATGGAGAACCAGTTTTCAAAACTTTGGATAAAAACGCATTCTTCTTTTACCCATTCAGTGAAAAGTACATGCACAGCAATCCTAAAGAAATCACTAGGGTTATGGAGTACTCTCTGTGGTTCTAAAGTAATAAAAGCAAATTGTAAATTTAATTTATATTAAAATGCGTTATGAAGTTAGTTTAAATGAGGATTTTATTTGTTAAATATAAATTAATCCATAATAATTATATTCAAATTTTACATTATTCGTTGAGAAAATTAATAGTATCTTTCATTTTATAATCAATGTTGAGTTCTACTCTCATTAATGCTTTTATGTGTATCCTCTAAGCCAGAGGTCAGCAAAGTGCGGCTCTGGAGCCGCATGCGGCTCTTTGGCCCCTTAAGTGCGGCTCTGGAACAAATATCCACGGACATTCGCACCAGATTTAAAAAACAAGGAAATATGGAGCTCTAAATTCGAACGTCTTTGTGTTGATTTGGAAAATTATAATAAAGGTTTGCTAGATTAATAAATAGATTTGGCTCTCAATTTTTTTTTTAATCGTAATGTACATATTTGGCTCTTTGGCTAATAAGTTTGCCGACCACTGCTCTAAGCAACACTCCAAGTGCAATAGGTGACATGTTTATTATGTCTTGTTCTATTTCTATTGATTCGGTTAACGTCAATATTTCTTCAGTGTATGCGTTTCACATGGATTAACAAATTGGTTTTAAAAACATACCCAAAAAACTTATATAATGAGAGTGAGTCAAATGTAAACCTTGAATATTTTCTATCTCGCAATTTATATAACAAATTTCTATCTAGTTTCCGCGCCATTCACTATGGTTGTTCAAGTTGCAACGGTTGAACAAACAATACATGACTGATCATCATCATGTTGCAATAAATCATTTCAAATCACAGAGATGATTGTAATGCTACAAAATTACCCCTTATATATTCCAAAGAAGACGGTGCGGTACCCACCTGGTAGATGTTATTTGACTATGAAATTAGAAAATCTGAACTGTTACTTGGCAATTCTTAACAATACTATCTGCAGTTAACATCTATTGTTTGTAAATTATACTAATAGTTTAAAATTAATAATATAGGTATCACTGATTCCTAGACTTTGTCTTCAGTCTAGTATCTGTACTTACTGGGGATATTGATTGATCATTTTATTGATTTTAGAAGAAAAAACTGTCGCATTAGACTAATTTAAGAGCTACATAGCTCGCATCGTTTTGGAAATTTATAGCCCACTCGTACATTTGCTGGAGTGATAGACACGCATCATTTTTCCGAACTTTCATTAGTCGATGAACATCAACGAGTTTCGCCCCTTCACTCTACTAAAAAAGCTAACGGCAGAGTGCTGCTCCACTTTGATGCATGGTGTAATGATACTGGTGTCGTATTTTGCTTTTGTCACTTTTGAGGTTTTTATTTAGGAGTAGTCTAGGATCAACTGAGATAGGTATATCCTTAAGAAATATGTAAAATATTTTCATTATTAGATTTTTATTGAAATTTTCTGCTATAATTATAAAGTTACAATTCATGAAAAATTTAAATTGTTTGGTAATTCATACCAAAATATGCATTCATAGAAATAAATCTATACACATTTACCTTTGGAAGTAAATAAAGTCATGATTCGACAGACTAGCCTCGCTTATCCGAAAATCCCCACTATCGGAGATCACAATTTGGCAAAACAAATATTTATAACTACGCTTTAAAACATTAAAAAACTAAATAACAAAAAATATGGCGTGCTTTTAGCGAGACTTTTTAATGATGACCCTCTTGTACGTGGCCAGCTTCGACACTCTCATCTTGTACATGTGTATCATCATCGAGTAAAGCCCAGGAATGAACAAAAACAACAAGTATAATCTCATCGCCGTCGGCATATGAAACGCAAAGTTAAACATGTTCGGCAACGATAATGAGAATCGTTGAGTCTCTTCAAAGTACGGAATGTTACGTAGTACGATGATTCCTTCGCATAAGATCCCCAGGGGATACAGCGGGATCCACAGAGTGTACCGCAGCCATGTCAACAAATAAATATCCCTTTTGTAAAGTTGGGTGATGTAATATGGATATCTAAAAATAATAAAACTAGTTTAAACGCTAAAAATAATAAATCTAATCACGGTAGAAAATCTAAATGTCTATAAATATATATATATATATATATATATACTATTGAACTAATACATTTGAACACGTAAACTGAATACAAACCTTACGATTTCAATCGATATCCATAACCAAATCAGGTAAAACACTACAGGTTTTGTCTGCATTCTCGGTTCGCCTTCGATCATGGCAAATAGTATGATAGCTCTTCCGGTAATTTGTAATAATGGTGTTACTGGTGATCCCTATTATACAAATCAAATTAATGAGATAAACTATAAATTGCTTTACAGAGTTGTTTAAAAGAACGGAAGAGGACCAAATTACATATAGCCAGTATTGCTCTATGAATAAGAGATCCTGTTCAGGCTTGTGACAATGCGCATTTTAAAAAATCATTAAAAATGTCTGTAGATGGTCACTAACGCTTTTTGAAAGTTTTTATGAATCAAATTATGTATATAATATTGTATGAAGTAATAGTTCAAAGTTCTAACTAAGCTTTGGTAAAGGATGAGAAAGAAAAGGATACATGGTAAAACGAGGAATGGATTCTTCATAAGGACATTCAACTTAAAGGCCTAACTTTTAAATATTCACCTTAGTATAACCAAATAGTGGATGCATAACTTCTAAGAATTGCATCAGCTGCAAGAACCTCAAAGCTGCCCCGACGTTTTCATAAGCACCTTCCATTGAATCGACTCCGTATTTGAAATATCTCACAGACATCACACAAGAGATATATAAAAATCCGATAAATTGGAAAGTGTTGTAAATTATGAGGTAGACTTTCCTCACATCTTCTATTGGTTTGGATTTAAATCGTTGATTAATTTCATGGCTATGTAGCAACGAATAGAATAATGTAATGTTTACCCTTTCGATATCCCAATTCTTCTTTGTGTAATTTATCATACATTCCCGGATAGTCATTCATGATGTCACGCTTTTCCTCTTCGCTCTCTTCCAACCCGTCGTCTTCTGATTTCCAACGGTCAAAATCAACCTAAAAATAATTTTTACTATCATATCAAAAATAATAATAAACATAGATAACGCAAAATAATCTACCTTCAACCAAACTGGTTTTTGCAATTGTAAAGTTAGACGGGGCCACCAAGCCGGTTGCGCTTTCAAAAGGCTTATTTCTATCTTAGAATCATACACTTGACAAGACGTCTGCTCTGATTTCTGAACACAAAACGTACAAATATTGTTAATGTATCATAACATAGAGTCACGCAGATAACAGTCTAAAAATACTGAGTGATAAAAAAATGGGTACAATTTTTTTATACGGCAACTACGCTTATTTTTTTGTGGGTGCAGTATAAAATATGTACCAATAAAATTAAATATCTATTATTACTGACAACGTCGATTTTGGAGTAGAGGTCTAAAGCAAAGATGTAGTGATTGTCCCCACGAGCACCAACACCGCGAGCTGCGAGACGAACGCTTTGATCCGTGCACGTAAAGTCAGGGTTGCTGGCGTCCCGTAACTCAACACGCAACACAACAGCGGTCTGCGTTTGCGCCCATAATACGAACGGACTCAGCGCTTTCGTCGCCGCCTCCCCCGACATTATAACTCTTCGTTTGTACCGACTAGAAAAATAAAATCGGTAACGTTTATTATAAATAAATATACCAGACAAATTTTAAAGAATGGACAGACACAAATAACACGCGAATGGTGTAAATTAGAATATTAATTACAACTTTAAACTATCGCATTAGCATTATGACTCGTATATTCCTTTTCAGTTCTCTTCGCAAGAGAAGAAAATATCATCTTTATATATTTGCATAAATTAATTAAATTAAACATTTATGGTATTGTTATATAGTATGGTATCTCAATATTGTGAACGCTATAAGTTCTCAGAAAATTCAATATTAAAATTTGAAATTATTTTAAATTTATCTTTACTTTACAAATAAATAGTGTATTGGATATGCCTTCGGTCAAAGCTGATTCCAATTTTTTTATGTCCAATCAATACATTGGTGCGATTTTTAGCCCTTTGGACGCGATAGTCGACAATAGTCGCTCAATTGATTTTTTATCTCTACGCAAAAATCAGTAAAAAAAAATATTTTTAAGAAAAATTTTTTTTTTGTGAATAAACATAAAATATTATTTTAAGTAAATAAAAATTAAAAAATCAGAACATTTTAACACAGAACCAAAGTAAAATTTGAATTTAAAAAAAAAAAAAAATTATATTTATTTTTGATGAACGCGTCCAAAGGGTTAATATAAAATACAAGTTAGGTGTTCAAGCATATTTTTTATCAATACAATTTGCACATTTGCATTAATTAACACATAAAGCGCCACACTTTTGAGCGAAAAAACACGCGACCGAAAAAAGTGTCAAATAATTGTCATATTACTAAAATTACTCTACTGATAATTATAAAAGTTGGTGTGGTCACTCACCAAATACAATATCAATGAAAACTTTTCAGTCATAAATATTCAATTTACGCAAAATCTTTGTCGGCTTTTGCAAAATGCCACAAGGCATAAAATGATAATTCAGAATACGAACACCACATGTGTGACTATCCTAGAATTCGTTATGGTGTGACATTTTTATAAACCGATTTAGGATAATATGTAAGGATATTCGAAAAGATTAATTATTTAATTTTGTATGGAAATAATTATAATAACGATATCTGTTACTAGGAAGAATATACTATCTAAAATATAATTAATCCCTTTTGGTGCCCTAAAATATTCAAATATGTCAGTGAGAGTCTGTTAAGGTTCAAGTCCACAAAAAGCACGCTAATCGGATCACGGCGCTTTAAGTGTTAAGAATGAAGTTTGTTTGAAATTTGATGATTTGAGTCAACAACGGAAGTTTACCGTGCGATGAATAAAGTCAGATTGCCACTTATATATGCGTTTCGTCGAATTAAATAGCAATAATTATGCCTACTTAATCAAAAAAAATCGGTAATATTGACCTTTGACAGAACGGCTCTGACAACCGAGATAATGAAGCCGCAGTAAAATGTTGCCAAGCAAAAAATATACGTTTATTGATAGACCATTATAATTTATGGCACTTTTAAACTCAGTTTATCATTTAAAACGCGTTTAGCGAGTGTTCGTTTTCGACCTTTGAGTAAAATTTATATTATAATGTTTTTATATAATATTTAATTATTTGTTAATCATACAAATTATTTACTATAAATAACAAAAACTAAAACTAATCAGACGCAAGGAAATAATTAAAAATAAGCTATATATAAGCAAGTATTTTTGTTGAAATTTAATTATTAAACACAATAATGTGGAAATATTAACACTTATTTTATAAAAACTGCTAAACATTCTCTTTTAATAATTTAAAACTTAGTTTCTCTATGAAAAAATAGCGTGAATTTTACTTTTAGTAATTGTTTTTGTATGTATACTAATGTTTTAAATGATATTAGTATAAAATTTAGAAGAAGATAAATTTTTCTTTTAATTTTATTCATGCAATACAAACAACTTTCTATACTTCTATTTGAAAATCGACGAAAAATAAATTTTAGCAAATATTTATTTAAAAATAGAAGTTTGTAAGTAATAATATACAACGAAAAATTATTTACTTGAAATTTCAGAAAAAACGAGTATAAAAATCTATTTATTTTGTTAACCAAAAGTATTTTGAGTATTCTAATTTAAACTTAAAAATATGCATACAAAAATTAAGTTTTAATTACTTACGTAGCAATTTCGAATCCGTTTAAAAAATTATATAACTTCTTATAAATAAAAAAAACATTGAGATATAAAAGTTCACGTCCAGCGCACAGCAACGTAAAAATACGACTAAAATTATTAATTGCATACCTTAATGGCATACTTTATGCCCTTTTTCGTCTTTTGAAATTAGTCAATTAAAAAAAAATTATTATTTAAAATATTTTATTCAAAAGTCATCTTCGAAAATTTTTTCGAGAAATCAAAGAGATATCGATATCGTGTTAAATATTTGAAGTAATTGGCGCGCCAGGCGACCGCCCGTATAGTCCGCCCCTCGAGCTGCACAAAATAATTACAAATCCCTTTAGACAATAGTGTTTTTGTTATTTATATATCGAAATTTCCATTAAGGCGGAATTCTTTGACAAATGTATCAATAATTGTGTATATGTACAATATATTATATTTCATGTTCTATATTACCCCTTCGGTTTTGAAAGTATATTTTTGAAATTGTTTTATTGTCTCTTGCGAGTGAAAAAAAGTTTTATTGTTTTTAGATAATTTCAGGATAAACAACTTAGTACGGCGTAGTATGCGGTTATAATAATTGATGTCACAGTGTTGCTATCGGTCGATTAGTGCGGTCGAAGCGCCCGAATCTGCGGCAACACTAGCGTCAGTGTTTTTTCGGTCGGTGGTGTGTTTGGCCGCGGCCGGAGCTGTGTTTCTCGCGCGATGGCGTAAAACGCCGACGGTCGCTGCTGTCGTTGTATCCGTAGCCGACGAGAGCGAGACGGTGACGAGGTGACGAAGAGCCGCCATGTCGCTACCCACGGGACTGAGCAAGCTGAAGAAGAAACATTTCCGCGTCAAGCATCAGAAAGTGAAGCTCTTCCGAGCCAACGAGCCGCTGCTCTCGGTCTTCATGTGGGGTGTCAATCACACGGTAAATGCCATATTATTTTATTTGCTTATCGCGCTCTGCTCCGTAATCAATCGCCTCAACCGCGGTAGAGGGGCGAAGTCAGCCAACCGGCTATCTTCACTCTGATTCGAGTCGTCCATTCTAGTGTTTAGTTTGTTTGATCCAAAATTAACAAATAGAAAATTCCAGAATATCTTTTACATAATTTTCATCCATTGCTTTTTTAAATATGGTATCACCAATCGACAAAATCTCTTATTAAATTTCAAAATATCAAATTAAACATTTACTATCTGAAAATGTTGCCATAAGAAAAAATCGGTTTAACAGAATTGTTCTTTTGAAACTACGACTTAAAACTTACTTCTAGAAATACTAGTTTATTTTATTCCATCAAGAAAGTCACAAGTAAATGAAATATTCCGCTTATCTTATGATATAATTTGGCCATTTTTATTTCATTGCGTTGATACGATTATCGAGATATTGACAAATATAGAAATAAGTAATCCATTTTAGACATCTTCTTTTAGTGTCTCATCCGTAACCGTACGTTGGAAATCATTCTAGCTATATTTATCTTCTTTATTTTGCTATTTACAATTTATAATTCGCTGTCATAGGTACTTCAGCTAAGATGGTCTCCTTCTCCTTAAATCAACAATCCTGGATGATAAGGTGTAAGAGTTGGTATTTTCGGGATGACACATCACAACTTTTCTTCTTTTTATTGTCTGTGTTAATTCTGGATCTCTCATCATCGGTGACTTCATTTCCACATTTTTCGCTTTGTCCTACATTTAGAAAGCTTCTAGATGCTTCATCTCTTTCTTAGTGAGGGTCCATGCCTCTTTTTTCAACTGTTACCCCAAAATATATTTGCTTAGAAAGATATTATGCCTCATGTTAAAAAGGAAAACATCAAAGTATTATAATAAACAATTCATTTCTAGATATGTTTTATTTTAATAATAACTTTTTCATTTCAAGCTTTTGAGAAATGATATCAAAGCAATTTTAATTAATATTCACAGTCGATTTCTGTGCTATTTTTTTGTTCATTAGAGTAGAAAATCCTTCTTCACCTAGTAAGTTGTTGCAATGATAGAGGCTGTTTTTGTCGTTTTCTCGAGTCCGGTCTTAATAGTTTTTGCAGCTCTTGACATCAAAAAAGATGACAGATCTGCTTAGTGCACTAATTCATGCTTCATTGTAGGAAGCTAGTCCAAGAGCCAAGTTTCTCTGGCACATCAACTTCAATAAACCACACATATCGCCAAAATAAAATATTGCAAAAAAATCTTGCATCTTGGTTGATAAAATATACTACAAATATTCATATATTTATTTATTTTTTTCGTTTTCATTATCCCTAAAAATTAAATTTAAACCTGCTTTGTGGTAATTTACTCCGGTTCGGCTACTGGTTCAGGGTGTATCTCAAATAAATATATTACTTATTGCGCTTGCTATAAAATTCAGTTTTCAAATTAGTAATTAAATATTACATCGTTAAAAACGTTTTATTAAACTTTGTTTTATTTCATCACGAAAGATATGTTTCTACTGTGGTGAATATAAAAATATAATAATTTAAGTAATAAATATTGGAAATACATATATGATTCCAACTTTGTGAAATTCTATAGTTTTAAAAGTATACAAGTTCATTGAGCACTAAATTGTGTTAATGAAGGTCGGAAAGTGTTAAATGGACAACTCCGGTATGTTCATTTCACACACGAATTAAACAAATTATGTTTTTGTACAAATGTGCAAATTGATTTTTTTTTAAACACGACCATGCTACCATGTAAAATTATGCAATGATAACATATTTATCAGAAAATCGTTAAGGTCTGATGTTTTCTTATAAAAAAAGTTATTTTTAAATTTATCATTCACTGAACATTTTGTCAACTTGCCAAATTATCATTACCTATGACGTAAATAGAATATATAAAAATACTTCTCTTACTATAATTAGAAGATACTTTTTCTTAAAGAATTTTATTTCATAATATCTATAAGATGATAAATATTAATTAGGAAAGTGAAAAAAATTAAATATAAAATTAAGTTTAAAAAGTAAATTTAATATAATAAACTATTGGTAATTAGATTAATTAATCAAGAGAAACTAATTCTTGTGTTTATTTTACAATTATTGAATACATTATGGCCCCCTGATTTCAATTTCACAAAAAAAATTGAATTGTATTTTAATATATATATTAAAAATATTTAGTCAATGTGGTCATAATGTACATTTTTTTCAATAATAATATATTTGGTTGGTTGATGCAGAAAACTTACAATGCTTTTTGAATTATTCAAGTCCAATAAAAATATATTTACATTTTACACATATAAAATACAAACAAAATGTTTTTCCATTAATAATAAAAAATATGTCAATAGTTATACAATATGTACTTAGATCCATTGTTAAAATGTTGATCTCATTCAATATAAAAAATGGCCGTATAATAATATAATTATTGAGTATATTTTCTTAGTTACATATATTTGTCCAGACTCATTAATTCACTTTTTAATTATGCTATTCAAGAAAGATCAATTTAATGTGACTTTATTTGAACAACGATGGTCTAGATCAGGTGTGGGGAACATTCATTTATCAGATAAATTTTATCTGATTCAACCAGGGCTGTGGAGTTGGAGTCGTGGAGTCGTGGTGTTTTGGCCGGAGTCGGAGTGGTGAAAAATGAGCGACTTTTTTTAAATTATTTAAATTATGAAATTTATGAGCGGCATTTTTTAAATTATGAAATTTATGAATTTTTAATTGCGTAATAATGAATATGTATAGCGTATGAATATTAAACGTATAGAAAAACACCAAAAATACCTGATAAAATTAAACTTTTTTGAGTCGGAGTCGGATTCGGAGTGGAGTCGTGTTGTTGGTAAATATCGGAATCGGAGTCGGAGTCGGAGTCGTGTTTTTTTTAACGACTCCACAGCCCTGGATTCAACATAAGGCCGCACTCAAGAAGACTTTGACCCCCCCCCCCCCAATAAATATTTTTATTATAAAATGCTACTTCTTGTTAAAAAAACTGAATACTGAAACTTACAGGAATGTTATACATATTTAAAGGAAACGTATTATATTATGTATTCATTTTATGTACTGAATATTTTCAATCCAAGAGTTTAATCCAATCGAATTTATTTTTATCTTAATTTTAATTTTCTAAACTCCCACTCCAACCACGTATCTACAAGAAACATACATAATAAAGTACATGATTAATTAAAAATAATAAAACATTTAATGGCTGATTTGTGTCTGTTTTCTGTCGGAAAACATTTGAATATTTGGTTCAAGCATAGGCATTCTCAGTTTCAGTTGATCTTCTAAATGTGTGTCAGCTATCTGTGATAGTAATTGTGTCTTTATTTGCGTTGAGTATGAAGATGAAGATTCACAGCAGTAAGTTGTCGAGAAGCAAGAAAGCATACACGAGTATATTTCGATTGTCGCACGTATCATTAGTTGATTACGCTCTTTTTCCAAAAGCTTGCGTATAATTCTTTGATCAAAGTAAATATATTAAATTATGAAATTGTGTATTCATTTTATTTATAAAAAAAAAACAAATAAAAAACTCTGGCATCAGTCAAAAGGCCGCAGGTTCCCACCCCTGTCTAGATTTATAAAAATTAAATAACTATTTATATTTCCGTATCATTTTTGAGAGTATTTTAGTGAAATATCTAAATAAATAATATGTTCTCAAATATAATACATATATTATTTTTGTTTAAATTACGCGCTGAAATTTATAAAATACACACTCACACGTCGGTTGCTCTAATAATGCAAAATGCAATGCAAAAGGATAATTGAGATACCTAAAATAATTTGCACCAGTACATGACGTTTTTGCGAATTGGAAAATAACGTCATTTGATGAGTCAAAGGTATCCTCTCTGTTTTTTCTTTGCAGGCCGGATTACTGGCCCGTATGGTAATGATGATATTTATTGAGACCAATAAACCAGCCGTTCAGGTTTCAGATATATAATATATATATATATATATAATATTTTAATATTGTTAATTATTTTAGGCCCTGTCATTTGACAATATATTATAGATAAAGTATGTGTAAGGTTATTTCTTTATTTGGCATAAAATGTAGTCGATAGAATATATACCATATTTAAGTATGTAATATAGTTAATCATAATAACTTATTCAAATTGGCCGACTGATTTTAAAAATTAGGTCTTTATATCCAAATCGCAAGGGCGAAAACACGTATAGTGCTAGACACCCAAGAATGCCGATTGCATTAGTACTAGTGTATCTGTGAATCTGTCAACTTATTGGTTCCTGTAAAAGAATTAGTACATGCATTGAGCTCTGATTGGTCAGCTCTAGCACAGGATTGGTTAAAATGACATCATCGAGGATAAATGGGCAAAGTCAGTAGTTGATTTGGTAAGGAGCGGAACGGTTGTTTGTTTAGTTTGTGAAATACACGGTGTTCACCAACTAACGAGATGTCGGAGTATAGTAAATTAGGAAGAGGAAGACCATTATCGGGGCAAACAAAAGAAGTTGTTTTAAATTTGTATACATATTTAAAAAAGCTGTATGAAAGCAACGATTCGGTAATTATTTTTAAAATAATACACTAGTCAAAATATTTGTAAATAAAGCAATATGTGTATTTTTAGGTTGTACCTATTATGGACCAGGTAGCCGAAGCGACAAAGCTGTCGGTCAGAAGGATACAAGCAATTGTTCGGGAATTTAAAAATAACGGAACACGTGCGGCTATAGGTTCTCCGAAAAAAACTAGGATTTGTAAAAAAATACTAAAAAATTTGTAAATAATAATACTAAAACAACAAACACAAAATTAATTAATAACAAAAAATGTAAACATTTTTTAATCACCCGGTGACGCACACTAATGCAATCGGCATTAGGGTGTCTAGCACTATACAATGCGAAAAGTATGAAGTTAAATGCACACTAGCCATTTTTACATACCTTTTTAAAAATATTTTTGATTGATTTTATTAGCGATTACACATATTTTTACGTAAAAAATATAATTTTTTAAAATCGTGTAAATTTGGCTAAATATATTTACTTACATTGATAGTATGTAAATACATATAATATGTAATAAAATACTTCTGAATTTATGAATTACAAAAATATTCTCATGCGTCATTATCGACAGCAGAATTCAAATATTAACTTCGAACAGTTCATAATTATTTAGGATTAGATATTAGCATTTTTAATTTACTATTTGGTTTAAATAAATAATTTTTTCCATTTATAATAGATATAGAAAACCTTACTATTTTTATGTTATTGTTTATTTTACGGGTTCGATGTTTTTGTATGTGTCGTTCTTGTGCATCTTGGATATTCCATGAATATTTAATGTCGTTAAGGTGACCAGATTTTTGAAATTTAAAATCATAAATTGGTTATGTAAACATTTTCGGGACAAAATTTTATATTCGTATTATATATACATATACTGGCAGATACGACTTGGAATCACAGCCGACTAAAAATAAGAAAATTATAATAGTTATTAGCTAAAAGCAATATTTTGTTGATATTAACCGGCTAATCTATATAGCAATATTTTACGCACAATAGCATTTTCATATTTATTTACCCTTATTTATTTGTAAATTAGCACATAGAGTATTATTTTTCACTAATTAAATGTATTTAATTAATGGAGGAATTACAAGATTGAACGACAATTTATATCGATTTGGAAATTAACATAAGTACATACATACATATATTAAATCATATAGTTGTTTTACGAGACGTTTATTACCGTATCTGATATTTGCAAGCATGCGTCACCTTTTTTTTAATGTTTTCAACGTATTCAATTGGTGAAAAATAAAACTTTTCATGGCAATTAACACATAATAGACATGCGAATAGATTCCAAAACGCTAGTACCATGCATACTGTACTGTTTAAAGCAATACGCCTGGTCGCCTTGTTGAGAAACTAAATTTGTAGGCAAGTTGCCACAAGTTATACTTATTAATTGTTATAAGCAGCTGGTGTCATCTCAACTCTGAATAACTTGAAAAATATCCCCATTGTTACCGATGATACGAACGGCTGTCACTGTTTACACATCTACCGTGAAACTAATTTGCAAGACTGGCTTTCCGCGTCGTCATTGCCGAATTTCTTACGCATTAAACGTTTTTTTTCTCTGCATTGTGAGCAAGTTTTCGGTTTTTATGTTTCGTTTCAATCAGTATGTGTGGCTCTTCACTCATTATTGAATGACATCAGTGCTGCAAAATATAAGAGCTTATTGTTAATGGAGACTTATAGTATTTTTTATCATATATGTATGTCATGCACACGCACAAACGTTTATATGTCATTATTTATGTATTTGATGTCAATCCAATGTCAGACATATTTTTTCCACATTTGACTTGAAAATATGATTTAAAAATAATACGATTGTGTGTATCATTTTTAAATCATATTTTATTAATCCAAGTAGTTAGTATGTACGAGTACTTTATAATTTTCAAATTAAAAACTCATATAAACGACTATCTAAGGAACACATTCAATGTACATACCTATATATATATATTGTATATATGTATGTATATATAGTATACATGTATTGTTGTAAATTATAGAAGAAAACCACTTAGAGAAGAAAAGAAGTATACTAAAGAATATTTATATGTACATATTTAAACCTTGAGAAAAAGAGCACCTTTCAGTAAAAAATGCTATATGTAGACATCTACATTTCAGAAAACAAAAAAAGTTTTGCTTCATTTTGCCTCCAGTGGGCCGCACCAATACATAGTCCTTTAATTTTTCTCGCGGGCCGTGTATTGATCATTTCTAGCCTCCGAATTATATTGCAGGCCGCGAGTTTTCGACTCTTGTTATGTTTATTTTTTATATGATACATGTTTTCTTAACATTTCAGCTCTGTTTTCATTAAAAAAAAAGAAAGTGCGCTAGATTTAAGTTATTATATAATATTTTATTGAGTTTGAGTTTACAACAAATAAAATATAATTTATACATTTATTTGTCAATTCTTTATATGATATTTTTGTACGTTTTCTTAAAAAGACATGAATGAATTACATAGAATATTAGTGCAAACGCGTAATACCTGCTTGCGTACACGTTTCGCTTGTTTGTAAATTAAGGAGTTCGGTGTAAATCCCATTGTAGTATTATATAAGTAGAGTTATCAGATTAGACATTACCATTAAAACAGTTTTTTTATTTCATTATCTGAGTGGCGTACACAAAGAAGGAAGAAAGACATCAATAACAAAACGTTCAAGGACATCCCCTTTTTCGTTTTACGCAATATTGAATTTCTTGGGTCATGGAAGTAATAATTTGATTACCCATCCGTATGCCACTAGTACGATGTTTTTATCAAGTTTTAACGTTTTTTCTTCTTTCGAACATCCAAAAACTCGGTTGACAACTTTCGCAGACAGACTTTGGCTCTAAATTTATCCGAATTTGGCATCAATCCAATTTTTTGACAATATTCACGAACACCTGATTTTGTAGTGAAGCTTTTCCCCCGCTAGTTTCGGCGAATGCAGGCTCACTTTTGCCCTCATCGGTTTTTATAATTTGAAGTAAATAGACAAATACTATATTTTTGATAATATTTGTGTTTCGTGTTTTAAACATAGTTTACACCAAAAAAAAATGCAAATTAAATGTCAGAATGGGAAAATTAATAGCTTCGCTATATATAATACTATATGCACAAGAAGCAATCTGTATTACTATTAAAAATTTATTTTTAATTTTTTACGCGACTTCGTATTATTATACATTTTTCTGGATTTTTTTTAGCTATACAATATTGTAGTACGAAATTGGGATGCTGAATAATTAAAAATCATGTAATGATTGTGGCATCAATAGTTAAATTATGAAATACGTATAATAAAAAAATATTAGAAGCAAATTTAATCTACGTATGAATTCAAGAGCGGACGGATTGCATATTTTTTAAAGAACATTTACAAAAAGAGTTATTTTGTTGCATCC
This sequence comes from Plectrocnemia conspersa, assembly GCF_051122295.1. Lineage (NCBI taxonomy): Eukaryota > Metazoa > Arthropoda > Insecta > Trichoptera > Polycentropodidae > Plectrocnemia > Plectrocnemia conspersa. The sequence goes on from NW_028277167.1 coordinate 18,613,124, forward strand.
TTACAAATGAGTAACAAGAGATGAGTTACAACAACTAATTTATTTTAATAGCTAATCGTTTTATTATCGCTTTATCGTAAACGATTTCAAATAGCTATATCATTACCTAAAGGTGTTATATAACCGGTTTGTTACAAATTTGATTGGAAACCCTAACTACAAAAATGCCATCATTTTTATGAAGGTCCTTCTTTGTTTTGAATATTCACGAAACGTATATTATGTTCATACTATACGTAAATTTATATCGATTTTATTTAATAGTAATGAAAATAATGTAAAATCGAGTGTTTATATCAAAATCTTGTAATTCCAATTATGATAACGATAATAGTATTGTTTATTATTAATCAAATAACGTTATAATATATTTAAAATAATCCCTATAACATTTGTATATTTTAATGAAATATTCAAGGCGACAGAAAATCATAAAATAAATTATATGAAAAGTACATTTTTTAGTGAAAAAATGTATAAAATACCTATAAAATTAACAGTTTGTGCGAATAATTTAAGCGTGAGCATCGTGAGATTCGATGGTTATCGGAATGAAACGCTTTTGAATGTACTCTTTGGAAATAAATTTGAAATTAAGGTGAACACCATTATTATTTACTAGAAAAATATCGGATATCGTGAAAAAAGTTAACTATTAAAAAAAATAGATTCCATGACATATGGTTGATTAATGACATAAGTTAAATCGCTCGATAGACGTTCAATATCATTTAATTTAATACATCAAACATAAATTAACTGCGATTAATTATAAAACAACCTACGTTTGATTTATGAACCATAATTGATTGACGTATTAGTCAATTTTTTTTTTTAATTCTATGGATATAAAAAATGTAACAAAACAGAGTTAGTGAAATCTTTAATTTGGCATAAGACTTGTAAAATAAGAAGGTCTCTCGTGAATCACATTTTCCTCGCCCTATATGTGATAATTTTGCTTATTAACATACCCAGAGATGTGGAAAAGTGCCTCATCAGAGAATAAGGTTTTCTTTGAAAAGTCAACATCAACTTCCTGCTGCTCTAGCACTCAATTCGTGTAAATTATTCGCTGTCTGTGGTCTGAAGGCTTCAGTATTGTATTATCTGTATTGGAAGTGCAAGTCCAGATAGAAAATGCGCCAAAGGGAGCCATAAGAAAAGCTTCGAACGCCGACAATTTCAGGTTTTCGGCCACACTTTTACTTATGCTTCCTCTACACTCTCTGGAAGTTACCGAACCAAATATCTACCGAATACCGTCGAGACATTAGAGCGGGCAGACCCGAGCTCGACCGAAGTAGCCCCGAATTAACACATTATATTTTCCGTCCTTGCCCAACCATGGCCTATTTCCAGAGAGTGTGGAGGAAGCATTACAGTAGAGATATTCTTGGCTGAACGTGCGCCACAATGATGTACAGACCTTACCATATCTCCAACGCTTCCAATCTCTTCAAAAAATTTCACTACGTTGCGAATTGTTCGCTCAGTAGGACGATGAACTTGACCATAATCTTCCCGTAAATTTCGATACACAGTTCGTACAGAATTGTTATTTCTGTAGAACAATTAATCAATTTCAACACGTTGAGCGGTTGTTAAGCGATCCATTTCGTAAATATGTTGTTGCAAACTAACATTTGACACTTTGAACACGCGTGATTATTGACAGCTGTGTGATTTACAGTGTTACCAACATAGGAAACTCTCGCTTATATATAAAATATGTAAATGCATTGTGTATTTTGCATGTAGTTTTTTAGAAGCTAAAGAACTCTTTGAATAATCAGTAAAATGCTATGCACAATTTAGAAAATATCATTTTTTATCGTTTCCAAAAATATGTTCAGGTTTTAGAACCAAGTGAGTTTGACTTTGTCAATCAATGACACGTTTGATAAATCTATCATGTATATATTCGTTATTTTGACCAAATAAATCAGACCAAAACCGGTTGTAAAAGCATATACTAGGGGTGGCCACCATAAATAATTGTGTCGTCTGCTATTATGAATTAGTCCTTCCTATGCTTTTGAACGAGTCATATTTTGTGTGCGACAATTGTATTGTGCATTAACCACGCCCATATTGATTATCATTTGGAGGGTTAGAATATTTGTCTTGAGAATTCTGTTTATACATCATTATTTTTGTTTTTTAAATCTGTTAAATCCTACCGGTGTTTAGTATTGTTGTTTTGAAAAATTATTCTATTCGGAATTATTTCGAATTCCCTACACTAAATGAAAACTAATATTTTACTCGCCGTATTTTGTGTTTGCAAATAAGTAATCTTCGTTGGTAGTTCATTTGTACGATTATAACTTATAACTTTTTACATATAACATATTGATTACATGTAACTTTTTTTAAATCAATATTGTTCAGAGTACAGTCGAAATTAATCTTGTCAATCAGCGAGTAATTTTATGTTTTAGTTGATGTAACTCTCTTCTGCACGATTCATTATGTGATAATGTTATATTATCATTTAAAAGCGGATTTCATTGGAATCACGCCAGATTATCGCTCACAGGGACTGTACCGGGACGCGTTTTATAAATATACGTAATGTAGTGTGTAATTGATGCTGTTGTATATAATGCTATCATATTTGATATTTGGCAACCGCGTTTAATAGAAAACCTAATATATACATATTCGTAACGTTGTTAGTGAAGCTCGATCAGTCGATTAAATCAGAAACTAAAACGTTCAAAACGATTTTGAATAATTGGTCTTCGATATGGTGTTTAAACGCGATAATCTGAGAAAATAACCAAAATAGTAGCGCATTACTGGTTTGCGTGTTTGGATCGTTGTGCAAGATTGGATCAATATAATTTGCTCGGATTACGGTTGGTCTAATGGGATTATAACAGTACATTAATGATTGGAGAGATGTGGCAGCTAAAGAAGGAAAATGTGCGGTTTAATGTATCTGAAAAGTTTCATTAGGTTAATGCGTGGATTTAAATAACTGAATTGCCCAAATTGACCACAGTATTTTGTTTTTAAAGTTCGCCAGATTTCACAGACATGTTGACGCTTCCTTGGCTAGCGAAGCACGCATGTCGCCAATTTGAGAAATCTTCCCGTCGATCCGTCCAAGTCGTATTTTAGTTAATTTTTCGTCTAAATTTAGCTCACAATTGATGGCCTTCTTTCGCTCGCTACCGAATGTCAGTTATCACCTGTCGCAACCAACTCTCGCAGAGGCGCTCCGCACTCCAATTGGATTCGTCAATTGCAAGCAAGGGTCTCCGGTTCGAACCCCGCACACGCTAACTGGTCGTTGCGATAATGACGCGTGTGCGTCGAATTTTCGGCATTGAGTGCCCAATCAATTGATTGTAGTCTCACTCCAACCGACTGCCTACAAAGTCGATTTGCGCATTTTTCACCTGCTCGATGCGCATTTTATTTTTTCAACATAGATGCGGTAATGTTGCGGGTGCCGCCTACTTGTGTACGTTTAAATTAGGAAAAAAAACTGCGTCGCTTTGACAATCGAGTTTTTACGACGATTTAAATGCCGCTACGTCAGTTTTGCGTCACAAACAGCTGTGTCGGTTCGCTTTCGCTTTCATGGCAGTTCATCGGGACGTCACGTCGCCTAGCAACGCGCAATTTTGATTTTCCAATGTATTCATCATATAGTATTCGGCGGTAAACATCTGAAAAAATATTCATGACCTGTACAATATTAATATTATTATACTTCAGGCGAAGTCACGAATACCTTTACCAAAGGTTCCTATAACTCGAATATGAAATTACAATGAACTAGAATTATCTGTAATATTTTAGTAAAACTGATCTAAATGCTATCTTAAAATATATGTTTTTCTATCGAGTTCTTAATTCAATAATTATCGCACGTGGCCGCGCTATGAAAAATTTTACTTTTTCTTATCCAGAAATTTAATGTTAAGAATCGACGTTATTTTTATATTTTTAAAACCGATTTAATAGCGTGTTAAGGGTTATAAAGGTTTTTTTCAACAGATCGTGAAGTTTTCAATTAATATACTTGTCAAGGATCGGTCGTAAGAGATATTAAGCACTCTTGGAAATAAACGAAATATGATGTAGAGCCACAAATTATGGATATTGGTGGTACGGTAGAAAAGAAACAAGAAAAAGATTATGGCTACTAATTAAGCAATTAAGAACATTTTCCCAAGGATGAGAAAAAAGTACTATGTGTCTAGGCGTGTTTGATTGTTTGCAAAACGGAAGATGTTTTTTTTTTAAATATGTAGTGTGAAATTATTTGTACATTTAAATAAGATTTTATCTATTAAAAAAAACATTTTAACAATTTTAGAATATTAACACAAACATTTGAGGCAAAATATATATTTTATAATGAATTCAAAAAATTTACAAGGAAAATAATAATTACTTCTATTGCGTGTAATTTCCACAAATATTTTATAAAATAATTAACCAGTTTATCCGGGATTGTTAGCTGATAACGACCTACTTAATAATTTCGTAGTAATAATAAGTAAAACTATTTTTTTTTAATTATACGTTGATTCCACATCGAAGTACCCATATATGGTAATGATTTATTTAAAATTGGGCCACCAATACTAAAAACAATTTAATTATTAAGCCATCTCGTAGACAATTGACATTGATTTTTTATTTTTGTATTGTATAATTGAGATCGTGTAGGATCCTAAGCTTTCTTTATAGTGTTACACGTTAATTTTATCGTTGAATGTATTTATTAGGTTCAGTCATAAAAAGCTTATATTTTATTTATACGTTTACGACATTTCCGAATAGATTTTATGTTTACTATTTCTGCGTATACTTAAGTAATAATTTTCCTGGTGTCTTGGTGTGAATGTAAATAATCATACATCACGTAATTTCAGTGTACCCGACGTGAATTTGTGGACCTAACCTTCGACAATGCGGCATTGCAGATACGTATTGAGCGAACCCTCGATTTAAAGTATAATATTACAAATTTAGTCGAAACTATGTCACGAAATAATTTATATAGATGATAATACTGAAACATCAAACTATTATTAATATTTCTCTAATTCGGATAATTTTAAGTTATTCTTTTGAATGCCCAGGGTTTGGTCCCACGATTTCGCGTCTTAAATTTCGAACATGAACTACTACCGCATTTCGGTTGCGTGATTGAGTTCCAAATCGCGATACGACATAAACGCGTAGTTGCATCTGAACCCGCCGGTAGTAATTATTGGCGGGAATGACATAAGCCATCGCCGGACAGCTTGGACGATGACCAACTTTTAAAAAACAAAAGAGGTGTTAGCGTTACAAAAAACCCGCATCACTGTCCAATTGACAGGACGACCTCGGTCGCGTGTTCGAATCAAGGTCTTGGAGATCATACAATAATATAAATAATAAAAAAACTATAAATAATGATTATATATATTCTCGTATAGTCAACTCTTGAAAGGGTAGTTGCGGTTGTGGTGTAAGGGGTAAAATTTCTTAGATGAATTCATTAAGCTTTTAAGGCTTCATTCGTGTAACTCGTGACTTGACATTGCTAGCAAATTAGGTTGCTTTATGCTGTTGATCAATCAGTCTCCTCTACACACTTATAATAACTTGCTTATTTTTATTTTCGAACACCTGTATTATAGTTATTGTGCTTTATACGCTGAATTATCCAATTCACAATTATCAGCAAAATTGTCCGTGCACATATTTTCTCAAATTCAGTAAAAATATGAATGTGTTATCATAGCATAATCAAGCACTGTAGCATATTTAAAGAAGAAAATTCGCATGCGATCGAAGTATATCGGTGAATCGCTCGTATTTCAATAAAGAATATAACAATAACAAACCTGCGCCGCTTTCTCTTTATTCGATCATTGGTCATTAGCCAAGTTTGGGGATTTATTGTCCTGAAAAATATAGCACTTGGCAAGAAATCAAGTTTGTTTATATAAAAACGTAATAAAAATCACTAATTCGCAAAGCTTTCACGTCTACAATAATGGACTGAAAGAATATTGTACAAAAGCATTTTTCTTTATAATAAAGTAATTATATAAAATTAATGCAAAATAATATTTGTATCATCAGCAGTTATCTGATTAGCAGTTTTCTGTTTTATTATGTAATCAGAAATACTTTAACGTAGATTTAATAAAAATCTAAGTTGAAATTATGCTGATAATGCTTACTGTATTGCCACCAGGCGCGTACGGTGAGATACTTTCCCTTTCACCTGTTCGCGTATTAAGTGACGAGAGTGAGAGAGATAAGGTCACATTAACACGCGAGCGAGCGAAAGGGAAACATATATCACATAATTTTTATGGTTGCCACATATATCACATAATTTTTATGTTTGAAATTTTACCGACTCTCGACTTTAATAATTTTAATAAAATCAACCTTTTTGATAGCATATAAAGTAATGCCAACAATTTCGAAATTATAAAAAAAATATATTAAATTGCCACATCTACGTAACTCTCTTTGTTAGCTTCTATGATATTTTTCAAAAATTATAAATATTTTATTAAAAAATACAGGGTTGTGGAGTAGTTTAAAATCTTAGCAACTCCGATTTTATCTTATGGTCCGACTCCGTTGTTAACGATTTTCAAATTTAAAAAAAAATAAAATGATTTTAAAAATCATTTAGCAAAAAAAACATATCTAATTTACCTATATTGAATTATTTTAATGATATATTTTAAAAATTAAATACATAAAATAAATTTAATAAAAAAATATAAGTTAAGTAAAATAAAATATCTATACAGTGCAACTTTGACTTACGATTGACTTGTCTTACAAATTTTTCGAGGGGCAAATTTTTTTTAATTTGACTTGACATACAAGCAAAAAAAACGTATTGCGTAACTTAAAAATAAACTTAATTTAGGTAGTATGTATTTACCATTTAAATTGCCATTGATACATTTAAATTTTCCCCATTGAAATGGATTAATAGCATTTCAATGGGGAAAATTGATTTGACATACGAGTAATTTGAGTTACGAGCTCCATCACGGAACGAATTAAACTCTTAAGTCAAGGCACCACTGTATTTAATAAAATGATATATTAAAATAAATAAAAATAACAATTTAATAATTATACTCGCAAGGGATAAAGCTTGTTTCATTGGTTTTATTTTGCCAGGCTGACCAAATCAAATCTTAAACCTTTAATAATACTAAATATAAATTTAATCCGCTCCATCCGTGAATTAAACTGATTAGATCTTTTAAAAAACAATGCTTCTAATAAGTCCGAGTTTATGGAAGTTTTTAAATCAGATTTTATTATTTTAAGCACTCAAAGTGTTGAAGAAAATTATAAAAAGGAGTCAAAATCGGTCAACGACTCCGACTCCTAAAATACCGTGACTCCACAGCCCTGAAAAAATAACGTGTTATATTACTTTTAAACATCTTACCATTTTTATTTATTTGTGACACATGTAAAATAAATATTCCTTAAAGAAATAAAAAGAGTTATTTTTTTATGAAAATGCCATGGATCTGTGACTACGATTTTACAGCCCTGATTTTAACTTCAATGATTTGCTTTCGGTTTAACAGTGTTAATTTTCTCTGTCATCAGTATATAAATAAAACTTGTAAAATTTGAATAAGAAATCAATTTTTTTATATTTACATACAAATTACATTGAAATTTAAAAAAACTCAAGTGAAATAATTGCTACTGCTATCATTCTATGCAACAAATATAAACTTCTAATGGTATATATTTTATAAAGATGATTATAATTATCAATATCTGTTGAACTTTATTATTGAAACAGTGTAATAACTGAATCGACAGCTTTAAATTACATGAAAATTACAGTGTGACATCAGCAGCTATGTTTTTAAGTTTGTGTCAAGTTAAAAAATGTAATGCAAGAAGCCACATTTATGATACCTTAATAAAATTTTATTATTTTTTATCATTATCATATAAATATAATAAAAAAAAACAAGATAATCGTTACTATTTTTGATAAGATGCTTGTGATATATGTGTGGTGTGTTATACCTATATGTATGTAAATACATTACTATGATTGAAATGCCTGTATATTATTTTAACACTTGTATCCATGTATAATATACAATATCACGCTACTACTAATGTCCGAGTGTCGATTTTCTCACGATTTTTTACTATACCAATATGTATGAAAAATTAATGTTTTACTATTTATTATGAACGAAGGTCACCATTTAATGACACATATAATGGCACCAAGTTCTGTCGTAGATAGGAAACTAGTCATATAATTTGAATCAATAGGGTTAGAATTAAAATAATTATTACTTCTTTGCACATTAGCGATTGCTTTAGGTACATCAATTGGTCACGGTCTTATCCGAATAATTTATATTTTAATAATTGTTAATTTATATATTAGAAAATATAATAAGGATTATATCAATTAAACGTTTTTAAAATATGCTTTTTTGTTACAGATCAATGAATTAAGTCACGTTACGATTCCTGTGATGCTGTTGCCTGACGACTTTAGGGCGTTTTCTAAATTGAAAGTCGATAATCACCTTTTTAATAAGTAAGTATATTTTAAAATAGTTATTTGTGCCTTTATAAAATTAATCTTAATGTGATCGATAATTACAGGGAAAATATGCCATCTCACTTCAAAATAAAAGAATATTGCCCGCTAGTCTTCCGTAATTTGAGAGAAAGATTTGGCATAGACGATCAAGATTACAAAGAGTCAATGACAAGGTAAAATATTGGATTAATATTTCCTTTATTATTTATATTATTAATTTCTCCCAGAATTATTTTTATTTATACATTAAAATGGCAAAATCGATATTAATTTAGGTTTGCGCTTCCCGCCAACTATTTGTTACCACGACAACAGAGGGTGTCGTCATGTAAAATTAAAAGATCCCAAACCGTGCCCATAATGGCGGCCGGTTCAAAGACTAAAGAAATACAACACAATAATCATGACAGCATTTTCTCTGATGCCACTTCATTTGTCAGGAGGGGTCTATCTATCAAACGATTAAGGTTAAAAACGTTGTGCATGTTCATTAAATGATTTGTGTGAAACATATCGTTGTAAATGTTTAAACATTTAAAAAAAATCAAAAGGTGTAAATATTTTTATGACTTCATAAAATCGTTATAAATACTAAAATATAAGAAAACATCGAATTTGCGTGAATAAAAATACTAATGCTTCTGTTTTATTAATTTGTATGGATGAAAAATAAAATTATTGATGGTTTATATTTATTACTTGAATTAAATCTCATGTTACCTTTTGACTTTCACGTCTTAACCTTCCTTTGTCAATTATATTTTCATACAATTCAACGGGTACATATATACATTAATATTAGATTATTATCTTAGAACGTTTGTACACACAATTAATTTCGAGTCCATAGTAGTTCTGACTGGGAAGGTTGTCATGTTTTATGTTGTGTTTTTTAAACAATTTTATTTTTAAATTCATATAAGAAACTAAAATTATACCCAATCACCTCCAAGATGCGTGAACAAATTGTGCTAAAAATGTTATTTTCTATGTCGTAAGTGTCGATATGGTGTGCTGTGTTCATATTTATTACAATTGTACCATTTGATTCGATGAAAATAAAATTTCATCGCTTTGCAGATCTCAACCAATGCCAGAAGATTCGTCTGGAAAATCTGGAGCAAAGTTTTATCAAAGCTACGATAGACTTTTCATCATAAAAACTTTGACTTCGGAAGAAGTCGAGCGCATGCATTCGTTCTTGAAGCAATATCATCCCGTAAGTATATATTAGATCACTGAATAGTTGGAACTAACGTGTCTGCTTTTCGGTCGAATAATAAATAACTTTGGAGAAAAAATTTTCAATTCTATTTTTATATATTTTAGTATATCGTGGAACGTCATGGCAAAACGCTTCTTCCTCAATACCTCGGCTTGTACAGACTCACGGTCGACGGAATTGAGCATTATCTCGTCGCCATGAGGAACGTGTTTTCCAATCACCTATCTATTCACAGGAAGTTTGATCTGAAAGGTTCGACCGTGGATCGCGAGGCCTCCGAGAAAGAACTGGAAAAAGATTTGCCCACGTTGAAAGATAACGATTTCATTAAACAAGGTGTTAAGATTGACATGGGAGAGTCTGCCAAAGAGAAATTACTCGAGACATTAACGGCTGACGTTGGAGTAAGTATTTATATATAAACATATAAGTATTTATATTTTATAGATTATTTATTGTATGGTATTGTATTTATAGTTTTTAACAAAGTTACACTTGATGGATTATTCACTGCTATTGGGAATTCACGATTGTGCCCGTGCCGAAATAGAAAATGCTAATAAGCTAGCCCAGGGTGAAGCTGCTGATTCCGATAACAACGGTTTGGAGAGTGAGGATTCGGAGAGTGGTTCTGGCCTAGATAATAGGCACGGCGATAGGTGTGCATTTAAAAAATTATATTCTAATAATTTATATTACGATGTGAATAAAATTTATCTTGTTGGATACAGGGTCGGTTGGAACACACCGCCTGATAGCCCTCGCGGTTTAATGAGAGAATCGTCGCTTCAGTATGATGGTATTATACCAGAACTCGATATATACGCTATTCCAAGTCAAGATGGTAATTTGTATATGTATATATGATGTATTTCAATGTAACATCAATGTAATTTGTTTATTATTTTAATTATAGGTGCAATAAGGAAAGAAATATATTTTATCGCTCTAATAGATGTTTTAACTCATTATGGTGTTAAGAAACAGGTATATTCAGTTTTTTGTGTATCATTTTAGTTGAAGTAGATTCACAATCATTCGATTTGATTTAGGTAGTGGAACAAAATCATTTTGCTTATTTTTAACTCATTTCAGGCCGCTAAAGCTGCAAAAACTGTAAAATATGGAAGTAACGTGGACGGTATTTCGACGTGTGATCCAGAGCAATATGGCAAGAGGTTTATCGAGTTCATGACCAAAGCTATCGAGAGTGTGAATTATTAAAATTTGTTAATAAATCCTTATTATTAAATGTCATCGCCACACAAAATTTCTACGTATCGAGTATATTTTATCTGAATCTGTATCTATTTAAACGAAAACAACAAAAAAAAAAGTTTTTCAGCACTATCTTCTTTAAATTACTTTCTATAATATACACAAACTAAATATTCGCCAATAAAATTCTAACCGAGCACAATTGACCTTTTAAAAATCTATATATATATATATATATATTTATATGTATTCGATCACGCTCGTTATTTCACTAGTGTAATAGAGATTGTATCTCAGTGGCAAATATTCTGTGATTTACTTCTCAATGTTGTCTTGAAAATTTTTGCTCTTTAACGCATTTAATCGTTTGTCGAGCGATTGAGGCTTTCGTGGTAATTTAGGCATATGGTTGTATACTGTGTAAAAAAAATGTAACAATTCAAGATGACTAAACTGACGTGCTGGTTTTAGGTGCAAGTTTACACCTAGGTCGCTTTAGTTGCGATGGAAGGTTCAAGTACCAGTTTTCCGACGATCAGAGAGGTTTTACTACTTTCGTAATAATATTAATCACTAGCGTATACATATGTATATTTTATATTAACGTGTTTTAAAACGATACGTATATGTCAATTTATTATTTTTTATTTCTTATCGAGTTTACTTTTTTTCGAGAGTGACGATGTGCCAATGTATAATAAAAAAAAAAGATTTTCCTCATATGTAACGACACATGTGATCGTTGATTTTTGTTGCATAATTTGGCGTTAGTCACACGCTATTGGTTAATAAGCAAGTCTTATCGAACCAATGGCCTATACATAAAATCGATCGGTTGTTTATAATTTACCACTATATTTATGTTTGTGGATATCTTATAATGTATACAGATAGACAATAAATTTGCACTGATCTTTGATGATTCGGTAAATGATCTAAAGTTGATAGTAATTTTTATTAAATTGGAATATATTTTGTCAACGGGCAATAACTAACGACAATAATATCCAATAATCTAATCTCGTCTCAAAGAATACTGCATTTTTGTATCGTTCTGTGTATATTATGATCAATTAACATATAATTTTCCCAGATGTAATTAAACATATATTGAAATTGATTTTTGTTTATTATAATTATTACTAAGTTAATATGTTACTATTATTGAAAATATATTGAATGAAAATATATTGAAATATTATATAGGCATAATATAATTTGCTTTTTTTCTCTAGTCTTTTTTTTATTGTGAAAAAAGAATAAAAGTTTTAATTGAACCTGCATAGCACGGTGGGCATTTGTGAGTGCGTATTTATACACTTTTGGCGTTATTAATATATATTATTATTAAACTATGATATAATGAATATGTGTAATATTAATTTTAACAATTACTTACAACAGTGTTTTTTACTGACTGTCGAATAACCGACACTTCATAAGTATTGGTTATTTAGTAGTCGTTCAAAGCAAGTCTATGTTATTATTATTGTATAATTGGTTATACATATATTTTTTCCCCCGTCTCATTTAAGACATTCCCTCACGTAACCCTACCTAAACGAGTAAATATGTAAACATCCATATTTTTATTTTTATAATACGATGTAATTTTGTATATATGATAAGGTTTTTTTTTGTCTAACAGTAATGTGTCGTCAATTGGAGTACAGAACATTTTTTGTTGCCGAGTTAAAAGTATACCCCAAATAGTACAAAAATAGTATAAATTTTTGACTAGTCTGAGGTTAAAAATTAATGAAACATCCTTATAAATATTACATTAATGGCCTTTATATAGTTGTCAATTTTTATTGTTTCTTGAATATACGAATTAATAAAAACGTTTTGTAACGACGGTTACGATTGATCTTAGCTTATTCTCATGTAATTGTAAATAGATTGTGCCATTAGAATGGCCGAAGCGTTTCTTCAATGTTTGCAGAACTATCGATGTATATTTTTACTATTTTCGCGTAGTCGTTGAAACGATTGATCGATTGGAAAGTATTGTTAATAATTGTTGTTATACTGGCTTCTCGCTTCGACGCAAAACTTATTTGTACATTTGTGCCATTCTGAAAGACTGGATTTTCAATGTCTATATTATCTATTGTACATGTGGGGAGCGTTGTGTATACTTTTGTTTGTCAAAAATGAAAGACAACAAAACACTCGATCATGGTTTGTCTCTTTAAATATCGCTATGATTGTTTAAAATCATGTATACATACCATATTATGTAATGTGTATAAAATGATATATTTCGCATTTTTTGAATTTAAGATTACTGTTTAACGTAAGTCTTGTAATTTTTTATTTTTTTATATATTGTTGTGGTTAACGTGTTTCGATGTTTGTTAACGTTGGCGAAATGTTTTTTCTTTGCGTCAGCGTTTAATGAATAAACGTTTAAGATGTTAACCAGACGTTCAGAATGGTACCTTTTGAGGATTTACTGTTCACTACTCTTGAATGTTAAAAATAGTATGAAAAATATTCCATGTAAGGTAGGGGGGCTTCAGCCAAAATAAAATTTTAAAAATTACTACTGTTTTATTACTGTGTACCTTTATTGAAGAGTGTAATTGACTACTCCTTTTTACTTCCATAAATTTTTAAAGATTTCAGTGTTCCTTTTACAGTTACTATTGGGCAAACGTGTGCAATTCTCTTAACCAACTGTAATTTTGTTTAAAATGGATTTGAACAATTTTTTACATAGGATGTAACTAACCTACAAGTTCGAAGAAGAGCCATGCTGGCAGAGATGCTACTTTAGGTTTCATTAGTAACTGAGGTCAACACAGTCGTACTAACACATCACTTAACTTTTTTTTTAATTTTAGCTTAATAAATTAAAGCCATATCTACCATACTTTCATAGAAGACATTTTACAAAATAATAATGATTGGAATTCTTAATTAAACATACAAATTTTAGAAAAAACTTATTTTATTAAGATATTGATTTTAAATATAAAAAAAGAAAAAACAAAGATTTTTCTTAATCCATCCTAGTCTTCAACATTTTAGTGGTGATCTTATCTTTTTCGATGATGTGCACAACTGCGCCCCAACCGGAGATGGCATCCCGATCGAAAGCGTTAACTAACGACTGAAAAAAGAACACAATGAAGAATGCAGAAGATACATTAAAATAAGTGCAAGTCATCTTACCTGAGAGATGACTTCGAATAACGCAGCAGGCTCTAGATCTGGTTCCCAAAGTGTTTCGCACATACCATACAGCTGTTCCGAACAAGTTCCACCGACGACAAAATCTTCCGGCTCGTTGATACAACCGATCTGTAATAAAATTATAACCATCAGTATGAGTACATAACAGACTGTATCGTTCAATCCACTCACCAGATCCATATTGCAAACGTAAGGCTTAAATGTCACCGGTTCCAAGCCGGCGATAATCGGCTCCACAAAATACGGTCCGAATCTCTTCTCATACAGCATGTTTGAAACGACCGACGAGAATATCTGAGGGGTTATCCTTTTATTTTCTTTCAACTCATAGAGATTTACTCTGAATTTTAATCGCTGATCAACGGTCTGCGTGTCGGTAGCCAAACCGGGTAGTCCCAAGAAAAGATGTGGCCCTACTTCGAATATCTTTTGAAAGTCGGTCGAGAGGGTCTGCGCCCGCACCCCGAACCGTCTGTCTGCGGCGATGGCTACGCAATCTTTTCCCTTCATCGCCACCATTGCACCTCCGTTGTACGCCAAAATCGACTATGAAACAAAAATATCAATATGAATAACCATGCATAAAATTACTGATAAAAGTGTGATTTTCTTATTTCAACGCCCAATATACTACTGAATGTACGTTATTAGCGAAAAACACAGTTCATTTGCAGACTGTTTAATCTATATATTAAACGTTATAAGCGACAACATACCATGATTGTTAAAAAATGAACCACACGCTATAAACCGACGCCGGCGACGAAAATGACATATCACGGGTGGTCAGTTTTAAAGGCAGGGCAATTTTTTGGCTATAACAATATAATTTTCAATCATGACAATGTTTTATGAATTATTATTATAAAATCTATATTTAATTTGTAATATCTTATAGTTATAATGTTATAATTTAATCGTAACTTTTTATCTGACTATTAAAAATATATCTGTTTTGTTTTAATATATTATGTTAAAAATGTTAAATTATAAGCTACGCTAAATAAAGTGTATAATATAAAAAATACTAGAATTACCCAAAATAAATAATAACTAAAAGTCATTATTTTTAGTCGAATCACAAGGTGCTGAAGAGAGTAAAATATGTTTATCAAACTAAAAAAAACAGTTCGGCTACTTTAAGGTTTGTCTAGGTTTTTTTTGTGTTTCACATGCAAATTTTTCGTCATTTTATTTGCTTACATTTTTGTACAATAGATCTGCGATAGTAAATATATTTGTCAAATTTCCTATTCTGATTTTTAGATAGTATATACATCAGAAAGGGCAAAACAGGATATATTAATATTTATAATTTTTACTCCAAACTGAAGTAAAACAATTTACACTTAAGCTTATTTATAAAAGTAAAAGTTTCTCATTTTTCGATTTTCTCAACATCTCGAGTAATATGAAATATCTGAGATACACGATTATTTTGTTTACCAGAAAATGTTCAAGGGCGTCAAAACGAAATGATTATTATAATACTTAGTCAAACATACAACTTATATTGTCAAATAATATTAATAGTGTTAATCAGAATTTATTATCCTTTTGTGATAAACCGTTTTCTCTGCCTGCTCTGTATGCAGCTTTAAATTTTGCTGATTTTATTTATTATGTGATGTTGAACATTTAAAAATATTTATATAAATTTACAACAAAAAAAATATCATAATTTTTAAGAAACCTGCGAATATCTCGAGAAAAGAGAAATTTAAATTTGGTAAATCTCGGAAAATAATTCACGACAAATAATAATGTAAATACAATTGATTTCGCTTAATTAGGACACATTGGGTCAAAACATTTTAGCTCAAATAAAATAAATTGATGGTAAAATTACAGAATTAATGTTTTTAATACACTTTAATAAATTCTTAAGAACGATATCTTACATAAAAATATTTTTTAATTAGTAAGCTAACATATACATATGTAAGGTAAAATAAAATTAAAAACATATTAAAATTTTTGCTCAAACAATTATAATAAATTTTGAAACTTTATAATGAGTGAATTTTTATTGCA
Organism: Plectrocnemia conspersa; assembly: GCF_051122295.1. Classification (NCBI taxonomy): domain Eukaryota; kingdom Metazoa; phylum Arthropoda; class Insecta; order Trichoptera; family Polycentropodidae; genus Plectrocnemia; species Plectrocnemia conspersa. Next base: position 18,629,392 of record NW_028277167.1, read on the forward strand.
ATTGTCGTCGTATTTACCTATTTTTTATATTTTAGTTCAATGACTTTATCAGTTATAGTTATACACACAGTCTTGATTTTTATCAAAACAAATTTAATTGTTATATGTTACCGACAATACTGATAATTAACAATTGAAACTTGTTAAATAAAAAACAGTGTTCTAAGTTATAAAGAAAATCACTGTTGTTGAGATTTGGTTTTGTTATTATGATTTGGCAATTAAACGGAATCGACTGTAGTTTTTTTCATTGTCATAATTGTTTTACATTTTTCGATTTTTATAAAACCGCAGTTCTAAATGAAATACACACAAATCTCGCACTGCATATCAAAATACCATACAAAGAAATTCGTATATAAAAATGATTACAAATATATTATATCGATCTTATAATAAAAAACTTTTTCTTTCTAATGTTAATATATTAGAAAATGTTGTAGCAATAAAGATAGCGTCTACGTTTAAACTTGATTTAAATAAAGTGTTAATTTATAAGCAAAATATTTATTAACTGTTTGATCAAATTCAGCAGGAAAAATATAATGAATACATTCTAAATGTGTGGCTATGCCTCAAAACAGTAATCTTTATTTGTAATTAAAATTTGCCTTTGGGCTTGAGGATAATACTTTAGTATTGTACATCTATTTTAGATTGTGTTTGATATTTTATTTATATAAAAAAATAAGACTTCGTGGTTCTGGTTTAAATAGTTGAATAGTAAAAATGATGGAACGCTTGGTCGTAAAGAAAGCGGTTACGGCCAAAGCGGACGTTCATGGCCGGCAGTGTTCCGTCTGACGCAATTGGTTCACGCGGCGATTCATAACCTGGTCGAGATGGAGGGTCTATCGTTCGACTTGACCAAGAAGAAGAAAAAGAAGAAGACCGGGTTCGATGTGGAGGCCGCTCTGGGAGGTGGAGGCGCGAGCGATGCTCCCGCGGAGCCCCAGGCGACCGCTGAGCCGCAACCCGAGCCGGAGCAGCCGACAGCTGTCGCGGACGACGACTTGGACCTCTTCGGCAAGACGAAAAAGAAGAAGAAGAAGACGTTCTACAACACCGAAGACTCGGAGAGCGCCCCGCCCGAGCTGAAGGAAGACAAGCCGGCCGCGGAGGAACTAGACGCCAAGGAAGACGACCTAGAAGATGACTTAGATCTCGACATAGATTTTTCTAAGACTAAAAAGAAGAAGAAAAAGAAGAACTTGGACGATTTTATAGCCGAAGACGAACAGAGCAAAGCCGAGAACAAGGAGAACGCGGACGACGCGAATAGCAACACTTGGTTCGGTTCCGACAGGGACTACACCTACGACGAGCTCCTGAACCGCGTGTTCGACATAATGCGCGAGAAGAACCCGTCCATGGTGGCCGGCAAGAAGCAGAAGTTCGTCATGAGACCGCCGCAGGTCGTGCGGATCGGCACCAAGAAGACCTCCTTCGCCAATTTCACCGAGATATGGAAGACTCTCCATCGCCAGCCCAAGCATCTCCTCGATTTCCTGTTGGCCGAGTTGGGAACGTCCGGCTCCGTCGACGGTAACAGTCAGCTCATCATCAAGGGCCGCTTTCAGCAGAAGCAGATAGAGAACGTGCTGCGTCGCTACATCAAAGAATATGTCACGTGCCACACCTGCCGATCCCCGGACACTATTTTGCAAAAGGACACGAGATTGTTCTTCTTGCAGTGCGAAACGTGCGGCTCTAGATGCTCCGTCGCTAGCATTAAATCAGGTTTCCAGGCCGTCACCGGTAAGAGAGCGGCCATTCGTGCTAAGACTGCCTAAATTTGTGTATATACGCATACCGGAAAGATCTAACGGCGTCCGTTTGCATTCACCAACAAAATCTGCGTCGAACGTAGAGCGTCCGACCATATTAAGTTGACGTTTCATAAACCATCACGTTCCGTTGTATTCGATATAAGCAGTCAAATATGAATAAATGCAATTTTTCTCATCATACGGACGAATCGTGTAATTTTATTGTCAAATTGTTCACAATTGTAATAAATATTTATCGTATAATATATGCAATTTTTTATTGTATAACGTTTCTTAAAAAATATACGTCCGAAACGACAAACTGAATCTTTAATTTAACGTTTGCAGATTGTGTAAAACTCACTTTACATCATACATTTCTTAATCAATTTATCAAATCGCTTAATTTGAATATGTTGTAATTATTAGTGTTTTTAGAAAGTAAGTATTGATTATCAACTAATAATAAGTCATACTCGGTCCCAACATACGTGTGATACACCTAAAGTTATTCATATTTTTACTGTCATCTTTGTGAGAAAAATTTAAATATGACCAGAAGCCAGGGTGTTATACCAGATAATAATTTAAATTGTTGTAACGATACCCTCGGAACATATAACATGTCTTGAGACAAATTATTCACTGAAAATAATTCTTATTCTCCACCTCGACTGTCCTGGGCCATATTTTTTATTCCGTCCAGCCAATGCAGACATAGTCTACCTGTTCTTCTCTTACTGTTAATCTCGTTGCTGACATAATTTTTTTATATTAATGAAAGATTCTAGATATACAAACTAGTCAACCCTGTTAATACAGAAATCATCTGTCATTTTCACCAGTAGATATATATATATATATATATATATATATATATATATATATATATATATATATATATATATATATATATATATATATATATATGTATGTATGTATGTATGTATGTATGTATGTATGTATGTATGTATGTATGTATGTATGTATGTATGTATGTATGTATGTATGTATGTATGTATGTATGTATGTATGTATGTATGTATGTATGTATGTATGTATGTATGTATGTATGTATGTATGTATGTATGTATGTATGTATGTATGTATGTATGTATGTATGTATGTATGTATGTATGTATGTATGTATGTATGTATGTATGTATGTATGTATGTATGTATGTATGTATGTATGTATGTATGTATGTATGTATGTATGTATGTATGTATGTATGTATGTATGTATGTATGTATGTATGTATGTATGTATGTATGTATGTATGTATGTATGTATGTATGTATGTATGTATGTATGTATGTATGTATGTATGTATGTATGTATGTATGTATGTATGTATGTATGTATGTATGTATGTATGTATGTATGTATGTATGTATGTATGTATGTATGTATGTATGTATGTATGTATGTATGTATGTATGTATGTATGTATGTATGTATGTATGTATGTATGTATGTATGTATGTATGTATGTATGTATGTATGTATGTATGTGTATGTATGTATGTATGTATGTATGTATGTATGTATGTATGTATGTATGTATGTATGTATGTATGTATGTATGTATGTATGTATGTATGTATGTATGTATGTATGTATGTATGTATGTATGTATGTATGTATGTATGTATGTATGTATGTATGTATGTATGTATGTATATATGTATGTATGTATGTATGTATGTATATGTATGTTATGTATGTATGTATGTATGTATGTATGTATGTATGTATGTATGTATGTATGCTATGTATGTATGTATGTATGTATGTATGTATGTATGTATGTATGTATGTATATGTAATGTATGTATGTATGTATGTATGTCTGTATGTATGTATGTATGTATGTATGTATGTATGTATGTATGTATGTATGTATGTATGTATGTATGTATGTATGTATGTATGTATGTATGTATGTATGTATGTATGTATGTATGTATGTATGTATGTATGTATGTATGTATGTATGTATGTATGTATGTATGTATGTATGTATGTATGTATGTATGTATGTATGTATGTATGTATGTATGTATGTATGTATGTATGTATGTATGTATGTATGTATGTATGTATGTATGTATGTATGTATGTATGTATGTATGTATGTATGTATGTATGTATGTATGTATGTATGTATGTATGTATGTATGTATGTATGTATGTATGTATGTATGTATGTATGTATGTATGTATGTATGTATGTATGTATGTATGTATGTATGTATATTATATATATATATATATATATATATATATATATATATATATATATATATATATATATATATATATTACTACTAGCGAGAATATAGTTTAACTGATAGGCGCTAGTGAAATTATATGGTGCTCTAAAATGTGTGTGAAACTCAAACTCGAAACGTTCATTTTCTATTCAAATCCAAATCTAACTTTCATTAGGTGAAGTCCAAAATACAAACCATGCCAACTCATCTTTCAGGGGAAAATAAGAGGAAGAAGTATAGACAGATATTGCATCTCGCATATTGCTCCATAGTTTGTCTGCTTCTGGGATGGCTTATCATGAATATTATCTCTATATGCTAGTAACTGCGTCGATTTTGTGTAAATGGTTTTCATTGTTGCACTGAATATATAGACCTTTTCAAGGGTTATATTTAAAACCAGGTATACGGAAGTTATTTTTATTGTTTGAATGCGGACCCAGCATTGTTAATTCGACAATGTTGGCGATGTTGCATGGAATTTCAACCTCTTCTATTGCTTCGCACATTTTTCATCTATAGTTGCTGTCATAAACCGTCTTGATATCAACGAATATGTAATACTTGTCCACGTTACACGTACGCTTTTTCGATAATCTTGCACTCCTTCACAAATCCATATTGATATTATATTTTCCTACAGTGGGTTCCACATGTGGGAGAACTTTGTCATAGAGCATGTATAATATGATAATACTCTGTATGCTATAATTAGCAGACTGATCCCACAATAGTTCTACACAGTAGTGGATCGCCTTTTTTTATCTATGAGGCATATCATTCACTGATCTTTAATTATCATGCATACATTGGAGAACTTCTGCTTCGCTATAATTCAAAAACTGCTAGAATCCCGTCACTACTAGAGTCATAATGGTCCTTAGAACTTCTTCAACTGAAAGTGTATCAAGATCGTCCGTTTAAGTTTAACTCTAATTTACGTCTCTTCCTGATGTCCTACATAATCTTCACCATTTAGCAGCTCCCTATAGTGATTAGACCGGGCTGTTATTTAGAATGATTCTGTCTTTACATTGGTAAGTTTTTGCGTGGTTTGAATTCCTTCCGGAAGCTATTTATATTTTAGTGTAAGTGTCCGCATGTATGATACATAAAAAGATTCATTGTTTGAATCTTTTTATGTATCATACATTTTTTGATAAAGCTACAAAGAATAAGATGTTGGACATGGTCAAAAATGCAATGTATTTCTTTGAAATATGTCATAAAGAATGGATGTCCATTATTGTGTGTTACTTTCACACCTGAAAATCAGCTGAAGTTTACAATGCTAGTGGGAAAATTGAAGAAAGTTTTTTTGGACTTAATTAACATCAAAGATTTCAAAATAAGTTGAAATATTTAAAATAAAATAACTTGTAATTCCAAATCTTCATGGTCAAAGCTGAAGTGTGAAACATTGCAAATATCAATGACTGCCATTCTTTAAACTTAGTAGTTGATGCAGTAAAAAAAGGGACGTCATTTGGAGGGGGGGGGGAGTGCAATTGGGGGCATAATAATTTTATAAAAGCTTTTATTCTGTTTAAATACGTTAAATTTACATTCTATGCTCTTTGCTTAACTAAATGATTAACTATCTATGAAATGGTTTTATTATATTTTAGCCTCTTCATAAAAAAACATTTTTACTTATTAATATTCAGAGTACTCAAAATTACACGTTTTCCCGTTTTTCTGTCCCTTTCAAAATTCATAAGTTTGTCCCTTACTGTCCAGATCTAGCTTAAGCAATTAGAAAATATTTTTTTATAAATAAGCTTTAAACGAACTAAGTAAAAAACAAAAAGTCGCTGCTACAAAGCTGTAATACCGACTTAAGACCATACGATTTTCCTACCAATCTGATATACAATATACCACGTTTCCATAAAAATAAGATCCAGTCTTATCTAAATTTTTGGTCTAAAATACGCACTAGGGCTTATTTTTAGGGGATGTCTTATTTTATATGCACAACAAATAAAATTTATTTACATATAACGATCTAAACTTATTACATTACAACAATCTACATTTATTCAATAAGTCATGTCATCTTCGCCAAAAACATCGTCACAACTAATCAAATGAGGAATTCCAGTTGAATTTTTTGCAAACAGTGAAATATCTTATCTCATCACTTAAAATGCGAATTAGCAAAAGTGAAAAGTACTCACCCCACGGGCATGTTGATTTCCATGCATAAATGATTCTATAATAGCTTATTTATTGCAATGTTAAAGAGTCTCGAAATGGACAGTCATTCTTATGGGAATATTTATTTGGTCAATTCTTCTCTCTGCAAATAAGCTCTTCACGTCTTTAGCGCGATGGGTATTGGCTGAATCCTAAAGTGCCAGTATTAAATCAATCAACTTCTTTATAACCAGAGATGTAATTTCAGCTTTTTATAGAGGAAGGGGCAAAATAGAAATAGTTAGCGTTCGTTCTTTTAATATTCTGATTTCATTAGAATTTATAGTATTTCATTTAATGACATGCATTTTACTAGTCAAATTTAAGGAAGGTAGAGGGGGGGGGGGTGGATGGGAAAATTTGGAGATTAAAAAAAATAAAAAAACAGATTGACCCATTTTTAGATACAAACATTGCAACACTAGATTGAATGTAAATTGTTTCACATACTGTTAGCATTTTTGTGTTAGGCTTTGGATGATCACAAAGCTTGAATGAAATACGCTGTTAACTGGCACAATGGTCTCGAATGTAGAGAAGGTTCTTGTAAATTGTTACAAAATATTTTGTTTTTATATATCATGTTTATAATTACACTGCTGTTACATTTAATTAACAATATTTTCATTTTAATTTGTAATTGTGTTTTAAATTTTTGTATTACACTATATAAATAATTTTATAAAAGCTTTTATTTGCGTTTTCTGATCCTTGCTGAATTAAATGATTAGCTATTCATAATATTGTTTTATTATTATTAAGCTTCTTTTTAATAAATTTCCAAGGTTTCTGAAAATTTCCAATTTTGCCCATTACTAAATACAGAAGTGTTATATTGTATGGGCAAAATAGTGCGCGTTATGACTCCGAATTGATAGATAAAAATAAACCCCTTGACGGCTAGGTCTAACGTAACCTAAAAGAATGTTCGTCAACCGGGGCATCCGGGTGGCGTTATGCCGGGGGGCCAGAGGCTCCCGGTCGGCGACACGCATGGCTCCTTTGCCGGAGGCCGAGTACACCGCGACCCCCGAGTACCCCGATCTGCCGCCGCTCAAACCCAAATTCAACTGGCCGTACGAGATCCGCGACCTGCCCACGATCGAGCAGAAGATCTTCAAGATGAACATGCCGCGCTACTATGGCTGGAAGTGTACCATGCTGCACGAGCGACCGTATATGCAGTCACTGCCTTTCCTGCGAATGGTCACGCGCACTCATATGATGGAAGGAGCGGATTCCTTGCCGGACGCCTACATGCCTTACGAAAGTGCGGCGACTTATTTAGCGCAGCAGCTCAAGTCGGAGGTCGAAGATGTGCTGCTTTTGGAATGGTGCTCGTTAAGGTATAACTAATAGTAGAGTCGAGTTGAGTAAGATTTGCTAATTCTATTTAGTTATGGCTGTCTAAAAATTGTTAGTAATTGGCATTAGTAAAAGTAATAGAATTATTTTAAGATATTTACCATTTAAATAAATACACAGATTGAGCAACATTTTATCTATAGTGTGCATTAACGTTTTGTTAGTGTGGCTAACGACCAAAATTAAAAGCAGCATTCGAATGGGTGACCGCTTATAAAATTTCTGGAATAGTTTTGTATGTTTTAAAATAATGTTTAATTTCAGTTTATTATAATAACTATTTAAATGAAGAAAATGCGAATGTTTTTTAAGCATTTTATAAAAATATGTGAATTATACTATTACCCACTGGATTTGCGCCTGCGGTATGCAATAAGGTCTTAAATAAAATTTTCAGTGTGAGAGTAATCAGCTTGCATAAGCAAGAGTGGATGGTAAATTGTTAGAAACACATGTTTCTTAGCATTTTGTGACAAATGCTAAAATTCAGTGCCTTCACTCTCTGTTTGACAAAGCCTTTAATGATAATTTATTATTATTGTACTGCTTAAACAATTAATTTTATGGAACAAAGTATTTTATAAATTTTTAGGGGGCTTAGTTAACTTATTGATTTTTTTTTCGGTGTGTCATACATTTCTGAGTGATATTAGTTCCGAGAAACTCTCTCCTTCTGCTAGGCTAGGTATATCAACGGTTTTGAGGAATGTCCTGAAAAGTGTTCTCAGTTGATTTTGAGTTATCAACCAGTGCATCTTTTTTTAGGACGAAGGCTTCGACTGGTGATTTCATCTCCGGTAACAATTCGTCCTAGGTAGCAATCACCTTGTGTTTAAAAACGTTACAAAAGGGCCTGGTAGGCATCAATACGTTGTTCTTTCAATTCTGAAGTCAGCTCGTGTGGTACCTATCTACAAGTGTATGCTGGTCAATGGCTTATCTTTAGATGTGAATATATTTCACTCACTGTTACGATGTCTTCATCCGTTGCAATTCGTGTAAAAAACTAACGCTGTTCCGCTTTGGTGCATTTTGCATATGTTTTGTATTTGTATCGCATTTTTAAGATTTTTGCCTAACTCGGCGTCATATATTATGAAACTTCGAATATAAAAGGAAGACTAAATTACTTATGAAACATTATATTATGTATTTATTTTCCAATTTAGAAATGAATTGAAATTTAAGCCAGGTGCAAATGTGGAAGCAGAAACACAAAAATATATGACCAAGAAAATCGTTAAGCAGTTGAATAGAATATTAATGAATCATCTTTCACCAAATGCGCCACATTTGATAGAATCTCAAGTGAGTATCCTTCTAAAACTATTTCAATGTACTTGTATTTTAGTTATTCACTGAGTTTTTTCAATCATCTTAGGTTGATATCGAACCGAGACATGAAGCTTTTTGGTTCCACGGAGGAATGTATAAAAAAGCAAAATTTACATATTTAGATTCATTAAAAGACCAGAACCATAAATTCACAAACAAACCGTTGCAATTTATAGGTATTTTATTAAAAATAATTTGTTTTAAAAATTATAAATTCAATATTGATTATTTTTAGGAGAGCCTATTTTGGCAATTCGTAACAGTTTGCCTTTGGAGCCGATAATGCCTCACGAAGATGCGTCAAACGCTAGTTGGGAAATTCCGAGCCTCGTTTATGATCCTTGTGCTTTTGGATACACTTCTGAAAAGAGGCACGGAACTCTCATTCCTGGTAAGAACCATGATAATATATTTTTATTTTCATTATATGTTTATTAATGATCGTTATTATTAGGTTTTTGGCCCGGCGAATTGGCTGAATTTGGACAGCTCACCTATCATTGGGATAATTGTATTTTAAGAAAGGATTATGACGAAAATGATAAATTAGAGAAGAAGCACGGTCAAGCGCTTCTTATTAGCTTCTCCTGGTTGCTCGCTCAGGCTGCGTATCAAGGATTTACGACTTTCAACGACATCACCTATCCGTTTGTGACGCAAACTGTAATAACAGACGGACAATACTTTTCGTTTTACGTCTATCAACTCAACACTACCGAATTTCACATGAATGTTCTAGCAGAAAATAATAAGAAAAACGTGTGTTACTGGACGAAACCTATGAAGCTGTTCGAGACTGTCGATTCTGTTAACAAAGTTATCGGTTTTAACGAGCAAGTTTTGAAAATGCTCATTCAATTTTATTTGAATACGCCCAAGGAGAGGGAAGGTGTCGTAATGAAACCGTATTTGAGCGAAGACGTTAAAGTTATCGCCGACATAGCTGAAGATGAAAAAAGAATTTGGCTGGAGCAGCGTTATAAACATATGGTATCCAATAGAGTGAGGCACAAAACACCCTATGAAATATATCAATGGGAGCATATATATAAGATTAAATTCCAAACGAGACCTATGGATGCAAGGAAAAGGCCTTTTGAATGCTTCCAAAAGAATCCATTATTAAAACCGATGGACGAACACCATCCTGCTTACATACCGAAGGTATTCCGTGAAGGCGGTAAAAAGAATCGCAAAGGAAAATTCGCAAAGACTTATTATCCTTAATAAGCATCTGTAGTTATTAGTTTTTTAATTGAATAAATATTTATATAAAATAAAACTTTTTGTATCTTTCCTGAAATATAAAAGGTCTTGACAAGTTTAATAAAATCAATTTAATATTAAAGTGCATTATATTTATTCTTAAAATTAAATATAAATATAATAAATTGAACCCTTTGGTTATTTGCACTAATATCTTTAAAGATTTTGAATAAGAACAAAAGAGAATTGATATATTGCTACTGATTAAAAAATTTTCTTGACAGTATTGTGAATAATCAACTGGTTTTCGATATTATGCAAGTTATGTATGTAATAGTCTGAACATATAGCAATAAAAAATTATTAATAATACTTTAAAATACGAGAGGTATGTTTATCGCACATGTATATGAAATTAATGCCATGACTTAAGGGTTAGGTTATAATAAAAATGAAGTGAAACGTTACCAATTACACAGAAAGATAATCAAAAGATGTTAAATGGCAACATACCCATTATCAAAAAGCTGTTCATATCATCTTGTCTCCTCAAAACTTAATAGGGAGTCTTCAAAAGAATCGAACCCAGCAAACCGTGCAGGATGAGTAGCATGTGTAGTGAACTCTTGAACTTTATGTATCATTTTCATACCAGCATACCCGACACTCGCGTTTTGTTATATTGTACCCATCAACATTTCGCAATATATGTTTTTTATTTTGGATGTTCTACTAGTGAAAACGACAAAATTTACCACGGGAAAAGCATTTATCTTAAGTTATTTCATGCGTAATTGAGCAACTGTCCTTTTGACTTATTCTTAATTATAATGAAAGAAAAGCGAATTGAAAATTGAAGCTGCTAGAAGTGGATAAATCGACAGGAATTAATAGGATTATGGTAATGAACACATTTTTACCTCTAAATGTGCATGTCAGGATTGTTAACTCAATCACATGTATTTAATGATTTATAACCATATTTTTTTATTACTCGAACAATTGATAAATTTTATTAATTATAAAAAATAATATCAATTAAATGATTACTTCTGGACCTTTTGCAGCAGCCGTTCCTTTCGATGATTTTCGTACATTTCGGGCGGTATCTCGGTTATAACTTAGCAGATGTTGGTTTTTAGGTGCTCAAACGTATCCACACAAAAAATCTAACGGTGTTAAATCGCATGAACTTGGCGGCCAGTTGATTTCGCTAAAATGTTAAATAATGTAACCTGGAAACTTTTCACGCAAAACATCTAACGTTGCACACAATGTGTGGCAAGTTGCGCAGTCTTGTTGAAACCACATCAATATTTTCGATTTCGTACCAAAAATAATCAATTATCATGCGCCTATGCCGCTCACCATTGACGGCTACACTAAGACCATCGTTTTCAAAAAAAGTAAGGCCCAATGACGCCGTCTGATCACAATGCGCACCAAACGGTCACTTTTTGGGAATGTAATAGTCTCGTGAATCACATGAAAATTTTCTTCGCCTTATATGCGGCAATTTTGCTGATTAACATACTCAGAGATGGGGAAATGTGCCTCATCAAAGAAGATTTTCACTTTATGTTCTGAAAACACAATCTGCGTAAATTCTTCGCTGTCCATGGTCTCTTGGCTTCAGTTCTTGTGTTAGCTGAATTGCAAGTGCAAGTCTATACGCAAAATGCGCCATTGGGAGCATAATCATGTAGCATTATCTCTTGAATTGAAAAATTGTTTTTATCGACTTCTAGATGATTGGTAAAATATGGCTTGTTATGGTGTCACACAATTAATTAAAACTTTCAGAAACTATTAATTATTTGCCAATATTTCTATAACTGTTTGTCACCACTAAAATATGTATTGAGCTTGTCAAAATTCGCGTCGAAAGAATAAGATTGATTAGTTCGACAAATAAATATTCTTATTCATTCGCGTAAGAGGAATGCAAAGCTACCACAATCTATTCGTTTATGGATGGATGATTACACTAGAGAAGTACTCACAATTCATTAGGGCGTTCATTCGTTTTATCACACGATATAATTGGTGCAGATAAGACTTCTACTATTTTTCGTGCTTCTCGAAGAGAACGCATAAAAAGTTGACACTAACTAAGTTCTAGATGCACCGAAACTTTCACGACCACTTTACTTCTGACTCGACGACCTGGTACACCTTTCGCATTCGACACGCCACCCGCTACTGACACCCGATCTACATTTGTATATTGGTATACATAATTTCTTCTGTAATAAAATATATTTACACCAAGATAAACAGGCTAAACAAAGTCACAAATTTCGGACTCGAAACCTTTAATGACTGGAACATATTTATGTAACCTTGTAATATAAGAAAAATTATTCGTAGTCCGACAACCATCCCAATTATCATTGTTGGTCCACAATTTAAAGTACCATTGTTAGCTAAGCGGTATGCATAGCGGTTGGACCTATTGCTCGGTATTTTCTCAGCTAGAATGGCAACAAACATTACAGACGTTTAGTGCGCAACATCAGTCAAGACTGCGGGGCCGCATAGCGAACCCCTAGTTGGGTCGTTGTCACGTTGCCCGAGGTATTTAGCGCCGAGTAAACAGATAAATCATTCTAGGGGCGAATTGCTCCGAGCGAGGGCGCCTAGGTAAGATAAGGGATATCGATGTCTCTGTTAAACGTGCCACAACTGCTTATATACAAAGGTTAATCAAATTAAAAGTTGGATGGAGGCAGGAGTTTGAATTGGGGGTAAATTTTGACTTGTGAGGATGAATAACTTTGAGTTTAAGGGGCCCGTTTAACGAGCGCTTTTGTAGCTGGCGTTTTTCGGTCGGCTTTTGTCGGGTCTATGAGGCGCTTAATTTCATATTCAAGTAAGTCAGTTGAGACCAGTCAGTCACAAAAGGTTTGTAAGTTGGAGCTTTAACTGTACTATAAATTTGGACTTTTTACTACACAAATAAAGTAATTCGCTTTATATTTAAAACTACATGTTGGTTTGAGTTGTATCATTAGTTTGTGACACCTTTGCTTTTAAAATATAGGTTAGTAATGGACAACTATAATCACATTGTAACGTTTGTAAGAGCGCCATATATTTCAATAATAAAACAAAAATACACATTACTTGATTTTCTTGGTTTATGTTTTAAATTTTACAATTAGTTAATGTATATATTTTAAAATTAATTACATAAAACAAGAAAAACTATATACTTGGTGGTAAAATTATCAAAAAAATATTCTAATGAAATTTAATCCTAGCGAAATAATGAACGTGTCACCCACAGTAAAATATGATAAAAACGAGTAACAAAAATGCATATTTTCGCAAAAGAGTAACTATAGAAACCGACTTTATGCATTTATTAGTGTTGTAAAATTCGGCAGAATATCATTTTTAATGAGAATTATCTTAGTTTTTGCGCAATGAAAATATTGTGGCGGTAAAATTCTTGAAAATCGCGTTAATTATTCTAAAAAAAGTGATTATTCATCAATAAGGATAAACTAGACAATAGTGGAATCACACAAAGGTTACGACCTTTGTAATGACTAGAAAAAAGGGTCACATAAATAACACGCAATAATTCTCCGGTGCATTGAATGAATATTTCTTTGTTACGAAACAACCCGCGGACAACATACTTTCATGGAAACTCACATAATGGGAGAGACTCCACCATACGAGCACCACAACAGAGAGGGATCAACCTCCGCTATACTGTCGCTGGCATGCCACCTACAAAACCTCTGAGGTTCTTCCACCGACATCATCCCTTCGCCAGCTTTTCCACCACTGCTTGGAGAAAATATCTCGCCCATTATAGTCTGTCGCAATATGTAATATAATCTAATAAAATTCTCACTAGTTTCCACCTGCGTCTTACTGGCTGCGAAGTCAAACCCCTTAGGGTTAAAATCTTAAAAGTGATGGACCGTGACTTGATACGATCACGCAAAGTTCAATCCAGAAAAAATGTACTATGGTTTCTTGTTTAAAAAAATCATAAGTAAGATTTATGCGTAGATTTATTAATCGAAATATGCAATACCAATGCATGGTATAAATTCTTATTATTATTTCGAAAGAATTATTCGTACTGTGGCTCTGCGTCGTAGAATGTTAAAGCTTGAGTTAGCTCCTGTCGCCTTCAAAGTAAAGACCAGGTTGAACCAAATTCTGACGATTTTAGTGAAAAGGGTAATAAAATGCCTTTCTTAAGACTTCAGGTGTCGGCCTAAAAGTTAAGGCTCGTTCTGGATACACTATAGAAACTATAAGGAAATTTTTATGATGAGATTAATATATTTGCGCTTTAAGCATTATGTCACCAGGTTAATTATACTTAAAGTTTTAGTGCGTCGTTACGGCTCGCGCAAACGTTGTTGCTTTAATGCACGTGCGTGAATAAGAAAAATGTTTTAACTTTTATGGCGTCCTAGTAGGATTATTTTGAAATATTACTGTGATTTTTTTGGGATTCGTTTTTCGTTACAATTTAATTAATTCTAAGCCTTTAAACACATTTCCGTGAATTTGATGTTAATATTACTTTTATCAAATGGTTTAGATAGAGCTAAGTTAATTTATTATTATTCATATCATTGTTTATGCTTCAGACTATTTTTTATTTACAGGTCCATATTGTGTAGTATTAAAAAACAGTCAGCCTCGTAGTATTAAATAGTGTATCAAATATACAGATTAAGAAAGCTTTTAATCAAAGTATACTAATGATTAAATATATTATTCTCAAGAAGTGACAAAAATGTCTTGTAAAAGGAAGAGTGGTGATTGATTCCCGTTTCTCGACAATTCAATCAGTTTTAGGATAAAAATAAAATCAATCGCAATCCGACATTGGGGGAAATTTTTAATCCCACAAATAAAGTAACAACTTTAAGAGAGTGTTTTGACGAGATTTAACAAAAATCCCCGCCAACTCTTAATGCATTCGGAAGGAAATTTTAAAAAAACGTAACCTGAAGTGGGAGAGGCACTGGCATTAAGTAACAAGGATTAATTTGAGTATTTTTAAAAATAATCCTGAAATCTCCTTTTTGTATACGTATGAAATAAAAAAAATATATTATTTATTGTGGTTCTATTTTATTATGTTAAACTAACATATAAAGTGTGAATTTTATTTATAAAAACATGTCGGTTCACAATAAATTTAAATAGGAGCAATCTTACATAAATTATGATCCTTTAAAATCTAGTACAATAGGTAAATTATTGTCGCAAAATTTTGCTTGCCGACAGATTATAAAGCGTCTGACTCAAACTATCACATTTATACAAAATATAAATAAAAAATTCGAAGACAATTTAAAAATTATACCTTCAACTTATCTGATAAATTAGTTGATTTTAAAGATCAATAGAAATACAATAATAAATGCATAGTTAAATTTAAGTAATACATTTATTTTATTTTATTTATATCTGTTTGTACTACGTGTTTACAAATGTCACAAACCTCTCGAAGTAGTTTCTAGTTATCTCTTGGGGTTTGTACAGTTCATAGTTTGGATCGTGCTTACTAGAACTGTGGTTCTAACTCGGTATGCTTACGTCATATATGGTTTTCATGCATTGGATAATTTTATCATACATAAAAATATACTTATAATAATTATAATAAATGTATAGAATAGGTTCCACCATATTTTTTAGGAATAAATAAATATCAAGTAATTAAATATTTAGATTATAAAGGGCGTATTGTAATATTTTTCATACAAAGGCCACGTACACAATGCTATTGCTCCCTTTCACTTGAATTAAACAAAGTATAAAAGAAATTTCATATATATTTTTTATGGCCCGAGGAGTAAGCAAGCTATAAAAAGATGTCTCGTCTTATTTTGTAATACGCTGTTATTGTAGGCAAACGAAGTACATATCACCCCGAAGCAATGAAAGATATAATATATGGTGGGGGGTAAAAGTGCAAAATTTATATATTTTTCTCTCTTATCAAATCAGATATAGCATGTCATATGCTCCACCCTCTTATTCCATAAAATGTGGAAAACGGAAACTGCGTCTTCGAATTGGAATACTGGGTTAATATGACATCTACATTATAATAAATAGACTTTTGACATCTACATTATAATAAATAGATATAATTGTATAAAACGTCAGATTTCATAGTTATATCCGAATCGCTTTAAAAGCGATTTGGGTTCATTCCACTTTTAAATACCCGTCCCACATCATAGTCATTTTAATAAATCGTGTTTGGAATATCGGCTACAACAATTATTTCTTCTCGGTTTTTTCTCAAGATTTTACATTTTTCAAGAAATTTAACAAAAAATATCTTTTGCTAAAACATATATTTATGTCAATATTTTCAAATGTTTTACAACCGCTGCAATCTTGAAAACAAGTAATGGTTGAAATATGTTAAATTCACAGTTACATACAAAGCAGGTAGCGAGAAAAAAGACAGGGATTTCTGATTTACACTCCAAAAACTAGTTTAACAATATAACTTTGATGATCGACTATAAGAGTTATATTAAGTTTATATTTCCTTGAACATTTTCCGTTTTACAAAATGTTAAGAATGCAATGATCGATGGATTAAGAATGATTATATTATGATGTGGTGGTGCAATTGGCCGTTCCACCGAAAAGGTGTGGAAAATCTCCCAAGAAAGGTTCCTGTATGTACATCATGATCAAGAATAAAACTTACAATTACCTCTTCTAAAATTTTCCCAGAGATTACATATGACACTTCCAATGACATTTAAACTTAAACATACACTTTGGAGCCCAATGCACATTACCTTCAAGAGCTCTTTAACTTGAACTTAGCAAGTTCGTATGAACTTTAACCAAGAGAAGACCTACCCAAGATCGCAGAAGTCGCCGCTTCTCTCTTCACATTCTTGATTTAGCTCGACGTCGGAAAGCTACAGTAGAACTCGCTTTAGTGACTCCTGAAGTATGTATAACTAACATATATTATGTACCTTAACTTTATGTATAATTAACATATATTAAAAAAAATAAAATAATAAAAACAATAACTCTGTCTTAAGAAAACAAAAACAAACATATCTGACACGACGGCTAGGACAATATAAATACATGATATATTTTTTATTTCTCAAGAAATGAAAGACATTAAAAAATGAAAACACTACTTACAATGCAATCTTCGGCAATTAGCTAAAATTATGATTCTAAAATGGTTTTTCTCAGCTCTTTACTTTTTGTATGTATTGCGTATTGGCAAATACACTAACTGAATTTGAAATTACAAATTAACGCATTCTCTCTTATTGTTATTAAATAAAAGATTTAAGATTAATCTCCAAAGATTAAAAGTGACAGACTCTTCGAAATGTCAGACGCTCATATAAAAGTAAGATTGCGATAGTATCCGTGGCATATATAAATTAAATATATATTTAATCAATATTGGCCACGGCATTTTTTTATATTTTGTACCTTATTTATTTAACATGCTGCTTAGCTTTTTGAGATGTGAGGGCTTGCGTATCGCGTATTTTCTTTCTCGACTTTTCTACTTTTTTATTTTAATAAGTTACAAGGTAAAACATATTTAGGTTTTTATTTCGATTCACTCCTGTATTTGTAGAAACTAATGAATTAAGATTGCATCTATTTATTTAAAAATAATAATAAGATAATATTATTTATGCTATCAATATTGCAAATATTATATACGAGAGCACTTTTTTTTATATAATTACACATAAATATTTCCGCGAAAGCCTCCGCCTGACACTCTAATAGTTGGGCTCTAATAACTTTCAAAAATGTCTCTCGACACAAAGGCCCAGGGTCCTTACCCTTGGAATTGGGGGGTGCCCTTTGATGATACGCCCGGTGATCGGACCCGGAAGATCCCCCATATGGCTCCACATTGTGATGCTTATTCAAAGCAATAAACGGGAAGTTATGATCGCCGAAATTTTTCGCTGAAGCAAACTTTATCCCGCAACGTGGCACAGCCGTAGTAATAGCTAATAGAGATCCTCTGGAGAAAAACAGAAATTTGCCCAACTTCCGTTTCCGGTTCGTACGTGTACCTATATTACACGCTTCACAAGTTTTCCCAGAAACCCCGTTTGTATATACCAATCCATATATCCACTTCATATTTCTCCATAATACGAAAATTTCATTAGTACCACTCAGGAATCGGCTTTATAATATAGAAAACAGATATGGCTACGAGAGGGTTAACATTTCGTGGATTTAGTGAGAAGAGAATTTTATGGAACGCTTAAGAAGCACTTAACATTTATCATTTATATTTGTATAATTTAAATACTAATGTATATTAAAAGATAAAAAAAAATATCACGCATACTTAAAGAGTATAAAAAATAATTAAAAATAACGAGTAAAAAATGACAGCATTGAAAGGTTCAATAAAAATAGAGGAGAAGCATCGATCTTTCAACAATTCGTGGAATAATGATTAATAGTTAAACAAGATGAAAACTAAGTGTAAATAAGTTTTGTTACAAAGGTAATAAAACATATTTATAAGTACTTCAATTGAATTGAAAAGCTGTCATAACTACAAACTGTGCTAAAAATTGAGAACGTGACATTCATAAGATAATCGAAATTCTTATTATCAATATAAAATATACGCTGTTGACATAAACAATTCAGGGCAGTTCAATATGTTATTCAGTTTTTAAAAAGAAAATTTCAAATCCAATTTTCTTTTAACTTTGATTGCATTAAGTATTAAATTGTTTACTGAATAAGTATAGCTGATCTTATGTTGATAAATTATATATCTAAGGAATTCATAAGCCAAAGAGCAAAATTCAACGATGTATTGGTTTTTAACTGTTAAAATATGTAATCTACATTTATGAATAAATATATTATATCAACGGTTTATAGGTACGTAACTTAACCACGTCTATTGAATGCATAATTATCGTGCAGATGCCATGGTTAATTATGATAATGTAAGCTTTAGAATTATTAATTAAATTCTCCTAATTCGCTTTAATAACAAAACTTTGCAATTATACCTTATTTCACTCCCCTCGAAATAACAATTATAGCGATTCGGACCCTCAAAACTTGCTCTCATTATTTAAATGGACTTCTTCTGGTTCCTTCCGTCGTCGTCTTCAAACTTGAACCGACCCTCTACATTAACTTTATTGGAGTGTTTTTTAAGAAGGATAAATGATTTATGTATACCTTTTTAAATAAAGTATAAAAAATATGTATACCACCTGGAATTGGATAATATTTTTAAATATTCCAAAAAATCTATTAGAACGATATGGCTGATATCATTTTATCTATAAAATATCTTGATATAGTTTATTTTTTTATTATTCATATGATTTAGCAGCCCTTATAAAAATAATTTACATTATTTAAATTATATGCGTCAAGTGGTTATCAAACTTTTCATTTAAATGAAATGCATTTTATGCCACTACTTTAAAAATTCTCTTCCGACAATGTTTTCTAACAGTCAAATGTGCCTGAATATTTTCCCAGCAGCAGTTAGTCTCCCAGTCGGCTTATATGGCGCCATAAATACCAAAAGGAGTCTGCACGCTCCGAGAAAAGTCCATATATTAGATCTAATAAAACTGCTATACGTTGGTGAACTACCGCTTCTTAAATATTTCCTCGCCCGTAATGAAATCTGAATAGTGTGTTTCGATAACAATATTTTTATTGTGCCTTGGAAGGTCGCTATATACTCGTCCCCTTTATTGCGTTTAGGGCATAAAGAAAATTGCATTTTTTATCTATAAATATATGTACACATATATACACCTTTACACAAGTGTACAAAAAACATAATACAAAAATGATCGTTCGTTTATGCATAGAATTCGCTATACTTTAATATAGTGTAGTATAGTTTGTATAGCTATCATTGATATTAGTTTTACCGTTTAACAGTTTGAGAGACAACTATTTATATTGCTTAAATTTGTAAAATATTCTTCACGTATCTATTTTTTTATATGTTTTAACATAACATTTGGTATTTTATTATTTTTAATAGCAGAAATATTCTGATTGATATTTGATACGTAAATAAAAATTATGTCAATAATATCAATGTCGCTCAATCATTATAATATTATAGTAACGTTGGTTTAGTTATGTTTTCTGATTTTTTCAAAACAAACTTTTTTCTTTCATTAAAAAGTCGGCACGTAAAAGAGCGTTTGAAAGGAGTTCGCGCACGACGGTATATATTACAGGATAAATTATAGGGACATAACCCTTATGGTCAACAAGGAAAATTAACTATCAAAGTTGGCGGTAGTGCGTCGTAAAAACTTAACTTGTTATTAGTTGGTAATAAAAGAGGGGGGCAAAGGAACTCGGGACGTTGCGTGCCGATGGATCGGGACGATAACGAAACATTCGTCTCACTTGGTTAGACGCAATTAGTTAAGGGAAAATCGCGTTGACAGTTTAATGCACCGTGAACCAACTAATAATGAGATAGGGGTCAATTTTGCGTATCGGAACCTTTTTCTTCGGGGTTCTCGAGGAGAACGCTACGGTCGTTGCGAAAGTTTGTTTTGTAAAACTTGCTTCAAACAACGCTTGTAAATTGTGTAATCTACACATGCATGAAAAATCAATAAGATCAATGTTATATAGATGGTTCACTTATTAGAAATTATTGTATTTTTTTATCATAGATGTATGCATCTTATTCTTATGTCATATATAATATTGCAGATTTCTCGAAATTTTTCCCATAGCAGTTTTTTTAATAAAAAATAATTTTGTACAAATATTTTTAATTATTATACATGTGATGCATAAAAAAAAATAGGTCCATGGTAGATGTTTACAAATATACTTAGTTTTGTGGGGACCACACAGAGCCACGTTTATGGGGGAACCATTCTTGAAACTCGTGAAATTACTCTGACCAAAAGTGATTATTTAGATAATAGTGCAACCGCACAAAGACTCTCGTTACGACTAGGGTTCCCTCATAAATAACACGCAAGGTTTCTCCGATGCATTGAATGAATATTTCTATGTTATGAAACGGTCACGGGAAACAATATACCATCGGAAGACAAATAGCATCGTAAGGCCCAACATTCCGTTACACAATTCTTCGGCCTCAGAGATATTCATCAAGCAAAAGCGTATATTTATTTAGTTTCTTTAAGAAGCGAGTGCAGCGATTGGCTGAACACCACTGTACACCACTGCAGTTACCGGTATTAAGACCTTACGAGTCCAACCCTTCGGGTGGGCCCCCAGCTTGTAGCAGCCGGGTGAGTGGTTTCCTACCCTCCATAGTACTAAATACGTTATTGGAGATATATTAGTTTTTCTCCCAAGCGCTGATGTAGACGGGCTTTCAATTGCACTGCATGCATTGCTTATCATCCTAGTAATAGCACCACCCCTTAGGTCTACGGAGGGTGTTTATGCTACCTCAGACGCAGCCTTTAGTCCCCTGCTTCACGGTTTTAAAAAGCTCTCTATTCTCTTTTCTGAAGTAACTGAAGGACAGCTTAGTTTCTCACGCATTCTTTATAAGAGATTTTCAGCATTCTTTGATAATAACACAAAAAACTCGATTATGTCTATAAATGTGCACATTTAGAATTTATATAGTAATACAAACCATACATCATTTTTACGTTTTTCATGTTGCCGAAAACATTTCTTATTGTTTTTATTCTGATTTCAAAACTAATTTTTATTTTTAGATAGGCTTAACGCTATTTTGCTTAAGAAATCAGCTCAAAATATAGTTCCAAGAAATGACGTTATCTTCCTTGGCGAGTGGTAATCATAACTGAAAGGACAATGTTTTACAAAATTGCTCAAAAAAATCTCAAGATACATTCTGGAATGCGTTTTTTCTGTTAATCATATTTTGCGGTTAGAAGGCACATTTTTGAAGGAAACAATATTAATATTAAAGGATAAATAAACACTTATTTATAAAAATTAAGATTGTCGTAAATTTCTTTACACCTTCTATACTAATTTTAGTGTCCTATGGTATTTAAGATAAGAAAATTGTGTATGTATACATACATATATAATATATACTACCTTAACTAAAAAAATATTTGATCATACATAGATAAATATTGATTACTGTATTTTAGGGTTTTTGTTTACTGAATCAACAATGATTTTTATTAACAAGGGCTATTCAAAAAGTAAGGGTATAAAGTGACGAAACAAAATTATGACTTGCGATAACGATGTATAAAGATAGAAAATAACATGAAATATAAAAAACTACTATAAAACATATGTTACTCACCGATTTTTTTATGTGTATATAATATTATCTATAACGAAACCACGATTAATTATTACAAAGTAATTAGAAGTAACAATTATAGAGATTAGGGCTGATGCGCAATCATCCTTTATTATCTACTCTTTTATACTTCGGTACACTTCCAAAATTTGCCTATCCAATCGAGGGCCTCCATAAACTTTTTAATTATACCAAACCTACGCGAGCCGCAGATTTTAATTATAAACACCGTGATTGGAATTGCAGAGCAGCAAACAGTTATAATAGAACTCTTTGTGAATTTATAAATAAATATATAAACCTGATAACTCGACAACTACATACATATGTCTATAATATTTTTTTATAAAATCACAAGTCAGTAATTATATTATTCGCCTTTTTTAATTCAAAATCATATCTCTCTTCATGTATTTATTTCCAGTGACATTGTGTGCCTTTTATTATACATACTAATACGTAATTTTTAGTACAAAGGATTTCTTCCTTATTATTATTATTTATTTTATTAGTTTATTTAACTTAATATAACTCATTTTTATACTAAACATGCACATAATTTTATTTTTAATAAGCATAACTCTTTTAGATATGTATATGTAAGACTTTTGTTAATTATTCAATACTTTTTTTTACTGTAACTCTATAGAAATAATATAAAATATCTTAGCTGCAGCAATTTCAGTAAAAAAGAGCGGTGTAAATTCTTAATCACTCATGTCCGAAATGAGAAACTGCTGATTTATTTCTGTATATGACAAAGACATTATGAACAGACACATTTTGTCATTCATTTTTAACACAAATAAGGTACTTACTTAAAAAAAAGGTGCGATGAAATGTTACTGATGAATGAATTGAAAAACACGAAAACGATCGATGGCCTCGATGAAAAATGTCATAAATAATTTAAGGATTACTTTTTTATGAATCGGCTGTCGAAAGTTAATATGGATACTAAAAAGAGAGCAAACATAAATCTTATGTTGTTGGAAATGATAAACTCGTTTCCATGCTAAATAAATGTATCGATGTTTATATGTTAGTGTAATGTTAAAACAGTCTCAATATAAAATACTTAAGAAATGTGGCGTCAGACATGTGTTACACAGAATTTTTTTTAATGGGATTATAATGATTTGAAGTCATCAATGAAAATTTCGATGAGTAATTTAAATGGCTAAATTCCATTTTTAAGCCCCAAAATACGCAAAAGACAAAAGTACGAGTGCAGTCATAGTGAAATCGCCCTCCTGAATGAACATCGTTTACTACGGCTCAAAATCTGATTTATTGAACAAACGTTAAATCAAATAACTTTTAATTTAAATTTAATATTTATTTTGATCTCAACCAACACTAAAATCCACATCAATATGGTCGAAAGCGGACGATATAAACTCGGAAACTATTTACAGACTAGTTTTTCTTCCATTCTCCTTCGCCCAGGCAACTTTTGAGTGTGATGCGAAACTCG
This sequence comes from Plectrocnemia conspersa, assembly GCF_051122295.1. Taxonomy (NCBI): domain Eukaryota; kingdom Metazoa; phylum Arthropoda; class Insecta; order Trichoptera; family Polycentropodidae; genus Plectrocnemia; species Plectrocnemia conspersa. The sequence goes on from NW_028277167.1 coordinate 18,653,330, forward strand.
AACTCGTAGCAGGAGAGCTCTAATTCAGTTACATTGTTTCTTCTTATTTTTTTTATCTCCAGCTAGCGAAAGATCTACATTTTCAATTCCCGGAACGAGGTCGCAAAAAAGTTTTAAGTACATCGTCGCCCCCGAAGGAAGTTTGAGGCGCGAATTTAAAAGAATTGGTTAATTTTTCAACGACAAACTGTTAAAATAGTAGCAGCGTGCATTTCTTTAATATTTATTCACAAAGTTCTGTGAAACGAAGTGTTTCTTCTGACATATAATATGTATAAGATGTCGCCAACGTTTCAGTTACCCGTCCTAACGTTAGAGTTTTAATATAAAATCTTTGAAAATCGGGACGAATTTAAAATGCTATTTTGAAAGAGTTTTCATATATGAAAATACGCCAGACTTCTTATAATCAGAGATTTGCCGGTCTGACCCTGTTGCCTCAGTTCACATTTGAAGCGCTGAAAAAGACATGAAAAGTCTTTTTATATAAGTTATGTTTATATTTTATAGATCAAAAGTGAAATATTAAAATCTTAATGTTATATTTATAATAAAATATACTACATAAAATATTACATAAATTTATGAGAAATAAATATAATTCAGATACAAGTAATAGAAAAACTTATATTTTTCATAAAAAGCCAATAAAATAGATTTATTTACGATCTTTCTTAATCTTATTATAAATTACGTAATTTAATTTCTGAAAAATTGATAAAAAGATTTTAAAATATAATTATTTTTTGTGTTAAGAACTCCTGATAAAATAAAATATAAGGCTGATTAAATTTTGTATATTCCGTGAATTTTTTTGCATTACATAGATTTAGTTTCCAATCATTGTTTTTATGATATTTCTTTTTTAATCCGGATTTTATGTCTTTTGCACACTAATTATAACCTTAGTGTGCTAGCGACATATTGACACGTTGAGAGATATTTATTAATTACTCACAAATACGTACAAGTTATGGGACAATAATTAGCCCGCAAACAAAGTAATAAAAGTTATGTGCTTTCGGGTTTTAATGCCGAATAATAAATAAATACATAATTAGAAACATGAACAGAGAACAGGTTGATCGAAAAAAATTCTATGAAGAAATGATTTGTTTTATGGAAATAAATATTCGAAGGACCAGAGAGGATCGATATAGTACTTCGATTTATTAGAGCGTAGAGTTAAAAAATAATTTCAGGCTCATGTATCGTAGAAAAAATATTAATATTAACTTTCGAACAAAATAAAGTATAAACCTCTGAAAAATGAAACTTAAGTTCGCCGACTGGAACTGTGTGAAAAGCTCCCATATATTTCTGCAATCTGCTGATTTCTACGTGACGCGATTTTTTCTTATCTGATTATAAATGTAGTTCTTATGGTAGCAAATGAAATATATGTCCGCTTAGCGCAGTTGAGAAAATCATATACAAGTTTTTGCCATTCAAATACTTTCGAACTCTATTAAATTTTTTTAAGAAAGTATGCATATTTTAAAACTTTTGGCACAGACCCACCTTTTCTTATGCAGCGAAATAAAAAATGCAGCCGTTGTAAAACATTTAGAAATTTTCGTAAAAAATAGGTTCTCAAAAAGTCAGCAAATTTCTCGATAAATAATAAATCCCCGAGAAGAATCACTAAGCACCATTACTTTCATCATGTGGCCCTGCAAAGATAAATTTATTGTGGTTACTTCTTAATGGCCACAATATATGCCGAATAACTATTTGTTCAGAAGAACAGTATTTATTGTACAATACAATGTTAAGTGGTATCAAAGGTAATACATGTTTTGCTTGCGGTTATTAATATTTATGGTTTTCGAAAGTCTGTTAAGGTTATTTACGCTTGGATCTTGAGTTTTCCATTAGGATGTGTTCTACAACTTTTTAGCAAAAAATATGTAGATTTACTTAAAAATCTTATTTTCTTTCAACTTGTATTGAAAAGAAACGGTTCACAATGAATTTGAGCGATGGAAAAGTTTGTATGAAAAAATGTGACAGCATTTAATGCAAATTGTCAATAATTTCCTTAAGCAATGATTTACTTCTCGTCAATCTTTCATTGCAACATGATGGCTCTATAATTATTTGTTAAAATAGAGTATACTTAACCAATAAGTACTGAGTAGAAAGACACCAGACTAAAATCAAAGTCTATGTAAACTATTATTACTGCTCACAATTAGGGATTCCAATCCCGGGATCCCGAATCCCGGGATCCCGAGATCCCGAACGATTTTCAATACCCGATGAGTCCCGGGATTATAAAACATAATCCCGAATTTTTCGGATTGGTTGATTTATCAAGCACAATCGAATTATTATTGACAACATCGTTATATTTCGTGTACAAACTAGCGCGAGTTGCACGTGTCATCTGTGAATCTTTGAGGCTGTGAGTCTGAACGTGCTTTTTCAGCAGCAGGCTGCTTAGGAACCAAAATCAGATCAAGGCTAAATGATAAAACACTTGATGCTTTGATGTTACTTCGTGAGTTTTATTCAAAATAATGTTTTCAATTAATTGTGTCTATGAATGTACATAGGTATGTGCATACATTGTCAAAAGTTCATTTTTTTCTTCTCAAATAAATATATAAGACCTTCCCTTTTTTATTTTTATTATATTATTTTCTATTTTAAGTCCAAGACTAAAATTATACGTACTTTATACATTGTACGTTATAAAAAACAGATGTAAAAATATATTGTATTATTCATTTTAAATTATTTTTGTCGATAAAATAACATGAAAATTATCCCGGGACTGGTCCCGGGATCCCGGGATCGACTAATTGCAATACCGAAATCCCGGGATCAAAATTTTGGCCCGGGATTGGAATCCCTACTCACAATCAATATGTGTCACCATGTTTGTGTTACCTTGATTTGATTTTAATTATTTATCATATATTCGCACGTAAAATTTTTCAAAATCTAGAAAAATCTAATCTTTGATGATCAATCGGAAGTATACTTATATAATAATCACTAATTTAGAACTAGAAATTAATAAGACACTAGGGGATTTGAACCTACACCTTCTAGGTATTAGTCAACGATTTGAACCTAAGCCTTCCAGGTATAAGTCGCCATATTCTAATTAGTCTATCGTGTTATTTGAATAAGCACATGTTTAAGTTAATTATTTATACTAAAAAATTGACAATTTTTTAGTACAATATAAATTAGCTGCAGATATGAGGCAGAAAACTTTTGCACTCCTCTTTTACTCAATACAAGCACGATAGAGAAGTGGAGTAAACTGTAAGTCACTGACTATTGACCTAAAATAACTGGGTTTGAATCCAAAATGGACATTAGTGTTTTTTTTTTAAATTCAATCGTGCTTGGTAAATCAAAATTAGTGATAATATATAATTATAATTCCGATCGATTATCACAGATTAGAATTACAAAGATTTTCATAATCTCATGGATGAATTTCGTGATGAAAAATCGAGCTATGTCTTCATATTAGGTATTACAAATTCTCTAATTATTAGCTACATACTACATTTTAAATAATATGTATTAAAATAATATGTTATAAAAGTTAGAGCACCGTTCTCTACGCTTCAGTTTTGACCTTAAACTTGCTATCAGTAGAGCTCTCAACAAGTGACATCGATTATATTTCGAGTCCAGCTTTTGTGCTTATATAATCGAAGTCTAGACTTAGACAAGTCGCGGTACCATTTAAATCGTCTGAATTTGGTTTAGGACACTCGTCACATTCAAGCCATCTGAGCCACCCGAGCCAGTTCACGAGACGACCTGGACGCGCTACAGCACAAACGATACATATACGTATCTATACACATTAACTTGATAGCTTGATTGTATATTTAACGATTAACGTGGTGGTTTATGCATAATTTAAATAATATATTATTATATAATTTTCAGATAAAATATTCTGAAAGTTATCGTTCATGATGTAAGAGATACACAATGTGTCAGTACACCCATTTTCAGTAATGCGTTTTATATATTTATTTCGTTCTATACACTTTGTCTTCGTCCTAATTTATATTATACCAGAGATGCTGCTCGTCTTTATTTCATTGAATTAAGATGTCTTTTACTCTGTGCTAAAAATTGTAACAGTTCAATATAAGTATGCGTGTCAGGTGTCGCAAACCAGTCGCGGCTGGTGAAAAATGGAACTTTTATCGAGCGCCGAGCACCCTATCGCCTATTCGGTAAAAAAGTTTTCGTTACCAAAAACATGTCATAAATTATGCAAACGATTCTAATATTCCACTTTCCGCTGGTCGTTGGGCGGATACTAGTCTCAATCGCGCAACTTCCGAACAAGTGACGTAAGCTGAAATCGAATAAACGAATTTTATGACTTTATACGAGGGCGGAGAAGAAAAACTGTTTACAAGTCAATGTTCAATCCGTGGGCTTTCCCCAAATTTATAGACACTGAATGGTAAAATTTTACGCCCACTCAGAATCATACAATTCTTGATCTCTGAATTTGAATTATTAATTTATATTCGAGTGAGACTTATCTTTCTTATGAATATAATATTTATTTAAAAGCTGGATAAAATCAACGGATTTAAATACTCAAATAACCTTCATAAAAAATAAAAAGAAGTTTCAATTTTTTTAGTTTTATTTTTTTTATAAAGTTTAGTTTGGCAATCATAAAAAAATGAAAAATACGTTTCGTTAATCGGTAATCAAAGGGCAAGAAGAATTTAAACTTAAGTTAAATTTACAACAAGAGTTTTACGTAAATCTGACAAATGCTGCAACAAATAATTTCTAGCATTTTAATTGAGTTTACTAAAAAAATATTTGTTTTCAAAATACTGTATATTTTTGAAGAACATTTATATGTGGTTACAATTTGATATTTTGAAGAAAAAACGAAAGGCAAAATGGGCTCTTAAATAAACAGCTTTTGTTAAAATATTATAAAAATATACAGTCTGCGAGTTGTAAATTGTCGTCTCACCAAGGAGACAGTGAAAATAATAAAGTATTTAAAATACGTGAAACAGAATTGCACAGAAAGATTTATACAAACTGGTAACATGTATGACCACTATGTCATTGTGGCTCACCACCCCTAAGGGTACTGCCGGCAAAGTCTGAATTTTCATATATTGTAGTATGTTATAATAAAAATGTAAGGATATCATAATAAAAATATAAATACAATTCATCAAAATAAAGTGATTCAATTTTATTTTACAGCATGTTTAAATCTCAAATCTTCGAGAGCGAGTCCGGTTATTTTTTCATTCCTTTTATTCGACTGCGAAATTGAATTTCTTGGATGCTGTCGGATACTACTACACTATACAGATACACGGTGATGGTTGAATAAAGTGAGATGTCTGCGGCGTGATTGACCACGTACCACGTACGCTGCGCTACGACTAGGGGGCAAACGGTTAGGAGAACTGTCTCGGAATTACATGGCCCGTCTCTTGACGCCGGTCGCTTGTGTCGAAGGTAATAAAGGGAATAGGCACTAGACGGACGCAATTGCTTTTTTTTCTTATCGCCCAGAGTACTTCAAGTTCATTCCACTCCCTTTGTTTGACGCCAGTCTCTTTCGATTGATCCCAGCTCAAATGCTGCTACGGTATTGTCCAAAGAACAAACTGCATATATAAATATATAGATGTACGTAGATGGTAATTTAAATGTCGATATTGAAGTTTGCTTTATTCTCTAATACAATATAGTATCAAAAGTTTAGTTCAATATTTAATTAAGATAACTGTTGAAATTGTGCTTTAAGTAAAACTCAATTAGCTTGCATTCATTGTTAGGAAAGCAGATTTCATCGATTATATATGCTATGTTTAAGGATAATACTATTTACAATTGGATGGTCTGATAAAAATAAACTGTAGAAAAGATATATGAAAGCTTAAATCATACGTTTGAAAGGGTCTTATTTGCAAAACTTACGTTAATTTATGTGACCAAAATGATCATCTATTAACAAAGAAACAAGACAATAGCGTTAATAATAGAATCACACACAAAAGCCTTCGTTAGGACCAGAGTAATCCAATAACACGCAAGTACTATAAATATTCTCCGTCAGAGCAATGAAATACGACCTTGGGTAATGCCCATCAAGCGAATGTCACTTTCAAAAGGAGTGTACCTATTTCACTGTTTTAAGAAACAAGTAGTATTGGCTGGATGATCGCTGCATGATTTCTATTTATTAGCAAGCTTTGCAGACCTGGATCTGGACTTTGATGAGAAGAAGGCAGTCACAAGCAGATACTCAAAGAGACTAGCAGACGTCCCCCACCCGTCATGGGTGTAACATAGTGTCATGGGTGCTTATATCCCGAGAGGGACTCCTCCAAACGAGCACCACCGTAGCAGAGAGGGATCATCCTCCGTTATACTGTCGCTTCCACGCCACATACAAGACATTTGAGGACCTTCCGCGGACACCATCCTTGCGCCAGCTTCTCCACCACCACTCGTAGAAAACATCTCGCCATTTATCGTCTGTCGTAATTGTCATATAATCTAGTAAAACTCTAACTAGATTCCACCAAGCGTCTCATTGGCTACGAAGTCACACCCAAAACCAACCTGGGTCTTTCAGGCATTAGATTCTGATTTTATCACTGGTCTATCGTTCTGGTCTTTGCTTGTCGATAAACTAAAACTTCTTGAAGTAATTTGGTAGCCTGTATTTTATCTTAATCTACTCTTTGCACTTTAGGTGGTAATAATAAATGCACTCAAAAATTATTTTTTAAATAAGTCTTATTAAAACTTTTGTCCAAGGTTACCATTATTTAACTTTCATTTTATAATTTTTACAAATTATTAAAACCCGTTTTTTACTTAAGAAAATTATTTGAAAATGGAGTAAATATTCTATTTCATAAATAAAATTTTACCAAGAGTATCGTTAGTGTTATAGATATTTTTAATGAAATACTATGTTCTTTTTAACTTAGCTGTAAATAATAAAAAATTTACTAATTTGTCAATGTCACTTTACATGTTCTATTCTTGGTGTATATATCTAGAAAATTAAAAATGTTGTATAATATGTAGTAAGTATCGTTTGTAAATATTCAAGCTTAAAAACTTATGTTCACCACGCAATGTTGCGGCAATGTATCAGCGAGCCCTACTCCTGACCTGGATCGAGGTCGCTCGCTTGCGCTATAAAATAAAAACAGTTTTTGCCCGTTATACTGATAAGTAATTTTAGTTAAATCTCAAGTTCTAGTTTTTTTAAATTTCCTTGGGTAGCTATAATAAATATACAATTGGATAGCGTATTCTTGTACTCGAGTTGATATATTAATTTATTTACTAGTCCATCAAATCTAGCATCTTTATAATACGTAATTATTGCTATATACTTTTTAATTATTTGTATATGAAATACACTATTATCTAAATATGTAGATACATTGCATTGTAAGCATTATCAGATTTATGTTAGTATTATATATTAAGTTCACTGTGTTCAGAATATAAAATGACAACATGAATAAAGTGAATGGGGCTTGCTGCGATTATATTTCGTTAACATGCTATACGAGTCAACCACTTACGCTGTTATGCTACGAAGTTACTGTGTGTATTGAATCGTGCTATTTTATTTTGGGCAGTAGCGTGAAAACGAATGATTATTTTTTATTCGTCTATTCAGTTTAATTTACATTGGTCTTTTCACAAATTCATCTTGTGTGTCTGTATATTTTATTTTGCTATTTACATTAATCCCATCCAAAGCGGAGTTCGAATGTGTAGAATATTTACAGTATCTTTTAGAGAATAAAAAAAAACTCCACTCGAGAAAGAATAATTGCAAAAGCTAGTTCAGCTGCGAGTTGCAGACGACATTGATTTAGAACAAGACCGACCAGAAATATTTCTCACGGTCCAAGTTTCTTTCCTTCTTGAAAAATTCATCCCGCAATCGTTGGAGATTTTTGCCCCCGTTGCGTATATAGGAGCGCTCAATAAATTATACACCATCACAGGTATTAATTTATAGCTCATTGGCCGAAAAAAGTTTAAGAAAAAAATACGTCCAGTGACTGAAAAATATATAAATAATATAATCGCTTGATATTTATTCGGTTCGTGTTCGAGGCGGGTGTAATTAATCGGTTAACTTTGATATAAAACCCAAGGTTTTACCTATAATTTAACGGCGGATAACTTCAGACTTAACCCCTTTGAATAATTAAGAATATGAGAAGTAATTAAAGCGGTTAATTATGAAAACGCAGAAGCGGAGTCCGTCAGTTAACAAGAGGAACCAACGCAAAGTTGCCTTTTCGCAATTTTATTATACATACTACATACTATATAACACACATCCTAAATATACGCTATATAGTATGTAAATTTACCATGCGTGGTGCTCCATGGTGAAATATTATTTATGCAATATTGATAAGTGCGAATCATTAATCAAAGTCGTTTCGATCACAGAAAATATAAGCGTAATTAATTAATCAAATCACGCTTACGCAAGTCGGTCGTTAGCGTAACAATGATTTACTCATTTAAATTACCAACTTAGTCATAATGTCGCATAAAAGCACCAAGAAATAATTTATCTATGAGGGCTTTATGCGTTCTTGTTAAATATGTGTTATATCAAATAATGTATTTTTTATTATAATTATATATAAAAATACTCTTAGGTGAGTTTTATTACCCTAGATCTCCGGTCCGTGAACTCATTTGGGTTGGCCCGCCACAGATAAGACTCAAAATAATGGTAAAAAGTAAAATTTAATTATTGAATGATGTAATTTTCTAATATCCTTGACTATGAACACTTTTGGCAGTAAAAAATACAGGTTACGTTTAGCTGGCTGACGAAGATTTATGTTTTCAGAAAATTTTGTTCATGCATGACAAACAAATGATACTTTGTAGTTGAAAATTTTGGATGGCCCGCGGATGATTTTATAAATATCCCAATTATATATTATTAACGAAAAATATGTAAAAAGAAAAGAGCTAATTATTTACAAATTTCATCAGGTGACTTAAGACAATGCTTTAATTTATTAAGTCGCACAATTTAGATATTTTTAAGAAATAAAACGAGTACGTTTTATTTCTAGTTACATTGTTTTTTCTCAACAAATACTAAAGCGAAAAATATACGTATTTTAACGACTAGAGATACTTTTTATTGAGAGGTATTTGAAAGGCAATGGAGTTGAAACCTATTGCTTTGTCATCCTCTTTTAGAATGCATAAGAGGTGATAAAATATTTTTTGTATTGCTAAAACATTTTTAAGATATTGACATTGATTATTCAATACACCCATACCTCGCTTTACGGCCTAGATACGTTCCACGAAACTTGGCCGCAAAGCGAAAAGCCGTATAGCGAATCAATTATTCTAATACAAATTCATACAAATTCAATGGGATCGGTTCCAAATTTGTTAAATATGTAACATGGTTTATCATTTAAAATGCATTTTATCTTTTTATTTCATTTAAATCAAAAGTACATACATAACAAGTACATACATTTGTACATAAAATAATAACAGACTCCAAAAACCAACAATAATCCATAAACAAAAATGAAACAACTTCATGTTACACAAAATATGTGTATGAATACATACATAATTTTTTTTAAAATGGCTTTAATCTGAAAACGATGAAGAAATGGTAACCAACAGATCACTGTTGTTCTCATTTTTCGCTGGTAAGGATGGGCCTGGCTTAAAAAAATTGTCCAACGTTGTTTGTCTTGCCTTTTTGTCTCTTTCGTTCTACAGTGATTAATAACAGCTAATGGTTGAGTTAATTCCTCGAGAAACTTTAGCGCTACGTTCAACGTCAGGATCGTTTTTAAGGAAGATGTTTATTCCTTGTTCGAAATAGGAAAAAGCTTTTGACAATTTTTTTGATGTTAGCTGTTTGAATACAACAGACTGTCTCTTCATCAAATGCCGGTTCTGCTTGCAACTGAATGAGTTCCTTATATGAAAGGGGTTCCCTATCAGCTTCAAGTAGATCAGGCACATCACGTTCGTTCAAACCTTCAAAGCCGAGATCATGTGCTAGATCCAAAATGTTTTGCCTAATTTCAGAAAGGCAATTAACTTCTGCATCAGTACTTTTTACACATTCTGGCCATATTTTTTCCAAACATGGTTCATTGTTGTTAATTTTAATTCCTTCCATGATTCACTGATGCTGTCAACAGCATCCTTGATGTTATAGTTTTTCCAAAATGTTTCAATTGAAGATTTACCATCGGTTTCCCTTATAAGTTGTCGGAAAGTTCGGCGTAGGTAATATGCCTTAAAAGTGGCTATTGCACCCTGATCCATTGGTTGGATCAGAGCTGTTGTATTTTTCGGAAGGTACTCAATCATGACATCTTCAGATAGTTAGGATAAATTAGTAGGATGCCCTGGTGCATTATCCAAAATTAGCAAAGCCTTGTTGCTTAAGTTATTGTCTCGCAAATATTTTTTCTTTTCTGTGCAAAAGTGATTTTTGAACCAATCCTCTAAAGTAGCTTTAGTCATCCAAGATTTCTTGTTGGATCTCCATATGACGGGTAATTGATTTTTATTAAGTCCTTTAAGAGGCCTTGGATTTTCGGACAAATATATTAAAAGTGGTTTTAGCTTAAAATCACCCGCGGCATTTGCACCAAGTAGCAAAGTTAATCGTTCTTTAGACACCTTATAACCAGGCACAGATTTTTCGGTTTTTGAAATGTACATGCAATCAGGCATTCGCTTCCAATAAAGCCCTGTTTCGTCTACGTTAAACACTTGTTCAGGTTTATAACCACCTCTTTCAATAATTCCCTTTAAAATGTTGGGATATTTCTTAGATGCAGCCTCATCGGCGCTAGCTGCTTCACCTTTCATTTTAAAATTATGCAAATTAAATCTATTTTTAAATTTTTTTAAAAAATCGACATCGAAAAAAAGTTTTTTTGCCGTTATAGCGAAACATTTTAGGCCGTTAATCGAAAACGTGCCTTATAGTGAAAGGCCGTATAAAGAGCGGCCGTATAGCGAGGTATGGATGTAATATATTTTTTATTTAATCCAGTCTTTGTATTATTTATATTATTAACTACTGCCCCAAAGTGCAATATATATAAAATTTTGTCTAGCATAAAACTATTGTAGCAACCACCTATAATCGTTGCTTTTTATAATTATATCTGTGAATAGAGTTGTACAAAACGAATGAATTTTTTTACCTTACTAAAACATCATTTTAGCAAGCCGCTCGGTTGATAAAGTCGCGTTTTATCCGACCAATCAAAAATAACGAAGGACAATACGTAAGTGATGAATCTTTTTAACGAAAGCAATTACGTCTTATTAGAAAAATATTTGTCAATCCATTATTTAATTGATGAAATTAGTAAGGTTGTTAACTATACGTATCATCATCATCATTATTGGCCCAATCACGCTTCGCTTCCTTCAAGAATGTTTTCCATAGTGGAGAATTCAGGTTTTATTATTTTAGGTCCAGATGGACAGGTGATTAGCCTCTCGCGCATAAAGAAAACATACGAATAAGTAGCTATTAAAACAGTGATACCTATTTATAATTAATTATAAATAAATATATTTGTTATAATTTATAATTAATGTACATATGTCACTTTGCAGCTGGGATTGGTTTTTATTAATAGGGCATTTTTATAAATAAAATTCGAGGCTCTAACCCATGGCCTCTGGGTTACCAGACAAGGCCACACCGACCTTATCAACATAATATATAATTAATTTACTTAAGATAATATAAATAAAAATTAAATAACAAAGCAAACATATGTAAAGATATTAAAACCAGAGTTCCAAATAATAAACATGTTGATGCGTATGTAAGAATTAATGTATAGACTAACATCTGTAAACTTCCGATCGAAGTATTGAATAGTAGGGCTTTGAGAAGTTAGGCAAGAGTGAGTAAGATCTTGTAGTATCCGACCAAGATGTATCCAAGAGCTTTGCAGCTTTAACATTAAACGATTTATCGACATCTGTTAGCGATTAAGTAGGTATGTGACTGAACAAAATCGTTAGTCTGAGAGCCGTGAGTAAGTTAAAGCTGAGGGTAAACTGCTGCTTTTCATTGCCCGACCGTCTAATAGAAGGTTATTTTTGAGTTATCTATTGGAATTCAATAACACAAATCGTTTTATTAAACATATATTCTATTGGGTGTAAATTATAACTATTCGCTTGATGAAAAGAAATGGTACATTGATTTAAAAATATAATTATAAAACTATGATTTATTCCTGCATTTGTATTTTAACAATTTTGCATGTGAGAATTTGTGTGTTATTTATTTTAATGAAACTCTGTATCAAGTGATATTTAATTTAACAATCGCGTTACGCTGTGTTGATTGCAATGTTTTGTAAAATACATTGCGATCAAACACTCTTACAATGGGTCGTCAACAATGTACGAACTATCCAAAAATAAAATGGGCTATAAATGCAGATAGAGCCAGTGAAAACAAATATCGCGTAATTCAACCAGCAAACGGCCAAATGTCGATGCGCAAAACCATCGCTGACAACACAAATGAAACGTATAAATTTTTAATTTTCACTAATCACCAGTTGGTTTATTATCGTCATATGAAAAGCATTAAATTAAAATGATGTATGAATTAAATGATTTAGCATCAAATCGTGTAAGAAAAATATTTTTACTACAATTATTAAAGTAATTTTATAAGGTTAAACATTAAACCTTTAAAAAATCAATGACAAAGTTGAAGCATAGTAACGGTTGTTTGTTCCTGTTATCTTATTATATATTATCAAAAACCACACACGTAACGTAATTCCCGATGTTTTATATTCAAATGAGATAACCGATAAAATATATAGACTAGTTTAATGCTCGGATTGCGCTATCGCAGTGCAATTAATCAACCAAAATAAATTTTTAATGGCGCACTGAAATCGGAAAAGCTAGCTGTGCATTTATGATGTCGCATGCATATAAATGTACAAATTCACATAAATGTACGTATCGTATAAAACAGATAAAACATATTTAAATATAGGCTTGAAATAGATTAATTAATATATTTGATGAATATACGTATTAAACAAAAAAGCTTATACTATAAAAATAAATTGACTAGACGACGGCTTTTAACATGTTCAAATAACGTTTAATACCGATATCAACTACTGTCTTAATTTTGATTCTTTTATTTACAATTGAAGGGATTATCTTTACTATTATAATAGGATATCACTGTGGAAAACCAGTCACAAGGTACGCATCAAAAAGCAAGCACATTAAGAAAAGTTAACGCGTACATTCCAGTTTGCCTTCGAAACGGTCGATTCTATTCTGCCCTAGCTGCTAATAGATTTTTTTTTAAAAACTTGCCATCCTTTTATAATTGGTCATTTTACCGAAAAAAGGCGCACAGCAAAAATTTCCATGAAGGGTACATGGATATAAATTCGAGAACGCAGACATTAAGGAATCTCCTTTCAGTCATTTCCTTTTAGACACTTCGTCTTAAATTTTTTATAATGACATTCACACTTGCAACTAAGAAGAGGTCCGCGCAGATCGAAAAATCCGCCGCTTCTCTCTTCACTTTCCTTGGTTCAGTTCGACGCTGAGAGTCAACCCGCTTCAGAGACGCTTGGAGAATATGGACGCACACACAATTATTGCATAATAAAATATGCCACTTGACACGAAGGCCAGCACCCAATTATTTATTAACAGCATTGGTAGATGTTGTTGATAATCATTTTTAATGCAGCTGGTTCATAGTTGATAGTAGTTACCGGAATAAAAATATACATATTATTGTTTCAGTATTTTTTACCGTATGATAAGTTAATGAAATAATTTTCTTTTATGAAGAATTAAAAAAGTCGTCCTTATTTTATTAAATGGATTTTCGGAAAAGTTTAATGACTTTGTTTTTAGGTGTGTCTTTTTGTTAGGAAGCGCAAATTACCATTTCACTTAGCTCCACTGACCTTCCCAAACATTAAAATACATATAAAGTTTTTTTTATTCAGTAAAATATAATAAACGATTTATCGCAAAATCTTGTTATTTCATTGATACGTTGGAACATGTGTATATTTTGGGACAGTTTTATATTTCTAACGCATTTTCTATATACTATGTACAACACAATATACTTCATACAGCTACTACATTATTTTATTATAGGTATTTAATATATATTATATAAAACGTTTTCATGAAATATACATTTTTTATTTCCGATGACAGTTGACTTAGTTATTCAAACTCAATGAACAATGTATTATTTTGCAAAAATCATCTTTGATTATGACTTACATATTTGATTATTATATTGAACAAAGAACATAATATCTATATATCCAATCGGTCATTGTCATCCATTACCACAATGGTATGATTAATTAATATTTTTTTCACAACCTACACGTAATGACATACGTCATTTGGGAAAATAATTATTAAGTTCTGTTCCACAAATTGGACAGGGGCACGACGTTGGCAAATCCCTATAGCTGCAAAGTTTCGTATTTTGTCGGTAGTGTCGTCAGAACGTTGACATATGGTCTTTTTATATAGTGGGCTATGATTATTTGTAACTGTGTTTAGTTGAGAGCTACAAACAAACAATAAAGTAACCAGGACGAACCACGTCTACGATTGTTATCGTAAAGCAGGTTATGTTTGTGGCAAACGTGTTCGTATTACAATGGGAAATGATAGACGACATGATACGTGGGTTTATGTCCTATGCTGCTGTCGTATTAATTGTATTATTGTACTTGGGGTTTATAACTGAAAACGTGAAATGAGAAAAAAATTATATACTGTGTGTTTCTAAAGCTTTTTTTAGTTATTCATATTTAATTTTAATAGCTAGTAAACTAAGCATATTATTACCATTGTTTTGTGTATTAAGATCGCTAGTCTACCTGTAAAGAATATGCAATATTGTATAATATATATATTAATTAAGATAACGCGAGGGAGCAATTAGTTATTTTATTAATACTTTGAATGTCAAATATATTGATGTGTTTGAACATTTTTTTATTCACTGACACATGTAAAAGTAAAAAAATGTTAATTTTAGTCAAGGGGGATTTAAATAAAACGCCTAATTATTTTTTATCTCGTAATTTATTAAACGTTAAAGGTAAAAAATAACCTCTTTTCTATTATCGTTTCATTGAGCTAGAGATGTAAAACTCACTGAAGGCGAAGAGTGGCATGATCTAAAAAGTACGGTAAATGTTCATAAAATCAACTATAGTGATATTAACAAAACTGATGCAATCCACGTCGTTTTAATATGATGGCAAGTCAAAGATGATTTTTTGAGTTTTGATTCGGAAGTGTGATGTTACTCCTAGCTTGCTCGTTTAGTTTTAGGCTTGCGGTAGTGAGCACAGGTTTCATTTCAAGTAACAATTCTTACAAAGAACCCTTCATATTATGCTTTAAAACTCTGCATTAAAAGTGACTAGCAGTCATCAATACACCGTTCCAGGTCAAATGTGCTCCAGAGTAATTTTTTCACGGGACTCACCATTCACTTATACATTTGCTAGAGTAGCATATATGCAAAATTATTTTCATTATTCGAAGAATTTCAATTGGTTTTAAAACCTCACTATTAAAATAACCAATGATGGAACACTAATTCACTTTCGTGTATGCTGTAAGAGCGGCGGTCATTTTAAGCTACTGCTGTGCTTTTATGTTGCACGCCAGATTCTCACTGCTACCGGTTGGCAAATTTTCAAACTAATTTAATTCTGCTAATTATTTACAGGAAATTAAAGAACTGCTTTGATTTTTTGTCGCAGTAATAAGGGCTTCTTTTGACTCGATAAGATATATTATTATATATAATACACATACGATATAATTTTATAAAATATTATGACTTAAAACATTTATCGTATAAATCCTCCAGATCGTATATTTTATTCATAGTACATAAATAAATTTTATAAATCATTTATTTTATCATAAATATTTATGAAATTCTCGATCGTTGTATTTAAATTCTTTAAACTAGTTAAAATTCACAAAATCGAGTATAACGTTTAAGATTATTTTTAAAATCATATAATATATACATATTTAAATAAATTGGTATTTATTATAATAAGCTGAGTAATAATAAAAATTTATTTATATTTTTTTTTATAAAATTGTAGCGATAGTTTGCTACTATAAATGAGATAACGACGTTCTTCAGAACCACTTTCAAACTGCTAACCAATGTTTCTCTAAACTACTTAAAGACAGTTTTCAAAGAAGTATTACAGAAAGCCTTGGCTAATCGAAAAAGTCATACGTATCTGAAAGATTTTATGAGAAATTCTTTTCCTCAGCCAGACCCGCTTTAAGCCGTGACTCAGGTCGATGAATGTTGAGTCATCACAGTAGAGAAGATAACAAGCTTGTGTCCACATTGAGAATGCCTTTAAGTAGACCAGAACCGCAGCAGGGCATTATTTGCCGAGCTTAAGTCTTTGGCCAGCCGCCTTTTTTTTAAAATCTACCTATATTTGAGGCATTTTTCAGAGACAAGAGGTCCTCATCAGCATCTCTAGAGCTGCATCAACAATGTAAAACCCTTATTAGAGGGCCTGCGCCTCACATTTAAGTCATCATACTAAGCAGGCTCCATCGCCTTTCCCCCCCACAGAAACTGCAGCCTTCAAAGCCGCATCCACGAAGTGAAGCTGTTCTCGATAGTTAAAGGCGACAAGACTGGGTCCCCTTGTTGATCTTAGATGGCTCTAGACGGTGAATCGCCTAGGGCTAGTCATAAACCTTTGTAAATGCTATTGTGGTTTCAATTAAAGTGCATCAATATAAATTTGTTTTAACTGCGTTTCCAACAGCAACGTAAGATCCTCCCAAACAAGATCTCGTTTGCGGGTATTTTTTACACTAAATTTCATGTGCAGTGAACGAATTGTTCAGTGTTATCTGTACACACAATAGACTCTAGCAAATATCTATATTTGTGTTATCCGTATACACAATAGACGCAAAGCAAATATCTATATTTGTGCGACACTTATGTCGTTACTTTTGAATCAGTTAAATAATAATATATTTGTATGGTGTTCTAAGAAAAATATTACAACAGAAATATGTAGTTCAATTGTTCAATTCAACGTATCAATGGTATTTTTTTTATCGATTTTAATATGTTAGATATTTATGTATATTATTGCATTGGAAATGTACGATTTACCAAAAAATCTGATGTTTTGCTACAAAATTATTTATAAACTTTAAATTATTACCCTCGAGTCGCGTGTGTATCTTGTGATTTTTAATATATTTTTAGAAGCGCGTGTAAAAGTAAAAGTTCCATTTGAGAAGGTAGAGGAAAAACTCTCGCGTATCGAGGAAATGGCCAATTCGAACGAATTAGCAAGTTTTCGTCGATGGGTTTTTGCCAATTTGCCGCACGAGTTTCTTGCGATACAAAACTCCGCGCCCTTAAACGGGTGGTCAATTATTTCTATTTCCGAATATTGCGTTGGATGTTGAAAAAAATCTCAATGTCGAATCTTCGCGGAAAAGCGCACCGTTAGGCGTTATCAATTGTGATTAGACACAAAGGTTACATCGCTTTGGTTGCTAAGGTAAAATTAGATCGTATTTTAAAAAAATTAATGAGTACTTAACATGGAATTAGACATACAGTTTTATGTTGAGCAACTGGACATAAAAAATAATTTTTGATTTTATGTCTATGATGTAATGTAATGAAAATTGTAGTGATTAACTTGATTTTAATATTTTTTCTAACAAGTAAAAATTGTGAGCTTAAAATATAAATCATTGTCGTTAATACAAATTATAAACTGCAATTCCGTTTAATATTATACAGGTCTTTAGATAAGTAATATTAGGACGAATCAAGCCATATCTAAATATTTTTCACTTAAATCGCTTTACTCGTGAGAAAAGTTTTTGCAAGTTAAAATTAATTGAGAATTATTTCAAGTCCATTAAGGGTAAAGACATTAATTTTGATAATATAATTAATGAATATTTTAATAGAAGGCCAGCATAGCTTATAGATAATAATATATTTTATAATTCCAAGCTTAGTCATTAATAACTGATTATCAAAATTATAACAGTTGCTCGTATCCATTAAAAAAAATTTGTTTCACTTTACTTCTTATTTGATTAACGAAATATAAAAAATCACAGTTCACGCAGCTTACGCACACTAGTCGAAGTCCACACATAAGTATATAGTCATACTATTAATTTCGCGTTTGGAAATTTCGTCACGTGTGCCCGTCGAACAATGGCTTGTAATTGCGCTCCACCGCCGCTTTATTGATTTTCCTTAGCTCTCGGTCTTGGGGTGTTTTTCCGCGGAAAAACTTGCCTGGCAGACCGAAATTCAATTTGCCCCCATGGACAAAAATCAGACGGTCCAGTTGCAAAAACTGACTTCAACTTAATTAGATTGCAACGCTTTTCTCTATCCAAAGCCACCCCATGCTACATCGCCTCACTTCTGGAGGCGTGGGTTACTAATTGCCACCGCGAAACTTTTCATTTTCGAACAAAACTATTTGTGAAAGATGTGTATTTGTATCGAGAAATGTCCAACAAATATTCTTTCTTGAAAATGTTTGGAAAAAGTCTTTCAATAAAGACTCTGAATGAATCTCATTAAGGCATTCTGATTCCTCGAGGACTTTTACTAAAGAAATTCTGATAAATAAAAGCAATATATGTAATATATAATATGTGATTTTTAATAATACAGTATATTATTAAACATATTCGACCATCGATTTACAAAGAAATTTTGTGCTCTCATGAAAAACTATCAATAACAGCTATTGCTACTTCTATTTTTTATTTTCCAAGTAAGATAAAGGTAACAAACATCTTTAAATTAGTAAAAAAACGAGATCAAAGTTACAGGAAAATTATATGTCGTAACTCAAAAGCCCCATAAATTTTTGTAATCTGTCTATTTTCATGCGGAGCGTTTTTTCTTATTTGATTATTATTGTTGTTTTACGATTATCAAATCATAGATAAGGCTGATAAGAGTAATTTCGATGATATTTTTAAACATAAAAATAGCGTATTTTTACTTTATTAGATTATTTACATAAAGGTAACATTAAAAGGCATGCTTTTCAAACAGTTGTCACACCTTTTTGATCAGGGTAATTGTTTCTAGTGTCAGTATGTAAGCCGACTCACCTTTTTTAACGGACTATCTACCTGATTTTTACCGTTAAATATAAACGAGGAGAATCACTGCATACGTCATTATGGTATAAATTACTTTTGTTTGACCCATTTTATACAAAAAACTTTATCACACATAAATGTGATTAAAGTATAAACTATTACGCAAAACTGCTTGTTAAAATATCTATTCATGTGCATCGCTTTCTCAAATGGAAAATATTATATTTTTCTATGATTTTAAGCGTTCAAAAGTCGTACGTACATCCGTTTTCACTAAAACTTAGAAATTCTTTACAGTAAAAATACAAATAAAACACTCCTCAAAACTTTTAACCACTAATGACGTTTAAAGGGTAAACAGGACGTTTATGGTACGGTCTGAAACGAGTCGCGATCTTGGGTTCAGTAATGCACTCACACTCTTAAGATGTGGTATGTCTTTGAAATTTCTTAGCATTGCTTCTCAAACGCTGTTTGCTCTTTGCCTCGATATACACTCGTCGTTTGTTATTATTTTACACAAGTTTATTTGCATATATCAAAATATTTATGTGTAATAATATTAAATATCATCTAAAAGATTTATTTTATAATTATTCATCGATTCAAATATTTTATGTAAAAATGTATTTTGATATAGTGTAAAAGCTTTATATTTATTTATTATATGCACATAGCGATATAGTTCTTAAGATTTTCTCATTCTGAGTATTCGAAAGCTTCTTATTGCTTCTTGTATGTATATTATATCATACGTATACTACATTTGAATGTGAAATAAAATTATAATGCTTCAACGTGTACACGGCTTTCGTTCGTTTTCCCAATACATATGTATATATGTATAATACATGTGCATTGTATAATATATGTACTTTAAATGAGTATCTTAATCATATTTAAAAAGGTTTGTAAATGTAATTGTATATTTATGGTTTAATAAGAATTAAATTTGTAATATTAAAATAAATATAAATAAAAAGTTAAAAAAAAATTCTAAGGAAAATATATTTTATTATTTTTTTATATAAGATAAAAAAACTATTTTTATATTTATTTTTATTAACCGATCAGTTAGTAACTATAATTCAATTAGCCAATCATATTTTTTATCGACTATGTCGCAACTCATATTTTTAATAGTATTGGTTACTAAGATTATGCGAGACACTTAGGGAATTCTATTTTGGAACCCAAAAAGTTCTTTTAACTCTGATCTGGAATTTCGATGATTGCGACAATAAATTACTTTTATTCTTTATATGAGATTTGTACTTAAAACGAGAGGTAAAGATTATCTTAGTGTTTTCTTTTTGGTTAGTGAAAAAGATTTGGAAAAAGGGGTAGACCAACAAATTTATAAATATAGTACCTACATTCTCGCACTCAACCGGTTGAGACCGCTTTTATAAAGGCGGAAAACCATAAATTGCGGTTATGCTAACACAGGGATTGTTTAAAAGAGGTCTTGCCTTATTTTTACGCCCCCACACCCCCTCATCAGCATGTTGCTTCCTACGAAATGGCCTCGCAAAAAACAGAACACAATACATTGGCGCTCTCTTCTTGTCTTTTCCTTTTCCCCCTTTGCGGACGAAATTTTCCACGTTTTGTTATTTTCCAGGTGAGGCCTCCGACCGAGACCGTACAACCTATGTACGTATATATCTATTCCTAGCTTGTTTAGGCGTCAAAATAGTATAATTTTCGCAAAACACACGACGGCGACGGCGATGTCTTACTTTAAAACAGGGGAATGTTTGCTTTTGCCTCGAGGAACGTGAGAGGAATGCGCACTAATTAAATTTATATCAAGCACACAAAGGCAAACGTGAACGTCCGTTATTTATAACTTGTTAAATTGGTATCGTTTATGTGGATTTCGCCTGTAGAATATTAAGTTTTCGCGATACGGGTGCTTGGAATGCGCCAGGAGGTGTAACTGGTCGCGAAAATGGTTATTAAAATACACTATTTTAATAATAAAAATGAAGATTAAAATGCATAAGTAAGGTAATAGTAACCTGGATGGTAGAGAAATATGTAAATTTAATTACATAATTAGTATTAGTTCGGGAATTTATATTATTGAAAATATAATATGTGAAATCTTGGGTTAAAATATCCATTGTCTAATATGAGATATATAGTTTTTACTATATTTTATTAATAAATTCTTCAAAACATGGCAAACATATTGGATATTCACGTAACTATGTTTTTTTTCTGTTTGTAAATATAAATTAGAACCAATCTTAAAGTTTCTTTATAACTTTTATTGATCTTTCAATTAAGTTTGCTATTTAGTTTTTGGCCTTTTTTTATGTTTCCGAACTAAATCCTTTCGTTTTGATTACTTACTAAGTTAGCTGTATGTATTCTAGTGTCATTTTAGGGGGTCCTTATTTTTCTTTCTTAAGTTATCCATTTCTTAATTTACAGTCAATATGTGCAAATATTCGTTTACTTGCTTTCAAACTTACTAAAGCGCCACTATGATTCTATTAAGTATATATTATGTATTTATAGACATATTAGGCAATTTTCGCAATGTGGCCCATTTTTTTAATATAATGAATAAAATAAAATAAAAATAATTTATATTTTGAAATTCTATATTGACGATTTTACTTTTTATGTTACATAAATATTTTATTATTTTTATTTATTTTATTTATTTATTTTTTAGATTAAATTAAGACCATCGTGGCCTAACAGGTTACCCCAATGCGCCACGATGGTCGAAAACAAATTTTAAATTTATAAAACAAAAAAAAAAAACGTATATATACATAAATAGAACAATACTTAAAAATAATAAACATTACAAAAAATTATAAAATATCAAAATTAAATGAGACAAACTGGATCAGCTCCTTGTAGCCAACATTAAACAGGTCAATATGTAACGCAAGCGTATTAAGGAGCCGTTTTTTTCACTAAAAGGGAATATTTGGCTATTCGGGGATTCCAAATTATAGATCCCGATTCAAGAATGCTACGAACTAAGGTGTCATAGAGGATGCGAATAACTGACGGATCGTCAAAGTGAAAGGCATTCCTCATAACAAAGCCGAGCATCTTGGAAGATTTATCACATACGTCGTGTATGTGTAGAGAGAACCTCCATTTGCTCTCGAAAGTGATTCCGAGATCTTTAATGGAAGTTTCTCTAGTCAAAATGTTACCACCGAGATGGTAGAAATAAGCTGATGGCGAACGGAATCGAGAAAATGACACAGTATGGCACTTTCCGACACTAAAGGGCAGACGGTTAACGGAAGCCCATCTCCACAGAGAGTCTAAATCACTTTGTAGAGAGAAGGAGTCCGCAACAGATCGAATGCATTTATATAATTTTAAATCATCTGCGTACAGAAGAAAACTTGAATTTTTAATTGCTGTATTTATGTCATTAATAAATAACACAAAAAGCAGAGGTCCCAGATTGGATCCTTGAGGAACCCCCGAAGGGGTAAAATATTCCTTTGACAATCGGCCACCATAGGTTACAAACTGTCTACGATTGCTTAAATAACTCGAAAATAACCGAGTTAAATTATCTGAGCAACCGAGGTTCGACAATTTTTTTAATAATAACGTATGACAAACTTTGTCAAAGGCTTTCTCAAAATCTGTATACACGACGTCTACTTGAATTCCGGCATCGAGAGAAGTTGTCACCGTTTTGGTGAACGACAGAAGATTAGTAACAGTGGAACGGGCAGGACGAAACCCATGCTGTTGGTCTAATAAAACTTGCTGAAAGTGATTGTAAAGATATTTATGAATAATTATTTCAAATAATTTAGCAGGAGCTGACAACACTGCTACTGGTCTATAATTCTTTATATATAATTTGTCACCCTTTTTATGAATAGGGGTGACTTTTGTGCATTTCCATAGATCAGGAAATGATGATGTTTTGAGAATCAGATCATAAATACATTTTAGAGGAGCAGCGAGACTTACTTCGCAACCCTTCAAAATAAAATCGGGAATTAAATCAGGTCCAGAAGAACGCCCTGTCTTTAATTTATTAAATCCGTATTTAAGATCTGAGTGCTCAGTTTCTCTGATGGTCAGTACTGAAGACCAAGAACATGAAGAAGGAAGCGACTGAGCAGAAGGCGAAAAATATTCCTCGAAAACAGAACGAAAATATTGCGCAAAACCGTCAGCAATATTTTGTGAACCGTCCAATGTTTTATCGTCGAGGTTCATCACTTTCAACGTAGACTGAGTAGCGCGTTTAGTGCTAATGAATTTCCAGAACGCTTTGGGATCATTAATTATTTGTTTTTGGCAATTTTTGTAATGATTGCGATGACAGGAAATTATCAAACACTTAACGCGTGCTCTTAATGAACGAAATTCCTCGAGAGCAGATGGATGTCCCGATCTCTTCCATAACTTATGAAAGGCGTGCTTTCTTTTTAGCAATGAGATGATCTCATGAGAAAACCATCTAGGATATGCCACGTTAAGCACTCGAGGGCGCTTTCGAATAAAGAGCTGGTCGAATGCACAATAAAGAACCTCATAGAAGGCCGCCAGGGAAGATTCAACATCAACGCACCCGCCAACTCGGCTCCAGTCCATACCTAAAAGTAAATTATTTAATACACCAAAAATATCTAATATCTATAGTAAAAAAAAGCTGTGAAAGCTTGAATTCGCTAGTATTTTATTTAGCAATTGTCTTTAAATTCTAATTAAACCCTTGGAACATAATTGCACTATGTTTTATATTTATATCATATTTTGAATGTAGTGTTGAACATACAATGGAGCTTTGAAAAACGAGAGTGCTGATATTGAATGCCTTCTTTTAAAGTTCATAATAATATTTCCCACATGTAATAGTTGATTTAAGCATATACTAGTCAAGAATTATGAACTATAGTCTGGCACTGTGGTTATACTATGCCAGATGGATGAGGAAATTTAGCAAAATTAAAAAGTCATTTGTGGTATTTCAACCACTAATTGTCGTAATGTCTGATATATTCGATATACAAATTTATTTATGTATGTAACTTTATATCAAAAATTATAGCACCATTTATTTTGTGCATCATATTTTGCATTCATATCTTATCTGCGACATGAGCAGCTTAAATGACGCCGCTCGTTACTGCAGACATGTTGTAAAAATAAGTGAAAATAACGTAAACGTGACTTCCGTGACTGCACAACAACCTACGTTCATCCATCATATGTACCGAGTGGAAAACCGAAAGGAAATATTACCTTACTTGATGGACAGGTAATAAAATTTGTAACGTTGGCGCTGACAAATGCCTAATAACTTTAACTAGTAATAGAGCTTCGTTGGTTTCGTAATATGTACAATGTGAGTCGAAAGGTAATTTGATTATTTAATTTAATGCAAAAATATTTTTTTTTAAATAATTGTGAATGGCTGAAAAAAGTGATTGTAAACAAAGTAAAAGTTTTAGAATGTTTGTATGTAACACTATGACAATAATAAACAAGAGTTAAAACTCTCAAGTTAGCTTAGCATTACAATACAAGGGTTTGTGTAAGTGAAAGTATATATACGTGTATTTATATGAATGTGTGAAATGTAAGTGTTATTTTATTCTAATTTGACATTTGTTTATTAAAGTTTCACTAAAGCGAGTTTAGGACCTAAAACTTTGCTTATCCCCGCCTCGAAGACTTACCCCACTAGTTATCAATTCATAGTACTTTTGCAAGTAAGGTACAAGATTTGCTTTAATTAACTTTAGCTTAAGCGTTAATTCTCCAAATATAGTAGAATCTGAGATTTCTTTTTATATATTTGTTGTGTACTATATATATATTTATGTTTATAGGGCTTGAAAAAATCTGAAAAATACCGTTGTGTGTAAATATATATTTGTTGCGTTCCTTTAAATTTTTTAAGTCAAGAATGCTAACAATGGAGAAGCGGTTCTCAGAAATACGTCTTGTTTTTTGTTTCGGCAGTAAAGTTTCTATTTTATTTTTTCGTATTTTTTAATTTAAAATTTGTTAAGATCGTATTAAAGAGAAAACGTTTACGCACAAGTAATTTAATTGTCATTTAGGCAAATAATTGCAATTAAATTCTATTATTTCGTGTACAAAGCTAAAATTAAATGGAGATATTTTTATAATTTGTAAATAAAAAATATATTTATTAAATTTGCAAGCAATTATATTTTATAAATAATTATAAAAATAATAGAAAAGTAACAATTTACTAATGCAAGTTAAAGTTTTTCGCTATATTTACATATAATTATGTATGTATCTATTTTTAATTTTGTTATATAGATAACATATACTTTATGAACAATGTCAAGAATTATTATTAAATAAATCTTTCGAAGCGGTCTTTATTAAACAATTTATTTAATTTGATATATTTTTTAAATTATATATAAAAGCAACGAATAAAAATGTAGAATGATTTATTACTAAAAAACAGATTTATCAGAGGGTTAAACTTTCGTCGGTTTCATTTTTTAAACCATTATTGAAATTAATTCATGCTATTAGGTGATATAAAGATTATTTCGGCTTGTAATAAAGCTTTTCAACCGTCTAAAAATAAAATAGGGTTTTTCGTTAAAATGAGACACTACCGTGAGAAACATTTTAACAAGTTAATCACAAAGTATTCGTTATTAAGCCAAAAGAATTTGAATATCCTTCGCTTAGAGAAAAAATAACACATGCATTCGGATTCGCTCTTGAAATGGCCGTTCCTAATCAACTCTAGCGGCCAACGGCAAATTATATAAAAAATCGTATTTGTAACTGCCCATCCTACCGAAAAGGGGCGGAATACATAATCTAATATAGAAGGGGCTATGGATAAAAATAATTAAAAATCCCTTCTCATTACAAATGGAACATATATGATTTTAGTCTCAAATAAAATGTTTAGGAAATATTTTCTAAGCCTTTTTTTACAAATTAAATCTTTTTTATTATTTAATTTAATTATTTAAACAACGTTTTTTATCTAGGAACCACACACTTTTTAATGTAGTAATATTATATATGTATGTACATATACATAAAATATATTTATAGAAAATTTACAACTATTTCACAATTCTTTTAATTACCCATATGTTCAAAACTTCTTTAAAGCCCTTGTGTAACTAGTTTTTATCCAAACAAAATTTTCAAAAGTTGGCAACGCGTAGACAAAGCCCAAGTATTGTCCAGGGGTCGTTAATCTTCTATATTTCACACCCCTGGGGCATATTACAATTTTTTTTTATAAATTATATTCGCATTAACTTGTGTACAAGTTGTATGTTTGTATGGGTGTGTACGTATGTAGTATGTAATATAAGTACAAGGTGGGTCACGGTGTTATTTACGGCCGGTGTTGTTCGAGAAGTAGCTTTCCTTGTGCGTATCTTATTTGAAATATTCCCTACTAATAAATCTTGCTTGAACCTCCTACGAGAACTTCGCATTTGTTGCTAAGGACCTTCGTGCGCACACGTGAGTTTTGTTCCCAGTGTGCAAGGGTCATCCCAGTGGGTCTATTCAATTTTTGATGCAGTATTAATAGGTTTAGCTTTCTATGTTGTTTATTTATATACATCATAAAAAGCTATAAAATAAATAATGCTCTCTTTTAAAATCAATCACATCACATTTAAATTTTTACTTCCTTGGCAGTAAAGTTACTTATTAATGTAATGTAGAATATATAATGGATGTGTCATGATTTTTTTTTTAATTGTTGTAGCATCTGGAAAAAATCACACTTTTTCTCTTGGCCGGTGCTATCTTTAATGGATTGGCTGAGCTAGTCTAAATGTTGACAATTCAGTTTAATCACAAAACGAATAGCGTAATATTAATATAATGAAATTCTCATATTAGTTTTAAATATTATGTATCTTTGCGATTAGTTCATTGACTTCGATAGTTAAAATTAATGTATATGAAGTGACCACACACAGATTACCACGTTTGAAAGGGTGTTTGTCTCAAACTCTAAACTCGCGTTAATGACTGTAACCAAAAATGATCATTAATCAATAATTAAAAGCAACAAGACAATATAGCGTAAAGGATTTTGGACCACACAGACCTCGTTACAATCCCATAAACAGCACGAGTTCTTACAATATATATTCTCTGTCATTGAGAGAATTTCTTTGTGGCAAAACGGTCACGAATATCATAAAAAACCGTATCTGCGATATTCCCGAAATTGCATGCTTTTTAAAGGCGTAGACCTAATTCGCCGTACTACGAAGCGACTGCAGTGATTTGCTGGATGATTGTAGCATAATTGCGATTGGTTGGCAAGCCTTGTAGCCCTGGATACATAAGCCTGGACTACAATGAGGAGAAGGCACTCGAAGAGTTACGAAGTTACAAATCACCAGCACCCACTCGAAGAGTCCAGCAGATTCACCCTGCTTGGCAGGCGCGCCCCCACCGACAGACGCAAAGATATAACCTAAGTCTCCCGAATGATCATCGCAGCAAGAAGAACTGCCTCCTGACATTCGCTGTAGATAACTACAAGAACTCTGAAAATCGTCCACGGACATCATCCCTGCGCCAGCTTCACCGCCGCTGTGAGAAAGCGTCTCGCCATTAATCGTCCGTCGCTTATTTGTAAATATTATAATAAAAATGCTAACTAGATTCCACCCTGAGTTTCATTGACTACGGATTCCTAGGGTTCCCAAACCTAAAAATGAAATCTAATAATCATTATCAGTGACGATTTCTATATGTATTAAAATGTTTAAAATAGACGAGGAGTCTATCAGTTTTATGTATCTCAATCTTAATTTTGATTTATAAGTAGTAATACTACTGGTAATTAATCCAGTAACAAAGATACTTGTAAATAAAAAGTATTTATACATTAAATGAAAATGATCAGAAACAAAGTATTCTGTATTTAATTTTTCGAGGAATGAGAATTCTCTAGTATTTTGATGAATTAAAAATATATGTAAAATATAGTATGCAATTATAATAGTACAATATATTATTGAAGCATTAATAAAAACATTCTCGTGAGATAAGAATTTTCGATTTGCCGATTTTTTCGAGAAATTCTCCGGTAATAAATTTCGAAAGAAAAATCAGTGACATATTTGGTTGTTATTTTTTGTTTTCACTCTTATAAATTTAATCTTTTACATTATTAATAATTCCTTTTGTGTGTCTCTTTTATTAGGTGCTTTAAAAAAAAACAACACATTTTTGAGTATTCAAGGCAGCATGTAATATATTGATATATAAACATACTATTATTAATATATCATCACGAAAAAAACTTCAATCCAACAGATATCCATTATTTCCTAATTTTCATTCAAAATTTCAAACACTGCTCAAATATTATATCAGCATTGGCAATAAATTCCCGGAAAATTTTAGCTCAACGCGAAAATGGTGAATTCAGTTCCTATTACCCAAAGGATCCATCGTTGCCTTGTGCGGCTACGTGTGTGTCGCGTCCTACTCCTCATGATAAGAACATTACTCACATCTGGCGGTAGTGGGGCCGCCTTCATAATCTTCGTCTCATCAATAAATCAACTTGCAGCACCAACACATTCGGCCAGCGTTTTCCGACCACCCACAACCCCTTAGGAGCCACCCATCGCCGTCAATTTGCCATCGCGGCACATTGCGTGCCTCGACACCCATCGTCTACATTAAAAATAAGCATAGTGATCACTGTACCTTAAAACACATTTTATTTTAGTTGCTCATTTTAATTTCTGTTTAACGCAATCATTTGTCATCACATACGGAATTTTTAATTTATGTCAATGCACATTTTAAATAAAATAAACTGTATCAATGTTAGACAAAACCTTAAAAAACACTTTTGTGGTTATATTAGATCTAGTGCTCTCTTAATCAGTTTGTGGCCTTCAAAATATTGCGTCATTTGTGCTATAACTCGAGCATATCAAAAGCATATTAAAATTTGAGACGAGTGAGGCGAAAAAAACGGGTGCCACCTCGAAAATTTTGTTATGAAATAAATTTAACTTTTTAGAAAGAGGGTTATTTTTTTATTAAAAAACACACGAACTAAATTTAGCAATGATGACATAATTTATATTCATGAGTAAAGTCATAATGAGCGTAACGCGAATAATATTATATACAAAATAAACTATTTTCATTATAACTTTTCTTTACCGTTAACAAAGTAAAGAGACAGCATTTTAAAAGAATGTGTTTATACTCTACGAAACATATTAAGTCACAGGGAACTATTCTTTTACGTTTTTTATATGCTCAATTTTAATTTGAAGTTTAAAATAGCGCAGTGAATAAGCATTTTTCTTAAAAATTCAAGAGATTTGATTACCGTTAGTAGATTAAAAATATATATTTTAAGTGCTACAATGAATTTCTTAATATATTTAATAGTATTTGTTTATATGAGATATTTTATCTTATTGCATAAGAGTTACAACATTGAATAAGAAGATGACAAAAAATAATTTGTATACTAAAATAGTATATTACTTTATTTATAATACAAATTAATTAAAATATTAATTTGGTTAAATCAGAAAAATACATCCAAAACTAAGTTGATAAAATATTTTTTTGTATTTCTTAATTTTTTTAATACATAATACAAACACATGTCCTTTGAGCATCAACAGCTAATATTTAAAGATTATTTATCTTTTTACCATTGATATAGTCTATGACCGATACATAAAATACTTTCTTTAAATAAAAAGTTCAGAAAAGGTTCTTGATATACCCGTATAACAGCCTTTCTTTTAGGAGAGTAGAAACTACTTTGCATCCTTTTCAAAAACACTGCCTGCGATCCTGCAAGTCCTAGTGCAAGCTCAAACATAAGCACTTAGACACTAGACTAATACTGGAACTTCAGCTTTCTAATACCATGCGAATGCTAGAACGACCAAAAACATTCGCACAAGCCCATTGGTATTGGGATCCTACGAGTTCATCCCATCGGATGGGCATAAGGATTCTTACGTCCAAAGAGCGGTTTACAACTGTGTAGTACAATTTATTTTTAAGAGCTTATATATTTTCCGTGTGTCTATGATCAAGTTCTCGTTAGCTTGCTTTATCGTCATCGTGATTCTCGAAGGACTTAGGCAACTTCGAAAGGTATGTCAACACTTCCTCTGCTGCCTGCCCCCGAGAGTCCCTTCTCCTCGTAAGTAGTTAATATTACTTTCTCACACTAGTGTGACGGGCCTCCAGCGTGTTGGACTGGCACCCCACTAAAGCCTATTTTTTGGGGTTAAAATTTTTGTAAGAGATGCAAGCATTAATCAAGAATTTACTAAGGACTCGGAGGCATGTAGCTTTACATATTATTTTACTATATCTTACAGAAAAAATCGTTGTAAAAGTACCTGGAATCTAAGAAAGATATTAATTTATCTAAAACACACCACCGTCTAGACTATAAACATTAAAACGGTTTTGTGATCAATCATAAATTTCAGTTTAAAAACAGAGCTATAAATAATTTAATCTATTTTCAGATTTTTAAATGAAAAGATAACGTTTCGATTAAATAAAACGAACCATCAAATATATAATAAAGCAGAGGCCATTGCGTTAATTCATCTTGACGGGAATCCCTAGGGTTCCGGTCCTTCTTTTCCCATCTTGTCTCCCCCGTCAAAATATTAAGGACCGAATAATGAATCAGGAAATTGAATAAGGCTTAGCAGGTTAGCAGCCCGCGCGGCCAGGAGAGGGTCAAATGACCATTTGAATAAATTGCCATCCCTCGGGACCCCACATCCGAAAGCGAGAGCGTATCCCTAATCAAAGGACGAGACCTAAATTTCGTGTACGGAAATTATTTTTCTCGTGTATTTTTTCTCCCTCCATATTCTTCTACTTTATTCTTCCGACCGAATGAAAATTCGCCTAATGTCGAGTTTACGGCGCGAAAAAATCCGGTTGAACAATCTTTTTCGCTCTAAATACCCGCGTGTTTTTTTCTTCCCAAAGCCTTGCGAATCGCGAGACCTGGAATGTATCGATTTGCTTTATTAAACAAACATTAAGCAACGTTTTCAATTTCGTTCATATGAACTAAGTTTATTTGATGTTGTAGTTTTTATTATAATTTTATACTGAAATATAGATGTACTAAAGTACATTAAGTTTTCTTAAATGACAAGAAAAGCCTTTTAAATCGTGTACACAGTACTTTTTATTGATTCATTTTCTTTAAGAAACACAAATCGTTCTTAATGTCTATACACATACTAGAGTATGTAAAAATAAGCTTCTTTTGCGCGTTTCAAATCGTACTAATGGCTGAAAAAGGGGGTTTCTCCCATTGTATTCATTGAAAGCGGGGCGTAAATTGCAAATAAACATGTATGAAATATATGGTATACCTATAAAACCATTACATATTTATACATATAAATAAATCGTGTAAAATCAACTATAAATTGTTTCTTATGAATTTTAACGATCAGTCTTATAAACACAAAATCTACACTGCCTAATGTTTTCTTTTTTAACATTTAGAACATTTAAAAGTAATATTATTAAAAAATAGTATGAAATTATGCGTAATTCTGCATCTATTAATAGTCAGACCATCTTGAGATCAAAATAATAACAAAACTCCAAATATAATTCTTTGAAGGTCCTAACTTTATCTGAATTGTTCTGATACTAATTTGGAAATCATAGCTGCAGATACTTCATATCAGTTTTTTCCAGGGGGGACAAAAATTAAAAAGTATAATGCAAGAAATTCAGCTTTTTCTGTGGTGGGGGCAAAAGTTGGCCAGTCAGTGGTCGTTTTTTTAGTATTTCGATTTTATTAAGATTCATGGTATTTCATTAAATGACATGCATTTTTTCCCCGCAAATCTCCCCTCAAATAACGTCCCCCCATAAATGTACTTATACTGTCTATATAGAAGTCCTGACTTTGTGTCAAGGAGAGCAAAAGCCTTCTTCTCCCATTATCTTAGTAATAAATTATAAATGGTGGAGCGTTAATGAAAAACGTGGTCTAAACTGACTCTTTTAAATGTTTTAGTTTAAGAAATGTGCCATCCTGTTTTAGTGCACTTATATGGAGTATTTTAAAGCTCATGCATTTTAAAGCTGCTTGTTCGTATACATTTATACAAATGTAATCGTTACGTTACAGGCACGATGTAACATCAAGATAGTGACAGCATGACGTGAGAAACGTGCATCATGCAATTTAGCCATGTGTAATGTAATATCATCAGAGAAACCGCTGTATGTCGTGATACATGTGACACCCGTGTGCTCGGAACTCTACTCATACTTATTTATTCCGTTTATTTTAAACTAAAACTAAAAAATGTAAAGCTATGGAAAATAAATAAAAAATATTGAAAAATAGGTAAAATATTTCAGATATATAAAAACTGTGAAAATACACATGTACAATAAAATGCAAGTGTCAGTATCGGGCGGCAATGTCGAATACGGAAGAGTTGTAGGAACTCTCAGTTGTGAAAATCGAGTCATGCTGGCTCTAGTTTTTTACTTGTCAGATGAGTCGAATTGACGAATTGAAGTCGTGAATCATCTGCTAGTCAGAAAGCGAGTTTACAAGTGAGTTCGTGTACAAGAATCAAATTATTTATGATCTTTCGAAGAAGCTTGGAAAATAAAAGATAAAGCTAATTTAGAGCCAATCGCGTTATTGTTTAGCTCCACCTCCGAACCACCGCTTTAGTGATATCTTAACTTTTAAAGAAGCCATTTGGTGGTAACGATCCGATAATTACAAAGAAAAGTGTATCAATGCTTTTTATAAGCATAGAAATTAGCATTTTTTAAGACGTGTCTCAAAGCCCATTAAAAAGCGTTTAAATAGTTTTTACGTTATAGTCTTTGATGATAATTAAAAGCTTTTCAAAATTATAAATATTGTGCAATTATTGGGTGTTTCGAAATATTAATTTAACTAGCATTTTGTTATAAATTATTAAGCAATAAATTGTGTATTAATTTTGCCGCGATCTTATTATTTAGTACATGATTCGCTTCTGCAAAAAAATAATTTTATAAATGTTAAAAATATGTTTAAAAATCTTAAATGCTTCATACACGATTTATATAAAAAAATAAATAAGAGATACAATACTAGTTTTAAAATATTTAAAAAAATAAATAATATGAACTTATTTTATTTAATCTATCTTCGGTTTTTAAAACTACTTTCAAAATCGATAATACCATCTCTAGTGTGAAATATTGTTTCACTTTATTCCTCCGTTAGCTCACGCGATCGTATAAAGGGAAAACTGAAAATGGCTATAGGGTAAAACATAAATTTGTCTAGCTTTCTACACCATCATGCAATGTCCGAGGGTCGTTATGAACGTATGCAGCTCGGGTCCGGCATGACAGATGTTTACCTCCCGAGTGATGGGGTGAGAGATGTCTTTTTCCGCCCCCTAACGTTCGGTTTTCAGCCACCCTATCCCAAAAACAAAACGCTGTGATTTCCTCGGGGAGCTTTCCCACGGGCAGGTCGAGACCCCTATCTGCTGGTGTGTCTCCAGATGAATTCCTTTTTGATGGATGATTGACGCAGGGCTGATGCCTTCGAACAATGCCTAGGAGACAATAGAGGAATCGCGAACTTCAATAACACCCGCTCAGCAACAGATACGTTCCATAAAAATTTATATATATACATATATATAAAATATTCGATAGAGAAAATACGACTTCCCTTTTACTAAAAGGTTTTTGATGTGTCTACCATTGCGAACATCAATAGTGACAATATATGACACTCGGCCATTGGAAAGTTTGGATATTGGCCAAAAACAAAAGGATCGTTTACTATCTGTGCGCAAAGAATAGCTTTATACTAAACGATTTATTAACCTAATAAATGTTCTTGTGATGGTACAAGTCCTATGTTTGATTTTGGGTACAATATAAAATTATTAATAATGACTGATAAAAAATAACATTTACTGCAAAATTCTGACATGTCACTATATGTAAAAGTGCTAATCTTGCGGAATTAAAAAAAATACTTGAATTTGTAGAATTTATGTTATAATAAAATAAAAATTATAATTTTTAGACAAATGTGTGACGTTTACTGTTCTTACGACAAAAAATGATTTATGATAATTAATCGGAATTATTTTGATGAATTTATCACTGATCATGTGAGATAGAATAAGTTAGGCAACATTGAAATTGTACCTGCTCGCTTTTAGACGATGTATTGGTTCACCTTTTTTTCGGATTTGGTTCTAGGTGTATTGTAATGAAAGGAACACTGCGTACAAATAGTTTTTATAAACATTTTAACAAGTAACTGATGCAACTATTTATAATGTTTTATAAAAAATATGTTTTATAATAAATTCTAAATTAACTATTACTTAACTTAATTTTATATCAAAAATTAGTGTCAGTTTTCAATACTTTTTGCGTTGAAATAATAAAACATTATTTACTGAATATTTCGGTTAAAGATGCGCAAAGTTTGTAATTAAAACCAGATATATTTTAATAAAAAGTTGAGAATTTAACAAAGGGTACACAAAATTATATATATTTTTGTAAAAATAAATATAATCACTCTAGTAACTAAACTGAAAAAGTTATGTGGTAATGTGCATTTTTCCAATTTCTTTCATTGCTATTAAAAAAATTATTAATATAATATACATTAGTAGATTTTAAATGGTAAGACGAATTTATGCTCTGTATATGAACTAGTTCTATTTAACCCAACAATACAATGCATACAAGTATTGTTATTGAAGCGAAAATAATAACAAGTAATATTAAAGAAAAATGCAAAATATTATTTAAGGATCTTGAAAATAATGATTACGTCAATATTGACGTGTAAAATGATAATTTATAGAATTTCTAAAAAAAATTTTAAGTGAAATGTCTCTCATATTTTTCTAAAAATATATGTAGTGAGGCAAAGCATATATTTTGGATAAGGTTTATTGATATTAAAACACGTAATAAAACAGGTTAAAAATAACTTTATAACGAAATAAAAAAACTTACATGAATTTATTTATATCTTCAGATAATATCTATAGGATCGTGTAAAATTGAGGAATTTATCTTGTTTAGAGGTACATTAGATTAATTATAAAATACTATTAAATTTACATTTAATTAATTTAAATAATTTAAAAACAATTAAAAATATAAAACGTTAAATCAAATAATATTATCTATACATATAAGGATAAAAATATGTATAATTGATTAGGTAATAAAAGCTTGTAAAGGCTTGTTGTTAAACTTGTATTATTTTTTAATATGTAGCTATTAAACAAAACTTTATTATAACGTTGATAAGTACACAACTTTGCTGATGATTTTAATTGATTTGCTAATGAGTAATAAATTAATACTACGGGTTATTTGTTGGATTTTCTATGGTTGAAATATCATAATTGTATTTTAACCACGAGTTAATTATAAAATTTTGTTATTAATATTATTTGATACTGAATTTTTATTCGCATTGTGCAGAATATTTAATTATCACATTCTAGAATACGCTTCGTTGGATAATTTTATTACATGATAATATTCTAGTTTAATGCAATTAAATATGTCCGATAAAGTTTTCACTTGTCCTTTTACGGTCGTGTTTAACGCTAAAGTTTTCAGACATCTTCGCTAGACCGCAACAGAGTTTTGCCAGGAAACTCTCGCACTTTCACAGTAATATTTAATATAACACGGATGTTCATTTTTAATTAAAAATATTCGAGCGCGAAGTTTGCACCGTTTCAAAGCACGTGACAGATTTCTTTCCAAACATGAAATAAATTTTGCGGAAGGGCGTCATAAAATTTTTCCCTATGTCAATACGAAGACATAAGAAATGAGCAAAGTGAAAGAAGAAACCTCAAAAGACGATTGATAATCTTCTTTTACTTTCTTCTTATTATTTTTATCATAAAAAAGTTCAAAAGCCTTCTCTGTGCCTACGTAGCTTACCACGCATTAATTTCAGCGTCGGAAAACTCGCATGAGCTTTATATTATTTTCTCGGAAGTACAAGACAAAAAGTAAAAAATGAATTATAAAAATTGAAATACATGTCATTATAAAAAAAATTGTTAGAAAGTGATTTACCACCTATTTTCATTTTAACAAGGAAATCGCGCTAAACGAAGCTCGAGTAATATGAAAAATTCGATTGTTCCTAAATCGAATGAAATATACCATTATTTTTACTTTGCCACATATTTTATATCTAAAATAAATTTAATACATATATTATGTATACCTAAAACAATCTCGAGGTTTTCGTCAATTTATTTAGACTTCGTTATCCCATTGACCTATCTTTGTATAATTTATACGTATGTAGTTTGTACCGAAAAGTGAACCAACCGATACATATTCATGTAACGTCTTGCATGAATAACGAAACTGTAGGAAAATGGTATTTCACCCGATCAAAAAATTCTCTAGGGACATGGTGGTGATCTTGCATCCCCTTATTTCTTACTTAGACCCAATTTTCCAAGAGACGAAAGATTGCCAGAGAGAAAATTTAGGTTCACTAAATAAATATATAAAAAACGTATGTTTATAAAATAAAATTATTATAAAAGTATGGATATATGGTTTTAAATATATTATATCATTTTAATAATATTTGTACTTTCTTAATTTAAGATTTTTCTTAAAAATATTTTTTATAATAATACATTAATAATTATTTAGTATGAAAAGTAGATTTTATAAGGTTTAATACAAGCTTTTAAGTTCATATTAAGTGCAAGAATTGATTCTAAAAAAAAATAGTGCACCGTTTTCTGCAATTTTTCGTTGAATTTAAACCCCCATTCTCCCATCGAATCTATGAGTCCAAATATACGAAAAATCAAATTTAAATTGAAAACAGACTACCTAGCGCACATACAATATTTAGAAATTACACTTATTACACTTATTTCTCCGCAGTTGATAGAGTACGGATTCTCTTAGGTTTTGGTAAAGAACTAGGCGAAATTATTTGTTTTTGAATCGTAGTAATCTTCAGTAATAATTATTTCTAAGTTCCATTTTCATCAAAGTGTTGTATTTCACTCAAACCAATATGTCCAGGGTGGTTTTAAAACCATATTGCAGATAACTATAGACGATGTGTCGTGTTAATCCCGGACTTTCGAATTTTAGAATCAACAGAAAAATGATTAATTCTGCTTTAATGTACTTTTAGTGTGCTCAAAAAGTTCTATCTAGTTTACTTGTACACTTCTTGAAGTGACAGACATGTATAGAAATATTACATATTTATTTGTCGCTTTCTATGGATTTGACCACTTCACTTTGCTTAAAACGAATGACTGTAGTCTAACTCCATCAAGTGTGAGGTCTGTATAATGAACGAAAAATATGCTGTTAATGAATATGATGGTATAAACAATAAAAATTGTGACGTATATTTAAAGGATAAAGTGACGCTCAAGAACAGTATGAAAGTCCATATTATGTTGTTACTAAACAATTCATTTAAAAAATGTGTGAAAAAGGGCTTTAAAACATATTTATGAACTAGTTAGGCTATTAGAAACGTTTTGGGTACAAAATAAACATTTAAAAAATAATATTGCAATCAAGAAACTTAAGACGTAATGTAACATGATGATTAAAAATAAATAAGGGATGTCTGTAATACATAATACAATGCATATTATATAGTACTATTTAAAAATAATTAAAGTTTTCTGCGCTACCCTTTATTTGATTATATGTAAATATATTATATATACGTATTATTCTTATTATATGCAACGTCATTTCCAAAATACAGTTAGCATGAATTAAATTTATTATAATTAAATTATTATGGAACGAATTTAGTATGTATTTCTATAAAGATATTGCCGATTTTTTAGAACACTATGGAGACGTTTTTTTTCCTCCGTTAAAACTTTCTAGACTGAAAACTGTCCCTTATCGAAAGCCTGCGACATTTTATTAATTACCAGTCCCCGGCGATGATTAATTATATGTTCCCTTAGCGATCGAATGTAGGCCAGAACGTGGTTAAAGCGAGTTTTCCTGAAAGACGAGCTTTCGAATTTATGCCGTTAGCGTGCGAGCCCGGTTAAGGAGAAGAAAAAGAAGGCATACCCCCCATAACCCTGGTGTATCATAACAAACCGTGTTAGCATAAAGGAAATTTATGATTTTTTCCACACCCAGTCTGCAGTTTCCTTGAGTAGAAAAAATATCTACGTACGTCGGCTTCTTGTGGAAATATTTCAAAGGCGGACGTGATAAACGCTTCGATGTGGAGGTGTTCGGATCGCGTGCCATGTTTGCGATACAAGTAAATTGAGTTTTTATGTAACAGTTATTAAAAAATAACACTAACTTAAATTCGATTACAGGTGCCGCCTGATTTCCAATTGAACGTTATTTAAATTTTGGCATAAATTCATTTATATCCTTTGTGTATTGACGCAAATTGGTTAGGTGGCCGTATTAACAGCTTGTATCGAAAAATGCCACATAAATATATTGTAATAGTGTAACTATTAGAGCGAATATTGAAAATTGATTTTAAATATTACCACAAATATAATTTTAAAAATACACCACAGATAAGCCTTTACTAGAATATAAACTTTGAAAACCAGCTAGAAATTGTTTCTTTATCTACCCCTGTCACGATTTTCATCTTTCGAAGATTTTTTAAAGAATAGTCTACAACGTGACTCTACCCCCAGCATTCCTCTTCAATGATGTCTTAAGCAATACTTATTATTCATTCTAGTTTTAGATCTGACGCAGTTTAAATTTTTCGTTTTTCACCAATATTTAAATAATTGTAAAATAACTACATGATTAAACTATTTTGTTTATAACAGCATCACAACATGTTACAAAAGTCTTTTTTTAATCAATGTTGTATATGCTTGGCACCCATATAAGAGTTTTTTTTAAAAGTCAACTGTAGAATTATCATGTTGCCTCATTTTCAATTATTTAAAGTATGTATATATTTTTAATTGTCAGGACCACCTGTCTGTGAAAAAAGACACGTTAAAATCGTAATAAATAATATGTTTATCAGTCTTTATAACTTGCCAAATGATGTACGTGACAATCAGAGATTTTGTCAGGTTCTCTAATGGACCGTAAACAAGGCCATTTGGTGCATTTTTAAATGCTATGGTGTTGATAAGAGCTGTAATGTCGGTGTTGTCGAATATCTAACTATTAAAGGTTCAACGGTTATGCAAAAGCGTTCTTCTAGAAAAGCGAAAAATAATAAAAATAATTCCAACCCTAAATCACCGCAATTAGCACAGGAGTCGAAAGTAGTCAGAGCAAAGCAGTTATGAATTAATATTAAATAATATATAACTAATTTATTTTCTATACATATATTATAGTATAAGTAAGTTACGACCATGCTCTATTTATAATACAAATTTTGCTAATAATGGATGAAATTTGGTAATGATGAATAATTTATTTTAAGGTAATTAAATTAATTTTAATCTTTTATTCCAATCTTTCAATACACAATAAAAAATTAGTGAGCCTCTTGAAATTTGAACCCCTAACTTTCAATTCATAAGCAATAGCTTTTACCAGTGCTTTATGGTACTGAGTTGTTTGAGATTTCGCTTTGCAAATATTTTTCTTTGAAGCATCTGCATATAGAAGCGAAAGTTTTTTATATTTTTTTGAATTCAGTATTTATTTTCGCGTTACGAATTTTGTCTCAGAGAAGTAAAAAATATATATGATGAGAGCAAAAGAAAATGAAACGCTCGTTAACGATCTAATTTATATTTTACATTGCTCGGGGGATTTTATGAGCTAAATTTAATTGAAAAAATATTTAAAAACGAAAAAAACGTTTGTTTATAATTTTTTCTGGTTAATGTTTACTTTGGTTTTACGGCGAATTTTACTTTATGTTTAGATTAAAAAAATATGTATGAAATAAATTAATATTTCAATACACGCTAACAAAGTAATACAAATGTAAAAAAATATTTTTGTGTGATATATTTAATTGATAATGAATGACATAAATTGAAGTTTAACTTAGATATTTAAAAATCACAAGGTGTACTCATTGTATCAAATAATTTATTAAAATATTATTAGCCAAGTCAAAATGTATGTATCGAGATAACCTACTTCATAATGTAGTCCACCTAAACAGATGAGCCTCGTCATGATTATCGTCACTGAAAAGCTCAGGTTACAGAGTGATATAAGTAAGAGAAATCACACGGTATTACTTATTCTATAAAGCTCTCGTAATGATTTGGTAAATATTAACTACATAATTGATCAAATATACATATTAAAAACACGAAATTTATAAGAAAAATCCTTCCTGACAGTTTGCACGCTTCTTACGTTTTGTCCCATTTTTACGCTTCCTGGTCCGTCACGCTCAATAGACCCTCTCCATCCCATCAAAAAGTAAATCTCGTTTTTCAGGATCGGCTTTCGATCGAACGTATTTCCTTCTGTGGGCCGATTTAATCATTTGGAAGGATCCGTCGCTATTTCGGGGGCGAGTTTGTTATTTGACAATTAGCGAAAGAACTCCTCCATTCCGATCGTCTCGTTTCTGCTCTCGGTTATTGTGTCGAGTGTTTGTCTTCCTGATTGCTTAGGAAAGGGGCAAACTTTTGACCTTGCCCCAAACCATTTGACAATTAAGCCGCTGGTCTCGCTTTTAGGTGCGCCATAATCGCGATATTGCGGTTAAACCTTCCCCTTATGTATGGGCGCTCGCTAAATAAGTCAGCTTCTGGCGGGCGTCTGGACCAAGTTTGCATAATACAAACTTTCGTCATTTGTCCACGGTCGTTTGAACCCTCGCCTCGGTTGTCTTGCCTAGAAAGCACGACTTTCTAAAGGTGTGTAAGCTTGCAAGCGCGAAGCTTCCTTGTACTAATAAAAGATTTCATGGTGGTTAAATGTTATCTTTAATATTGTTTGATTGTTTTCTTTTCAGTTGTGTTAAAAAATAATAAAAAGTGACAGTTTTTTTATTTTAACGATTTATTCATAATAATGAAAGAAATCTGCCAAAACAGAGATCAAGGATAAATAAGATAGTAAATCAAGCAAATCGTTTAGAAGACGCTAAAAAAGACATCGTAGGACCATGGAATATAGAAAAATCTAGTCTTAATGAATAACAAAACTAATAACAATAACAATAAAGTCAAGTTAAATTATAAATTAAGCAAATAGAAAGAGGGATTTTTAAAGAACGTAATTAATTAATGTAATTAAAAATAAATTTCTTATGAATTACCGACTTCAAATTGTTACCCGATTAAAACCTAATTGCTTCGGTCGCAACACCCAGCAAAAAGATAAAATTATATCTCAATTATAACAGCTTGGCCATTGTGCGGAATTGAAGTTAAATCGCGAATCGAACGTGCGGTCAGAGGCAGCGGTCAACCACTGGACTACGGCGTCGTGATCTGAATGCGAAAAAGCTAAATGCTTTTCTCGTTAACTCTCACCATTCTCAACCATCCACGTTGTTGCTTCGTCTCGATGCGCTTTTCATCCCCCAAATTGCCCAAAGCCAGCGAGAAAGCAGGTGCACTTTGTTACTAACTAACGGACACCGGCTAAATTTTATATCTATAAATGTATGCACCTTCAGTTTACAGTCAGTAAGAACATTTTAGTCCTTTGAGCAAATAAAATAATACGCGGTAGTTATATTTTGCAAGAAATATTTTTAGAGAAGCATGCAGTTATCAAGGAAAATACAGACCAA
This sequence comes from Plectrocnemia conspersa, assembly GCF_051122295.1. Lineage (NCBI taxonomy): Eukaryota > Metazoa > Arthropoda > Insecta > Trichoptera > Polycentropodidae > Plectrocnemia > Plectrocnemia conspersa. The sequence continues at coordinate 18,695,397 of NW_028277167.1, forward strand.
AGCTATACTATAAATCAGAAAACTTGTTTTTCGAACTTAAAACTTTTTTATAATATGCTTTGCTGTGAATTTCAATGCCATTTAGTTGTGGTATAAGCTTACAAATTTACTTAATAAACATATTTTAATACTTAAAAAAACAACTAATGTATGGGTTATTTCATTTAAAAATAGATCAACTAAATTTCTTGATTAAAGAGAAGATGTCAATTGCAGCAAATAATAATAAGAAACTACACCACCAGTTCTTAAAAAAAAATTTAGTAGATGACAACAGCGCATGGTATTTCTTAAGAGTAATATGCTGTTAAGAAATTTTAATTCAGCAAACTTTGCAATGAAATGCAGTTGGGTATTAATGAATTAAACATATTCATATGTGACAGAGGAAGCTCTGAATTTGAAGGTATTTTTCCAAAAAAAATCCCGATGATATTATATGTCACAATTTACCATTTCAATTCAATTCTCAATTAACTGAAAATAGATTTGTGACAAAGAGAGTCGCATAACATGCAATACATTGCTTTGCAATATGAATGCTTTTCTCATGTTAACTAATGGTTATAAAAATAAAATAACATACATATATTAAAAATATAACAATCTGTTTAATGCTAATAATACATTTCAACGATCATTGTTCTTTGATTACATTCTAGCAATTAAAAATTAGTATATATCATGAAACCAGTTTATAATACAGGAGTATTGTTTATGGATCTAGTCTCCCTTTGTGTTCGGAAATGGCTTATTGATCTCATTGGTCCACTGTCTTTTTATGTGATATTATGATATAGTATCCATTTTCATAGAGGCTTTATAAAATAACAGTAGTCTTACGAGGTGTCATGTTTCACACATCAAACAGCTGTAAAAATATATTTCCGAAAAATAAGTGTCGGGTTAAGGAGAAAAATTCACCTTTTAAAAATATCTAGATTTATAACACGGATAATTTTTTAATTAAAACATAAAAAAAACAAGACACTGTGATACTTTGATTTCAGTGCCAAAGAACTTAATCTATTTTAGACGTAGCTTGTACTTAATGAAATGCTTGATAAAGTTACTAAGCGGTGGTGTCAATAATTCTTCGACGCTATGTGACTTACATCAGTGGGATATATAGTGGCATAAATCTAAGTAATCTGTGTGTCACTAGATATAAACAAACTAAAATAATCTGTTGTAATTATTATTATTAATAAACATTAACTTCGATATTCTAGTAGGTACATGTGAGATTAGAAACCTCGGTCATAAATTAATAAGTAATATCTTTCAGGGTCAATCGCTTGCTTATATTAAAGCTTTATGATCAAGCACTACAATAGTAATTAATGGAATTTATTGTTATCCAATAAGGATTTTTTTTTATCTTTAACATCATTGTAGTTTTCACTCAAAAAAAGTCCGAGCAACGTCAGGTATTTCTGCTGGTTAATAACATTCGTCAATTTTTCGACGAATTCGATACTTCTCGGTGTATATTTTGCATGAAAAATTTAAAAGGAATATTTAAATCAATATATTTTTAGTTCGCGATTACGAATAAAATGTCGACAAGTAAAATTATTGCCGATCTCTGAACATAACTGATTTATTGAACTTATCTTACAGGAGCAAATCGGCACAAAAGCCTAGCGAATAATCATACAGATAGTCGTAAAATTTTACGCAAATACCTTACGATACAGAAACGAGCAATAAATCGCCATCCGGCGCAATCTCGCATACGACATTCAAAACACGCGCAATAATCCTAGTATTATTATTTTCTCCTAACAAAAACAATGTCATAGTGAAAATATTTTCCTGTAAAATTTTATCGCGCATAACCTTAAAAGCTTCTTACTTTATGCTGGCTATCAATTCTCCTTAGCGGCCGTAACGCTAACTATTATTTTTGGTCATGGAGTTTCGGATTTTTCGTGCACTTTTAAATTTTTCCGCGAAAAGCAGAGTAGAATCGGGTAAGCCAATTAAACGTGGACACGTTCGATTCGCGAATGGTAGGAGCAGAGGCCTTCCCGCCCGGCGGCGAAATGGCGTAATGAAATTTGATCGTCGTAATTTTATGACCCATAAGGAGCAATCGTAAATTTTCGGATAAACGTTTACTCTAAATAAGAGCTTTCCGCTTCCGGGGGCCCTTGGAGCTGGGGCCGTCCGAGGGCCGAATAAATTATTCAACATTGAACAAATAATTATGCGATGAGTTATGTCGCGATAAAATTCTTCGATGAATAATTTATTACGACAGAGGTTTCTGTTTGTATGGACTTTAATAAAAATTCTTAAAATTCATTGTATAATAATATGAATTTGCGAAACCACATACGTTACGTCTAGATAATTTTGTATTGTACCTTCTATTAAAAAATATAGATAATATAAGCATATAGTATTTTAAAAATCACATAAATTTAATACACGTTAGGTTAAATACAAAGTTATATTTATCTTTTTTTACGTTGTTTCCTGTTAACTCTTGTTAAGTAATATTTTTTGGGTAGCTTACGGTAAGGTTAGCTATCCTTTGTGATATCAATTTTATTGACAGCTGCCAGTTATAGATATTTTATATTAGGTTATCAACTGCGCCTTTCTTTTTTGCATCTTACTCTGCATTCTTAACTGCCAAAGTTAATATTTTTCTCATTGTATGATATGCCTTAAAATCATACGCTAATTGGTTTTATACGTTTATTTAGACTCTAACAAAATAGATGTTAAGCCTTTATGATAATATCTGTATGAACAACTAAAAATTTAGAGGTCTTTCTCTTTGTATGAGAATTAACGTTTCTACTCATTATACTTCGGTTCTTAAAGCTGAAAAGGTGTGACTTTGCAGCCAAAATAGGTATTCAAAAATCTGATAGCAGTTTATTTTATTAGGTATGTATAAAATACCACATACGTATAAAAACGTTGCTGTCGTTATCAGGTACTAGAGTCGAAATAGCCAGTCTTAAAAATCAGACAGTCTTTGCTGGAGCATCGAGTTAAATTATTGTCGGTTGTGAGTCTTTAAAGCGTCTTAATCTGTCTGTTTCTCTATCTCTGGCTGCTTGCTTACCTCTCCGTAACCAAGTGTTACATATTTTATATGTATGTATGTGCATACAGGTGGTCAGTGAAATATTTATAATTATTAACACAATTGTTGATATTGTTGCTCTTTCATTGTCAGGTCTTACTTTCAAGATAAGTTGATATTTATTTTTATATGTTCGAAATGCTAATTAAAATAACGTCTAAATGAATTATACAAGTGGTTGGAATCCATAAAATACTATAGTACGCATTATTTTGATCATATACTTGAATTGTGGTGTGTAATAAAAAATAAGATAAATACTGTATACAGTTAATCGCATTAGATTTATAACTGTTATTTGTTACCGCATATGTTTCTGACAAATTAAAGAGTCGTAGAAGTTCATGGTAGATAGCCATATGTTGAAATCAGAGAAGGGCATAGTCCATACAACATGTTTGTTGGCGTCGGAATATAAATACTATACAGGCCGAGCCTGAAAATCAGCTGGTTTGGGTTGGTCGACGATGGGATTAACCTCTCGCCAACCGACCACTTTTATCGCTGTCTTTCAGAGAGTTCACAATTGGATGTACGAGTACTTTATAGTTTGCGAGTTAAAGATTAATTGATTTTAAAGCACTTAAGACATGTCGAATACATAATTTAAAAATAATTTTAATTAAATCAGACGTACGAGTGAAATCAAATAGGAGAGAAATGTACATTTGTAATCAATTGTCATTTTCCTATCATTGTTATATGACAATTTTAGTTCATATAGACATATTTTTTAAATATAGTTTAAAATTAAATGTAATGTTATGTCATTAACATCAACTTCATGATTGTTTGATATTTGTATGATACATAAAAAATATTTAAATGAAGGTTGCTAATTTTTTTCGATAATAAATTTTTAATTTAAAGTACGCCCTTTGTATAATTTGATTAAAATTATTACAGCAGGTAATCACAAATCATTGTGATTGTTAGCATTATTTAAAACTTAGTCTAACTACGTTTACGTAAGTGACCATACCTCAACTGAGTTTTATTCATTCGCACCGTAAAGTTTTTGCGGGCGTCTCTCATCAGCACAGCAATTGCGGAGGTCTGTTAGAAGATAAAATTGCAATTTGGAAGTGAAAATTGGGGCTGGCACGGTGAAAATGTGCATATCCAAAAGCGGTTTCAGACAGTAAATAGCAGTAGTCTAATTAAACCGTCCTTCTGCCGAGCGAGCCACCGTGTAACCACGAAGCTACAACTAATTTATGCCGAAGAGTTACCACCGACCGCAGAATCACGGACGCTTCTGTTTGCATTCTTTTTTTTCCTAGGTCCGGACGCGAAAAGCGCTTTTCACTAGAGAGAAAAGTGTTCAAATGACCGTGAGGCCACTGGTCGTGCAATTTAACCCGGAGAGATATAATAGTGAAAAAACGAGCCCAAGACAAGTTAAAACGCGAGAATTTATATGGATTACCGTTGGCTTTTACATAACGACCAGACAGTTGCATAATGTCATGGCTGCATATATACGTACTTTATGTAAGGTTTTGCATAAAAATATATGTACATATAAGAGAAAAGCTAAGATTTTTACTCTGTACCAATATTGAAGAAGACATGAGTTTAGTATTGATACTATATGTACAGATTTAGATTTTAAGGTAGTATATGACTAAGAAGTTAGCACGGATTTTAACACTGTAAAACTGAAATCTTATATGATACATTGAAACCTTTTTACATAAGAAATGCTGTGGGTATAGAGAAATGTGTCCGAAAAGTCATGATTGGTGTTGTATAATAGTATTTTAATGATTATATTGATGTTATGTCGAGCTTCTGAGGAGTAATGATTGAATCTATTCAAAGATTAAGAAAAACAATGGTCAAAAAGTATCTGTTTGCTTTACGCAGTAGATTAAATATCTGACAGCCTACTAGAAATGGCTTAACTACAATACATTGTTACAAGTTACAATTATAGTGTAAGATCATCTCCTCTAGAAATATATTCTGCTTTGGTTCAATGAAATATGTAACATTAAAAATATATAGATAAAGATACGTCATCTCAAAGCTCAAATTAATAGCTTGAAAGTGACCTCTTATCTGGACTAAATTTTATGGTGAAAGTGGAAAGGCTGCTTATCTACCTTTCAATGAGCTTCGATTACGTTAGTCAAATTATATGTTGCTCTTTAATATTGGATAATTGCATACTGTCCATTTTCTGCTCAGACTCAAACATAATCTAAGCGAATCAACATAATAAAAGTTCAAAATCTGTAGCTTAAGAATTATCATTAAGTAAAGTTGGAATATTTTGTTGAACGAAATGATGTAACAATTATGTGAATCTGATCATGTGCAAATATGCGTATTAGGTCAATCAATACTAAGTAGTGAAATTAAAAATCAATTGTCATTATCATTTCAACTAATTGAGTCATTGAAAATATATTTATACTAGAGAAAATATAGATGTTTAATTTTTTGTTCTGCTCGTCACAATATTTACCATAAAGAAAATATTCACCTTTCAAGAAAATTCATATCACATAGAGAGACAGTTACACAATAATTAATTTTCAGAGTTTATAGTATAGATCAATATGTTTTAGACTAAAAATAATAAATTGCTACTTATAAATGCAATAATTATTTATTCTCAAAAGCTGATATTTATCAAAATGTTATTGAACATACTTATGTGAGGAAATTATTCTGTTGTAGTACAATAACATTAATTTTATATTTGTGGCAATATATGATCGTCGTTCTTACTATACACAACAATGTTTTTGATGAATTTGGCAGTTTGTTTCAACCGTAAAATTGCAGTTAAATTTAACTACGCGTTGCGGTTTAAAACACACATTATATTTTAGTATTATTCAATTTTTAATAATTATTACTTTTATGCATGAATATTAGTTTCGTTTTATGTTTAATGTCATTACACACCAAGATTTCACAGCTGTTTTCATTCGTTTTTCGGACGAATAATTTGCACAGGTAAGATATTTCATAATCATTAATAACTGCCAAAGCTTTTAAAAGTAAAAACACCTGTTATTTATGACAATTATTTCCGAAAGCCCACCGCAACATTCATCACTGTCACGATTCGCGGCGCTTGTGCTAAAAGTGATGTGCGAATATCGCTCTTGAGAGATCGATGCCGAGATGAGCGATGTCATTCTGCTCTTAATGACATTGTGACCGCTTTTTCCAAATTACAACCTCACCACCCAACCCAAAACGACCCAAACTCCCTTCATGCCCATCACCCTGTCCGTGTTATTTTCACTTTTCTTATGTCTGAGACTGAGCATGTTTAAAAGAAACATTAACATGATTATACACGTACTTAGAAACAGATATGTAATAAATAAATTTTGATTTTCATTTCATGAAAAAAATTAATTTAGCAATATGGCGGTCAGCATGTGTCACACAGATGTAAAATGACATAAGTAATATTGCATGGATGAAAATTCAAAAGAGATATCCAAATGGACAAATTTAATTCTGGAAACGTCTGTGTCCGAGCGTCAGATTTACTTCAGTAGTTTTCAGACGCGGTAGTTAAGGCTCTCTTGGCCTGTTGGTACCCTAGAAGATTGACGTCTCAGAGCCTCATGGAGTGGGTCTGGCGGCACTAGAACACCTGCAGAGGGCATAATTCTGCAGAAGACCATTCGTTGTTAATCACTTGCCTTCCATAAAAATTGTGACTAGGTAGAGAGGCCCTCTTTTCGCCGCTAGAAATTGCAGTTTTTAAAGTCTTATCAATGACACCTTAAGAGAACCTATGCCACTCTGAGGACGGACGTCACCAAAGATCTGTATAACTAATAATATTTAATAAATATAACAATATTAAATAAAATTTTAAGTTTATAATTGTGTCTTAATATGCATCACACTCTTAGTATCTGATGATTGATGTAAGGAAAGGTGTAAAAATGCACTAGTGACGCTGGTAGATAGTGATGAATGCAGTTGGTTTTAGTAGAGGATAATAATTTAAATGCCAGTAAATATAAAAACATATTATTATATGTAACGATATATATGTATATATACACGCAGCATTCTTTATCTAATATAGATTCATGTTTTAGTTGAACAAGCTTTCTAGCTAAATGTGATAGTATTTTGATTTTGGATAGAGGGCTTTGTCTGTGTATAAAATGAAAAGACTTTTCGTTGCAAACTGTGGGTTAAACATTTAAACTAGCTTTGGGATGGTTAGTACTTAAACAAATATTCTCTATTAACTTGATATTTAATTCTATAATTTTCATTTAGTGTATATTTTCGTATACTTTATATTTATTATTTATTTTATTTATTTTATTAATTTATTTAGCTTAATAGCTAATCTTTACATCTAACAAATTTAGTAAACATATATAAAAATATATAAAAAATACATAACAGAAAGAAAAAATAAGAATATACAATAATAAAGTCTTAATATTATAATTTATTTCTATATGTACGAAGGTGTTTTTTTATTCCATTTATGAAATCCGTTATATTTTTGCTGTTTCGGATTTCTCTTGGAAGACTATTATATAAATCAAAACCTCCGTACATAATTCTCCTAGCCGTACTCGTTTTCTTATACTTAATTATCTTTAAATTTTCTTTATTTCTAGTATTATATTTATGTACATCTTTATTTCTTATTAAATACTTATTAAAATATTTTGGTAACATATTATTTTCTAACTTATATTAAATACTAAAACATTCATATTCAATATTTCTTGAACATTCAACCATTCTAATCTATCAATCATACTTTTACAATTAGTTAATCTATTTTTATTTAAGATTACTCTCATTGCCCTATTTTGTAATTTTTGCAACATTTGTTTATCTAATTTATTTAACATATTTAATAGTGTTGCACAATTTTTAAAATGGGGCAATATTATACTATTGTAAATTATTTTTTTAGTATTTATACTTAATATATTTCTTAATCTAGATAATAAACCTATTTTTCTACTATTTTTTTTAATATGTGATTACAATGTTCTTTAAAATTTAATTTTGTATCAACAATTACTCCTAAATATTTTATATTATCCACTATTTCTATACTAGAGTTATTTATTACTATTTTGGTACTATTATCTAACACATTTTTATAATTAATAAATTTATATTTAGTTTTATTCTCATTTAATTTAAGTACATTATTCTTTAACCATATTTCTAATATACTTAATTCATTATTTAAATTATTTACAATTTCTTTAATGTTATCACCTATGCTATACATTAATGTGTCATCCGCAAATAGATGAATTTTACATTTTTTCACGTTATTAACTATATCATTAATATACAAAACAAATAACAATGGTCCCAATTTAGACCCTTGTGGTACTCCATAAGACACTAATTTCTCTTCAGAATATACATTATTTATTTTAACTTTTGGTTTTCTTTTATATAAGTAATTATTAAACCATCTTAAAACTATATCACTTATACCTATACTCTCCAATTTCTTTAACATTATTTTTCTGTCTATTGTTTCGAAGGCTCTCTTGAAATCCAAGAAAACTGCTCCAATGATTTTGTTTGTATCCTTAGCCAACAGCCAATCATTTATCACTACTTGTAATGCAGTTTCAGTCGAATGCTTTTCTCTGAATCCCGATTGTTGTTCACATATTATGTTTTGAGAAGTAATAAATTCCTTTAATTGTTTGATTACTACTTCTTCTATTATTTTTTCTATACACGGTAGCATGTTGATTGGTCTCATTTCTTCAACTTTTTTACTATTTTTTATTTTAGGTATAGGTACAATAGTAGCAATCTTTAAATTTTCAGGCATTTCTCCTAAGGAGAGTGCTTTATTTATTAAATAATTTAATTTAGTTCCTATTATTTCCCATATGAATTATGATAATTTTATAAGAATATACAATATATATATATAGCGCATATATTCTAGCTATTTAAATTTATGCTTTTTCGCTTATGTAATGTATTAGGTATTAGTACAAAAAATATTTTTGGCGCATAGTAATGAAATTTTATTTTTCATGTGAACAATCTTGTTAGGCTATAAATTTTAAATGTGCACTTTAACGCTTTATGTGCACTATCAAATGGCTAAGCAGTAATTTTATAATATTGTAATATATACAGTATTGTATATTAGCGCTTATGCTTTAACTCTTTGAGTTATGTAATGCAATAAGTATTATAAAGGCAAAGCAAATAATTTAATAAATCATGTGTAAATATCTCTTTGATATTAATCCGTGTAGCATGTATGTTTGTAAGTTGAAATATATTTTACCATACACATATAAAACATACACAGAATTAGCTTAGGCAAAGAACGCCCTTAGAAATTATTATGATATTGTGCATTATAAAATATTTTATAGCGCCGTAACGCGCCGCCGTATAAACACAAAAGGTTAGTTTGGCAGTTGTTATAAAAGCGAAAATTGTTGGGTGTCTAGTTTTACGATGGTTTATTTAGAAATTTTACGAGCCACTCCGAACGACATTGCCCAAATATAATATAACTCGATGAACAACGCATATTAATAATATATTTACAAAATAGAATAATTAACGAGTATAAACATATGGAAAATGTTTTAACTCTTTTATTGTGAAATAACTATTATCATAAAATACATGTACAATGAATAGTATTTTGTTGATTAAACAAAACCACAATTTACTCAATACATAGAAAATGAGATGCAAATGCCGCATTAAATTGATAATTCTAATTATGGAGCTTATGCTTGTTTTAGGTAAAATTGCAATTTATTATTTATACAAATATCATTAAATTACTAATTACCTGTTTATTTTCACTATTATTTTTTTATATATTTTTTTTAATAATAAAGAATAAATAACACTAAAAAATATAAAAGACATTGAAAAATACTTAATTAATATTATTATAATGAGGATTTTAACTACCTGCAAAACTTGTTATTTACACAATGAATTGTGTCTCGAAAAGTACAATGTAAATTCATTTGGTATTTATACTTAAAGGATCATGGATACTATCCATTCTTATTTCTCAGTTCTTTCATTTTGATGGGATACGTTTCATTGAAATATCTATTTATTATAATTTTTTTATTACTTATTTATTATCAGATTTAACTGAATTAGCTAAACCACAATTAAATTTATGTATGTGATATTTATTCAGCTCGCTAAAAATACGCTAACACAGCCACTTGCCATCGCCAGATAACGAAGCGCCGACCGGAATATGTGAACTACATAAAAATTGCATTCGAGCGAGTTTCGAATTCGGTCTGTGGCCTTTCCTCTCCTTCGTCTTCTTCTTATTCTTCTGCTTTTTTCTCCTTCATCCACATCATTTCCATATTTTATAGCAGCCGCGTTGCGGCCTCGTTTTGCCAACGGGTGAACGATATGGAGAGCAGATAAAATTTGTGGCGAGAAAACGCAAAAGGATACTACACACACACACATGTTTGGCCTCTGAATAATAAATGCAAATTTACATTCGCCGGGACCAACTTTTAGCACACAAACCCCATGGTTCGGCACGGTTGATTTTCTAAATAGGTTTCACTTTCCCAAAAAAGTGAAGGGTCGTCGTTCGAGTGGTTCATTTGCCCTGGCGACCTTTTTATTTTTTAATGGACGAGCAAATAAGGAATTTTTCTACCGACGCACCCTTAACCCTTTCTGTGCCACGGCCGAGGGTCCATCTTGAGATGTGACATCACAAGATATACTCTAGCGACCCGCCTTTTAATTTTATTTTCGGTTCGAGATCTTTCTGAGAGAGAAAATCTCGTACGTATCACATTTTACACTAACAAAAGGTTTCCAAGGAAATTCAACCAGTAAGGATTCTAGAATGTATTTATAGCAAATGTAATTGAGGATTGTGGCAATGTATAAAAATTCTATAAATATATTTAGTTTAAAAATAATTAAAGATACAACTTTTAGCAAGTGATCTAAAGATGTAACAAATTTAATAACATATGATACATATTTAAAAATATATGTAATATATTTTCAATATTTTATAACTCAAGTTTACTAGAGCACAATTTTTCAGTCTAGTGTCCACATTCAGGATTATAACTAATTTTTTTAACCAATTGAATATGCTCATTGTAATTTAATCAGGTGATAATTTATTACTACTGCTGATAATGTACTCAATTGTCCCAATTTAACAGAATGTGTGTATATTCTATTACCAGAATTATATAAATGTATTCAAATGAGTATTTCGCGTGGTTTAGTTCTTTTGAACACAATTACTCATGAGTTATTATCTGAAAGTTGTATCAATTAAAATATTAGTATGTTATAGTAATGCTCCTTTATATTTAACAGAATATTCTTAAATTATTTTGTTAATCTATTTAATGTCGTTATGTGTTTCCTCGATTTACGCAGGAACTTATGTTGCCTTTTTCGAATAATTAGTCGACTTGTTTGATCAGTACAGCCCCAATGTAGATGCCATATAATTATTCCATTGATGTATACCTAATTATAGAGAGATTGACTAATAAGCGTTTGCAGTAGAGGTTGAGATTAGAGTATCTTCTCGTCAACCAATACATTTCTCGTTGTTTAAGTAAAATTTGTTTTGCTTTAATCTAATATGATTAGTGCGCTATTCACGTTTCTCGTTTACCAGTAAAATTTTAATATTAAATTATGCGCAAATAGCTCTGCTTTTCCTTCATTACGTTTCATTCACTGTCCTTGCGCATTTCTAATAGGTGGTACATAGCAATTTTTCGTTAGTCTTCTTTCCATTGCGAGAGTGTATTTGATTTATTTTATAGAAGTGTGGCTTTGCTAGCTGCCTCACGCATGAGGTAATTAAGTTTTAAGCTTATATTTGATTAATAAAATTTATGTAAATATTAACCTTTAAATCAATTGTGTTATACAGTATTCATATGAACAATCTGTGAATTTGTTTTCTTTTTAATTTCGATTTGATTACCAATGGTGTGATTAGACATTAAGTCTTAAATTTCTTTTATTCCAATGTTTAAGATTATTTCCGACGAGAAGAAGAAAGATTTTTTTTGGTTTGCAGGTTTCGAATATATTCTTTAATAAGAATTCGAGTATTTAATTTAAATATTCGAATATCAAATATGTTTGCCCGTTTTTCACCTATTTGTGATTCGAAGTTTTGTCCAATTATTCCCAAAGTATGCTTTTTTATTTATAGTGCAATATTATAATTTTTTTACTGTCAAGATGAATATTAATATGTACTCTAATAATTAGTTTTAAAATATTTTCAACAAGGCAGGTAAGCAACACTCCCCTTTTTCAGCTCTGGTACTTATAAACATTTGTGCATTTTTTTTGTAAAATTTATCTTTGTATAAATGTGTTATTTATTACAGGCATAGACTGACAGATAAATGCATTCAAAAACAGTCGCATAGAAAATAATAAAATAAAAACACGCTATAATTACTGAAATTGAATTAAAGTAATTTATTTAAGAGTAAATAATAAGTTTCTTTAAGTAAAAATTTTTTTTTATAGCTTTTAAAGTCTGGAAATTATTGATTTTATTCTAAACCTCAGATTTTTATACATTTTATTTTTATTACTTGTAAGGAAAGAAAACGGCTTTGGATTAAAAAGACAATGTTTCAATATCGACTGCCATTCTTTGCTACTTTTCAAGATCTGTATTTCCTCAACGTAATTGGACTCTCAAAAGCACCTGCTCTCTAGGCAGCATGGTCATTTCACATGACATAACCAATTTTGCCACACACTTTTATTATGCACATGGATATCGTATAAAAAGCACGCCTCTTATTGATATTGAAAAAAATATATGTAGAAAATAATAGCACATCCACCTGTTATATAAACCATAAATCAACGAATACACGCAATAATTGTTCTGAAAAAACATTGGCACTGAGAAAATAGCGGATTTCCTATCTTAAATATATCACGAGCCCTATCTTGATTTAACTTAGTAAATCAAACAAATCCAGCCTTCCATGTAGATTCTCGCTCGAGAGATTTATAGCCGTTTAATGTACATATTTATACGGAAAAATCTCTAGCTCAGATAAAATATTGAAGCCGGTCAAATCAGACCATAGATAAAAAATATATAGAGACGTGTGATTGAAAAAGTTTTTTTTGCCACGTCACATACCCGCAACCGAAAATATCTTTCATAAAAGGTGAACGGATATTTATTGAATTTAGGATGACATCGAAAATTGAAAGTTGTCTAGAGACCGCACACATCAACGCGGCGTATAAGTTTAAAATTGGATATATGGAAAAAGTAATGAAAAAAATGCAAGAGAAAGCAAAATTGATATATCCGGGATTATGGTGTCAAATTTAGGCCATCTCATCAAAGGGCTGTTTAAAATGCCTGAATTGTTTATATTAACAAGGATCTTTTGAAACTTATGGCATCGTATGTTGTTAAAGTGACATTCCGTGACGATAAAATGACCCTAGGGTTTCTCTCTGACGGAGAATTCCTGCGTGACTAAATAAGTTTACTATGTGAGATTATTGTTAAAATGTATCAGTTATTAAAACGTATTAAATATATAAAAAAAGCATATTCTGTATTGTTTATTTTAATTTTTTTTATTAATTTGTATTGCTAGGTATACAAATAATAAATTGCATTGTTTTGTGAAACAGTATGCTTTATAAATTTATTACTTGACGCGACGTATGTTAATCCATTTATATATATACAATAGTTGTCGAGAGCAGATATTTTGTCACTATACTTTTTGATGTGCCATATGCACAAAAAATAAACTCCACTGTTTCAAACGTGAATTTTCCATACACAAGCAAAAAATAAAAGGTTTGTTTGTATATCTACGACTGTTGGGATTTGCATGATGGAAATGTGTCCCCAGGGTTGTCAAGTATGTGGAGGTCACCCGAGGGATAAGTAGGCCAAGGGATATTGTCTTTTGGAAATGCTTTCGGTAATGGACGTGATTAGAATCCTCTGAAAAAGAAAGCCTCTCATGTACGCACACATCGTGACCTATCACCGTCAATCCCGTTCTGATAATAGCTTAGAACCTTTAGTGTAGAATATATTTTATAGTATTTTGTATTAATAAAATTACACAGAAAGTCAAATTTCCGACGCAAATCCACCTCATTACTAATTCATAACTTGTTAAAATACATTGCATCCATCAAAGACGAAGGATCGTCAGAAATAATTCATAATTTTACAAACTGCTTGTCTGACAGAATTATGGATAATAATGTATTATTTAAAATGTATTGATCCACATTTTAACCTAGTGCTACACAAATTAATAACAAAATATTTATCACACCACTATGATTCATATTTAATTTTATATACCAAAATTGAAATTAAAATGCTTTCCAAACCTTACAAATATATCTTTATAGCCAAAGGTCTGTCGTAACAACCCGACTGTAAAAAAAATATTATTAAAAGCGTAATAAAACAAATTAAAATTAATACTCTGGTTGTTTCAATCATCTACAAAATTAACTTAGAGGTAATTCTAACCAAAATTTTAAATAAATAAAAAGAGGAACCGACTCGACACAAGTAAGACATAACAATGGAAAAAAGATCATGGGACTAAACATTTTCTTTGATAATTTTTAATATTTTAAGGTTTGAGAATCATAGGGGTGTGACGACTTCATAACCAGACTCAAGGTGGTATTTTATTAGTTTATATTTATATATGTTGCGATAAATGGCGAGATGTTTTTGTCGAGCGGTAGTAGAAAAGTAGGAATCAGCACGGCAAATAATATCAAAATATATTTAAAAAAACATTGTTTGATAATTTTAAGTAAATATTGCGCTTTTATTAGTATCACAGCGCCCTACAAGATCTAAGGTCCTTTGAGGGAGGTTTGAGGCCTTCAAATAAAACTTTCGGTAACACAAGCTTTTACTTTTTTGATAAACTACGACATAAAATAATAGTTACTGCTACAAGCTAGTAGGGAAGATCGATATTATCAGTGCCCTGACGGACCGCATAGCACAGGATATTATATGATAATTCCACTATTACAATGAGACTTCTATATATAAAACATTTAATCAAATAAAATATGAAAAAATCAAGGAGACGTCATTTTGTATCTTATCGGTGAATAATAACTTTGCATATTTCATCACTTGATATAAGTCCATAATAAAAAATTTCATTATACATATATTTTTAACGATTTTTGACGGCAAAGTTTAGGTTATTTTACGATGCTTAATTACATTTTTCATTTAAAAAAATATGCATTCTTTATAAATTGCTTTCATCATATTATTAATTACTTATTTTTAAAAGATTTTTTTCTAACTCTAGTTATTCTTTAATATATTTTTTTCTACTAATGATCTAACATATTTTCATTAAAATCAACATTATTGATATGTATTATTTGTCCGATATTTATTTATATAAAAATATTATTTCTAGTAAGGGTCTATATAAAAACAAGGTTACTCTAATTTATAGCTTGTAAATTTTCAAATAATGTTATACACAATCTTTACAACGCAACAATAACGACTACAATAAACCCGCAGACGCGATCGTTAAATAGTAAGAGGAAAATTATCGTCATATCGTCTTTCAAATATAATACAAGACTAAAGATGTGGTAGTCTGACATTACTAAATCTTAACGAAACCGATTTTATTTATTCGTTAACACATTTTAAAAAATATTCTTATAAGTTTCATTAGTAGCTGAACATTCTAAGAAATTTTGGTGCATTCATAAAATTTAGTGTCTTGTATAGTAATTTTCTCATTTATAATCCTAAGTAAACACACTCTTGTCTCGTTTTGCGCGTAGCATGTACACATTTAGAGCGCGAATAAAATGTTTTAAGGAGGGCTCAAGGACGAGGCGATAATGCCGAGGACAAAGGAGCAACAATGGGTTGGCTCTTTGGAATTTGTGTCAACACGACGTGTCAACAAGCCGTCATCCAGAGGTTAAGCGATAAACAAATGACAAATGACTCTATCCACTTTGCTACTAGTGTTCCCTCGGCCCAGTGAAGGCACGTGACGGGCATGGAATATTATTCGTCCCATCATATTCCTCTTCCTTCTGCTTCTTCTCTTTTCTCGCCTTTCTTCTTCTTCATCTTCATATCCTGCTGCTGGTTATACGTATAATAAATGACATTTGAAGGGATGGCTCGACGAGAACAAAGTTTTCATTTGTTCTATGGTAGATTGCGAAACGCAATAAAAAAGTTTCAACATAACAACTTGTATAGTGTGTACAATATATGTATAATAAGAAGTCACTTAACAAAACAAATAATATTTCCTTATAGAGATATTGTCATTGCAAGGGTAAAATACGAAAGCTTAGAGAAATTAAGCCTTAAAAATATATTGTAAAGAACACATATAGGTAAACCACAATAAAAAAGTCAAGAGATTTTGAGGCCGAAAGAATATGATCATGCATCTTAATAGATGCGGAAAAGACATTTCTATTTCAATGTTGAAATCCACTTTATTGGATTCTTAGTAGAAAATATTTTTAAGTACGGAGCATGCTACCATCTGATTCCAGTAAGAAAACGCTCCATGTAATACTTCGCTAAAATGCAGGGGTTAGGTCGCGTCAAAGGGTTTGACGCTTTTAAGATGGCCTACACAGTCACTAGACTTAAATCTTATAGAGCATTTATGAGTAAAATTAAAAGAAAAGGTTGCCCAACATAATTGCAAATCCAAAATTAAGCTGCGAGAAATATTGCAGAAGGAATGGAGAAGATTGTCTCCGTCCAGCCGCAAGTCATTAGTTGACAGTATGCCAGAAAGAGTTACAGCTGTAATTATGGATAAAGATGAGCCTATTAAATATTAAAAATAAACTTTAAACAACCCCATTATGTATAATATATATATATATATATATATATATATATATATATATATATATATATATATATATATATATATATATATATATATATATATATATATATATATATATATATATATATATATATATATATATATATATATATATATATATATATATATATATATATATATATATATATATATATATATATATATATATATATATATATATATATATATATATATATATATATATATATATATATATATATATATATATATATATATATATATATATATATATATATATATATATATATATATATATATATATATATATATATATATATATATATATATATATATATATATATATATACAATATATATATATATTTATATAATTAGTAACATGTTATTTTATTTATAAAGTCATCTAAATAAATTTAAAATGAATAATAATTCTGAATTATAGCGTACTTTTAATCCTATATGTAGATTTTTATGTTATTTAAAGTCATAATTCAATAATTTCAAATACGTTCGATGGTATAATTCCGGTTTACGATAATATAATGGCGAAAGGAGCGTTTGTTCGGTCGGCTCGGTGCAGACAGGATAACTTCTGTGAACAGCGTCCACTTCAAAGGATCCGTGTAATTCATTTAAATTCGTGTAATGGCACGGTGGCCAGCGTAGTCCCAAAGCCCGTGGACAATTGCAGCCATTAGCGAAACTGAATGGCCTACGACTTGATTTATATAAGACCTCCGGAGACCCAAAACCTACCGTCAACAATGTGACTCGTTCAATATTCAACGAGCCATTACACATTATGTATACATAGAAGCTACAAAATGAGGGCGATTTGTCTCTTTTGCATTCCGGTGGCTATCTTTCAATATTGCTGTTTAATTTGTGGCGCCGGAAAACAATTATTTGATTTGATGGGCGTCCTTAGATTATGTTCACTACCAGATTTATAGGATGAGGTCAATGTAGACCGAAGGAGGTAAACTTGTTTTTCTTTTTATAAAGTGCGTAGCAGGCATAGCTGTGGAGTGAGAGTTAAAGTCGTAAAGTCATGGCAGTGAACTTAAAAAAAATATTTATATGAAAAGTCTTTAATTTGTGACTTCAAAAAATGTAAAGCTTTAGGGTTTTGAGGTCGAAGCGGTGTGACTTTACAGACAAATATATACCGAAAAATATATAGTTTATTTCATAATCATATATAAATCACCACTACATATATAAAAAATGTAGATGCTGTAAAAATTCAAACTGCAAATGATATATTTGAACGAATAGCATTTAATTTAATCTAAAATTATTTTAGGGGACTTTCTTATCCTCAAGAGCTAAAGTGCACATTTATCTACATCACGGAAGAAAGAGCGGGAGCATATGTTGAGAGCAAGGTTCTAAGAAGTATGTATTTGTTTTCGACCATCGTAATGCATTGTGGTAACCTGTTAGGTTACGATGGTCTTAATTTTATTTAAATAAATAAATAAAGGCAAAATTAGATTTATATCAGTGAAGATGAATTTATTATCAATATATTCATAAATTAAATTTAAAAAAAACACATACATATATACAAAAACAGAAATATTCACGAATTTAATAAGTAGTTTTTAAAGAGATGATGTATTTGATGTTCAAGCTGCTGTTTTCAGTTTTCAATCAATCTAATATGTATGTATATGATTTTTTTTAGTGTCAATAAGTAAATCGGCAAATAAAAATCACGTATAAATACAGCGTCAAACTCTATTTGTCAAAGTCAACCTTAGTTAGGAAAAAGTACGTTTTCGATGAATCGCCCAGGTGGAGAAAATTTTTTGCAACCGCATTACTTTAACACATCTCGGATATAAGTCAATATTTATTTACTTAAAGAGTTTACTCGGAAACCAGATTGCTTCCAGAGAATTTCCACCCAGCGCATTTACTTACAAATACATATACAAACAGCTTAAATTGTTAAAAATAAAATTTAATTCATAAAATATGAGTTGACGTCTTTAAATGTTGCAAGAATTAAATTTGGATTATATTATAGCTTTAAATACGCATTTGAGCAATATTTCAATAAATAGTAATTTATTGGATTAAACGTGCGGTTATCCTATGTTGACGACTGTTTATTTTATGACGTATACTATCAAATATTGCAATAAATCATACAATATAAAAGTTTGTTATAAGAAAATATTTATAAAATATTAAATCACACATATAATTTTGAAGATCGACAGAAACTGTATTTTTTTGGCGGAATGTTAACGAAAATCAAATTTTATTTATGATTTTTCCCTGATGCATTAAATAAATAATAAATAATTTAAATTCCTTGAAAGAGTAAGAAATATGTATATAGTGATATATATATTAAAAAAAGTTGAACTTGAAGGGTAACATGATCAATAATAGTTTACCTACAAAGTCATCTTATGTATATGTACAAATCTATATTAACTACTGTATTCAAAAGCGAATTATTAATTATATTTTGGACACCAAACACCTAGAAAGAATCTATGTAGTGTTTTTTAGAACATCGTTTGTATGAAAAATTATGATCAGGCTCAAAGGGATGAATCAGGCTGAATTGAAGTGTAAAACGGGGGTCGTACTACGGCGTAGACGGGGCCGCTCGTTAGCAATACGGCGCACCATGCCTTGAGCTTTTCATTAAGAGAAAATTACTATTAAATTGTATGTGGAGTGCTACAATGAGACACTCTACATTCCTGTTCCGTTTGATGCCGACAAACAATAGTATGGGCACAGAGACGCCCAACTACTGAGACGAAGATGTATGATATGAGTATATTATGTAATATTTTATTATATTAAAATATGATACCTAACCAAAATATCTACATGTGTGCAATATTACTTTTTTAATAATATATACTGCATTTAAACTATGTGTGTTATAGATTAAGCTAATGCCCAGTATGATACAACCGCGTTCTTATCAAACAATTTAATCTTTAATTAGAACATTAAGTCAGATTGAATCGGCAGTAGAACGTTATCTTTGGATAACGACCTATTTATTATATTATCAACGTGTATTGTTCGAAACTGCATTGATGAATCAAGCGTAATTTGTGTGTATCAAATAATTAATTAGCATACATATTATGCTTTGAAAATTGAGTCAATAGTGATGCAGACATGCTTAGTACTAAGTATATTAAATCTATTTTTCTGGCACATATATTGAATTTATATAATTGTATTCAGTGTGCATTTTGATTTGTGCATATAAACATGGAATCAATTCCACAACGGTTCATTGTTTTATTAGCAAATAGAATTGTTTTAACGAACAATCGGATTTTAATTACTTTGTTCCATATTTCAACTAGTACATATACGCATTGTTGAATGTCAATAGAATATAATAAACTATTCAATTTATATGCAGTATTGCAAGCAATTATAGATTTGATATAAAATTATTAAAAATAAAATTGATCACTTCTATACTACATCGATTTGTTATTAAGATGATATAATACATTTTATGATTTAATAAAAAATAATATACATATACAATATGTATTATTTTTTTCTATTACACTTAAGTTGGAATGAATTCGAAGAAATTTAGATTAAAGAGCTGCTACGCCATGTATTTTTTATTACAGACAAAACTGTAATAGGTACATCCAACAAAACTTAAAATTAAACAATTATTTATTGTGAGAAACAACACTATTAGCATAAATTTGATACAAATAAAATAATAAATATTAAGATTTGATACGTTTTATAATATTTTTTTGTTGATAAATTTATGTATTCTAGGTACATAATTTTATTATGTATTTTTAATGAAACTTTTTTTTACCATATCCATTTTCAGTCTATATAAATACTCGAATGTTCAAGTTTGCTCGTTGATATTATATAACCTAATGTATAGAACAGTATTTCTCTTACACTGAGTTAATGCAGCTACTGCAATTATTCTTCACCCTCGGTTTGCTTGCATTCCCACCTTCTCAAAGCAAAACAAGGTGTAAAGGTTTGTAAAATGTGGCGGAAGCGACCTGTTTGTAAACTGATAAAATCACCACTGTGTGTGGCAAAATTAAATTCACCTCACAGAACGTGCTCTCGTGTAAATTTTGTATGTGCCAAGAAGATTCTAAACAGCGTTTGCGTATTAACGTTGTTATTTCTTTCAAGCTTGTATTAACAAAAAAAATATGTATGTAAACCAATATATCATGTTTATATTGCACTCCAATCAAAGATTATTATTCAATACAAATATTCATATTCTGTTATATCAGAGCTATTTTAAATCTCGCTGTTTGTGCACTGCGACTCGATTGCCTGATTTTCTATTCATTTACTTGCAAATCGTCTGACGTTTTCGAATATATTGTACGTCCTTGGCATTTCAATCACAGTGGAACTGGTGGCAGTTTCCTCGAGAAACTCTCGTTGAATTCGTACACCGTAAAGACTTACAACGCTGGTGCCCTCGGGGATCCGGAAAACTCCGTCTAAGTTTTCATTTGAATTTTCCAGTCGCCCAATGCTTCTCTCTTTCCCTCGCTTTCAACTACTTCTTGTTTAGACTTTCAGTCGCTATATTTTATGGTCTTATACTTTATGGTTTCGAGCAACACGTTCATATATAAATACATACGTAAAAACGAATCAAGTGAGCTCACGTACGAGATTTTTTTAAGCTAAGTTAAATTAAAATGATACATTTTTCCTTTAATAATAATATATTATTTTAAACTTTAAAAATGTATCTCTATTTTTCAACGTACATTAAAAGCTAATTAGGTCTGTGTTTTTTAATCAAGAAATTTAGAATCCCTGAGCTTTTAAAATTAATTTTTACTTATATGTGTTATATAATGTAATATGATATTAATAAAAGTATTTTTAAAATTTAATTTGTGTCAAACACATAACATTTATAGCAAAAAATGAAAATTGTATTTTATATCATATAGCACCAATTGCTTTTTTGTGTTTTTATACACATATTATACATTTTTAATGTTGGAATATTAAAATACACTGTGTCGTAAATGTGTATTGAATTTTCAAATTATAACTAAATATTATCTAAGTTGTATATTGGATTGTTTTGAGTCTTAGTTTTGCGTAAAAAAATGTCTATATTATATCAATACATGTGTTAAGTTCTTGCTGCTAATAGGATACGACCGAGATATACGAAAGTTATAAGACTGTTCGGCTGGCAAAGTTCAAACTCTAAAGGTATA
Source organism: Plectrocnemia conspersa (assembly GCF_051122295.1). NCBI lineage: Eukaryota > Metazoa > Arthropoda > Insecta > Trichoptera > Polycentropodidae > Plectrocnemia > Plectrocnemia conspersa. Next base: position 18,717,670 of record NW_028277167.1, read on the forward strand.
CGCCTGAAAGACTAGGCTCGAATAGAATTTAATTTGGTGATTCCAATGTCTGATACTAAATGCCTGGATGAATAGCTTGTCTAGTTTTAGCTGATGAGAGGAGAGCAAAATCCCGCCTACCTCTTTCTCTCATCGCCTAACGAGCCAATTATGATTCTGGATGTTTTGTCTTATTCTATTATATAATACATATAAAAATGTTTAATAGTAGATTGCGTAAATGTATCATAGCAATTCTAAATGTACTAATAAGCTGTGAAATGTGGTTGCACTGATCTACATATGTTTTTTGTGTGCTTAATACTATCGTTGATAAAGAATATTAGCTTCGAAATTTAATATTTAATTGTATTTTTTTCATTATTCACCATTACGCAACGTTAATTTTAATTGTTCCGTCGGTGGATCCTTCACGCAATTGTGTTTTTAAGATCCAGTTTTATTATCTTGAGCGCTAATTTTTTTTCTAATTTTCGTTCCGCATATTGTAAATGCGTATATTGTTATCATTGTTAGGGCCACAATACTTTAGCTCATAATAGTTATTCTATTATGAGCTAAAGCAACTTATTAAAGGAAGAATTTTCATTACCTAATATTCCACAGCTAGATTGATTTTAATTATTCATCACAATGTACATGCGTGAGATTAAGAAAATCTAGGTAAAGTTAATCTGTGATGGTCGATCGAAATTATAATTTTATTACAAACAGTAATTCCGATTTCCCACACTTTTATGACAATAGTAAGCGACTTTAACAACTTGTCCATCGTGCTTCAATATTAATTTATCTATTCGTAAAGAACTCGTTTTTGTATTGAAAATTAACATGCAGCTTTAAAAGGAAAAATAGTAAAGTAATTTTGATAAAACATATTAGGATAAATATGAGATAAATTATCTGAATATTATTTGATTTTAAAAATATAATGTTAAAAACATGAAAATATAAAAAAATGTTTAAGAATTTATTAGAAAAAAGGCACTAAGTCAAGAAATATGCTACAGTTATTGTTGAATGTAAGAACAAGGTTTATGATTATAATGATAAAACGTTCATTTTAATAAACTATGTATTGTAATAATATAAAATCAAAAGATATGAATTTATATCTCATTAACTAAATCTACTTCATGTTCTTGCTCAAATGGAAAATTAAATTGAAGAATTGAGTATAAAAATTACAACTTTAATAGCAAGTTTAAAAAGAGACGTTGTGGAGTAATTGTGATCTATGGTAGATAGTGAATAAAAATAGTAGAGCAAAATGACATTTGAAAATATGGCAATGGTAAAAGATCTTTTAGTTTAAAATAAATTAAGACCATTTTGACCTAACAGGTAACCCCAATGTGCCATGATGATCGAAAATTACAATATACATAAAATTTTTTACAAGTAAGATAAAAAATATTAAACGTAAATAGTAAGAAGAAAATATAAAATATTAAAATCAAATGGTACGAACAGGACTAGCTCTTCATAGGTGACACTAACCACGGCAATGTGCAATGAGCCGGATAGCGAAAGACACAAGCCAGTTGGCTAGTGCGGACATCCTGTCTCTAACGTGTATTAAAAGTGGACGTAATCATGATTCTCGAAAACATTGCGAAACTCAAAATTAGTTTGATTGTCGAGAGCATCCTTCAGTAGTTTCCCGAAATTTTTAGTGTCATACAACTTTCTGCGAGAACTCAGTAAATCGTATCCCAACGCTTCTTTTAAGAGCCGGTGGTATACACAAATGGATAATAATTAAATATCATCTTATTAAGAACCATTTCTTAATTTTTTCGATTCAGAGGTTAATAAATGTTTTTGATTATTCGAATATGCCAAATTATAGATCTCAGTTTTTAAAATGCTGTGACTTGATGAGTCATAGAGGACTTGAATAATTGATGGATCGTTAAACTGAAATGCGTTCATTTAAATTCGAGCATCTTGGAAGATTTATCGCAGAGGTCATTTACGTGTGAAGAAAATCTCCTCTTGCTCTCAAAAGTGATTCCAAAATATTCCCACTGAGATCGTAAGAACGGGGTTGAAAACATGACACAGTATGGAACTTTCCGACACTAAAGAGCAGATGGTTAAAGGAAGCCCAACTTCATAGGGAATCTAAATCACTTTATAGAGAAAAATATCAAATGCACAGATCGAATGCGTTTAATCAATTTTAAATTATATGCGTACAAAATAATACTTTAAGTCATATTTAAATGTGAGAGACATATTTAAACCCTAAACTATCTCAATGATTTTAAAACACATTAAAAATGTTTGAGAATTTATCAGTTAAAAAATTGTTTAATTTTTGTTGGAAGTAAAAAGATTGTTTATGCTTATATAATAATAATCAAACGTTGATCCTAATATTGGATTATATGAATATAACATTAAAAGAGATAAATTTATATAGTTTATTCACACAATCTACTTCATATTTTTGCTTATGATTCAGTGTAAATATTTCTACTCTAGGCAGCAGTAGTTGTGTATAATTAGTAATTCAAAAAAATTGTAAAATTGAAGCAAATATAAGCAAAAAAATATTACTGAGAACACTAAAAAAATATGACTTAGCAATGAAACAAAAATGTAAACGTTACTCCTTTATTTACAGACTGTCTATATCTTATGAAACCTAAAAAATGCAGCTATTTATGTATTTATAAAAAAAGTTATCCTAATATATTTTAAAATATTTAAATTTCAAAACACACGTTATCCATAATAACAAGAAATTCAAAATGATTTTAAATATTTATATTGATTTGAGATACACTATATATACCATAAAACACATAAAATAACTAAGTCGCTAATGTATTAAATTATTGTATACTGATTGGCTTAGCAATATATAATTTTTTTATTCAATATGAAAAATGTTATTAATTTATCTTTCTGTTTATTATAAAACAACACAAGAAAAACCTTTTTATATTTATATCGTCCAAGCTTCTCGGTCCGATATCTGTATTTTCATTTTCGGCTGAATTCGCTCACCCGTTTGCTTTTATATTTTTTATTCCGTCAGCGCTGACGGTGTAAAACCGATTTCACTATATAGACGCATGTAGTAACTATTCCCCGATATATACCGTTTTTTTGACGCCTTGTTTATTTGCCGTTGCTCTTGTGAAATTCGCTTAAAAAATGACGGCTTTCCGCAAAAGTTTCTACCATGCATATGAGCCCCCATCGAGGAAAGCTTTCAACGCGACTCGACAGTGCTGTAGTGAATGCTTTTCAAGAGATTTCTATACACACAATACGGTATTGTTATCGAAATCGGAACCGACACATTCCCGATAGCTAGTTCTGGACGGAGATGCGGCGAGAAACTGCATTCTATCAGAAACCAGGGCTAGCTTGAAACAATAATAGTTCTCATTTTCTGCGTTCCAAATATTCAGCGAGAATGTCTAAAAATATTAGAATGGATGAAAAATATAAAAAATATAATTATGATAATTAAAACAATAATGACTAGACCATAATACATCCATCAACTGCAAGTTCTTGAATTGAACCAAACCTACACAATAATTAATCTATCTATGTATCCAAATCTATATAACAATTTTCCCAGATTCTTCTCTGGCGAGTTCCATCCAGCTCCTTAGCACGCTCACTGCATATACATATATTTATTATTTAACACTATATACACATATATATGCCATAATATAGAATTAAGAGAATCTTTGAATCAATTTACTATCTTATTTATCAAGAATATTTAAAAAATAGAAGAAACAACAATAAATTAGCGGCAAATCTATTATTGACTTGTCTATTATTTCTGGTACACTTCCAGGACCATACTTAATATAGTAATTTCCCGTTCGATTTTTTTTATTACATGTACTTCATTAGTTTTTCTTGTGTATTTTTATGAATATTATTGTAATATAAGGTACCTCACGCATACACAAATAAAATGTTTTTATGGATAAATAAAATATATAGAATTCACCTTCACAATGATAACAAATAAAATACGGCAGCAATTTGATTACGTACGCGGCTTTTGGCCGTTATTTTTAAATATAAAGGATCTTTTTATCGATTGTATTTGTTTGACATTGTGAAGTCTTGTTTTAAAACGCTTTGTATTAAGAAATATATATTCTTTCTATTTATATATGATCAGCATTTTTTCCGTGGTATCCAATGCCTATTTTACAAAGTTTAATCTTATTGATTAAACTTTTTAATAAATTGTAAACTCAAACATGAAAAATATTTGATATACGAGTTAATAAAAAAATGATGGATTTCAATACTATTTTACGTTATAAAATATTTGAAATGAAATAAAAGTGTAAAATATAACGATAAGCTTAACAAGCTGATTGGCAAGTAGAGGCTATATATCTGACCAATATATGTAAAAAAAATCCTCTTGTTAGGCAAAAATATAAATTTATTTTTTTATTTTTTTCATAGATATATAATATTATAGTTTTATGTATACGCGTGTATTCGATTTTGTTTCATTAACAGTTTGAAGCTTTTGCCAGGAAAAATTCATATTTCATTTTCAGTTTGTGTTTGCCTCCGAATGGGACTGATAAACGTTTTAAATGCAAATTGCGTATTTCACATTCATGCGAACAACTTTTACATTCATGTACAACACAATCAAATTAAAACACTAGAATTTTTGGTACACGTAATTGAAAACGTACTAGTTTTGCATGAGTTTCGTATCGATGTTTCTATGGATAGTAATTTCATATTAATTTAAAGTAAGAAACTTGTCTAGGTGCACCCATGTAAAAACGCTTTGTTATCATGAAACTTTTACAGGAAAAGTTAAATTAAGAAAGGACCTCAAATCCCTGGGGTGCATTAGTGTGAGACCGTGCGTAGAATTGTATCTTAAACAAAGGTAAATATATGCAAAACGACTTTTAAGCTCGCACACACCCACGTTGCCAGTCAAAGTTGAACCGAGTCACTTAAGCTGCTTTGTTATATCGGTTTAAGACGGCACGTGGCACTTCTATGCTATTTTTAATATTTTATTCCAAATGGTAGGAAATTGTTTTCACGAGAAGCAAAATACTCGTTTATATTAAATATAACCCTCATATAGTCAATAATATTTTTATGAAAAAAAATACAGTTTTAAAAATAAAACTGTAGTGAATTATTAGCACTGACGTCTGAAGAACTAATTAAGCACTTTGTATGGTATATTATTATTAATAATATTCAATTCACATGTGATCAAATTTCAAAATCACATATCGGGATTACATATTTATCGACACCATTCACACATCCGCCAACACCTGTCCTCGTGACTAATTAAAGCACAGACCTCAGGTGTCAGAGTGACATGGATAATACAGTCCCGGGCCCGAGCGTGACACGATTCCCTATTCATCATCAACGGATAATTCGAACATAAATCATCGGGATGCTTGGTAGCACCTACCTGTCCTGACACGCGCGAGTGCGCGCGTGTGTATGGGGGGTGCATTAGTCAATGGTTTCCCTCCGGTTGTACATTTGTCAGCCGCATTTGACAAATTGATTCTATTATACGCGTAACTTCCAGCAGCTTAACGACGACCTGAAACCCGCCTCGTAGCCCTTCACTTCATCAAAATCACGCAAATTTAAAGCGAAACGCGTGTGTGAGGCGCGCGTGTATGGTAAGCTTATAAGGTCGTTGCTAGATTGATATTACAGTTTTGAAATCAATTTTCTTTGAATCGATTTTCAGGTATGATTTTGTCAGGTGGTTTATTTTTTATAAACAGTTATTTAGTTATAAATTATTATTGTTAATATTTTTTTGAATCCTTGTACAGTTTGAATAGTCCAATCGTTTCTGAAGATTTGAACTCTGGATTTTGGACGTTGTAGCTGGATTTGGGTTAATGTTTATACTTTTTCCATACAAAGATAAAAAATATATTTTCCTGACTTTCAAGTAAGGTGATTAATTTTGTTAAGACAAAGATAGTTTCTATTTTTTTTGTAACAGTTGAGCCATGTTTTCTGTGAATGCGTCCGTAGTCTTCAGACGTCTCCGAAGTTTGTTCGTACTGGATTCCCGACGTTGAACTGGACCAGTGGATGCGAAGAGAGAAACTACAGCTTCTGCGATTTTCCCTGGTCTGAACTTAAGTCGGCCTCCTCTTAGTTAAAGTCTAAATTGGAGGGCTCTTTAAGGTCTGATGCCTTAGTGTCTGAAAAAAGCCTTAGTACATCTCTGAGAGGCGGTCTTCAGACGATCTGTCTTTGGTGAAGTGACAAGTGGAAGTAATTCCCGGTTGCTCATGTTCCAATATTATATTAATATTCCCCTTCATGGTAGATTTTGTTGTTCACTCATTTTTAGTGACACGACCAATTAGTGAAGGGCGGCGAGTTTTGTAATCAAATTTTCGTTAGTCGCTAAGGCAGGTCAGAAACATAAATACACGGGTTATTTCTTCTCAAGGCAGCATATATTTTAGTCCTTTATTATTTATATCAAGCATATTAAGCCGTTAAGTTCCCACTGTGTCACATTTTAACAAAAAACTTTATTTTTTCATAACAGGATAAAACGCTTTATTAAAAGTCGATTTTTTTTTATGAATAATATTAGGTAATCCCGGAATTAATGTCGTTTTTTTAATAGGCAACTTTGGCTTAGTATTTTTGGGTCCGATAAGCAGTGAAGACGTGCGTTGTATTTTTTTTCTTCTCTGTGATCCTTTGCCTTTCTTTTAAACAAAAAAAAACTTTTCTATCCCATTTACAAACAATGGCAGAGACGTGTCCTTCGGAAACACATTTCAGAAACTGTATGCTGTTTTCGTTTCATTAAAAAAAAACTGCGACAGAAGCAACAGAATGCATTTATGACATTTACGATGATATACTGGACAAAAGAAAGTGCCAAAGTGGGTTCAAAAAATTTCCAACGGGTAATCTCGATTTGAAGGACGAGCTTCGAAGTGGACGGCCCAGTCTAGTGGATAGTCCAGCTCTAAAGGCGGAAATCGAAGCAAATCCGATAATGACCATTGATGAATTATCGAAGAAAGTCGGCACATCACGGTCGAACACCCATCGTTATCTTGAGAAACTGCGAAAAGTTAAAAAATAAGGTATCTCGGTTCCTCACGCGCTCACCGATGCAACAAAGCTCAACGCCTCAACACATGCAAAATACTGCAAGAAAAGCAACATTTTACCCCGTTTCTCCATGACTTTATCACCAGAGACGAAAAATGGGTTCTTTATCATGATATAAAAAAATAGAAACAATGGTTAAATCGAGGTCAAACCCCAATTCCAACACCAAAACCAGGACTACATCCTCGGAAAGCATTATTGTGTGTGTGGTGGGATTCGAAAGGTGTAATTTATTATGATGTTTTAAAACAAGGGCAAACTGTTACTGCAGCCCTCTATTGTGAACAGATGGACAAATTAAATACGACGTTACAAAAAATTAGACCTGCTCTTGTGAATAAAAGTAATGTCATTCTTCAACATGATAACGCCCAGCCGCATGTTGCCGATATTACCCGTAAAAAAATCCAGGACCTTAGCTGGGATGTTTTATTGCAACCACCCTATTCTCTGGACTTGGTACCGAGCAACTTTCACTTATTTCGCTTTTTAGAAACTCAATTAGGGAACAAAAAATTCGACAATTCGACAAAAACTGAAATCGGGGCTTTCGGAGTTCTTCGAATCTAAACCAAAAGCCTTTTATGAGAAAGGAATTTTAGATCTAGTAACAAGATGGCAAAGAGTCGTAGATAACACTAGAAATTACTTTGTATTAAAAAAATATTAAATAATTGAAAAAAAAAAATAAGTTTGAGTTTTAATAAAAAACGACATTAATTCCGGGATTACCTAATAGTATAAGTTAATCCCTCAAATGGTAAATAAAGAAATAATTTAATTAATGAACCAGATGATATATTTATTATAAAAAGTTTTAATTTATTTATATAATAAATAGAACAATGAGAAAACATAAATGATACATATAATATAAAAATATTTATAATACACTCACAGCAATGTTTTTTTAACCCGCTAATCATTTATGAAATGAACAATTTGATATATAGTTTTTAGCTCAGACAGAAATTTTTGCTTTATCTACTCTATAGTCGTATAACGTTAGCTTTTTAATGTTTTTCTAATCTGCAATAATGTAAAAAAGTCACAAAGTAACTTATTTAAAAAAACGGTGTCGTTTTCCAAAAAATATGTAATTAAAGTGGTAGTGTAAAATCAGAGATGTTTTCCTATAAATCTAGTCAATTTTTTCAAATGATCTTACCTAAATAGTATAAAACTAAAAAGTATTACACCTGAATGATCGTTATATCTCTTAAAAAAAGTTCATAATAAGCTATACCGTTTTAATTTAAGAAATCAGCAAGGAGATCCTTGATGTTCCAAAAAATAATGGCCTTTTTTAGTATTGACTTTTTAAAAGACTTGAGGAGACAATTAAACCTTTATTTAGTGTGTTTGTAAAGGCACTGAATAGGCGTTGGGTGCTTTAAGCTAATCCCTCGGAATATATTACAATTACATACAGTATGCACCCTTACGGCATAACAATAATACCCGTGAGATCGTAAATAATAACAGCATTTATTTATTGCGTTTTTAAAACGTTTTTTTATCACTGTTAATGTATTAATTTAAATAAGGGTTAATATTAATATTATACTTGGCTGATAGTAGCTGGTGGTCCTAAAATATATTTTTTTTAGTAAGTAAATAATGGTATGTTGAGGAATTTAGATGTTAAGGTGTTTTATATGACTTTAATTTCAATATGATTATTATACTTATAAACCCATTGTAAACTAAAATACATGTTCATTGATTTTTTAATAATTTTTATGTTCTTAAATGTAAAGTTTTAATATTTACAATTTATTTACAAGAAAAGAAAAAAAAACATAATTTGAATAAGAAAAAAAAGAACTTCATTCATTTTTTTATTTATTCTGTGGTGTAGTATTTATATATAATTAAATAATATTACGATTTCAGAAAATGTTTAATAAATTAAAGCATTCGCGCTTTTTAAAATATTTGCTATAATATCTATAACAATAATGAATTGTTGAACCATTATACCACCCGTCAAGAAAAATAAAGACGATCTTTCCCAAGGGAGTAAGAATCATCATAAATTTAACTGTATTTGTACAATACCTTTTTGTAGGGCAAAATTCAAACATCGATTTTATTCAAAGATTCCAATCAAAATATTTTAGATGCATCACAGTACCAAATGATTCGTGACAAACGAGACGCTTTAGCAAGATCTTCGTGGATTAAGGGACTGTGAAAAAAGAGATAAAAAACGTCGGCAAAATATATCTTGAAAGATATGGGTTACATCCGAATGAGGTGGCAAGGGAATTTATGACTTTTAGAGACACAAGTTGAAGTGATTTGCCGAATATTATAATAAAAAAAAGATTATAACGGGCTATAATAAAACGAAAAATTGTCAAAGGAAAATATTTATTATTACTAGTAATTCTAGTGAAGTTTATATATTAATTCAATGGATTTTAAAAAATACTAAAGAAATAAAATTAATCCTTTAGGATTGAAATATATGCTAATTATACCTATATATTCTTTTTTTAATATTTTAATTAGATGTATATCGATTTTAAATATTTATTTATAAATTTAAATATACGAGTAGGTTATAACAGTTTTACAAAAATTATATTAAAATATATATAATAGTAAATAGACTGCAATACGTCTGCTAGGGGTTGTCCAAATACTACTATTTTTGCATGTGGTACTGCAAACAATATTTAGAAACGCAAGCGCTGGTAATTAGGTGGCACACATAAACGTTCTTCCAGAATCTACATATTGTGTATATTCTTTACTAGCAATTTGAAGAAGTGCTTTACCAAGTACGCTTAATGACGCGACTTGACGTAATTGTACCCCAGCAATATTGTATGAATTTTGTGGAAAATAAAAATAAATAAAAGGTATATTTCTTTGTTTAAGACTTTATGCAACTGTAATTGTAAAGGTAATTTTTTTCTCACAGAAGTGAAATATAATAAAATAAAGTAAAATGCCATAATTTTGAAAACATGGTTGTATTCTAACCGTATGCTTTTTAGGATGTCAATAGAATTGTTATATTGGACGTTTGAATGTCGCTTAATGCCAATATGTAGTATTCAGTGATTAATTACATTAAATTTTTTTGCATTTTAAAAATAATATTAAACCCTAAGAACGTGTTAAATGAGAATCTATATTATTCGATAGAGATATATAAATACATACATAAGTATAATATTAAAAAAACGGCAAGTTACAAAGGAGCTTGGGGATGAGAGACAAAGTGTTCTGCGGCGTAACCGCAAAAGCCTCCATTAAATTCTCATGAATTATTTTTGTGTGAAATTATTATCCGGCCGCGCTGGAAAAACCCGCAAACGAATGCCCGGGATGGGTTTGGTGAGAAACCCGCGAATTCCGCACAAGAAACACGGCGTACGGGAATTATGTCGAATTTACATTTCGCCGGGTCGCTTGATTTTAAAGCCCCCCGTTTGTGTAAATGGTTCGGCACAACAGACAGGTGGTAGGCGTCGAAGAAAACGCGATTACCCAAAGAACTAAGTGCTACGAAAAAATGGTACACGTGCCGCGTGAAACTGACAAATGTAAATCTAGGATATATTTAACTTGTTTTTAATTTGGATATTAACTATAAGTCAAAGCTGCGCGGTTGATTGAATCAACAAAAGAGTTTCTGAGCTAAAATGAAAGTGGGCGGACACAAGAAGATTTGAGGATAGCAGATTGGTAAAGAAACTTCTTGAGTGGAGACTGAAGTCTGATCTCAGGCACTTTTTAAAATCCCTGGAATCAAGATATTCACTCTTGAATTCCATTTTTTTATCTATTGATTTCAAACTTAGAAAAAAAAATATAATGGGGGCGGCTATTAAATTGGCGCTTACTAAAGCTCAATACTAATTGAAATGCTTAATTTAATTTAACAAGATTTTTCATTGGAAATATCTTATAAATAATATTTTAATTTATTGAATAATATAATAATATAAACTCTCATGGTTTATATGTGAAGCATACTAAATTATAAGTTTTTTATGCGTTGCACGGCTGTAAATGTTTTTATATATTATAATATTATATATTTTTTTTATATATTATATTTTTATTTCCATAAATCATGAATCATTATAAGAAATATTTTAATGCGCATAAAAGAATCACTAGGTAGTCAAATTATAAATTAACAATTTTGTTTCTGTTAAATGCATTCAGCGACTCAAAATTACCGTGCTAAATTAATACATTGGAGCTAAAATCAATATGAAAAAAATAAAAATTAATAATGCTGGACGTAGAAAAATCATTCGACACCATTTATCATTATAGAAAATTATCAAAATAAAATATTGACAACTCTAAAAATAACTACGAATAAAATTAGACATCGTAAAAAATAAATAACGAGTTTGTCAATTAGTACTTGATGATTCACAATATCATCTCGCATTTCTTTAGTAATTTTTACAGGTTGACTGCAGTAAACTGTCAAACTATTTATTCACCTATATATAATTTGATTGGTGTTAGTTTTGCATTTCACATTAAATTTAAATTTGTATTCAATAAAAATATATTTAATCTTATACATAAATAGACAATAGTAAAGATAAATTAAATTTCTAATCATTAGTAAAAATCATATTATAATTACAATTTTCATGTCATAAATTTTATTTAAATATTTTTAACGGAAAATAGTATGGCTTCTTTTTTAAGTATAGGAAAAAAATATCTGTATATATGTATATTAGTTACTAATGAAAATCCTAAAAAAGAAAATGAAATGTTTTTCGAGGAGCTCAGAAGGCATTTTATGGTAAATAATAACTATATTAAAAATATGCATATGATTCGTGTATCTTCAATGGAATTATTTCTTAAGAATTTCATGAGAAAATGTCAACTTAAAAATTTTAATTTTCATTATGTTTCTTTTAGTTAAAAATTATATAAATAGTTTAAAATGTAACTTGCCACGTGGAAAAGTGAATACATGCTAGATGTTGCAAAATAGTATTTTATAAAGCTTTTAATAGAAGTCGGAAATATTTGAGATCTTTTTTAAAACGGTAAACGATAAATTATAATTTACCAACGTAATGTACAAAAAAGTCCAAATAATTATGATTTAAAAGTAGTTTACTATATAAAACAGTGGTGTAAGACGTTTGGCTTTTTTAAAAAAATTATAAAAATTATCTTTGTATATTGGTAGCTGAAAGTTTTGGAAATATTTCTAATGAGGCATCAAATATTTGTGACGGGAAATGCGAGATACTTTATAAGTGTGACCATGTGATTATTATATACATATGTATATAATATATAGATAGTTAGAATATTAGCGCATATATAAAAAATATAGCATTACAATAAAAAAATATTAAAGATAATTTTTACAAGTTTAATATCTAAATATATATAAAAATAGCACTGATGTTCACAAATATCACAAATTTTCCTTTTATATTTATTAAATTCTTGCGTTATATTATTGTATATCGTCTTAAGTGAGAGCAATCTGACTTAAAAAAATATAGGTTTTTATTTGTGATATATTCTATAGTGTATATTTATAAAAATATATTTATATACATGTCTTACTTATCCTTTATTGTTTGTGGGTTCATCCCATAAAAGGAAAATTACTGAGAAACGCAAAAACATTTTATTAATCCGTATATAAATGATGTATATATTTAGCTGGCGGTATGATCAAAGGATTCGTTTACGTTACATTACTTCGACAAAATTAAACCATTATATCGATAAATACACACCGCAATCTACTAATAAAACAGATTTTCGGAGTTAAAATTAAACTTCTAATCATAAAAGCTATTATATCATGAGATACATTAAGTTGAAGTGTTGTTTTTTTCATCTTTAAAAGTATTATATGTATATCTTTACAAACCAAGAAAATAATGTTGGTTTTTATTGCTTTTCCGCATTGAAACTTCTTAGTTAGATTTTTTAACATCATATAACAACGCATATATTATATGTTATTTTCTTTCGCAAGTCAAATAAGCGCCGAAATTGCCAAGACGAATATAATATCAAAAAGAACAATAAAATAATCGCATTTCTTTCTGCGCTCGCTTTGTTTCGTTTAAATAATATTGAAATAGCTCATGCGGCGTCATTATAAATCAAAGCTTGACAATATATTTAACCGCATGTATGTATGGCTATATATATGTAAGTTTATACATAAATGAATGTAACATGCCAAAAAATACGTATTTGTAAAGAATTATTATATTAAATGGTAAAAAACAATCAATGTTGCTTAAATCTTCAACCAACATAATCTACAGATTTTGTACAATAAACATGGTAAAATAACACAGATCAGAAACGTAGCTTCCTACCAAAATTAAGTATCTTTGCCATGGAAGAATGCAAAAGTGATCATGGTTCTAGAACCAGGAAAATATATTAGAGTACAGACTACTTTCATATGTTCAAAGTTCTCCTAAAAAGTATCATTCATGTAATTGTGGACAAAATAAAAATGAGTGATCATCAGATTAGGTTCTGTTTGAATTATTCGATCATTAAACCAGTGCAAAGAATAACGAGCATGGTAGAAAAGGCATAAGAAGAAATTCAAATCTGTTTCGCCATCATTATCGATATTTTTGAGACGCTTGACAGGATGTTGCACGATGAATTTATTTATTAAATTATTATTATGTTACTTTTTAAAACAATCTAAATCCTGCGGTAAGGCAAGATGATACATATTTTAAGCTTATTAAAATTAAAGCAGGAGTCCCGCAGGGATGTGTATTGCATCCTTTACTCTACTTACTTTACACTAGTGACCTATCAGATAATGAAAAAACCATTACAGCCACATTTTCAGACGATACTGAAATATTAGCCATTGGTGATAATAAGAAATAAGCAATAAGTAAACCGAATAACTAAATTTAGACCTTGTAGTGTAGAATCAAACGAAATGAAAGTAAGTCAGTGTACGTGAATTTTATCCATCGACACATAAACTATACTTAAAAGGAAATCATTATTTTTTCTAATCATGCAAAGTATCTGGGAATGACATTATATGCTAAACTACGCTGAAAATGACACGTCATAAAAAAAGAGAAGAACTTATGTAATACAAAATTTATAAAACTGTATTAGAGAGTGAGAAGATATTCATTGCTTTAATTAAAAAACAGGTAAATGTTAATAACAAACATATCCTCAAACCCATATGAATCTACGGTATTTATGAGACTGTACCAAATGAGCAAATCGAGAGATTATACAAGGGTTCCAGAATAATGTACTTCGGTATGCTGTTAACGCACCATGGTTCGTATGAAACGCTATCTCCATCAAGACCTTGCGATTAAGATAATATCAGAAATCATCCAGAAATTTACCTTATCACATTAACAAATATTAAAGGATCATATTGATGCTTAAACAATTTTACTCCTTAATATAAAAATATCTAATCAGAAGACTAAAAAGAACCAAACCACACAATTTGTTATAATCGCATGTACCCAAAAATTTATTTTAAATAATTTACGCTAGAAAAGCATTTCTTATTATTTATGTAAAATAGATTGTAATTTTCAAACAAACGCCCTTAAAGTGATTTCTTATAATGAAAAAGATATTAACCAATATTTATGAGTTTATAAGTGGGTTGAACTATTTATTTAAAAAGCAGCAGTACAATCACATCATAACCACTTTAAAACGTTTTGGTTTTAGCCGAAAATCAAATAGATAAATTCGTTTTTTTCTACCTGCGTTTATAAATATAATGAGCATTTTTTTTTATTAAAATCTCTAAAGAGAATTTAAAAAGAAAAAAAATTAAACCGTAAGTGATTAGTCTGATTTGTAGAATGAACTTAAATATATTTCTTGTACGCTTGTTTGAGCTCGTGATTGTCATTCCTTCGCGTGTTTAAAAAAATTCACTTCGGTTGCGTTACGTAGAAAAAGGCATAGAAGAAAAATAAAAATCCGCGTGCAAAATCGAAATTCTCCGAATACAAATCCTTCCTGACGTAACCAAATTACCCACGGCAAACAGAGCCTACCGCACTCTTTACCATATAAAGGAGTAATAGGAGTTCCCGTTTTCCACTCGTACGAATATTTTTCAATACAACAAACCACCCATTTCTTTTTACATTTGTGTGTTTTTTTCCACGTCGGTGGAGGAGTTCTAAAAAAAAGCTCGCCCCTGTGGTGATAAATATTTTTCCCTTGGCATTTTCTTTCTTCGCGTTTCTCCTCAAACCCCCGAAAAACGTTGTGTATTTCGCGGGGCGGAGTGTGATATTCATTACATTAATGTTCGTGTTTTGAAATACAATAAAAAGGTTACCGTTTCGCCGTGAAAATCGTATGATTTATTTCGGCTCTTCTGCTCGCGTTGCTTGTTTTGCTAAACGAAATTTCGGTTTAAAAATAATTTATACGTTTATTCAATACACAGGTGTCACAAACAGTTAGTATGTATTTATATTAAATAGGGGCTTTTTATTATCGCTAATATGTATTTAAATTTGTATTTTTTTTATAGAATCAATATTAGATCGATTGCTATAATATTTTGCCTTGAATTTTTGTTTCGGAAAAAAGAAAGCGAAATAATCTACAGATTATAATTAAATTACAAAATATTTATTAAAATAATTACAATGCATAATGGATAATTTTAAAGAAAATATTTCCTTTTAATTTATGATGCATTGCTTCAATAAGGTGTTTGAATGTCACTTAAGTTTTTAAAGTTTGCAGTAAATTTGCTCTTTAGTTCGCACTGAAATTTGATTCGTAAGATGTATTTTAAAGCTCTTTCAATTGATCTCTGGTTGGCTAAGACTGGGTCGTATGATTTTATAATGATGCTATTCCTAGTGTCTATGGTCTGAGCTCAGGGCATAATTTTTTTAACATGTTAATATGTTCCTAACAATTAAGAAGTATAACAGGATTCTTAATTTTTATAACGTCACGACTAACAACAAATAGAGGTAAAGATTATATACCGTTACACAAAAAAACATAATAGAAATACTGTCAATTAGAAAATTAACATATTGGCCAACAGTCATTTTCATATTTATGCAAGCTTTGACTTAATTTTTTTATTATCCACAGCGATTGCAATATTTACATTTATTTATTTCAGAGAAATAATTTAGGCAATGCAGCGTTTGAAATAAATATTTACTATTTTTTTAACTGTATTAAAGTTATTGCCACTCTATATTTTAAGTGGTTCTTTTTCACACCTTTCGACGTTGTAGAAAATTAAATTTCTGTTTTTTTTTCAAACAAAAAGTTTTCGCGTAAGATATGGACTATCACATCGCATTTCTTGATAATAAATATTTTAATAAAGTTACCATACTTTAATGCACTTATATATAGCCGAATCGATACTTTTAATAACAAAAATATTACCACATATCATACATATGAGCCGTTGATTCTGAAAGTGGGGCAAATCCATTTTTATTAAAAAGAGTTACAGTTAATATACATTAGAAATAAACTTAAAATTTCAGTTTTTAATCAATACCCAATCATTTCTATAAATAATAAAATAGTGTAAAATTTTTAATAGTAATTTAATTTGTTTAATGATATTAATTTTTGTTGATTATGAAAGTGTGGAAAGCTACTTAAAATAAAATAATTTTAATAAAAATTAAAAAGCGTGCTATGTTAGTAAGTTTTCATGGTTACGAAAAAGTAAACAATACTTTTTAATATTCTCTAAGTATTGTAAAATTGAAAGTTGAAGAAAGGTGGAAAAAATAAAGAAAATAAATTAATTTGAAGCAAAAATAATGATGGCGAAACTGTCAACTGGATGAAAATTTTCTTGATACGAGTTTTAAGAAATGCGCTGTATAAATTGTAATATAAAACATCAATAGAAAATGATTCACAACTTAAAACAATTGATTTATCGCCAAAACGGAGAAGGCCAAAGATTTTCGACAAAACAAAATTGTCATCTTTAAATGGAAAAAAACTAGGTCTATTACTAAAGAGAAATTTAAAAATATGATAGATTTATTACTTTCACCATACATCATGGTTACCTTAAATATTTGCACTATCTTAATTTAAAAAAATAATACTAATATTCCTTTAAGGCTAATATTTTGTCAAATTGTATTTATGTTGTTGTGTGTTATGTATAATATATAATTATTATATTTTTTCTTTTTGTTGTTATTTATTTTTTATAAAATAATATAAAGCTTTTACTTCAATGTACCAATTCCAAAAACTAAAAGAAATAAATTATTATATTTTTTTCTTATTGCCATTGAAAACAGAAAATCGACATTTTTTTAAAGTGAGGAAAGTCTATTGGGCCATATTTAAACATGTTTTTTGATAAAATAACGCGGATATAATTATTGCATAGGAAATTTTTATGAAAAAAGACCGTAAAAATATACAATAAGTATATTATTGTTTAATAATATTTTTAAATCAGTTCAAACGCAAACCATTAATAATCCAACAATAACATAATACAGACTTGCCCCACTTTCAAAATCAACAGCTCATATAGAAATAGGAATATAATTTGCATCAATGTGATGATTTCTTTTATTTTAATCGCATTTCAAATGTATGGTTAGTTTCGTGTGGAATATAGTTTTCGCGTTGCAATTAGTTGTAAAAGACCCGTTAAAAAGAAAATAGTAATGGTACAATCTCTCCGAGAGGAACACAGCACAAAATACTAGAAAGAAATAAATCTAGAAATAGACTATAGAAATAATGTAAACTTTAATCTGACGTTTACTCCAACATATTGACTTGAAAAAAGATGGTAGTGTATAATATATCTTTGCTGAAATTCTATAAACCAGATTAAATAAACCTGTTTCTATGAGGTTATTATTGAAATATGATATTTATCAGATATTAAAAAGATTATTGTTTAACCTCAAAGCATCCAATTGTAAGAGAATAAGAGCATTGGTCTCCTCCTCTTTCTCCGGTCGTATATAATCCAGAACGCTATCATAGCACTTTATTTGTATTAAGCACATTACTTAAATTATAACTACTACTTGAAAAACCACTAGCTTAGAATATACATGGCCTCGCAATAACAGATCCAAAATTGACGGATAGATAGCCGCCTTAGTTTAATTAATTAAAAGTACAAAGCTTTGATATTAAAATCACTACGGACTAAAAATGTAATATTGTTGATTAAAAGTATTTTTTCTAATGTATTTTCATTATTTTCTTAAGCAATGTCTCAATTTCCACATAAAGATATATACCATACGTAAAAAATACGATATTGCAAGATTTCATTATCGCACGAATACTTTTATTTTTCTGCTAGGAAATTTCTTTTGGTATTCAACGTACGAAGTCATTCAGAATAATATCGCCATATACCCTCTCCAAGTGAATAGGAAATAGAAAAATGCATAAAAGCAATTGCGTGAGATGAAAGGCAGTAAAAAAATACGCCGGCGTAAACGTCAATGTATATTTTAACTTTTTGAAATACTTTTACAAAAAAACTACATATTTTCCATGCGTTTTCAATAATCCCTTTTGATTTGTCTCCTATAAAATCCTCGAATGGCTCGATGTAAATTCAATTTATATTTTGGACCACAACTCGTAATTTGATTATTGTTGTGGTTTGAAGTGGTAATTATTTTGTATCAGACTGTCCAAATAATTACTTTTTTGAGCAGATATAACATAGGTGTTAATTATACAAATAAATAAATACCTATTTATTAATGTCTAAATAAAGATATATTATTTCAGTCAATAAAGTTTGATTTTATATTCAGAACAATAAAAATAATGTGTCGGTCTATTTTCGCGACTATTTACCGACTAAACAGTTTATTTTTAATTATTACTGTTTTATGCAAATATTGCATTTTCTTGAATAATTGGAGCGATTCTGCCGCTTCTAATTAAGGTCATCCGGCAAAATGGTACGAAACTCAAGTGAAAATAGCAAGCTATTAATATTAATACATTCGTTGTATTTCGTTTCGTAAGACCTACAATTTAATATATTTGTGTTGCCTTGCAAATATAATTAGAGGTTTTATATCAATTTATATATTTGTTAGAATATAAATGAAAATGCATCACAGTAACAGAAACAAAAATACAACAGTAAAATTACTAGCAATATATAACAGTAAAAGCAACTGAAGCAGAAACATGTTATCCATAGTATGGTTAAAAATTTCGTATGGAATGGATTACAGCATAGTATATTTCCGTTTTCATCATATAATATAAAAAACTTTTTTTACTAAGATATGTGATTCTATTTAAAATTGTGTACTTAAAACCTGCAGTGTAAAGTTTTTTTTTATGAATTTCATCTCAGGTTTTAGGAGCAAGTTTATGTGAATTTGTCAGTCAGTGATTCTGTCGTTCATATGAGTTTATATATAATATTGTGCTTAGAAAATATTTAAATATAAATCAAGTATTTATTGGTTTGGCGTTTTCTTGTCTAATTCAAGTATTAGAAGTCTAAGTACTGCTGTACCTAACATAGTTTTGGCAAATTGTGAAAAGGTTTATTTTAGCAAATTTAAGCTAAGGAAAAATACGCCTTCTTTTTAGTGCGCAAATATACGCACTTACATATTTTCCAAGGTGGCTTATCATAAATAAGTATTTTTTCTGTTTTAAAACGCTTTTAATCAACGAAATAATGCTAAAAGCTAAATGCAAAAGATTGTCAATAGTATAGAACAGAATGGTTAAGAATGGTTAAGAATTAAAATTTTGGGGGTAATAAAAGCAAAAACAATGAAGAAATGATTAAATATTTGCATTATTTTATATCAATTAAGACAAAGGTATAATTTTTAAAGTTTTTTATATTAAAATAAGTGTAACAGAGGATTCTGAAAATTAGAAAAGACACCTATTTGTTTAGCAAAAAAACACGAATTAAATTTGTGAACATAGCAGAACCTTTTCATTAATCAAATTTTGCATATGCTTTTAAAACTGTTTGTTTAAAGCGATTAAAAAGCTACTAGATAAAACATGACTTTTTACTTTAAAGAAAATAAAACAAAATACACGAATCACACAAATCGCCTAAACCACATAAAGAGTTTTTAAATTACTTTTACATCTTTGATGTTTTTGTGTCAAAAATAATTTTTGAGAAAATTATTTTTATTTCTAGACGGTAATAAACATATTTTTAGATATTAGCTAAAAAAGTGTCCTAACCCCTCATATAGATAGACATATGAGCTATTTGATTAAAATCATTTACAATAGAAAATGCAATAAATGTGAGATAAGCATAAGCGACACCCAATTGTGATTCAGAAATGGTTTAAGCACAAGAAAAGCTTTATTTGATTTTAACTTTCTTGTACAAATATGTCTGGATGTTATTGTAAATGTGTTTATGTGCTTTGTAGAATATGAAAAAACTTTTGACAAAGTTAAACATTCTAAACTTCTACAAAAACTAAATGATATTGACATCTGCATTATTTAAAAACCGTACTAGAATCAAGTAGCCAATGGTAAAATGGATTTTTTTTAGTAAATATGTTCAAATTATACACTGTACTCGACAAGGATGCATTTTTATCGCCTTTGTTATTTACGTACTCCGAATCAATATTGTAAGAAGTTTTAAATGGGAGTGATCTATGGATACTAGTGAATGGTTAACTAATAAATAATATTAGATTTGCAAATAATTCCAGCGATATTTAAACACTAATAACAAAGGTATACAAGACAACATTCAGAATTCAAAGTTCACTTTCTACAGCAAATTTAACCAATAAAAAGAGTTATACAGTAAAAATAATTGAGTTCATAAGTAAAAAAAAATGGGACTAGTCTCAAATAGAAATGGCAAAAAGTCATTTTTTTACAATGAAAGCCTTCAGTTAAAAGCGCGCATTATTCGTTGTTATATTTTCGCTATTTTCCTATACATTATCTAGACACAGACCTTATTTTTAATTTATAATAATATTTATATAGACGTATGCCTAAATTATTTTGGGCGGATAGAGCGAGAAGTGCTGCAGAATATCAAAATTAGTTAAGTAACTAAAATACAAACTAAGCTAACATATCATTCAGGATAGAAAATCAGAATAAGAAGAATAGGTAGACGTTTATTCTCATGGCTAAACGTTTTGAAGGAATGGTTTGGATTACATTTTTTAAAAATATTCCGTGCAGCAGTAAACAAAACCAAAATCGGCAACTTCTAACTGAAGATGGTACAAGAAGAGTCATGACTCTTTTGCAGGTAAAAAACCACTACTCAAGAGATTAATATACATTTAGTAGGTAGTAAATGCATTATATTAAAATTCTCAATTTGGTCCACAACAGTTTTTGGGAAACAACTTTCGGGGCTTGACCAATATACCATACGATAAACGCATCCCCAAATTTTTGTATTATTTTCTTTATATTGTAATGATTTTCCATCGGTTTTTTTACCTTCCGTTTTACTGCTGTCACCTTGTCAGCGCTCCTGTCACTCATCAATATCGCCGCTTCTAGCTAGTTTGTGCATCGTGGCAGCACGGGGAGCTTTTGTCGAGCAAATTATATCCGCTCCTGTCTGCCAGAGACCGGCCGGGGCAATCATGGCCCATTACACCATTGATTTATGGCGTTAGCGGCCATATATCACGGTGGCTCGCAACGCGCACAACCATCGATCCCCG
Source organism: Plectrocnemia conspersa (assembly GCF_051122295.1). Classification (NCBI taxonomy): domain Eukaryota; kingdom Metazoa; phylum Arthropoda; class Insecta; order Trichoptera; family Polycentropodidae; genus Plectrocnemia; species Plectrocnemia conspersa. Next base: position 18,739,545 of record NW_028277167.1, read on the forward strand.
TGTTTTAGTCAATTTGCGCCATTCCGAATCTCCACCGGACGGACAATGATTGTTTGCCGCCACCGACTAAACAAACACGCGGTCCAACGACAATATCAATGATATAGCTCGATGCCTTGAATCAATAGCAACGTCCGCAGGAAATTGTCTCGTTAAAAATCCCTGTATCTTGATGGGGTGAAAAGGGTAATTAAAAAGGGTAAATAAAAGTAAAGGGTAAATCAAATAAATTTGATTCGATCACGAATTACCAATATATTCATATGATAGAGTGTATGAAATCAAAAATCTTTTTTAATGTTTATTTTATTAGTAAAGGTATGAATACTATCTGAACGATTAGTTCTTAATGACTAATTTGAAAACTATTAAACATTTGGTTTTCTCGATGTTTTTCATTTCTCAAAAAAGGAAATTTTCATTTTCACTTCCCAATACAGAATATTATTGTAGATTTCTATATATTATTGATAAGCACAGAACTAGATGTTTGATGAAGAAAACAAACTTCAATAAGATGATGATTCGTTTACTAAAAAAATTTCGTATTTCAAAAAATATAATGTTCGCCGATAAGAAAATTTTATGGCGTAACTCTGTGAAAAGTTCCTATTATGGATTCTCACGCGGAACGGTTTCTCTTTATCTAATACATATAATTTTTGCCGTATTTCTTAAATTAGCAAAAGAGTAGTTAAAAAATATTGTAAACATATTTTTGCCATTTAAATACTTCCGACCTTTATTAAGAGCTTTCAAGAAAGCATACATATTTAATACATAACATCTGGCACGGACCATCCCTATCTTATGCAGCTGTATAAAAATTATATCAGTTGTAAAACATTCTGAAATATTCGTATAAATTTAATTTTCAACAAAAAGGCTCTATAAAATATGTATATCAATATACATAAACTATTTTGGCTGGTTTCCCACTTCCAGGACAATATATCGTAATTACCAGTTTGATTTTTTTTAGCATTTGCCAATATTTAATGAATCTTATACCACTATCGCATTTTTTTAAATAATGTTTTAAACTGGTGTTTTCATGAAGAAATTTACAAACCATGCAATTTTAAAAAAAATGTTTACTTGGTTAAAAATCTACAATTGAAAATTTTGAAGCCTATTTATTTTAAATAACCAAATGTAAAGTCTGGATGGGTACCAATATAATAAAATATGTACTCAAGTATCAACGACCAAAGCAAGATTTTTTGTTAAAAACATAATTTATTTCGGGATTGCCTGATATAATAAAAATAAATATCTGTACAACGATAAACGCACACGAAGAGTTGGCCCTATTTTAAAATTAATTATGGCAGCAATTATTACTTAGAAATACACGTTTATTTTGCAACCCTCAAAATCTTAAGTATCCGTCTAGCCTTTCATATACAATATAATATATTTAAAACTCAAGCCCTATATGTATGTACACGTATGTATATTGAAGGGCGTTTAATTAATTTTTGGTCTAATTTAATTGCGATTCTCATACGGACCGACAAAAGTGCGGTTAAGCCTTTTGACTAAAAGTCGAAAGCGGTCAACGTGAAAACACTCACACACACACAAACACAGAATGTGGATATAGGGTCAGAATTAGCATTGTTCAAAGTCGACGTCGATCGATTTGGTCGTTTGGAATCTTGCGGCTTGGGCGACTTGTTTATTCGTCCATTAGGTTAAAAGCTCCTTCGTCCATCGGCGGGCTATAAAATGTCTGCAGCCGGCCCCCATTTGCATCACAATAAAAAGGGGCGTTATTAAATTCGCTTTAAATCGTGGCACAGTGGCGGACACGGGTAATAAGCCACCGAAGGACCGGCGACGTCGAAACCGGGGAATATGGCTATAAACTTTTATTGCCGTTGTTTAAGTTTTATTAATGCCGAGTTATATTATTATATATGTTCGCTACATTATCACTGTTGATACCGGTATAATAATTTTGATTGTGAGAATAAAAATAAGAGACTGACAAATGCTGTTTGGCACAAAGGTTTGGGAAAGATATTATTTTCATAAATTTATATTATTTTATTATTATTTTAATTATTAAACACAATGGACAAAAATATGAATATACTTTTTAAAGCTAAAATTTCGTAAGAAATTAATATAATAAATAAATAAAATCAATATGTAAAGTTAAGGTCAATGAATTTCACGAACAACAATATTAGTGTCATAAAAAATATAATACAAAAAATATATTTACATAGGCAATTTAACCAAACCAAAATATATTGTTTATTGCAAGCTCTTTTTATAAATGTATCGTGCGAAACAGGGCCGCCGAGAACGAACCCAGGCCCTGGGAAAACAATGATTCCGGGCCTCATGACAAAAATGGCATTTTATATATTTTTTAACATCGTAATATAATTTCTTAAGTAAATAATAATAGGCACGAGTTAACCCTTTCTATGCTAAAAATAAATTCAAAAGTTAGCCACCGTTGCGACATATTTTCTAAAATCATTTTTTATGCAAAATATTTTATTTAGGCATTAAAAATTATTAAAAATATCAGCTCATAATATTTATCTAACAATTAGTCGTGTTTTTTTTTGCTAATCAATGTTGCCATTTTTTTAAATGTTTTTTATTTCAATATAAAATAGTAGTACAATGAATTACAATATTTACAATAAAAATATTAGTACCTAGTTTTAGAGAACATCACGGTTCACGGTGAAAACGCTCGATTATCAAGCGTTTATATTAAGACATTTTATAACAATATTACGAGTGATAATCAAACATAGACTAATAAGAGAGCGCAAAAAACAATCATCCCTTTTCAGAAGTCAAAAATCCACGTCAAAAGCAATAAAATGTTTGTGCAATAAATATTATGAATTATAAGGCTAGTGTGTAGTATCTTTATAGCAGTACTATGTCATTGCAATTATTTAACAATATTGCCTAACCCTATAGTATATTGTATGTAATATTTTTTTCTACCATATAAACGGTTCATATGATATGAGCATAAAAAAATGATTTGATTTATTTGGTTTTATTAACCACACGTAACATAGATGTTGTTATTTGATAAAATATTCTGCTAGCAAATAAAATATTTATTGATTTTTTTAGAAAATGTTTTTATATTTGGTTTTAAAAAAGCTCATAATTTAGTTCCTTTTCAGTAAATTTTATTACATTTGATACAAAAAAGTAATTAGTATTTGAAACTGCACAGTCTATTTAATTGCTTTTAATTTACAATGACAATCTTAAGCAGTGATATTAAGATTAATTTGCTGAAACAGTTTTGAAGAAGAGTTTAATGCCTTTTATTAGGATAATTAAATATTAAAATATTAATCATGAATGAATAAAGTATAATTTATGATGCTGCAGCTATTTAAGATTAAAAAATATAATTATTTAAATTTTGTTTCGTTTTTTTTCAGGCACTCTGTGTAATATACATATATCAAGTATATCGATGATATATTTATGGTGCTTAATAAAAATGTTAAAAACGTTGACCATCATTCATTTACGAGAACAATATTTTTAATTACAAATACGTCGTTTTTTACGCCGTAATGGTTTATCTGTCTTTAATTTACGAGATCATGAATCATACTCAAGCGTCAAATTTATTTTATGAAAACAATTAACGTCAGTAGTGAATTTCAAACTAATCCACTTGCAAAATTTATGGGCACAATTCATAAACGCACCAACACACATCTTATAATATAATATTATAACTTTCATCGAGTGTTCAGGAGAAAGAGAAACGTTTAGAATAAATTAGCCTGGCGTTTTGATTGAATTGCTCAAAAGTATTAGAAAGACCATAAATTAAATTCGTCTCTGAGAATTTTCGGGCAAGGGTTCAAGTTTGAGTGTCAGAGTTGAATTTGAATATATGAATTTATTAGTTTCGGGTCTGTAATGATATTAATACACAAACCAATCCTAGTCGCACCGGTTTGATATTTCGATTTTGAATCGCGACAAGGCCAGTGCAGAATTTTATTAAGACGTGAACTCAATTTATTTCTCAGAAGAAAAACCTGCGAAATAAAAGAACTGCATTATATTTACACACAGTGAAATTACATTTGTGTGCAAATATCGAAAGTTTAAGCTAGGAAAATAGATGTATATCCAATATAAGACATGGTAAATAGAGTATTTATTAATTTAAAATAATAAAGAATGAGGGTTTAGTTTATTCCAATAGTAAGAATTATTCTGAAAGATAGAAGCATTCATAATTATGCTGATTTTAAACTTATTTTTAGGTAAAGTTTTCAAACAATGTCTGTACTAGATAGATCAAACTATTTTATTTCTATTTTTAGCATATTTTTTATTATATTAACAGCTTAACGACCGGTATTTATTTGCCGAACTTTGCTTGGTGGCCGGGCGATCTCATGGAAAAATGGCAAACAATTATGTTTTTCAGTAAATTCCCTATAACTTGTAAACTAATTAAGATATTGTATTCAAATTTATTATGTAGCTTCCTTATGATTTTTCGCATAAATACATGTCAAGTACGTCATTAATCCAGTGTTTCTAAACCTGTGGGTCCGATTTGTTTGAAATAATAGTTTAAAAAACAAATTTATATCATTGGCAAACATCTTACAAATACAAAGTAAGTGAGACTCTTCAATAGATTAGTATTAATTACCTGATTTTTTATCACTTTTTAAATTTAAAAATAAAAATTTTGATTTGTTATTTCTGGGCCACCATGTCTGACCATTTGTATGCCCATGCTCACGAAATGAATTTACGGTACACTTCACTAAAAATATTTTGCTTATTGCACTTAAATAAATTAAAAGTAACATGTATGCTTTCAATATATTTTATATACATCATTTTCATTCCTTCCATAATAATAATTTGGTATTATATAGGTGATATAAACAAAAAACCAAACATAAATTCTCAGAACAGTTTCTTTCTAATTATATTGTATGCTTTGAGCGAAGGCCAACACCCATTCCTAAAAGGTTCATTATTGACAATTTACTACCTGCACTTGCGATAGATAGATTGGCTCTAATCTTAGGAAAGATATTTTCTACTTAATTTTGTATTGGTTATTTACATGAAACACAAGTTAGATCAGCCCACAATATTCGCATACACTACAAGGTGTTTAGCAATTCACAAAAATATTATGATAATATTTTATTTAAGAAATTATTATTAAAAAAAATAGTTTACGATTTTATCTAACGTTATTGTTAATTTATTATTCTTAATCTTATAACACATCTAAGCACTATATTTTTTACCAGCTTAACGCCCGGTGTTTTTTGCCGAACTTTCCTTAGTGGTCGGGAGATTTCGCGGAATAATAGCAAAAAATTACATTTTTTAGTAAATTCCCTATAACTTGTAAGCCAAATAATATATTTTATCGAAATTTAATTTTTAGCTTCCTTATGATTTTTTGAATAAATATATTGTAATTACGTCATTTAACGAGTGTTTCTAAATAGGGCCGCATAATTAAGTGATATAACGAAAAAAAACTTGTTTACAAATATAATATTAAATATTTACTATAAATTACAATCAATGCTATTCTAAAAGGGTAAGTCGCCACTACCTGTCCCGTCTTATCAGCTTACCTTGTGAATACCTTTTAAGAATTCATCTATTACTGACACTTTTGACACTTTTTTTATTGTGGAATTCCCAAATTCGGGAATTCCACACAGATAAAAAAATGCATTTTATAATCGAATATTTAGTGTCTTCTAAACTATCGGTCGAAACGTATCGCGAAAATTGCTCTTCTCTCTGTGATCTTTTGTGATTGTGATTTTGATTTAAAAAAATTTATTTTCAATCACGGCAAAATGGACGAAAAAAATTAAACCTTTTTAGAAAATTTTGAAGACGCGTTGTCCAACGCCCCCCATAAAATTGTGAACATAGTGATGTGTGCGAAAGTAATTCTAATTCAAGTGTACGTGAACATAGACCGCGTGTGACAAATTTGCACTCATCCAGTTCATTTTCTTCATAATGACAAATGTTTTTACGACGCCAAAAAATTTAGTGAGTGCAAATTATTATATATTATAAATGGATATTTTTTATAAATCGTTTATACAAAAAATTTTAGAAGCATTTAAACATACATGTTATTAATTTAATTATCACATTTTTAAGCTAATGTGGTGTTCAAAAAAAATTGTGCACTAATCAACGTTGTCAAATTTCAAAAATTTCCTTAATGATTATTTAACTATTTTTGTAAATACGCAATTTACTGTTTTTATTATTATTAATTAACTTTTACTATAAATTATCACTTATTAATAACAGCAACAATAAATAAAAATATAATATTCCATAATGCAAAATATATGGTCACTGTAAGTGGGAGCGGCTTGGAGAACCGTTACCAAACAACACACTAGCCCAAAAATATTAGAATATAACAAACTAAAATAGGCGACGACTCGTTGCATTGCGACGCAGTGGGATAAAACGACTCTTTTTACGAAAAATTAAAGTAAAATATAATTTATTTTATATTTTATATTAGGTAGATATAGTATACTACCATCTCGCATTATAATATAGGGGTAAACTGTATTGTATCATAGTGTATTTTTAATAAAAAAAGACGCGTGACGCAGGACGCATGGGCGAGTCCTCGGCCGCTGCAAAAGCTTCTCTCAGGACTCGTGGGTGAGTCCTCGGTCGTTAAGCTGTTAATATTAAGTCGATTTTGCTGCGAAAATTGGTTATGAATTAAGTTAATTTAAATTTATATTATGATATATCAAAATAAATGTGCGTTCACCTAATTTTTTTATTTTAGGAAAATATATTTTTCCTGAATTACTGAGGGCTGTTTTAGAGATTTATATAAGTCACTTCCTAAATTACTTAATATTTTTGTTGTTTTATTTTATTTTTATTAAGAAATTTAAAACTTTTTATTGAAATTTGCGAATTTTCAAATACTATGAGGTGGTTTATTGTGCTTTAATTTATAGGCCTTCTGAGAAATATCTAAGTATATATTAGAAATAAATAACATACATTGTAGGTCTTCTTAGAAAATCACAAACTCAAGACTCAACACTGAAGAGTCTCGTATTGTCTCACCGTTTGCGTTATCATGTCTAAACAGAAAGCATGAACGAAAATAATTTCTTTAATCTTTCACCCCCCCAATATCTACTTTACCCCTGCCACCTTATTACTGTCATTATCCTGAAAAGGTCGAAGAATAGGTCGCAAATTGAAGTCCGCAGACGTCCTGTTGGGACTCGTTTCTTTTTCACCCGCGATCCGGTCGCGCACGAATTCGTCTTTTGTTTTCTGAACACCGTGTACATCCGAAAAGTATCAGTAATTTGTTTTCACGCGACTGTATTACAAACAAACGTCGACCTTTTGTCCGCACTTTCGTTCGTAATGAACCTCATTCTGAAAGAGACAATGGTCGAAGCGGCCAAAAACACACACGCGCACAACGAAACTCAGTCGGAATACTACAAATATATACATGTATATATATACAAGGCGGGTAATAAGTAGTTTACTATTTGAATTTTGTATTGATTTATTAAGGTACTGTCACCGTGGAAGCGACACAACTATTACAAACGAAAAAGGACTTGCATTTCTTCGTTTGTTAGAGAATCAATGATTGAAATCTTTTCAAGGAATCATTGAGATAAATTAAATTGTAGATGTATTTAATAAGTTTGATTTACCGCCATTTAAAAGCGAAATCACAAATTCATTATTTTATTTTGATATTTTGTGTGCGTTAGAACAATAAACGTTAGCTTTAAGAATTTTTATGCTTTTCTCTTACACCGCGATTTTTACTATAAAATTTTTATATTTTCAAGTTAATAATTTAAAAAAATGTTATATACTCATAGTAAACCCTGTAGTTATATATGTATGTATATATTTTTATTTCAGTTGGATAACGGGCGAAATAACTGGGCCGTTGCAGCGTTTCGCGGCGATCCGATGTTTCCTCTTATTAGTGAGAGCGGGCGGCCATTAAGGCGTGATTTAAATTCGCAGGTTTCCGCAGCGAAAGGGTTAATAAAACGGCGCCGCTAATTAATATACAAATTCGCAATAATGCGGCGCTTGCGTGCGGATGTTATTTCGACGAAACGAAGAAAACAGGGGTTGATCGTTTCGATGTTGTTTTTTTATGTGATGGGGTGTTTTACATTTAAACACCTCATCGCATAAAAAGTATTGATTATAATATTATCAGCATGGCTGATAATTTATGTTAAAAATATACAAAAAACTTATTTACGGCGGCCTGAATAAATATATAATGTAAAAATATTGCTTTGATATTTGTGTAAAAGCATTTCAATTGTAATATTGTATTTTAAACATTTAATATTGCTGCTAATTTACGATTTGTTTGTAATGTATAATTTCGGGGATTAGTATACAAAAGAATATATTTGAGGCAATTTTATTTATATTTAAATTCGCCCTTAAAATAAATATTAAGAAGAATACGCGTGATTTAAATATGTATGTTTTTTTAATGTAAATATCATAAAAATAAACGAAACGGTTGTCTAAGATGATATTATTTATTTAACGGATTATTTCGAGTTTAAATAAATGTTATCTCAAACAAAAAATCGGATATTCCAAAATAAATAAAAGTTTGAACAATGTTAATAATAGTACAATACAGGGATAATTCAAAGGTAAGTAGCAAAACCTACCTTAAAGCCCAAGCTCACTATTAAAAAGTAATTTTGTGTGTATTGAAAATATATTGTGAATTCCGACAGTAATATAAGCTAGATCGTTTGTATACGAGAAAGTAAAAAAGGGCCACACTTGTCAATGTCACTAGCAACAACCCAGGTAGGAAGTCGGCCCAAGCATCAGTAATGGAATGAAACTTCTGAACCTGATCAAACTACTGGCTACCCAAAATCACAAATCCTGGGCAATTTCAAATACAAAATGATAGTCTAATATATTTAATCATACTTGACTCTATTTACATATATTTTCAAATATCCAAATTTTTTACAACCCACACTGTGGTTCAAATAAAACTTTTAAAACTATTTTGATTTTGCAAATTAAACAGAGTAACAATCAATGTATGGTTAGTTTATTTACGGAAAAATCTCGCAGCATGGACTAAACCAAAATATCCGTTCTCCCGTTCGACGTTTTGACACACTTATCGTTATCCGATTAATCACGTGATGTCGATGCAACATCCGTCCGCGTTATCGACAGCCTGTGTTCAGAACGAGCACCGGACAATAATTATTGTATTTCAAGCACGTACTACGAGTTATAAAATATTGCCTAATTAAATTATAACTTGTGTGACGCAAAGGGAGCAAATCCGCCGTCACGTTCGCAAACATATCCGTTTGACTTTGTATTTATTCTAGGGCCGTGAAAAAGTTTTGTTAAAATAATATTGCAGAACAAACACCACCGACGATATATCTCATCGTATAATTATTAGTATATAATAGAAAACGATTAACAATACACGAAGTTTCATCAAAATATACATTTCTGTGTGTCCATTTAATTACGAATTGTGACTTCGTAACTAGTGGCACGTAAAATTAGATTTAATTTTTAAGAAGCCTTTGTCGAGTAACTGCGACAAACAAGTCGAATCATTCATAAAAAAAATATGAAATATTTTTAGCACATATACATTGGGCCCTGAAACGCTGAGTTAGCACGTAAGATAGAAAAAGTTTCTCAAAAAAGGTTCGAGCGTCTTGCGTATACGTACATTAAGTATTATGTGTTTTGAATAATTTAATAAACATAAGAACATCCCTTGAAGGGATGATGTTTAATATGTTATACATTTATATTTGCTTTGGTGCGGATATAATGAACATTTTATGTTTACAATATAAACATTACCTGAAAAGACTTTCTTGTGAAATATTTAAATAGCGTGATTAGTATGCATTTAAATATAAATAATTATTTTTACATTAATAACTTAAGATATAACCACACATAAAGATGTTTAATAGATCGCATAGGATATTTCACTGTGAAATCTATGAAGCGCAAGTAATTTTCCAAGTGTATGTTTTTCCGCCTACTCTTATGAGAGTCTTTGTCAAGAGGCTCTTCTTGAGAAACTCGTAGACAGTAGCAAATAAAATAATGTCATAATATCAAAACTACTCAAAACATACCACAGGGTTTTTAAAGCTTTACACGTTTCGCTTGTCCTCTTAAGAGACAAGAAGCCGTGTAATGTTTGAATGTCGGCAGAATGAGAAAAAGCACTTTGCAATAAAGGATCTTGAAAATATGACCATTGAGATTTAAAAATCTTATATTATATATATTTCAATATTCATATACAGGCTTGGCCATAAAAATGCGGTACCCCAATAAATGTTATATATCCTAAAATCCTTAGGTTTAATTACAGCTATAACCCTTATTGAATACTATCAACTAATGACTTTCACGTGGACGGAGACAATTTTCTCCATTACATCTGCAACTTTTCTCGCAGCGCAATTTTGGATTTGCAATTGTATTGGGCATCCTTTTTTTTAATTTGGCTATAAATTTTGGTGACTGTGTAGGCCATTCTAAAAGCGTTAAACCTTTTGACGCAAGCAAACCCCTGCTTTATAGCGAAGTATGGGACGTAGCGTTTTCTTACTGGAATCAGATGGAAGCGTGGTCTGTGATTAAAAATATTTTCAAGTAGAAATTTATTAAAGTGGATTCTAAATACTGAAATATAAATATTACTATTTATACTACCCTAGCAAGTGTACAGGTTTTCTACCCCTGCTGCTGCAATGCAGCCACAGACCATAATGCTTCCGCCACTATATTTGGCTTTGCGTACTACGCTAGATATTCTTCTCTGACTCTTCAATGCACATGTAATACACCAGGAGTCACATAAAATAGTTAAAAAAACAAGAATATTTAAAAAAATAATTGCTTTAGAAATTTTTGAAGAAAATAAGTTTTTAATTTTTTTTTATACTAACCAATTTTAGTATAAAATTTCCTTTAAATTGGATTCATCAGACCGAATGACTATATTTTCTTATTTCAATTAGTAGCGACTAAATTAGATTTTTTACATACAAATTATAAGTGATCTGTGTATTTTACAAACAATATATTTCCGACGTAACTCCATCCCAATTAATCATCATAAAGATTTAAAAAAGTTTTAAAAATCTTATCTGTGATGTTATATCAAAACTATAACTATTTAATAAGCAATAATATCGATCTCCCAGACAATGGTTCACATGAGTGGTAGGTATTAGTCTTGTAATTATAACACTGCTCTATCGTGGTTGTTAATAAATTTATTAGCTAATAAAAATGGTCAATAAAATTTTATTTTTTTATTTAAGAGCTTTGGAATTATTATATATAATAATATAAATGAAAACGTTAGTATTTTATTTTTAAAATATGTAATATTATAATTTCACAGTTGATTATGCATATACATTTTATATTATATCATTGCACTTGATTACTACATATGACCTAAGTACTAGAGTCTCCAATTCGAGTAATCGAGTACTCGATACTCGAGTATTTTTGTCTATTTTTCAAGTACTTGATAATCGAGTATTTTGAAAATTACTCGATTAATACTCGAAATTAAAAAATTTTGAAATATTTCAGAAACAAAAATAACTTTAACTCGGTCCGGTAAAGGTTAACGTCTTGCTTTAATTTGGCGTTTATGCCCAAAATCTCGAGTTAGAGCGGTTACTATCATGTATAATTTTTTCATAGTTCCATAGTTGCATAGTTCCGGTCGTCGGCTATGTTAGTGGGTACGGCGGAGAAATTTCTTTTGTGTTTTCTGTTCGACAGTCCCGACTTATCTAATTTATGGCAATGAACAATATGAAATATCAACAAAAATTTTTTTTAGGTTTTATGACTATGCAGTTGTAGCGTAAAGTGTTGTCAATTGTTTATACTGATCCCTTAGCTTAAAATATAAATCAAAACAATTGTGTGTTTTAAAGGCATTTAAAGTAAAGTCAGTTCTTTGCGAAACGTTTAGCTCTAGAATGAAAGGGATTCACCAAAATACATCTTCGAAAGATATAGATTTAAATTCTTCGCATTAATCAGAAGGAGTAGAATATTGTATATTGTTAAGAAAAAAAATCTATTCAAGAAGAAATATAAAATACTATTTTGTCAATAGTCGAAGGAAATAAGAGAAAAGCAGAGAAGGGAATGAAAGAAGAGAACATAAAAAGAGAGTTCAAAAAATTTTATATCTATAAAAAGCGAAAAGATATAAATTAGAAGCTTTATCCAACGCGTTAATGACAATAAGACCAACATCAACAGCAACGGAAAGGGTTTTTTCCATAACGGGAATAATAAAACCAAAGGTTAGCAGTAATATTAAATCTAGACACTTTTTGCATTATTGTTTTTAAAAAGTATGTTCGTGAAGTTAAAATAATTGTAAAAATTAACATACTAAGTATTTTATTTATTTATTTATATGTGCACGAATTTGAATAATAGCTATTTTGGTACATTTGGTAAATACTCGAAAGTACTCGAGTACTCGAGTATTTTAATATTCGATACTCGATACTCGAGTAGTTGATGGTTCGAGTAATTGGAGACTCTACTAAGTACTTTAAATAAAAATTCAAATACAATAGTAATTAGACTAGAAAAGTTTTGTTATTAAAAATTTTAAATAAGACATGTAATATTTTCATTTTCATAACATCCAGTTATGAATTATTTTAGAGCTAATAATATTATAGGATAAATAGTACGTATTTTTTATTAACAACGTGTGTTAGGGATATTTTTATAAACAAGTTAGAAAAGTTTTCTCTGAGTGGCTAGTTGCTGTGAGAAAGGAGAAAGAAGGAAATATTTATTATAAGGATTGCTTCTTATACAAATAAACATATTGCATTCTAATAAAAAAAGTTGTTGATATTAAAAAAAAATAAAATTAAACTGACATGTATTGCTATTGAACAACATTTATAAACATATATAATTTTTTCTAATATTCTCACATTAATCTATAAAATTGTTTTAAATTTTAATCAACAACATTTTTATATATTAATTTATTTCATTTTAAATATATTTAAAAAGAATATGCAAAAATATATATTTCAGTTAGTCAAAAGTTTATATTAAGTACCATTTAATGTGTAAAAAAATCCAATTTCAAATAAAACAATTTAACTGTATATCAAAAAGTATTCGAACACAATAAAATAAATTATTTTTTGCAAATATCGAAGTTATGCATAAAATAAAATTAGTATAATTATTGTGAATATTACATAATTAAGTATGAAAAAGAGAAGCAAATCCCTTTGTTTCCTTTTTACACGGTTTGCACCCTGATGAAGCGGCACATGGGTTGTTGGTTTTATATGCCCTATAAAAGTAATTGCAGCCGGTTCAACTGCCGCATCAGATAGCATACAAGAATTTAATATAGCATTCTATCCGGGTGCTCACTGCGCTATTCCTTTGAAAGATAAAAAGAAACAGTGACGAGGATATGCAGTATTGAAAAATAAAAATTATTTTACGTAATTTATGGAAAGATACGCTGTATGTTGACGACATTAGACATTATCTTTCGCAAGCGAAAAAACAATCTGATTGGCGGCCCGACAAAACCATGTTGTCAAAAGCACGTAATAAAAAGAGCACAACGACAAAAACGTGCTGGAAAAAGACACGCAAACAATTAAAAGTCTAAGTATTCAATAAAAAAAGGTATCTCTAAGTAATAGTTTTATTAGCTTGTTTATAATAATTTTATAAACAAGCTAATAAAAATATTACTTAGAGATACTTTTCATGGATTATGCTTAAATTACATATTACGCGCTATCTAAACAATTTAAATTTGAAGTTATATTAATAGATACTTCTTTATATTAGCAAATTAAAATCTATAATATATTAATATACGGGCTAAGCATTATAATAATGTTATATAACGCCGCGTGGTGCCGGTAAATGTAGTGGAAATAATATATTTTCCTTAATTAATACTGTATTAACGTAAATGATTATTACGAAATGCTTGTGTTGAGAGTATTAAGTTTTAATAATATGTTAGGTCTACTACATATTATATATAAACATTACATATATGAAAAATTAGTTATTATTTTTTTAATAAAACATAGTGTGAACTTATAAATTAAAAATGATATTCTGTTTTTTTTTATTTACATATAAAAAATATTTGCGTTAAGCGTCTTTTATATTTTCGTTTGATCTTTAGTGCTCATATAAATAACAAAAAAATGTTGTTGGTATTACAGATACTCTTTGAGTGGCATTAAATATAATAAATATTATGTAGCAAATTTATTATTCTAAAAAAAAATGACATAAGAAAATATTCAATACGTTATACATTTTCTTTTATTTTAGAATATAGTGCATATGTTAGTTATAGAAAGTCATTATATAGGTAATTTTTAAAGAAAAACTAAACTTTCCAAAGACACCCATTTGATTTGTAAGAACAGAGAATAAGTAAAATTGTAAAGTTTCACGTTAATCATGTTAATATAGCTATTCATATTTGAGTGATGTTCAAGATTATGATGTAATACGTTTCAGCTTTAATTAGTTGGCATCCTTCTAGGCGCTATAACCGGTCGTCGGTTTTAACCTTAATTGGTACAACCATACATGAATAAATCGGAATGCAGTACAGAAAGAATGCACATACTATACTTGTTACAGTATATATTTAACTATTAATCGAAAAATCGTTTGAAATACATTAAATTTTATCTTAGATTTGCGTTTGAATAAAAAAGACAAATATATGTAGAGTTTCATCTAAGCATGAATAGGATAGTATACAGGAAGCTTATATAATGTAAATAATGGTTTTATTCATTATAAATATTTATAAAAAAATAAATGGAGAGGTTTTAGGTATTGTTGTAATGGGATTAAAAGATGTTTATGTATTAAATAAGTTCCTAAAAAGTTCATTAAAAAAATTTTAATTTTTTTATTTGAATTTATTTTTAATTAATAAAATATCAAGAGCTATGTATTTTTACTAACATACATTCAGAAAATAATTCCGAGGTATAAGTCAGTTAATTTTCAACAAGTAAAGTATAATTCTATCGTTACCTATATTAGAAGCGTTTCGTGAAAGATAGTTATAAAGTTAAATAAGTGATATTTAAAATAAAAACAAATTTTCCAGTTCTACGCTTCATAATTTAAATTTTCTAAGTAATCAAGAAATAGTAGATACATTGAACTCATTTTATTTACCTGATTGCATTAAACAACAAATCGCCACAACTGAACTATTACTTGGACTATCGCTCTTTCTGAGAATATGTGAGAGCTTAATCTGAATCAAGTTAAGCTAGCACCGAATCGATAGCAACAACTTAAAAGTTTCAGAAAACAGTTAATTAAATATCGAAGATCGATCTTTGACATGACTAACCGCACGTATCCTCATCGTAACATATATCTATTGCATAAATTATACAGCCATGTTGTTACTGTTTTAAATATGATGATATTTTTAAGACTACTCGCTATTTTAACTATGTAAGATTTTCATAGCACATGCAATTAAATTGCTTTATTAAACAATTTTTATTTTTTTTCTTAAATTAACATTTAATCAAAGTTTATACCTAAAAACATTTTTGAGAGTCACAATATTTCAGCGTGTAAAAATGTGTGTTATTGACAGCAATTAAAATTATAAATTATATATGCTATATAGATGAAATATCATAATCCGCTTACATAGTCCATAGCTAAAATCACGTTTGTGTTTGATTCTCCTAGCATAATTTACTTTTTACTTATAAAAAAATACGCTACTCAATATATATATAAACATATAAAGATAAACAACAATTTTTTTATATTTTTTAGAATAAACAATTACGTTATATGTTTTAATTTCAGTTTCGAAAAAATCAAACACACTGTAATTTTTCATTTCGTCGTGATTCGCATTAAATATGCATATCCTCAGCTTTTAGGTTAAATTATGGAAATTTATGATAGGCCTACTGTAACATTAATAACATCTTCGTCGGGGCGTCAACTTGATAAATTAATATATGGCCGCCGAGAACTTTGCCAAAAAAGAAAATACATAAAAAATACGAATATCTTTTTACTGGGGGCCTGCGTTTCAGCGGTGGGGTCAACTCGACCCCACACGGCAATACAATTATGACAAATTTGCATTTACCTGGAGCGCCATCGACGGCCGGGAAATTAATTTGAGCGGAATGATGAATATTCAATAACACTTTGGCATGGAGATTCCAAAAGATACGTAATGAATTCTGCCTGGGACCGAAATAGGGAGCTTTTTGAGTCAGTGTATGGCCAACGAATACTTTTATTATGGCAGTGAAATGAGCTATCACTTAAATTTGTTTCTTCAAAACAAAGCTGGGGAAGTCTTAATAAATACCATCCTAACTATCACAATAAATTATTCAAAATATCATAATTTATATTTCTACTGTAAGTCTTAGGGTTTAAAATATTTAACAATAAACATATTATTTTACAAGTAATTGCGTTTTAATTAATCTAAAGGTCAACAGGTGGTTCTAACAAATAAGCATTTTAAATATTTGTTGTATACTATAATTAATAATTCCAGAGATATAAGATTGAAAATATTTTCACGATCTCATGTGTATTTTTTAGAAAAGTTATGTTTTCATTAGTTTACAAATAATTACACATACTAGACTAGTTAAAATGTATTGAACAACTTATTTTTAATTTTACTGGTCAATATTAGTAAAACTGTATTCACTATATTTTAGTCATACCCGGTAATGGGTCGCCCCGCAACTATGTTATGAAAATATAATTTAACTGATAGATGCTAGTAAAATTATATGCTGTTCTAAACTGTCGTTGGAACTCAATTCGACAGTTGTGAATAAATGTTCTAAAATTAACTATACTAAGTTTTAGGTCTTACAATACGTGGAAGGTCGCTAACTGAACCCTTGGTTTCAAAACGACTAATCAAACGCTTAATTATTTATTCGCATCGAAAAGGCGACGATATGCACGATGAATTAAAATTATGGATTGGTGATTTTGATAATAAAATTTTACTATTTGCATTCGCTGTGCAATCGAGTACATATCCATTGTCAATCATCAAAATCTTTTTTTATAAAAATCTGTAACAAATAATTGATTTTTAATGAAAATATTGAATATTGTAGCCCTTTCGAGACTTGGCCCATTCTGTATAGTATTAAATAATATTTTGGGTTTATTAATTAAATAATGAAAGGCTTATAAAGTGCTTTTTAAATAAATTATTTTGGCAAAAAAAAAATGGTATACAAATAGTGACACCATGCTGTAAAAAACGATTAATGTGATATTTGTTTAATTAGGCGGATAAAAAGAAAAAACATTTTTTTAAATGCTCCAAATCAACCAAATTTCGTTTCACACCAAACGCATGATTTATTGACTTACATCTAGAACCTCTGCCACGGCCCATGCAGTATGCCTAAATTGATTTTTGGAGTGCATGCGTGTCGTTAAAAATTTTGCTTGTTTACTTTATAATTTAAGGAAGCGATAAAAAATTAACGTGAATACTATGCATTCGTTTTATTAAAAATTGTTTTATATGCACTGATTTACGGGATATTTACTTGAACGTATCTACCTCGAATTTGATAAATTTTAGTGATTTTAAATCACTAAAATTGATCAACAAATTAAGAAATTGTAAGGATGTTGATTTTTTTAAGTTTTTTAACCCTAAGGGGTGTGACTTTGCAGTCAGTAAGACGTCGTTGGAAACTGGTCATCATTTTTTAGTTAATATTGCATATATTGCAGCAAACTATGGTGAGCATCGTTATTCTCCGAGTGGTGGTGAAGAAGCTGGCGGAGAGATTATGTGCAGTGGATCGTCTTCAGAGATCTTGTAATTGTGGCCGTGATAGTGTAGTGGAGGTTGGTTCCTTTCTGCTGCTGTGCTTATATGGTGGAGGCCCTCTTTGGCCTCAAGTCGTTTCTGCTCTCGGGACGTGTTTGATCTATCCTTAATGGAGACTAGCCTTAAGTATAAAGGATTGGAAAGATCGTTAATGAATCACAACCATGCAGCGAGCATCCAGCCAATTCTTGAGCTCGTTTCTTTAATCAATGAAATAAGTATATGCCTTTAGAAAGTGATATTTGTTTAATGGACATTCTTCCGAGGTCGAATAGTGCAATAGGAATATTGTCGCTTCACAGGGCTTTTTGCATTTGAGTGATATATTGTTTTTGTGTCCGTTTCGCAACAAAGAATCAGGTAAGAATTCTGTGATTTTCATGTAAAATCCTTTTTTTCTGGACGTGTGGTCCCGTCGTTTACATTCTATTGTCTAGTTCAGGGGTCGGCAAAGTGCGGCTCCGGAGCCGCATGCGGCTCTTTGGCTCCTTGAGTGCGGCTCTGGCACAAATATCCACGGTCCCGGGCGCCAATTCTGGTAGAGTGTCCTTTCCATGCAACGTTGAATGTGTGCGTGAGCGTTGACGTAGTACCTCTTTCATCCGGCAGGGGCGCAGCGCAGCGTAGTAGTATGGCAGCTGTCAATCTGCGTATTTGGCGGCTACAGACGGGGCCAAAAGTATGACCGGCGTCAGAAAAGGGCTTGTTGTCATTTTGAAATAAAAATTAATCGCGAGATATTGGTTTATCATTGCATTATTCACCAAGAAACGCTTTATGCGCAGACATTTCCGGAAGAAATTAGTAAAGTTGGGATTAATGATCACGACCATTAACTCCATTGTAGCTAAAGCTCTGAATCATCGTCAATTCAAAGAATTTTTAGTTGAAATGGAGAGTGAGTACGCTGATCTTCTGCTTCATAACAAGGTTCGATGGTTATCAAGAGGGAACGTTTTAAAACGTTTCGCGTTTTAAAACGTTCAATAGGGATATTGAACGTTTATTAAAATATATGAACGTTTCAATAGGGATATTGCCAGAAATTTATCCTTGAAAAGGGTGTTCACTATCCATAACTTACAGTGGATCCAAAACTTTCATTTCATGATAGACGTTACGTCTCATCTAAATCAGCTTAACCGTAAACTACAAGGGAAAGGAAACACAATTTTTTCGATGTTAGAAGAAGTCATTTCATTCGAAAACAAATTATCCCTTTTTGCTCAAGATTTTGAAAGGGAAATTGTTTCACTTTCCTAGCCTGCTGAAGCATCGCCAAGAAAATAATTCCTCTATTAACAAAGAGCATTTAAAAACAACAATCTTAAATATGAGGGAAGCATTTCTCAGCAAGTTTCAGGAGTTTAAAAACAGCAAAGCGACCTTAGCATTCGTCAAAAATCCTCTTAATGCTACATTGAAATTGAAATTTTCTCTTTTGGCATTAACATTGGTTACTTTGAAATACAATTGCAGGATTTAAAAAACAAGGAAATATGGAGCTCCAAATTTCAACGTCTTTGTATTGATTTGAAAATATTGGAGAAGAACGAATGTGATCTTAGTTCACAACACAAGTGGTCTGCTTTGAAAGACCTGGAGAATGAAGACATGATCATTTTCAACGTCTGGAATAGTATTCCTGACTCTTACGATCAGCTGAAAAAACTTGCGTTTGCTGTTCTTTCCCTTTTTGGTTCTACATATTCATGCGAACAATCCTTTTTAAGCATGAACTTTATCAAGAGTAAACTGAGAAGTCGTTTTATTGACGAGAACTTGGAATCATGCCTGAAATTAAAAACAACAACATATAAACTTGACTTACTGAAACTTTCCAAGGAGATGCAAGGACATTGTTCGCATTAAGTGTTTGTCAGTCATTGTCATGGTTTAAATTTATGGATACCTTACTTTCATATCATAGTTTATCGACGAATAAATCTTTATTAAGTGTGAAATCAAGTTTTATTCAGTGTACCCGTAATTTAATGAAGATCTAAAATTATAATAAAGGTTTACTAAATTAAAAAACAGATTTGGCTCTTAGAACTATTTTGAATCGTTGTAGTGTACATATTTGGCTCTTCGGCCAATAAGTTTGCCGACCACTGGTCTAGTTCATCCTTATTATTACGGATCATTATCCTTGGTAATGGTAATTACTGCACGAGTTTCAAGAAAAGTATCTATATAAACTGTAATGGAGGCATACAATTTTATTTCCATTAACATTTTATTATGCATTTGATTTGGGATATATAAGATTTCAGCTCAAACATGCATCTTGATCAGTTTCGTTCACTTCTATCGTCCAATTTGGTTTTTTTTTTTTTTTAAATGTTTATTTCAAAAATAATTTAGTTTTATACAAGTTATAAATTACATGTTTCTGGCTTTTAGCCATTATCATGTTTACAAGCGAAATTACAATAGTTTAAATAAAAATAGAGGCAACAATATGCAATATTTAATAAGTAAAATTTAAGGAGAAAATACTAAAACCTTTATACAATAAGAAAAAGAAAATAAAATAAATAAAATATAAGATACATAATTAAAAATAACACTTACGAACTGGGGCTATTGAAGTCGTGGTTACAGATTTGCTATCAAAGCATTATGTGCTTAGGCATTTTATGTTTATACTTGAAATTTAGTGTGACTTTGTCATAGTTACCAATTTTTGCAATTAATTTATTATTATGTTCACGCGAGATATTTTTGTAATAATTTATCGTATTATTAATAATGTGATTTTTAATTGTAGGTATAGAATATCGAGTGTGGAGTTTCTTTAAATTAGTATAATATGGGGTGTTATAAATTATTTTTACAGCTTTATTTTGAATTACTTGTAACTTATTAAAATTATTTTTACACGTATTACTCCACACTGGGCAAGCGTATGTTAATATCGGTCGTATTAATTGTTTATATAATAAAATTTTGTTTTTAATCGTCAACGCGCTTTTTCTGTTAAAAATGGGTCTCAGAGCTGAAATGGCGGCAAGCCCTTTAGACCGTACTTCTTTTATATGCTTTGTATATTTTAATTTAGAATCTAAGTGAAGACCCAGATACCTAACACTCGTTTTCCATTCAATGTTTTTGCCCTGCTCGGTTTTTAAAGGCGGAGGCAACGGTTGCCGGCGCATCGTAAAAATGATTGCCTCAGTTTTATCGTCGTTTATTTTTATTTTCCACTTTTTTAAATGTTTATTTAAGTTATGCAAAGATTTTTGTAGTTTTGTTGCTATTGGTTTAAGACCATATGAACTAGTTAAAACGGCCGTATCGTCCGCGTAAATAGAGAGACTGGTGTTTTTTAAAATTGGAATATCGTTTGTATATATTATATAAAGATACGGCCCAAGTATGCTCCCCTGAGGAACCCCGGCTGGTATTTTACGCGGTGTCGAATTATCGTTATTTAAGGAGACGACATAGCTTCGATCTTGGAGGTATGATCGGATAATTTGTATCAGATAGTGTGGGGTTTTGTACCTATCTAGTTTGTATACTAGCCCTTCATGCCACACAGTATCAAATGCCTTCTCTACGTCTAACATTAAAAATCCTGTGCTTTTTTTCCTGTTAAAATTCGCAGAAATGTGCTCCGTGAGTCTATTAAGTTGATGCGTTGTTGAGTGTCCTTCGCGGAAGCCAAATTGTTCGTCAATGATTTTACTATTTAGACACTCTTTTAAACGTGATAAGATAATCTTTTCAAATAATTTACTTAGGGACGGTAGTAAGCTAATCGGTCGGTAATTTAATGGGATGCTATCAGCTTTACCGGGTTTTTTTATCGGAATTATTTTTGCAACTTTCCAAATACCTGGAAAATACCCAATAGATAAGCAAAAGTTAAATATGTTAGTTAGGAAATGAAAGCATTTAAATGGAAAGTTTTTTATTAAGATGTTATCTAATCGGTCAATTCCCGGAGCTTTATTATTTTTAAGTGATTTTGCAATGTTATAAATTTCGAACGGGGTAATTTCGTTAATAGTTTTCTTATCTATTCTAGTTTTATCAAGTCTTTGAATTGAACGATCAACTTTACTCTGGGTTTTTAGATGCGTATAATTTTGCGTTAGCACATAGGATGTAGAGAATGCATTAGCTAATACCTCAGTTTTTTGTATGTTCGAGGTTACTATGTCGTCTCCATTTTTTAACGGCGGAATGTCTGAATATTTATTTTTAATTGATTTAGTGATTTTCCATAATGAGTTATCTGCTGGATTTAGTTTTTTCAGTTTACGCGACCATGAATCATTTTTAATTATTTGGATTTTTACGCGGATATCACTGGTTAATTTATTTAATAAAGTTTTAAGCTGGGGTGATCTATTTTTTTGCCATTGCTTTTTAATTCTGTTTTTGATTTTTATATATTCGATAATTTCTGGAGTTAATTTTACTTTATTTGGTATATTTTTACGCGTCGGTATAAATGATAGTTTACCCTGCTCGATTAAATTTGTAAAAAAATTAATATCATCGTCAATTTGCCTGGTGTTTTGTAAAGTGTATATCTGTGGAGCGCCGTGTAGACGACATTCAATGAAACTTCTAAAACCTTTCCAGTCAGCTCTTCCGTAGTCAAAAAATATTTCAGGGATGACCTCAACATCGCCTTCCAGAGCAAAAAACACAGGAAGATGATCCGAAGATAGAGCTTGGATGCAGTGCATCCCCGAAATTGGCGTAAAACCTTTGACTAATGCGAAATCAAGAGTTGATGGAGACATGTTATTAAAAGGATAGTGTGTGTGTGAATTTGGAAAGTGAATATCCGTGTCAGTATCGTGCAAGTAGTTAAAGAGCATGGTACCGGATCGATTGGTACTAGAACAATTCCAGTGCGAGTGCCTGGCGTTGAAATCTCCGCTTAATATAACAGAGCTTCCAAGTCCAAGCACAGCATCTAGATCACTCTGCAACAATTCGTCTCCGGGTGAGTTGTATGCGGCAGCAATTGTGATGATTTTATTATTATTATTGATTTGGATCGCGACAGATTCTAAGTTAATTACGTCGGGATTTATACGCGCGTGTTTTATAGATTTTTTAATAAAAATCGCAACCCCGCCACCTGGCCTTGAGAGTCGGTCTCTCCGGAGGCAAACAAAGTTCGGCAAAGATATTTTAACGTGAGGTTTAAGATACGTCTCGGTAACTATGATAATGTCAATTTTATACTCACTGATCAATAGCTCCAGCTCGCCAGTTTTGTGTCGAATTCCACGTGAATTCCACGTTAGCAAATTCAATTTCTTCTTAGAAGAGGACATCAAGGTACTCTACCATCATGATGGCTATCTCCATTTTGCTCGCACACTTGCCAGCTTTGACCCGAATCTCCTGAAGTACGAGGAGCATCTTCCGTAGATCCGAGGACGACATGGGGGCATCCTCTGCGCCGGTGTTTGGTGCTGCTGTCGGCTCTGGTTGTGATCTTTGAGCCTGTTTGAGATTAGCGGCCGCAGCTGAGAAGTTCTTAGCCGGTTGGGATGGTCGGAGTGCGGGAAAATGCTCCTGAACTAAGTTAAATGTCGGGCCAGGTGCAGCCGGGGCGACAGCCGCGACGGTAGCTGGCCTTTGATGTCTCCTCTGAGTCTGGACAAGATACTCCTTCCTGCGAGGGCAGTCCTTGAAGTTGGCCGGATGATCTCCTTCGCATCCGATGCATTTCGCTGGTGTCTCACGATCCGTTTTCGAGCAGTCAGCGGTTGCGTGGCTGCCGGTACATTTGACGCATCGTGGGGTTCGGTGGCAGTTTTTGGCTGCGTGTCCATAAAGCTGACATCTGAAACATTGGGTTAAATGTCCATTGTTACGCTTATACCTTTCCAGAATGGCCTTGGCGAAACAAACGTACCGGATGTTTTTGATTGCAGCTGTCTTGGTATCCGAAGAGAACTGAACCAGGTAGAGGCGAGAACCTCCTAGTACCTCCGTCTTTGTCTTCATTGTCGTCACTTTGACGACATTGAGTCCTTGCCTTTGGAGGTCAGCAGCTATGTCTTGAGTTGGAACTTCTGGTAGTCCTTTCAGGACAGACTTTACTGTCTTGTCCTCGTCAGTGGTGAAGGTATGAAATGGGCGATGCCCCCTCAATCCTTCCATTAGTAAGGCTCGTTGCTCGAGCGAAGAACACTGGACGGACACGTTGCCTTTTCCAGTGTAACGCAACGTGAAGTTGCTGGATTTGGTGACGGATTTAATAAGGTCCGTCGTTTGAAGATGTGAGCCCGTGACCTCCATAATCACAGGCGGAACTCTGCTTGATTTGCTTCCTAATACCTCGGGAAGCTTTTCGAACCTGTTTTGGCTCGGGGTTGGTCCGGGGCTCCTGGACTCAGTGGATGGTCTGGCAGTTTTTTTCGGAAGTTGCCATTCCGAATCTTGACTGGGGTTAAGGAACGCCTTAATCGTCCCCACAGAACGCTTACGCGTCTGCGCCTTTTTCATGGCGCTGTTGTTTGGTAGGCAGTGAGCAAAATTGTTCAGCGGCGCAGCTGGCAGGTCCGAGTGTGTACAGCAGCGCGGTCTACGCACAGAGCACGAGGTGCGTCCGTACACCGCGAAGGCACAAAGCGGAATCGTCCAATTTGGTTCAACCATGCTGTTACTTAAGGTGTCCAAGAAAGTAACTCGATATTTAAGACAAACTTAAAGATCTTAAGACGCACAACGGCAAATAAATATATAGCACGTTTCATGATATACATATATTCATTGCATAAATTTTACGGCCGTATTTAAACTGTTGTAACAATAAAAGTAATTAGTATACCTTCATAGATTTATTTCAAACATTAAGTCCTTGTTTTATATGTACAAATGTTTTGAAATTGTAGGTGTTCTTAATTTCTTGCGTTTCAGAACTGAATTTTGGTATGCACTGTGCACTTTGGTCTTGTAGTGTCGCAGCTGAGTGTAATGCATATAACGTTATAACCCTTTGTTTTATATTTTTTTATAATTAAATATAAGATTTTTTAGTGATTTTTATGTTTTATATGCTTGTTATAGTTTTGGGTATGATAACGAAAACACTCCACCCTGTGTAGCCCTGTGGCAGTTTCGTAGTTAACCTTTAAAATACCGCCATTTTGTCTTGTAATTTACCCTTTTAGCCGAGTGCTAGCTTTTAATGCTCGACCCCGTGTGTATGTACCTTAAACGCCCGCATCGTTGCGCTACATTTGACTCTTTTCCTAAAACGATTTGTTTCGATGGTTTCCGTGCGGACTCTGAAGTACGAGTTTTGATGGTTTATGGCGTTGGCCGCTAGAGCTCAGGGGCGTAGAGACCAAGGTGTTGAGTTCTGACCTTTTCCAAGATTTTATTGTATGCTTAAAAATAAAATATACGATTGAAAGTAAAGTGTGGATGGGAGTGAATTTCTTAACCTACTGATATAATCTGGCGGAATCTGGTTTACATTATAGTGTTTATAATTTTATGTGTATGTTAATGCAATTATTAAATTCGATAAGTCATTACTGCATAAATATATTAGCACGATTTTCTTATTACGACAGTTTAAAACTCAAGTCTGAAGAAAAGTTTGGCATTTAAACTTTTTAACGGCATTTTTTCCATCAGTGTAACATTCATCGATGAAATCTAAAGTTTTTGACTTCTCTCATTAAGAAACCAGCTACTAACGCTACGTTGTTTTATTAAAATTAAGTTTTTAAACTATTCGAATTTTAATTGACTCACTTGAATAAACCATTGTGATGGTGTCTTTGAACTGTGAAACTCTTTAAAATTATTATGATTTTAATCGTTCCATTGTGGAATGAGACGCTTCATTAAATTTTACTTTAAAACGTCTTTTAAGCAGCACGAAATGCGAGCATCACAATTTTAAATAGCAACATGCAAATTCCATTTGCATGCCAGGAATGGAAAATTATTCATAATAGCATTTTAACATTGTATTTCTCTGAATTTTGCACATGCTCATGTAATTTCACTAATTGTAGATTATTGATAAAGTGCTCCAGTACAATGGAAATTTATATTTTATACATAAATAAATTGAGCTATTAAATACTCTCTATAAGCTAAATTAAGTTAATAATTAAAGAATTTTGTATACCACATATATTTAAAACTAATATGATCATTTTAAAATAATTATCACGATATTTATCCGTAAAATTAAGTGACACCAAAAAACCCCATTTGTAATAATTAACCGAAAATATATTTAAATAATTATCATTAATTAGGATATTCCGAATACAATAGTGATTAAACAGCAATGCGGTTTATAAACTAGAATAATATGATTTAAAGTTTTTTTAACAACCTATGAGTTTAATGTATTTTTTTATTGTAAATAATTTGTCACACCGCTAAACTATTGTGCTGTTTTTTTATTATATAATAATTTAATTGTTGTCATTAAAACTTGATTTAATATATTTTAATAAAAACTTTATACGGTTTCGACAGTTTATTTATTGGAATTAAAATACGTTAAAATTATTTGTACTCTTTTAGCTTTAACTAACGATAAAAAATTTAAAGACCTACATAACTCATGGTAAAGTATTAAGATCGGAGATTATAAAAATTACAATCTCTAAAAAATATGTGCTGCAATAAATAAATAACTTCTTGGGTGGTGCTAAAAGTAGTATTTTCCAAACCATTATATTATGCGAATTGATTGTAGGCGAATGTCTATTAACTCTTAAATATGTTCACAGAACTTATATGTTTTCATGCTAAATGGCGTGACTGTATCAGCTAGTGGAAAGCCATAAAATTTGTTTGACAAATATATTTATTTCACGTTATTATTGATACCAATAGTAGCGAATAGCGTGCGGTATCAAATCAAAAAAGTTTAGGTTAATAGTCTTATTTTCTCTCTCTCTCTGCGTTTTTTTTTATTTCTAGTTAAATAGAATGAGACTTACAATATAGTTAACGCTGTTAATTATTATTTTTTTAAGAATAAGACTTGAATTTGTGTTAAAGAATAAAGCTCCTGATAACCCTTATAATATTATCTAAAAAAATTGCTTCGATACAAGTTTAGTACTATAAGTCGATCGGCCCTCCATTCAACCTTTTATAAGACTTGCAATATCGTTAAAGCTGGTATTTGCTATGTTTAATGACTAAGAATTTAATTGTAGCTTATTTTTGTCTTTATAATATCATAATATAAAAAAGTATTCATATTATTGTATTTTTACAAAAGCTCAGACCATAAGTAAAAAAACGTTAACTTAGACCAATTAGGCCGTATTGCCTCTCTAATAAAGAATAAATATATTTTCCAGGTGACCTTTTAAAATTTAAACCGTTACTTTAATTTTTCTATGTTTACAAAAGATGGCGATTAGTTGAACAAAACAATGGGTTTCGACGCTAGATTGACGATACTATATACAATTCATTGTACAAGTAGTAACGGGCAATTGTAAAAGTTTTGGTTACGGATATTAATAGTTATGGTTTTCAAAAATCTATCATAAGCATTGTGACATCATAATTCTGGTGTTATAATATGATCTCTTTTGAGAACTTGTGAAGCGCTTTTGTAATAAACTCTTGCGACTGTTATTTTGAACTTTATAACAATTTTATTATTGCTATATGACTGAAAATGTTAATCATATCGTTAAGAAAAATTAAAAATGATTCCTATAAAATAAAGTTCAGAGATTTATTTGGTTTTGTGTAGTCTATCGCCTATTTTAGCTATGCTTCTTTTTTATTGTCAAAATTATCAAAAGCAATTCGAAAAAAATTATTTTTTTCATATTTTTAATTTATAAATAGTTAAAGCTAGTAGTTTCTTACAGTTTCAATTTAACTATTCATGTTTTATTGTCATGTTAAATTGATTGCAAGCATTGCTGTACTACACAAATGTCAATGAAAATATCATGCTATATTTATTTTACTTCTAATTAAAAAAAATAGAAAATGAACACGAAGAATAAATTTAAATTATTATATTGCATTTAAGATATTCTTGCAAGAATGAAATCGACGATGATAATATACATTAAAATGAAATTATAATAAATTATTGTGAGTTAACTATTGTTTATAGTTAAATTGGACATAAACACATTTTTTAGAATATATTTGAGAAATTGTTCATTAATCTTTTTTTCAGATTAAGCTTCAAAAAAAAGTTCAATGGAAAAAAGCAAACATAAAAATTGATTAAAAATAAATAAGCTCCTCAAAAATGTATTTTTTTCTAACAATTAAAATTATATGCATTTTTTCTAACAATTAAAATTAAAATTATAAACTTTTATCAAAATTTCGTTTAAAGTGAATATGTCGTAAACTATATTGGGAACATCAATATGAACTTATTAAAAATTAAATGGCATTATTTAGTGGCAAATAAGTTTGACGAGTTAAAGCGTAAAAACTGTTCATATATGCAACGTCTATTCAATTTGTTTTTTTTGGATGTTATTAAAAACATTTTGTTAAATAAATTAAGATTATTAGTTTTTTTAAATTGGATCATTCTGTATAATACAGCGTAAAAGCTCGCGATTCTCTTATTCGCTTGAATTTAAAAAATGTAAACACTGCAAAACACAGCCGTTTGAGAGGGGAAAAGAAAAAAAGAAAAAAAAAACTTTTTTCTTAAAACATAAATTTATTCCTTGGAACTTTTTTAAATATTCCGCTTAATGTGTTTAGATTTTTTCCTTGTACTCTGCCTCTTGTATCCACAAGGCGCTGTTTATTTTTTCTCAAATTTTCATCGTTGAAACAATTCGGCGCTTGCATAAAATTAAGCCGAGTTCAACGATTACATTATAAAATAATTAAGAACGTCGTTAGGCACCGGACGAAGTAATACACAGTACACACATCTCTTTGCATAGTTTTAAATCGAAAGTTGTAAAATGTGAACCGTGTAATTTAGCCACTTCGGAACCGTGTCGGGATTTAATCGTCACAAAACCGGACACCCGGACCTCCATTACACATGAATACGGGCCAAATAAGGATTCAATTAACCGAACGGGGTTAAACGTAAATACAAACAAATATAAAACGAATACAAAACTATTTTTTATAAATGGCAGTGCCTGAAATTATTATACAATAAGTAAAACAGGGCATATCTTAGAGCGAATACAATATTAAATAAAGCAACAATATTTTCAGCTCTAAGCTGTACAAAATTATATCAGAACCGAAAGTGACTTATATGTCCCAAAAAAACAAAGCATATGTCACAAATACCTTGTATTTTTCCTTCAAACAATTTATATGTAAGATTTACGTTTTTAATATCACTGACGATACATTATTATTAAGTACGGAACCATGTAAACGATAAAGTAAGTATGGACTTATATAAGCATTAACATTTTAAATTTATGTATTTTCTAACACATATATGAATACGTTATTTTTCCGACGCACTTGCGAAGTGAATTATTTATTGGAAATGGGTTTAGGCGGAACGGTGTAAATTGAGGTGATAAAAAATTGAACGTCTATCTGATCGTGTGTATGGGTTGGAAATGTGCGTACTGAAGTTTGTTGCCCTAAAATATATAAAAATATATATTCTCTAATTTGTTTATGTACATATATAAAATATGTATGCTAATAAAATATAATAAAATATATATGTTCTAGTTTGTATATGTAATTAAAACAGTAAAGTGAATCTATTTATATAAAACCCGTAAAAATATTATTAATAAAATAACCAGCATTAAAAATAGCCAGTTTTGCTACCTAAAAAATAAATCTGACATACAGTTAGTTTTATTAAATTAAACCGAACAGTTAGATGATTGAAATAAAATAATTTATGCTTTAATATAAAGCTTCAAATGCGCGTTTTCAATAATTGACAGAGGTACATTTAATAAATGTATGAATGAATATGGTTTTAAAATAAATATAATGTAATTGGTTTTTAGGTTTATTAAATATACATATACATAATCAATCAAAATGTAATTGACCGTAATTGGGTAAGGAAAAAGTTTAAATAATAATCTCTGCATTGTACAAAAAAAAATACAATATTTAGGACACCGCTTAAGCAGTATATGATTTTCAATTACGAGTGAGTCAATGAATAAATAGAGGGAAAAAATACTTTTTATTGAGCCCAGTGCTTTTACATATTTTGCGCCTGCTCTAACAATTTTACAATATCTGCATATATTTTTTAATTAAGTTAGTTTGGCTAATTGGAAAGTTAATATTATTTTTTAATTATTGAATTTATATGTAATATAATTAGTTGGCTGTGTCGTTACTAAAAATATATTTTTAGAAACTTTTTCGGGATTGGGAATTATAAAGAGCTCAAGGCGATGCTTTATAAACTTCTGAATCGAAGGATTTATTCACGTAAGAGGTTAATATATATATTTATTTTAATTATAATTTTAATATTATTAACAATGTCGTAAAATTTTGTTTTGTTTTCAATATTATGTATTAAAAATGTACCTTTAATGATTGCTGCATAAAATAATTTAATTTATTAAGTAGAAAGTTTTTGAAGTGAAGCTGCATTATATAAAAAAATATTAATTAATTTTTATGTAGCAAAAATATTTTGTGATATTTTAAATGTTTTTTATGTCTTTTATCTAAAATTCTAATACATATTTTACAAATTCATCAGAACATACATATGTATGTGCGTATAAAAGAGAAAATTTACCACTTAAAATTTTAGTTGGAGTTTCTTAGGGAAGTTTGCTCGGGCCTTTTTTCTTTATCTTGTAAATAATATAATATAAACAATATTCTAAAATTAATAAATACACGCTGATGATACAGCTACTACAAGAACTTACGGTCTTATATCAATTGCAGATAAATTATGAAATTATTTAGATTAGTCAAAATAAAACAGAAAAAATTATATTCACGAAACGTAGAAAATTTTTGCCACTAACTTTCCGAAATAAATATAGCAGTAACATAAAATGATGAACGAGCTCAAAAATATGGGCTTACACCTAGACTCTAAGTATAAGTTTTGTAAACATATTTTGGAAATTCGCTCCAAAAGTCTTGTCACCAATATGTCACCAAAAATTATATCCTAAGCTTTAAATAAATATTTAAACTTTTTTTAACAAATGCCTGTTTGGTTTGGAGTAACACTAGTTTTATTTTTAACTATTTTTTTCAAAATAAAACTAACAATAATATATAATACACTTTATATAGTAATGAAAAAAACTTTATATAAGCCTTTAAACAGCAACAATCATTATCATACCAGAAAATATTCTTAAAATATTTTGCCTAACCACATTAACCCACTAATCTAGTGTAACGGTAACTGTTACTAAAACATTTTGTATTTAATTTAAATTAAAATACAAATACAAAATGCTAAGATACATATTG
Source organism: Plectrocnemia conspersa (assembly GCF_051122295.1). NCBI lineage: Eukaryota > Metazoa > Arthropoda > Insecta > Trichoptera > Polycentropodidae > Plectrocnemia > Plectrocnemia conspersa. The sequence continues at coordinate 18,770,998 of NW_028277167.1, forward strand.
CTTTAAAGTTTAGAGACTGAAGACAACATATCAATGGTTTAATATCTTAAATTTTATTCCTCCAAAAAATTCTTAATTGAATTAATTTTTTATTGATGTAAAACAAATACAAAGACACAAATGTTTACTTAAAATAACAATAATTTTTTTTTCAAGTAAATAAAATTGGGTTAATGTAGTTAAATTAACCAAAATAGTCATACGTTTTATATTTAAGCATCAGCATTTATTTTCCAATTAGATTTTATCCAGAAGCACTCAACGAAAGAAGGTCGGGGTCTTTGCGATGTTGTGTAGTAACACGAAAATATTGCACTACTGTGTAGTATCACAAGACAGATCGCAGGATACTGGTACACGTTTATACTAGTACACAGCATGCATTACACACATATATTAGTTGAACCTAAGAAGAGCTAGCTTTAAAGAAGCAGACGGGTCTTGCGAGAAAGCACAAGGGAGGGCACAAGACACATACATTTTCGTTGCACCAATTTCTGTGATAGGAGACAAGAAGAGTCGGCTTTAACGTCGAACGTAATGATTTTCCAATACACGGAGAAAATTTCATTATTCCTTGACCGGAAGCATAGAAAAACGGCAACGGTAAAAAAATCTTTGTTTCAAAATCCAATTTGTCAACGTTGGCGGCCGTTGGTTAAAGGAAGCATCGATGCATATATTGATTGGCTTTGTTTTTCATAACCGACGGTGTATTGTAAATTTCGTTCCCGGGGAGCTTTCAGAGGCTTTATAGGTCGATTTTTATTTTGGGAAATAAATATCAAACTTATCGTGCTCGTTACTTGACTGAATATTAAAATAATAAAAGCAGCATATCTGTAATAGAGCGTAGCTGATAAATTTATATTTTTAAAGCGAATATATTTTTAGAACCTTGTTTGATTGTATTGTCATTTTTCCTCATATATTTATTTATCTTAATGATCATATTTAATAAGTCAGAAATAAATTTAAAGAATAAAAAAAAATCTGAATATTTGCTATTAATAATAATAAAATAGTCACTAGAGTTTCTGAATATTTGTTGTTTTCAACTAGAATATAAATGTATACTCAATAAATATTAAATATATTCGTAAACTTCATTATAAACTTTTTCCTAATATATTTATCGCATTCATATATTATGAAAAAGAAGTACATAAATTTAAAACTATATATTAAATTAAAATAAACAAATTGTTTTCTTAAGCCGATCAGCTAAAACAGATCCATCATAATGATTTAAAACTTTATTTTTAGTTTCGGAAAATGCACAAAAAATACAGTAATACAAAAAGTATATTTAATATTTGAGTGGTGCTTTGTGCTATGACTAGCTTCTACTGCCCTATATTAAAAAATAATAATATTGTTGAATTTAATTACATTTTTTCAGTATTAAACATATAATATTATTTACAATAAAGTGGTTTAACTTTAAAAGTAAATATTTTTTTTATTTAATTTTTCACATAAATTTCATTTAAAAGCCCACACACCTATCATATAATACAATATTAAATCATGCGGTATTAGCGTGGGCGTTCATTTTGTTTAACGTCAGATTACCAGCCATTTTTCAAACTAACATTCATGCACATATATATTACGTATATAAGAGCGTTTTCATTCAAAAATGATAAATTACATCTCCACTTCTCGCTGGCAAGAGACAAATATGTAGATGCTCTTTTTTTTCCATTTCCGACTGGTTAAATATAGACATATAACACTTTTGCACGAACGCAAGTACTATACACATACCGCCACCCACAACCCCGAAATGGGGGTAAAAACAAGGGGGTAATTTTTATTCCATTTATAAATTTTCATATTTTCTGGGGGCGGCTCAGTGACGTTATCCAGAATGCAAAACCGAAGCTGTTTTGCCAACAGTGAAAATTTATTGTAGGCTATTTTAAGGGCGAGATTATTGCACTTTGATAATTTTTATGGGTTTCACATTTGAGATATAAATAACTTTGAATAAATAAAAACGTGTTTTGTAAAAAATATGTTTTATAGTCACAAATGAGCTATAAAATATTTCGATATAAATACTATTATGTTTACATACATAAAAGTAACATACAATACAAGCATTGTTATGTAGAGAATGTTATTCTATTACCTGAAGTTATACAATATATGATATATTTAACAATACAAAATGAAAGCTTTGTTATTTGTACAATATCGCAATTGCGATGTTGTAAATGCTTTTATTTATAGTATACTAGATGAAATTTATATGTGTCTTCAAGTAAACATTGTAATCCAAAAAGATAAATCATTAGTTGCCATCCACAAAAAAAACTATATCTACAGTGTCTACTTGGTGGTCATCAAAATAAATAGACCTTGCGATAAATATTACGAGAAACTTGAAAATAACTTAAAATACAGTAACATAGATGAAGACACAATTAAAGACGACTTTACCTCTCTGAGGGCAAGAAAAATTGCTTTTAAAATAGATATTTTGCCACGGGTGGCTGGCAAACTTAAAAATTTAAAATTATAATTCAGTTCATAAAGTAAAAATAATAGAAAACAATTCTGTTGAGAAGAATGTTATTGCGGTTCCTAGTGTTAAATATGATAAAATTTCCTAAAGTCGTAACAAGATCGCATCTCAATTAATGAAATATACTTTTTATTATTTTATTACAGAAATCTAAATTTTTGAGTCCTATTTATATAAAAGGCATTTTAATTAGCATGCTCAAAATCAATTTCTTTTTTTGACATTTTATTTTGTTCACACAGCAACTAACGAAAATTAAAATTTCATATGTATATTTCAATTTTTTGTATAATAAATATTTTTAGGGGGGAGGGGCACCTAATTTAAGCTTTGTCCTGAACCTAGCTTTTTCTTCGCACTGCTCTGTTGTAATGTATGGATTTTAAATTCAAAATTAATTTACTTATTCAATTTTGACATTTAAATTCAATCTTTAATAGCCTATTTTAATCGGAACGTTGGTATTTTTTGCACAGAAATTTAATTTAGTTTTCTGAAATTAAACAGTAGCTACAATAAGTTATTTTTTATATACGTGTATCTGAATATTTACATCTTAGCAAATATTATTGAATTCCTAACGCACTGAAAGAACATCGTATATTGGCAATTGGCTCAGGCTTGACTCCTGCATCATGCGTTTTTTTATTAAAAAAAATACTAGAATACTATCAAGATTGCCTCTACACGATAATAAAAGATAGTAGAATACTATTTCTACATAATATCAAATAAAAAATAAATTATATTTTTCTTAAATTTTTGTAAAAAAAATCGCCTTATCCCATTGCGTTTTTTTTTATAAAATATATGACCCATAATTAATAATTACATCTAAATAATATTTTATGTTATATTCCTTTACAGAAATAAAATTCAGGGTCAAAACTGTTTGGCTATGTAAACATAAAACCGATTCAATCAAAAGAAATCGAACCATCCCGGTTGGTTCTTAGTTTTTTAACGTTCAATTCCGTATGTTATTGCAAAATTAAAAAGTATAGTGGTTACAGTATATTTAGATGCACATTAATCAAAGAACTTCCCAAAAATATTATCCGTTGATTTACGAACATTTTTATCAGGGGTTTGTTATTTTGAAATTTCCTCACCATTTGGAAAACCGCAATAATTCACAGAATCAGAAACCAGGGCAAAAAACTACAATTCGGATAAATTTTCGCCGTATTGTAAAATAATTGAAAAAGTATTACTATTGCACTTAAAAGAATCTCTAAGGAATAAAATTATGAACAAATAATTATGTATTTTTCATTGCAAATATTTTTTGTAAATTGAAATTGGTTGCATTGGTTATAACCTAGTTATTTATAATTTAATAATAGGTATGTTTAAATGCTTCTATACATTTTTGTATATACGATTTATAAAAAATATCCGTTTATAATATAATATAATTTGCACTCACCAAATTTTTCGGCGTCCTTTTTCTACTTACAACTGTTGCACACACACACACACACACACACACATACACACACATGCACACATTTATTTTCACCATTACACTTATTAACCACACTATATCACTGTTTATATTTATTTTAATTATTTACACTTTTTTATCTATTTTTTTGATATGTATAAAAACATTCGTCAATATGAAGAGGAATTTCACAACTTCCGCACATGTATGCTGTATCTTTCATTATTCTATGTGCAGAACAAACACGACACTTTCTTCTCACATATTTCTCCGCACTTTTTATTTTTATTGGCTGATGGTTTTTCGGCTTATCCGAAAGTCTTTCTGGTGGATCGACAGCACGTGGTAGAAACTGGTGAAATGTCTTCAGATTAGATAGATTCCACTGAATTCCACATCCATCCTTTAGCCTTACTCAAAAAAGTCTTTGAATTTAATTTTGATGTTGATACACACGAAAGGAATTAAACAATGCGCATGAAAATAAATAAAAGAATTACATTTTTTATCCATTCCATTGTTTCTTTTTTGAAATATGAATTAAAATACTTTCATATATTTATTATAATCCATTATACATTGAGAATTATATATTGTAGGTCTGGTCCATTTCTTAAAATTGTTTTTCTAAATATCGGCGTTCTTTGTCGAATAATTATTTGAACACCCCTTATGAACCATACCCATAAGTAAACTGAACCACTTTTTAAGTTGATTTACTGTCACGTCGTTCCATTGCGTGATTTTTTGTATATTTTGAATTTATAAATTTGTTTCCGAAATTATTATTTCCAGAAAATTATCGCCAATAAATAAATTGGCCACTTCTTCGATGTTTTCACTATTGGTGGGAAAAACTTATACCACTAGAATACATCTAGATTATCCTTTGATGATTCACATTCACTCCAGTCTAATGGGATAGTATCACTTTCACACTCACCATCATTGAATGAAAGTAAATTCATCACACGCGGTCTATGTTCATGTACACTTCAATAAGAATCACTTTCGCACATGTCGCTATATTCACAGTTGGACAACGCGTCTTCAAAATTTTCCAAAAAATCTCTTTCGTCTATTTTGGGGTGATGGAAAATGTTTTTTTAAAATTTAAATCACAATCACAAAATATCACTGAGAGAAGAGCAATTTTTACGATACGTTTTGATTGATAATTCAGAAGAGACTAAATATACTGCATTCCTCAGTTTATAAAATGCATATTTTATCTGTGTAGAATTACCAAATTCGGGGCTCGTCATACACCATAATAGATGGATTCTTAAAAGGTATGCATAAGGTAAGCTGATAAGATAGGATCGGTAGTGGCGATTTACCCTTTTAGAACAATATTGATTTTAAAATATTTAATATATGTAATAATAAGTATTTTCATTATATCATCTAATTATACCACTTACAGATTTATAAATTCTAGCTAAATGACATAATTGCCAATATATTTATGCGAAAAACTATAAGAAAGGTACATAAAAAAATTCAATGAAATATCTTGGTTGATTCACAAGTTATAGAATATTTACTAAAAAATATAATTAAATGCCATTATTCCGCGAAATCATCCGATCATTAAGCAAAGTTCGAGCGTTAAGCTGTTAATATGTTAGTATCATAATGACGATTTATTTATTTACCACAAAAATTTAATAACCAGTCTGGAGATATATGCTTTAATATACTACGCACAAGTTTATTATCCAATTTAAAACATATTATTTTTTTATAACCGGATGATTAAAATGTAATATATGTTCATTTAATATTATATATTCAACAACCTCGTTTTATCATATTTTAACTTAAGACTCTTCAAATAATTTCCAAGAAATTTAATCAGCTTGTTTGCAAGTAATGGCGTTCCTTTGACTATGAAAATACGACTTTGAAACTGTATATAAAATATTGTGAATGTTATCTGTTTAGCTTTATATTTTTTGAATCGGAAAATGAGTATCTGCCTTTTGTAATAAAATCCACCCCTTACTAGTCGAACCAAATAATTGCCAGAAAGCTACGACTGCATTATAGATAATGTCTCTAATGTCCACCCTCCATGCAATTATTTAAATAGACGTTCCTCCAAAGAAACCCCGTTTATATATAGAAGAGAAATATAAACCCTCCGACCGTCCTAAATGGAGTTGTATTTAGATGATCCGAGTTATTATGTCCCCTTTACCTGCTAACCTCTTTTGCCTTAATGAACACATTCCATACAGAGGGAAAGCGGGGTGGTAAAATTTGCGTTTCAAAAGCTTTCTCTGTGTGTGTCTCACAAACTGACGCCGCAAAGCCAAAGCTACAGTGTTACCAGAAGACTTTAAAAATTCGCCTTGTTTCTAATCAACGCAAGATTTGATTTATAGTGACGTGCATTGAAATTTATGTGTGAGCGTGCGTGAAATTTCGTTTAAAAGTCTTAAGGGCATTGCATGTGCTAAATAACAAAGTGTGTGCGAACAGTTGTAGAGCGGAATATATAATTCTAATAAAAAATATTGATTAAATTATAAATATAACATTATATCATACATTAATATATTAAGATCTTTGTATATCTATGATATTCATAGTAGTTTGTGTTAAAGTGTAACATTTATAGATACTTTTAGATCTGTCGTTTTTGTTGCTCACTGATGTTTTAATTAAATGCATTAATTTCACAATAACTTTCGCCATCCACTTCCTTAAATGCTGGCATTGCACATTGATCTATTTTTTGTCAGCTACGAAGAGTTGGTGCGGTTCGTGAATTGAATTTTAATGTTTTATGATTTTTTTTATTACTTGTATTATTTTTTGTATATTGTAATAACCACTACACTGTCGCTGCCTCACCAACAAGGCCTCTTAGGATCCCTAGCTGACATCATCCTTCCGCCAGCTTCTCCATCACCGCTCGGAGAATCCGCCCATCATAGTAACTCGCAATATATGTAATTTTAACTAATACATTATCACCAGCTTTCAACGACATCTTTACGACATAACAAATTAATGTGTAGTTTTTGTGTTCAATTTTGAATATAGCAAGAATCATCTGTGATATTTTGATTAGAATCATTGAATTATCTCAAAGATAAAGTTCTTGGCTATACCCCAGTCCAGATCGGTTTTAGTGTTGTTTTGAAGATCAAAAGTTTATTATTAAGTGATATATAAATTAATTTCTAAGGTCAATTCGTATTTTTTTAATAGTTTATGTTGCTTGTTTTAGTTTAATTTTATGTTAAAGTTATCTTATAGTTTACCATATTTTTTGTAATTTACATAAAAAATATATACGTAAATTATTCACAAAAAATATACGTAAGTATAAACATAAAAACATATTTATTATTTCATTTGCGTGCACAAACTTATCGAAATTGTGTGCTTTATGGGCTCAGGGATATACTGCGGTTATTTATAGTCTTGTATGTAATGAATATGCAATAATTAAATTATAAATATCTTTTAATTATAATAATTTTGCTTTTATTAGTAATTTTGTAATCCCAGAGGCATGAATGGGTTAAGCCAAATAATAATTTAGGTAATCCGGTTGTCACACGTGTATTAAATTATTATTTATGAATAAAGTTTACAAAAATATTTCCACTTTGTGATCAATTAAATCTAAAATTTTTATATTTATAAAAAAAATATTTATTATTTATAAAAAAATCTTTTTTTATAATAAAAAAATTATATATATATATATATATATATATATATATATATATATATATATATATATATATTATAATACATATAAGATATTGTATTAAATAGGTAATTTAAAAAAAAATAATACCTAATATGTGCGGCCAAGCTCAATTTTATTTTAACATCACGATATTTATCAGATAGATTATGAAAAAACTAGGACAACTACATCTAGGATGATCGATCGAAATTATAATTTTATAGTAACCAATACTTCCGGTCCCCTATATATAAAAAGTGAGCACCACTCACTTTTTATATATGGGGGCACCACTCACTTTTTTTTTAAGAAAATAAAGTTTCTGATTAAAATATCACAAATGTTGCGCTAATAATTGTATCTTGTCATTTTAAACCAATAATTTTGATCTTTTTTTTATTGAATAAATTGCCATAATCTTATATAGACTACCTTCTTGATAACAATGCCTTAAAATATCATGCTACATATTTTTAAAAATAACTTATAGTATTAGGATAGTCGGTTATCTTAGAGAAAAAAACAAACCAAATTGAAGATTATTACGTGACACCCGTTAAAAATATTTTTTTTTAAATTTATTGATGATAATTTATTTAAGTTTTTATTTTATGATAAATATGGTTGATTATGCTTATTAAAATACTTGTATTTTTAGTTAATAAAATAGTATGGTATACAATATGTAAATGTAAGAGTTATATGTAACTAATAAATAGATTATCCAGATGAAATGTGTTCTTAGACAATTAAGCTACGGGTGTCCTGTCATTGTCACGAATCAAATTTTCCTATCAAGGGTAGTATAATCAAGATCCTTTCGAGTTTCCATTAAGCAACTCTTCAAAGGCAAGCAAAGTTCAGTTTGCCATTGAGAGTTAAATATACACTTTATAACTTAACCTGATATTATTTATAAGGGTGTCAATGTTAAATGATCTACATTCGAATTTTTGCTTCCGAGCACTATTCGTGCATGTGATACAGCATCAGCTTATTTTGTATTCAGATCCATGAAAAAGCTAAAGCACCAACGATGATAAGTGTGAAGAGCCATTCCGTCGGCCATTCCATTGTTTCCAAAGTGCTTGTATACAATAAATTCAACGGGCGTCGCCGTGGCTAATCCGGCGTACAGTTTGGAAATCTGCGCGCCTATGTGAAATATTGCTTTTAATAAGAGTGTCGTGAATGGAAAGAGCCAAGCTCACGGTATAACAAATATATACATATATAACAAGAACCTTGCATTAATAAATCTAAGGCCTTTGCACATAGAAATATTTTGTAACGCTTTAATACCAATATAAAATAATTTTGCACTTTTTTTGACATAAATATTGACTAACTTAATTTATAAAAAAAAAACCTTGTAGTTATTAGGTTAATAAATGTTTTTAAAATGCACAGTAAATAGTAAAATATTAGATGTTTAAATAAATAGCAATAATTATCAAAAAGTCAGTTTTTGATGTTATTTGCTAGGTTGTTCAGAAAATTTTCAGTTAATAAATAATTGATACTTTATATGCATTAGAAAATGCACAAGTACTCTTTAAATGGAATTATAAAAAATGTTAGTATGTAATGATAAAATAAATTAGTTTTAATTTTGTCACTGTTGTAGATTAATATCCGAACTCAAATCTTTATTGACTATTATTGCCAAAGTAACATTAATATTATTGTTTTCTGCTTCATCAAAAACATTTATGCTTTAAAATTATATTTTTAACAGATTGATTTAAATAGTTGTTTAATAAATTGTTGCCATACTATTAATTTTATATTATGTTGCTATACATTTAAGATTAAATATACTGATTTATATTCATGGTAAATTTTAAATCAGTTGTTTTTAAATTGTTTTTAAAAATAAACAATAAAAAAATCTATTCACGTAAAGAAAGAAGTGAAATGTCTATTATTGTATATTATAGGTCATTAATACGCACAATATTCTAACCATCATGATTGAAATTAATATTCAGGTAACTGACCATTTTTTTAAACAACAAATTGTTTATTTAGATAAGTTAATAAAATCATACACAAATTACTTAAAATTACACAATAAATACACGCCATTACTAAACAAATAAAAAATTGAAATTACATATGAATTATTATGTATATGGTTATTTTAATTTAAGTAATGGAAAATTATGGCTTTTAACTCGTATATGAATTTTAAGCAAACCCTTTTTATAACATCGTAAATTATTTAATTAACACTTCCAAGTAGTATCGCGACGCGCTCGAGTTTTCGTGTATACGTTTTTTTTCCATCTGAATAACCTACGAGCGCCACACTAGAGGCGTTCTTAAATCCGCCGTAAAAAGTGTCGTGAAAGCGTTTTCGTGTCGTAAACGAATTTTCCCGTTAAAGTTTTCCGCCAAGTTTGTACTTTGTTCGCGCCCGTAATGACACGGAGAGTTCAACGCGCCTCTTCCCAATTAATAATATCGCGACGGATCTTTGACCCAATTTTTTCTCGGGTAAGGTCGTCTTTGCAAGACTACGGAGACTACGATGCCCGTAAGCCTGAGTTTGGCCTACGGATTAATAGGCCGAATTGTGCCCTGGATCGCGATAACGCCGAACAAAAGCTCGGGAAAATCTTGACTTTATTGCCCGCGCTGGACTCGTATCAAAAAAAGCTCTTTTTACGCCGCCTCCTCTCGTTGTCGTCGTATATAACAATTACACTCTGTTGTATACACAAAGCCCCAAAAATATAATAGGCTTTATTTTATATAAAAAAAATGGAAAAGGGTTGGGGTTGTGTGGCTGTTCATTGTGTTCAAACGATGAAGCTTATTTATGATTACTATACAATGTAAGTGATTTATTAAAATAATAATTTTTATCACAAAGTGTTAGTAATAGTTTTATACGACAATCTAAGAAAAGACAGCAAAAGTTGTAGGGCAGGCAATCTACATATTAAAGTTTGTTTTAAAAAATCTAAAAAATAATAACTCGAGAATGGATGTGAAATTTACAACAACCTTTTTTATGTATTATAATATTACGAAAGAATGAAACAATATGGCACTTTCCGTCACTAATTTCATAGAGAATATAAAACACTCTGTAGAGAGAAGTAGTTACTTCCTTCATTTGATTGTTCGTCTATGCCGAAAAATGCAACTTTATATTTTTGATTGATTTTAATAAAAAAATAAATACCAATAATTGTTTTCAAAGATCCGAGCAGTTTTGTGAATCTAAGTATATCAAAATGTATTAAAAATAGTAAATTAAATTATTTAATGATATATTGCTATTATAATAAATAATTTTACATATATTGTGGCAGCACGATATTATATAATCAATCTTGATATTATTAAATTAGACAAAGAAAATCTAAAAAAATACGATTATTTAAAGTTTTATATGTGATTTAATATTTTAATACTAATTAGTAATTTATGTCTTATACGACTTAATTATCCCGTTTATCCTGTATATATTTATAAGTTTATAATTAACAAAGGCACAAATTATCTATACATGTATGTATGTTTTTAAGATATGTTTTTAGCTGTAATATTTTACATGACTAAGTTAAATATGTATGTATACGTACATACGTTGTTATTAAATACAACATATGATGGGAGCTGTTACGGGAAAAGTTAATCCCGCATACCTAGGCTTAACGGCAAGGATCGTGAAAAACAACGGAAATGAGAAAAGTTTTTGACAAAAGGGAAAACATGACGTAAAAGAAACAATAACGTTACATGTTAACATCAAATTTGACCCTTAACGTTTATTCACAAATCTTAAACAATTACGTATTATTATTAAATTAGTTATTACTTACAAAATTAGTATCATACAATTTTTATTCATAGTAAGAAAATTGCTGATATTTATGCATTGTTAGTATTATAAATAATAAAAATACATAAAATCAATAGAATTTTTTAATTTATTGTAGCTATGTATTTTTAAACTTATATTTGTTTGTAATAATGCCTGAAAATTTAAAGATTGCTACTATTGTACCACTACCTAAAATAAAAAATAGTAAAAAAGTTGAAGAAATGAGACCAATCAACATGCTACCGTGTATAGAAAAAATAATAGAAGAAATAAGTAATAAAACAATTAAAGGAATTTATTACTTCTCAAAACATAATATGTGAACAACAATCGGGATTCAGAGAAAAGCATTCGACTGAAACTGCATTACAAGTAGTGATAAATGATTGGCTGTTGGCTAAGGATACAAACAAAATCATTGGAGCAGTTTTCTTGGATTTCAAGAGAGCCTTCGAAACAATAGACAGAAAAATAATGTTAAAGAAATTGGAGAGTATAGGTATAAGTGATATAGTTTTAAGATGGTTTAATAATTACTTATATAAAAGAAAAGAAAAAGTTAAAATAAATAATGTATATTCTGAAGAGAAATTAGTGTCTTATGGAGTACCACAAGGGTCTAAATTGGGACCATTGTTATTTGTTTTGTATATTAATGATATAGTTAATAACGTGAAAAAATGTAAAATTCATCTATTTGCGGATGACACATTAATGTATTGCATAGGTGATAACATTAAAGAAATTGTAAATAATTTAAATAATGAATTAAGTATATTAGAAATATGGTTAAAGAATAATGTACTTAAATTAAATGAGAATAAAACTAAATGTATGTTTATTAATTAAAAAAAAGTGGATAATATAAAATATTTAGGAGTAATTGTTGATACAAAATTAAATTTTAAAGAACATTGTAATTACATATTAAAAAAAATTAGTAGAAAAATAGGTTTATTATCTAGATTAAGAAATATATTAAGTATAAATACAAAAAAAATAATTTACAATAGTATAATATTGCCCCATTTTAATTATTGTGCAACACTATTAAATATGTTAAATAAATTAGATAAACAAATGTTGCAAAAATTACAAAATAGGGCAATGAGAGTAATCTTAAATAAAAATAGATTAACTAATTGTAAAAGTATGATTGATAGATTAGAATGGTTGAATGTTCAAGAAATATTGAGTATGAATGTTTTAGTATTTATATATAAGTTAGAAAATAATATATTACCAAAATATTTTAATAAGTATTTAATAAGAAATAAAGATGTACATAAATATAATACTAGAAATAGAGAAAATTTAAAGAAAATTAAGTATAAGAAAACGAGTACGGCTAGGGGAATTATGTACGGAGGTTTTGATTTATATAATAGTCTTCCAAGAAAAATCCGAAACAGCAAAAATATAACGGGTTTCATAAATGGAATAAAAAAACACCTTCGTACATATAGAAATAAATTATAATATTAAGACTTTATTATTGTATATTTTTATTTTTTCTTTCTGTTATGTATTTTTTATATATTTTTATATATGTTTACTAAATTTGTTAGATGTAAAGATTAGCTATTAAGCTAAATAAATTAATAAAATAAATAAATAAATAATAATAATATTATCAGAAAGCAAAAGGATAGTACTTAAAACTTTGTAGTAAGAAAATATACATTTTTCTATAAATAATTGGAAAATCATATTTCAACTTAATTTTATATTTTTTCAGGTCTTTTTGCATATCAGAAGAGAATCCAATAATATTTAGATTTAACGCGTTTATATTGAAATAAAAATTAAGGACCTGTAATTTTGCTCATAGTCATGTAAAATGTTTTAAAAAGTGGCTTTAATAATATATAATATTTTAGTATCGATATTTTATAGTATTTTATTGCAATATTAATTTAACTATAATGTATACTGATTCAATGTCCAAATTTCATTGGTTTATATTGCCACTTTGGGATGATACTTAATTTTTTACTTCATGTTTCCTATCGTAACTAAACCTATCATACCGTAACAGACATATAGATAAATAAACTTAGGTATCAATTAAGGGTTCCTTGCAGTACCGTTCAGATAAGACGGTCAGCTAGAAAGCAATATCGCCAGATTATCATATCAAAGATGCTCAAAAAAGATAAAGTTTACGACAAACCATAAATGAAGATGTTGCGCTTATGTCGTACCATAAAAAATCGAAATACCTAGTCTAGGTACATACATATATACATACTTATATACATATAACACACAGTCCAACGCTTCTGTGGAACCTCGTCGCCATGCTTATCGTTTATAGAGTCCAAAAAGTCTCACTAATCATAAAAATAAACGTTTTCTCTTTCATTATCATCGCTTCGTACTGCTGCGACTAGCAAAAATCCCAAATACCCTTGTTTTTATGTACACATTATATTGCGCGACACACCCAAGAGTTTCAAAAAGTGGTCGCATTTTTTTGATTTTGCGTTTTACGACAACTGGCGAAAGCGTTTCTGCATTTAGAGCTTAATGCAAATTCTGTTCCTAGCAAATAGACATTTTCGTTCCGCGTCGCAACACAACGTGGTTACCCAATGGAACGTTTAACTTTCCTATATTGTTATGCCACTTTAAATGCACTCGAGGAGTAAGGACTAACCTTTAGTATGTATACTTAAACCATTTTATTCGCTAGAATTTAATTGTGTACCTTTATTGTACGCAAACTGTGACATTGTATTAAGCAATTAAACAGTTAATTTCGCGGTGGACACAATTTTTAGTAATATTTAAATATATAAATATATAAATATTACACGCTCCATGACCAGCATATTAAAATAAATGAATAATATTTGATTTTTTGCCATGTAACACATATTAAAGCCTATTTAAGGTTCTGCCCACTGCTTCTACAATAAACTATAGCTTTTTAGTCAACTGCCACTTTTAAATCATTTTTGTGCAACTCTAACGATGCAATTTTAGACCTTTAGTATGGTTTCGTGAAAAAAGACAAAATAATATATAGTAATTTTATTGTATTTTTTCATTACTTCTCACGAAATTTGTTGTTTTTTCTCTTCGTTAGATTTTAAAATACAAACATGTTAAAATTAATTAATACGTTTTAAAGATTTTTTTAAAGAAATATAACTATTGTATCTTGAGCTCTTTAGGCTTTCTTTATAAGAAAAATTATTTCATTTAATTAATAATATTTAAATAATAACGCGTTTATTTATTATTTAGAAAATTTAATAACATTAAGAATTCCGAGAAAAATGTCTGCAGTGTGTTGTAATGTAAACAATTAAATATTTCATATCTCTGTTATTAAAATATATTTAAAATTTAACAAAGTATAATTATTTTTCATATTTAGAGTTTATTTATATATACAACTTAATAAAAAATAATTTAAATAAAAAATTTGGGTGATAATATATTTTTATTATTAAATTATTAGTCTTTATAACTGTGTCAACATATGCTTCAGTTTTGGGTTGGGTATATCTACCAACTATAAGAGTTAAATTAAAATGGAATTTTATTAGTCATGTAAATAGTAAAAAATAACATGCTTTGGCGCTTGTACAAAAAAATATTAATAATAAAACTGTAAACATAAAAATAGTTATAACCCAGTAACATGTATTGTATATAATGGTAATTTTATAAAATAATTATCGTATTGAAATAAACATTTAAAATAAAAATAAAATCGTAATCAATATTTAGTCAAATATCGTAACATTGTTATAAAAATAAACAATATTTTATTAAACTATAGTGGTATATTGAACATTTTACCAAGAGTTTTGAGAAACAGTACTCTTCTTGATATAATTAAGTCAATAGTTGACGGTCTCAAATTAAAATAATGTACAAGGATTAAAATTTTATTTTTTATTTTTAAAGATTAAAATTAGATGTAATATATATAAATTAATGTAGGCATCATATATTTTTAGTTAGTCGGAAATATTATATAACAGCGCTAGTTACACTGTAATCTAGCGCTATTATATAATATTTCCGACTTACCATGCTATTAAAAACCCATCCTTACTATGCAATAATTCCGCTTAACCTTTCGACTCGTTTTAATAATTAATACCGTTTTAAACGGCTGGTTAAGCAACTAGATGTAAACTTTAAACCTAGCACAGTTACAGGAAAAGATTAAAGTAAAGGTAAAAAAAACACACATAAAAAAGAGAACAACAACACTTGGACAAACGGGATTCAGGCGCGTAAATAAAACGCTAAAACCAACATCGCACGAACGTTCGGTTTTGGGATAGTAAACGCTTTAAACCTGGTGGCCCGTACCAAAGGAAAGGCTTTACTGCATTATTTATTCTAGGAAAACGTTGTAAAACGAACGGTGGACTTAGTCCTGGGATATGTCGATTCGCGTAAGTTGAATCTATGACCACAACTCACTTTGAAAGATTAAATCCGGAGTTTAACAACCGCTGGGAATATTCTCGCCTGATGTACAGTGTACATATGTGTGTATAATGCAGTATGTAATACTATATTTTAACAATTCACGTATGCTTGGAGAGAATTAGGGTTTAAATATACATATGCATATGTGTCTCGGGGCTCACAACAAGTAATCCGCAAATAATGAATCGTATGATTTGGCAACAAAAGTTTTGAAATCGCTAGAGCTTTTGCGCGGTCGAGAAATTTTACGTAACGAAAATTTAAGATTTTGTAATCATTATTATGTATTGTATTATAAAAGCAAATATATGCACTAGGCCAAATAATGTAAATCCATATTTTTTTAATTATAATAAACTAAAATTAATATTTTTATTTAAAAGTTATTTTTTCCTATAGGAGCTTGTGTTTTTTTGTAGGCCACGGATCATAAATAATGCTTAGGAGATCATGATATAGGATTTTGAAAGTAAAAAGAAAATTAAAACAATAACATATAGTCTAATTATAAGAAGAGACTATTAAAATATATTTTAAAAATCAATAGTAAAATAAATATTATTAAAAAAATGATATTTGTTGATAAAAGCTTTATATATTTTAAAAGCATGTAGAGTTTTATATATATTAAATTAAAAGTGTCAAAAAAAATTTACTTAAAAAAGGAATTCAGGTTGAGCCAGATTTTTTGTAACTAATCCGTGTTTCATAATATTATATATCATGAGTATAATAAACTATTTACATTCATACGATTAGATTATTATCTTTCAAAATACATTTTTTATAATATAGCAGGTATAATTTCACCTTGGCTACAAAATCGTAGATCCTCTCATATGCGTATTTACATTTAAATAAATTTACATATAGATTAAAATTTCTCATCTTAAACTATAAACTAGCATAAAAGAAGTTGAAGCACGTACGATGTCCAGTTTTTCACCGGTAACCCTTTTGGTCTTAAAAAAATCCACGTGCTCATAAAATAGTAGATTATTACGCACGTGCGTATACATAAATACTTCAGACGCGAAATAAAATCGTTCGTTTACACACAATATAAGATCATAGTTTGTATTTCCGAGCGAAACACCCCAGGGACAATTGTGTAAAGATTTATAGGTCCAAAAAGGTTACGGCCGTTTATTTTCTCTGCGATTTTATCTTAGTGGAAGGCTAGCGCCAAGTTCCAGATTAAAATTAAATTTTTATTCTATTTGGGTAGCATGTATACATACATGAAAATTTATACTTTGTGTCGTTTGAAAATAGCACGTTTGAAACAAAGAGCTATGCGATCGTTTGGAACAAAGCACAAAATCAATTTTGTGTAAAATGATATTGTATATATGGTCGAAAAGAGTTGCTATAACAAAATAAACAGAATGTGGACACACATACACGATGAAGATATATGTGAGGTTTATAGGTGGCTTAGAAATAAACTTACAGCTCACGGTGTAATTCTTTAGAATTTAATGATGAAAAATGAAACAGGTGTAGAGACGACGTAACGTAAGTTAATGTATAAAAAGGAAAAATAATAAATAAGAATTTGTGATATTGATTTTCTATTTATTTAATAATAAGGTACTGCTTTTTATATGACAGGCAGATTAAATTCTGTTCTACTATGCTATATATAATACATTAAATAAAAGCTATATATTAAGGAAGTTAATTGAAAATATTTAGTTTATTGAAGAGAATAATAAATGTAAAATTTTATTTAATTACAATTATATTTATGAATTCGTAGATTTTAGTTTATTTATTTTATTAAAATAAGTATTAAAAAATGTATAAATAAGTAATATCGCTACTGTGTTTTCGTATATAATATTTTGACGCTACAAAACCAATTTTTTGTGACACTGAAAATTTCTACACACAAAATATTTATAAACCAGTATAAAGTTGGGTTTAAACATAGCTCAAGTTCAAGCATATTAATAAAAGTTAGGTTTAGTCACAATAATAAAGTTTATTTATTTTATAATTGTATGATAAATTTCTATTCACCTTATAATTATAGAATTTTTGATTTAATCATTTGATTTGACGCAATTTAAAATAACCAAAAGTTTAAGCTAGTGACAAACATGTTAAACTTTATATTAAGTTATGTTTATTTAAGATTAATTAAAAATTATTTTAGGGTCATTATTGTTTTTTATTTACTCTATTATATAGCCTTATCAATCATAAGTACTTAAGCTAGAGGAAGTTATTATTTGTTTTAACTAAACTCCCAAAATTGTCCCAGTATGTGAAAAAAGTATTATGGTAAGTCTATATATACATATTAACAAAGTTGTGAAAGAAAATATAAGACAATATCAGTGTTTTCCCTTCCTCAAGTTCTATTACTTATCAGGCACAGATTCGATCAGATATTTGAGAAACACGGTCGAGATAACATTGCCTGCATACATATGTACGTGTCAAGATTAAAAGAAAACATATTTGAGGTTCAAAGGCGAAACTTTTCCTTTCTACGGTTCAGTTGCTTTTTATCCCAATTTTTTTTTTGGGTAGTGTTTGCTCAACACGAGCCGTTTGGTGTGCAAAGTGGCAAAATATGTTAAGCGAAAACATTTATCGCCTTTATGCGAGAAAACACCGGCGCCAGATATCAATCCATTCGAAAAATTAAAAACGAGATTAGCACCAAGGCGAGGTGCAAAAGGAAGAACCTTCACCTTTTTACTGTCGATTTATTCAAATTTAGCAGGCAGCCTCCGGTACAGCAGGTTGTTTATCAAAACACCGAGGGACCATTTTCTATCTTTATGGTCTCCCTAACGTGCCATCGTCTTGGATCCTTCTTTAGAAAATTTTCCGAATCGTCTGCATTTGCATCCACCCCCTAGAAAACGGGCGAAGATTAAAGGGGCAGTAATCAGCTAAAAAGTTTAACTTGAAAAAACGCTTTAAAAATATTGGCGTATTTACCTGGATTGCTTTTGTTTTGTTTATGCAATAGGCAGATTTAAATGTTATATACTGCAGAAAATAATTTGACAAATTAAATAAATATTAAATTTGCTTATCTGTGTTCGATTTTTTTTAATTTAAATGTAAAAATTTAGAGTATATAAACATTTAATAGTATTACAAAGTTAACATTTTATTTTTATCAGTATAAATGTTTTGCATGCAAGAAAATCTATATTGAATCTAAACATATTAGAAAAAAACAGGCCATTACTTTATAAATTACGATGGTAGTAAAAGCTGTTTTTTAATATTTGTCTGCTAAAAACGTATTTACTGAAACGAGCCTCAAAGGACATTGCGATACAAAATGGAGACAAAAAAAGTGCAGCAATGTGTAAACAGTTTGAGAACATTGTTTTAATCTTGAGATATATAAAAGACGACTAGACTTTTTGCAACTTACATTTGCTTGCGAAATATTTAGATTTTAAAATGTATAGTTTTTTAATATTGTAAACCTTTGGGGTTTGATACTAAATACATTATTACAAAATCAATGTGGCACTTCAAATAAAAGAGCATGTCATTTATAGAACGTCAAAAATAATAAAGGTGTTTTTTTAAGAAAAAAAATAGTCATCTAGTTTTGCAATAAAATCGATATAGACTAACAAATAAAAAATAAAATCTAATCAGGAAAAGAGTGTCAAATGAACTCGCTAAAGATGCATCATTATGTTTAGATTTAAGATAATACATATATCATGTTGTGATGTTATATATTTTAATATAATACGATTAAAAGTAAGATTTCATCCTATTTAAAATATTGCAAAATAAATATTACAAGCTTTAATTTTATGAATATATATTATGTCAATAACGCAAATGAACGCAATTAATCCAATAAATAAAACAGCCCGATCTAAATACTTCGAGTTACAAAGAAATTTTGGGTTCCCATATTTATACTCGAAACGTAAAGAATATTGTCAGTAACAGCTGTTAAAGCTTCACAATTTGCATATTTATACAAAAATAAAGATGTTTGAGGAATATAAAAGACAATATTTAATTTAGCCGAAAGGCAAATTTTAGTGCGTTATTCTGCATATAGCCCTCATACATTTTTGCAATCTGCTGATTAAAACGCTCTTTCTTATGTAGCAGTATTTAAAAATGTAGCAATCGTAAAACATTTATAATTGTTACAAATTTAATTTTAGACTAAAAAAAAGCTATAAAAATATTTTAAAAACCAGAAATTTTTTTTAAGAAATGAGAATTCTAGATTTAGAACTTTTCTCAAAAAATTCTTGCTAATTATTAATAAAAAACACTAGTTAGAACACGTATTATTTTTTTTGCAATGTATAATTTTTATTACTGAATATATAAACTTTTATTTATCATCTTTTTATTATTGCCAATAAATGTGGTTTTGTGGATTAAAATAGTTTTTAAAGATATTAATATTTCTATACTATTAAAAAAAAAATATTAAATAATTCATGAACATCTGTAAACCAGACATTCCTAGATTCTCAGTTATCATAACAAAAATATGTAAAATACTTCAGCGTATTTGAAAAACGCCTAATTTTCAAAATATATAATGAGTAGACCTTTCTAAAATTACAAATACTGTATAACCCACGTCCAATTTAGCATTTCCACGTAATTCCTATGATATCGTATTTTTTTATTAAAAAAAATTGCGACCCACCCGGCATTTAATTATAAAACACCTCACACATTCTTCGAGTCCAACATAACTGTTATTCGAACTCGGGCAGTAATAATAGCCGTGCTCGGTATCTCCTAGGGGCAGTTTATTACCAGAGAGATGGTAGTTTGTACCGATAAGACCGTGTCCGCGCCCAGCAGCCGCCATAAATAAAACTCAAACGGGCGACTCGAGAAATTATTTCCTAGACGCTAGGATAATGGATGATAATACGCGGGCGGACTAGACTGGGGGAAAACTTACGTGTAACTACTAGAGGATATGCTTTTACAGGTGCTGAGTGAAAACTCGTAAATTTTTTGTACGCACACACATATATGTGTGTGTGTATATATATATATATATACACACACATATGTGTGTGTGTGTATATATATATATATATATATATATATATACATATATATATATATATATATATATATATATATATATATATATATATATATATATAAATATATATTTTTCGATATTTCGGTTGTGATACTCCAGCCATGGTCACGAAATTTCAAAAAAATATAATAGAATTACACATATAGCATACGCTCAGGAAATTTTAGAAAAAAAAAATCAAAATTACGCACAAGATGATGGTCCCAATACCAGTGGTCGAAATGTCGACAAATGCGCAAAAAGCTGTTAGCTTAAAATTTCCACTGTGCTTATTCATAGGTTCTAAATGTCTGTTCAGCTGAGTTTCACGTTGTATAAACATATTTTAATTATGCTGATGCCACACGGAATCAACATCTCATTTCTTATTTATTACTCTTTGTAAGAATTTTATAATATTTCACTGCTTATATAATTCCGCTTTCATATCTCACGTCGGACAGCTTCTGGTCTCGCTCACTTTGTACAACTTCTTTAGTGGCGCCGAAAGTAAGCATTATTTTGAGCTACAACGAAAACGAGTCGACCAACGTGATATCTGCTTTACATTCTAAAATTCCATGGCTAATAAACCACCGCCGTAACACGCCGCGAACTCGTCTCTCATAACTACAATGCTATCGCGCCACCGTGTTCAGCGTTAAAATATTCCCACTCCGTCATCACTTCCAAACACGCCATAAACACGTTTTGTGTTTGGGTTCGAGGTGCTAAAAAACGCTAAACGTCGGAGACGCTCCGACTTGCCATTATATGTATACATCGTGCCATATAGTGTATGAATATACGCAGTATATAAGTCGTTTTTCCGCGTTTCCGCAATAATAGCGCCGTTCTCCAGTATCCCATATATTCAAGGACCAGAAAGTTCACGGACTGATGATGTAATTTAAAATTGAAGTGCTAAGAAAATAATCGAAAATGTAAATGTAAATGTGGTGGCAATTAAAAATAATATAGAGAATGTGTTTGGATTGTCTGAATATTTGAATACTACATATTATTAAAAAAAAAGAATATATATTATTATTGCACTAAAACACACTTGCGTATTTAAACAACGCAGGTAGTCGATTTTAATAAGATAAAATGATAGGTATAATTCTGTTAATTTGAATGTATATACATGTAGTAAAGAAGATTATGATAAATACATCAGGACTGTCCATTATCTATGCTTTAAATTTAGTTGGTAATGATTTATTAAAAGGGGCTATATCGGGGCAACAAAGAAAGTGTATATCTTAAAAGTGAATTAAAAATGTTTTACAGTTGTGTTGACCAGATTTTTTTTACCGGTATTATTACAAATGTACGTTGGACTTTTCAATAATAAATAGCTCACCGAGAAAGTAGCATAAGGAAAAATCTTTTTATAAAACAATAATTTTGAAATGAACTGACACTATATACAAAACATGGTACTGGTTTATAACTATTTTTATGTAAACAACTGTTACATATTGGCTACATTTCATTACTAAAAAATTAGGAAAATCAGTAGAAAATAATTTTACAATTTCAGTGAAAGGCATAAAAAATTATAAGGAAAAAATAAATATTAGGCTTAGTGCGCATTAATCTGATCTCGACCACTCAAGATTAGTTCAGCACCACCGACTCCTTTTTTATAACGTTTTATTATTAATATTATTAAATATATTTTTATTTGTTTATAAAATGCCATAATCATAAAATAGATAATCAATAAAGAACACCAAAGGTAGTATTTTATTTATGTATTTAGTTAAATAAGTATTATATCACTATTATTCACGGTTCTGAATGACTTACATTAAAAGGTATTTTTAACCATCAAAAATATTGTAATTCATTTGCCTTTTTTTAATGAATATTTGTAAAATAAATTGCAATAAAAAATGATTAAAATATAGTAACATCCACAAATTTTATTGTCGCTCTGTATACATAACGAGCGCGTGTCGGGCTATTTATGTTTTACCAGCGAGGTTTATTCCCGTAGGAATACAAATTGTTAACCCTCTACTTGGTGGCGGCGCTTCTGGCATAACAATCAGTTGTGCATTCGCTGGAATACAAGGGAGTCCCGCGAAAACAACCGGCGGACGTTTGTTTGCAACCACCCTGTTAATGGCTTAAATTACCAGGGTAGTCTAGTCACTGAGCTAGCAGGCGAAAATGGAAGCTGGAGTGTTATGGGCGTAAACAAATGTCGGCAATGTTAGGTGATTAATATTCCAGTGCGAAAATTGAGAGCTGCACTTAATGCACTTATCGACATACCTAGAATGTTTTGAATTAGCATGAAATGTATTCTAGCTCATATTTTGCCAGATTTAATAATATTTTACAAAAATATTCATATTAAAAAATATATTTTTATTACTTAACTGCAGCCTAATATATTTTTATAGTTAAGTATAACAGACAAACATTTATTAGCGAAAAATATATATCAAAATTTAGTACTTTGCTAACAACATCATAAGATCTAAATACAAAATTGTTTTCGTGGCTAATAAAAAAAGCAAGCATTATTATTTTAAATATTTTTGGAATAAACATTCAAGGCAATGCAATAGTTGTGTTTAAAAACATAAGCAATTATTCAAGAATTCAGTGCTAGCAAAACTTACTTTAGCAATCAGACATAAAATGTCCACATTCCATCAAATAAAAATATGTTTTCTTTTAATAATGTATTATTTCTTAAAATAAATAATAAATCCTTCTGGGATCACAAATAAGTAATTCATCATTCAATAAGAAATACAATGATCTATGTTTCTATTAAATAATGGTATATATTATTGTTTGTATTAGATTAAAAAAAAACGTGACAGAATATGTATATATTTTTTCCTAAAATAGTGAAGTTTGAAGAAAAACGAAAAGTGAATTATATTGAATGTTTACTTTCGAAATAATATTTCTATCTCCAGTGTGTACAATGTAAGCTTTTCCAGGCGATTTCAAATTATTGGTGTTAACTTTATCCTTGAAGCATGTGCATTTTGTTTGCACAAATTTGCTGCACATAAGTATACGATATATTATATGTAAAACGTACATCTATGCCCGATATTAATATTTGTGTATATACATACCAAATGCTAGCGGCGTCTGTGTTCAACATCAATATTACCCGAAAACTTTCTAAATGGCGTATCAACACATACGCGCTGCTGAAAACGGGGTGCTCAAGTGTATTTTTAAAAATATATAAAAGTTTCATTGGTTCATATTCCCAACACATGTCACAAACATGACTGCAAAATATTTTTTTTAAAAAATAAAAAAATAGCATTTGGTTCATTTTTACTTTACATTTTCCGAAAGGTTGACTTACAAATTTCATAGCTAGTTTCATTGTTGTTAACCTAATCTAATATAAAACATTTTTTAATAAATAATAATTTATTTATTATAATATAATATTGACTAGCTTAAGAGAATTCTTTGA
Source organism: Plectrocnemia conspersa (assembly GCF_051122295.1). NCBI lineage: Eukaryota > Metazoa > Arthropoda > Insecta > Trichoptera > Polycentropodidae > Plectrocnemia > Plectrocnemia conspersa. The sequence continues at coordinate 18,795,514 of NW_028277167.1, forward strand.
AATGCATAAATTTAAGGTTCAATATAAGTTTGAAAATATAGGACTAAATGAAAAAAAAACATATTATATGTTATTAGTAATTTGGAAAAAAAAGTAATTTTAATGCATAGTTGTAATAATTTTAATGGAATTAAAGACGCAGTTATTTTACATAGAAAAATAATTTTATAAGGTTTGTATCAAAATCTTCTAAATAGCTGGCGTTTTTGGCCTGCTAAATCGAAAACTATTGCTAAATTCTACACTGTAGAATAAAAAAATATTATTCAACGAATTAAACATTGCTGCTTTGTAACAACAGTGATGCATGTTTCACTATTTGCTGGGTTCTCTAATAAGATGGTCACAGAACTAATCTTATGTTTTGTATGAGTACTTAAAAATAAATAATGTTTTTTAGACTGTTAGATCAAAATTATCATAAAGGTGATTTTTGTCGTGATTTACTCGCCCTACAGATAGCAGCTTTTTTAAGCGATCGATTTATGAATTCTGGTTATCCAAAATGGAGCAAAATCTACGTAAAAAGTAGTAGATATTCATGTATGTATCCAATTTTTTTTCCAGGCTAGATAATTTACACACCAGATTTACTATGGTAATTGTCATACTTTGTAATGATATTCGTCTGGTTTTATTATTAAAATCTCATATATAAAAATACAACAGTGACTCTGATGCCACATATAAAATGTACTTGTGAGTAGTACGTCCAAATAGAATTAAGTGCAGTCTACCCGGAAGGCATCGGTCCGAGCCCGTTATTGGCCATTATTTCGCGGCCGCGCGAGAATTTCATTATGGCTATCCCTTTTATTTATATCCCTTTGTAGCAGGGCCAAGAAACGGGCTTATCACGAGTGTTTGTTCCCGGCGGTGTCTGACGATGGCCGTGTAAACTCGGTCGAGAAGAGTTACGGCTCGTCCAGGCGGCGAAAAACCCTCTTCTAACAATGACCCATCACGCGATATCCACAATTTACATCCGAACATTAAAAATGGTTTAACGGACGTTATGAAGTTACTAAATGTGTGTATGTGTATATGAGATTATGTCTGGTAAACCTTAAGCTTCAAGGTAAAATTTTTGTGAATAGGCGCAATTTAATCGACAGATTACTTTCATTAAATTATATTATTTTAAGAATGTTTTAAAAATAAAGGTTAACTTAAGCTTATATCATTATTTAAACATTACAAAGATGTCTATATATCATACAAATAGTATAATATGATGATATAGAAAAAAAATTTATATTATCCAAATGAAATTTATTCCAAAAAAATAATTGACAATAATCAAAAACACAACTTATGTAGGAGAATATTACAAAAAATTATTATCTTACGTTTTAATTTTAATCTTACATCGTTGGAAGAAACGAGAAACAAGAAAATCCATTTATTTTCTAAACCCCTAACTAAATGAACCAGTACTTTTAATTAAAAACGTAACTTATTTAAAGTATTTTCTAAGTAATCGTACGTCTATCACGCTCTACCTGATCTTAACACGAGCATTTCCAAGATAAAACTTCACACTAATATTTAATAAATTCAGCACTAAATGCACGTGATATAATGTAAAAGTTCCATGCATTAATTACGTAAATTTCCGCAAGTGCAAGCGGGATTTATCGGCGAATAATTCTCCCCTTTATTTAAAAGCTCGTTTATTCCATCTCGTCGTATATCGTTCACTTTTAATAAGTTTCCACCGCGTCTAGCCACCAACACGTTATCTCTATCCGTTTCCTACATCGCCACCTTCATCACGGTGACACTACACATACTACATATGTTCGTGGGCTGTTTAAAAAGTTCTTTAACTTTAAAAATAACATTTCAAATCAATATTTTTATATAACACATATTTTCCGATTTTCTTTTTGTATGTGAGATTGTTTTAGTAGATTTATTTATAAAGCCATAACCAAAAAATATATTTTTTATTAAAAATGTCTCAAAAGATACGTTAATTAAAGCAATAAATAAACACAACACGCAAGGACATAACATAATACAGCACAACATAGTGCAACATAACATATTATTGCATAACCTAATTGAATATAACGCAAGAGCTAGGAGTAACATACTTTATGTTATTTCTAACCTTAGCTTATCCAACTAGACATAAATAAAATAAATATTTTTTATTGGGCATGTCTTAAAGATTCAATAAAATGAATAAAGTAACAAAACACAAAGCAAAACTGCACAGCATATATTTAAACAACCAAGTATGACATAAAACAACACAACACATTATCTTGGATAGGTACATTGTTTTGCATGTACCATTAAATATTATAACACATAACAAAGTATTAATCATGGGTTTAAGTGGCATATTATATGTTATTAAACTTAAGCTAACTTTAAAAACTGTGACTGAAATACGTTTTAATAAAAATGTTTTCAACTATATTGCAAATCTTATGGTAGGCCGATTGACTCATAATACTAAACTTGTTTCGGAGCAAAAAACTATTTTTTTTAAATATAATTTTTTTTTAGACAGTATTATAAAGGTTTTTGAAAGCTCTATTCTGTATCAAAAATTCAAATCTTAATCTTTAAAACTAACATAATTTTCTAAAGCTTCGTGTCAATTTTTTAATATATTAACATAAAATTTAATGGCGCATGCAGAACTATGCCAAAATGAATAAATATATAAATATAAACGCTAAACAAATTAAAACGTGAAATGTTTATTTACTTTCAAATTTATATGCAAGTAATGAATAGGTAATCTATTGATATACTGTAATTTTCTAAAAACAAGTCCAGTCCCTTTTTTAGCAGACCACGTATAACATGTAATTTTCAGAAAGATATATTTCTATGCATTTTTCATACCATAACATGAATAACGACGAATAAATGCCCCGGACTACTGCCACTGGCAATAACTTCTGAGTAATTCGCTCAAAGTCAAAGTTCAGCGACCGAATACATTTTTTTGCGAATTAAATTCAAGTAAAATAATTTAATAATGTCATATGTGCTATTATCAAATGTATTTTAAAAGTATAATTTATAACATTTTTTTATTTGTATGAGAGCTCTGACTTTTTTACATTATAAATATTTATATATAAAATCTTACACAGTGGTATTGCCTACAGGTCGTTGTCCTAGACTTACCAGAGATTTTACTCGAATACTTTTTACAGATTAACTTCAAAGGATTTTTTTTGAGAGGGTTCGTCGATCTGGTGTGAGATATTTTTCCACGTCTTTAGGCACGGTCAACGAGACGAAAAAGCCTGAATGTACGATCTGATTCATCGGATCATGAATACACGCTCTTTCAATACGGTATAATTTATCAATAACGAAGATATGTTAAACTTTAGATTCATGGTTAGGAAATCAGTATGTTTTAACTTATTTATCTACTCATTTACACATTGTTGAGTAATTTAAACAAAATTTTACATATTTTTATATCGTGTTATAAATGTGTATAAATGTATACAAATATATTTCATATGTGTGTTAAATTGTGGGTCATAAAATTTGTTAGTAAAATATATAACCTTGTTGGTCGACCCGTGTATTTATTTTTTTCTCAAATTATTTTTTTACGTATGAAAATTTTTCAACGCACGTTCCACAATCGAGCGTGTAATTTCGATAATGCAAAATGTTATATACAGCTCTCGTAAATTTCGTTCAGGTACAGAAGAGTGATGATGAAGGTTTTCACGCACCGGCAGAAAGCGAGAGAGAGAGAGAGAGAGAGAAAGAGAATAGTCGTGTTTCGCTTTCGGATCACGTACCACTCATTCGCAACTGAAAAAGGTCACATTGAATATAATATTTAGGAAATTGACAAAGTTTTTTTCTTGTATTACTTGTGAGTGCTCTTATACTAGTAGGTAAAAGAAAAAATATATGTTAACACGCCCACCGCTTCTCAAGTACGTACGTAATTATTTCCTTCCGGTAGACACGTACTTCCAAAAGTGTATATTATATAATAATAACGTAATCATGTACATGGACATGTTTTCAACGTTGAATGTATATAAATAAAATAGCAAAAGGTAAAAATAAGTTTTATTCGTGTGTTTGCTGTATGATGTTTCGAATTAGATTATATTTTTGGTAATTTACCTTATTTAGATTAAAGGTTCATATTAATCATATTATAAATTTAGTGTTAAATGTAAAATGCACGCTGATTAAATTTGTGTCGTGAGTTTCACTATCTAAAATATTTCTGTGTCGATTATTTATTAAAATTTTTAAATAAAAATTAATCGATAATTAGCGATAATGGCGGCTGATTATCGAAAGTGTGTTTAAACCCATTTGGGTTCCCCAAGGTTTCAACCTGGGAACTCTGCTTTTCACGTTATTTATTAATGACAGCAGTTACAAATTTATATTTTCTTCTGTATGCAGAAAATTTAAACTTATATAAACGTATTCGATCTGTTGCAGACTCTCTAGATATGTATTATACTTTCGTCAACAGTCTGCCCTTTAGTGTCGAAAAGTGGCAATGTTTCTTATTTATCGATCCTATTTGACATCAGTTTATTGATACGATCCTGGTGGAATCATTTTGTCTAGAAAAACTTTCTCTAGATAAAGAGAATGGAGGTTCTCTCTACTGTAATAAATCTTTCAAGATGCTCGGCTTTAACATAATCATAACCTCATAAAATATTTACTTCTTATATTAATAAAATTATTAAAAATCATAAATATCTAACTAATATTACAATTACATTAAATACTTTCTTTATAACCAAAATAACTGTTTGATTTTTATATATTGTGGTCTTTGTTTATATATTTTCTATTAAAATACCTTTCAGCAAACATATTCAATTTATTTCGTTTCTTTCAAATATGACAAAATGATTATACAAAGAAGATCTTCACGCTTATTGATTCGTAAAAATATTATCAGACCTTTGAATACAACTCAATAAATTCAATTACATGTGTGATATACGAACATCCTTTTCGGCTAAAAAAATAAATGTACAATCACACACCCACACAAGTGCAACATCAATGACTTTTTTATCTCATTTTAAATACCTGTGATGTTATTTTTCGTTTTCGAACGTAAATAACACACGTATATACATTATAAACCTACCCTTGTGTGGAAAACGAGCTTTTCCGTCGAGCTTTTTCTTTACATCTCGTTCGCCTATCAATCAGATCACCGATTTTTTTTTCTACAACAGAAAGCTCTCTCCGCCTATTTCGAGTTTTTCATCGCGAATTTATTTTCGGCGAAAACCTCTCGTTTTACCTCGTTTCGGTTACACCCGTCGATACAAAAATGTGTCGTTATCATCACGCCGTTTTAACGACCGAAGTGGATGTGATAGATCGGTCTCACGTGATCTGATATAATAAACGTAAAAAATAGCGATTATATAAACTGCTACATAAACCCATTAAAAAAGTTTTACATGCTTAAAAAAATAATAAAATTTGCATTAATCTCTTATTTTGTATAAAGTTATATACAGATTTTAATGGCGTGTTTAAAAATGGAAAACGAAAGTGGTATTTTTATGTAGTATATTGTTTCATATATAAATGTCGTTTCTTCGCTCATAGTTTGGCATTTTCATTTTACCATTTTGTATCAATTTTGAGGACGAGGAATATTAAATTCGATTTAAGCTCGTCGAGCCATTTACGCATCGAACGTTTCGAACGAGAAAACGGGAAATAATTGGGATAATCCCTAAAGTACGTAAGCTCTGCGCAAAAGCCTTTTACTTTCAGAGAAAAAAAATAACGTAGTATATTAAGCAACCTGCGTTTTTTTTAAATGTATCGTTTTTCGCCAAAATCAAGTAAAATGGATGGGCGAGGAAATTGAGAGTATATTCATTTACAAAGTGAAGCAATTTAATAATTATTTTTTGTTTAAGTAACTTATTGATAAAGCATATGGGATTTAAGTGAAATTTATATGATGCTAGCAAACCTTTTAAAGTTGAAAAAATTAATAAGCAGCTGATCGTATGCGTACAATTTTCTGTATTTTTATAATACATGTATTTCGTCAGACAATTTTTAATATTAAAACAAAGGCATTGGAACCAATATGAAGAATATTTTGTGTTTGCTTATTTATACTGCACATAGCAACAGAAGTAGACAGACGTACAAAAATAATATTAAAAAAATAATGGTTAGTAATTATGTAATATATTAAATATAAAAACTAGAATAAGTTTATTACATGAAGACAACTTAGCTTATTTTAAATTTGTTATTTTAAGAGAAATACAACGGTTTCAAAAGGTATGTTGTTAAAGCATTATTATACGAACGAAACCTTGATCTCCATCGAGACTTTGCGATGAAGAGAACACCAGACGTCATTCAGAAATTTGCTAAAATGATCACGTGTATGCTGAGACCGTTTATCCCTTTAACTATAAAGATCTAATCAGAAAACTGAAAATTACTAAATCACACGAATTATTACAATTATCATGTTGTCTCTTAGAAGTAAACGAATAAATAAAAAAATTTTGATTTAATATTTTTTAATTATTAAACTCCATTACAATGATCTTCGTTAAAATGAACAATAGCTATACGTTAATTGCCTAACAATTTTGCCACCTTCCGATCGCAATTTGTCCCCTCTGGCTCGGAGAGTCTAGTTTAGCGTCGTTGTTTAATGATGTGGTAACAGAACAGTAGACAATATATTATTTGCCAGAGGTTGCTGCGCCGCATGCGGAATTATTCCCTAATTAGCCTTTGTTGTCGTTATAGTAGTCTTTCTAAAATGACTGGGGAGGTCGTAACAAACCGCACTCCTCGGCATCCCTTAAATCACTGACTTTATAACTTTTTAAAAACCCTCAATATTCAATATAAACCAGATGCACTCCACATATATTTTTCATAAATAAAAAATCATAGAAAACTGCATTTAAAAATTAAAGTTTGATATGACTATTATAATGCTCAAACATTCATACAACATTTAAGTTGATTTCATACAAAACAAATATTTGACTTGTTAAGATATACAAATATAAAGACTTACTTATACAAAATAGAGGCGTTTTTTTCAGTGGTGCTTAGACTTGGTTTACAAGGCCTCATTTGCAGCATTATTGCGTTCATAGTTTGTATTTAAAATGGTCGTGCCATTTTATAATCCCGTCAAGTGTGTAAAAAAATCTATCAAAATTCATGACAACTTGTTACTGTTTATGACCGTGACAATATGAACAATGAAAAAAATACGTTTATGATATATTCATAAATAAAAAGTGAGCTGTTGTTATTTATAACTTGAGAAGCATTTTTTTGGACAAAAGTTTTTAGGTTCACCATATGTATTATGTAATAAGATGAATATCTTAAGCTTTAATTTATGGGTGTTCTTAAAGTATAATGAAAATAATATGTTTAAAAATGTATATTAACTTTCAGTATATTCCTCTTTTTATATAGTGAACGGTTCACGAGGTATCGGTATTCAAATTATCGTTTTTTATGGGTCACCATATAAATTATATTATATGTGCATATGTTAATCTAACTTATGGTTATATCAGGTACTCGTACGCACGAGCACACTACGGCGTGGTTTGACCTCGTAACTTGTTATATTGGTTTCACACAGGATTAGACTACGCTACGTCCAATTTATCTCCACGAGGATGCTGCAGACGGAGTTTCTAAATCTGACCCTAGTGGCATCAATTATGAATTGAGATGTACATATTTAACGAGTGGATTTTCAAATTCAATTCAGACATTGATGAACGTTAGCTAAGGGTATAGGATAAACTAGGAAGTGTGTAAATATATAAAATTATGTATTAAAATATTCAGCATGTTTCCTGTTTATAAATATGACAATAATCCAGAAATAATAGAATCATTTAATATTTATCAATGCGAAGGTTCGAAACCTTTACCGTTGGTAATGTACTTGCTCTTAAAATAGAAATACACGTTTATGTTTATTTATAATATTAGGCTGCTAGGAAAGTGCTTTGAGGGTCGGATTTTAAGTTTCATTTTTTATAATATAAAATCTGTTCTTCGTATTGATGTTAATATTATATATAATATAACTATAAAGTGCATTTTTTAGTCTAATAATTGTAAAAACTAAGCTTGTTTTTATATATATATATATATATATATATATATATATATATATATATATATATATATATATATATATATATATATATATATATATATATATATATATATATATATATATATATATATATATATATATATATATATATATATATATATATATATATATATATATATATATATATATATATATTACATTAATATCTGGTTTAATAATGAAAATAGTGATATTTCAAAAACGCTCATCTAAATTTTTTGTTATAATTTTACTTATTGTGTGTTTCATGCAAGGAAAAATAAACGCAATATCCAAAAGAGGCTTCATAAAAAAAAAATATTCTTAGAGTCCAGAGTATTTTTCACTATGCAGTTATAATATAATGAAAGTGTAATAAATACACTTAAATAAATTATTTTTATCGTTTTAAATATACATATATGTATATATAAAATATCTAAGTTTACTGTTATAATGTCGATGTTTACTAAGAATAGAGTAGTATATATACTAAAATTCAGATGCTGTTTTTTTTAAAGACTATAAAAAAGCAATAAGCCGCATATCCTCTTACTGTTATCGTAACTTTGTTCAGACATTGTTTCAGAGTGAATTAGGTTACTCTTCTTATTCTAAGATCGGTTCAATTTAAAATGCCGACGCTATTTAAAACATTCAATACATTAAGTGATTTCCATCTTGGAGTTGCATGTTAAGTTAATTTAAATGAACAGTGATATGCACTAGAAATGTTAAATAAGCCATTTTCATTTAATGTGCAGTCTTTTTGAGTTCATTACTGCAGTTAAATGTTTCCAAAGGATTCAGAACCTTGAAATTGATGATCACTTAATCCTTTGAACTTGTATTAAATTTATTTTGTCAATATTTCTTTTAATAACGACGCTTTGTTGATGTAGAATTTAGTAATAATACAGAAAATGAAAATTATTGTTTTTTTTTGTATTGCCGTAAACTAATTTCGCTAGTCTATCCTTTTTTTAATGCTCAGTTACTATATCAAATATAATAGTCAAGCGAAATATTGTTAATGTTGATTTTTTTGCTAAGTACAAATTTGTGAAAAAACTTGACCTTTAATAAAAGTAGGGAAGTCAGATTTTCGGTTTTATTAAATTCGTTGGCAATTCCCAAACAGTGTCGTATCTGTAACATTAATGCTATCATTTGGCCTTGTGTTTGACACTCCTGCTTTAAAGTGTAACGCAAAACTGATATTACACAATAAAATATAGTCAAATTAGCGGTATGCGTTTGTTAAATTCCAATACATTTTTTTTATTCTAACGAAAGCATAACAGCTGAAAAATTTTCAAATTAAAAAAATTCACATAAAACGGTGACGTTTAGTCTCTTCACTAATAAATCAAAAAGGTCCAATCCAAAGGTTAAATAAGTTAGGTAATGAAACATGGGCTCATCTACCATACTCATAATATATTTCACATATAGGGTAATAATCATTGAGGCATTTCGTTAATTATTAACTGGGATTTGTCTTAAGCAACTTAACTGCCACCGAAAGTGGGTTTAGGGATTTTATAACTACAAACCTCAGAAATAAAACACAATCAGAATACATTATTTTGTAATCATTAGTGTAGTGGTAATTTCATATAAGTATAAATTTAACTAAAAAAATCTTTAATTATTTATTTATTGTAAATAATCCATAAAATTCTAATGCGTTCCAAAAAATGAAATGACATGTATGGTTATTATATTGAACTATTAAAACAGCTAACAATCAATATATGTCACTTTTCACGACATAATTTTTTAAAATTATTTATCCCGATGTTCATCTTAAAAACAAGAAAAATCAAAGAAACATTTATCTACAATTATCGATTGAATTTAAATTTATAGAATATAAATAACCCTAATTACGATCCCTCAGACAGAAAAAAATTAAAAAGACTAATACTGAGATCCTACGTGTATTAGTCACCACTTATACCACTGATATTTATATTTTACTAATAACCAAAAAATAATTTTCTAATGTTTTGAAAATAAATATTTCAATGCAAAATATTTATTAACTTAAAAAATAGATTTCTACAAAATATGTATAATATTTAAATTTATAAAACAAAATTGCAGTGTAATATTTACATAATATTTATATGTTCGCGATAAATAAGCTGCGTAAATTTTGTAAAAAGCAAGTAATACATTTTTTTTGTTGAATACATATAAAGATTTTCTATAAGCTGGAGTAGCTCATTATTAGAATTTTTTCAAATATAATATGCCATCACAATATTTCCCCGTGAGATCATACAAATGTAGGTAAATCTGTGATGATGAATTAGAATTAAAATTATAAATCATTAATTACAATATCTCAGACACGATAGAGAAACATTATATTTAAAACTTATTGTAAATAAACTTGTGAGTCATTCTTGTTAATGTTTACATACACATTATCAAACATCTAATGATGATTTTTTAAAAAATAAATACTCAAATTTAACCCTACTTAAAGTCATAAAGCAAATGAAAAATAATAAATAAAAACGCCCCTGAAATTCGTATTAAATATTATTGAGTGTCTCAGCTTAGAACCTTTAAAAGGATAGCTTTGTGAAAAATGGTTTGTGAAAATATTTACATAAACGGGAGGAAAGTGTGGACTATATTTTCTTCAGAGCCCATAACTACAACTTAAAAAAATTATTTTGAATGAATGTCGTACTATATTATATACATTATATATTTAGAAGTAAAATGCATAAAATTTGGAATATATGCATTCAATATAGTTATTATTTACACGGAGAATAAGAAAGTGTAATGTAGGGTAGGATAATAGTTGTTTTTTTTAATAAAAATAAAATTAGTCTCATTAACATTTTTTTTTCATTTTTAAATATACAATTTATATGCTAATATAATTTTATTTTCTTTTTATTTGAAAACTAGCTCAAATAACTTTTAATTGGTTTAAAAAAGTTCTTCATTTTATATGTTCATACACATCTTGGAATGTGGTAAGTCAGATTGAGAACACATATATATTCATACTGTAAATAAAAGCGTCGATTTGAAATAATTTTGGAGTATAACAGTCATACCTCCATGTTTTTTTAAGAATATTTAAATAACGTATTGTTTCCTCTTTAGGAAAAGGTCCTCCAGATTTTTTTATTATCTAGGCAGTAAAACAGTACGAGATAATTATTCTCAGTTCTCCAAAATACTAAATGTATTCTCTCTCCATATGTTCAACATCTTTAATTGGTGAAAAATGAAACCCTTCCTGGAAATTTACACAAAGGGGGAGCGCGAATAGATGACAACTCGCTATTATGTTTCCTTAAGTTGCAAAGATAGATATCTTTCATATTACATACACGGTGTTGTAAACCTTTCTGAGTAGATATCGATAAAAAATATACTGTATTTTAGTTTTAAATATTGTATATTTTATTTCATATGTATTGAATAATACTAAGTAAATAAAAACATGTTTGTTCTGGTTATTTCACTTGAATAAATAAATTTACAAATATATAAAACACATTGTCGTGATATTTAAGTAAAAAGTAATGAAAATTAAGATACAATTTTAGTGGTTAAAATTAAAGGTAAAAAATTAAATTCTTTTGAGCTTTAAGTAATAAGAAGAAGCTAAGATCAAAGACTAATTAAAATATAATAAGCTAAAAAATTATAACCATTTAAATATGTGCTGCCTCTAAAGCAATATTTGTTTTGTATTTAAGTTTGTTTTTATCGTAAAAACCGATATTTTAAATAATTGGGTTAATGTTTTTATGATAAATATTTTATGGTCAATAATTTATTATATTGCTTATTGAATATTAAATTAATAAGTTCTCACTTTATTATAAGTGATATATGCTTCTATTAAGAAAAATGTAGACCAGAGTATCAAGACAACCACCAGTTTTGTACTCCTTTTTTTGCGACATTGAAAAGTGTGAGAGCTTTTCGTAAAACGTATCCAGTTTGATAGGTGCTACAAGGAAAGATTTTCGCGCGAAAAGCTCGTATTATTTTCAGTCAAGCAACAAACTGCCTCGGAGCTCGCAAATGGAAAAATAATTTATTTTATTCAAAGCTCTCGCCGAGATTTTTTATTCTATTTATTAAAACGCGTAATACGAGCGACATGCGAAATAGCATGTTTTTTCATTTAACACATTGTGTTAAGTTGTAAATTGAATCATACGACAGTGTCAGATTTAAGCAGTGTGATAATTGATTGATCAATTTGAGGCGTGGCTGATTTAATTCCGATCACATCATCACCATTAACTATACACCCTAATTAGTTCTACAGAAGGTATATTGGTTCGTTGCATGGCAACTATTCTCTAACTGGGTAATCTGATTATCTAGTTTCACTCATATTTTATGGAAATGTGGCTAGAACTATATTACTTTAATTGCGCCACTTCAATATGTTGAAAAACAAATTGTAGAGTATTTTGTTATTACGTAAGCAAAAAATAATTTTAATCATTGTTATTTTAAATTATTTAAAAATTTAAACGTTAGGAGAGATCTTCAGAAAACTTGATGAAATTATTTAATAGCATTACATTTCTGATACAACTTTAATTTTGTGATATGTTTTGATTCTAAAATCAATCCTATCCCAGCTTATGGTAGATAAAGTTGTTGGTTTTTTCAAACGGATGAGATCATACAGTAAATTTAATCACTAATATTGTCAGATCAGATTAGTCCTTTGATTGATGAATTAATCGTGTCCAAGGCGTGGCTTGTTCTGTCCAAATTATAACGCAATTGACGTTAACGGCAATATCGAGCAAAATGTTACCCCTGACTGTTTCAACTCAGATCACGTGATTTGATTAATAAGCGCCACATGTATGCATTAGCTAAATAAATACTGTACGACCATGTCGATATTTATCTGCGTTACTGATCTAGATTTAGCTATGATGTTTTTTCCTTATTTGCTCGATACGTTCTGTTTACAAATTAATCGTTAATTATGTTGCTGCTCTGTTTTCACAAACGACAAAAAAAATAAACGCGCACACATACAGATACAAGAGCTTTTTGCTTTTAATAGTGGCAAAAGCTTTTTCGTTCGTTTGCACGCCAAGCGCTAGTAATGAGTATAAATATTAATTTTGCCAAATGCATGCGAATCGAGTGTGAACGGTCGAAAAATAAATGGATCGAGTGCAAATTAAAATTTTATAGCAATTGATAAAATTATGTTTTTATTCATACAAAAGCAATGAACTATAGGTACCTTATGTTATTATCTCATATTTAATACTTTTAATTTAAAACACTAAAAAAATTCTGTAATTGGTATTAAATCATTAATTATAATTGTTAATATTTTATTATAAAAACATATTATAACCTATAGTTATATTAACTTAAAAAAATATATTTAAAGATCCTCATATAATAGCAAAACTTGTGAATTCAATACCTAAGTTAAATATTTAAGTACAATATAATAATGCATTAAATGTAATATTTAGTAAATTTATATTAGTATAGTAAAAAATTTATAACATAATACATAAGTTAAAAACAGGAACCAGTACTAATGAATTAGATGTAAATATAAATAATAAAGCTTAGGAAATTTTAGAAACTACATTCAATTATTTAGTAAATAAAGCACTCTCCAAAGTATTTTTTTTTAGCTCTCAGCATCTTTAAATTAAGCTACATTTCAAGTTTGTACAACGGATTTTAGTCTTAAAACTCTTGCTAAAATTTATTCATATAAATAAATCGAAATATTTGATTTATTAGTAAGCAATAAAATATTTCCGTCGATTTTGCTCACATAATTACACCAGTAATGTAAACCATGGTAAACAATTTGATCTTAGTTAATACTGTATATAGCAATTTTTACGTTCGTTTAATCTGTCACGTTGTAACAATACAATATTTACATGTTTTTTGTTGCTATTTGTTTATATTACAACTTATGTTGTTTGAGTGGAAGCGTAACATGATACTTTATTTTATTTGTACGTGCTGCTTCTTGAGCTGAGAATGTGCTCAAACATTTCTAGTATTTACTGTTTAAATCCAGAAATCTAGGGTAGAATATGTGTGTGAAAGACTAGTGCTTTAAAATAGATCTAAGCTTTGATTACTTTTTACGTCTGAGCTTTACGTGCGTAAATAAATAATTTTATTTGTATTTTTACACAGATAAATATGATAAAAAACATCATAATTCTTATGAATATATTAATTTGTCCGGTTTATATAATAATAAAAGTTAATTCGATCTAAATGCTTGAGGTGGCAAAAGGGTCATTCATAATATAATATTATATTTACCTTATGAAAGCAACTTTTTCAAGTAACACCATCCATCAACGTGCGACCGTATTTGTTTTTTCTTTGCCGAAAAAAACGCACTTCGCTGACGTATATTAAAAAATATGATAAATTAGGGGTAAGAAATATATGTATATAATATTTTAAAATGGGCCAAAATTATGATTTTTTGTTGTTGACTTTTCAATGTTATTCATTTGAGATTTTCGTACATAGATAGATATATACAAATGGGTTATTATATTAAAGAATACATTATACAAAATAAACTCATAAAATTTGCTTGTTATCGATCTTACATTTCAACATGTCAGGCGCTAGCCTAATGCGTTACAACACCTACAAACAAGTAGTGAGAGAACAGATTGAAACCAAAGTCTGTTCATCAGTGACCAATAGTTTATTATACATACATTTTCATATAGCATTTATTATATTATGATATATGTTCATATGAATTTATCTTTAATTAACTGTTAAATAGGCATTAGATCGCAATAAAATTATAATACATCTCTCCACTTTGAGTATTGTGCTGAATACTACTATTAAAAAAAAAATGGATAGTAAACTAAATTAAACAACAGTATTTTGGATCAAATATCGGTTTGTTGTTTTTAGCTAATATTATATTTTATTGCACTTATTGCTTTTTTAGAAATTAGGGAATCTCAGTAAATGTTAATATAATAAAGTATTAAATACCCAATACTACTTAGATTTTTTCTTGTCTATAAATTTCTCAGATATTTATTGTTAACACTCTGTATACATTTACCCACACGTAGAAAGCATGTACGCGTATTTATTTATTAAATGTGACTTGGTCCCTTGGCATGGCGTTGCAAATTGTTCTCTTTGTGTGTTCGCCTGTCGTTTTCTGAATCCCTTTGAGTGGGTCTTGAAATTGTTAATTTTAATTTTTTCCACGTTCTTTCATAAAACATAAAATCTGCTTTTGATGGCCGCGATAATAAAGCGAGCGCAAGTAAACATTCTTAAAGCTAAGCTTAGTCTTAAGTATTATTCAATTTTACTATAAAGAATCTTGTGATTAATGACTAGGATAAAATTGTGAAAGTTCAATATTTAACTAATATAATCTAGTTGTAATTTTATTTAAGGAAATAGTATCATAATAATGTATATTATCCAACGCTTAAGAAATATGTAATTGCTCAAGATATTCATATATAATATATAGTGTAAATCCGAACAACACTTTTAATGCCACTTTACTTTTACGATTTAGCTATACATATTTGCATTAAGAATATAATCATAAAACATCGTAAAAAATTGGACAATAAATCTACAAAACTGTGAAAATGAGATACTACTTTAAGTTGACAATATTATATATAAGTATACGCAACACTATCTGTGACATACAGAATTAGTTTGTACAATTATAAATTTTAAAAGTAAACAATTATTATTTTCATTAATTATTAAAATTAATACTTCATCAGTTATTATTATATACATAGGTACAACAGTATAATATTTTATCCTAACTAAAAAGATATAATATTGAAACCAGATAATATTTGATATACTAATAATAGAAGGCTTTGTAAATAACATGCCAACATTTTAAAATAAATACGACATTATTACTTGAACCACTGAAAAGCGGCATTAAGTTATTTCAACAAAAGCAGGATTATATTTTCTGAGAGCTCTGAGTCTTGTATTTCGAATACTAAGATTTTTACCGTTGCATAACTTTCAAACCAGTAAGTTTTATTTAAGATATTTTTCAAATTTGTAAGTGAATTTAAATGGAAAGCTATTTTAAAAATTGCAGAGAGTTATGAATTCACTATTGATATATTATATATAAATAGTATATTAAATAAGCTTTTATTATATATAGGTTTTACATTTAAAAAATTAAATTGTAATTGAATTAGGCATTGTTTTGAAGACAATTTTTTATGCAATCCATGTATCATAAATTCTCCTGACATTATAAATATAAATAGCTAAATTCTGTTGTGTCCTTTTCCTCGTACTTCTTCTACTTTGATGTTTTAAATATTCAAAGTTCCCACCAGAGGGATGTGTGACTCAATTGTTGAAAGACAAAAAGGTCGCACGGAATGAATACAAAGCGTGCGAATTGAAGGAAACACGAAACCAGCATATATCACATGGAGGTGCCTAACTGCGCCGTCGAGGTTTTGGGAAAATGTACCTAGTTTACATCGGCGGTAATGGTAATGCTTAATTAAGCTTGAAAGTCTAATATTAAAATCCTGCGGGAGGAAAATTTTAAAGACGGATTAAGGTTAGATGCGCACGATCGGGTGGAATAAGTAAAAAATTCTTTTACTTGAAGATAGCTCTTTTGCTCGATTGACTCGAATTTAGAATAATAGTTTAAAATGTAAATAAAAATCCTATAATATTTTTTTAAACGAATAAATTATAATACAGAAAAGCGTTCATGTGTTAACCACTGACTAATCTTAGGTATATATATTTTTATATTGCCATCATCGATCTACCTCTCAAATGGGTAAACACGTGTGCGATCGTTGCGCCACTTTAATTACCATATTTCGTTGCTATTAAATTTAATCTGCCGTTAATACCATTTATCTAGTAAAATTCTAAATTTAAAAGCATTTGGTGTACTTAATACTGTAACGATTTTATATATCTAATAGAAGAGTATAGCTGTATATGTATGTTTAATTTCAGGGACAAAAACTATTGTACGTTTTAAGAAAGTTTTTAAACATTCTGTAATAAAATAGAATTAAAAAAACTTTGTGAAAATCCAACCATTGCAATATATTTAACAAATAAGTTGTATTATTAATGTAACTTGCGATTGAAAAGGACATTGTATAATTTTAGTAATTTAAAAATATTATTGCAATTTTGTAAGCAAGCTATTTGTGTTTTGTATTATATTCAAAGAATATTACATTAATGTATTTTTAAAAATATAATATTTTTGGATATGGCCAGAAGTGATTGCAAAAGATATTATCGTTAAATCCAGAAATAATGAATTTTCTCAAATTATTAATTTAGCGAAACTATTGGGAGGAGAAGGGCTTGAAGACTAAAATATTTATAATTGTCTATTGTTAAGGTAATAACTACAAATGAATTAATTAAGCATATTTTAATATCTGAATCAGATCATAAAAGTAAAATCAAATCCCTCAGTGGATTTGTCAAACTATCATTATTTATTGAAAAAAAATAGACGAAGCTCTCCAGCCCAGAAAATTTTTTGTTAAAAATTGATCCAAAAATAGAACATGCTCTCAAATTCCAAAGAGACCTGCGAAATACTTGTGCACGGTATGAAAAATATACAAAAATATACGAAAAATAAAAATCAATCAAGTATTGCGGAATTTTGAAAAAACTGACCAATTCATTTAATAATGATGAAAGCGATTTCAAACCAGTTATGAAGAAAATGGTTAGAATATAAGAAGACATCAGCGAAAATTTTGATAAATAAATTTTAGTTTTATTCCAAGTTTTAAAGTAATAATGTTGTGTTGTTTTATAAAAAAATATTATGTTAAAAATACTCATGACGTGTTACATAAACCTACTATAATTTAAAAAATAGAATTTTAAGTAAATATTTTTTATATAACTGCGCTGATTTTTCGGAACGCATCTTCATTTACGCGGTTTTTTATACAATGGAACCTATATTATGATTTTGTATGAGTTCCTTGTCTTTTTTACGCGGTGTTTGGAAAAAGGTATTTACCGCGTAAATCAGTGGATGGGTGTATTTTGATAAATGAAAAAGTAAGTTGTATTTATATAGTAATATGATTAAAAAAATTATTCTGAGACCTCTAAGTATTGCTTTGTTATTTTGGATGAGAATAGTCAAAAGAACACAACGAATCGATCTACTTTGATTGATTATAGAATGTTGGGTTATAAAAAAATTTAAAACTTTGTATTAATAACTGAATTGTAGAGAAAATTGTCAATAAAAACTGTTTCTACTTTACATTTTTTTATATTACAAATTAGAAAAAATCTCTATAGATTATTTAAAAAACAAGATTTAAATTTGACTAAAGCAAAGATCAAAAAAACGTTATTCGAAGATTTTTTTAAATTTGACTCACAAGCTACATTGATTTTGATTAAATATAATGTAATCTTATTTTGCTGCCACAAATTTCTATATGTATTTTCTATAACATAAAGAACGCAATTTAAATGTCCCTGGCTTTTCATCAATGCAGATATTTGTTTTTGAAAACGCTGAACTAATAAGTCATTACTAATCTTACTATTTTGATGTAACAAAGGTACTCCGTATTTTCAACATAAAATTAAAAGAATTTTACGTTTCTCAATAAGGTTTTTTCCATTCATTTTCAAAACTTACTTTTTTAGAATCTTGAATATAAATAAGCTTTTATGAATATCCAAAAAATATTAATTGTTAAAATAGTTAAATGATATGTGGTTGGCCTGTATTAATAAGGGTTAGTTTAAAAATTATTCCTGTCATTGCTGGGGCATCGTTTGTGCAAAGATCAATAACCCATGTCCAATCTAAACTGTGTTTTATAAAATATTTGTTTAGTACTCGAAATATTTCTGAGCTAGTTGAGCTTTTTGGTAAATTCCAAACATTTAAAATTTTCTCATGAAATTTGTCAATATATATATATTTAAGAAACTCTATCAACACAACACCTTTAGATATATCAAGTGACTCGTCGATGTAAAAATAATATAAAAATAGAAATAAATATTATGGCACATTTTACACAAAATAAATAAAAAAATAATATATGTATGTGTAATATCACAGTAACTAGTTGTCAACTCATGCTGTATGATGGTGTTATTCCAGTGAACG
Source organism: Plectrocnemia conspersa (assembly GCF_051122295.1). Taxonomy (NCBI): domain Eukaryota; kingdom Metazoa; phylum Arthropoda; class Insecta; order Trichoptera; family Polycentropodidae; genus Plectrocnemia; species Plectrocnemia conspersa. Next base: position 18,814,863 of record NW_028277167.1, read on the forward strand.
TGAAAGCCGTGTCGTTCACTCCTTTAAATCAATCTTTAAATAATTATTTGTAGGGATCAATAATTGGGTGCTACTGACTAATAAATATCGTTGAGATTATATTTAGTTCTTGAATTAAGAATAATAGTTTTCAAAACAAGGGATCCATAATTACGATTCGGAATATGACACATTGTATTATCTTGTAGCTGCCGGGCAAAAAATTGGAAAACAATTTGTTTTTTCTAACTTTTAAAAATCTATCTTTTTCGGTTTTATATTTATATTTTTATTAAATGCATATATACGCTTATATTTTATTATTTAATGTAAATATATTAATCTGTTACCCATTATACCTTTATGGATCATCTTGCATATTAATTAATAGCCACCCATAATGAGATGCCTGTTAGGATGTCACGATTGTCATGGCATCTGTATTGAAATGTCATGACAGCAGCCACAATTAGCACCAATATTCGGTCCTCTATCAATATAGTGAAAGCACAATAGTTTGTAGTGAGAGCTAGTGGAGGCCAGCCTGAAATAATCGAGTACGATTCGTTCCGAGTTGTGCCTCTCTGCCAATGTTTAGGGGCATTAATTTTGTATATTGCCCCAAAAAAGGCTATTCATTTTGCGGGTCGGGTAATGCGTTCTTGCCGCATAAATTCCCCCCGCATAGTCATATAAAATAACGGGTTGCTTCCCTTTTTCTTTTTTTTTTGCTCCTCTTTTATGTAAGGGAGATATGTCGAGCAAAACCTCGGACTAAAGCTTGATGCAACTTTAGGATCATATCTTTAGCGATACCAATATGTGTTAATCACGTTAATTAACGAGATTAATCCTACACTTATTAGTTTTTTGATAAAAGTAATTAAAATCATGTGTATATGTCTCTAAAACATATTTATATTTCATATATTATTTAAGATTTTAATTCGACTAAATAATATATTTTTATGGCTATTATTAAAATACTTCTTGGAAAAATAATATTATCTTATTTTACATTCGCTTTTTAAATGTATATTTTATTATGAAATGTACAATAAAATTCTTGATTAAATTTTGAATCTTAAGAGACTATTTAAAAATATTTCACAGAATTCAAGCTAGATTTTTTTTGTGATTTCCAGGTAATTGTCGATCGAGAATTCTATGTACAGAATCTCTAGTAGGTACTTATAAATAATATTACAATCATTTTCTACGTTATTGTACGTGGGATTTAAGCAAAAAGGGTATAACGATAAAAAATATTTTATTATCAAAATAACGTGTAGTTCCTACGTGAGTAGACACAACCCATTAAAGCAACATTTTATTATGGTTGCAATGTTTTTATACATTAAACCAGTAACCTTTTGAGCATTGTATAGTGTCGATAATACAGCTATAGTGATTATTTAAAATCAGTGCATTGTGTTGAGTATTTTCTAACAAAGAAAAAGCGTTATTTAATTCCTTTATAGATTTTGCAAAAGAAATGCTGCAGTTGCAATACATGATTATTATAAATTTTATAAAATTACTATTTTATTTATGTACAAATAAATTCTATTTCGGTATTTCTTTTATTATCGGTACTCAATTTTACGTTGTATGAATTCTTCATGAACATGTTAGAAAATATTTAGTGGGTATAAAATATAATTAAAATGGTTTTTTATAATGTTTACAATGATTCGTAAAATATTAATATGTAAGACTATGATAAAAATAAGAATATTATTACAATAAATGTTTATATTTGTATGCTAAGTATTTTTTTAATCGTTTTTCGCAACTGTATATTAGTATCTGTCTCGTTTATATGATAATCATTGACACTTATGTATCCATGGACAGGGTGTCTAGACTTTTGATAAGCCCTAGCATTTCTGACGCAGATATTCATGAATATGCGAACGTCTATTTTCACGTCATTATTTAAAACCCAATTTTATTGTATAAACCATAAGTAAATTTATTACAACATTTTTTTTGTTTGTCATTTGTTTATGTTAGCTGTATATCTATATAGACATTTTATTTATTTTGGCTATTTGTTTGTTATAACCACTTTCTATTGGTCTTCGACCTAAGTATAATTAAAATACATATTAGCTAATAATACATTCATATCCAAATCAACGTTTACACTATAAAATTTTGTTTAAGTAAAAGTGCATGGCAAAAAACAAGACTTTGAAAAAAAAACGAAAGCATATCAAAAAAATCATTTTAGCATTTTTGAGCACTTCAAAAACAAGAATAGAAAAATCTTTGTTGTTTGTATTGAAATCAATTTGATTTGTTGAATTTGTTTTTTTTAATAACTGAAAGATTCCTAAATTTTTATTTCAACTCAAATATTATTTTCTGTTAAAAATAACTACGGAATTAAATTAATGTAAACTTTTTTTGCGTTTACGCAATGCGTCACAATGGGATAAACATGATCAACAACTCAGTCTGTTAATCAGTGATCTATTTTATTGATTTCAAACTAATATTACATATTAAAAAATGCTTGTTACGATGTATGCGCTAGATTAATTTTCTTTATACTATTTATTATGATATTTATCCGTAAGATAAAGAAATATTTCTATTGAAATTAAATTATATAATAATTACTAATTTTGATCTAACCAAGACGATAGAAATTAAAAAATGACGCTGGTGTACCGCGTATATTAGGATTGCATGCCGCGCGATGAGTGATGTGATAGAATAATCGAAAAGTATTTTTTTTATTAGTATTAACTTTTCTGCATTACTGATATAAAGCTGAAATGTAAAACGACAAGCGTTTTCAGCAATTCATAAATTGTTTTGGTCAGAAAAAATTATGAGGATTATATGAAATTTATGTAATATAATAAAAATAAAAATTTGGTGATTTTTATTGCTTATTTATTCAATTACAAGGGGTGGCAAGTTTTTTTGAAACAAAGTACCGTTGCCTGAAAAACAGATTAGCAACGCCCGTTTGAGGGAGAAAACGAATGAAATAACACGTTATATTTCCTCAAGGCGTCGGATATTTTTAATCCTTTCTGGGTTATGGCGCATACTTTGTAACTTAGGCTATTAAAAAGTTTTCCACGGTGGTGTGCTGTTTATAACAAAGAAACCTATTTTTAACATGCTAAATAACAAATTGAACCAGGTTTTTTATAATTAAATAGCATTAGTTACTCCCTTTAATTGTCAATAGAAGAATTGTTTATTTGATGAAATCAGTAGAATTTAAATTTTGCAAATCATGTGTAAGACAAATAGTAAAATAACTAATTTTTCACTAATATTTCGTTCCTGATTTCTTGTAATTTTATTTCCTAAAATATAAAATTAATTTAAATAATTTTGCAAATTTATTTTAATATTATATCGGAGGTCTAACATTTTTTTTAATAAATACAAAAAAATTATTATCGTATTAATAACAATATTTAAAAATAATATTTTTTTAAATATTTCCCGGGAATCGGGACTAATTGTTTTTAAGATTTTCTGGAAAATACGTTTGTATGATGTAAATTAGCAATTGACAGGCCTTTAATACGTAAGCATTTAATTAGTTATGTATTTTTATTATGTAATAGTATCGATCTGTTTTATTAATCTTCGTGTAGGTGATTTCGGTCTATCACAGGCTATCGTTCATTTGACACAATCATAAACTTTGCATCTATCCTGTATATACTACGTGCACGCGCCCTGTCGGTGATTGATACTTGCGGTATTAATTCCAGTCGTGACTTGTTAATATTCCCGGTGTCATCCCTCGTCTAATTAGAGACTGAGCAGGGCAGCGTCAGTGGTAGTAAGTAAGTAGGAAACGCGGTCATCGGAGCTTATTGGATTTCGGGGGCCTACTTAATGTGTAACAATTAATCTTGCCACTTCGTTATTGGATTTCTTCGTACGACTTTTTGCAGCTGCTACAAAACCAACAGTTATCAGATGTGGCTCGCTTACGTGACTCACTTTTAAATTATCGACTGATTTTTCTACGCTGGGCTTAATGCTGTGAGGCATGAATGAGGGCGCGATAACTAGGGCGTAATTTTTATAATTTTATTTTTAACGCCAACTCTTATTGAGGTCGCTTTTTATTATCATTTTGATTCATGGCTTCCTTGTGACGCTTTTTAAATATAGGGTGATTAAGCTATACATAAATAATGCGTGTAAGGCGATTGTAGTAGGGAGGAGTTCGCTGTAAAGAATTATATGAAAGGTGAAATTTATATATGTATTTATAAGCCGGTAAAAATAACTATATATATATCAATGACTTTAAATTACTTTAAGAAGAAAAAGGTATAATCCAACCAATTTTGTTCTATAATTGTAATACATATAAAAATAATCTCACAAAAAGTATTAGGATCTTGAGGAATTTCAGTCATTAAGAACGTGTGGTAAATGTTTGATGATATCTTCTCATCGCAATTATTATCCAAATATAAATTATCAATAACCCTAAAGCGTCTGGAAAATTCAATAACACAAATGCGCTGCTCAGTCGACGCCGAAAGTTATATACTTCGATGGAAAAACTTTGGACGGATTCATAAAATATTTCTGACGGTTCTCAACAATATATTCATCGCTCAGTTGCTGATTTTTGTACTTAGTCTTTAGTATTGACTATAAAGAAAACTGAGCGCTCAAATTTTCAATACGGCTCTAAAAAGTTAAAGACATGGGCGTTCCTCTGAGCCTGATTTTGTTCCCGATTTTAATTTGGAAGCTTTTGCTGCTTCTCAAAAACGCATTTATGACATATCTCAAGACGTCATCATTTCCTGATCTTTGATAAAATGCACAAAAGTCAACCTTATTTATTAAGGAATAGGAAATTTTGTTTAAGAACCATAGATCAGTCAAAGTATTGTCAGCTGCTGTTGAATTATTCCATATTTTTGTTTGAAAGGTACGTCTTTCAGTCACTTTTGGCAAACTTTGTTAAGCCAAAAGTATGGGATTTGTTTCTTCCTTTTCACTGTCGCTTATTTTTGTTAGAATTGAAGTATATGTCGTATATATAGATTTTAATAATGTCTTCGATAAAGTTTTTCATAAAAAGTAAAAAATTGTTGTACCTTGGTTTTTTAAATGATTCCAACATTTTCTAAACGATCATAGACAGTTCGTTACATACGGCGACTGAATGTAAAAATTATATTTCATCCCTTCGGGGGTTCTTCAATAGTCCAAATTTAAGCTCTCTGCTCTTTGCGTTATTCATTAATACGGCTATAACAAATTAAAGTTTTCTTGTAAGCAAATTATTTAGGTGCATTTACACTGTTGTTTACTTATTTTTTTTACAGGCTGATTTAGATCCTTTATGGAGACCTTCAATCAATCATATGCTCTTTGGTGTCAGAAAATGTCATATAATGTCACTTTTTCTGATCTCATTCACCGTCAAAATATTTTTACGAACTAGGTGGGAACGTTCTGTCAAGAAAAAAAATCACTAAATATCGCAAAATTTCTTTTAAGATCAAGTTAAAGTTTTCATTACACGTATATGACGTCTGCAAATATATAATAATCTTTGTTATTAAGAATGCGTTTCACTTTGACGATCTGTCGATTATTCATATCCTCTATGACACTATAGTTTGCAGCATTTTAGATTTAATATCTATATTTTAAAATCCCTGTTTAAACAAATACTCTCAGTTTATCAAAAAAGTTTTGTAAGATATTGAGGTACAAGTAGTTAAGATACACTCAAGTTACTTATCGTATAAAGCCCATTAATAATATTTAGAAGCACTTGAAGAAATGCCAAGAAAAATATATAAATATACTAAAATAAATTCCAATTAAAACTGCTGAAAGATTCGCTCAATAAAAAAATACAAGAAATTAAAATGAGCCGAACAAATAAACTTTGCTGCAAGTTTTAGCGTCACATAGCCGGAACTAAAAGCTATCTGATTAAGGAAAACAGCTAAAGGGCTTCTCCCCCAAAAGAATATTAAATATTTATTTTTGCCTCAGTCTGCTGTGCGATGTAAAATGGTGTAACGTTCTTAGAATAATATACTTTGATTAACATTAAATAATATTAAACTATCTAGCTTTAATAATAAAGCAAAAATAAAGTATTTAAATGCAGCTTATTTTTTAAAGAATTTATACATAAACAACTAACTTAGTTTATATATTTTTAATATATTATACTTAAGTGTCAGTATCAAAACGTTATTTAAAGTATAATTGTATTTAAACTATAGTAACGGGTAAAAAATATGCGTTTCCAACCTATAAGTCTGAATAAATGGGTCACCAGTGGGCGTTGACTCAATTAAACATTTTAAGCATGGGTCTAAGAATTTATTTGCTATTTTTATTCATTCAATGTAAGCGTTTGTTCTGACACTCGTAAAACGCGTTGAATTTGAAAAACAAACGTTTTGTAAAAAGGCGGGTCTAATTTGTATCAAATTAAACGCCAACGATCCCTCGGATCCTACTGGCAAGAAAAAAAAATAGCAACCCCTAGCTGGCCAATTGAAATTCTACCCGAAGACCGTGGTTACGTGATCCTCTGCATTAACGATTCGAAAATTAGCCCATTTGACTGTTATTTATTCTGTTAAGATGCTTGATGCCCCTTTGTCCTCTCGCCTCTGTTTGTTAACCCTACTAGCATTTTATTATAATCCAACTCTTATCAAGGGTATTTCTAGTATAAACAATTATTACTTTAAATAGAAAAATATTGTAATCAAAAATGTAAAATCTGTAAAAAAAGATAAACTTTTTTTTTTATAAATACCATTAAAGTATAAATTTTTTTTGTGAACTATATACATGTACGTCATATGCATCACACAAACTTATTGATATATCTGAGTATAGTAGACTACTGTGTAAAGTATTGCGTTAAAAAAGTGAGCTGTCTGACAGTTAAGGGTTAAGGCCCTTAGGAGTGGCCCGTTGTGGAAATTTAACGCGGGCAACAGATGGTGTTCATTATATTGCCGGCAAAACACCATTATGGAAATCAAATTAACTGCCATCTGCCGTCAAGTTTTTCATGGTCTCCTCTCTGGGTGTGTTTTTTTTTATAAAAGCCTATTCGATACGATATGGTGGAGTTTAACGGCTTTGAAAGAAGATTGCTTTTTTTGACCCGTCGATATTGTGTACATTTATTTTTTTAACAGTATTAGACTACAGATTGTATGTCTTTTTCAGTACTAAAATCTGTAAGTTAAATCTAACAGTACTTACATCGATATAAATAAGAGTAAAAAATAAATATAATGATGAAATATAGCTATTAAAAATACATTTATTAATGTATTTAAAATAAAGCATTATTTTAATCTTTATATTATTTTTCTTAATAAGTTTTTTTTATTTTTGCAACTATTATAGTATACATTAAAAATTAACAGAAAGAAATACATAAAAGTATATTAACACTTCATTATTAAGTTTATAAGTTGTTTGAGATATTTGTTTTAAATTTTCTACGTCATATTAATAAAATCGTCATCAGTAACTTATATTATAATTATATCAGTATCTGATTCTGTACTATTTAAATTAAAAAACGCATTATGCTACCAATAGAAATACTACCTGTGTTTTTACACTGAGTGTAAGGTCGAGATTATCCATAAAATTGTCTTTGACTATAAAAATGCTGATTGGAAGGGTTTCAAGAGTATTGTCTAGTCCCGGTATTACTAGTATTTCATTTTGGATTTAATAACCAATAGTATCGAAATTCGATTTTCGGTCACCGGTATTGCATACCGTAAATAAAACATAATTATGTGCTAATTAGTATATAATAATATAATTTAATAAAAAATAATTATAATATTTTCTATAATAAAATAAATGTATATATAAGAAATCTCAATTAAAAATGTTTAATTGCCATTTCCAGAGAGTCTCTTCCGATATCAAAGCAAAGTTGATAATTAAAATAGTGTTCTAAAGTTAGCTTGCGTGTGAGTATTTTTTGTCTCCCCGGTTCAAAAGCGTGAAATTATCCAGCTCCGAGACACTGAAAAGTTTCAGAATCAAACACCAAGGGGGACGACAAGTTCCGCGAATCCTTTTGTGAAGCATTCCAGTCACGTTTCCTGTGAAACTCATTCCGGCAAGACAATAACACCACATTCATACGGCTAGACCCCCGTGTTGTAATTCCAATACGACTGCGGAAGCTTTTCTAGTAAGCGAAACAATAATGGGAAAAATGGCGTAATTGTGGCTGTGAGAAAGCAACTTTCGTACACCCATGGTTTCCCAATAAAACCCTCATTGTTATTATACAGTGTGTTTTTTCCTATTCTATATAACAAAAACTAAGCCGAATATTGTTTAATGTTGAACACAATGCGTGTATACGTAATATAATTAATCATGGATTTGTATTATATAACCCAGTCGTAATTCAACTTGAACTCATGCGGGTCAAATAACAACAAGGGTTAATCTTGGGTCTTGTCGAGATTTTTTCGCATGAAGTACTAAAGTCAAAGTTGGCCGTACTTGTTATACATGAGAGTGTATTCTAATAAAGACCGATGACTGTACGAGATATTTTGACAGAGTCGCTAAGGTGTCTGGTAAATTATAAACAATTAATATGTTTATTAAACTTAATGCGACTAGTATTAATATGTCTATCATTTTTATGTAAGTCAAAATATAGTGAATTAATTCTTAATTAATTACAAATGTAATTTAAATTTTATTTAGAAAACCATACCTAGTGGTAAGCATGTGTATCTAAGGGTAAGAATAGATTTATACCAGTTGTTATGGTCGATTATTATATAATTTAATAATATATTAACAATTCTATTTGTCTATAAATATAAAATATAATATTAATAATTTTAATATTAAATTAAATATTATTATCAATTTAAATATTTTAATATAAATATTATATGTTCTAAAAACGCGTTTAACGATTAAACTATTAATGGATATTGAATTTTATTGCGTAAAGCAGAGCAAAATATTTATTTAGCAAACATTATCTGTATTATATTTACGTTAAAATTACTTTAATAAATCATTATTACTAGTTTATTGGAATAGCTTCTATTTATAACACTTATTTAGTAAATTTTTAGATTTAAATAATGCTTTTATGTTTAAGCAAATAAATTATTTTATATAAATATATATTATTATTTTTTATATTTGCATATTGAAATTTATATTTTCTAGTAATTTTATTATTTAATCAAATAAGCATTCGACAAAAATCTGTCGTCATTAATTTCTGTAATGCAAAGGTTTGCAATTATTTTACCATTATTTAATGTCTTTAAAAGAAAAGACCTTTCTAGAATTAAAAAAAATATATTTTATTTAGGTAATATGTATTAAAGTTCAACAAAGACTGTTGTATCCATAGTAATTTGATCACAGGAGAGAAACCAAAAATATCTGAGCAGCTTTAGTTAAAAATAATAATTGTTATTTTATGTATATAATGTTGGAAATGTATTTCAAATATGGATTATTATATATTATTATTATTATTTTGTACAATCACTCGTATGTGTGATACATTTTTTTATCTATTAAAAAAATTGAAAGAAACGCTGTGTTTAATTGGTTGCATGTGACGAGTAATCGAAGCCGTAGCCGCTGAACCGCCAGGGTCGACATGCGTAATATTATACGTTCGTCAAGCAGTACGCTTGCTGTATATCGCTAACATTACTGTATTTAATATAGTACGTTTATTTGAAGCAATAATGTTGACGTCTATGTGCAATTTTGAACTGATATTTGAAGTTGGTTGATGATATTACTGTGTAAATATCAACAATCAGATATTTGGTTAAAAAGAATGAAAGAAGTCGGAATATTATATTCTTTCTTGGTTTTTGCGCTGTGCATCATTCTGGTGACACTGACGTGAAGGCGGTCTTTTGGGGGACTTTGATGGACAAACAACGGCGGTGGTGCCTCGTTTACCGTTCATTATTTATAAATTAAATAACATGTAACTATAATTCTACTGCAGCGGCTCAATCTGTGTTTAATTGCCACCCATCACCATCTATCCGATTAAATATAAAAAAAAAACTTTTTTACACAGTTTATATATATTTTTTTATATGCACTATGTTTCCTTTGTTCAATTGATTTATTTTGCGATTTGTAATGCAATTTTCAGGACTGGATTTGAATACAGTAGACCCCCCAATAACACAGAAAATTAGGTACGTGCTATTTAGATGCACGTTACTCTATGTGTGAGCGAGCCAAAGGGATGATATCTAACCACACGCGCCTATTACAAAAAATTGCTCAAGTATTTTCTATTCCCCCAACTACATGCACCCAAATAGCACGTCCTAATTTTACTATGCTATTGGGGGTTTACTGTGCGTTATTACTGTATTTGTATCTTGCTTAATTTAAATTAAGAAAACGCTAAATGAGAATTTTTTTCCAAATCCTGATATTTATTTTTAAATAAATAGCAAAAATAAACAAATCTTTTAATTTTAGCATCTATATTTTCTGTGCGAAGTTCTCAGTATACGATCATCTTAATTGATATTAGCTTATTATACAAGGTATACATTTTTCCACTTTTTAAATCGTATCTGAGCTTGATCCTTGGAAATTTAGTCGCAATGGATCACTTCACCAGGGAACAACTAACATTCTGCGTTAAACAGTTTTAGAAAAAACGATTATAAAGCATCTGCTGCATGCATAATCTCATAATAATTCTTTTATCATATCCACGTAATATCATAATAATTAATTTGTAATATCCGCCACTGCAGTCTACCAAAATGTTATGTGTTAACTGATTTCATGAAGGATAGTAAATTATACTTAAATATAAGGTGGGATATAAGTGCACTTTTTAAATCGCTTCTGAGCAGGAGTTTGCAATTGGAAATTTAGTCGCAATGGATCGCTTCATGGGGGAGCAAATTCTGCGTAAAACAGTTTTACAAAAATAACGATTCTATCTGATTATTCTGCGCCTGTTTTGCGCTCATTATTTTATATTTAAGTTTTTGATTTATTGTTCTACAATATCATCTTTGGTAAATAATCAGAAAGTTGAATGTCGACTATGCTTATATTTAGTTAAAATTATAAAATAATTGATAAAGCGAATTTTGTATATTTTCTTATATAAAATGAAAAATATCTACACATAAAAAAACTGTTTGCATGTAATAAATTAAATAAAAATATTTGTGATTACTTATAAGATATCTACAAATTAAAAATTATTTATAAGAGTTTTCTTAGTAGGATATAGGGTAAATATACTAAATAAATAATAATAAAAACATTGCACGATAACATATTTTTTAAGCTATAAATAATGCAAATATTTCTTTTAACGTGTGTAATTTCTAGTTGCAGGGTATTGTTATAATACTCAATCATTATAAATTTTATGAAAAGTACAAAATTTCCCCCAATGTATTAACATATGTACGTAGCCTCTTGTAAGCTTAATTATAACATTGTTCTGAATTTTCCCTGTCGGACTTGTTTACCTGACGTACACAGTTAACGCTAATGTACTATACATACTACTTTACGAATTCAGGGGTTACCTATCTATGAAAATCAAACTCCATCATGGTCGATGTGAAACTCTGTCCGCTTAAATTCTTTATGATGAGGGTACAAAACATACCTTCGTCATGTTATCTCAAAAGTTTAATAATATTCAATCAATAAAATATGCACGTATAAGACAATTATATTTATGATTAATATTTAAATATTTATATCGTATACTTCGTTCAATATTGACTGATGGGTATAAATATATAGCTTAACCCAGTTTAGGCTGCAATGCAAGCCATGACAGTGCACAAATAATCATCAATCATAGTATAAACCAAGCTAACATCTGCTTGTACACGCTTCAGACTAGAAGGTGTGCAAATGTTATTAGACAACAATTAATAATGTTTAATTAAATTTTCTGTACGTCAAAGTGAACATTTTTGGTTATAGCGACTAATACGGTTTAATTGGTTAGCGCGATATAATCTATTCCTTAAACGTGCGTTCAAAATTCTCGTTTATATTCAAAACAAATTCTAACCGTTAAAGAGAAACGTTAAAGTTTTCTCATGTGAGAATATTGTATATATACGAGTATGTGAACATCCAATGATATTCAGCAATAATAGTAAAACATTTATAAAGTGTTGCATAATACGTGTATATTTTGCCTAAAACTATTTGAGTAGGTGGTTTTTAATATTTTCATTATTTAGATATCATTAGATTTTTATGCTATTTTAAACAATTTAGTGACTTGTTCTTTTAAAGCTTAATAGCTAATGAACATGTTATGAGCTGAAAAATATTGCATTGACCCAGAATTTACAGATATAAAAAGTTGTGCATATGATTCATAAAAATGATTCATAAAAATCTCTGTAAATTTTATAAATGTGGTAATGTATCGCTCTTAGATATGTATAAAATAGTCTACAGAAATAGCTCGTGAAATAGCAAGCAAGCACATAAATAGCTTTATAAAAAAATGAAAGTAGAGAGCTATATTAGCTCGAAAACACAAAAATCGGCTTTAAGAAATATTCAAAATGTAGCGACCGTTTACCAAATGAGAAAACGACGTTATCTGGAAATATATTTCGCCTGAGTTGTAATATTTTTTGGAACTACTTATTAAACATGTTAGGCGCTAGTTATATCCACAGTTTTAACCTACGCTAGACAGTTAATTTTAAATTCAGAAGAAAAAGGACAGCGCAATTTCTTTTTTTTGCTTTGACACAATGATTTTTTAAACCTTGGTTAGTTTCCTCTTTACATTTAAGGTTTTTAGTAGCCTAATACAAAAGCAGGCTGCAATTTATGAAGTTTTTGTCGTTCACTGACCACCCTTATTGAAGATGCCCGGTCGAGACCCATTTAAGGTAGAGAACCCCTATAACTACACCCTTTAGAGCTGTCTCCGCGGAGTGAGATCATTGAGAGAGTCAGCCCACAGTTTGCGCCGCTTCGTTTTCCTTATGATGATGAGCTCACCCGAATTTTGTGAATCAACAGCCTCTAGTTATCATGTCGCTGAGAGTCTGTGCCCTGGATAGTATACTCCGTATCTTCAGTTGTGTTTTTTTATCAGTGTAAAATATGTTATTTTTTTTTGTAAACATATATTTATTCATTCATTTATCCAAAAATGCGACAGCTTTTTCCAGTTGTTAGCTCAGACTGTTAGGCAATCCAACCGCCGATGCCTTAGTCTATCCGCTGATCTTCGGCTAACCTGTAGTTTTCTCGGAAGTTAGATGAATTACATTTGAGCAATGTGATTCGCCCACCAAAGCCATGCATCACGAAGAAAAGTAGAAACACTCTCTCTCCTTAGTACAGGTACAGCTCTTAGATATTTTTAATACGCTACTCATTGCCTGCCTTTATAGTTTCATATATAATGTAAAGCACCTTATTCTTTAATGTATTAAGTAGCCATTTGTCAGTCTTGGTAAGTCTCTAGCTGCCAGAAGCGTATGTCAGCACATGTCTGATCAATGTTTTAGAAATTATTATTTTTTTTATTTAAAATCCAAACTTTATATGGATGCATAACATTGATTTTACCCCTACAGTATATGGATCGAAAATATTTCAAAGAGATCCATTCAATGCTTGAATATTTCCGTGAAAATTAAATATACTTGAATTTTTTTGCTACTACTAATTGAGCCACTCTCGAAAGCTCTTCAAGGTCCGTGCACTTTTTGCCCTTAACCGAAGGCATTAAGGGCTGGACAAGCCAAACCCGTTGTCGGACAGTGGCCTCCGTCGGTTCGTGTCCACTTGATGGATTGTCGCACTAATGTAAGCGACATGTCGCGTTGGCATTATAACAAAGAAATATAATTCCGACAAGACGCAGAGAAAGAGAAAGGTTCGCTCGTTGAAAGGGTCGAGAGAGATGTGTTTGTGTTTTTTCTTCCGCTTCACTTCAAAAAATAATACCTAAGTACGTAAAATAAAATCGCGTGCTGTTGTCGACTTTTGGTATACACAAAAAATTACGTTATGAAATATGAACGAGTTGACGTAAACGTACAATTACGAATTATGCGTTTGCCATAATGACGACATTAAAAAACATGTAGAATTTTTGCAAATTGTGGCTATTATCCAGTGTATATAAATGTTAATAGCTCAAAGCGATTTAGGTTTTTAGTGAAAGTTTAAAGCTATAAACTATAAAATTTACTCAATTTGCGCATATTATATTTGATAAAATTGGCTGCAATTAAACATGTTAACTGTATTAAAATTTTGATTTAATTACGGCGTAATTATTTGCATAAATTAGTTTTAAAAGAATTTAATTACGTACAAAATCTAATTGCCATTTAATTTAAAATAACTGTTATTAATAAAAGTAAATCAAATTAAATAATTAAAATGCAAAACATTTCTTAAAAGAGTATTTTAATATATATAAATAATATCATATATTGTCGGCCCACATTACGAGTTGAATCAGTAGCCTGACGTTGTGAAGTATAATAAGAATATAACATAACACGTAGTCTCACATTTAAGACTCGAAACTGACAAAACGATTAATGTTCAATAAACTTGAGGGTTAGAGGTGAAAAAGGTAACAACAATGACCTTAACTGGACGGAATAGAAATATTTGAATGCTTGTCATTAGGGACTAAAGCTGTCTGGTTAAATGTAGAACGAGGCGGGGAATACTTTTGGTAAAGGCAAGTAGTGATAAGAGATGCATTATTTATTGTAAGTATTCCTATGCAGCACGACAGGCGTTAGTCCAATGAGATTCAACTGAGTAAAGTAAACATAATCGCTAAAATCATAAACGCTAAAATCATAATTTATAAATCTGTAAAAACTATTATTACAGCTCATAATTACTACATGTCACTATGCACAACTTAGATCGATTTTACTTTAATTACTAATTACTATAATTATCCGTGAAATAAAAAAAAACAAATCCATAATGATAAATCAAAATTATAATTAATAAATTATTATTAGTTGTGATTTTCTGAACATGTTAGATATTAAAAAACTTGAACTTTCTGAAGTCTATCAGATATTAGTCACACACTTATACCATAAGTAAATCGCAGTATCATATTCATATTTTATCAATATATATATAATATATAACCAGTACGTTTCGTGTATTTGTAAAACAATGAAGAAGTTAAAATCTTAGTCGGTCGAATAATGCAATTAAATATAAGCAATGAAAAGTTTTGACAACTAAGCTTTACGTGTAGTATTTGTAGTCTTTTCTATAATATTTTAAGCTTTACAATTAATTTTTAATTTTAGAAAACTATTAAATATTTTCTTGGGAATCAAGTAATAAGATAAATTTTTACTTTTAACTAGGCTTATCTTCTCAAAATTGAGCAGAGCGGCGATGCCTTAAAAATTTCAACCCACAAAATTTCACGGGCGGGGTAAATTAGACCTTACAAAGTGTAACGGCCTTCCGCAATGACCTCGCCGGTAAACCTTTATTATCAAGGAACGCGCGCCACCGGTTCTGTATCGCTTCCTCGCGCAGAAAAGAGACGCACTATATATCAGTGGCCCTACAAAGGTGTGGAATGCCCGTTCGTGGTCTGCGCCCCTTTTCAATGGCGGCCGTATATTTTAATGCCTTCATTATTATGCCGGCGGGCCATAAATGATACCCGACGACGTTTATTACTCCTATTTTCTTCTTCTTCCTTTTCTTCCTGACTTTGTGTCTATAACGCGTCGGACAAATTTACGAGCGCCGACCGACAAAAGCCGGAAAATTGTTTAATTATATCGTCTTGTAATACGATGCCAAACCTTCCTTTATGACGCTCTCTCTTCCTTTAGACTAAAAATGAAATATGTAATAAATTGAAGACGTTTTCAATATGTTAGGGATAGCAAGGAAAAAGTTTACTTATTGTAAAAAATATTAATAATTTAGATTTATGCTTTAATTTTATTATTTATTTAGTACGATAAAACAGAATTATATTAGTTCTTAACGAAAACATTAATTGTCATATTCTACTTTAGCTTTATACGTTTAATTTGCTTTTTTAATATTAAATCTAAAATATTTTATTAAATATATTTAATTTCCATTTTATAAAAAAATGTATCTACTCTGTTTTTTCAAGGATCGCAGTTTTATTATTTGAACAAGTAAACTGAAACACCAGGTGTTGTTGGTTTTGCACGGTAATGCGGAATAATAATAAAACTAAACGGAGGCTGTTGAATATTTTCATTAGTTAAGCTTAAATATACATGTGTATGTATTTGCTATATAACGGTAAAGTTAACAGTGCCGTGACATTTAGACGCAGGGACTTTAATACAAAGGTGGCTAACCATAATAATATAAATACCAACTTCAAATAAATCATTACGTATTTGTAATGAATTGCTCATTACAATTTTATTATTTTGCTTATTTCTAAACCTATTATTTCATATACACAAGTAAATGATGGCCAGAAAAAAAATGTTTTTAAATAATTACATGTACTTGTACTGATATACAAAAAAGCTAGAGAAAAAAGTTTAATATCATCTATCAAGCAAAAAGGTTATTATGTTCATAATACTTTTTTGTCATAAAACAAATAAAAACAGTAAATAAGAGCATATTTTAATGCTCAATTATAATATATTTATTTATACTTTATATTGAACTGTTTTTATGATTTCTTTACTTTATTAAATACAGAAGATATAAAAAATAGCGATATAAATAAATTTTAAAAAAGACTTACTATTCCATAAAAAAATTTAAATTATTTAGAATCAGCAAAAATAAATAAATAAGAAATAAAATAAATTTTATATTAGTAAAAAAAATATTTTATAATTAAAAATTAAAATAAACGCAATTTATTGTATCGTCTTTCATACCAGAAATATTTGTTTATATATTATTTATTAAAATATTTGGCGCAAAATGTTAATTAAATTTATTTACACTTTGTAATACATTATATTTATTACATTTATTAATTATTCCAAACAAATATTATTTATTTATAATTAAAATTCAATCAAAAATTAATTAATTTAATTTTAAATATTAGAGGTCTAAAAACCTGCTAAAAGTCGATTTAAATTGAATAAAATCAGACAAAAGATGTACATAAATATATTCACTATACATAATTAAATCCTTAAAAATAAATGTTTTAATTAAATTATGACAATAATGCGTGGGAATAATATTGTTGTGTTATATAAAATTGAACAATTGGTTTTAATATATAAATTTATTAGCAATATATACAAATATATATTTTTTATAACTAAAAAGAATTAAATAAAAAACACGAAAGAATGTCATAAAATAATAAAATAACCGGACCAGCTACTCATAGGTGACTTTAAATAAATCAATGTGCAATGCTAGCGTATTAAGGAGCCGGATGGAGACAGCCATAGACAAGTCAGATAGTTCGGACGTCCTAGCTTTAATAGGCGGCAAAATAGCAAGTGATCGAAAATAGTTTGATTGTCAACAGCATCCTTCAGTTGGACGCCAGTCCACCACACGCTAGACTCCCATCATCCATCAGTGTAGGAGAGCAAAGTATCTTTCTTGGGTTAAATCGCAAACCCTTGAGGGGAATGACAAACATTGTCTAGTCTTCTCAAAATATATGTATGTATGACATCTACTTGAATTTCAGCATCGAGAAATTTTATTACCATTTTAGTAAAATGAAGGTTACTAACCGTAGGCAATACGAAACTAATGTTGTTGCTGTTGGTTCAACAATGACAACAACTTGTCGAAAGTCATTAAAAACGTATCTATGAATATTTATTTAAAAAAGTACGCATATCAGAATTTAGATCGACCACTAGAGTTGACACCAAATTAACATGGACAATCAATGATGAACTAAGACTTTTAGGTTGACACCATTAAAATCGAGAGAAATGCTACCGAGTAGCTTTTTCACTTCAATTGTCAGATTTGGGCTAGTGCAGCGGCTACACGTGGATGGTCAGAAAGTAACTCAACTTTAAAATGATATACGTTCTGGGAAGCTTTATTACGTATTAATTTTAATTCATGCTTTATTAACTGCACAAACCTTTACACCTGGAATATCAATAGTTGTAATATATTTTTATTTAAAAAAAATAATGCGTATGCACTGGTGTATATAGATTTTTTTATATAGATTTTTTTATATGTATCTTAGTGCTATGAATATTTTAAATTAACATAATGCAATTAAAAATGATTTTTAAGACAATTAAACTTAAAAACATTATTTTTACTAAAATATGAGATACATAAAAAACCTAATTATTTAGTAATAATAAGTAACGTATATTAAATATTGAAGCAAAATGATAATTATGTTATTTTAAATATATTTATCTTATCTAGTTTTTTGACATCTGTATACCGGTACAAACAAATATACGAATTCTTGGTCTAGTATCTGCATAACGATCGTAATCTTTTTTAGGGCAAACTGGTATTTTAAATAGATTCAATAGATATACTATTATATTTATATAGCTAGGTATAAAAATATATAAACCTTCTTTATTTTTTTTAAACGTCGAATTTTCCCTTTGCTCGTGTATGAGAAGAGGAAAAAACGTGATTGATCGAGCGAACTTTTTCAAGCGTCCATTGTGTTCCGGTCGCTTATTTTTATTTACGAATAATTTAAATATTTTGGATGGTTCTTTGCTATTTATTGCGACCGGTCAGGAGGAATTCCCGGCACGCTTGTAATAATTTAACCGGCGAAAAGGTATAAAAGGGAGACGTCCCTTTGTCACGGGCCGGCGTTTTTCTTTCGCATAATGCGGCCCGCGAGCAATTTCTTCGCGCCAGGATATTTTCCGTCAAAGACCACCCCCTCGGACGACTAGATAGAGCCTACAAGTATATATGTGTATTATAAAATTATATAATAAAATTGCACGTACCCCCTTAATAGCGTCTGGATGACTTTCACTATTCACGGAGTAACGGGTCTTTATAACTTCGGCTCGCGGACCCCGGCTGAATCCGAGACTGAATTAGTCGGTGAAAAATTGCGGCCGAAAATTTCGCAGAAAATTATTTTCAAATTGTAGAATGACGGGAATTTGCCAAGTTACATAAATCATACGCCGAGATTATCACTTGCAGGCGGAGGTTTTTTTCGTCTTCTTTTTGTGACGGGTAATCTAAACGTTTAGCAGGCAAAATGCGATATTATACTTGAAACTGTCTTCACATAGATTTCATAATGAAAATAAAAACATAAGCCTAATATTTGATATAAAAAAATAACTTTAAAGTTAAATGTAAATGTGAAAATCGCACCATGATAACTTGTGCACATTTTGATTGTTTTAAGATATATTAAAAACAGCAGCAAAACTTATCACCAACACCCATCATATGTTTGTAAAAAGTATGGATTTTACTACGCCATTAATTTTATTTAGCTACTTTTTTATTTCAAAATAACGAAGAAGCTTATCTGAGTGTAAAATTTGAAACTTTTTTTACGTAAAAAATTATAAAGGTATGCGTGTTATCATGTTATTTTTAACAAAGTATTTTCAAGATTCTGAAATTAAGACAAAATACAATAATAGCTTCCATGTAGTTAATTCGAATGTTAAACAAAACCGATATTATATGCAAATCCCAAAGATAAATGAGTCGATTTTCAAAGTTTCAAGAAATCAGCGAATGAAATAAGCTTTATTATCAACACAGAGAAAATAAAATATGTAAAAAGCTAGGATTAATCATGTCTTAAATAAATGATTAAAGATCAATAACCTAAATTAATTTAAAACCCTGAACATATGTATATACAAGGTTGCATTAAAAGTATGACTATAAGAAAATGCTTTTATTCTTATGAATGAAAGAAAATTTCATTAAGATTTTTACAGTAGCCAATAATGATAATTTTACCTATTTATATATCAATTATTATATATGTAACTTGGCAATTTTATAACTTTAGAATTAAATGAAAAAGATATTTATGATTTTACTGGTTTATTTTCACCACCTGTTAAGGAAAGGGGGTGAAAAAACTTTAAGTTTCGCCACCGGTAGACCGCCATTAATAATTTTAGTCGTTACTTACCCGCGGGCCTTAAACATGATTTCTTAATGATTGCAACCCAAAATTGGGTTAACTATTAGAAACAAAAATCAAGCATAAAATTATCGAATTAGTTTGAAAGGTAACATCAAAAGTAAACGTGAAAGAGCAAAAACTTCTTTCTCGAGTTTCAATTAACATATCATTAGACAATTTGAAAAGCTAATAATATTTTTTTTTTATTACAAAATGAGGTATCTTTAAAACATAACAATTTAATTTTAAGCTGAATGATTTGCATTAATACTTAATATTATTAACCTATAGTAGAAAGTCATGATATATAATATATGAATATATAAAACTAAAATATGGTATTTATGGCATTTTAATTTATATAAAATAAAAAACTGATAATAAATTAATATTGGGAAAAACTGTAAAAAGATTCTCAACTTGTAATGAATTATTCATCTAAATTAATTACTAAAATAACGTTATTAATATAGTAGGTCTACAATAAAAAATGCTAAATGAACTATAAAATATAAAACTTAACTTATGATAGTTAACAATTATATTAAATTTAAAAAAAATATTTTTTAAATTAACAGATACCAATTCTTCATTTTCAAGTAATGTATATGCTATAGTAAAAGCGTTTTGTCTGGTAGATAAACATAACTTCATTTAAACATAGGAATTTAAACGATAAATCAGCACTATCAACTTGTAAAAAACGTTCAAAGAGTCGAATGTCGCATCCGTTTGCCATATATCGAAACTCGTTTTAGAAAGAAGGCTTTTTCTGCTACGGACCATACAATAAAAGCTCGCTGCAAAAGCTCTACACTAAATGGGTTAAAAGGTCAAAGTTTAACACAGGTCAGGTTTATCGCGAAGCGCCATTATTTTCGCATCCAGAAAATCGGGATTTGATCAAAGTTTGCCCTCCGGAACTGATTTTAAACTTCGAAAAAATCGAATCATCCCCTAACCAATCCCAGTGGGACGTATAATTTTCAACTCGGCCATTGTTCGTTACGTTTTGATTGAATTTTCCAGTTAATTTAACTGACTATTAGCATTTTTTAGCTCGTTTTTCTCACCCAAATATTGAAAGCCCCATAGAGATAATATTAACATCGATTGAATAATTTCATATCATATTGATAATTTATTTAAATTAATAACAATAAAGATTAGAAAATTATTTTTTTAATAATTTTTCTTGAGATTTTTTTAAGTATATAAAATATAATATCGTTAAATAATGTTAATAATATTCACTTAAAATAAATGTCTGTATTTTTCTGACCGCGAAAAAAAGTTTGGGTAACATTTCATTATGTCATCTACAAATCCTTAAATAAATTGAATCGAAATGATTCTCAAAAAAGTCCTGCTTGAAACCCGTGTTCCATGAAAGCGTAAGTAACGCGGCTTTTTATTATATCCTTGGTTATTAATATAAAGCAATACCAAAGCATCGGAGAAAGTCAAAGTTGGAAATGCAAATGGAATATTAAGTCCCGTGTTGAAAACGTCACCGAGTTGGAGTTTTCTGTTTTACGAATCAATTATAAAGTTTGTGAAAGGTTTTCAATCATATTTCCCCCTTATACGTCGTAACAGCGTTATCATCGTGGCCCAATCGTGCTACGCGTCGGAATCAATAGCGACGAAAATTTCTCAGGAATTTTCTCTTCGATTTGGGGCTAGAAAGAAAAATATGTATGTCGGAAGAGGCCGACGTATCGTCCTTGACTTGAATAATAATAAAAAATCAGTGAAAAGGATCCAAAGCAATCAATCTTAACCACAACCTTCGAGCTTATTTCTATTGTATGAATATATTTTCTAAGACATATTATGCAAAAATAATAGAAAAGAGATATTCAAAATGAATATTTTATTTTTTCTATACACAGTATAAAAAGCCAATCAATTCATATTATATAATATGATTTTTTCTAAAAACATATCAAAGTAACCTTAACATTTTAATAAAAATAATAACCGCATTGGTAATATATTCAGGATACTTACATATATTACAAATTACGTTATATAACAATGATATAAAATAAATGCTATTTGACGTAAAATCTTAAATTTAATTTTGAAGTAAATCAAAATTATCTAAAAAAGTATTGTTTTATAAGTAAAATTATTAAAATCCTAATTCACCCTATATTAAATTCCTATAAAATGTTAAGAACAAATTAATATTTATATGAAGTATGATACAGTATAAAAAAATATTTTCAATATTATTTGTATATGGTTATTAATTTAATTGAGAAATATCGTTAATTCCATATAGCAATTACAAAGTTCAATATTATTTTTAATACAGTTAAAAGCTTTAATTATTCTGTAATTATATGTTTATATTTTGTATAAAATAACTTAAGATTTTGATAATAGTACATACATAATTATATTGATTTAATAAATTATTAATATATAAAAAACATTTTAAATATAATATTAAAATAAAAGCAATACTATTTAAATTAATTAATAAAATTGTATATTACTAACATACTATAACTTAACTTATTTATGGTAATGTAAATAATTTTTTCCTTATATCACAAAATTTTCGTTTTTACTTTCATATTTTAAAAATAGGCTAAAGTAAGAAATTTATTATTTATACTTTTAACAAAACTTGCCATTATTAAGATTAAAATATTTTTTGTAAGCAATAAATAATAAAATAATTCTCCATCTTTATAGTTATATAAATCACATTTTGTGTTTTTTTGTCGAAGCGTCAAAACTCTAAAATCATTCATTTAGACAATAAAAATAAATGCGTTTATTTGGAAATACGATTAGTAAAGTATTGTCATGAAATACATATTAAAGACAATTAAAAAGGTATAAAATAATCGCTAAATTGGATTATAAGTTCCTAATATTATTTTAACATAACTAAAAATTCAATTAATTAGAATAAACCATATTCTTGTATTATTATTTATATATTATAAGATGGTAAGAAGAGTAAAAATAAAAACATATTAAAAAAATATTTATAGTTTTCTCCTTATGCCTTTAATAGTGATAATAAATGTTAAATTTTATTTAAAGAGGAAGAGAGTGAGATATATAGAAAAAGGCTTAGAGTCTTAGAATGCAACTAAAAAAACACTGAAACAACATAATTTCAATATATGTAATACATATTAATACATAATAGACTACAAATATATCAGTTTTGGCCATGCACTTATAAAAAAAACTATGTAAAATTTTACTTAGAGCTGGCAAAGGATTATTAGGAGAGCAAATATTTAAAACATGTGTTTTTAGCAAGGTATGGGACAAAGATTATAATTGACAAAGATATTGGATTATAATTTTTACTTTTGTTTGATTTTTATTGATAAATTGCTACCGTAGTTCTAAAAATTTTAGAAAAATAACCCATCTTTGTATAATATCAGAATATATCAAATAATAAAGAGCTAAAGGTTACGCTAATATTTGTTATACATAAAAGTTAAAAGAGCTATGGTATCCATTGAAATTGAATAGTGGCATTTTCGTGCATGAACACCAACAAAGGGGAGAATACATTTGTCCCCTAAATTTTCACAAGTCTACACACTCTCCAGCGCTCGGACGAGAAGAGAAAATTTCCACTACAATGAATGTTTTTCAATAAATAAATGTAGTATAGATACACCTTACACGTATCGAACCGGAGCAGTTTTCATACCTGCTCGCCCACGGATTTCGAGCAGGTAAATTGCAAGAGCTCCGAGGAAAATGCACCTCCATTTCCTTTTCTTGTTTTTTACTACTACTATTTTCTTTATGTAAAATCGCAGTTGAATACGTCCGTAGCCGCAAGACTACGACTCATGTAGGCCAGTGCAACGTAGAATGTATTTTTATTACTGGCGCATGTGCTGCGAGGTTTCTGCCGACGTAGCAAAGCTACACACCAGGGAATCTTTCCTTCGCAAACGGAACACTATGTTTTTATTAAAATTGCATTGCTTGTCTCTCTCTCTTTCTACTGGTGACATGACTCGTTTGTGTTTAAAAAACAATTCTTAATCGAATTTCTTTTGAATGAACAAATTAAAGGAAAGCTCAGCCCGAGTTTAATTCAATTCTTGATAAATTAAAAGTTTGTCATGATATATAACATAACTTTTAGTACTAAAAATATAAATATCACAGTATTTAAAATATTTTATTCAAGGCAGCTTTAAATAATGATAATATTAAATCAGCTCCTGAATAAAAAAAAATTGTACCTTGATATCAATTTTGATTTAAGTTGTGAAAAATATGAACTTCTATAATATGACATGTTCAATAAAAAATATTTCGATGACATAACTAGAAGAATTTTATTTTTAATGGTAATTTCTAAAATCAGCTGGCAACAAAAATAAATAAATATTGTTTATATAAATACGTATATTAAATACACATTTACTGTATCACAGAAGCTTGTACTTATATGTTTGTATGCTTCTCTAATATATAAGAGCTTAGTATAAATTGAACAACTCTATCGCCGCAATACGCCAATATCGACAGAGCGTTCAAGCAAAGATGCGAATACGATGGAGAATATATGATATGATTTCTGGAAGACGACTAAATAATCTATTGAATATACGGAGACTGTCTTACGTGGGCCGGTGAACAGCGACGCAAGAAAATGCGACTTTTCGCGTATTTTCTATTTTATTCGCTTCGACTGCTGAGAACGTTAGGAGATTTGATCTTGTTTTATTCAAGGAGTTAAAGTGAATAGGACACTGGATAAAATCTGTGCTAGTAGTGGCAAAAATATAGCCCTTACATATTGTTAAATAAGATAACGCTGTTTATAAAAAAAAATAATATTGTAGATAGTTATTGAATATTTACCATTATATTTAAAAAAAAAATATTTTCTCACAATTTATTCAATAAGTAAATTTCATACAGTCACTAAGATAATGCATAAATAAGAAGCTTTAAATAATTGTGTTGCGTTTTTAAATTCTCTAAATATTTTGCATTAATATGATAATGCAATAAATTTATAAATAAAAATAATAATTAATAATATATTGTAATCAATTTAAATAATCAAAAATATGCGTATATTGTATCTATTATTTTTTATAAATAATTTTTGAATTTGGTTTAAATCAGCTTAAGTTTTTAATTTTTTTATTAAAAATAATTCAACATTAACTGCCAGAATTCTTAAAACCACGTTCATTACTAACGCTTATTATGCCTTTTCGTATAGTAAATAGCCTTTCCTTCGATATAGTCACAAGAATTGTTTCATATTGTAAATGAGTTCATAAATAGTTAGTATAAAGTCATGTTTAAAATTTTATGATTTATTTAAAATAAAGCTTATAAGAATATGGGAGTTAAAGTCTAATCAGTTTTCATTTACTTTTAACAAGTGAGTTAGTGTTACTATTATTTTTAAAATTCAGTACTTTTAAATGCTTCAAAATATAAATGTTAACTCTGTCTCATTATCACCAACAGGTCGCTTAATGTCCTGAAATAAATTGTGGTCATATCAGTCATCAATGCAACAGCGCTGGTCAATCTGCGGCTAGCCACGACGCACGTGACACCAATGGCTTTCCATGTTAACTTTAGCACTAAAATGTAACCTGATAATTACGATGCTCGTTACATTTAGCCAACGGTTGAATTTGAATTAAAAATTATAACAAATGTATGAAAATTTTAGATTAGGTTGGGGCTAATATATTATTTATTATTTTAATTAGGTTTAAATCAGATATCAGCAACGAAATTTAAAAATGGATAAAATTAGAATATTTGAATTTGAAAGGGGTAACATAATTGGTTTAAAAATATACTTGATTTATTATTTTACAAATTTAATAAAGTTATTCACAAAAGAGCTAACTAGTTAGTTTTAGTTTTCCGTTTGTAATTAATCCAATTTATTTAAGAAAATATGTGTGCATATATTTATATGTGTGTGACGTATTCAGGTAATGTTTAAGCTATAAATAATTCATAGCTAAAAATTTATTTATTTAAAAATATATTTTAATACGTAATTGGTTTGTAAAAAATACTTTTAGCTGTGAATAAACATCTTTAATATTAATATAGAATTTCATTTTAAAAAGGCGATTTTTCTTTAGTGTATATAAAGGCGTCTTGAAAATTAATTTTCTAGAGATTCTTTGCATTATAAAAATACATTTATTGAGCATACGAAAGGCTTTTTAATTTTTGAAGCATTAATTATACTAGTTTCTACCTCAATATTTCATTTTGTAAGAATTTTTGGATTAATATATTAACATATCTTACTACAATTAAAAAAATATATTAAATAGGCGATTTATTGTTAAATCGTTCATTATATAGTTGCCTTTCTTTAATTTTGTTTAATTAATCTTTCGTTAACTAAACAAATATATTATAAAATAATAGTAAGCAATGTGTTTATTATCACAACTCTCATCCAAAGTCATACAATAATGTTAAAAGTCAATAATATTTACTCTCCACATATCCTTGATTTTTTTTTAAATTTCTAATAGATCTATTATTTTATTGATAATATACCTAAAATGTAAAACCTATTGTTTTTAAAAATAATTTAATTTTACATATAATTATTACAACAGATAGTATTACTATAATTGATTATCTTGTATTATTATAGATAATATTTTCCTTTCAAAATAAAAAAATATTTTGCTATATTTTTATTTTGAAAGAAAATTTATTTAATTATTGATAAATGCTTTTAATTTTTTACCTTCAAATTGTTTTGAAAACAGTCAAACTTTTCTTTTTGTTTCGTTTTAAAGCATCGTTTTAGATTTTACTCTTTTATAACTTTTTATATGATGAGGTTTTTATGGTTTCATTATCATGTAATTCCATGCGTCAAAACCCTAAATCTTTATTTCGCATTGTATTAATACCTTTCTTACGTTATAGAGTACAATATTATGTGATTATTCCAAATTGTTTTGTTAGTGAGCTTCGGTTATCGATTGGTTTTAATTGAATTTGATTTAAAGTTATATTTTAAGAAGCTTCATTCGTTTCAATTTATTATGTATCAGACAGTTTCCACTGGCTTCAATTACCGTTTACGATCGCGCTGAAAAATGACGTTAGGACCGTCTCACGTCATCTGCGCTGTACTGCAGCATTCAGGGATGCACTCCAGGAATACCCACCGAGAATATTTTATTCCGGTTGAGCTGGAAGCGGTTTCGCCTCGTTCCTTCTCCTTTTCCTCCTTTATCCTAACTTATTTTTATCGCGCTATTGTCGGGCCGCTCCTTCTTCCCTCTCATCTGCAAGTGAAATTATCTCGGCTTATTTGCTCGCGCATTGAAAAAAGAATTCTTGTCCCCTTCGAGGGTTAAGTGGTGCGCGATGACGAAAATGGAAACAATGCATTCGGAAACTTTCCATTGTAACGCGGCTATTTTCACGCGATCGAGCGCCGTTATTAATCAATTTCAAGTTTGAAAAGATTCTCGTTTTGAGAATACAAACAGTCTGGAATAAAAAAACTTATTCTTTTAGGGGTATTGTTCGTCGCGCTCGACGGTGCGAATAAATCACCGAGCGAAGTTGACGTCGAGTTTAAAAAAGAAAACACTTTGACAGCTCAGTATTATTTAATTCTTTGTATGAAAGTGTTCATGTATATATATATATATATATATATATATATATATATATATATATATATATATATATATATATATATATATATATATATATATATATATATATATATATATATATATATATATATATATATATATATATATATATATATATATATATATATATATATATATATATATATATATATATATATATATATATATATATTTTACATGTCCTTTAGAGTCTCTATATTTCACCAAAATAGTCTTAGCATAAATAGAATAATTTTTTTTAACACTTTTTTTAATCGTTGCACATATAGATTTTAAGATTTGCACTTTCACTAATTTTGGTTTTTATATTAAAAACACTTACACTAGTTAAAATTGTTATTAAGTCCCCAACCTGCCCCGCGGATAGGAGCATACTATAAAATATTTGATCGTTGTGTTGAACTGTCACAATTATTTTATTTGATCGATTAATTAGATTTTTTTAAATAATTTTAATTAATTATATTGAAAATAATTAAATTTTTTTTCATATTAAAAATTTATATTTTTGATGTTGCGTACCGTATTTAGTTTCTCGGTAATAGTTTAAGTAGGATTTGCTTTCATTTCTGCAGCAAAGTTCGTAATTTTATGTTTGAAATTTTTATTCATCTTTGATATTTAGGGAAATCAAACGAATCACCTACTACTTAACAAATGTTTTTAGTGACTGTAGTTGCCAATGTTTTTAAGAAGTTTATATGTTTACTTGGTAAAAATTCTGTTATCGTTAATTTTAGAGTTTTTTTTTCAATCTTGAAATGTGGAGATATGCACCAATACATATATAACATAAGACATACTGAGATATCAATGGCCATGGCACGATTGACGTTAAAACTTAAATTTAAATAAATTACACTTTTTAATGAATTAAGTAATGCATATTTAGTTGTAATTGATCTTAAATAATGTTATTAAATATATTTTTATAAATATTCTGAAATAAAACGCGTATTATATAATATCATGTCATAAATATAACTTTTTATCAAAGAAAAATTCAAGACTATTCCACTATATAATTTATATGTGTGCATATAAAAAACAACAATAAAATTGAAATATTGCAGTGTGCCAGATGTACACCTAAAAAATAACAATATATGGAGTTTCAAAAACAAATTCTATTCTTTGTTATTGCACGCTTTACATTTAATATTCTAAATACATCAAGAAATCAGATCTCGACTGTGCGATGAATTTTTAACCCGTCAAAATATGTACGTGTTGCAAAATGTATTTCAAAACAAATACGAATAAATTTGTAGAAAAACTTTGACCCATCATACATAAGGTTCCGTTCATGGAATTCCAAGAGACGCCACTTTGTCCACTGATTTATCCACGCAGTCGAGCAAAGCGTATAATTTCAAAGAGATTGCTTTTTATTCATGTGTTTTATATAAATTTGCAATAAAAATATAAGGTGGCCCAGAAGTCGCAAACCAGTGTAAACAATTTTTTTTTTTTTTTTTTTAATAGTAACTTTAAGTAAGCCCTTATAATTAATCATGGAAAGTTTTACTACGGAGCAACAAACAAAAGTGGTTGAATTATTTTTTACAAATCAACAGTCAATTGTTGAAGCTTGGCGTGCATTTCAATGTCATTTTATTACTGAAAACCATCCATTGCGATCGCATATAAGGCAAATTATTCAACGTTTTCAACGGACTTGCTCCGAACCGGTAAGATGCGAATATTTTAAATTGCGGAGGATTGTGTTGTTGAAAATGCAACAACATCAACCAGGCGATCTTCACATTATTTTATACAAAATTTAATTGTATCAAGAATTGATTCTATTGGATTTAGAAAAGCTCCTTGAGTGAACCATAATTTTATTTACACATTCATAAAGAGTGATCAAGCTCATTTTCATTTGAGTAGGTTTTATAGGTAAACTGCAGGCTTTGGATTTTGATAAAACTTAAACTTCAGTCCATTCAAGCGCTAAAATAAAGTTCGAGCAATACAGTCCGAAATACTAAGAAAGGTCATGGAAAATACAGTAAAAAGAGCAGTTTTGTGTGAAGCAGAAAATGGAGGTCACCTACGTGATTAATTTTTGCAATTGATTTGTAAAAAAAATATTGGATTCTTAAAAAAATTTTATTAGTAATTTTTTTGTTTTAATACATATTTTAAAAATAATGGTGTATACAAATCAGTTCGCGACTTCTGGGGCACATGTATATAAATAATGTGTTTCGTTTCTATTAAAATCAATTTTAATTATTTACATATTTTTTATTATATTGTTTATGAATTTATAGTGTAAAGAATAATTGTCTTAACTTAAATCCTTGTTGTATACCGTGAGATATTATCTTTTAACGTATGTCTAGTTTTGTTTTTTTAATTTTGAATATTAAGACTTGATAAAAATATAAATAAATTAACTTATTTATATACTTTGCCCCTAACCAATCATAAATGATATATTTGTGTTATTTTTGTGAAATTATATTATGGTATTAATCACCTGTCAAATTGTGTTCAAGAATCAAAAAGTTATTTTTCTAATAATAAAGTTCCTATATTTATTCTAATAATAATTTATTCTTCTTCTTTGTGAGATGTTTTATTTTGAAAGGAAAAGTTAGTGACTTATTCATAGCGACAACTCTTGACTCGCTTCGTTTATCCTGTATATATTAAAAATCACTTTCAACACGGGTTATAATTCTCAACAAAACCCATATTGCCACTTCTCATTCTGAATCTCAAGTTAAGAACGTTAAAATTGATTCCGAAAGTTTACAAATTTTAATCGAGCCTGCTCTCGTCTGACGTTCTAGTTTTCATATTCGCTCGAAAATTGATTTCCCGCGGGTGGGTGCAATTTTTTTTCGATACCGAAAGTTTTTCCATTTCCACACACAAACACACATCTCGCGTATCTTATGGTTTTAACACAAAAACCGCCTTGGAAAATGGCCGTCCACGGATGGACGACAAACACAATGGGACACCGTGATATATTATTGTGGCCGCTTAGTGGAAAAATGGCGCATGTATCCGATATCGAGTGGTGTGTTGCTGCTGGACATTTTCCGTCCGAAGAAATAAAAATTGAACGTGGAAGCTTTAAGAGCTTTCTGAAGTTGTGTATAAAATCACAGCCGTGCATGGTGCGAGACTAAAATTCCTGGATACGATAGAAGACGAGCAAACTTCATTAATTATTGTGACATAGCACATTCCAAGTTATTTATAATTTCTTGTTGAAATTTTCTTTGATAACTTGTGGATTACTGAGTCCACGTTGCTTAAAAGCTTATAAATGTTTTAATATAACTAGCAACTCGTAATAAACGTACTGGTGATGTACTAAAATAAAAAAAAAAAAAATAGAATTTTTTACTTGGTTGACAAATTGTAAAAAGAAAAAATAAATCTCTTTATTGCAATGATATTAGGCAATAAGCAAAATGTAGGGTTCTATCGTAGACTGAAACTAAGAAAAATAAACGTTATTACTAAAAAAAGCACCACACATTGTCACTTAAAAATATGAAATATGAAATTAATTAATAATAGGATCAATAATAAAATTAATAGGATCTTTTAATATTATTAAAAAAAACGTTGATTTAAATAGTTTACTTTTAGTAATAAGTTCACAAATTTTTATGTCGCCCTATGTATAACAGTATATCCGCAAACACACAGACGCCAGAGTACAATGGTATAGTTGCCATGATAAATGGTTAAATTCCGAAGCGGAATCGTATCCCCTGAAACGTATGTGATTCCTTTAATCTTAAACAAATATTTTCTTTTTATACAATGATAAAAGATTCTCTCCAATGTTATCCCTTTTCCGCTTACCTGCTTGCTACTCTACTGGCGAGCTTTCACGTACACGAAAACCTAATGCTAAACATGAAAGGAGATATGCTAATGAAATTGCTTTATATATAATATATTATATGTTTTAAAATTAATTTAATTTTGTAATATCTTAACATTAAATTCGCTCTTTTTGTCTCTCAAATATTCGGTTTTGTATTAAAATATTGTTTTTAAGAGATACGGCGTATATATATAATATAAACGTTTGTATGTTTTATATGTTTTTGTGTAATTAAAATATTATTATTTATTTTATAATATTTTATAAGATAAAATAAATACGTTATTTTAATTTTATAGCATAACAAATTTTATTTCAAAGTAATAAACTATTGTAACAAAAAAAATTGAATATTATATGCCCCTAAAATCCCCTAAAAGTAATGAGTTAAGAGTATATTAAGGTCCAAATAATTGTTTATAATCTACAATAGCAAGTTAACCCCTACGCTTAACTATAATTTTAAATTAAAGCAGTGAACACAGAGTTTAATTTTCGGAGTGCTATTTACTTTGTCTATCAAATTTAGTGTCACTATAAATAAATAAAAATTGCAACATTACTTTGTAGAAATATATGACAAAGAACGAATTACATAATGCGATTGCATAAAAAATTATGTAGTTATGACAGAAAATACTACTAACAGAAAGTACTAATCAGTTATTTAAAGTCTTAAGAAAAACCTGCATCTGTGTACAGACACAATATTTGTTTTGGAAATATATGTGAAAAAACCGTCAATTGAAGGCAAACATCTTATTTTGCATATAATTGTGTCATTATTCGACTTAACTAGTGCACATTTTTTAGCGATTTTTATTGCACAAATACTGTCAAAAGGCCCCGATACGATAGACTACCTGCAAACTTAATAGCCATTATAGCAATTTTTCGTTAAAAGCATAAAATTCTGCTCTTTAATCATCCGATTCAAAGCATCACCTTATAGAGATTAGAAGAGTTCCCTTAAGATTCGAAACGATAAGCAGCTTACACAAAGCTATAGTACTGAGATGATCCATGAAAGCCTATGCCTGTAACGATCTATGCAGTCCAGTACTGCTTAAAAAACATTAAAAATTATAAAAATATCAAAGCTTATCAATAAGCAAATGTGTTATCAATATTTTTTTATTTGTGCGATATCATTGCTTTGCAGTATCTGTATTTAAGTAATATTTTAAATAAAAATTACAAAGGTTATGAGTTATTTAACATCGTCTTAATGATTATTATTAATTAAAATAAAATGTCAGTCATATATACCATATTTTCAGAATAATAATAAAAAAAAATATTGACAATAAAACCAGCGACAATTTATAAATAAGAAACTTGCACAATAGTCCTAATTTTATCTCGGTTTATATTTATATAGCCAGGACAAAAGCTCTGTACAAGACACACGTCCGTTTGCCCTTGTGCGGTGGTCAACAGCCGAGAAATTGATTGGATTCTTCTCACAGCCCTCAACCCTGACCGGAAGCTGCACGGTTAAGCCTTCCGTTTCCTTTAACCCTACCCCAACTCTCTTTGAAAAGCCAATTAAACGCCTAACACAAACAGTTGTCTTAGAAAACTTTTAACTTTAGACACACTTCGATAGACATTATTGGTTGGCATCGTTCCAGTTTAAAGAAAGTCATGCATATTCTTAATTACTCATAAATTAGATAGGAACTCTAAACTAAGTTTTGTTGATTATTTTTTTTATCCATTTAAAATAAATGTTATATTAATTTAAATATATTTCTGATGACTTGATTTCTTCATGTGATTTATTGATGATATTTTATAATTAAGTATGGTACACATAGCATCAATATTACTGAATAAATAGGGCAATCAACCACTAATAAATATGCTGTATATGTTATAAAAATATTAACGTTATATAAAATCAAAATTATACTACTACTCTTTAATTTAAAATTTATAAATGCTTAGTAAAAAACACTTAAGATACTTGTTTATTTCATCTCAGTATATAATTATTTCATTACACAGATAAATGATGCAAATGGAATATTGTTCATTTGTGGCAAATTTCGTTATTGTGTTCACTCAAATCAGTACGCTATGCACAAACCCGCGTAGATTTAAATTGTAAATGGAGTAAAAGCAAACAAGTCCTAGTGGGTCAACACAGTATCACAAACGAATGTTTCTAGATAAATTGTGAACGTTATCTAGCGATCCGCGTAGAATGACTAATGAAAAAACTAGACACAATCCAATATGTACCGGCATGCAAATAAGCGTTAGCTCTTTTATACATTTGTATGTACCTATTGTACATCCGAATCGAATTTCAATTCTTGCAAATTAATCCTGCACAATGAAATACAAATGTAAAACGTGTCATTATATTATGTAAACGAGCTTTGATTTAAGCGCTGTCCAATATTAAAAAAAAAACACTAGATAATTAAATAAAGCTCTCGTGATATTTAAAAATAATAAATACATGTTAAAAGCTTTTGATAGAGCGAACTAAAGTGTACACTTTCATTGAACCAGGCACTTCTGAAGCTTAAATTTATGATGAACCATATTTATTAATAATGCATAATAAGTTACAGTCGAGACTACTGCATCAGGAAAAGTAATAGTATTTGCTTTAATAGGTATTACAACTTTAGCGCATCATTAATATATAATTAAGGTAAAGTATTTCATACTTTTATTATAAACATACTTATTTATATTATTTAAATTTTATTTTGACAAATGATATTTTATTGTTGATTTATTTCATTTTCCATAATCGGTAAAGCTTTAAAGAAAACTTCTCATACTATGAATGTGGTTTTCCTTCCGAAAAAGTTGGGCAAAAATATTGAAAGGCGTTGGAGTTTCTAGAGATGCCTTCAGGCTAAATTGAGAAGCGTCTCTGGTGTCGGAGAGCTTTTGAAGTCGTACGCGCTAATTGAACACGGCGTTCGAACTCAAAAGCTCTCCACAAACGGTATAATTCATATTTGTGAAAAATTGTAAAAGTGTAGGAGTTTGAATACAATCAAAAATTATATATGAATTATAAAGTAAAATTTATTATACAATAATATATATATATATATATTTTGCGATAATCAATATTTTTTGATCAACAAAATTGTAAGGAGACTCAAAGCGTTTACCAAATAGCTTGCGTCAATTGTGATATAGAATTTTCATTAAGCAAGTAAAGAGGTGCATAGCTCAAAGGAAAACAAAATACGAAAAAATCCATAGAAAAGTATGACAAAAAAAATCTTTTGAAAGACAAACTTTTTCAGAGGGCCATAAAAATGACTAGCAAAACCAAAACGTAAAATATATTAAGCAAAATCATTATCAAAAATAATTTTTAATAAGCAAACGGGAAGATAAAAAATATCATAAAAGTCTTGGCTTATGTTTTTTAATGTAATTTAACTAATTTTAACGTCAAACATAATGCATTTTAAATATAATAACACAAAAAACCCACTAAACATGTGAAAGTAAGTGAGTTACAACATTACTACACCAAATGATAAAACGATCAAGAACGAAATATACAGTCAATTGTCTTGTAAATGACAGGAATATCATTGCTGAAAAGTAGACTTACAGTAAGTCCTTAAATATTAGCTTTACTCAAGAATTTTAAGAAGTTATACATATTTATTTTAGGCCCGAGATATGACTTGCTCTCTATTTTATTTTTAAATGTCCATCCATATTG
The DNA here is from genome assembly GCF_051122295.1 of Plectrocnemia conspersa. Lineage (NCBI taxonomy): Eukaryota > Metazoa > Arthropoda > Insecta > Trichoptera > Polycentropodidae > Plectrocnemia > Plectrocnemia conspersa. The sequence continues at coordinate 18,850,268 of NW_028277167.1, forward strand.
CTCATCTGTATCAATCATTCATTATTATTGTTCCGATTTATCAAGATGAGTGTTCGCTTTTTCCAAGAATGTTCTCCATTTCTTTCAATTTTTTCTAGTTGATGGTTTCAGCTGCACTAGGATCTTTTGCCACATCGCTGAACCATCGAAACTTTGATCTGCCAGAATTTGCTTCGACAATTTCTGTTTATTTATGTAACGTGGCCTGCCCACCAGTCTTTCTATTTTTATGAGGAAAGAGACAGCCTTTCCCTGAAAAATACTATAAAGTTCGTTGTTAGTCCTGATGCATCACTTATTGCCCTTATTAATTTTTTTATCAAATGTGCCTTGCAGTCGTTCGTCGGTCCTAGTAATTGTCTAACTTTCCGAACCATATGTCAGCATAAGTATAATCAATGCTTTGTATGCAAGTATCTTCCTGCGATAAAATAGCGATTCCATTTAATTTATAAGACGTAAATAACATTTATTTGTTTGCAAAATAAGTTTTTTGTTCTTCTTGTTGATTTTTACGTTCCAAAACGTTTTTAATTATCACGATCGCATCCTCTTTTGTTGCCCATTAGAGCTAAGACGTCCGCACTTTCCGTCTCGCGTATGGATCTGTTAAAATGTCAGCTACGAGGAGCCGGTCTTATTCGTATCATTTAATTTAAATACTTTATATTTTTTGTTTGTTACTATCTATGTATTATTTTTACGTGACGCATATCTGCTAGGTCATAAGAGTCTTAATTTATTTAAAATATATAAATCTATTTTTATTTTTTATTTTTAACAGACTTTCTAGGTATATAGAGCTGTTGATTCACTAGAAAGTATAGCTAATTTTTTTATATATAATATTTTCAGAATGCTGTCCTGGTTGAACCATAACCAGCTCATTGTTTTCTGATCGTTAATTCTTAGTCATAGTTTAATGGCTTATGACTCAAAAGCGTTGAAGGTTTCTATTAGTGCCTGTTTTTACCTTGCTACAATATCTATGTCATCTGTATAGGTGAAGAATATTTATTATTTATTACTTATACCTGTGTTGACTTTGGTATCTCTGATAACTTTTAATTATGCAATGTTAAACAGATTCCAGTAGCACTTTTCCTAAATAATTTTTATATTTTAACTCAATGCATTACGTTAGAGCTATATTAATTTGCACTTTATTATTCATAACATTACTTTCCGCTTCAATAGAAACTACCGATGTCAAATTTGTCTATTATTGATTTTGTGATCAATATGCACTTCATTCGCTCTTAAATGCTCTATAGAGACCACATAAAATCGATTTTGCAATTATTTTATAAGATATTCATTAAAAATAGCGTATAAGTAATGGTCGTGTATTTTACGCCACAAAAATAGTTATGCAAAAACGTTATCTAATGTAGTCGCAAATAACGAAAGAATGTAAACGTATCCCAAAAATGGTCAGCAAAATATCGTTTTAGAGCGACATCAGGTAGTGAAACTACAATTCCTCTTATTTTGAAAATTATACAAATGGTTTTACAGATAAAGGTGATTTACATCTTTGTTAATGATTACACATTTTGTAGGTGGGTTTAAAAAGCAATGCAATAGGCCCGGCAACATCTTCATTTGCGGTTTGTCAGAGCTGTTTTAAAGTACCAATATAAAATAAGTGACACTTGGTCACATATAGTGGCATACAAGCAGACAGACAGACGGAGAAAAACGCGTACAAGAAACGCATCGGAAGATATGCCATGGAGTTACAAAACGAGACACAGCAGTAGATCTTCCGGCATCATCATAAGCACACATCACAACAGATCACCGCCGACGATAATTCAACTCGACACTCCAGAGAAGACTCTCTGACCTGATACCGGCATCTCCGTTTCCATATATATGTGTTAATTCATATTTGATTATAGAAAATTTACTAGCTTTTTTAGCTGGAAAGTCACACCACTTCGACATCAAAACCCGAAAGTGAAAATGTTGACCTTTCGACGAGATTCAAACACTAAAAATGTTGACATTTTGAAGTGGTACTAAATTTAAAAAATATATATATGTTTAGACAAATAGTCGGTGATCATTGCTTTTTGCGGCATTAGATTTTTACTAACCATTATTGTGTGAATATATATGTTTTGGAGATGAAGCTGTGTAACTGTTACAATAAATTATGCATTATATAATAATCAAAACGTCACATTGGTAAAATAAGTGATTTACTAAACTTTTTCAAAACTCCATTTAATTTTAGCCACACCTAGATTATTCACCGCATTTAAGCTTTGCACAAATTGTAGCGACGTTGGCGCTCGCTTAAAGTAATAAAGGCCAAAATGGCTAACTTCCGAACGTAATTACAGCTGCGGCGTTCATCTTCCGAAGATGTTGGATAGATATAAATGCGCTACAGGGTGTTCTGGAAGCACTGCGCGGAGATTCTCGTTAGCGATAAGGACGGTCCGGCACTGTACTGCACAATAAATTACAATTTTCCATTACAAGTTGCAGTTACATACACCCAGGCCGAAACGGTGGCGGAAGATTTGGCGACCTAAGCGGCTGCCAAAACGTGGGCCGCAACACTATTAGATTCGTGTTAAATTGGAGTAAAAAGATTAAGTTCTGCAATAAATAACGGTAAGGCGTTCTTAAGAACAAACCATTTTTTAAACATTATAAACTTTTAAATTTATTTGTTTTTAAGCATTTTAAAAACCTCTGGTGTAGTTTTTGTTTCGCTGCGACGCTTTTGAGCGTTCAATTGCACAAGCTTCCGAAATAAATAACAGCATTTTGAATCGGGCAATAAAAGCTCGGCGAATAATATAAAACAAATAGCTGTATGTAATCCATTTTTAGTATGGATAATATTTAAAGTTTATATGGCGTTTTATGGTTTGTGCGTTATTGTATTTTATTATAAAATATAAATTGTGAATGAATTTGCATGCGTATTTCAATGATATTGCTCTGATGAGAAGGTAATAATAATTTTATGATAATAGAAGAAAATTAACATTGAAAATTAAATTGAAACGAAGAATAAATGCTCATAATATATTATCATTTATTCTTCGTTTTAAGTTATTTTCTCAATGTTAATTTATTTATATTATTATAAAATAATTATTTAAGTTAATAAAGATCTATGAGAAAATGTAAAAACATTATTTTACTTCAACTTTTCCATGCAGAAAAATACCAACGTGAATTTAAAACTGGTAAATCAATATTATCTTTTCGCTTAAATAAATAATAAAAATTAAATAATTTAACATTAAATAATTGATTTCAAAAACCACTTGGTAAAACCATATTATAAGCAGAAATGTAAAAATTAGATGTTATCAAAAAATAATTGGTAAATGAAATGATCTAGCGTAATATATTTTATTTTTAAGGCATATACGAATCATATTTTTCAATTTTATAGTATTTTTTTATAATATTTAAAAACAAAGTTTCTATTCATAAGCACGAACTTTGTTTATATTATTAATAATAAAGTTATACATACAAATATATAAACGTGTATACTTTCAAGACTAAGTTGATTAATACACATTGAAAACAATATTACAAGCACTATAAATATTAGCAAAATGATAAAAAACTATACTCTGCATCATGTAAGCAAACGAATTAATAATGTTTATTTATATTTTTTACCTCCCACGTCTGAAGCACTTTTTAAATTCTATTAGGATAAAATGCTAAAAGTTTTGATGCAAATATTTGGATAAAATTAAAAGACAGAAAAAACGTTAAACCACACAAAAAACAGACTAGTACCGGACCTTAGATCAGATTCTTAAAATACCTAAATTAATATATGTACAAGATCGGCTTTCGAGGGCCGCAAAATGATAGTGAAGAGGGGCGTTTTAACATTATTTAGATTGTCTGAAAAGGTTGGTGCTTATCCGCGAACTAATTGACTATTAAACTCATTTTCTTGGTCCTAACAATCATACTTACAGCTTGGACTTAATAACTAACTTAGTGGTAAATATTTTAATACTACATACATAAATAAATCGAAAGCAGAATATGATGAAATGTAAGTAGAGTTTGCTCTTCATATTATAAATGACTTATTTATCAACCAGCAAAACTTTTCGTCGTTACTTGCCTTTCTAATTAAAAACTGTGATGTAAATAAAACAATGACTTTATTTAATATAAATATTGCTTTTATTTTTGTTTTGCTGGCAAAGGTAAAAAATAGTAATTCTTTGTAAATAATAAATTTGAAGCAATTTAAAAAACACTACTAAAAAAGTAAGGGGACTTAAAGTTTATAATTCTAAAAGAAACATCTAAATAAAATTATCACAAAAACTTCTGAGATTTATTTATGGTCATTAAAAAAACAATTGGTGCTAGAAACTGTAATCTTTTAAAGTTAAAACGTACGTCAGTCCATATGTCTGCATTTAACCCATTCAGTTAAAATTATTGCAATGTTTCGACGCCCAACCTAGTTACCTGAAATAATATAGGTCAGTGATGGCGAACCTATGACATGCGTGTCAAGACATTTTGAGTGACGCATCGTTTACAAGTAAGGTTATTAAATGAAGGAATAACTTTGTAATATACTTTACAAATTTAACATCACAGTTTCTGCATTGTTCACTCCATAGTTCAGCACAAAAAAGCCCTCGTTGAAGGAAAGTTTATTAAAGATTCACGAGATGCAAAGTAACACAAACATACAATATTAATTAAACGAAGACTTAAATAGTTGTAATTATTTTTACATTTCTCTTGATGAAACTACCTCTGTCACATTAAATGCTGGGTTAACCATTATTTCTATAAAATTTCTTAGTTTTACAATGAGAAAAAAGCCGATAAAGTTAAAATCAGTGCTAATAAATACGTCAACTAACGCCCTAGAATTGTAGGTCTAAAGTTATATCAGTGACGACAGATGGTGGGAAAAAATGTGGGATTAATGATTATTTATGAAAGTTATTGGAAGTCCACTTGTTTCTTTTTATGGCATTTTCCATCAGGAGGTGTTGTGTGGCAAGCCAGGATTCACAAAATGGAGTGATTTAAAGTTTTCATAAGTGAGAATTTTCTGCGCTTTTACAGGAAGTTGATTTAATCTACAGTAGACTGCTCATGTTTAATATTGTAAGGTAGCTGAGTCAAAGAAAAGTACTTGAACAAGTTGTATAGTGCTTTGTTGAAACTAAGTTATTTCTAAAGGATGATAATCTGGCAAATTGTGTTAACACAATAATAATTTTTATAGGTCTCTTTGTTCATATGAACGAACTGAACTGAATATTACAAAGTTTTATCATAATTTTTGACGTTATGTTTGAGACTAAAACTTCATAAATATTTTCCGCAAGTAAGAAAATATTTTGAGAAAGCCAACATAACTGTACAAAATGATATGCAGCCCATGCATATTGTAAACTTGTTACTTGACCAGTTCGGTAAAATATTTATTCAATTTAGAAGCATGTAATACACAATTAAAATAATTAGGTAAACGGATGTAAGGATCTGCATTACATTGAAATTAAATGGTTTTCAATGAATGCTAATTAAGGATTAAGATATGCAACTTGCAGAATTTCAAAATATCAAAAGTTTGTCAACTTGATATCTTAAATTAAGAATCTATAACAAAATTGCTTAGAGAATGAAAATCTAGCGATGGCTCTACTCAGATTTTTTTCCTCTGCGTACTTTTGTGATACTCGACATTAAATAATATTTATACTAATAAAAGATTGCTTGGGCCTAATTTGCCTGAAATACCAAACTTTAATTAATGATTCAGCTAAAGCAATTTAGCAAAAAGTAAGTAATTTATATAAATATTTTTTTTTAATTTTTAATAAATAAATATATATAAAATATAACTTCAATTATAACTGATTAAGTAGTGTTGAAAACAACAAGCTAACTGCATATTACTTTAATTAAAAATAAATTCGCATAGCAACAACGAATTTATTTTTTATACACATGTTACAAATTAATTAAATTGTATGTAATTAATTATTAACACGTGTTCTTCATTTATAAGTATTTATCATAAGCACAAGTGTATTCAATATGTAGTATAAATATGAATCGAGTAAAATAAATAAAGGTCATTAGCCAGTCGTCTGAACAACATACAGTTGTATTATTTTCAGAGAGCTCGTCTATCATCTTCACTGATCCTGATTATAATCTGCACCCTCTAAGGACTTAAAAAAATGAATAGATTTGCACTGTTCATCACCGTCTTAACAGATATTTACTAATAAACATCCATTGTTATTTTCAATTGTTAATTAATATATAACAACTAATACAGCATAATATTCGATCACGTATTTGTATAAAATAAAGTTTAGAAAAAACAAAACATTAATATTTATAATATCATGGTCTTTCCTGGTAACTTAGTAACAAACCGATGATCATATGAAAAGTTTAATGTTCTGAAAGTAGTAAGATAATATGCATATAATGTCACTTTTATGTACATATATTAAAGACAAAAATATTTATAAAATGTTGAATCTCGTATTCAAAATTTTTCGCTAATTATTTCTTTGCGATGAACATAATTTAAAGTCGTCAAATATTGACATGGTGGACAATCGGCCTCAATCGTATTATGGTCGACCCACAACTTGACCCTATGTTGCAAAATAAATTTATCACGTTACAAAACGCTGGTCGGGCACACAATGCGGTTCGCGTTCAGCCCAGATTGGAAAAGGATTCAAAGTGTACGCTCGCCAAGGGACGATCGGCCATTTTTTACAACCGGCGGTTTGCTTTTGACAGCACTTTTCTGACCGTCTCAACACACTCGTGTGAAAGGGGCTCAAGGACCGTAAAAGGACGCACACACATACTACAAAAATACATAAACATAGCCGCAAATCCAGATACAGGGCCCAAACCTAAACATAAAGCCTCGGATTGAACTATAAGTGAGATTTCATAAATGGGCGGGATGGGCGGCGACAAATGAAAATTTATTTCCGCTTTAGTGGCGCCCTTTGTCGAGCCGAATACTCGCTTTATTGCCGGACGAAAAGTGCCAAATATTCGATCTGCAAACATTTTTTGTCGTATAAAATTTTATTGCGCACTCACGTGAAGGACTGTGTGTCAATATCAGATACATATATAAACGAATAAATGTGCGTGCGTTTATATGCTATGTATATGTGTGGGATCAATGGTGTGCCTTATATGGTAGAATAAATAATACATTTTATTATGTCTGTATACATACATTTAAATTTAGTATGAATGCCTAGTACAAAGAGACAGGCGACCTGTCCCTATCTATCAGTATCATGCTACCCCTTCGACTACGTTTAATGCTACATATCGTTACGTCGTTCAAACGTTAAAATAATTTTCTACTAACGTTGCTTGTTTAGATAAAAATTGACTTATTATGTAATAATAATAAACTCGTGATATTAAAAATATATAAGAAGTCCAACTGCGCTAAAAGTAAGCGATATATTATATACAATACATGAAATTTTAAATATCAATATTATGTATATAAGCTTAAAATTTAAGCATATATTATTTACAACAGCCCAGTTGCATTTAAACTAATTTCAATTCAACAGCAAACATAATTTTAGTTGGTATTCATTATTTAACTACGTACTGTACTCGTATATGCTGCAGTCGTATAAAAGTAAATTTAACTGCGAACACAGCGTGTGAAATGCGCAAAGCCTGTTTTGTTATTTTATTTATTTAATAAATCTCCATTGGTAACACGCGGCAACACATTTACGTTTACGTTGTACATACAACTTTTACGTCGTCGGCGAGACGAGCGAAAGCTCCCTGAACTAAAAGCGCAACTTACTGCTTTGTTTAATTTTTATTTATGGCTTTTTTCGTCGCTCCGCACCTTATGATATATCGGAAAATTGGCGCAAAGAAAAAAAATTGGAATCATTAATAAAAATCTCGCCGGCTTTCATATACATAGTCTAACTGCTCAAAAAGTTCCTTAACTTTTTAAATAGCTTGTCAATTACTTTGATATTGTAGCGATACTCGCAAATAACCTATAGTTAATATATTACATTTCCATACTGTAATAAAATTTGCGCTTTATCGTTATAAGAGGGATATTCTGAGAGTAGAAAAATAAAAATAAGTGAAATATAAGCGAAATTGATTAATATGCCTCATCTGTAACAACATTTTGCTTGAAGTGTGTCTACATTATAAATTTGTAACTGTTTTATAACCACTGAATCAGAAAAGGTGTCTAATGTTTGTAAATATGGATGCTATTATGTAAGATTTTAATAGGTGTCAGAAGTATTTGAATGTCAAAAAATTGTTTTAAGTCATTTTCAACTGTTCTAATCGGTCTTATATTTGCTCTGGTAATCTAAGAACTATATTAATGTTTAGATAAAAATAAACCGCCTCATGTGGGATTTAGTAGATTAAAAAAATGTATGGAGACTTTTCGCAGAGTAACGACATAAAATTTGCATATCAGCAAAATTAAATCTCGGTTATTCAATAATCTAAAGAGGTTTTTTTCTAAATATTTTTATATTGTATGGAATATGAAAAATGTAAAATAGCAATAGCTGTTATTGAAAATTTTTTTTTTTTTTTTTTTTTTTATTTATTTACCAACGTAATTCCGCATGAGTATAAAATTACTCATTCTACGGTTACATTTTATTACAGTTTTATGTTAAATATGAAAAATAAAAACTTATACATTAGAAAGTATAATAAACATATTTGAACTCTTATCAAAATAATAAGTATAACATATTATAAGAATGTACATACACATATACATACAGCCATACATATGCATATATACATATAAATATACAAACATAAACATATACACACATTTTTTTTTTATTTTTTTATTTTTTTTAAAGTTCGATGAATTTTTTTAAAAAATATTTTCTTATTTCTTTAAAGTTATTTCAGGTTGATATTGGTAAATCATTATATGTTTTAAAAGCTATATATTTTAAAGAATTTGTTCCAAACATATTTACCTACGATTCAGATTTATTATGGGAGCCTGAAATTCCTTTATAACTCGAGGCTCTGTAATCAATCGAAGTAAATCAATCTGTTCTGGTCCTTCGATTATTCGCGTCCATTATAACAAATCATCTTTAACAATCATCTAGTTCTCAGTACATCAATAATATAAAGATGTATAAAATAATATACTGTATTAATATAATCACTTATTATAATTTAAAATCTTATTTTTTAACATTACAATTTTAAATACATACTTTTGAACAATACAGCTAAGTATGTTTCCAATAGGCTCCATTCTTAGAATAACGTTTATAAACTTTCTGAACAGCCCACGTATATTAATAATAATTCCCCCCCTTACTTCGGTCCGTTTTTTACGTTGATTTACGTCCGTGTCTTGCGGGATCCGTTCGCCCCGTAAAGTTATAAAGTGTAAAGTGTAACCTTCGGCCCCAAATTGCCCCTTAGCCCATTACCCCGAGGTGGCTGTGTGATTTGGAAGACGATTAATCCGAAAGTTACCTTCTACGGACGGTGAACATCAAATTTATTAATTCGCCGTCATTACTACGGCGCCGAGTAAAATGCACTCAACCAGACTAAAGCTTTAATGTACGCTTATATATCTTCAGCCGAACCTCATTACGGCTAATGCGGCCTTAATAAATTAATTTATATGCCGTTTAAAATATGTTATTATGGCGAAAACACGGATGTAGACCTCTAGTAAGGAACGGGTACAAAATGTTACTATTAAATAGTAAATGATTAAAAAATAATTATATACAAAGCATAGCAACTGCAAAGCTAGCATACAGCAGAGGTTTTTAATTTTTAATTAACAATCCGAGAAACTTTAGGGTTTCGCTATTAAATTTTGTAACCCGCTTTTTTTACTGTGTGGCAAAAATTATGATGTTTTGGTTTAAAGTTGTGAGTAAATTAATGGGCAATGTTATATAAATATACACTTTAATTAAGTAATAACGTAAATCAAATTTTAAATTTAAAAGTCAAATTAAAAAATAATCAAAGTCAAATTTAATAATTTTAAGTATCGAGTTGGTAAAACGTGCTTTGTAAGCTGGTATTAAAACGTATATTTAGAGCTAGTTTTAAAGTAATAATAAATAAATAGTCGATAATATATCTGGGTATCGCTCAACATAAAGAAAACAAAATACAACAAGAAACTTTTGAAAAACCGCAAATTTTTAAGTTTACATTAACAAACAATTAACAATTTTAAAACTTTGCAATACTCATAGAGTAATGCTACATAGTTTCAATTAACAATAACTAATAAATTCGATTTTGTATATATTTTTATATATAAAAACAATAAAAAAAACACCACGATAGACGTGTAGAATACTATATATTTCGATATTGGCAAACTAAAAAAAATTATTTATTGTGTATAAACAAATTGTAAATAACTAAATAAAATAATACGTTTTTTTACTATTCATAATGAAAAATTTATTTTAATAAAAAATATATAAGCTTAGCATCTAATGAACTGCAAATTTTAGCTACTTAATATACTTTTTAGGTTTTTTAGATTTAGTTTTAACAATTACGTATTTGTTTTTAAGTATAATATAAATATTTTCAGTATAATTAAATAAACATTTAATTTACTTTTAGATATCAGATGTTTATAAATTAGGACTTTGTTTTCCATAGATATAACAAATTATAAAATTTGCAAAGTATGTTTAAAGTCTTAACGTTTGCTTATGATATTTATTCACACGGTTGTCTAAGACTTTCGGAAAAATTCAGAAATACTATAAACTAAATTAGTGGTTTACAACTCTTTTATGCGGTTGACTGCTATTTCCCTGTGCTATCCAGAAATAAACGTGGTGGAAAGTTCATAGTCGACAGCGCTTCAACCTTGTTAAGGTCATTCTGTAATTTATAAGTATACTACATTCAAAGAATTGTTATATATACATATGTATATTATACTAATATTTTGTATATGAAAAAATAATTTTTAATAACTTGTATATTCTAAATTGTTTTAAATAAAATATTACCAACCCTAAGTGCATGAATAAATAACCAATTTTAAAATTATGCAATCCATTATAGAAAATGCGTCTTCATCATAACTAATAGATGTAATATAATAAAATCACCTCAAATTACTAAGGCAAGAAAAACACGTAATAAACACTGGTTCGGCGGCCATAAATCATCAACCGAATCAGACCTTATGTGTGAGCGTTATACATTATTTGTAATATTCCCCCGCAGCCTTTTGTGAGCCCCTAGTTGAATACCATGTCAACATTTTTCATCATAATGGCGTGACATTCCTCTACGCGGTATTTTATACCGTACGAGTACGCCCAACGGAATTCCGCATTATCAGCAAGTTAACCGTTTAACTCACACACGTTAACACACAAGAAAATACACGCGCAAAAACGTTACTCCGCGTATTGATACTATTTTACGAAACATCGGCGTAGTTTTATTTTCTAATCCGGATTTTTTTATTAAATTCAATGGTTAAAAATTAATAATTGACATTATGAAAAATATCAATAATCATCGATTTTTGGTTCACCATAAACAAATATTTTTTGTAGACATATAATAAGTGATAAAAAATATATATTTAATAGAAATTAATTATTTGTGCAAACGAAAACGTTAGAAACCCATTTAGGTGCAAAGGTAAGGCTCTTAAAGCAAATCGGGAAATTGGGTTTAAATCATTACACAATGATCTAGAGTGCGTTACAGGATATGAGATTGTAAATTCTAAGATTTGTTATATTAAAATATATTATATATGGATCGGTGGTTTTCTTAATGGGATCCGAGAAATTTAAGCTCCTTAGGACATATTTATTTAAATAGGTTTGTGTATAAGAAGACCCGTAAGTAATCAATTATAACAAAGAGCGAGGTACTTATATAGATAGCTCCGCTATAAAACATTTTAATATCATTGTTTTTTAATAATAACGCCAGTAAAGGATTATTAAAATAACTTTATAATTATAATTAGACCGATTTCAGTCGTATTATATATATTTTTTAAACTAAGTAAATAAGATTTAATCTTATCTGTAATGATGAAATAAAATAATCTGTATGACATAATTAAAAATAATAATTTCCCAGGTACGATTTATATTGAAAAACACTAGGGTTCTAATGTAATTCAATCTTAATTTTCTAAGGTATTAGTCACCAAGTGGAAATTTTGGTTTTGATTGAACCGATTTGGTTAAGACCAAAGTTAAGACGTTCGAGACTTGACGATGCACACATTTATATTTAATTTTTAAAGCCTAACCATTAACGCAAAAATTAATAATGTGAATTCCAAAAATATAAAAAAGAATTTTTAATGTTCTGATAAATTTCCCTACGTGAACGTGGGTGTTTATCGTTCGATAAATATATGATCAAAAGGGGATAGCCTATTAAAGTCACCCATACAAATAATAAGCGTGGAAATGAATATTAGAATATAATATTTCAATCTTGACAGGGGGCGGTCACGGGTCAAGATTTAATGCGGCCCGCAACCCATTTTTAGGCGATTTTCATCGCCGCACCAAGATTCATATCGCGTTTTGCAAAAGTCCTGCAATCCATTATGTCCCCGGGACGATCAACAGCTGGGAAATCCATTAGGATTCTACCCGTGGGTGTCCCTCGCCGAAAGACAATTAAACGTCTAACGCAAACATTTGTCTCGGAAAACTTTGCACCGCCGCGCCGCGGAAAACGCGCCGGCGCTAATCTTGAGCAACTGCTATTAAATATTAATACAGAATACAATGTTTTGGGGTGGCATTTGCACAAGTGACTTTGTGGCCTCCTCTTATATGTAATCGTATTTTAGGGCAAATGAGGGCAGGTCGCACATTAAGACGTTAAGTTACTTGTGCATAAAGACAATCGAACCCTTCCTTTCTACGTTACGCTCCCTGGGAAAACATATTCAAAATGTAGCCACAGGGTAGGGTGATATTATTACATTCGGCGAGGGGATAGATCTGTTATAATTCGCACTGAAGTAGACGCGAACAGATGTAAAGTTTATGTGGGGAATTCCACTTGGACGAAGAACATTATTATATGAGGGTTTGTAATGTGCGGAATATAAATGCTGGTTGAAACGGATGCAACTTTGTTGTATTGAAACATCTATCGCTGCACGGAAAATCAGTACTGTGGCTTAAGAGAAATACTATGTTTATAATTAATTATTACGTTATATAAGTTTGCCTACATCGATTAAAAATAATATTGACTAATTGTCACCTTATATAAATAGAAAATTTTCAATGTCTAATCCAATTAGGCTGATAGAATTTTGATGTATTAGTAAATCTTGTCATTGAACTGTTTAAGAATACATGTATTGCCTTATATTGCAAATACCATCATATATCTTGATTCTTAGTGTCTAATATCTAAATAGATCTAACTACATTTACACAAATATTGAACTGAGGTGAATAATGGAATGTCTGTATATAGATATATTGAGTGTGTTATACAAGTAAACTAAACACAAAGTCAAAGTTGCACATTGTACATAATTGATAAATGGAAATAATTATAAAAGATAAATAAGTGTATTTAAATTTTAATTATCGCATTTATATAATATGTATTTTTACAATTTTTACGTTGCTCGTAAGCTGTCTCTAAGATAAAAACGATTCCTAACGATGTGACGATTGTAATAAAAAGTTTCATTTCTCTAGACTTTGATAATGTTGACCTAATCTAGTACTGGGTCGTCTGAGTTGGCGGAAGCTTCATTGGTAGCGAGCTCAGGGTCTAAGCTCTATTGTAGTTAAGTAGTAAATAATTTTCCTGCAACAGCATTTCAGATTAAATTTCGACTGGGAAATCAATAGTACTCATATTTGGCATATTCTTGAGCAATCATAACTGATTTGGGCGGCTCTGAATATTAATGAGATTGTTATATCTCTCGCAGGTATACTACGCATGAATATTTGTGTTATTATGTACGCTGCACTAAAATTTTCAGAACAATATAAGTATTTGGCAAAATGCTATTGTTGATTTTTGTTTTCATAAATCTTAAAAAATATTTTTTCGTTATTTAGCATTTTAAATTGATTAAAGAAAATTTTAGCGTATTGTATATAAATATTTTTTCAACTAGTATGCAGAAAATAGATCTATTGTTTTTCATACTTTTCTTGACACCTAATTTTTTGTCGCGTTGTAAAATTTATAGGCTGATCGCTAATATTATATAATTAATACACAAGATCGTACACATTATATTTAAATAAAAAAATAAAGTTAGACATCGATGATGATATTAGCATGTTTACTAACACCATCAAATAATTAATCAAACGTTATATAATTAAAAATAAAATAATTAGGATAGACTACTTAAAATTCGTTTTTTTAACAAGACTTATGTAGCAGAATTACCGCAAGGTAATAGTAAAAATTAGAAAATTAAATTTATGCCTTCATTGCAAAGCTTAATAATTGAATTTGAAAAAATAAACTTAACGACTTAAATCCCAAAGATAATTTTTGTGGATCACGGCAAAATTTTTTATTAATTATAAAAATAAATATTAACTTCATCGCAAAATCTTGTTTCTACCGTAGAGGTAAAAGCTAAAACTATTGCTTAATGTCCATACTTGAATATAAAATTTATTAACAAATTAAATATTACTTTGAAAATTAGTAATAGCTAATGAACTAGAAAATATTATTAATCAACTTTCTAATCGTCAAGCTTCGATAAATCACATTATTCTCAAAAAAGCATTAAAAATTCTTTTACTGATTGCCATCGAATACTTTTTAGATAATAAAAACTTATCATGTATTTTCCAACTGTGTGAAAATAGGCAGGCGTTCATTGTAAACTGGATATGTACCCTTGTATTCCTTATACATAATTAACGCGAGTAAAATGAACGAAAAAATAATATAAAATAAAGTACTGGAACTTTTTAATAATAATTATATCTTTGCAACGATAAGCAATTTGATTTTACATGTTCTTAATTTACCACGGATCAACTACATCAAAAAATAAAATATATTTACAGGGGCTGTGAAATATATTGCACATCGCTTAATCTTTATATTATTTTTAATATTTTATGTACGGTAATAAAAAATAATAATAAATTACCTCAATTACATTTTCCAGTAACATTTGTTTAATTATTAAACTGTAAAATCTTTCGAATTGAAATTGATAATAACTTGTCAGTTTTCAGACCCTTATCTGCTGGCATACCCCAAAGTTTAATTTTTGACCCTTGCTATTTCAAATATTTACGAATAATTTCTTAACTAAACCGTACATGAATAACATCTTTATTCGCTGACGACACGGAAACTTTATGTACTTATAAAATCTTCATTGAGTGAAAGATATACTTTAAAACAGAATATAAATTATTAAAAATTGTTTAATAAATGGCAAATCCCACTAAAAGCGTCATAGTAACGTTTTCTCGTAGAAAGAAACGAGCTTTTGTTGTCGATAAATTAGCAAAAATTAAAAATTTTAATGAATTTAAAACTTGACAAAATACATGTCTTACTTTAGATTTTAAGCTTTCGTAGAGATCAAATATAGATGAAACAAGTCAAAAAATAATACAACTCAAGCAAAACTATATATCATCTATTGTCCTAAAACTAACTTATTTATTTATCCATTAGTGTATAATAAGACTTGAAATTTTGTACTATTTCTTGGTTTGGGGACTAGTGATTAATACTCGTAAGTATTCAATACAACTTTAGACTTAACGAAATGTGATATTTTGTAAGGAATTGTTCCATAATTTATCCACAACTCGATGGGTCACCGTAATTTAAAAATATATATCCTTGCTTATACCACTAAGTATAAATATTAAGACAGATAGATTTAAAGTAAGATGTTTGTTATCGAATTTTCTTGACTGGGCTTTAATGAAATATTCCATTTCGAATATATCAAACGGTATAATGGCCATGCACACATTTGTTTTCATTCTAAGGCAAAATTTCCAATGCAAATCTCGCAAACCACTCGAAAACACCAATCCTTAGCGTGTATTATGTGCAAACGTTATCTTAAGTGTCTATGGGGCGAACCGCGCCACTGCCACCATGGCATACCACTTGCCAAACGGTTTCAATTTGCCAATGGCAGTACATAGTGATTAGGAGGACTACGTGTCAGCACGTGGTCCTGGTTTGCAGCGTGGAGGCTGATACAATAGGGGGGCACCTTGCAAGAGCGTATTGAGTCGTAAAGTCGAATTATGCTGACGGCGGTCGGTAATGCGGAGATGCTCTTGGAAATGGCTTCCTCGCAACAAGAGGGGCGTTCAACCGTGACAGCATTGTTGTATACGAGTATGTTGGAAAGCCTTGAGAGAACGTAGGCGTGTTCCTAAGCGAATCTTTTCGGAAAACTCTTAAATTCATTGAAACGTTCCGCGAGACGCGCGTGTACTAGGTACACATACACAATTTTCCCTCAGGCGTGCGTACCTGTTTCGACTTGGGGTTATCTATAAATAAAGTATAATGTACAGGGTTGATTCGTATTTTGTAAAACTGCAAAACAGTAAAACATACAATCTCTACATATGCTTGAATTCTAATTGAGAAATATTTTTTAAATTTAAATGATTATTATTGGTACATATGCATAAGCAAGTAATGATTTAAATGGTATACATGTGCTACCAATTTAATATATTCACCGACATTATCCACAACTTTTTTATTTTATGAAAAATGCGTTAACTGTAATATAAAATACTATTCAATGTCAAACTATACTTTACTATATATATAGATTTATACTAATTATACGTACTATAAAATAAAAAATAAATTATATTTTACTACAAATTATTGTAAAAAGATTCGCCTTATCCCATTACGACACAATGCAATGAGATTTCGCCCTTTTGGGCCATATGAATAATATAAATAAAATAATATTTATGTTAAACTTCTGGAACAGAAATAAATTTCAGGGTCAAACTGTTTGGCTAGGTAAACATAAAACTAATCCAATTAAAAGAAATCGAAACATTCTGGTTGATAGAACATCAATTAACAAAAATTTTCAAGCTAAGATTCTGTATGTTATTGCAAAATTAAAAAAAATCGTTACGGTATATGTATATAAATTAGATAACACAGTAATCAAAGAACTTCCAAAAAATATCATCCGTTAACTTACGAATATTTTTACCGGGTGTTTCATATTTTGCAATTTACCATTTGAAGAACCGCGATGATTTACAGATTAAGAAATCAGAGGAAAAAAGCTACAATTCGGATATAATATCACCGTATTAGTTTATTTTGAAATAATTGAAAAAAATATTATTATTACACTTAAAATAATCTCTCAGAAAAAAATCATGAGCGAATAAATATGTATTTTCCATTCCTAATATTTTGTGTAAATTGAAAATGGTTGCTTTGGTTACAGCCTAGTTATTTATAATTTATCAATATGTATATTTAAATTCATCTATACATTTTTGTATAAACGATTAATAAAAATATCCGTTTGTAATATAATATAATTTGCACTCACCAAATTTTTCGGCGTTTCCTTTTTCTGCTTACAACTGTCACACACACACACACACATTTATTTTTACCATTACACTTATTAACCACACTATATCACTATCTATATTTATTTTTATTATTTACACTTTTTTGTCTATTTTAATTTTTTTTGTTACGTATAAAAACATTCGTCAATATGAAGAGGAATTTCACAACTGTGCACATGTATGCTGTATCATTCCTTATTCCATTTGCAGAACAAACACTACACTTTCTGCTCACATATTTCTCCGCACTTTTTATTTTTATTGGCAATGGTTTTTCGATTTATCCGAAAGTCTTTCAGGTGGATCGACAATGTGGTAGAAACTGGTGAAAAGTCTTCAAAATCAATATATATCACTGAATTCTGCATCTATAACCTTAACCTTAAATCTGAACACTGAACGAATAAAACAATTGAACAACTGAACGAATAAAACTTTGAAATAAATAAAAAAAACAACCTCTTTGATTTATTCAATTGTTTTTTGAAATATTAGGTGAATATTATGATATAATAAATAATATAATATAATAAATATTGGCGCAATACATCGAAGCTTATATATTGTAAGGCCGGTCGTTCTGATTTTTTTTCCTGTGTCTATCATCTAAGTAGATGTCATTCAGAAATCTCTTTTCTTATTTGTTTTCTAAATTTAAATAAGCGTTTTACCTTTTCTGCCATGTTTCATCTTTAGGCACAATTAAAAATCTGATTAAATAGGTAATTAGTGACCGTACCCTATATATAGTAAAAAATATTTGTGAAAGTAATTAGATTTTGTTAATTTTGTATTGTACAAAAAAATTATAAAAAAATACTATGAATTTAGAAATAGCACCACTTTAGGCTTTAGAGTAAGTAAAGACAAATTACACGACAACATTTTTTAAAGAATAGATATAAAATATTATATACAATTTAATATAAGTATTACCTTCGTATTTTTATATCACGATCAATGTTCTACTGAGACCCTATTGACAAAATCATTAATCAGAATATTGTGTAATAAATCAGGTGATTGATGATAAATGTATCGTTACATTAACGCGTATATTTTAGTTTAGGAAGATACATAAATAACTTAGATTGTGTAAATACACAAAAAAATATAAAAATAATAAAACATTATTCTATATTTAATCTTTCATAAGAACTTGCATCTCAAGTTTGTCCCAAAGGTAAGGCAAAAGCAATTTATTTATATTAGTTTAAAAACGTATATTAAATAGAAGTTTTTAAAATTGCAATATTAAATTTAAATTATTTTGCATGTTTATTTTGTAACTGGAATTAACCCTTTTTCATACTATTTATGTACACGTCTGCTTTAATTAAATTAAATTATGTTAATTTGGACCATTGTCATTTGGACTATTTTAAAATTAAAAACTCACATATGTTTTTTTTTTTGGCTCATTCTAGTTTTAAAGTGGGTACTTTATATACACATACACAAAAATCTTTCAGTTTAAACACTATATTAGTCCAGCAACATAAAAAGCGCCCGCCATATGCGCCATTTGGCAAAATCCCATAAAACTCTGTCGTCCAATTTTGCAATTTTGCCAGACTTGGCCGCTTGTTGTTTATCACGATGCATGTGCGTGCATAACTAACTCTGACAGTTTAGTTCATAAGTTAAACTTCAAATTGCTACGCTTATGTATCTATGATACAAGGTTTTTGAAAGTTTTCCTATAAATATGGGAGCGAACGCTTCAATTGTGCCGAGGACGTAAACCGGGCGAAAAAATAAACTTTCTCCGTGTTTGTTTCTCTTTATTTATATTATGAAGATCGGCTTTGAACAATACAAAACTTTTGCCATAAAGTGTATTGAAGCAATGAACCCGGCACTTTCGGTGTCGGCAAAAAGAAAATGATTCAAATACATCAAACGAATATTGCGTTGCTTTCCAATATTGAGGATGATAATAAATCTTTTCAATACTTGTACGGATAATATTATTCCTTATGTTGATGAAATTTTAGCAGTAATTAAAAAAATGTTTTAACATAATCAGTCAGTATTAAATAAATTTTTGTTAAGATACTCACAGTTCAATCAATTTAAAGAAACATATAAATTTACTTTAGATATATACACAACATGAGTAGATAAACTGAATTTTATTTTACTCTGAATTTTAACAAATATATAGACAGATATAAGCAGAATTGTTAAACACTTTTTATAGATAAATATTTATGATAATCTTTTTCTAATCTATTTCAAGTCACTGTTTCTGTAATTATCACTAAATTAAACGATAAAAATCTAAACTTGATACCTCTTAAAATGTGAGCTTGTAAGATGTAAAATTATAAATACAATATTAACATGATCAATATAATTTATAAAAATAATAAAAAAATTTTCATGTAATTTCAATATTACAACAAAATATCACACTAAATATATGTATGTATATGTACACATAAGAATATACACGTGTATAATTTCATATCCCTATATAACGTGCACGTGCCTGTTAATAAGAAGCCAGAAGGATGCTGTATTTCAACTTTTTTCATTCATATATATTTTTCAAAGAAATATTCTAATATAATAAATTAAATTTCGTTGTAATATATGTCGGAGTGTAATTCTACTATTACTTATGTATAAAAATAAAAAAAATCTAATTACACTACGTGATATAACAAAGCCTTGTCTTTTAATACCAGAGCATATTATAATATTTTCTACTAGTGTTTTAAAAAAATAGTACTGAAATTACAATACTAAAAACTAGTTTTGTATTTTATTATTGTTAAAATTTTTTGATTAAATTTAAGACTGACTTTTTTAATTTATTACGAACTAAAACACATACTAAAACGTAATTCAACATAAATTTATATAGCAAATATAATTTTAAAAGTCAGATCGTTAATGACGATTAGGATCAGTTAATGACGATTATTTTTTTTTGAAATAACACATTTTTTACAAAGTATGTCAATAGGCGGGATAACTTACTATCTCGCGCAGCTTTTTTACTAAATTTTATTTAAATTTGTGAAATATATGTAATTGCAATTGAAACTGCAAATGATCGTTGGTAAAAATATTTAACTCAAAATATAAATTGGACTATGTAATTGGAAAGTATGTTACTAAATCTATACTATTTCTATGTATTTTGTAATGTATCTAAATGTTTTAAAAATATTTCAAAAATATTATTCAACACAATTTAATTATTTATGTACTTGTAACTGTATTATTAAAACTACATACTTAGTCGGTAAGGATTACAAATTTTTAATTGGCTACATGTATTGGTTTCAATAATGATGCTATTAATTATAAAGTATTTTTATAGTTACCCGAATGTGAAAATTAAATGGTTTAGCTTTATATTTACCTGTATTGGGTGCGATAAAACACTTAAGAAGGGAAATTATATTTTTTTAGAAATTCATGTTTATCTTTCTGTCTAAATATGCTGCTTAA
Source organism: Plectrocnemia conspersa (assembly GCF_051122295.1). NCBI lineage: Eukaryota > Metazoa > Arthropoda > Insecta > Trichoptera > Polycentropodidae > Plectrocnemia > Plectrocnemia conspersa. The sequence goes on from NW_028277167.1 coordinate 18,871,399, forward strand.
GATTGAACGGCATTCTCCCGACATCTTTATTTTGGTAAGCAAACATTGGTGAAAGTGGTACTTCGAATGAAATTTTCTGATGGCAAAGGGTCGAAATAGGACCTCAAACCCCCGTCTTTCTCTCGCTCTCTCTCTCATATCAAGAACGTTTCATTAAGCTCAAATTGCTGGAGTCACCGCTGATACGAGCAACACTTGAGGCCGGAACCCTTAATTGTGTACTAAGCGTCTGGCTTAAATTAAAACGTTCAAGACCTATAGTACGACGTGGTGCTCTTGCCTAGACTTTGCCCGGTGATTACGTGACGTGTGCTACGTAGTTTATACACCCCTTTGAGCGTATAATATGTGTCACGCTTTTCAACACTGCCAACAATCGAGTCGGGGATTCGTCTCAAACAAAATTATTGTACAATGAGGGATTCCTCACTTCAAAGGCTTAACGCCGGCCCTAATGTCTCGTTTCGTGTTATGTATTAATCAGAATATCAGTACAATTGAGCCGTGTACACAGCATTATGTTATGATAATGTGTGCTAAGATGACGCGACGAGTCATCAAAACACACACAAGAGATACTATTGATTTGCTCTAGTGTGCTCAACACAATATATTGTTTAAATGCATTTAATAAAATATAAACGCAAACATCTAAATCGTATCTTATTTATATTAACTATTTCATTTTGATAATAATTTAAACGATCAGAAAAAGTCATTAAGTTTACAACGACGATGACAAAATTATGAGTGCAAATACTAAAAATAAGCAATGCGAGATTATAAGCGTAGCACAGCAGAAAGCAATCCTTGCTGCCGTATTAGTATATAATAATTATCAACGACATACCCTGGCGACAAAAGCATCGTCAAAAGTCTGCGCCTCTAGATAATGTACTCCGTAAACAATACCCTCAGTAACTTTTTCATCTGTGTTTAATTAGCACTTTATTTTTCTGTACCAATAACTAAATAACTACTTAAAATGATGTTTTTTTAATAAAAATATTTTTACTTTACACCACTATTACAGTCACAATTGATTCACCTAATAGAGAACTTAAATCGGCAGGGTAAAAAACGGTCTAAAAGTTTTTAGCAAAATTTAAAAGTGCGAGAATCTAAATATTATGCTAATAAATCATAACCAACGATCGATTTCTCTACTACTATCTCAGAAACTTTCAATAATACTACCACTGATGTTCACACTTAAACATACACTTTAGAGTTCAATAAATCATAACTTTAAGAACACTTCAACTTGGAATCACTAAGTTTGTACTAACTTCTTTAAGCAAAATTGTAAAAACTGTCGCTTATCTCTTTGCCCTGGTCCAGCTCGATGCACAGAATCCAGAGATAAAACCCCTTCGGAGACACCTGGAGCCTACGGACACACTAATGGAAAAAAAACACATTTTTTATTTTTATTTTTTATTTTTTCGATTAAATTAAGACCATCGTGGCCTAACAGGTTACCCCAATGCGCCACGATGGTCGAAAGCAAATTATAAATTTATAAAACATAAAAAAACGTATATATATAAATAAATATAACAAAACTTAAACATAACAAAAAAAAATTATAAAATATTAAAATTAAAAGATATAAACCGGATCAGATCCTCGTAGCTAACATTAAACAGGTCAATATGTAATGCCAGCGTATTAAGGAGCCGGATGGCCACAGCTATAGGCGAGTCGGCAAGTGCGGATGTCCTAGCCCTAACTGCCATCAAAAGAGGTCTCGATCGTGATTCTCGAAAATGTTCCGGAACCCAAAACTGGAATTCCTCGAGAATAGCTGGATTGTCGACAGCACCTTTTAGTAGTTTGAAAAAATGCTTAGCGACATACAGCTTTCTGCGAGAATTCAGCGAATCATATCCCAACGCTCCTAAAAGAAAGGCGCTGGGATATAAGAACGGATAATAACCAAATGTCCTTTTGTAAAGGTATCTTAAATGCCTTTTTTGAATTTTTTCTACTAAAAGGGAATATTTGGCTATTCGGGGATTCCAAATTATAGATCCCGATTCAAGAATGCTACGAACTAAGGTGTCATAGAGGATGCGAATAACTGACGGATCGTCAAAGTGAAAGGCATTCCTCATAACAAAGCCGAGCATCTTGGAAGATTTATCACAGACGTCGTGTATGTGTAGAGAGAACCTCCATTTGCTCTCGAAAGTGATTCCGAGATCTTTAATGGAAGTTTCTCTAGTCAAAATGTTACCACCGAGATAGTAGAAATAAGCTGATGGCGAACGGGATCGAGAAAATAACACAGTATGGCACTTTCCGACACTAAAGGGCAGACGGTTAACGGAAGCCCATCTCCACAGAGAGTCTAAATCACTTTGTAGAGAGAAGGAGTCCGCAACAGATCGAATGCATTTATATAATTTTAAATCATCTGCGTACAGAAGAAAACTTGAATTTTTAATTGCTGTATTTATGTCATTAATAAATAACACAAAAAGCAGAGGTCCCAAATTGGATCCTTGAGGAAAGGGGTAAAATATTCTTTTGACAATCGGCCACCATAGGTTACAAACTGTCTACGATTGCTTAAATAACTCGAAAATAACCGAGTTAAATTATCTGAGTAACCGAGGTTCGACAATTTTTTTAATAATAACGTATGTCAAACTTTGTCAAAGGCTTTCTCAAAATCTGTATACATGACGTCTACTTGAATTCCGGCATCGAGAAAAGTTGTCACCGTTTTGGTGAACGACAGAAGATTAGTAAGAGTGGAACGGGCAGGACGAAACCCGTGCTGTTGGTCTAATAAAACTTGCTGAAAGTGATTGTAGAGATATTTATGAATAATTATTTTAAATAATTTAGCAGGAGCTGACAACACTGCTACTGGTCTATAATTCTTTATATATAATTTGTCACCCTTTTTATTAATAGGGGTGACTTTTGTGCATTTCCATAGATCAGGAAATGATGATGTTTTGAGAATCAGATCATAAATACATTTTAGAGGAGCAGCGAGACTGACTTCGCAACCCTTTAAAATAAATAAATCAGGTCCAAAAGAACGCCCTGTCTTTAATTTATTAAATCCGTATTTAAGATCTGAGTGCTCAGTTTCTTTGATGGTCAGTACTGAAGACCAAGAACATGAAGTAGGAAGCGACTGAGCAGAAGTCGAAAAATATTACATATAAACTGATACACAAAAATATTAACAAACAATAACTTTATTTTAAAGGAATGGGACAAAATTATGTATTTTATCACTAAGTAGTCATCTGATGATTTTTTACATATTGTTTTTACATATTACATATATCAACCTTTAACATATTATTTAAGAATTATATTTTAAACTATACTTTTTTATGTTACATTGTCACGTTTTTGTTCACTGCTCTGAAAAGGTTTTACCCATATCGCATTACGAGTGACTTGCACCAGAATTTTTGCATACGAACTCTTTTCTTTTCACACGCTGACTGCACCTCAAATGTGACCACGTTTTGAAGTTCACCTCACTGGCACTCTTCCAAAAGCATAAACTGTCAACCGTCTGGTCAGTAATATACTCCATTCGGGTCAAATACGCTCTCACGCGCTCATATAGATAAATATAGACATACGTATGCTATTTGTATGTATGTGTCTATTGAGCGTAAGCGTCTGTAATGTGTTACTGATTAGCACTAGTGCCGTGACAATAGTCAGCATCCGCGACGTTCTCCTCCAGTCAAACAATCGGCTTAAAAGCCTCCTCGTGAAAAGGCATTATCGTTACAAAGAGACTAAAATGGATATAAAACATCACTTAGGCCGACAATGTCGTCGCGCGTTATGTCGCCGTTTTAGGGCCGTAGGTTTTCAATGGTGTCGAACAATGGTTCTTTATGAATTAATATATTCATCATTGGCGACGTTGGGACGGCCAATGAGAAAAACGTTATTGTTGCGACTCTCCCCGTTCGGAAAATTCTTTTCCGGTATCTATTATACATCCCCTAACGACGGCCTTTCCGGCTAACCGTAATAAATTCGCAACGACGTAATAATAAGTCTTTGAAGGGCAAAACGATCAAAAGAGCCATAACGCGTTCAATTGAAATTAAGAGCTGCTTATTTTAAATCAAACAGACTTTTTATATTATAAATTTTGACTTCGAAACATATACTTTCAAATAAGTAAAGATTGATATATTTATATTTCATTATCGTAAAAATGTATTGCATTCGCTAAGGAAAATAAAGCCATTCTTAGCCCAAACAAAATGTTCACATTTTCCGGTTCGTTTTACACAAGTTTCGGGTACAAAGCTACTTTGGATCGCCTCCAAAAAAGTTTGGCCACCTCTTCTGCGGCGACCGCGCGACATACAAAAGCGGCGCTCCTCAATCTGTTCGCCGTCCAATATGCACAACACACATATAATTAATAATCGAAATATTTATCCTTCGATGAAGATTTCCTGCGTAAATCACGCGGGCCGGAAACTGGCGCGGTAATTATGGCTAAAATATTGCTGCGGCACTTTGAAATATTGAAATGACGATTCGGGGGGCGCCAATATTGTGGGGGCGTTCGTTTTCGGGCGATGGGGCGTCGATTTCGCGAATTAATCGTCCGCTGATTGTACCATTTTATGAATATTCGAAACGTACGCTACACGGTGGTGGAGAGAAAGGTGTTGGACAGTCAAATAATTAATTTTACTATAATTAGTACATTAGGTCTGAACAAAAAATCAAAAAAGGTTATAACCATGTTGGTTCGAACTATGCAGTTTTTCGATCGCTTCAAGATAATTGTGAATGTCGAACTTCTTACAAAAAAAAATTAAATTCATATTAAATTATTTATTATATTGTTTAGGTATGTATAGTTTAAATACAAATGATCCAAACTTAAACCGTTGTCGTACACCGTGAGATATTACCTCGCAACTTATTTCTACAATAGTTTTTTTATTTTACTTATTTTGAATAATAAATAAAACATATCATTAGAATAAATAAAGTCGAACGCCTTCTCAAAATCCGTATACACGACGTCTACTTGAATTCCTGCATAAAGAGTTTTTGCCGCTGTTTTAATGAAAGATATAAGGTTAGTAACGGGAGGGACGAAGCCCAAACTGTTGTCCATAAAATTTATAGATAATTATTTCCAACAAACAATCTATAGTTATTTATTTTGAGCTGTCAGGAATTGAAAACACTGCAACTGATCTATTTTTATTTATGCAAAATTTGTCACCCTTTTATAAATATAATTAACTATTATGTATTTCTAAAGATCAGGTGATGACGATGTATTGAAAATCAGAATAAAGATACTTTTTAAAGGAGCAGCGAGACTGAACGCAACCCTTAAAAATTAAATCAGGAACCAAATCATGCCATAAGAACACCCGTATATGTTTGTTTATGTCTAATATAATGTATTTTTTATAATTATGCTTCTACAATATTAAATTTATAAATAATTAACAAAATTACATTTTATTGTATTGAATTAGAAAATTACACAAATATATTTTTCATTTATCACATTTAACCGTCTTAGAAAATTCAGATCGTACTATATAAATCATATTTTTTATTTATGTGTTAGTGGTCCGCAAAATATTTATCTTATTTTCAGTCGTTAAAAAGGTTGAGAAACACTGACTTTGACTATCCATTTATGTTTACACTTCCTAACCTTTCACCGCACATTTGTCCCCTGTTAAGTACACGTTAACTCAATTTATTCGCCTAATATAATTTATATTATTATTTATTATTTATTGAAGTTATCGTAAACTAATGCTATTAAAAATATAAATTTTATTTTTTTAAGTAATTCTTACTGTAAGAAAAGAAAGGATTTCTTTTAAGCCTCCCACACATACCAATATATTTTATCCTCTCGTTTTCTCTTTTGTCTATCGCCCCCGACATCCATAAATCACGGCAATAATCCAATGAACCGCAGTGCAATAAAGCATCAATAATAATAAAGGTTGTGTAGGACGATAACGACCAATCATGATATTTATACTTGTTCAGGCCGTGTAATAAAAGTGGAATCACGGCTACCTAAAGGGTCATTCGTAAAAGCAATTAGATATAATTAGAAATTAGTATAGTATGAGCATTTTTCTCATATTACGCACACGTGAGGGATTCGTTTATGTAACGAGTGGCTTATGAACTCCATTACGCTCAAAGTGTCGTTATTACCGCAATAATTTATTACTTCATTGATATTTAATTGTGTATATATTATTTATAAATAAATAATACTGTACCAAAAATATGCGATAATATATAATGGACAACTAATTAAAAAATATAAAATTGAAACCATAACAAAATAACACAATGACTTCAGAAAATATTCTTTCGTCATTGGAATAACCCAAAGCGAGAAAATGCATCTATGAACGTTCAAAAAACCCTCTATTCTTTGCATCATGTATCTCCTTTTTGTGCAATTCCCTTTCCCCTAACCGTGATTGAGTCGAAGGTGAAAGCTGAGCCTATGCGTTACTATTTTTAGTAATTTGACATTTTAAATATTTACAATATTGATCACCATATGTTTTACCAGAAATAACTATCCAATAGACATTAATAGTACTAGTAAATACCAAAAACTATAATCCCAAAGACAGCGAATTTCAATTCGTTTCATTTTCCGCGCCGATCTCAAGAGTATCGAAAATGCCAATTGGCGAATATACATTTTTTCTAAAATACTAAATCGAACTAGATAAAAAAATCAAATAACATATTTAAGACACTGAAAATATAGTTTTATACTGTCTTAAAACAACGAGCAATTTAAACCGTCCCACTGGATTTTTCTTCCTTTTATAAATGTGTTCAAAAACATAAACCGGATAAACGATAAGTATATCGAACGTATATCTATACTTTAGAACTAATAGTAGGCGCGTAAATTCAGACTTGCCATCTCTTTCTAAATAATCAATAATGATCAAATGGATAACTCTCAAACTAAATATAGTACGAATTGTTGCCTATTAAGTTGTTTGATAAATTTTAACTAGACTAGTTATTAAAACTCTATTCATTATATTTAAAAGATAGCTCAACTTCTAACATGTATAATACAAAACGTCCATTTGCTGTTTAATCCCAAACTTGAAATTATATTTTTTTAAATTCCATTAAATTAATTATTATATGTTAGGTATGAATTTAAACAAAAATTATACGTTTCGAAACTAAAATAATAAATTGTATATGCTGTTTAGAACAATATATTATTTAAAAGTATTATAATGTGTTTATATTTTTCTATAATTTTTTTTAAATCTTACAAAGTAAACCAACCAATAAATAGGCATTGTTGAAGTATTACACACAGCAAAACCAAAGTTAAGGTGCAAATACCCAATAATATGTACTTATCGTAGGTGCAAATAGTCAAAAATTCCTGTCTACAGTGGGTGTAAATTACAAAATTCTTAGCTAACTGCTTCATAAACGTAAACGAACTTTTATTATTATTCAAAATTTATTTATAAAATGGTATTTTTAGCAAAAAAAATGATCTAATATTTTTATTTAGGTTAATGTATTTTTTACGAAACAGATATAATAGTAATTTATGTATGCATTTCTTAATTTAAGTTTAATGAAAAGGTAGAATTCATAAAAAAATTATGACAAATACAGATTATACGCTTGTAATGCATTCAATTTAAAAACAAGGCAAAACGGGCGCGAGCTCACATACGAGCGAGCTGAAGGCTTATCTTGCAAGCTACGTTCGGTTTAATGTATCCTAAGTGAAGGGGAGTTCGGCGCGCCACGCTAGTTTTAAAAAGAGGTCCGGGTATTTCGCCGCAATTTTCAATTGATTTCATCGGTGACTCGTCGCCGGCGTATCTTCTGCGTACTTTCTGCGAACACCAGCTAGTCGATATGGAGAGTTTGTTTTCATCGTTCAGCGAAATAAGAATTTCACAAAATTCTTGTTCGCAAGACGACTACGACGGCTTCGATGTCGTCGGCGAACTACCGGTGGTGATCGCCCATCGCATCTTTGGGTAAGAATGGTTCCGATTACATTTTTTATTTTTAACATGTGAATATACTAACTTTTGTACGTGTTTTTGTTACAGGATGCTGGACGCTCGCTCGCTATACACAGCTTCACAAGTCAGCAAGAAGTGGAACGGCATCATAAACGAGGATTGCGATTAGCGGTCGCAGATTCGTCCTTACCTGATGTTCGATTCGGAAAGCTTGTTCTCGAGCTCTTTGGATCATATACCGGACAGCCAAGAAGTGGAAGTTCCGGTCGACGGTGCAAGACGGCAAATGCTGTTTTCCAGCTTCAGCAGCGTCGGTCTCTCCTTCTTGGAAGATGGTGATTTTGACTCGGACTTCATAGGAGCGGCTTCGGATGACACCGCGCGTCGCATTTCTGGGTAAATATATTTACAATATATCACACTTGACATCATTTTAAACCTATGCACTTTTACATAACCTAACTTGTGTTTTTTTCTTTTTTCGCAGAATACTGAAAGATGCAAAGATGATCGAAGAAGATAGCTGCTGCGCAAACCAGCAGCAACATATGTTCGATTCGACAAGTTTGTTTTCGAACTCTGTCGACCATATACCGGACAGCCAGTCGGTTCAAATCGGCGGCGCAAAACGGCAAATGCTGTGTTCGGGCTTCAGCGATATCGGTCTCTCGTTTGCGGATAGTGGGAACTTCGATTCGGATTTCATAGGAGCGGCGACGGATGACACAGCGCGTCGAATTTTCGGGTAAATATATTAACAATCAATTACACTTGACAAAAAATTTTCAGCTATAACCTAAATTGTGTTTTTCCTTTTTGTTGCAGGATGCTGAAAAATGCAAAGTTTATCGACAAAGATAGCGGCACGCCATCGCAGATTCAGCCGTACGCCAAACCGCAGAGTTCGAACGTTATGTTGAAGCCGCCCAGCCTTTCGTTCCTCGACAGGAGCCTTGCGTTTACCTTCGGACCTTGCAAGTTAGCGAATTCCGGCGTCGAAGACAGCGTGGATATCTTCTACGACAGTATGGACATCACTGCGGAGCCGACGGTTCATCCCGACCCGTTCACATTCAGCAGCACCGTTCACACACTGGCCGCAGAGAGCAGAGACATATTCGAAGACTCGATGGATTCTGTATTCGCCGCGCCTCGATCGGGAAGCAGTGCGAATATGACGGAAGAAACTAGCGGCGTGAAGCTGGGCTCTCGGAAGGAGTCCATTCAACGGGCGTCGAAGCTACAGCACGACTTTAAACAACCGAGGAGGAAAAAAACTACATCTCGCAGTCAATCGCAAGTCAGGAAACCGGACGCGACAGTCAAAAGGAAGATTGACGATTACTTCGCACCGGCCCCCAAATTCGAATGCATTCGCCCTGAAGAAGTTCACTTCGAAGGGCTCGACAGGTGGAAAACGGCTCTAGCCAGAAAGTAGAAAAATAATTATTAGCATCGACTAGTTTATAATAGGTGAATTTTATAAATGTAAAATTAGGGTTATACATATTATTTAAAAACAAATTTTATAAATGCAAAATTAAAATCTTACGCTTTACTTATTATTTAGTTATATTGAAGAATACGATAGAATCAAATTAGATTATTTGTCATTTAATAGGGAATTTTTTTTTCATAAATGTAAAATTAGGATTATATATAATAAATATTATTTAGTTATATTATATATCAGAATATGATAGACTAAAAATAAATTATTTGTTAGTTTTTAAAAAAAAAAAAAATATTTAGTATTAAATATTTTCTAAAAATTATTCCCAGTAATTAATATAAAGTTTATAAAGCGAAAATTTTTATGGTATTAATTTTTACACATACATACATAGTACTGCCAGAGAAATAATAGAATACTTTTTTTTCCAGCGAAGTTCCGAACTTCGATAGTACGATTCTATCGCCCCGCCCAATTCCCCCGCTAACCGCGTCGGTTCGCTGAGAGGTAGAATTCACGTAAAAATTATGCCACATACAGATTATTCGCTTAAATTGCATTCAATTTAAAGGCGAAACGGACGCGAGCTCACATACGAGCGAGCTGAAGGCTTATCTTGCAAGCTACGTTCGGTTTGATGTACCCTAAGTGAAGGGGAGTTCGGCGCGCCACGTTAGTTTTAAAAAGACGTCCGGGTATTTCGCCGCAATTTTCAATTGATTTCATCGGTGACTCGTCGCCGGCGTATCTTCTGCGTACTTTCTGCGAACACCAGCTAGTCGATATGGAGAGTTTGTTTTCATCGTTCATCGAAATAAGAATTTCACAAAATTCTTGTTCGCAAGACGACTACGACGGCTTCGATGTCGTCGGCGAACTACCGGTGGTGATCGCCCATCGCATCTTTGGGTAAGAATGGTTCCGATTACATTTTTTATTTTTAACATGTGAATATACTAACTTTTGTACGTGTTTTTGTTACAGGATGCTGGACGCTCGCTCGCTATACACAGCTTCACAAGTCAGCAAGAAGTGGAACGGCATCATAAACGAGGATTGCGATAAGCGGTCGCAGATTCGTCCTTACCTGATGTTCGATTCGGAAAGCTTGTTCTCGAGCTCTTTGGATCATATACCGGACAGCCAAGAAGTGGAAGTTCCGGTCGACGGTGCAAGACGGCAAATGCTGTTTTCCAGCTTCAGCAGCGTCGGTCTCTCCTTCTTGGAAGATGGTGATTTTGACTCGGACTTCATAGGAGCGGCTTCGGATGACACCGCGCGTCGCATTTCTGGGTAAATATATTTACAATATATCACACTTGACATCATTTTAAACCTATGCACTTTTACATAACCTAACTTGTGTTTTTTTCTTTTTTCGCAGAATACTGAAAGATGCAAAGATGATCGAAGAAGATAGCTGCTGCGCAAACCAGCAGCAACATATGTTCGATTCGACAAGTTTGTTTTCGAACTCTGTCGACCATATACCGGACAGCCAGTCGGTTCAAATCGGCGGCGCAAAACGGCAAATGCTGTGTTCGGGCTTCAGCGATATCGGTCTCTCGTTTGCGGATAGTGGGAACTTCGATTCGGATTTCATAGGAGCGGCGACGGATGACACAGCGCGTCGAATTTTCGGGTAAATATATTAACAATCAATTACACTTGACAAAAAATTTTCAGCTATAACCTAAATTGTGTTTTTCCTTTTTGTTGCAGGATGCTGAAAAATGCAAAGTTTATCGACAAAGATAGCGGCACGCCATCGCAGATTCAGCCGTACGCCAAACCGCAGAGTTCGAACGTTATGTTGAAGCCGCCCAGCCTTTCGTTCCTCGACAGGAGCCTTGCGTTTACCTTCGGACCTTGCAAGTTAGCGAATTCCGGCGTCGAAGACAGCGTGGATATCTTCTACGACAGTATGGACATCACTGCGGAGCCGACGGTTCATCCCGACCCGTTCACATTCAGCAGCACCGTTCACACACTGGCCGCAGAGAGCAGAGACATATTCGAAGACTCGATGGATTCTGTATTCGCCGCGCCTCGATCGGGAAGCAGTGCGAATATGACGGAAGAAACTAGCGGCGTGAAGCTGGGCTCTCGGAAGGAGTCCATTCAACGGGCGTCGAAGCTACAGCACGACTTTAAACAACCGAGGAGGAAAAAAACTACATCTCGCAGTCAATCGCAAGTCAGGAAACCGGACGCGACAGTCAAAAGGAAGATTGACGATTACTTCGCACCGGCCCCCAAATTCGAATGCATTCGCCCTGAAGAAGTTCACTTCGAAGGGCTCGACAGGTGGAAAACGGCTCTAGCCAGAAAGTAGAAAAATAATTATTAGCATCGACTAGTTTATAATAGGTGAATTTTATAAATGTAAAATTAGGGTTATACATATTATTTAAAAACAAATTTTATAAATGCAAAATTAAAATCTTACGCTTTACTTATTATTTAGTTATATTGAAGAATACGATAGAATCAAATTAGATTATTTGTCATTTAATAGGGAATTTTTTTTTCATAAATGTAAAATTAGGATTATATATAATAAATATTATTTAGTTATATTATATATCAGAATATGATAGACTAAAAATAAATTATTTGTTAGTTTTTAAAAAAAAAAAAAATATTTAGTATTAAATATTTTCTAAAAATTATTCCCAGTAATTAATATAAAGTTTATAAAGCGAAAATTTTTATGGTATTAATTTTTACACATACATACATAGTACTGCCAGAGAAATAATAGAATACTTTTTTTTCCAGCGAAGTTCCGAACTTCGATAGTACGATTCTATCGCCCCGCCCAATTCCCCCGCTAACCGCGTCGGTTCGCTGAGAGGTAGAATTCACGTAAAAATTATGCCACATACAGATTATTCGCTTAAATTGCATTCAATTTAAAGGCGAAACGGACGCGAGCTCACATACGAGCGAGCTGAAGGCTTATCTTGCAAGCTACGTTCGGTTTGATGTACCCTAAGTGAAGGGGAGTTCGGCGCGCCACGTTAGTTTTAAAAAGACGTCCGGGTATTTCGCCGCAATTTTCAATTGATTTCATCGGTGACTCGTCGCCGGCGTATCTTCTGCGTACTTTCTGCGAACACCAGCTAGTCGATATGGAGAGTTTGTTTTCATCGTTCATCGAAATAAGAATTTCACAAAATTCTTGTTCGCAAGACGACTACGACGGCTTCGATGTCGTCGGCGAACTACCGGTGGTGATCGCCCATCGCATCTTTGGGTAAGAATGGTTCCGATTACATTTTTTATTTTTAACATGTGAATATACTAACTTTTGTACGTGTTTTTGTTACAGGATGCTGGACGCTCGCTCGCTATACACAGCTTCACAAGTCAGCAAGAAGTGGAACGGCATCATAAACGAGGATTGCGATAAGCGGTCGCAGATTCGTCCTTACCTGATGTTCGATTCGGAAAGCTTGTTCTCGAGCTCTTTGGATCATATACCGGACAGCCAAGAAGTGGAAGTTCCGGTCGACGGTGCAAGACGGCAAATGCTGTTTTCCAGCTTCAGCAGCGTCGGTCTCTCCTTCTTGGAAGATGGTGATTTTGACTCGGACTTCATAGGAGCGGCTTCGGATGACACCGCGCGTCGCATTTCTGGGTAAATATATTTACAATATATCACACTTGACATCATTTTAAACCTATGCACTTTTACATAACCTAACTTGTGTTTTTTTCTTTTTTCGCAGAATACTGAAAGATGCAAAGATGATCGAAGAAGATAGCTGCTGCGCAAACCAGCAGCAACATATGTTCGATTCGACAAGTTTGTTTTCGAACTCTGTCGACCATATACCGGACAGCCAGTCGGTTCAAATCGGCGGCGCAAAACGGCAAATGCTGTGTTCGGGCTTCAGCGATATCGGTCTCTCGTTTGCGGATAGTGGGAACTTCGATTCGGATTTCATAGGAGCGGCGACGGATGACACAGCGCGTCGAATTTTCGGGTAAATATATTAACAATCAATTACACTTGACAAAAAATTTTCAGCTATAACCTAAATTGTGTTTTTCCTTTTTGTTGCAGGATGCTGAAAAATGCAAAGTTTATCGACAAAGATAGCGGCACGCCATCGCAGATTCAGCCGTACGCCAAACCGCAGAGTTCGAACGTTATGTTGAAGCCGCCCAGCCTTTCGTTCCTCGACAGGAGCCTTGCGTTTACCTTCGGACCTTGCAAGTTAGCGAATTCCGGCGTCGAAGACAGCGTGGATATCTTCTACGACAGTATGGACATCACTGCGGAGCCGACGGTTCATCCCGACCCGTTCACATTCAGCAGCACCGTTCACACACTGGCCGCAGAGAGCAGAGACATATTCGAAGACTCGATGGATTCTGTATTCGCCGCGCCTCGATCGGGAAGCAGTGCGAATATGACGGAAGAAACTAGCGGCGTGAAGCTGGGCTCTCGGAAGGAGTCCATTCAACGGGCGTCGAAGCTACAGCACGACTTTAAACAACCGAGGAGGAAAAAAACTACATCTCGCAGTCAATCGCAAGTCAGGAAACCGGACGCGACAGTCAAAAGGAAGATTGACGATTACTTCGCACCGGCCCCCAAATTCGAATGCATTCGCCCTGAAGAAGTTCACTTCGAAGGGCTCGACAGGTGGAAAACGGCTCTAGCCAGAAAGTAGAAAAATAATTATTAGCATCGACTAGTTTATAATAGGTGAATTTTATAAATGTAAAATTAGGGTTATACATATTATTTAAAAACAAATTTTATAAATGCAAAATTAAAATCTTACGCTTTACTTATTATTTAGTTATATTGAAGAATACGATAGAATCAAATTAGATTATTTGTCATTTAATAGGGAATTTTTTTTTCATAAATGTAAAATTAGGATTATATATAATAAATATTATTTAGTTATATTATATATCAGAATATGATAGACTAAAAATAAATTATTTGTTAGTTTTTAAAAAAAAAAAAAATATTTAGTATTAAATATTTTCTAAAAATTATTCCCAGTAATTAATATAAAGTTTATAAAGCGAAAATTTTTATGGTATTAATTTTTACACATACATACATAGTACTGCCAGAGAAATAATAGAATACTTTTTTTTCCAGCGAAGTTCCGAACTTCGATAGTACGATTCTATCGCCCCGCCCAATTCCCCCGCTAACCGCGTCGGTTCGCTGAGAGGTAGAATTCACGTAAAAATTATGCCACATACAGATTATTCGCTTAAATTGCATTCAATTTAAAGGCGAAACGGACGCGAGCTCACATACGAGCGAGCTGAAGGCTTATCTTGCAAGCTACGTTCGGTTTGATGTACCCTAAGTGAAGGGGAGTTCGGCGCGCCACGTTAGTTTTAAAAAGACGTCCGGGTATTTCGCCGCAATTTTCAATTGATTTCATCGGTGACTCGTCGCCGGCGTATCTTCTGCGTACTTTCTGCGAACACCAGCTAGTCGATATGGAGAGTTTGTTTTCATCGTTCATCGAAATAAGAATTTCACAAAATTCTTGTTCGCAAGACGACTACGACGGCTTCGATGTCGTCGGCGAACTACCGGTGGTGATCGCCCATCGCATCTTTGGGTAAGAATGGTTCCGATTACATTTTTTATTTTTAACATGTGAATATACTAACTTTTGTACGTGTTTTTGTTACAGGATGCTGGACGCTCGCTCGCTATACACAGCTTCACAAGTCAGCAAGAAGTGGAACGGCATCATAAACGAGGATTGCGATAAGCGGTCGCAGATTCGTCCTTACCTGATGTTCGATTCGGAAAGCTTGTTCTCGAGCTCTTTGGATCATATACCGGACAGCCAAGAAGTGGAAGTTCCGGTCGACGGTGCAAGACGGCAAATGCTGTTTTCCAGCTTCAGCAGCGTCGGTCTCTCCTTCTTGGAAGATGGTGATTTTGACTCGGACTTCATAGGAGCGGCTTCGGATGACACCGCGCGTCGCATTTCTGGGTAAATATATTTACAATATATCACACTTGACATCATTTTAAACCTATGCACTTTTACATAACCTAACTTGTGTTTTTTTCTTTTTTCGCAGAATACTGAAAGATGCAAAGATGATCGAAGAAGATAGCTGCTGCGCAAACCAGCAGCAACATATGTTCGATTCGACAAGTTTGTTTTCGAACTCTGTCGACCATATACCGGACAGCCAGTCGGTTCAAATCGGCGGCGCAAAACGGCAAATGCTGTGTTCGGGCTTCAGCGATATCGGTCTCTCGTTTGCGGATAGTGGGAACTTCGATTCGGATTTCATAGGAGCGGCGACGGATGACACAGCGCGTCGAATTTTCGGGTAAATATATTAACAATCAATTACACTTGACAAAAAATTTTCAGCTATAACCTAAATTGTGTTTTTCCTTTTTGTTGCAGGATGCTGAAAAATGCAAAGTTTATCGACAAAGATAGCGGCACGCCATCGCAGATTCAGCCGTACGCCAAACCGCAGAGTTCGAACGTTATGTTGAAGCCGCCCAGCCTTTCGTTCCTCGACAGGAGCCTTGCGTTTACCTTCGGACCTTGCAAGTTAGCGAATTCCGGCGTCGAAGACAGCGTGGATATCTTCTACGACAGTATGGACATCACTGCGGAGCCGACGGTTCATCCCGACCCGTTCACATTCAGCAGCACCGTTCACACACTGGCCGCAGAGAGCAGAGACATATTCGAAGACTCGATGGATTCTGTATTCGCCGCGCCTCGATCGGGAAGCAGTGCGAATATGACGGAAGAAACTAGCGGCGTGAAGCTGGGCTCTCGGAAGGAGTCCATTCAACGGGCGTCGAAGCTACAGCACGACTTTAAACAACCGAGGAGGAAAAAAACTACATCTCGCAGTCAATCGCAAGTCAGGAAACCGGACGCGACAGTCAAAAGGAAGATTGACGATTACTTCGCACCGGCCCCCAAATTCGAATGCATTCGCCCTGAAGAAGTTCACTTCGAAGGGCTCGACAGGTGGAAAACGGCTCTAGCCAGAAAGTAGAAAAATAATTATTAGCATCGACTAGTTTATAATAGGTGAATTTTATAAATGTAAAATTAGGGTTATACATATTATTTAAAAACAAATTTTATAAATGCAAAATTAAAATCTTACGCTTTACTTATTATTTAGTTATATTGAAGAATACGATAGAATCAAATTAGATTATTTGTCATTTAATAGGGAATTTTTTTTTCATAAATGTAAAATTAGGATTATATATAATAAATATTATTTAGTTATATTATATATCAGAATATGATAGACTAAAAATAAATTATTTGTTAGTTTTTAAAAAAAAAAAAAATATTTAGTATTAAATATTTTCTAAAAATTATTCCCAGTAATTAATATAAAGTTTATAAAGCGAAAATTTTTATGGTATTAATTTTTACACATACATACATAGTACTGCCAGAGAAATAATAGAATACTTTTTTTTCCAGCGAAGTTCCGAACTTCGATAGTACGATTCTATCGCCCCGCCCAATTCCCCCGCTAACCGCGTCGGTTCGCTGAGAGGTAGAATTCACGTAAAAATTATGCCACATACAGATTATTCGCTTAAATTGCATTCAATTTAAAGGCGAAACGGACGCGAGCTCACATACGAGCGAGCTGAAGGCTTATCTTGCAAGCTACGTTCGGTTTGATGTACCCTAAGTGAAGGGGAGTTCGGCGCGCCACGTTAGTTTTAAAAAGACGTCCGGGTATTTCGCCGCAATTTTCAATTGATTTCATCGGTGACTCGTCGCCGGCGTATCTTCTGCGTACTTTCTGCGAACACCAGCTAGTCGATATGGAGAGTTTGTTTTCATCGTTCATCGAAATAAGAATTTCACAAAATTCTTGTTCGCAAGACGACTACGACGGCTTCGATGTCGTCGGCGAACTACCGGTGGTGATCGCCCATCGCATCTTTGGGTAAGAATGGTTCCGATTACATTTTTTATTTTTAACATGTGAATATACTAACTTTTGTACGTGTTTTTGTTACAGGATGCTGGACGCTCGCTCGCTATACACAGCTTCACAAGTCAGCAAGAAGTGGAACGGCATCATAAACGAGGATTGCGATAAGCGGTCGCAGATTCGTCCTTACCTGATGTTCGATTCGGAAAGCTTGTTCTCGAGCTCTTTGGATCATATACCGGACAGCCAAGAAGTGGAAGTTCCGGTCGACGGTGCAAGACGGCAAATGCTGTTTTCCAGCTTCAGCAGCGTCGGTCTCTCCTTCTTGGAAGATGGTGATTTTGACTCGGACTTCATAGGAGCGGCTTCGGATGACACCGCGCGTCGCATTTCTGGGTAAATATATTTACAATATATCACACTTGACATCATTTTAAACCTATGCACTTTTACATAACCTAACTTGTGTTTTTTTCTTTTTTCGCAGAATACTGAAAGATGCAAAGATGATCGAAGAAGATAGCTGCTGCGCAAACCAGCAGCAACATATGTTCGATTCGACAAGTTTGTTTTCGAACTCTGTCGACCATATACCGGACAGCCAGTCGGTTCAAATCGGCGGCGCAAAACGGCAAATGCTGTGTTCGGGCTTCAGCGATATCGGTCTCTCGTTTGCGGATAGTGGGAACTTCGATTCGGATTTCATAGGAGCGGCGACGGATGACACAGCGCGTCGAATTTTCGGGTAAATATATTAACAATCAATTACACTTGACAAAAAATTTTCAGCTATAACCTAAATTGTGTTTTTCCTTTTTGTTGCAGGATGCTGAAAAATGCAAAGTTTATCGACAAAGATAGCGGCACGCCATCGCAGATTCAGCCGTACGCCAAACCGCAGAGTTCGAACGTTATGTTGAAGCCGCCCAGCCTTTCGTTCCTCGACAGGAGCCTTGCGTTTACCTTCGGACCTTGCAAGTTAGCGAATTCCGGCGTCGAAGACAGCGTGGATATCTTCTACGACAGTATGGACATCACTGCGGAGCCGACGGTTCATCCCGACCCGTTCACATTCAGCAGCACCGTTCACACACTGGCCGCAGAGAGCAGAGACATATTCGAAGACTCGATGGATTCTGTATTCGCCGCGCCTCGATCGGGAAGCAGTGCGAATATGACGGAAGAAACTAGCGGCGTGAAGCTGGGCTCTCGGAAGGAGTCCATTCAACGGGCGTCGAAGCTACAGCACGACTTTAAACAACCGAGGAGGAAAAAAACTACATCTCGCAGTCAATCGCAAGTCAGGAAACCGGACGCGACAGTCAAAAGGAAGATTGACGATTACTTCGCACCGGCCCCCAAATTCGAATGCATTCGCCCTGAAGAAGTTCACTTCGAAGGGCTCGACAGGTGGAAAACGGCTCTAGCCAGAAAGTAGAAAAATAATTATTAGCATCGACTAGTTTATAATAGGTGAATTTTATAAATGTAAAATTAGGGTTATACATATTATTTAAAAACAAATTTTATAAATGCAAAATTAAAATCTTACGCTTTACTTATTATTTAGTTATATTGAAGAATACGATAGAATCAAATTAGATTATTTGTCATTTAATAGGGAATTTTTTTTTCATAAATGTAAAATTAGGATTATATATAATAAATATTATTTAGTTATATTATATATCAGAATATGATAGACTAAAAATAAATTATTTGTTAGTTTTTAAAAAAAAAAAAAATATTTAGTATTAAATATTTTCTAAAAATTATTCCCAGTAATTAATATAAAGTTTATAAAGCGAAAATTTTTATGGTATTAATTTTTACACATACATACATAGTACTGCCAGAGAAATAATAGAATACTTTTTTTTCCAGCGAAGTTCCGAACTTCGATAGTACGATTCTATCGCCCCGCCCAATTCCCCCGCTAACCGCGTCGGTTCGCTGAGAGGTAGAATTCACGTAAAAATTATGCCACATACAGATTATTCGCTTAAATTGCATTCAATTTAAAGGCGAAACGGACGCGAGCTCACATACGAGCGAGCTGAAGGCTTATCTTGCAAGCTACGTTCGGTTTGATGTACCCTAAGTGAAGGGGAGTTCGGCGCGCCACGTTAGTTTTAAAAAGACGTCCGGGTATTTCGCCGCAATTTTCAATTGATTTCATCGGTGACTCGTCGCCGGCGTATCTTCTGCGTACTTTCTGCGAACACCAGCTAGTCGATATGGAGAGTTTGTTTTCATCGTTCATCGAAATAAGAATTTCACAAAATTCTTGTTCGCAAGACGACTACGACGGCTTCGATGTCGTCGGCGAACTACCGGTGGTGATCGCCCATCGCATCTTTGGGTAAGAATGGTTCCGATTACATTTTTTATTTTTAACATGTGAATATACTAACTTTTGTACGTGTTTTTGTTACAGGATGCTGGACGCTCGCTCGCTATACACAGCTTCACAAGTCAGCAAGAAGTGGAACGGCATCATAAACGAGGATTGCGATAAGCGGTCGCAGATTCGTCCTTACCTGATGTTCGATTCGGAAAGCTTGTTCTCGAGCTCTTTGGATCATATACCGGACAGCCAAGAAGTGGAAGTTCCGGTCGACGGTGCAAGACGGCAAATGCTGTTTTCCAGCTTCAGCAGCGTCGGTCTCTCCTTCTTGGAAGATGGTGATTTTGACTCGGACTTCATAGGAGCGGCTTCGGATGACACCGCGCGTCGCATTTCTGGGTAAATATATTTACAATATATCACACTTGACATCATTTTAAACCTATGCACTTTTACATAACCTAACTTGTGTTTTTTTCTTTTTTCGCAGAATACTGAAAGATGCAAAGATGATCGAAGAAGATAGCTGCTGCGCAAACCAGCAGCAACATATGTTCGATTCGACAAGTTTGTTTTCGAACTCTGTCGACCATATACCGGACAGCCAGTCGGTTCAAATCGGCGGCGCAAAACGGCAAATGCTGTGTTCGGGCTTCAGCGATATCGGTCTCTCGTTTGCGGATAGTGGGAACTTCGATTCGGATTTCATAGGAGCGGCGACGGATGACACAGCGCGTCGAATTTTCGGGTAAATATATTAACAATCAATTACACTTGACAAAAAATTTTCAGCTATAACCTAAATTGTGTTTTTCCTTTTTGTTGCAGGATGCTGAAAAATGCAAAGTTTATCGACAAAGATAGCGGCACGCCATCGCAGATTCAGCCGTACGCCAAACCGCAGAGTTCGAACGTTATGTTGAAGCCGCCCAGCCTTTCGTTCCTCGACAGGAGCCTTGCGTTTACCTTCGGACCTTGCAAGTTAGCGAATTCCGGCGTCGAAGACAGCGTGGATATCTTCTACGACAGTATGGACATCACTGCGGAGCCGACGGTTCATCCCGACCCGTTCACATTCAGCAGCACCGTTCACACACTGGCCGCAGAGAGCAGAGACATATTCGAAGACTCGATGGATTCTGTATTCGCCGCGCCTCGATCGGGAAGCAGTGCGAATATGACGGAAGAAACTAGCGGCGTGAAGCTGGGCTCTCGGAAGGAGTCCATTCAACGGGCGTCGAAGCTACAGCACGACTTTAAACAACCGAGGAGGAAAAAAACTACATCTCGCAGTCAATCGCAAGTCAGGAAACCGGACGCGACAGTCAAAAGGAAGATTGACGATTACTTCGCACCGGCCCCCAAATTCGAATGCATTCGCCCTGAAGAAGTTCACTTCGAAGGGCTCGACAGGTGGAAAACGGCTCTAGCCAGAAAGTAGAAAAATAATTATTAGCATCGACTAGTTTATAATAGGTGAATTTTATAAATGTAAAATTAGGGTTATACATATTATTTAAAAACAAATTTTATAAATGCAAAATTAAAATCTTACGCTTTACTTATTATTTAGTTATATTGAAGAATACGATAGAATCAAATTAGATTATTTGTCATTTAATAGGGAATTTTTTTTTCATAAATGTAAAATTAGGATTATATATAATAAATATTATTTAGTTATATTATATATCAGAATATGATAGACTAAAAATAAATTATTTGTTAGTTTTTAAAAAAAAAAAAAATATTTAGTATTAAATATTTTCTAAAAATTATTCCCAGTAATTAATATAAAGTTTATAAAGCGAAAATTTTTATGGTATTAATTTTTACACATACATACATAGTACTGCCAGAGAAATAATAGAATACTTTTTTTTCCAGCGAAGTTCCGAACTTCGATAGTACGATTCTATCGCCCCGCCCAATTCCCCCGCTAACCGCGTCGGTTCGCTGAGAGGTAGAATTCACGTAAAAATTATGCCACATACAGATTATTCGCTTAAATTGCATTCAATTTAAAGGCGAAACGGACGCGAGCTCACATACGAGCGAGCTGAAGGCTTATCTTGCAAGCTACGTTCGGTTTGATGTACCCTAAGTGAAGGGGAGTTCGGCGCGCCACGTTAGTTTTAAAAAGACGTCCGGGTATTTCGCCGCAATTTTCAATTGATTTCATCGGTGACTCGTCGCCGGCGTATCTTCTGCGTACTTTCTGCGAACACCAGCTAGTCGATATGGAGAGTTTGTTTTCATCGTTCAGCGAAATAAGAATTTCACAAAATTCTTGTTCGCAAGACGACTACGACGGCTTCGATGTCGTCGGCGAACTACCGGTGGTGATCGCCCATCGCATCTTTGGGTAAGAATGGTTCCGATTACATTTTTTATTTTTAACATGTGAATATACTAACTTTTGTACGTGTTTTTGTTACAGGATGCTGGACGCTCGCTCGCTATACACAGCTTCACAAGTCAGCAAGAAGTGGAACGGCATCATAAACGAGGATTGCGATAAGCGGTCGCAGATTCGTCCTTACCTGATGTTCGATTCGGAAAGCTTGTTCTCGAGCTCTTTGGATCATATACCGGACAGCCAAGAAGTGGAAGTTCCGGTCGACGGTGCAAGACGGCAAATGCTGTTTTCCAGCTTCAGCAGCGTCGGTCTCTCCTTCTTGGAAGATGGTGATTTTGACTCGGACTTCATAGGAGCGGCTTCGGATGACACCGCGCGTCGCATTTCTGGGTAAATATATTTACAATATATCACACTTGACATCATTTTAAACCTATGCACTTTTACATAACCTAACTTGTGTTTTTTTCTTTTTTCGCAGAATACTGAAAGATGCAAAGATGATCGAAGAAGATAGCTGCTGCGCAAACCAGCAGCAACATATGTTCGATTCGACAAGTTTGTTTTCGAACTCTGTCGACCATATACCGGACAGCCAGTCGGTTCAAATCGGCGGCGCAAAACGGCAAATGCTGTGTTCGGGCTTCAGCGATATCGGTCTCTCGTTTGCGGATAGTGGGAACTTCGATTCGGATTTCATAGGAGCGGCGACGGATGACACAGCGCGTCGAATTTTCGGGTAAATATATTAACAATCAATTACACTTGACAAAAAATTTTCAGCTATAACCTAAATTGTGTTTTTCCTTTTTGTTGCAGGATGCTGAAAAATGCAAAGTTTATCGACAAAGATAGCGGCACGCCATCGCAGATTCAGCCGTACGCCAAACCGCAGAGTTCGAACGTTATGTTGAAGCCGCCCAGCCTTTCGTTCCTCGACAGGAGCCTTGCGTTTACCTTCGGACCTTGCAAGTTAGCGAATTCCGGCGTCGAAGACAGCGTGGATATCTTCTACGACAGTATGGACATCACTGCGGAGCCGACGGTTCATCCCGACCCGTTCACATTCAGCAGCACCGTTCACACACTGGCCGCAGAGAGCAGAGACATATTCGAAGACTCGATGGATTCTGTATTCGCCGCGCCTCGATCGGGAAGCAGTGCGAATATGACGGAAGAAACTAGCGGCGTGAAGCTGGGCTCTCGGAAGGAGTCCATTCAACGGGCGTCGAAGCTACAGCACGACTTTAAACAACCGAGGAGGAAAAAAACTACATCTCGCAGTCAATCGCAAGTCAGGAAACCGGACGCGACAGTCAAAAGGAAGATTGACGATTACTTCGCACCGGCCCCCAAATTCGAATGCATTCGCCCTGAAGAAGTTCACTTCGAAGGGCTCGACAGGTGGAAAACGGCTCTAGCCAGAAAGTAGAAAAATAATTATTAGCATCGACTAGTTTATAATAGGTGAATTTTATAAATGTAAAATTAGGGTTATACATATTATTTAAAAACAAATTTTATAAATGCAAAATTAAAATCTTACGCTTTACTTATTATTTAGTTATATTGAAGAATACGATAGAATCAAATTAGATTATTTGTCATTTAATAGGGAATTTTTTTTTCATAAATGTAAAATTAGGATTATATATAATAAATATTATTTAGTTATATTATATATCAGAATATGATAGACTAAAAATAAATTATTTGTTAGTTTTTAAAAAAAAAAAAAATATTTAGTATTAAATATTTTCTAAAAATTATTCCCAGTAATTAATATAAAGTTTATAAAGCGAAAATTTTTATGGTATTAATTTTTACACATACATACATAGTACTGCCAGAGAAATAATAGAATACTTTTTTTTCCAGCGAAGTTCCGAACTTCGATAGTACGATTCTATCGCCCCGCCCAATTCCCCCGCTAACCGCGTCGGTTCGCTGAGAGGTAGAATTCACGTAAAAATTATGCCACATACAGATTATTCGCTTAAATTGCATTCAATTTAAAGGCGAAACGGACGCGAGCTCACATACGAGCGAGCTGAAGGCTTATCTTGCAAGCTACGTTCGGTTTGATGTACCCTAAGTGAAGGGGAGTTCGGCGCGCCACGTTAGTTTTAAAAAGACGTCCGGGTATTTCGCCGCAATTTTCAATTGATTTCATCGGTGACTCGTCGCCGGCGTATCTTCTGCGTACTTTCTGCGAACACCAGCTAGTCGATATGGAGAGTTTGTTTTCATCGTTCAGCGAAATAAGAATTTCACAAAATTCTTGTTCGCAAGACGACTACGACGGCTTCGATGTCGTCGGCGAACTACCGGTGGTGATCGCCCATCGCATCTTTGGGTAAGAATGGTTCCGATTACATTTTTTATTTTTAACATGTGAATATACTAACTTTTGTACGTGTTTTTGTTACAGGATGCTGGACGCTCGCTCGCTATACACAGCTTCACAAGTCAGCAAGAAGTGGAACGGCATCATAAACGAGGATTGCGATAAGCGGTCGCAGATTCGTCCTTACCTGATGTTCGATTCGGAAAGCTTGTTCTCGAGCTCTTTGGATCATATACCGGACAGCCAAGAAGTGGAAGTTCCGGTCGACGGTGCAAGACGGCAAATGCTGTTTTCCAGCTTCAGCAGCGTCGGTCTCTCCTTCTTGGAAGATGGTGATTTTGACTCGGACTTCATAGGAGCGGCTTCGGATGACACCGCGCGTCGCATTTCTGGGTAAATATATTTACAATATATCACACTTGACATCATTTTAAACCTATGCACTTTTACATAACCTAACTTGTGTTTTTTTCTTTTTTCGCAGAATACTGAAAGATGCAAAGATGATCGAAGAAGATAGCTGCTGCGCAAACCAGCAGCAACATATGTTCGATTCGACAAGTTTGTTTTCGAACTCTGTCGACCATATACCGGACAGCCAGTCGGTTCAAATCGGCGGCGCAAAACGGCAAATGCTGTGTTCGGGCTTCAGCGATATCGGTCTCTCGTTTGCGGATAGTGGGAACTTCGATTCGGATTTCATAGGAGCGGCGACGGATGACACAGCGCGTCGAATTTTCGGGTAAATATATTAACAATCAATTACACTTGACAAAAAATTTTCAGCTATAACCTAAATTGTGTTTTTCCTTTTTGTTGCAGGATGCTGAAAAATGCAAAGTTTATCGACAAAGATAGCGGCACGCCATCGCAGATTCAGCCGTACGCCAAACCGCAGAGTTCGAACGTTATGTTGAAGCCGCCCAGCCTTTCGTTCCTCGACAGGAGCCTTGCGTTTACCTTCGGACCTTGCAAGTTAGCGAATTCCGGCGTCGAAGACAGCGTGACTATCTTCTACGACAGTATGGACATCACTGCGGAGCCGACGGTTCATCCCGACCCGTTCACATTCAGCAGCACCGTTCACACACTGGCCGCAGAGAGCAGAGACATATTCGAAGACTCGATGGATTCTGTATTCGCCGCGCCTCGATCGGGAAGCAGTGCGAATATGACGGAAGAAACTAGCGGCGTGAAGCTGGGCTCTCGGAAGGAGTCCATTCAACGGGCGTCGAAGCTACAGCACGACTTTAAACAACCGAGGAGGAAAAAAACTACATCTCGCAGTCAATCGCAAGTCAGGAAACCGGACGCGACAGTCAAAAGGAAGATTGACGATTACTTCGCACCGGCCCCCAAATTCGAATGCATTCGCCCTGAAGAAGTTCACTTCGAAGGGCTCGACAGGTGGAAAACGGCTCTAGCCAGAAAGTAGAAAAATAATTATTAGCATCGACTAGTTTATAATAGGTGAATTTTATAAATGTAAAATTAGGGTTATACATATTATTTAAAAACAAATTTTATAAATGCAAAATTAAAATCTTACGCTTTACTTATTATTTAGTTATATTGAAGAATACGATAGAATCAAATTAGATTATTTGTCATTTAATAGGGAATTTTTTTTTCATAAATGTAAAATTAGGATTATATATAATAAATATTATTTAGTTATATTATATATCAGAATATGATAGACTAAAAATAAATTATTTGTTAGTTTTTAAAAAAAAAAAAAATATTTAGTATTAAATATTTTCTAAAAATTATTCCCAGTAATTAATATAAAGTTTATAAAGCGAAAATTTTTATGGTATTAATTTTTACACATACATACATAGTACTGCCAGAGAAATAATAGAATACTTTTTTTTCCAGCGAAGTTCCGAACTTCGATAGTACGATTCTATCGCCCCGCCCAATTCCCCCGCTAACCGCGTCGGTTCGCTGAGAGGTAGAATTCACGTAAAAATTATGCCACATACAGATTATTCGCTTAAATTGCATTCAATTTAAAGGCGAAACGGACGCGAGCTCACATACGAGCGAGCTGAAGGCTTATCTTGCAAGCTACGTTCGGTTTGATGTACCCTAAGTGAAGGGGAGTTCGGCGCGCCACGTTAGTTTTAAAAAGACGTCCGGGTATTTCGCCGCAATTTTCAATTGATTTCATCGGTGACTCGTCGCCGGCGTATCTTCTGCGTACTTTCTGCGAACACCAGCTAGTCGATATGGAGAGTTTGTTTTCATCGTTCAGCGAAATAAGAATTTCACAAAATTCTTGTTCGCAAGACGACTACGACGGCTTCGATGTCGTCGGCGAACTACCGGTGGTGATCGCCCATCGCATCTTTGGGTAAGAATGGTTCCGATTACATTTTTTATTTTTAACATGTGAATATACTAACTTTTGTACGTGTTTTTGTTACAGGATGCTGGACGCTCGCTCGCTATACACAGCTTCACAAGTCAGCAAGAAGTGGAACGGCATCATAAACGAGGATTGCGATAAGCGGTCGCAGATTCGTCCTTACCTGATGTTCGATTCGGAAAGCTTGTTCTCGAGCTCTTTGGATCATATACCGGACAGCCAAGAAGTGGAAGTTCCGGTCGACGGTGCAAGACGGCAAATGCTGTTTTCCAGCTTCAGCAGCGTCGGTCTCTCCTTCTTGGAAGATGGTGATTTTGACTCGGACTTCATAGGAGCGGCTTCGGATGACACCGCGCGTCGCATTTCTGGGTAAATATATTTACAATATATCACACTTGACATCATTTTAAACCTATGCACTTTTACATAACCTAACTTGTGTTTTTTTCTTTTTTCGCAGAATACTGAAAGATGCAAAGATGATCGAAGAAGATAGCTGCTGCGCAAACCAGCAGCAACATATGTTCGATTCGACAAGTTTGTTTTCGAACTCTGTCGACCATATACCGGACAGCCAGTCGGTTCAAATCGGCGGCGCAAAACGGCAAATGCTGTGTTCGGGCTTCAGCGATATCGGTCTCTCGTTTGCGGATAGTGGGAACTTCGATTCGGATTTCATAGGAGCGGCGACGGATGACACAGCGCGTCGAATTTTCGGGTAAATATATTAACAATCAATTACACTTGACAAAAAATTTTCAGCTATAACCTAAATTGTGTTTTTCCTTTTTGTTGCAGGATGCTGAAAAATGCAAAGTTTATCGACAAAGATAGCGGCACGCCATCGCAGATTCAGCCGTACGCCAAACCGCAGAGTTCGAACGTTATGTTGAAGCCGCCCAGCCTTTCGTTCCTCGACAGGAGCCTTGCGTTTACCTTCGGACCTTGCAAGTTAGCGAATTCCGGCGTCGAAGACAGCGTGACTATCTTCTACGACAGTATGGACATCACTGCGGAGCCGACGGTTCATCCCGACCCGTTCACATTCAGCAGCACCGTTCACACACTGGCCGCAGAGAGCAGAGACATATTCGAAGACTCGATGGATTCTGTATTCGCCGCGCCTCGATCGGGAAGCAGTGCGAATATGACGGAAGAAACTAGCGGCGTGAAGCTGGGCTCTCGGAAGGAGTCCATTCAACGGGCGTCGAAGCTACAGCACGACTTTAAACAACCGAGGAGGAAAAAAACTACATCTCGCAGTCAATCGCAAGTCAGGAAACCGGACGCGACAGTCAAAAGGAAGATTGACGATTACTTCGCACCGGCCCCCAAATTCGAATGCATTCGCCCTGAAGAAGTTCACTTCGAAGGGCTCGACAGGTGGAAAACGGCTCTAGCCAGAAAGTAGAAAAATAATTATTAGCATCGACTAGTTTATAATAGGTGAATTTTATAAATGTAAAATTAGGGTTATACATATTATTTAAAAACAAATTTTATAAATGCAAAATTAAAATCTTACGCTTTACTTATTATTTAGTTATATTGAAGAATACGATAGAATCAAATTAGATTATTTGTCATTTAATAGGGAATTTTTTTTTCATAAATGTAAAATTAGGATTATATATAATAAATATTATTTAGTTATATTATATATCAGAATATGATAGACTAAAAATAAATTATTTGTTAGTTTTTAAAAAAAAAAAAAATATTTAGTATTAAATATTTTCTAAAAATTATTCCCAGTAATTAATATAAAGTTTATAAAGCGAAAATTTTTATGGTATTAATTTTTACACATACATACATAGTACTGCCAGAGAAATAATAGAATACTTTTTTTTCCAGCGAAGTTCCGAACTTCGATAGTACGATTCTATCGCCCCGCCCAATTCCCCCGCTAACCGCGTCGGTTCGCTGAGAGGTAGAATTCACGTAAAAATTATGCCACATACAGATTATTCGCTTAAATTGCATTCAATTTAAAGGCGAAACGGACGCGAGCTCACATACGAGCGAGCTGAAGGCTTATCTTGCAAGCTACGTTCGGTTTGATGTACCCTAAGTGAAGGGGAGTTCGGCGCGCCACGTTAGTTTTAAAAAGACGTCCGGGTATTTCGCCGCAATTTTCAATTGATTTCATCGGTGACTCGTCGCCGGCGTATCTTCTGCGTACTTTCTGCGAACACCAGCTAGTCGATATGGAGAGTTTGTTTTCATCGTTCAGCGAAATAAGAATTTCACAAAATTCTTGTTCGCAAGACGACTACGACGGCTTCGATGTCGTCGGCGAACTACCGGTGGTGATCGCCCATCGCATCTTTGGGTAAGAATGGTTCCGATTACATTTTTTATTTTTAACATGTGAATATACTAACTTTTGTACGTGTTTTTGTTACAGGATGCTGGACGCTCGCTCGCTATACACAGCTTCACAAGTCAGCAAGAAGTGGAACGGCATCATAAACGAGGATTGCGATAAGCGGTCGCAGATTCGTCCTTACCTGATGTTCGATTCGGAAAGCTTGTTCTCGAGCTCTTTGGATCATATACCGGACAGCCAAGAAGTGGAAGTTCCGGTCGACGGTGCAAGACGGCAAATGCTGTTTTCCAGCTTCAGCAGCGTCGGTCTCTCCTTCTTGGAAGATGGTGATTTTGACTCGGACTTCATAGGAGCGGCTTCGGATGACACCGCGCGTCGCATTTCTGGGTAAATATATTTACAATATATCACACTTGACATCATTTTAAACCTATGCACTTTTACATAACCTAACTTGTGTTTTTTTCTTTTTTCGCAGAATACTGAAAGATGCAAAGATGATCGAAGAAGATAGCTGCTGCGCAAACCAGCAGCAACATATGTTCGATTCGACAAGTTTGTTTTCGAACTCTGTCGACCATATACCGGACAGCCAGTCGGTTCAAATCGGCGGCGCAAAACGGCAAATGCTGTGTTCGGGCTTCAGCGATATCGGTCTCTCGTTTGCGGATAGTGGGAACTTCGATTCGGATTTCATAGGAGCGGCGACGGATGACACAGCGCGTCGAATTTTCGGGTAAATATATTAACAATCAATTACACTTGACAAAAAATTTTCAGCTATAACCTAAATTGTGTTTTTCCTTTTTGTTGCAGGATGCTGAAAAATGCAAAGTTTATCGACAAAGATAGCGGCACGCCATCGCAGATTCAGCCGTACGCCAAACCGCAGAGTTCGAACGTTATGTTGAAGCCGCCCAGCCTTTCGTTCCTCGACAGGAGCCTTGCGTTTACCTTCGGACCTTGCAAGTTAGCGAATTCCGGCGTCGAAGACAGCGTGGATATCTTCTACGACAGTATGGACATCACTGCGGAGCCGACGGTTCATCCCGACCCGTTCACATTCAGCAGCACCGTTCACACACTGGCCGCAGAGAGCAGAGACATATTCGAAGACTCGATGGATTCTGTATTCGCCGCGCCTCGATCGGGAAGCAGTGCGAATATGACGGAAGAAACTAGCGGCGTGAAGCTGGGCTCTCGGAAGGAGTCCATTCAACGGGCGTCGAAGCTACAGCACGACTTTAAACAACCGAGGAGGAAAAAAACTACATCTCGCAGTCAATCGCAAGTCAGGAAACCGGACGCGACAGTCAAAAGGAAGATTGACGATTACTTCGCACCGGCGATTATTAGCATCGACTAGTTTATAATAGGTGAATTTTATAAATGTAAAATTAGGGTTGTACATATTATTTAAAAACAAATTTCATAAATGCAAAATTAAAATCTTACGTTTCACTTATTATT
This sequence comes from Plectrocnemia conspersa, assembly GCF_051122295.1. Taxonomy (NCBI): domain Eukaryota; kingdom Metazoa; phylum Arthropoda; class Insecta; order Trichoptera; family Polycentropodidae; genus Plectrocnemia; species Plectrocnemia conspersa. Next base: position 18,902,067 of record NW_028277167.1, read on the forward strand.
TAGTTATATTGAAGAATACGATAGAATCAAATTAGATTATTTGTCATTTTATAGGGAATTTTTTTATTCAGAAATGTAAAATTAAGATTTTATAATATATATTTATATATTTTTTAGGTATATTTTGGATTACGATAAGCTAAAAATAAATTGTTTGTTGGGTAAAAAAAAATATTTAATACTAAATATTCCAAAAAAAATATTCTCAGGATTAAATATTAAGTTTATAAAGCGAAAATTTTTATAGTAATAATTTTTACACATACATACTTAGTTGCTTCTGCAATAATCAGATTTTTTAAATTATGAAGAATGAACATTCGCCACATTTATTAATTAGGTATATTTTTGTATACAACAGAATGAAAATAAAGTATTTAATATTTTATATAATATAAGATTTTGAAAAATGGAAAATAAAGATTTATGCAGTTTTTAAATATTTGGATATCTTGTTAAATACGACGGGTTAAAAACAAATAATTTATGATTTCAAAAAAAATGATTATATGGTTTAAAGTATTTATCATAAATTATTACCGGTACACTTTTAATTATAATACAACAGTTAAGTTTTAAAAAAAATGCAAAATGTGATTGTTCCAGTTATTTTATTAGAGTAGCACTACGTTTTCTAGAATGAATTATTGAAAAATCTTTAGCAATCGATGGAAGAACATGGTATTAATTTTTAATAATTTTTTTGATGAATTTTGCTCTCGTTTTGCGTGTGATAATTTTATATCTTAAAAGATGCTGATGTACATATTATTTATATATATATTATTTATTTATATCTTATAATTAGTTGTTTTTTTTGCAGAGTTTGAGTTTACGTTTATATTCAGAACACGAACAAATATTTAATTTTTATATGCTTCTGAGAATAACTGTTGGATAGTTTGTATGTTCTTGACATAGACCTAAATTCATTGGTCACGAGGTCATGGTAAATTCACTATAAATTTTTACAATGTAAATGTTTAAACATTAGGTTTGAAGGCAATAACGAGTAATGATTTATTTTTGTCACTCTTTATATGACTTTTGGTTTATACATATTTTTAATTTTCATTGATTTGATCATATGAAAAAAAAAATTATGTGAGTGCTTATTTGCAAACTATATTTGAAAGTTATTGAATTTTTATATTTAGATGTAAATTTATCAATAAGTCAAATCAAGGTGAATAAAAATTTATTTATTATTTAAATTTTTTTAACTGTTGATACCTGCTCAGTATTGACGCAGAAATTTAAACTTTTGTTGCAACCTCTGGATGGAAAGGACAAATAGACGGCTGATTACTGGCTTTGTTTATATTATGAATGGTAAAAATTATTATCAAAAGAGATTTATTGAGAAAACTAGTGGCGTATTAGTGATTAAAAATTACACGATAAGACGGATAGAATTGCCATGTTCAGTTAAATGTCAACAACTAGAGAAAAACTCTATTAGAATCATCTCCAGAATTCTCAGCAACGTCAAGTAGATATCATATTGGCAAGATGTCACTTTTTCATGAAATCAAATCTTTAATTTAACTTACATATGTAATATTGAATTCCGAAAACAAAATAGAATTATATACTAACGCGCTCGTTTCCGATGCACCATTGTATTTCGTATGAGAACATCAATTTTGTTTATTTATTTTAAATAAAAGAATAAAATACAATTCAAAATTTGTTTATTTCCGCTATTTTATTTTTTAATAAAATGCACACGAGCTATTAGTATTGACAAAGAGAACTGCAAATAAATTACTAAACTTTTTTAAATACAATATCTTAATAAATATACAATATACCGTCTGTGTCACGAATTGCTATCCTTACCGATATTACTACGTACTTCTAATATAAGAGAGCTGATCAAAGTATTTTGAAACCGAATTTTGCTCAATAGAAAAACGCAAAAAACATATATCACTTTTCAGAAGGCGAAAATTAATATAACTATTTGCCACCTACTGGTACATCAACCCCTAGAAAATAATATTTTCTAGAGATGATCCACCAACCGAGCCACAATCTCTTACCGGTCAACGTTAACACTGTTACGTCCCGCAGAGACCGATAAATAAATCGCTAAGTTACGGCGAGCAAATAAAGTGTTAACAGGCGCCGGCGCCCCATAAAGCACCCCACACACGCGCAAAAGTGCGCGCAGGTGCGCACGGCGATAGATTAAGCGGTTGTTTATTATTGTCAACCCTGGCTCACCTGTTACGGAGTTTTATTGCAGGGTCGCTAAAATAAAATGAATACTCGCGGGCGGGCCCCGGGCGCCGTTTTAAAGTGGCCCCCGGCGCATGAATTATTAACTCGGTAATAAAATGAGATACCGGGCAGAAGTGAGCGGCGGAGTTACATTATTCATGGCGGTTTGTACCAATTTTTTTTCTCTGTGGGAAAATTCTGACCTCCCCCCCTCCAGCGAATAAGAGTAGGGGTGGGTCGCAGAGGTGAAAACTGTTAACCCCTTTGTTATGATAAAATATCAGCGGCGATGTCCGTCAGGAGGAAAAACCATGTGCGTCATTGTTCCAGGGCCGCATTTTGCATAAACAAGAACGACGGCCGAGCGGAGCGTGACACTGTTCCAGCTCGGTACAATTTATTATATATGCTTATGTGCATATATGAGAAGCGTGTGTGTGGTTAATATAACTAAATTAAGCACTTGTATGGAACTGTGAAAAAAAATATTACAAATGAATAGGTAAGGCAAAAGCTAGTTTTATTTTTTGTGAATATGTTTTTTGACACGTGAACGATGTTGTTTCGTATAATATAATATCAAGGATGATATAAAATAAAATAGCTATATTTTGTATTTTTCAATTAATTTTTTTACAGTAATGGAAGTCGTTCCCAGAAAAATGGTTTATATGAAAAATAAAATTGTATAAGAAAGATAAAAAACGTTTAAAAAAGTTGATAATTCAAATTTAACGTTTGCTTTTTTGAAAAATAACATGCTATTGGTATTACGATCTATTTATATATATAATATGTATATTACTAAACTTTTAAAGAGATAAACTTAATGGTGAAAATGCGATAAGATAAGAAAAATTAAAACGAAAGTCTAATAATTATTTTCGGCGAATACAACAATAATCAGTTCTAGACTTATGACGCACATTTGTAAGACTATCATTAGTAGCCGCTGACTCACTTATGTATCATTTGCAATTCCAAATGAAGAATCATTTAAAACACATTAGTGACATTAAATTTTAGAAAAGTTGCCAAAGAAAATTTAAATAGTAAATATGGATTATATTAATATATATGTATATTATAAATACCTGTAATTTTTTTACATAAAATCATAAATGACAAATAGATTGACGTTTAAAATAGTGTTTTGCTTGTAAACCAGATATAGAAACATAGATATACAAACAATTTTTTATTGTATAAAAAATGTAATTTGACAATATTGACAATGATAATATTGACAAAATATAAAATTTTCATTATCAATTCATATCTAATAAATTTTGATGCGTAAATCGCAGAGCATCATTAATATAGAGCGATTACATGAAAATTAAAAAATCATGATTTTAAAAATTTAATTTGATCCCTGAAATTAATAAATTAATATTTTTAAATTATGATAACATCTTTGCAAAGTATATGTATGTACGTATTATAAAACGATTAATCTAATACGATAACAAATTAAACTGATTGATTGATAATATTATAATTATTTATATTGAGAGTTGCAATTTAAGAAAAAATACTACAAAATCTTCCACAATATAGGTGCAAGAAAAAAAATGGATTGAGTGCTTATTTAAGTACTTTAGCCGAAAATCTGAAACCATTAAAATGTGATCTTCAACCTCTTAAGCAATATGTGCTTCTGAATTTTGTGCTTATATTTAAATTTAAGATTGTTTATATCGCAATCTCCGATAAATTAGTTTATAATTACAAAAATATTTTTATAGTATTTTATTTATTTATTTTTTTAGCTTAATAGATAATTCTTACATTAAACAAATTTTAACTAAAAATACATGTAATATATAACATAAACATTTTTTTAGCAAGCTAAAAAGCAAAAAAATAGTTTTTGAAGCATTACGAAAGTAAAAAATAATCAAGTTCCCATTAAACCTAAAATTTAGGTGTAATGAAAATGGAGTTTTATATTAAAAAATAACTGTTCTAAATAATATTAAACGGTTTTTACTTTGTAAATAAAATATTATTGAAAACATTATAACATATAAGTGTTTGTTTTGGAAAGCTACTTTCGAATTAATAGTAGTAACCTAAAGGTTTAATCGGCGCGCTACGTTCGTTTTAAATATAAGTCGGGGTGTATCACGGAATTTTAATTGTGTGTTGGGCCAGAGCTATCTACTATTCTGCGATAAACCGTTTTCTACATACGCATCAAAATGGAACGTTTGTTTTCTTCGTTCAGCGAAATATCAATTTCGCAAAGTACTTATTATTCACAAGCTGGCTTCATAAGTTTTGACGATTTACCGCTGTCAATTGTTCATCGCATATTTGGGTAATAATGGATCTAATTAATTTTGTCATTTTTATTATGCGTACTAATTATTGTTATATTTTGTTGTAGAATGTTAAGCAATCGTTCTTTATATAGAGCTTCACAAGTCTGCAATAAATGGAATGAAATCATTAACGAGGATTATGATAAGCAGTTGCGGATTCGTCTTTATATGTTAAAGAACTTGGAGCCCGGAGTGAAGCAGCAAAAAGTGGTTTTTCCAATAAGTGATACCATATTTGATTCTGAAAGTTCGTTTTCTACACTTAGTGTTTGTTCTGATGATCATTTACCTGATAGTCAATTATTTGAAATAAGTGCAAGGCCAGAAAAGTTGACTTTAGACTTTAGCAGTATAAGTCGTTCTTTTGATCACATACCAGATAGTCAATCGGTTGATATGGGCGCAAGACCGGAAAAGTTAAATTTAGACTTAAGCAATACTGGTCACTCTGTTCCAGAAATTACTCAATTAGATTATGATATCATAGGTGCACTACCGAACGTCATAGCTCGTCGTATTTTTATGTGAATATATTTTTCTTTGAATAATTTTATTTTATATTTTATTTTATTTTAAACTTATTCATATATTGTTGACAGTATGCTGGACGATGAATCATTATTCTCAGCTGCCCTGGTTTGCAAGAAGTGGTATAAGATTCTCACTGAAGATAGCACTACGTCATCACAAGCTAAATCATTCACAATGTCTGATGAAATTCAAAATCGCAGCTTCAAATCGCAAGATTTATTCAGCTCATTCCATGACGACAGCATCACTAGTTCATTTGACGAAACAAAATCTGACAAATTGTCTAGTTCTGGGGTTTATAAAGCAGCTAAAAACAGTGTGGATATCTTCTACGACAGTATGGATAGCACTACGGAGACAAATGTATGTCCTGATAAAACCATTCACACCTCTCCTAGTATATTAATCGAAGATAGCAGAAGCATGTATGAAGAAACGATGGATTGTGAATTTTCTGTGCCTAAATCTGGAAGATCGAACGGAAGCAGTAAGGAAGCGGAGAGAATCAAGAAATCTTTTAAAACAACAAATAATGCAAGAAGGATCATAAAAACATCTCTTACACCTAGTCAAACTGTAAAGAAACCCAACGCGATAGTCAAAAGAAAGATTGATGACTACTTCGCACCAACCCCTAAATTTGAATGTATTCGCACCGAAAAAGTCCCTCGAAAAGGTTTTCAAGGATTTGAGCGATGGAAAATAGCTCTCTAAAAAATGGAGATAAATAAAGAATAATTTAAACTGTTTTAAATTTCAACTAATTTGTAATTCATTTATGTAAATTTGATTCATATAACATGTATATTTCTTTGGTATATTTTAATTTTTTATAAATTTGTTTTATATTATATATATAGACTTGTAATGTGTGATTATTTTAGGATAAATCAGTGCAGGTTAAATAAGCGTTTGAGTGGGTTTTTTAAAATTATTATATTACAATTACTGTACTTAAAACTGTTTATAGCAGCGCTACAAATTTAAGTCATCTTTCAATGTCTATATATAAGCCAAGTTCGGATTTTGAGCGGAACAAGTTGTCAGTGGAAGTTTCGGTAGAATAGTTTATGGCTGAAGGTGTTAATTTCAGGTATTGGTTCTTTGCAGGTAAAGTTTCTGTGGATTATATTCGAGCTGAAACGAACAGGTACTTTATATAATCAACGTCACATATATCTCAATGATTGTTAACTGGTATTTAAAAGTACGAGTTCAAATCGTATTTGGGTTTTAAAAAAAATGATATTTTATAATTAATAATTTACTTATAGCGTTTTACATGTGCTACTACTTTCATGTATATGTGTACTAGACAAACGATTATTACCAGCTGTAACATATTAAAAAAAACTGTATTTATAAAACATATACTTATACTTTAATGGAAAATTAAATTATTAAAAACATAATAACAAATATTTTTTATACTCAAATATCATAGTGGCAACTCAATTTGTACATCTATGTTGATTTCAAAATATACTGATTATATTAACAGTTTTATGTAAATTAAATAGAATGTCAAATGTATAGTTTTACTTCAAAAATTTGTAAGTTTACCAACAAAGATACTAATATCTATAATTTCGGTAATAAATTAGTAAATACAACTTATCACTTATTTGATAAATGCATGTTTACAAAATGATACACACATATATAATAATATAGTTTTTATTTAATGTACTGAGTAAATAAGGCTTTTAGCAAAAACTAGGACCAGGTCTAGTAATTGCAACACAAATTATTTGAGTTTTATGTATGTCACAATACTTACTTGTAGATAATAGTTGTTACCCCATTGTAACGCAATCTTCACTATAAATAAATAAATAAGCACATCTTTTTTTCAACTTACATTTATTTAATTGAATTTCATTTTTTTACATATAATAGTACTAAGAATTCTATTAATTTCCATTCCACAATATCTCTCCATGCTCATTTTGAAGTGTTCTTCGCAGCATTCCCGAATCAATTTATTTTCTCTAATTGTGACTAGCTCTGAATAGATTTTTAAAGAGTTTCTTGTTTTTTCATAATTATCAATAATTTGAAGCCACTTTTCATTTACAAATGATGCATTATACAACGATATCTCATCTAGCATACTATAAAATAAAAATAAATCAAGTTATATGAAAGAAGAATATATAAAAATGTTACTCGCACTTACCCGAATATCATTTGCGATAGTTCAATTGGTAGATAATTAATGACGTCAAAGTTTGCCGATTTTAATTCACAATTTGTACTATTGTCCATTTTGAATTTGCGACTACACAGAGTCGCTTAGTGAAACATACTAACTTATTAGTAGTACATAGATGTTTACAAATTAACAGGCATGTCAAACTTTTGGTGTACAACAAAAATAGTAATAATGAACAATATTTTATATAAATATCGATGATATTCTAAATAAGTGATATTTTTTTAATACAAAACTGGCCATCTTAATTACATTTTTGTAAAAATAATAATGAAGTAAACAAGACTTCTTTTTGGTTACATTTTTCTTAAAATACAACATATATTTATTTATTTGAATTAAATAAAGACCATCGTGACCTAACAGATTACTCTAATGCGTCACAATGGGCCAACAACAATACTTATTATTATAGTATTATTTCAAAATACAAAAAAATAGTATAGGTAAGATTAAAAATAATATTTAAAAAAAATATATGTTAAGAAAAATATAAATAATAATAAAATCAATAAATAATAAAATTTAATGATACGAAGCAAGCCTGCTTCTCGTAGCTGACATTAACCAGATCAATGAACAATGCCAGCGTATTAAGGAGCTAGATGGCGATAACAGCAAAGGAGGACACTAGGCTTCGAGACAAGTTTTGCTACTTAACCTTTTGATAACCACTCAAACTTTAGAAGCTCAAACAGCAGACTGTTAAAACCTAAACTTAAAAAAAAACGGCATTTATTTCATAAAAATAATATTTAATAGAAATTATTAATATATAAGTTAATTTTTTTTGTCAGGTACCTTATAAATAATATTATATTTTAAGATAACTTAAATATGAACTAGTTTTATTGTGTTGTACAAGTGTTAAGTTGATACTATGATTTTCACATTTAAGCTCGTAGAAATGTAAAGTACTGCTACTATTAATAGCAGAAGTTAAAGCTAATATGTAAATCAGCAAAGTTCATATATTTAAAAAATGAACCACAGAATAATCAAAAAACGAATTCGAAATCAAGTCCAAAGCCCAATATTTTTCCATTTACTTTATTTCTAGATTTAAAAACATTGTAAATATAAATTTAACAATATTTTTTTCGGTACATATTATTTTGTCTCTTACCTCAAATCAAATCAAATTATGTAGCCCGTAATTAAAAACGAGTTTAATACGCCTGACAATACACACATGTCGATAATATTGTCATAACAACATAAGTAATTATTTAAAACGATATGAATGAGTAAACATTTTCGAAATCTTTATCTAATCTAAATATATTGAGTAATTTGAGAAATTTCTTGCTATATGTTTCTGTTTTAAATTAAATTTTAAGCATACTCAAAACGCTGTACGCAAATCCAATAATGAATGAAAGGTAAAATTATTAAAATATCAGTTAGTCTATTTTAATACTAATATATTTTTAATCTATGAAATAAGTTTCATTTCAATTCTGTTGGAGAATAGCAAACCAGGGCGAGTGTCAGCCTAAGATAAAGTTTTAGAGTCAGTATATAAGGAGAAAACCAACTTGCGGAACCGGTGGCTGCGAGCAAATTCACGAATAATTGGCCACGGGAATTAGGTAGGAATCCTTATAGTCGTCGGTACCATTGAGGTATACCGAACCAGATAAAATCTCAAAGCTGAGATACGAAGCTGGATCTTGTGCTGTGAACCATATAACGTTTAACGAAAGCTGCCTTTTAAACAAACATCTGATATAAACTAAATACCTTTAATAAAAATAACTAATTTATAGATTAAAATAAATAATCTTTCTTGTAACTAGAATTAACTCGACTTTTTCAGGCTTAACAAAGCTTAGTTCTCTGTGTGATATTTCCAGTAATTGATTTAACCACTTAAGTAAACGTCTATTATATCGTTACTAGGTTACTTCCTGTGCTGTGAAATTACATTTTAATATTGTAGCAAATTGGTTGTAAGATGCTTTTCGTTATAACAAGGCATGTAATAAAATATTTATTGATACTATTTATATATTTATGAGTACATATATTGTTGAATATAATTACCTAATTAATTTATTAGGAAAGGTCATTTCCTTCATAAATCTAAATTGTATTAGCATTATTGCTAATTTTTATCAAATACTATCTTGCTTTCAAGATGGGAATAATAAATATAATTTGTAATTTGATTTATATTATCAATCATATAAGTAAAATCAAACCACTTTAATAATTAAAAACAGGTTCTTGGAAAAAAAATATCACAAATTTATGTTAAACAAAAGTACTTTTATTTATTATGTAAATTATAAAAACAAGTTGAATATAATTTATTGAAATATTTATTATATAAATTATGTCATAAAAAAGTAATAAAGATGAAATATTATTGAGTGCAAAAATTTAAAACAAATTTAAACATAGTGTATCTGTATCTAATTTTTTGTAATACTATATAAAATATATTTTCAATGCCTAATTTATAACTGTATTTTTTTTTTAATATTTTTATGTTTATAAAATTTAAAATAAAATTATAAATATTCACAAAAAAATGTTTATTAATATAATAAATTAATAAACTGAACTTATAGATATAATACTTATCTACGCATTTTTTTATCGATCGGCAACGGAATCAGTTTAATCGCTGGGTTTGCGGCCCTTAGCTCGTTACGGCCCGTTTTATCGTCAGTCCGGACGAATTTCATTACGCGGCCATATTTCACTTTTATTTATTTCCCTCGAGGGGTGGGGTTGACGGAAATGGCTTATCATACCTGTTTGTTTTCCGGTTAATTTCAGCTAAACCGGTATCTACAGTTATCAACGGTGATTTACATCGCGTTACTACCCGATCTAGCCGATTTTACGATTTATCAAACTTTGCTACGAGCCGAGCACTTGAAAATTTATAATATGTTACACACGCACGCTTTCGAGCAAAACATTCATACGAACGATGAACTATTTTCAACAGTATTTATTATTATTTGCTTAATTAATAAGAACTAAATCGTGTCAAACTCAAAACATAATAACATAATCAAATTAAATTCTAGAAATCGTAAATTTAAAAACAAACAAATTTCGAACACATTTTGAGCGTTTACCAATTGTATTTTTTTATTAATTATGCGCCGATTTATTTTGGCACAAACTAGGCGTAATCCTGGCAACATTGACGTGGCGGCAGCGTGAGCATCATGATTCCTCTTGTTGACCACGACGGAGAACGACAACTGAAGGCGTCGATCGTATTCATAATATTCATTAAGTATGTAACTAGTATAACTATACGTTAATACACTTTTATTGTAGTAATCTAATCTGTGTCTATTTACCACCCATTGCCATCCGCCCTACAAAATGATAACAATGAAAAAACGCGTGCTAGATAAAAAATGAAATTATTTATGTGTTGTATGCTATGAAATAAATGCAACGAAATAATAAAATTAATTGCTTTATAATAATAAATATTTTGTTAGTCATGGATCTGTTTTGCATAATGCATTTGTCTCTTAAGGGCAGATTAACCTTAGCAGTAATAAATTAATTGTCGATTGAAAAACGAATTAAGCCCTCCACGACAAATTATTGTATCCTCTAAGGCTCTGTTGTCGTATGCGTGACAATAATTGCTTAGCTAAGCAGAAATGCTTTCATAAGAAACAAATTAGTTAAATCCACTTGGGCTTAGCAATGGCACTCGGAGAGAATGGGGCGAGGGTTGAAAAGTGTCTCCCCGTTTACCACCCAATCTACTAAAAGGCGATTATTCTAGGGGGCAGAAATAGGCGTGGGGGCTTAAACCATATAACGATTTAAATCGTTCGTCGTCTTTATTAGTATAAAGCCAATTTGTGTGTATCGTTTTCAATATAAAATAATCCGTCGATTGTGTAATTGTGGGCTCGCTAATGGATCATTAGCAGCGCTTAACTCACTAAATTTAGAAAATTAAACCGCATTTGATTAATTTTTGCAAAACATGAATAATCTGATAGAGCGCTAAGTTGAAAAGTTAAACGCTCGCGTAATTTATGGTTATATAATTACGTCACGATTAAATTTCACCACGAATTTATGCAGAAAGTATTTTAAATGAATTATATGTTTATTTTTAATTATCAGTGTTACCAATTAATTGTAAAGTTTAAAACCTTTGTGATTTACCAAAAAAAACAGTTTATCTTGTCGGTAAATTGATATTAATATTAAAATCCGTGTCGTGAAAATCAAACTATATTTTGTATAGCAAAACATCCGTAACTTTTTAGAATTTGAATGGTTACAATAAACTGAAAGTGTGCAATGCATATTTAATTATTTTCATAAATAAAAATGAATCAATCTGCAAGGTGTCGTGGCAGAATACCGTTAGATATGGCTAAAATCGGTTTGATTAAATAGTGATACAACTAAAAAACATATTTTATCATATGCCTGATGGATTATTTAGACTTTTTGTAAGCTATGATTTTTAACTAGATACCCAATTCTGTGAATTATTCTTGAGTCAAGTTCATAGACATTTTTTCATTTAAAATTTTTAAGCAAAAATGGGGTAACATTGACGTTTATTACATTATCATTGTTTTAAAAAAAATCGAATATAAGTTTTTAAATTCATATCAGTTCATATTTTTTGAGAGTTTGAGTAGATGACTTATATCTGTCTAATTTTTCAATATCAAGATTTTTCATCGCAAAAATAAAAAAAAGGAGCAGATTTGTTGTTATTGATCTGTGTACTCAAAAACCATGTTGTTAAATAATAAAGTATTCTTCGATTTAGCCTGAAGTATACTTATGAATTATCATTTATAATCATTTGGTTGGTGCTGATAAAATTGACACCAGCTATAAAATAGATTCGTTTCCCTTTTCATTTATGAGAGTCACGTTCGAGATTTTCCATACATCGAATTAAATACTTTTTTCTACGACAGGTTGAAAATAAACAACAGTGTTTGTGCAACAAAATATTGCAATTATTTATGAATTTAGAGCCTTCTAATAGTTTTGCCTTTCATTTAACAAACATACTATAGATCAGAAATTGTCAAAAAATGGATCGAAAGACATTTATAGTATATATATTTTCATTGCTGGTCGCATTCATTCGGTGCATTCTATCCATCAAATCTGTGCTTCGTTGTTTGAGTAGAGTTACAAAGCTTGCGGATTGTTTGTATTTACAGCTAAATGCTATTAAAATAGTTTACGTAAATTTCCTTTATAATAAGTTAAATAAATAATAAGATAAATTCACATAACAAATATAAGACTCACAGAATAAATCAGGTTATATAATAATAGCTTGATATATGAAATTAAATGTTTTTATGGAAGATTTGCTTCGATTTTTATTGTAATTATATATATTAATATTTAAAAGCAAACGTAAATTATTTAAGTATAATTCCTTTTGAGTGTAAAAATAGCAATCCCTGAAAGAAAGTCAAAGAAGATCATAATATATTTTCAAAAACGCTATTTTGTAAAGGTCAGATATGAATTAATAATATATAAATATAACTGCGAATTTGAACCTTACGATCAACGTTAAAGTGAGACCCGGTTCGCGAAATCATTAATCAGAATATTGTGTGTTGAATCAGGTGGTAGATGATAAATGTATCTTTACATTAACAAGTATATTCCGGTTCAGGGATGATACATAATACGTCAGATATAATAAAATAACATGTAAACCTACACATATGTTGTTGGATCGTTGTGAAAAATTATGTATAATAAGCTAGATTGAAAAATGGAACAGTAATTAAATATAATAGCAAAATAATGATGAAATACAATATAATTCAATATTTTACATAATCATGGATGTGTTCATATTTAAGAATGACTTTTACCGCAATAATATGTAATTTAGAGCTCTTTTCTCTCACTTAATCATAATATTATATATTGATACATAGGAGTATATTATATTAAAATTCCTAAAATAACTCAATAATTATTTAAACATTTTGAGTCAAATTTATATGTAGAGGTATGATATTGATATTCAGGTAAGTCCCCAGAGAGCTTTAGGGGTGGGTAACTTTCATGTGATTAGTTTCAACGAGGAAAATACATACATATGGATATACATATTAATATGGAGTACATTTATATGTTTTATGAATTATTGATTGAAATATTTTCTACTTTTTAATTATGGTATTGTAAAAGGTATTAATGTAAGCTGTTTTATAATGATTATCATGATTACAAAAACAACACAATTCTAATAAAGAATAATATTTTGCAATATGCAACGATCTTACCAAAAGTATATTAAACAAATATTTGATTAGAAAATGGAACAGATTTATTTAAAAAAACCTTAAAAATTTTTTTTTTTAATAATTTGAGGTTACATACACACACGTCATATTAAAGGTAGGTGTTGTGATTTTAGCTTTGCTCCGTTTACAGTTGATTCGCGTCGCTAAAATACACTAATTTAATCCGGCCCTGTATCATCATGGCCAAAGCAAACAAATCATCCACAAGGTGGTTGGGGGGAGAGTGTGTGCGTTCACGCCGGCCGGCATTTAAATCAGACTCGTACAAAATTTATTCGTCCGTATAGCTAATTGTGGGTCGCCCGTGTCCGAAAACGGGGCGCCCGGGGCACGCGCCCGCAACACACGCGTACTGTATTAAAAAGCCAAGATTTATGTATGAGCGAGCCTTTTGCGTTGTTTCACATTGTTCCCTATCTGCGGCGACATAATTCATTTTAAATTTCATTAAAACGCCGCACCGGCTCCAGCCCTGGATTAGCGAAACATTAATAAAGATAAGCGCCGCCTCTGGATTCCGATCGGGCGTCGGTCGGAATATTTTTTTTCAACCTGAATTATAAAACAACTGGTGACGTTGATCGATTTGGTTGTTTTTTTCACCAACTGGGCAGCGAGATATAAAATAATTGATTATCAGCCGATATAGTATAGTTATAAGAGAAATAGACGAAAGGTATATTGGAAATAAAAATGCAAAAGTAAATAATAAGTCAATATTAATTTTGATTAATAATAGACATAGCATATGTTAACAATACATTATAAAAAGCTACTTCATTTACATTATTTTATATTTTAAATAAATAACGCATATGTATGTATAATAAATTTAATATATGTACATAAATGAAACATGTTTTGAAATGGTATATTATACCACTGTATAATTATAATCTCTAGGTTTAATTATATTTCAATAGAGAGCCACAAGAATTCATAAACAGTACTATAATATCACATCGCCCAGGTTCAAACTTGTATCAAGTAAATACCATAATAGGTATAATGCATATCAAGTAACACCCTTCACATCAAATATATGGAGTAAACATACAATTTCACATAACGATTTCAGAGAAACGCATGCTACAATAATTGAACAATATTAAATTATGTAGCATAATAACTATGCTAAGGCTCCAAACAGATTTTAACCACAAAACTATGTGTAACATAACTTAATTCAAATCGTATTATTGATCACTTTAAATGCATGAACTTGGTTAAAAATAGACTGAGCTATTGACACACATTAATTTTATTTAAATGATATTTAGATATAAAAAACACTACAAAAATAAAAATAATGTATAAAATAAAATAAATTTATTGCTATAAAATTATAAAAAATATACAGCATAATAACTAAAATTATTTATATTTAGTTAATACAACTTCATGTTCAAGGATATTTAATACATATTAAGGTTACATAAAATTTAAACTTACATAAAAGATTAACTGAATAAATTTAAAATAAATCAGTATTTTCTCAATATAACCTAATATTATAAATCATTCATAACATATTAAAACTATACATATATTGCCGAGTCAATTACTTCTTATATCACAATGATGTATTAAAATCTAAGCAAAGTTTGTTGTGTCACAGATTTATTTTATACAATCCTAATACTATTTCACTAACAGTCATTTAAGAAAATCATATATTAAAAATCATGAATTAAATAATAAAGATATTTAATAATTCTATGTCACTTAAAAATATATTAAAATCAAAAAATAGTTTGTCATGTCTTATACTTTTTTCCAATTTTTCCAACTGCTCTTAAGTTGCGCCCAGTCGTTTTCGACGAATTTACTAGTCTTATTGGGTAACAGTCTCATCATCTTAATAGGTCGGTCTTGCTTACATGATTTCACTTCCGTTAGCGATCGTTTCATCTTTCTCATCCTTCCAACCGTTTCATCCAATGATAAATATGACAAATTCTCTATTGTCGTAACCAATGTGTTTTCTTTTATCCTGTCACTTGGTTTTGCGTCTGGAGTTTCTTCAATGGAATAAATTATTTTTTGCGGCTTGATGTTTCGCCCTCGGATTAGCCTTACATAGGGTCGAATCTGTGTCCTCTGCCTTCTGTTCTTTTTTATGATTTGGCTCCAATTTTCACTAACTAGTGACGCATTGCTTAACGAATATCCGTCTAACATTCTGAAACAATAAATACAATTGCAATATAAATTTTAATCAATATTAACAATAAAACAAATATTATTTAAATATTATATTTACCCAAAAATTCGGTGAGCGATGGCCACAGGTAGTTCACTGACGATATCAAAAGATTCAGCAGCAATTTCCATATTGTTAATAGAGAAAATATAGCTTTTTATGCTAGAATTTGTTATGATTGACCAACCTACTCAAACTTGCAGCTGAAGCGTAAGTAAAATTTTATTAAAAAATAGCGTTGTCCGATGAAATTAAACGTAGCACGCCGAAATTCTGCATTATCTTACTAAAAAATATTTGCACACAATTACAGATGCATGAATTACAGCTTTCAATGTTGTAGATTATAAAATAGATCTGTGTAAATCCAGCGCTGAAGTGTAATTAAAAAAATATTGAAGAAATGATCAGTAAATAAAATAAAAGGCAACACGCACAAATCTTTGATGAATTAGTTATGAATCTTTTGACATTTAAATTTACTCATATATTGCAATAAATCATATCGCATATAAAATAAGTGATTTGCCTGAAAAAACGCCACAAAATCGGTAATATTGTAAAGCTGGATTTTCAAGTATTTCATCCAGCATATTGTGTTCTTACTATTTTATATTATCCGCTTGCATTATACGATTCATTGATATAAATTTAATTTAAGACTGGCTCAGAAACTAATGCGTGTCAAAAGACTAACAAATAAAAAATATTATAAATAAGAGATTAAAAGATTAGATTCATTGTTATATCAATAAGATATATAAACCACATAAAACTCATGACAACCTTATATATGCATTCAAAGTATTAAGGCCTGTGAATATGTTTTATTAATAAAAAATTATCAGGTTTATTATTTGTTATTAAATTTACATTATTTTAGGGTGTACATAAATACATATTTATAATATTAAGTACCTAACCTAAGCTATTACTTAAACGTATATTATTAGATTATTAAGATTATCATCTTAGACTATATTTTTAGGGTAATTATTTATAGAGAAAAAGTTGGCAAAAACCTCTTTGATGTGTTTTAATAAATAAAAAAATATTCTAAAGTCATTATATTTTATAAAATATTAATAATAATTTGTATGCTATAAATAAAAAAATAAAATATTTAATTTATGCGTATCTTTTGGATACTTCCCAATTTTCTGGAAAACGCCAAAAACTCATCCGATAAAAAAACCTGGCAAAGCAGATAACATACCAATTTACTATCGCTTGATCAGTATACTTCCGTCATTTAAAGTTTTAAAAAAAATCATATTATATCGATTAAAGGAATCTCTTAATGCCAAACTAACTCATGAATAATTTGGTTTCCGCGAACATCACTTGATTACGCATCAACTTACACATATGTGCCGATTTCAATATGTTATTCATTTGATACAGTATGACGAATTATTATATAAACTTTTAAAATATGGGTCTCCCTATTATATAACCCACATTTTACGGTCTTACCTGAAGAATCCAAGCTTTGTTGTTTTGCTAAATAATACATTTTCGATATCGCGTAAAATATCAGCTGGTGTACGTCAAGAAAGTATACTTGGGCCGTTTCTCTTTATTCTATTTATTATTAATATTCCAATTTAAAAAATACTAGACTATCAATGTACGCTGATGATACTGCAATCCTAACTAGTTCTTATGGTCTTAAACCTATTACAGTTAAACTAAAAAAATCACTTGAAAACTTGGAGAATTAAAATTAATTAAAACATAACAGAAGTAATAATATTTACAACCCTAAGAGTGAACAAGGGCATAACAATGAATGGAGAACGAGCATTAAATACCTGTGTTTGGACTCCAAGCATAAATTCCGGTCAAAAGGGCTTGGCGCCATTGCAGCTCTGAAATCAATATTGAATAGAAAAAGCGCACTAACTATAAGAAATAAAATCCTAGTCATTAAATAATTAATCAACGTGATTAATACTAATTTTAATAAACTCCAAGTTATCCTAAATAAAGCCATAAAAATAATATTTAATACATCGTTTTATACTTGTCATTAAATACTCCACACGGGATATTTAATTTCTACCATTAAAGAACATTATTAATATCAAACTGAAAAATACTATAAAAGTATTTCGCGAGACCATGCAAATCCATTATTCTCAAGAATCGGTGATTACGACAAAAAAAAACTTAAATTTAAATACAAACATATAATGCCTAAGCACATATTATTTTGATGCAATTAAGAATATTGTAATGTCATTAGTTTTAAGTCTACAGGGTTAGATTTACTTAATTTTGTATGTGTTATAGTTTATATACATATGTATATCTTTAAATATATTTTTTATTTCTTCTTTCATTTTTAAATTATGTACTTTTCCTCGAATTTTGCTATACTTACGGATATTTTTTTTATTGTATAACTTTACCAATTGTAAATAATGGAAATGGTTATAAACCGGTTTTGTATATTAATGTGTATATGCTATTGTACTTATGTGTACTTTAAAAATAAGCTTTTATTAAATAAAACAGATCGTCAAAGTGAATTGCGTGCCTCGTAACAAAGCTGAGCATTTTGGAAGATTTATCGCAGTCGTAGCTTACGTGTACAGAGAACCTACAATTGCTTTCAAAGTTGATTCCGAGATCTTTAGTGAAAGTTTATTTAGTCAAAATGTTTTTACCGTGATCGTAGAAATAATATGATGGCGAACGGATCAAGAAAATGGTACAGTAAACCATCTTCCGACACTAAAGCCCATTCTACATAGAACTGGAGGAAAGCATGTAAACCATTTTAAATCATCTAAATACAAAAGAAAACTTGAACTTAATTATGCAAATGAAGCTTTGAGTTTAATGTTCTATGATTAAATTTAATTAAAATATTTTGCATCAAATATGATTTCAGAAAATATGTCGCAAAGGTGGCTAATTTTAATATTTATTTGTAGCATAGAAAGAGTTAACTCGTACATATTATAATTTATTTAAGAAGTTAAATTACTATGTAAAAATATATACAAAGTGCCATTTTTGTCATGAGACCCGGAATCATTGTTTTTCCAGGGCTCAGGTTTGTTTTTGATGGCCCTGCGTGTACTTAGTGATAATATTATTAGTGATATTAATAGTTTCGCTTTGGTTTACCTGACCGCGTCTATCACTCGCAACTACTTATATTCACTGTACTGTACTCCTGAGCATCATGCAACTACAATAACTTGACATGGTTTTTTCACTGTTTTCAATTGTTTCTAAAAGTCATAATTATGGCTAAGCACCTGAAAAGTTAAGCATATATCATATTTTGTGATAAATATATGTAAGATCGCACAATGAATAACCCATAATAATTCTGTGAACCAGTAACAATAAGAAGCATCCGCATTTCGAGGAAAAACACCTGTGATTCGATCCTTAATGATAATATATCAATATCACTGTTATTACTTATCGAAACTTATTCGAAAAAAAGCAAATGATAGTATATTTTCAGATAAAAATAAAGTATCTTATCTTACCTAAAATTATTGTTTCAGTATTTAATCATAAAATAATTTTCTTACCGCTCATTAACCCATTAATAGGGTAAAAATAAAATGCTGCTACGTTTTCAATTTACGCCATTATTTATTATCAATCAGCCTAGGATTTTCTCTATCTCCGTCGTATATTACGTTTATGGACTGAAATTTGTAGTGTATCAAAGCGATAGCGGGCGGCTATATAGCGAGCGTGACATGTCGCCGTTTCGTACTCTTTTCATTTCTTCTTTATCTAGCGACTAGATTCCGTTACGGACACGGCTACATGCCTTATCTCGTATTAACGCATTCGATCTCTGAATGGGTTTTGCCGTCTTTATGCAAACACCACTCCGGGGAGCAAAGAGGGAATTTCAAAACGTATTTCAGGCCTGATTTACGACCCAAGCTCCACTCCGTAAATCAATACGTAGCAAACAAATTATACGTCCTCATTGACGTATAATCTATATCAAACCAACTTGGACCTCTTCCTCGCTCAATTCTATCTACCCACACCCTTCCGGTAATTTTGCCGGCAACGATTCCATCAATTATTTATTCTTGGTGTCTCGGGCTATTCTCATATAATATATATGTACATATATAATACATATACAGACATACAATAATATTGTATTTTATAAACTGAAAAATATATTAAAAATTCAAATATCAAGTTCTTTTAACAAACTTTTTTTAATAAAAATGCTAAGGACTATTCATAAATATTTCCCCACCACAAATGTAATTGAGCTCTTAGATCTTGCACATAAAAAAGTTCATTTGGTTCCCGATTTAATACTGAGAGGTTGTGAAGTCAGTCTCACTGCTCCTCTTAAGCGTATTTTTGATCATTGTAAATGCACAAAATTCATTCCTATTTTTAAAAAGGTGACAAATTGTGCATTAAGAACTATATTGCAGTGTTGTTAGCTTCCACTAAATTATTCGAAATAATTATCTTTAGTTACGTTTATAATCGCTTTTGCCAAGTTTTGATGGATCAACAGCGTTCAGCTCATTCTACGGTCACTAACGTCTGTTTCTTCACTAAAACAGTGACGATATTTCTTAATGTTTAAATTCAAATAGACTTCGTATTAAATAATATAAAAAATATCATCTGCAAAGTTTGTCATTTTCCCGATCTTAATTGATCAAAAAAGTTGGACCTAAATTATCCAGATGATTATTCATGAGTTTTGAGCAATCGTACAGTTTGTAACCTAGGTGGCAAAATAATTATTTACCTCATAGGGAGTTACTCAAGGCTTTAACTTGGGCCCTTTGCTCTTTTTATAAATCATTAATGATATAAATACGGCAGATATAAATCCTAGTTACTTTTGTATACCGATTACTTACAATAGCTTAAATGTAATATATTTTTTACGGAACTTTTTCTCTCTTCAGAATGATTTAGATGGACTCGTCAATTTCCGTATTATGTCATATTCACAATCAAAATATTTTTACGATCTCCGTTTAAAAAGATTTGGTTAGAGAGAACATTCTACAATTTTTTTATTAATACCTTGTAATAATTTATTAACCGATTATTTTTCAGTCATAAATATGTATAAATTTTGTAACATGTTTTGTTTTCTGTTTCACTATGATGTAAAACGTTATCTGGTATAGATTTCATAACCGCGGAGCAACCCTTAATCGCAAAAATTTCACTTTCGTAGAAATTGCCATTAACAAATTTCTTTCTACTGGGGTTTAATGAAAATTTTCATAGATAATAGAATATATGTGTAGAATAAAAAAAACCTACCTGTTTCGCCTAACTGATACGTAGCATGAACATTTCGAAAGTCTGCATCTCTGTAAGCGTCCACACTTCTACTCTATATATATCAGTGATGGCGAACCTTTTGAACTTAGCTCGGGTGCCGTGACATATCTAAAAATATTCATAATTTTGTAATAATTGCAGCTCAAGTAAAAAAATATATTTTTGATATATTTAAATATTAAAAAAGAAAAATAATTGTTTACATTAGTTTCTTTTTTGATGAATTACATTTGCTACATTTTACTTTATAAGAACACTTTCTCTGCAAATGAGTTGCTACAAGCTTAAAACTTAATGTGTAAAGTTTTTACCTTTGATTTGTAATTAGCTAGTGCTGTCATGAAAGCTATTTCTCTAGCACAAAAATTGCTTTTTAGTAAACCATCCTACTTTTATTCCCGATTTTTTTTCTGATCTGTTTTAATATTAGTAATAAGTGTTAGATTATCAACTTAAAATAATAATTTTTACGGATAAGTAAATAAAAAAAATGCACAACTAGAAGATTTTTAACATCACATGCAAAAATAATTTTTACGAATATATTCAATATGAAAATAAGGTACTTTTATTATTGAAAAAAATAAATGACAGGATACCAATGTATGACTAATTTTTCATTATTAATAGGTAACACATAGTCAATTGTGTATAAAACGCCCCTTTTGGTTTAAGAGTAGGGAGCATTACGAAAGGATGAAAGTTTCTTGCGAACGTTATTTTAACACTTCTTCAGTTGCAGCTAAAATGCCGAGGCAGCAACTTCAAGTTCAACCTCTTGTTGACGGGGACCTGAAAAATTTTGAGCCTGCTATTTCGAGCACAGCATTCGACAACAAAATGGATATTTCATTTTCGGATACTCCTAAATATGAAGAAGAATGTGTTTGTATCTATAGGTAAATATCATCTACATATATTTATTCTTACGGCAAAACTATTAGTGTTATTTTAATATTATTATTTATTTGTAACATATTTATTTAATAATGAATTATTTTATTTTGCAGATCTCCATCCTTAACATTGTTACGTGGAGAACCAGCGGATTCTTCTTATTTCAAAGAAGAACTGAAAAAATTTCCGAATATAAGAGAACCAAAGAAAAATTCTGATTTTCCTGAAATGTAATATTATTGAATATTTTTTGTCTTTGACGCTTTTAAATACAGCCTAACATTTTATTTATATTTTTTCAGAACGCATAAAAATGAACCTGAAAGAACAGATGTGTCTTTTGTTGGTTATTTATTTGAGGATTTGAAGATTAGTAATTCAGATAAACCTAAATTAGCTGATGTGAACGAAAAACATTTTAAGCTTGAAGAAACTAATAATCGTCCTCATTTTCTTTATCGGTAAGTATTATTGTATATATATTTTAAGCAATTTGATTGTCTTTTCTGTCATAATAACTAAATAATACTATTATGTGTATAGACTTGCAGAAGAAAGAAAAATGCATAAGGGTGAAAAGTCTTCAAAAATCAGCATTCGACGCCCTAATTTTTTTCAACAGTAAGTATAACAAATATTTTTAAAATTATTAATTTATTTATGTTATTTAAACTATTTATTTCATAAAAAACATTCAGAGTAAGAAAAGAACAAGCGCAAAAAATACAAAAAGCAGTTAAAATATGGCATAAATATGACCCTAGTGCTGATTCTCTTTAATGTGCTATTTTCGAAATACTACAAAAAATTTTTTGGGCTTACAAAATTTGTTGCTGAAAACTAAAATAATGAAATATTAAATAAAATATAAGAAAGATGGGTTCTCGTATGTGGTTAAAAATACGTGTTTGTTGAAATTATTAAATTGCTGTTATTATATCATGTCACTATTTTTTGTGTTTATTTGAAATAGAAGAACGATGTTGTCTCATATGTAGTTAATTACCAAAGTTTATGTACAAATTACTAAAATTGCTGTTAATATAATATATTACTATTTTTGTGTTTATTTGTAAAATTATAATATGTAACTTGAACAATTATTAAATGAAAAAATTAATATATGATTAAATTTGTTTTTGTTTTATTATTTTAACCCAAATGTCCTCAATATTTCTAAAATTTTAATATTTAAAAATATTATATTATAATAAACATAAATTGAACACAATATTATGCATTTTAATGAAAATACAATATTAAGCATTGTTAAAGCTTTTCCATTTCATCAAGTAATAATATGTTATATATGTTTTTTTAAATTTATTATGTTAAATTTAATTAAAATACAATTAATATTTTTTTAATTAATTATATGATTTGTACATCATTTTATTATAAGCAGAAAAAATAAAATTACCAAAATATGATTGCAAAAATACATATGTAAATAACAGTTATATAATTAAATGATAATAAAACATAATTTCGCGGGTTAGTAAATTGTTTTAATGAAAGCATATGTTAATAAAAATAAATACATTTTATTCCAAGAAAACCTTTATATTAATCAGTAATAATCGGTTGCTAATAGTTAGAGGTGTTAAATTTTATTTGAAAAACGTAAACAATATTTCGTTTTATACCTGAATATGCAAGATTAATTATTATACTTATTATATTTATTATTTTGATTTGTTTACAAACTAAAGGTATAACATTTTATTAAAAACATTAAAAGAAACATTTAATCTTTAGATACCAAAAATGGTTGCTAAAGCTTTTGTGGTTTACAGTTTATGTAATGTGAGCATTCCTTATCCCAATATTATATACTTTGTAGAATTCTAAAGAAAGTGAAATTATTTGCGATAAAACTCACTTTGATGTTACGAAATCTATACAAAAAAAATATACCAGTTTAATGTAAAAGCGGCATAGATAACAAATCTATGACAACATTTATACATTAATTTTAATTACTTCCAACAAAAAATATATTCAGTTTGGATTTTTTTTAATACTTACTTACCTTATATATTGAATGTTAATTGCAAATAATATTCTGATTCAAAAATATAAGTACGGTAAAAAATCAAGAAGTACAAAATGTTAAATGTGCATTATTCTTGACCCATTTTTTTTTTATTTCTTAGAATTCTCATGAAAGTAAAATTGTTTGCGATAAAAAGTCGTTATCTATACCGGAAACTACAGTAAAGTAAAAAGATAATTACAATTTTTTTACAAAAGCAATATCGTTTTTACAATTTTTAATAGTTGGCTACAAAAAATTTATCTAAAATTAAAAATATACACTTGACATTGAACATTAACTTTATTTTTAAATTATAAAATTATTTTATGACTCTAGCCTTTATTTGTGAATTTAACAATAATTTAATGACTAGATTTTATAAACTAAAATATCTTATAATATATGTAATTGTTCTAAGCCGTCGTCTACATAAATGAACTATCGAAAGATTTAAAAAAAGTGTGTTAATTAACTAGAAGATTTTCTAATTTATTTAGTGGTACTAAAATATATTCAAAATAACAATAATTTTTGTATGTATCATAATTTGCATCAAAAATTAAGTAAGTATATACATATAAATAAATTCAATGATAGGGCAGCAAAGATTTAAATAATAAAACACAAAAATGCATTATTAAATATGGTAATTTATACATTTATTATCAATTACAACACTGATTAAAAATTCAATTACAATACAAAGTTATAATATTAATTTTTCTAATATTTTACTGTATAATAAAGTATCATTAATAAACACATACGCATAAATCAAATAATATTTATTGCTTATAATGTTAAAATTATTGTTATTATATAATTATTCGTTTATAAAAAATAGCAATTACATTTTACTAAAAACATTAGTATGAAGCTCATTTTATTAAATTCAATTTTATTAATTACATGTGTATTGATTTAAACGACAAATTATAAATTGTTAATAACCAATTCTCCACACTTTTGGTGAATTCCTTTCTTGTCTCACATATGGTCTGATTTGGATACGCATCTTCCTGTTCTTCTTTAATTTACTGCGCCATTCATCACTCACGAGAGACGCGTTGTATAAAGATTTTCCATCAAGCAATCTGCAAATAGAATAAGAAAAAAATTACACAACGAAACATAACTATTGAATACAATTAAAAACAAGAATAGATTACCCCAATATCTTGTGTGTGATATCAATCGGGAGTTTTTTGATTATATCAACTTTAGGAGAATCAGCAAAGGGATCGACTTTTTCTACTTTTTTATCCTGGCGTCTTCCATACTTTAGTCTGCAACAAAATATAAATGAAAAGTTAGTAATAAAAATAAGCCGGAAATATAATTAAATGTGTGATTCTTACTCAGATAAGAAATGAGGGCGATTGGTAGTTTTTATATGCTTGTAGGCTTCAATATGGCGCAAAGGATGAAACTGTTTTTCGAAAAGTATAGGATGTTGTTGTGCATAAATAATCAAATTTTTTTGGCACAATTTCTCGTTTCTCTCCGATCTTAGAGCGATTCTCATTTGTCGATCGCTCTTGATTATTTTACACCAATCATCGTTAACTTGAGAAGCCCTGTATACAGAATAGCTGTCCATTTTTCTGTGAATAAAAACTCATAAGTTATTGTACAAACAAATATTCAAAGTACTTGTTGAAATATAATCTTACCTGAATATGCTATGTGCGATTTTTAGCGGTAATTTAGAAATGATATCAACTTTAGAATCAGAGGACATTGCTGATTCATTGGATGAAACCACTTCTTTTCTGACATCATTTGCCTTAGCTAAACTGTAAAAAGATATACGTATTTATAAATCCTTTAACAACATATAAACCAATAAGATTTAAGAATAAAAATAATTCTTACATTAATCTTTGTTCTTTTGATAATTTAGGATCACCTAAATTGCTTATCTTCAAATCATCAAACGAAGATGATACGTCGTCCATCTCTTTTTTCTCGGATTTCTTATGTCTTTTTTGAACAGGTCCTCTACAATAATAATGCAAAAAATATTAAGTTGTGGGCATAAACATCTAGGTATACAAGATCACAAAGTATTTTTACCTTCGAAAAAATTGACAGTCTTCCTCTAGTTCCCTTTTTAATGCTGCGTGCTTAAGTTTAAAATTGTTGAACTTCACGCGTCCTCCGTGTAACACATTTGTGTTGATAGATCTGCAATGAAAAGTAATAAATAACTACATATTTGAGAAAAACTAAACATAAATATATTAAATGTACATACCTGTGGATACAAATATTGAAATCTAGCTCCTCTTTAGAATGATCCCAAAACAAATTCTCCATTTTGCTGTCAAAGAATCTGCACAGGTTAGCGGATTAAAAATGTCACTGGACAGCTTCGGCGAGAGCAGCTATTCGAAGGTACCAACCAGTATGACGCTTGAGTTATGACTGAAGAATTAAAAAATGAGCGCCCGCAAGAAACTTTCGCCCGTTCCGTGTGCCCCCCACTCCACGGAAGGGGCGTATCTATCGCATTGTTATTCTGCGAAAAATGCTTCAATGTTTTTTATACATATTATGGTACATACAAAAAATTACTTGTTACTTTGAATAAACATAATTTATCTAGATATTTTGCGGATATTTAAAATAAAGCTTAGTTTATTTATTCAATATTAAAAAAATTAAATATAAAAAAAATCGTTGTCATACATATTTAATGATTAATTTGTAAATTAAATATTATATTTAAACAATTAAATAGCAAACAAAAACTCATAGAATTTGTTTGCATTGATAATTTTATTAATAAAACTGCAAATCATAAATTTCAGTATATTTTACTAAAAACAAAATAAAATCGCAAAAAATCTATATGTGAATGCTAAAATTAGAACATTTTTTCGTTATATTATATTTCGTATTTTCGTTAAATTTCGTATTTATTTATCTATAAAATCGAAATATTTATTTTTTTATAACTTATTTTGTAAACCCCATCTTTATTTACTAGTATTTCGAAATTTCTATCACAAGGAGATTTAGCACTAAGATTAGATTTCTGCAATATCTGGAATGCTTTTTTTATTTTTAATTTGTAATTATTATAAAATATTTCATATTTTATTACAGAAAGAAAATAAAATTGTTTTAAACAAGTATGCTGCTTACTGGTGGAGAAAATGAGGGCGATTATTAGTTTCTTTAGGCGTTAAATTTTTTGGTTAACATCATGCAATATAGGATTATCTGTATTAATTAACTTTAAGTCACCAAAAGAAGAAATTACACCAGCCATCTTGATTTTATCCGATTATTTCTGTTATTTCAGTAATCTGTGAAAATTAAAAAGTAAGGCGGTATTCAGAATCATTTTTAATTTTTCGCTAAACGAGTGAGAATCAGCTGGGCATCATAAGATTCCCTATCGAGCTCGACGGTTTACCGTTACATTAATTAGAATCCACTACTATTTGCCTCTCAGCCATACTCCGTGGGGGTGTTACCCTGCGCTAATAAAGAAATATTCACTTTTTTATTTTCAATATATAATAATGCTTTTTTCTTATAATAAATACAAATATTTTATTGCTTTTGGAAACAACAATAATAGGAACATATTTAATAATGCCTATAATAAATATATTTATTTAAAAGATCCTTGAAATTCTGCGCTAAATTAAAAACATCAGATACATAAGTAGCAAATTACGGAATGAAGTTAGTGGTATTGTGGTTAATCAAATTTATTTATTTAACAATTCAGAACTGGCGCCAATCCCCTATAAATAAAAGTGGGAGGGGTGTCGCACGCAACGAAGAAAGAGATAAAGCATGCTATTTCGTGTAACGGTACTTCTTCCAGACGACACGGGAATCTTATGAAGCGATCCGTAAATATTATTGTCCATTTTATTTCTGAAAAGATAGTACGAGATAGTTGCAAATTCTTCAGTACTCCGTTAACAAAAGGTTTTAGGATTGAGGCGGAACTGAATAAGTGTAAAAAGGACGCTCGCAAGAAATTTTCGCTGATTCATATTGCCCCCCACTCCAAAGCAAAATAGGGCGTTACATTATCTATATATTATAAATCTTAACCTTATTAAAAAAATAAGGAAACATACGATATATTATTATATTGTGTAAATAGATTGCCATATTTAATAATGCAGTTCTATTACTTACACCCTTGAATTTATATATAAATCATTTACGTATATACTTATCTAGATTTTTTTTTTAATCTTCTGATAGTTCGTTTATATAGAAATTTTATTTTATAAAATTTAGTCTTTAGGTCTGGAAATTATTTTAAAATTTGCAATTATAGGCGAGAGTCATAACATCGTTTTATTATTTAAAAAAAAATATTTAATCACAAGCGTATATTTTTTATTTCAGAGAAAACCTTTGAAAACGGCATATATATTTTTTGTAGCCAACGATTAAAAATACGCTATTTTTATGTAAAAAAATTTGTATATTTTATACTTTACTGTGAAAGGTTGGTATAGTTTATGCTTTATGATATAGATAACGACTCTTTATCGCAAACAATTTCACTTTCATAGAAATTCTACAAGAATAAAAAGATTCGGTCAAGTATAATGCACATTTACCATTTTGTAATTTTAGATTTTTTACCTTACTTCATTATATATTTTTGGTTCAGAATATTATTTATATATTAACATTTGATATATAAGTCTAAAATATATGTTTTTCGAGAAAAAATCTGCACTGAATATATTTTTTTTAAAGTAATTAAATTTAATGTATTGATTTTGTCACAGATTTGTTATCTTTTACGCTTCCCCGTAATACGTTGGTCTATTTTTTTGTATAGATTTCGTAACCGCTAAGCGATTTTTATCGCAAGTAATTTCACTTTCTTTAGAATTCTACATAGAATATAATATTGAGATAAGGAATGCTCCCATTACATAAACTGCATACCACAAAAGCTTTATCAACCCTTTTTGGTGTCTAAAAATTAAAATGTTTCTGTTTATTTTTATAATAAAATGTTATACCTTATAAATACATATAATTAAAGCTTAATAAGTAATTTTACATATTCAGGTATAAAACGAAATATTATGTACGTTTTGAAAATAAAATTTAACACCTTTAAAATTTAGCAAAATGAAGGTTCTTTTAAATTTATTGGTTTTTATCAAAATATACACTAGTATTAAAACAATTTATTAGCTTATAAGAATAACATACATTTTAAAGTATAATCATTAGATTATTAAATACTTACACTTGTATTTGCATAATAATATTTAAAAAACAATAAATAATATTTTATTTACATTAAAAATAATATATAAAAAAAACATATGTAACAGATTAAATGGAAAAAAATAGCACACACTATATTGTGTTTTTATTCATGCTTAATATTGTGTAATAAATTAGCACATGCTTAATATTGTGTTTTATTAACATATTTATTAATCACAAGAGATAACAGGTAGATAAATAAAATGCAAAAAATAATAAACTAACTTTTGTTTTATTAATTATTGTTATTTTTATTATTAATAAAAAAAAAACATCTTAAAAATATTAAAATATTAAAGTTTATTTAAATATTTAATATTGTTATTCTTGTTTCTAATCAAGGTTGATTTTTTTATTAAAATCAGTTTTCCAATTAAATAATAATAATACTGTCATATATGAATTTAAAAGCTAATACTTATTTCACCATTACGTAAAAAAAATAAGGATACATTAATATATCGTATGTTTTTTATTTATCAGTATGTTTAACACCTATAACCTATAGGGAATTTAACGCCCCTTTTTGCTTTAAAGTGGGGGGCAATACGAACCCGTGAAAGTTTCTTGAGGGCGTCTTTTTACACTTAACCAGTTCCGCCACAAACCTCAAACCTCTTGTTTACGGAGACCTGTAGAATTTCCAACTGCTATCTCGTAGACACAATTTTCGGAAATTAAATGTAGAATTTACTTTTGGATATTCCCAAATATGAACAAGAATGTGATTGTATATATAAGTACCTAAATATCATTAATATGTTTTTTTGTTAATTCTAAATTACGACAAAACTATTAATCAATAATATATTTGTAACATATTTTTTAATATTTTAATATTTCTTTTTTTAGACCTTTATCGTTGATATTGTTACGCGTAAAACTAACTGATTCTTATTCGTTAAACAAACCAATACAAATATTTCCGAAATTAATAAATAAACCAAGGAAAGATACGCCCTTTATTAAATGGTATTAATCTTAAGTTATTTTTGTATCAGATGATTCTGAATATAATCAAACTTTTAATTTATATTTTCGCACCCAGATTAACCTTACTAAGAGCAGTATTAAACGACTACTTTTTATCAACGGTAAAACATCAGTAATATATTTAATACATAACATATTTTATTTACTCTTATAAAAATAAATTATCTATACAATTATATAATTGCAGTTAATTAACATTAATACCTACTAGTTTGCTAATACTATTTTTAATCTTGCGATCTTTCGTATGTCTAGATATTTTATTAAAATTTAGTCTAGTAAAAAATCTAAGAACTGGAAGATGCGTATCCATATCAAATAATTTTTGAGACAAGAAAAAAGTTCAGTAAAGTTTGGAAAATTGATTATTAGTCTTTGCTAATTCATTATATAAATTAATAGAACATCTAATTTTTTATCTGTATAAGTATATTATCAATAATCTTAATATATTAAATAATATGTTAAGTTTAATACATTGTTATTACAATTAATAAACCTTATTTTATCTACAACCTACAAATTTCAAATACTTTGCGAATATAACTTTGTATTGTAATTAAATATTGGATATATGTTGTAATAAATTGTTAATAAATAAACAGTGTTTTACTAATTTATTATTAAAACTTAAAAATATCTATTTTTGTATTTCTAAGTTACTTATTTGACTAAAGTTTTCATTTTGATCCGTCTTTTGTAATGAAAGTTGCGACAAAAATTAGTCAAGATTAAAATTACTAAAATAGATTTTTAACTTTTTTCTCTTTTAAAATAAAATTTATAAGTTTTATCTAATTTTCTGAAAAATAACAACAGAAATAATGCTGTGGTAATATATTCTAGTGGTGTAGCTAGGGTATGTACCGCCCGGGGCAATCCTTAAAAATGGCCTCCTCTCCCCCATACTTTATTTTGCAGGGTCATAAAATCAGCATTTCTTAAGATAATAAATTGGTTATTGTTAATCTCTTGCTATTCGTGGATTAAATATGTTTTAGTGAACTCCGGGTTAAGAACCACACTAGACGATCCCACCGCGAATATGCCGTCCCAAGCAAGTGTCGCCCGGGGCGGCCCGCCCCCTCCGCACCCCATAGCTACTCCACTAATATCTTATCTAGAATGCAATTATTTTTATCTCTGGTGAAAGGGTGCAATAAATTGTAGAGTTAAAACTAAAAATATAAATATATACTTTTAACTTTATATTTCAAGCACAAAATGTATAAATCAATCATAATATTAATTTCACATCAATAATATTTTATAAAACGGCTGTTGCAAATAACTAACAATTAATACAAATTTTGTTATCTTTTACATTAGCGTAAAACGTCAAAAAACCTGTTTTTCCCAATCGCAAAGTGAACCATTATCGTAAAGAAATTCACTTTCATCTTACCTTAACAAATAAAAAAGAACAGATAACGATTGCTCACAGTAAATTAACTGCACGCTTTAAAAGTTACAAATAATTCTTTTATTAATTCTTTCTCAAATTCATATTATTTTGATGTTAAAATATACAATTTTACATCCGGTTTATATTTGAAAAACGTCTTTACTTTTAGTAAAATATTTTGTAAAACGGTTTATATTGTGTCGTCGCGAACAATTAATAATTTAATACAGAGTATCTATATTTATATTATATTGTATATATATTCTATTTTAGCGTAATGGCATAGATTTTCCAATCGTAATGCGACTTTTTATCGTAAAGAATTTACCTTTATTAGGTTGTTGTAAACAAATAACAATTAAATACAGGTTTTTTTCTTACACAATAGCGTAAAGTGTTATATGGCATAGATTTTAAAACCGCAAGGCACTCTTAAACGTAAAGTATAATTACACTACACTTTTGTCAAACTTTTATATAAATAAAAAATATAGATAACGTTTGCTCACACTGAATAAATTGCATACTGCAAAAGATTTTAAGAACCCTTTCAAAAATTTATTTCTTGCTTAAATTATTTTGCACTGCTAAATATAATGTTTTAGATTTGGTTCATATTTGAAAAACAGCTTTACTTTTAGTAAAACCATTTATATTGCGCTGTCGAAAACCACTAACAACTATACACAGGTTTCGTTATATTTTACATTATTGTTAAATATTTTTTAATGAAGGTTTAAATATCTCAAAGTTACCTTATATCGTAAAAGAATATAACTTTCACAGATTTTACAAAAATAAAAAATCATATAATTATTGCTCACGTTATTCACTTTTAGTAAAATAAATTGTGAATGGTTTATAATAAGTTGACGCACATTAACAACAATTTTTTACAGATTTTGTTATTTTTTAAATTAGCATAAAACTTTATTTGGAATTAAAAAAAAAAATTGAAAAAATAAAATAAATTAATATAGAAATTGCATTTTTAGAAAATGTTTTTAAATATTGGTTAAATATTATCAATAGAGTAATATAAAATTAAGTTATTAATAAATATTACGAAAACTATTATATTAAATAAAAAAATAATTTAATTTAAATAATCAAGAAAAAACGAAAAAATATTATATAATAATTAAAAATAATATTTAATATTGAGTTATTTGGCCCAAACATAAAAACAATGTGTTTGTAGCGCGCCTTCCAGTTTTTGGAGGAAGGGCAATTGTAACGGGCGAAAGTTTCTAGCGGGCCATTTTTTAATCAGTTGTAGCACAAGCGTCACACCGTTAAGATCCTCCTAGTGGCCGCTCTTGCTGACGCCGAAGCGTAACATTTTCTTCTTATTTTCACTTTAAAATCAAATGGAGAATTCTACTTTTTCACTCAGTGATAAACACATGGAAGAACGTGCGGTTCCTATAAAGAGGTAAATATAATCAATAAACACATATATGTAAATCATAACATATGCTAAATATTTTTTTTTATTTTATTTACCAGATCTCTTTCTAAGGATATGTTTGATGATGATGATGACGAAACTATTGATGAATTATCGTCATTCCAACAGCTTATAAGAGATTGTCCAAACCCGTATGTGGGACGAAGAGAGGAACCGCAATCTCCTATAATGAAAAATGGAGAAATTCAATTTCATAAGTTAAAATTTGATTATCGAAAATTTCAAAATATAAGAGTTGAACGGTAAGTTTTTATTATTATATTTTATGTATTTCAAAGAAAAAAATAATAATATACTTTTTTTTGCAGAATTGACCCAAGAAACTTGCTGGCTTTACTTGAGTCATGTGCATATTCACCTAATGTTGAATTACAAGAAAGACGGGAAACCAGGTATACACGATTGTATTTTAATATCACTTATTTTTTATGTAATTGCTTATAATGTTATTTTTTAGCATATCGACAAGTTTGAATATTGCTGAAAAAGAAGTTGAATCAGATATAATTAAGATGGATGACTTAGATTCCGCATCTGAGACTTCTACGGTAATTTTTTCAGGCAGTGATGAATGTGAAGAAGAACAGGAACCTTGGTAAATATAAATTTTATTTTGATATTTTTCAATATATATTTATTAAATTAATTATAATTATGTTTGTTTTACAGTTTATTAGCCAACTTAAACAACGTCCGAGAAAAAATCGATACAGTTAAAATGGAATATTTTAAACCACAAGAAGAACCAGAGTAAGTTGATTTTCATCACTGGTATTTTTTTATTATATATTTTTTTAAAACACATTTTAAGTACATTTGTTTAATTTTTACAGATTACTGAAGAAATCACATATAAATAAACCTGTTGAATTCAATACGTTAAAAAGAAATCATCTTAAATTACAAAGAGCACGAGAGGAGCAATATCACAAGAAAAATGATAAACCGGTCGAATTGAATATGGTAAAACATAATTATCTTCACTTACAAGAAACACTAGAAGTTGATTTCATTCAAAGGTATTTTTATATTTATTTTTTATTTTTCCTAAACATAATTTAAAAATATTTTAATTATTTTTCAGATACCCGAATAAATCATATGAAAATAAACCTGTAGAGTTTCATACGTTAAAAAGGGATTATCTTAAATTGCAAAGAGAACGAGAGGATCGATATCACTACTTGCAACACACAAATAATAATAAACCGGTTGAATTGCATATGCTCAAAAAGGATTACAAATTACATAATGAACCAGAGGTACAAGTGTCTCTCCTTCAAAGGTAAACAAAGATTTTTTTTACTATAAATTAATATATTTTTCAATATGTATAATTAACAATATGTATAATATTTTGTAGAAATCTGTTAAAAAATAAAGTTGAAAATAGACAAATGGAATCAGATATAATTGAGATGGATGGTTTAGACTCTTCATCTGAAAAATCGACGGTTTTATTTTCAGGCAGTGAAGAAGATGAATCTTGGTAAATATTATTTTATTTTATTTTTATCTATGTAAATGTATTAGATTTATAAAAAATATGTTTTTTTCAGTATTTTAACCAACTTAAATAATGTTCAAGAAAAAGTGAAAGAATATCATACAGCTATAAAAGAAAATCTCAAAGTACAAAAACCAGAGGAAAAGGTGTGTCTCTTTCAAAGGTAAACAACATTTTTTTTTGTTATTAATTAATATATTTTTTATTACAATTATCTATATGTACAATATTTTGTAGAGTGCCGTTAGAAAATAAAGTTGAAAATAGACAAATGAAATCAGACATAATTGAGATGGATGGTTTAGACTCCTCATCTGAAACCTCGACGGTTATATTTTCAGGCAGTGAAGAATTTGAAGAAGAAGAGGAATCTTGGTAAATATCAATTGTATTGTGATTTTCCTTAATACTTATTTAATAAATTTATTAAAAAATATGTTTATATTTTCAGTATGATCCCCAACTTAAATAAGGTTCAAGAAGAAGTGAAAGAATTTTATATAGCTAAGATAGAATATCCCAGAGTAGAACAACCAGAGGAACAAGTTGCTCTTCTTCGAAGGTAAACAAGCATTTTTTTGTTGTTTTTTGATATATATTTTTAATACAATTAACCATATGTACAATATTTTGCAGAGTGCCGTTAGAAAATAAAGTTGAAAATAGACAAATGGAATCAGATATAATTGGGATGGATGGTTTAGACTCCTCATCTGAAACCTCGACTGTTATATTTTCAGGCAGTGAAGAATTTGAAGAAGGAGAGGAATCTTGGTAAATATCAATCGTATTGTGATTTTTCTTCATACTTATTCAATAAACTTATTAAAAAATATGTTTATATTTTCAGTATGGTCCCTAACTTAAATAAAGTTCAAGAAGAAGTAAAAGAATTTTATACAGCTAAAAAAGAATACCTCAAAGTACAAAAACCAGAGGAAAAGGTGTCTCTCTTTCAAAGGTAAACAAAATTTTTTTTGTTATTAATTTATGTATTTTTAATACAATTCACTAAATGTACAATCTTTTATAGAATGCCGTTAGAAAATAATGTTGAAAATAGACAAATGGAATCAGATATAATTGGGATGGATGGTTTAGACTCCTCGTCTGAAACCTCGACGGTTATATTTTCTGGTAGTGAAGAATTTGAAGAAGAAGAAAAAGAGAAATCTTGGTAAATATCAATTGTAATATATTATTTCTTTATATATATATATATATATATATATATATATATATATATATATATATATATATATATATATATATATATATATATATATATATATATATATATATATATATATATATATATATATATATATATATATATATATATATATATATATATATATATATATATATATATATATATATATATATATATATATATATATATATATATATATATATAGATTTATTACGTTTACTATAAATATATTTTTTTAGCACATTATTAAACTTAAATAATGTTCAAGAAAAAGTTAATAAATTTCATACAGTAAAAAGGAAAAACAGACAAACGGATTCAGGTGTAATAGATTTTAACAGTATATTTTCTTCGTTTGAGAACTTGAATGTTAGTTTTTCAGAAAATTCTATATCATCAGAAATGCAGCAATTCAAGTGAGTTAAAAAATATTTTTTTCTATATTATTTTATATTTTTATTATAAAGTACACTTTATTTTCAGAATATCATCAAACAGTAATAATGCAGAATTTTATATAACGAACAGCGATAATTCAACAACAAAAATAAAAGCAATGGATAAACCAAATAACCTTCCTAGGTAATTTTTTCTTAAATATTTATTTATAGTTTTATTAAATAAATTTAACTTTTCATGTGCTTTCTTGCAGATTGGTTGAAAAAAGAAAAAGAGAATCTGATACAGAGAATACTATTTCGTCTCTAGGTAATATTAACACTACAGTAGAAACTACATGTCGCCCTCATTTTCTTTACGAGTAAGCAATAAACAAATATCTTGGGCAATTAATTTAATTAATCTGTTTTTTAATCTATACAACTCATAATTTTGCAGACTTGCAGAAAAGAAGAAAAAACGTTTATTATTTTTACAAAACTATGAAAAAGGAATGCAGTAATGTATTTATGTATAATTAATTTTAATAATAATTAATAAACAGAAAAAGATAATCATTTTAAAATTAGAAAATTTACTTTCTAAAAGTATTATAAATAGTATTGTTTAATTAAATATATAAATTGTTTTTATAATTATTATTTTTTTATGTTAATTACCAATTTAAAATTACAGAAATGTTTCTAAAACTATTTTTTTAAATTATAATCTGCTTTAAGAATTGAAAATAATTGTAATTTAATATTTTGTGTATATATATGTTAATAAAATTTAATAATAGCGAATCAATTTTTCTTATTTAAAAAGTTTGTTTTTTAAATCACTTTAATTAACGCAATATGTAATTTTATTTTATGTTTAGTTTTGTAAAATACACAATTATATTAAAACTAAGTAAAAGCTCTCTACATACTTTTTTTTACTACTTATAAAATTGACTTAGTGTTGCTAAAAATAATTAATAAATTCAGAATATATCAATAAACTGGATTTTGCCTGTGAAAAAAATATTAGATTAAAAAATGCAGATAAATTATACTTTTTTTTAAGTTTATAATTACAAGACAAGCTAATTTTAAGATTATTCATATTACTAAAATTTATATATTATCAAAATTGTCTTAATCAAACAAACAACGTTGATTTTGAACATTGGAATTAAGTTTTAAAAAAAACTTTTTGGGTATCAAAGTTTTAATGTGTGTTTATTTTAAAATATATATTTAGGCGTTAATAATAATTTTTAATACCTAATGGACATATTTTTTTAAAAAGCAGAAGTTATTAAATTATCGATATTATATAGAATAAATTTATTAAATATAGAATATGTTGCAGAACTGTTATACTGTTATTATATGCATAGAGAGAAAAGGAACTAGAGTAAGAGAGACGGGGGCAATAATTAACATGCATAACTCATTTTGAGCATTAAGAACTTTCTCTCTAGCCAAACTATACGCTTTGAATATTTTGGTTTGGGATACGTAGCCAGTATAAAATAAGCCAACGACTGCTGACAACATTTTTATTTTTGCCACCGAGCTTCACGTTTTCAACGACCACAAAGGACTGTGAAATGTTAACAGCTAATTAAATGTCAACTAGAATGTAAGCCCTGTCGCAAAACTATTAGTCGTTTAGGTGCATTGACTTTATCAAATATATTTAGTATTTACAAAAATAAAATTTATGAATCGATTCTTTTTTTATTTTTATCGATAAATAAGTAATATTTTGATTTATTTAAAATATATTATTACGCCCTAAATTTGCTGCTAGAACTATCTTAAACCCTCTTATTCGCAGCTTATAAATTTTTCGGATAATCTCTCTTCAACCCCAATACATCACGCGTCAATTTAACGATTAATTAAAATATAAACCAGCCGCGATTACAACCCGTCTATAGAAAATTACCCGTCAAAATTGATAGTTACAAGGTCATTGAAACTGTGTATATATAATGCGAGAGAGACCCTGTGCAGGTTTTCGTGAATGTTTAAAGTTGGCTACGGGAGCATAAATTAATTTTAATTAAAACGTCTACATAAATTTTAGCTCAAGGTATCGGTTCGGTTCGGCTCCACAATGGGGCCGAACCAGAATGCCCCCTAGAAAATCATAAAGCGGCAAACTTTCAATGACTCCGAGTGAAACGACAATGCCGTTTTATTGATGGGGGTAGTCTTAGGAAGCCTTCGAATAGTTCAATGTACACATACCGTTATATATTATTACAATTTAAGTACAAGGGATATTCGGAAGAGAAAGATCCAAAGCACAGAAAATATTTGTTCTGAAATTCAGTTATAATAATTTAAGAACAATTGTTTATTTAAAGTTTCAGTGTAGTCACGATAAACTTCAATATATATGAACTTTTAATAATTATTAAAAACAAAACGTAAAACACCCAAGATAAGTGGCCTAAGCGATAAGCGAAATGGAAACATCCGCAGTAGATAACGACTCTATTACCAAAGTTTTCCAATGGGAAATTTCAGATGTCAGAAAAACCCAGAGATGAATTGATTAGGTAACAAATTAACATTTAAACATATTAAACGCTTGCTTATAGTCTAAGATAATCTTATTCGATATTTTTATTCGTTTTTTCTAAAGCTTCTGTTTCAAAGTATTCCATGAACAGATTAACAATTACTGACGAAAGCAGCGAACCCATAGGTGCTCCTTCGACTTGTTTATATAAATCCCCTTTGTAAATAAAATACGTAGAATTATGCCAATGTTTCGTCAACTTCAGAAGCTTTGGCGGGTTATGTTTCTTAATAATGTATTAGTTTAATTTCATCTTTGTGTTAAAAAAGTCAATAATCTTAGTGGAAATAAAATCTCATTTATCAGATAATATTTTATATTTAATACCCATTGAATTTTTAAATAGCCTATAAATAAATTTAATTTTCATTAGGCATCGCTGGAAATCGCATTTATTATTATTTTTTTTAATTAGTATCTATATTTATACTACGCAAAAATTATCTATTTATAGAACCTAAAAAAAATCAACACTTTTATTAAGTTACCGCTCTATGAAATTATACCTTAGTTTGGTGAAACATTAAAAAAGTAAAAATCTTATCACGTGAAGAATCTCCGGAAATTATGAATGATAATGCTTGGTTCGACTTCCGCGATAACCATTATTTTTTAGCTACGTTTTTTTTAATCAGCTGATTTTATTTAATACCTGTTAGATACAAAATATGTAAATTTCGTATAATCATCTTCATATTTATAATGTCAAAAATTATTATCATAAACCGAGTGGGTTAATATGTTATAAAACAATATTGAAAATAATAAAATATAAAATTAAATAACGGGTAAATTGAATCTCTGAATTAAAATTATTATTTTAAATTAAAAATAAAACGTTTAAATTCATAAAAGAATAACAATTCGGCTGCTGACTTCGGGTCTTATCAAATTTATTTTCTGGGATTCCTCGGCAATGTTTTCATTAATAACATTGCCAGTTCCAGAAAATATTATCGTTTGCCTACGAATGCAAATTCGACTGATACATTTTAAACGTTAAATTTAAACGAACGATATGCAAATTCGTACATAAATGTTATAACGCTATAAGTCAGCGATTTACAATATTTATTAAATTAAAAAGCATAATATTAGCTTTACATATCATCGTTTATAGGGAAGAATAACTTATTTCAATAATATTAATATAATTGATTTATTACAATATTATTATAACAATACTTTTAGTTATCTACGGCAGATCAAATCTGTCGCCCAAAGTTTCGAGCGGTCTCAAACTCGAGACAAACTTGACATCGCAGCATCCCATCTAGCACAGATGAGCTAGGATATACAATTATAATTTTTGCTCTCGGTTGCGCCGTTTATCTCTCGGAACGAGGATGCCCGACAAGTGAAAGAGAGAGAGAGATTCTCCTTTCAATAGACATTGTTTCTGAGCGAAGCGAGCTAACCTTTTGTTGCTGCCGAATTTATGTTCACGGGTACCCTTATTAAAACAATATTTCACTTGAAGCAAATTGTTTAAGTTTGAAAATGCCAGGTGGCCGGAGATAGGAGAGGAGTATTACTTACCTCCTCAGGAACTAAACAGGAGGCGCGAACTTTTGCCGAAGAGGAATTTTATTAACAATCTCGCGGCGTCAAAAACTCTTCTTCTCGTGAAGAGTTTCTCGAGCCAGGTGAAACATTAATTACCCGATGTGTCGGGTAATTCGGGGACATGACCGATGTATACGCGCTCCGAGACTCCTGGAGGCAATAGTTTTCATATAAATTAACTGCCAGGCTTATGAGTATTCGTTGCGAGACGCTGCTGGAAGCGCGTGAATAATTTATATTTAACCGTTATTATAATGCGTAACGGAATTATTATTGCCGTAATAGCAAAAGTTGAAACATGACTAATAGCAAGTGGGCGGAAGCTTTAAATAATAACTTTATAAATAGTACACTTATTTATATTATAACAGGCTACGCTAAAACTGGTCAACAGCTTGATGGTCAAACTTAAACTTAAATTTATTTATTAAATTACTTTAAGAGTAATGTGTATCACATTATTGTCTTGAATACAAGTACAGGGACGGCCCTATGTTATTTAGCACCCCAGGAAAAAAATAATTTTCGTTCCCTCCCCCTATTATTACTTCAATAGCTCATTTCATTAGCTTAAAAATATTATTTAAATTAAAGTAATCTAATATTATATTTTACACTATATGTTTTTTGCAATTGTGAATATTTAAACATTTGTAGTTTTTTTTTCGTCGCAATTTTTTATGCGTGGAATAATCTAGAGTACACAGAGGGTGTACCAAAAAAACTAATCTCCTTGGTAAAACTCACAATAAGAAATGTCAAATGGCAAGTGAGAGTACAAAATAATATATTTGTGAATACTCAACAGCCTACGAAAAGGCGATGCTCTAGGGTGCAATCTGTTCATCATTGCCATAAAAAAAGTAGTCCATGATGTCAAACTGAATATAACCAATAGTGTGCACAATAAATTGATACAAATCTTCGCCAGCGCCGATGACATATATGAAACAAATAGAATCCTTTAACGCCATTGAATCATCAGCCAGGAAAATGGCGTTGAGAATCAATGAAACAAAAACAAAATACATGTCGGTTATGACTTAGTTTAGGAGCCAGTGTTCTAAAAATCTCGGTATGAACGAGTACAATTTTAAGTGTGTCAGTGACTTCTTATAGCTCGAAACTATGTTAAAAGCTACAAACGATGTCAAGAGAATATCAAGAGACAAGTAGTGTTAGCATATAAATGCTATTTCAGCCTAATAAAACAAAAAAAATCGCGAACACTATCTCGTCATTCAAAAATATTGCTCTACAAAATTCTACATTCCTGACATATAGTTAAAAGATCTGTACACTTACCAGGACTGACAAAAGGCTGCTGTACATGTTCGATAGAAAAGTGTATTGAAAGATGTATGGCGCGTTATACAAGAGAAAGTGGCGTATACGAAACAATCGGGAGCTCTACAACCTCTTCCAAGAATAGATTGTCTCCACCTTCATCAGAGTTAAAAGCCTCCAGGAAAAAAGTTAAAAGCAAAATATGATTGTAACCGGGAATGTTTTACTTACATTAAATTTAAAAAATAGTTTAGTGAACCTTACCTAACTGGCAAACGGCTAATGATGCTCGATTTATATAAAGTTAAAAATATGGAGCAGTGTACCTAGCCAATCAATAAACGGTATATATAAAAATTAGTCGTTTATTAGCAAACTTAATCTATGTAGAATCGCCGTTGGTGTCTCCTCTCCATACTGTTGATCTTCCAATAGCCTCCGAATTTACGGCTTTCACCCTCCTAAATTCGCATTAAATAAAAATATTCTAATAATTTTTTTTATAGCTTGACAGCAAATCACTTAGGTAAATAATATCAGATAATATTCTTTACCAATATATTTTTAAAAATTTAAGTAAATTATGCGCCTTTATTAAGTATCACGGCGCCCAAATAGATCTAGCGTCCCAGGCGATCGTCTGTACTGCCTGCCTCTGCTCCTAAATCGTGTAATTTAACACCGTTAAATTATGTGCGGTGATATGTGAAGTCGCTAGTATATGCTGAAAACTAGAGACAACGGACGACTTGAAAGTCAACATTCGTCGCGTTATTTCCGCTATACGGCCCCAGCTGCTCAAAAATGTGATCGAAAATTAGACTTCGAGATTCCGCTTTATTCGAACCAGTCCCAACGCATACATACCCAAATCTAAATTTAAACATTATTATTATAAAATTACCTTTTCGATAAAGCCAATACCATGGCTATTACAACGATTTTAATGTTTTATTTTATTTTAAACTTCTATATCTCTAATAATCTTTATACTAACCATTAAATAATTGCATTTTTTGCAAACTTTTTTTCAAAATTTCTTAAAAGTGAAAAAAAAATCTAAAAAAATATACTTTATTGATAGTAACCAGGCGAGAAAAAGTCAGCAAGCAAAACGCTTGTAACGTACGCCATTATCTCTCACTCACTCTCATTACTTAACACGCGAGTGAGCAAAATAAAAAGTATCTCACCGTACGCAAATAATATTTACTATTGTCTATTGTTACATAGAACACTTTCAGAATAATGATAGCTTTAGGAAGTGAAAATTACTAAATATACAAAAACAATTTAAACTAAATTAAATATATATATATATATATATATATATATATATATATATATATATATATATATATATATAAAAAAAATGTAATTAGTGATTTTTATAAGATGTTAAGAAAAATTTTTTTTGAATTTAAAAAAAATATATTTTTTTTCAAATTGCGATTTTCATAACTTTGTAACTAATGTACCTTGCACTTATAGCACCGCTCTTGTAACAAACCCAATATGTAAAAAAATCATTAAAACAGGTTGCAATATAAAAAAAACAATTCTACTTATTAATTTTAAATCTTATAAAATGCAGTCTATGTACCTTGCACCCGTTGTACCACCCAGGTAAATGCCTCTATGTAAACCTGTAAGTATAAAATTGAGAAACTGTGAATATTTTTTTATTTTCCCCTAAATCAAATCTTTGGAGTTAGGCTATGTTAGGTTATGCTACGATTTATCGTAGCATAACCTCACTTTTGTAGCATAGCCTAACATGGCCTAACTCAAAAGATTTTTGTTTAAGAAAAAATATAAATTTATGTACACGTGTTCTCAATTGTATACCTTCAGGTAGAAAAAAAGGTTTTCGCCATAGCGGTGCAACGGGTGC
This sequence comes from Plectrocnemia conspersa, assembly GCF_051122295.1. NCBI lineage: Eukaryota > Metazoa > Arthropoda > Insecta > Trichoptera > Polycentropodidae > Plectrocnemia > Plectrocnemia conspersa. The sequence continues at coordinate 18,945,693 of NW_028277167.1, forward strand.
AGGGTCTCCAGGCTGCATAATATTAAAAGGTCCAATTAAATTTTTTTTAACCTTTTATAAAATTCAAATTTTGTTACTGTTTTTATGTTAAATTGACTTTTCTTTTAATAAATTATTGCATATTATAAGAAAGTCTAATTCATTTTTTTACCTTTTTTATAAAAATTAGGAATTAAAATTTTTTTTTTTTGTTAAATTACCTTTTTTATTTATAAATTTATCTACATACACAGGCATTACTAAGGGCAGTGTAACAAAGTGCAGGCTACCATGGTTTATTAAAAAAAAATTCAATAAAAAAAAACATTAAAATTATTTATTTTTTTAGAAAGTTGAAATATTTTTTTTTGATGTTTTTAAATTTAAAGAATTTTTTTTATAAGTTTTTATATTTTTTTTTTATAAAATTGTAGTACTTAATACGTTGAAACTTTTGTATCTTGCACTTGCTTGTTGCACTGCCCTTGTACCTATCCCTATATGTTAATCAATTTATAGAAATAAGATGCAATTTAAATAAAAACAATTTAAATTATAAATTTTTATCAGGTTAAAATTTTTTTTTATTCACTTAGTCAGTGCTACAGGTCCACGGTACTCAGGGTGCATATTATAAGGTGTATAGTTTTTAAAAAAAATATTTTGAACTTGTGTTTTTTTTATTTCAACTTTTTTCTATGAATTTATTTACATATAGGGTAAGTTATAATTAACAGTAAAACAAGTGCAAGGTACTAAGGTTTTATCTTATAAAAAATTGCATATAAAAAAAAATAAAAAATCGATTATTTTTTTTATAATTTTTTTTTTAAAATGCAATTTTTAATACTTTAAAACTTGAGTATTTTGTACTTGTTGCATAGCTCTTGTAACTACCCCTATATGTAAATAATTTTATAAAAATAAATTGCAATTTAAAAAAACAATTCAAATAATAATTTTTATAAAGTACAATTTTTTTTTTTAATTGATTTCTTATAATATGCAGACTAGGCACCATGCATTTGTTGCACCGCTATTTGTAACACCTCTATGTGTACCTAAAAGTATAAAATTAAAAACCTGTGTAAATAAATTTTTATTTTTCCCCAAGCAAAAATCTTTTTAGTTAGGCTATGTTAGGCTATGCTACGATTTATCGTAGCATAACCGCACTATTATAGCATAACCTAACCTAGCCTAACTTAAAATATTTTTGTTTAAGAAAAATATAAATTTATGTACACGTGTTCATAATTTGATACCTTCAGGTACACAAGGATATGGTCGCCAGAGCAATGCAAGGGGTGCAAGGTATATAGGCTGCATATTAAAAGGGAGTCTAATTGATTTTTTTAACTTTTTTATAAAAATTAATAATTGAATTTTTTTTTTTTGTTAAATTACCTTTTTAATGATAAATTTATCTACATACAGGGGCAGTACCAAGAGCGGTGCAACAAAGTGCAGGCGACCATCGTTTATCCAAATTAAAAATTGCAATAAAAAAAAACATTATAATTATTTATTTTTTATGAAGGTTGAAATATTTTTTTTGATGTTTTTTTTTAAATTTAAAGAATTTTTTTTATGAGTGTTTATAATTTTTTTTTATAAAATTGTAGTATTGAATACGTTGACACTTTGGTATCTTGCACTTGTTTGTTGCACTGCTCTTGTACCTATCCCTATATGTTAATCAATTTATAGAAATAAGATGCAATTTAGAAAAAAACAATTTAAATTATAAATTTTTATTAGGATAAAATTTTTTTTATTTACTTAGTCAAAGCGAAAGGTCCACGGTTCTAAGGCTGCATATCATAAGGTGTATAGTTTTAAAAAAAATATATTTTGAATTTGTGTTTTTTTTATTTCAACTTTTTTCTATAAATTTATTCACATATAGGGTAAATTATATTTGTCGGTGTTACAAGTGCATGGTACTTAGGTTTTGTATTATTAAAAATTGCATATTAAGAAAATATAAAAAATCGATTATTTATTTTATAATTTTTTTTAATATGCAATTTTTAATACTTTGAAACTTGAGTACCTTGTACTTGTGGCATCGCTCTTGTACCTACTCCTATGTGTAAATAATTTTATAAAAATAAATTGCAATTTAAAAAAACAATTTAAATTAATAATTTTTATAAAGTACAAATTTTTTTTTTTTTGATTTCTTATAATATGCTGACTAGGCACCTTGCACCCGTTGCACCGCTATTTGAAACACCTTTATGTGTACCTAAAAGTATAAAATTAAGAACCTGTGTAAATAACTTTTTATTTCTCCCCAAGCAAAAATCTTTTTAGTTAGGCTATGTTAGGCTATGCTACGATTTATCGTAGCATAACCTCACTATTGTAGCATAACCCAACCTAGCCTAACTCAAAAGATTTTTGTTTAAGAAAAATATAAATCTATGTACACGTGTTCATAATTTTATACCTTCAGGTACACAAGGAGATAGTCGCCAGAGCGGTGCAAGGGGTGCAAGGTCTATAGGCTGCATATTATAAATGAGTCTAATTAATTTTTTTAACTTTTTTATGAAAATTAATAATTAAATTTTTTTTTTTTTGTTAAATCACCTTTTTTATTTATAAATTTATCTACATACAGGGGCAGTAACAAGGGCGGTGCAGCAAGGTGTAAGCTACCAAGGTCCAGTTTAAGAGTTTGCAAATAAAAATAAACAATTTTTAAACTGATTTTTTATAAATGTTTAAAAAATTGGTTTTTTAATTTTTTTTTTTTAAATATTTTTTTTTAAATAAAATTTTTTTTTTTTAATGGCAATTTTTAAAACTTAGATACTTGGGTACCTTGCACTACCTCTATATGTAATTTTTTTCATAAAAATTAGTTTTAATTTAAAAAAAAAATAATTTAAATTATTTATACTTATGAGTTTCAAATATTAAAAAAAAAAATTTTGTGCTGTTCAACAAGTGCACGGTACTTGGGCTGCATATTAAAATGGGTCCAATTTTTTTAATATACAATTTTTGAATTTTTGAAAAATAATAATTAGAATTGTTTTTTTAATTGCAACTTGTTTTAATGATTTTATTGACATATAGAGTTAGCTTGAATCGCGGTGCAACAATTGCAAGGCTTTGAAGTATTTTAAATAAGGATTAAATTAAAAAAATATAAAAAAACTTTTTTTAAATTGAAATTTTGAATACTTTGAAATTTGGATACCTTGCACATGGATTACCGTCTTGTAACTACCCCTTAATGTTTATAAATTAATAAAAATTAATTGAAATTAAAAAAAAAAAAAATTCAAATTATTAATTTTTTGAAGTTTAAAATTAGATTAGATTAGACTTCTTATAATATGCAGCTAAGGCACTTAAAACCTTTTTAGCTTGATAGGCATGTTATTTTTTTTTTTTCAAATAAAGAGTCTAGGTGCCTTGCCGTTATAATGGCGGCATTCCATAAAATGGTGTGTAGCTCTTTAGAAGTTGTTAGTCAGACCGAAATATATAAGCAGGTAGTCTAAGCCTTGATTTTAAAAACTAAACGGAAGATTTTTTTTATTGCTTACTTGCGTTAAAAATGATATTGCACGTCTTATTGTTTAGTCTAGCCAATGTGACATTCATGTTCAGTTGAGCGATTTCTGCCTTTATTTGTCGTTAAATTTTTTTATTAATAATGAAATTATTTGAATATTCAATTAACATTTAAAAATGCTATAAAACGCGATTCAAATAAATCTAAAAGGGCGAATATAATTTTATTGCATATTATTAATTAAAAATATTTAAAATTAAAAAACACAAAGTTGTTTACGTTATGTTGTTAAAAATGCTTTGAAACGGTTTAACGAATGTGGGTTAAACAAATCGAAGTTAAGAAGCTAAAAGAAAATAAAGAACAAGTACACAAAAAGATCAAATTTTGATTCGTGAGTTTTTTTAAAATCGTCAAAAAACGTCTTTAAGGCTGTATGTTAAAGTTTATGCAAGTTGATTGCCATCTATTGATTCGCGGATGGTAAAAAAAAGGCTTAACAATATGGGAATCAGAGGTTGTAAAGGCCCATACAACCCATTTATTAAGGAAACAAAAAAAACTAGAAGATTAGAGTGCATTAAATGATACGAACTGGACCAGCTCCTCGTAGCTAATAATTATTAGGTCAATGTGTAATTGAAAGACTCTAGGAAGTAAGTTGGAAAAAAATATGATGGTAACCAGTAAATTTTATTTTATATTAGGTTTAAAAATGAGATAGCAAACTTAACTTAACAGGTGAACGGTTGACGATGTAAATAATAAAAAAATCAACGATATTGTTAATTTTATGCTAAGGTGTATTTGCCTACTTTTTTGAATTACTATGTTTTAATAAGTCATTTTAACACTTCTATATAATTTAATTTCGTTAATTTATTTTACGAACTTAATGTACTGTATTATTCTACTTTTATAATTTTTTTATATCAATACAAAGGCTTTCAATATTTTTACTAAATTAAAATAAAATATTTTTTGTTGTGTTAATTCAATTTAATACTATAATTTTGGGTAAAAATCATTTACAATAATTCAAATTTTAAAAAATATTAGATAACTTAAATATTTTTTTAGTAATAGATGCTAATTTATAACAATCATAATATATGTAAATATTTAACTATTTGGCGTACGGCAAAAGAGTTAAAACTGGACTGCCATACATATACGGTGGTACTCTTGAAAGGGTTTAAAAACTAATTCTGAAGAAAAACTGCAAATATAATTTGTTGGTAATTTAGGTGCATATATTAATATGTACATATTTATTATGTAAAAATCATTTGAAGTTAATTAAACACAAACATATAAATGTATAAAAATAATACATTATTTTTGTTTTTATAATTCCTATCTTTCATTCATTAACTGTTTTTTACAAATTATCAGAGCATTGTATTATTTTAATTAAAGAATCACTTAAATATTTTTCACTTATCATGCATTAAAGCTGCATTTTAATTAATAACTAGAAGAGTGCAATAAACAGATTTATAAAAAATGTCATATTAATTTATACAAATATTTAAATGAATTTTATAAAAAAAAAATATCATAAAATAATTGTTATTCTTCAACTTTTCCTTTTATAACATGTTTTAAACCGATGACATACACACGTTTTAGAAATCAGCCAGTAGTTTTAAACATGTTTATTTTGACTATTTTTAACGTATTGGATCTGATCGTCTTGATATATGTATGACATACAAAAACATTTTTTTTTGTTATTTTTTGATGAATTATTACGCGAATAGTATATAGTCCTATTATTTCATTCTCATTACTTTATTTTAGCCTATTTTATAGCATGCCGTTTGAAAGCATAGTCTTATCTAAAGATTTATTGTGAAACTCAAATTAAAAGACAATCGAAGACACTTTCCTGTTTAAGCTGATAACGCTTATCGCATCATCAAACTTACATTTAAAAATAAATTACTTTTTTTTAATGGCTGAATTTAAAATAAATTTATTTTAATTTAAGATATATATGTTGCACATAATTCTAGTGAATGAAATATATTATAAAGGGATCAGATAAAATGACCATTTGATCATAAAATTGAATCAAAACGATACATATAATCTGAACCAGCCGATAGTAATCTCGCTAAGAGGCAGTAGCGGCATAGTACAATAACATAGAAAATATCCATTAAACGCACGGTCGTTTCTACCTTTTATTGTAGGCTTTTTATATATACGCGCTTTTATATATAAAGCGAGAGTGTGGAGAAACAAACCCGCATAGTCACAATTGTTCGATGAATTTGCAATTTTAAATTTTCGCATTAGCATTAGAAAAGGAGAGAACTAAATTGCGCTTGTGTTTTTTATTCCCTTATACACTTTTGAGTTTTCTGGCAGAATTTTCTTGTGGCTCAGTCGCAATAAATCTTCTTTATCATTCGCCGACGCTCATCCCTTCTAATTTATTAACAGATGAAACTTCTTCGAGGCCTATTATTGCGTCGTCGTGACTTTTCCGGACCTCAAATTTTTGCGTTCGAACCCCTTGGGCTACGGGTGAGCGTTGCGTAACGACTTATTTCGATATCGCTGACTTGTTAAAAATCAACTTTTAATAAGCACCAAAACGGCGTTATTCTAACTTTTTGGACATAAAGTAAGAGGGGAGTAGAACATATTATGTAACTCTTGGTATTTAGCATGCCGCTCACGATCCGAGTAAAAATGGAAGCGCACTATTGCTGACGCCATGAAACGAACAAAAAGTTTTAAAGATGTCTTTAAAATAAAATAGGAATTACGCTACTTTTTAAAGACCCACATTTTTTAAAATAAAATATAGAAAATGATTTAAGATAAATTATTACTAAAACTTTATTAAAAATAATACAATCGTAAATTTATTTATGTCTACTATTCCTCTTATAGGCTAAAATAAAATAAGTTGAAAATATAGTAATATATTAAAAAAGATTGCGACTTATTATTATTTTATATTTCTATATATTTAAAATTAACTAATCTATAAATAAGTATGTTATTAAAAATGTAAATATTTTTATTTTAATTTTACACACATCTTAAAATATCTAATTAAAAAAATAATTCATAAATTAAATATTAAAAGATATTAATTACTGACCCTCGTTTAAAGTTCCTTTTGTGTATAACCCTCATTCATTACAATTTTATTCTAATTATCGTTTAACCTTTTAACCTTTACTTTGTCTTTAAAAATAATAAATCTGATACGAATATAGCAATATCACAATATTAATCATATTTCATTATCCTTTAATAGTATTTATTGTTTTGTTAGGGATAATATGTTTTTAATTTTATAATAATTTTTATATAATACTATCTATATTTTATTATTATCGTTTATATATAATTACTTATTATTAAATAATTAAGTATTTGATTTAATTTATATCTTGCTTAACAATTACTTTAATCCACTTGCTGAATATTTATACTACCTTAAGCATTGTATTTTTTTCATCCAAGCGGTAGTGAAGTTGTCGCAGGTGATGATGCCCGTAGATGATCTTCAGGGTGTTTTTGGCTGCCTGCAGCGAACGTCAGGAGGTAGTTCTTTTCACGGCAAATGTCGTTCAGGATTTCCAGATCGTTTCTCTGCGTTTCTCTTCAAGTGGCTGCTGGTGACTCCGACTGTCCGTCTTCTGGCTGTCTTCCTCCCTGACCATCTGACCTCTCTCCATCGGAGTCCAGACTTATATCATTTAGGGGTGAAAGGCTTGCTGGCCAGTCGCATATGTGCTTCGCATCTTCCAGTTTCGTAGAGCGGTGAAATACGTCTACGCCTTTTAAAAGCATCGTTCGCTCGTCCAAGGTCATATTGCATAGAGCTAAAAACTAATGTGACTACTTCTTAATTTGCACTATTCGTCCAAGCTTTCTCTAAGAACCACTATAAAAGTTGTGACACTCGGTCTCATCATGAATACCATACTTGCTTGTCAAAGACTTTCGACGCTACATTTTTCTGTAAATCTTTTAATTTTTACAATAAACTTTTAACAGCTCTTTAGGCTTCTAATTTACTATAAAAGTCACACCAGTGTTTTATTTTTTTTTAATTTAATTTTTTCTATTTTTTACAATAAAATAAATAAATTACAAAAACGAAATTAAAAAAATAATATAAAAAGCAAGCTATTATTCAAAATTTTCTTTGTATTAAAATATTGTTTATTTCATACTTATAGCATATTTTTTCTGTTTTCGAAAAACTTCATTTATATGTATAATTTGTAAGTTTTATAAATAATTATTAATATCTTCACATTTCATAATGATATTGTAGCATTATAAATGCCATATTAAAACTTTATAGTATCATGTACACATTAACAAGGCTTACATTGATGTACTAATTATACGGTCAATATTTACGCAAATTAATATTAAAACAGCGAGCTGCGCCATTAGCTTTCAAACAAAATTTATTAAAGCGAATTTTAAAACCACATTGACAGTTTTAATTAGGCTTTGAATATCAATATGTTATTTTACATATTTTTCTTATTATTTGTCATTATACCTTGTTACTTATATAACATTATTTAATTGAATCTTAACAAATTAATTAACTAATTGCAATTAAAAATAACGACTGGTGCTATATTGCTAACCACATTCCCGAAATAAATGTGGTTAAATACAATCCAGTGTAGTGTAGTATTTTGTGGTGATACCTACATCCTAATTATGCATATTTAATCAATCATATATACATAATCGCATGTGGGATATAATATTTAAAAATTATATCTTACATAAAATAATACGAGATGAAAATGGCACGAGAATAAAATACCAAAGGGTAAAAGTATTTTCGTGATGTCAGATTGCGACGACAGTAGTGCATCTGACGGTATAGCTTTTATAGTTAATTCATATACGATTTGGGTCAAAGCTTCACATGTTTTTTTTTTGGAAAAAGCACGTTTAATAGGTCTAGTTTTCATCACAACTTGTCCAGTGTAAGCAAAATTCAGAAGCCCTTCCGCCATTTTTCAGATCTCGTATTTTTATTGTATATGTTTATGTGAATATATTCATAACACTTTTTCATACGCTTGCCTCAGGCACAATGATATATAATTCTATCAAAATGCACATGTCTATGTATGTATGTAAGCTCATGGCCGTATCCATTCCCGTTTCATAGACCAACTGTCTTATTCATGGACAAAAGCATTTTTATCTGCGTGTATAAGCGGACGGAAATACGAAGAATACGAAATGCAAAATATGGTTCCAATATTTCAATACACATGGAGTATTACCTCCGCTTAAACTAACGTTTTGTGCCAGAAAAGATAGAAAATGTTATACTTCGTTTCAAGTCTGAATATGAGTTATCATAAGTTTTAGTTTAAAAAAAATGGATTTATATAATATTATACATACAAATTGCAACACGATCGCTGTTAGATGAAATTTTATAATTAAAGTAATTATAGATAAATATTAAATATGTATTTAGTATATTTATTTATTTATTTATTCAAATAAAATTAAGACCATCTTGACTTTATAGGCTGTCCCAATTCGTTACGATGGTCTTGATTGGCATTATTATGAGAAAAGCTATATTATTGTATAATTTAAATAAAATATAAATTCATTATTTATACCAAATACAATAATTAAACAATAAACTTTAGTATTTATTTATATTCACATTAATTGACTAAACTTTACACTTGGAAAATAAAGTAAAAAGTTTGTTCCTATTTATTTCGCAAACTACGTAATTAGTATCGACAAGTTAAATTATTGTACTGTAATCAAGACTAAATTTAACGGTAAACTTTGTATTTCTTATATAAAAATAAATGTTAATTAGTGGTTGAAGTCATTATTATTTATCGTATAAAGCTACAAACAAAATAAGATATTCTCTTTTTATCATCAATCTTGAATAATCTTTTGGTTTAGAATCATTATAAATTAATAATTTTATTTTCCATCTCTGCTTCAAATAAAATAAATCTGTATCTATTTATTTAAAAACATTTTTACTCTATTTAATAAATATTTTAAAATTATACATTGACATAATGTTCACATTTATCCCACAAATATATTTATTTAACAAATTAATCTACAACATAATTTAGATGGTAAAAAAATTATAAGCGTTAGTGAAGTTAAAACATTTCTTTCTGAACATTTTAGCTCACATCCAGTCAATTTTAAGAAATGTGGGATTTAAATCTTTCCCTGTTTGATTGTTTCGGTCGATGGAGATTATTTTGTAAAATAATATTGTAAAATAAATTTGTTTTTAAAAAAACACTTTTCTTTCAATAAAATCAGATTATTATGTAATTTAATTATTCGAATAAAAAATAACCATTAAATATTTATGAAAGTATATCTGCAATACTTAATAATAATAAAAAATATATCCCACATCGTATAAGTATATTATATTTCAAGCTTTCATAATGCCGAGTGCCACACCACAGCACAGACTGATCAACGGCACAATTTGTTCCTCAAGGACCCTTGACAGAATAAACAAGCAATCGTCTGAGATAGATGATATTCTAATAAAGAATTGATCATTTTGAACTGGAGCTTTTTGAGGTTGCTTTGTAAGCAAAAGTAATTGAAGCTCCTTATTAAAAGTCAAACACCATACAACTCAGACATTTTGTATGTATCCTTTGTGCAGATTATTAAAATCGCGCGAAAATATATGTGCTACATAATAATAGCGTTTCTCGACGAACGCTCCCCAATTCCCGAGTGCAAGCTCCCGGGAGAATTCCTTTATTAGTTCTCCATTGTTCCAGGTCGCCACCTTTGTAGCCCACCTGGTGCGGCGCCTCCTGTCTGGGTTTATGTCCCAGAGATTACAGTCTGAACTGCGCTTCGGGGAGCTGACTTTGGCGTCGTAAAGCCAACCGCTGAACGCCTAGCCTCAGTCAGCCCTTGTGTAAATACTCGATAATGAACGTCAATGTCCGCAATTAAATAAACACCTAAAGTAGACAGATTATTGAGATATTTTATGTTAAAATGGTTTAACTTTAGTTATTCAACCCTTAACTGAAAACGTGTAAATAAAAGATAATAATAAAAATTCGTTAAAGTCCATATATTTAGGTAGATTTCATTAGAAATATTTCAAAGGATCTCATATTACAATCAAATAACTTAGTAAGCGATCTAGTATCTTAGGTTACTGTTTGGTAGCTTAAATAATATATAAGGTACAATAGAAATGTGGTTGAGGAACGATGAATTATATATTATTAGTTGGTTTAGGTTTTTAAAGAACATTGTGAAATATAATATTATAAAGATCCAAAGATAAATATCTGTAAATTAACTAATAACATGAAATATATTTTAAAATCAGTAAAAAAAAAAGATTTTTTACTAATTATATTGATTTGGATGTATTAATTACCAAGCCTTCCAAAGAAGCAAAATTAAAGTCAAGAGTGATATTTAAACATGTTTCTTCTCTAAAACTATGCTCATTACTCGACAATTTTCATAGCGCTATTTTTGTAAAAAATATTTTTTTACGAATATTTTCAAACAGATATTTTTATACCGCTGCATAAAAAGGGTCGGTCCGTGCAAGATACTTAAGATTTTCATTGACTTTGAATTGTTTAAGATTTTCTCAATCACTCAAATTGGCTTTATCTTTGTTTTACTAATCTAATATTAAGAATCTGATAAAAAGAAATCGCTTCGCATTGGAATCGATAGTTTGCAAAGATGTATTAGATTTTCCACAGAGTAACTCCATAAAATTTACTTGTCGGCAATTTTATATCTGGTTTTTCGTTTATGCAAAAAGGTTTTTTATCCTTATCTTATTCAAAATAAAAAAAATATAAAGTAGCTACAGCTGCTATTGAAAATTTTCTTTATAATTCGAATGTAAGTACGGGAACCCAAACTTTCTTCGTAACTTGACGTTCTGTAATCAATCAAAGTAGATCGATCCGTTCTGGTTCTTTGATTATTTGTGTATATAATAACAAAGCATCATACTATTGAAGTTTGTTTTTTTCAACGATCATCCAATTCTTTGCTTATATATAATATATAAATATTTACAATGAAATACTGTATTATTATAATTATATACTATAAATTACAAAATTTAATAATTCTATAATTTAAAAAAAAATTAAAAAACATTGATAAATCAAAATGCCTGATTAGACAATTGGAACAAGATAGCGGCAGACCGCGCGCTTGTTGGTCGTTAATTTCCAGTCTTGGCCTTAACTTTCATACTTAACAACTAACTTAGTGGCGCACTACAACAATTTTGTATCGTCAGCGACTTTCAATAATTTTTCAGAAATTTCTGTATGATGTTGTTTTTGTTTTAAATACTAATAAAAACCAAAGAGGCTGCTACTTTTATTTACATTTTCATCGATTTGCTGTATTCTAGGTCACACATCTTTGACGTATTTACAGCCCTTTATAAAATATTTAAAAAAATTTTACACTTTATTTTAAACGTAGCAAATACGCCAAATGCTTTCTTCACTATCTGCACCATGTTTATTTTTCAATACAATTTATTAAATTTTTAACGCAAAATTATATTATTTTGTATTACAATATTTACTGATACATCGATTCCTAATAATTATATTTTAAACATTAGAGAATTTTATTTATTTATAGTATTTTATATAATTATAAGCTTTTATACATATTTATTCAATTAATTGATAAAAATAAAAGTAAATGTTTACTATTTATTATATTTTTTATTTCATTACATAAATTATATAATTGTATAATATTTTATTGGTCTATGCTACATTACAGTTTTGTAATATTACATATATTTTTTTCATCTTGCTCAATGAAGTGTACCTTAAAAGAGACTTATTTTTGTAAATAAAAACATCGATTTTTATGAAATAAATGCTTAACCATACGGATATCCAATGTGTCACTAAAGTTAATCGAATGGAAACGAAATATAAAATATCTAGATATTTGAACTCGAACTTGAATAGAGTAAATGTTTGGGTAAAGCTTTTTCTATGTGTATTGTTATGTATTATATGTTAAATGTTTTCAATATCGGCAATATCAAAGAAATAAAATACAAATAATTATTTATTATTATTTCAGGCGACTGACAAAAATAGCGATTTGATATTGGAAAATTAAAATACATTCTCTAAATTGTTTGTTTGAAATTCAGCCCCTTTTTAGGACAATATTTATTATTAGAAAACGTGTTTTTAATTTGTGATTCTCAAATATATCAATAACGAAAGAAAAATATTTAAATATCTTAAAGACAGCGTCAAAGTGAGAGTCCAGAGCTTTGCACGATCTTTGAAAAGGAAAATTCGATTATGTTTATTCAGAGATGTCGCAAACAGTTCATAATGGAAATTCATTGAAACGATGACAGTATATAAAAACGACAATTAATCGCTTTCTTGTTTTTTAGTCAAACGCTTTGGCGGTTCGTATTAAATTGTTGCCAAAAGGGGTAAATAATATTGTAGACTGTCGAACGTAGTGTTTCACGGTAATATTATTTTATAATTATTATGTAAGAATAGACATAGATATCTGTCGTCACGCTTACAGATTTATATTGAAAGTGATTAATACCCCGTTGAATATGATATTTTATCATTTTCGTTATCGACACAGCTCTGCGAAAACATCTAGGCCAATGCTTACCAAGCACAAATCAGAAAGCCCATTCGACTAGAAGACATTTCATATTTATAGATCATACATACGTATGTATAAATAGTGTTTAGATACGGGAGCGAAGAATAATATTTGCTTAGGTTTCACTTTTCAATGGGTGTAAAAACAAAAACATTTTTGGTTAGACAGGATCGGAATTGTATGACAAAAAAATATTAAAATAAATATATAATTTCACTATAGTAAGCATTCTTAAAAAATAAGTGTTATTTTTTGCAATAATTTTAACTATCCGATCCATTCAAGAGTAAATTTTTTTTAATTATATTACATTTGTATGTATCAAATTATGTATATACCAAATGCTATTTCTTACGTGTTACTTTTTTCGTGCTTTTTGATCCATGATTTCATAAGGTAATCATTTTGATATATAATACGTTTCAGGTATTTACTTGAAATTTAAATTTGCTGTTTGAGTGTCCAAGCTTATTCAAAGTATACAAAAAATATCAGAAATAGATATACATTAATTTTATTTAAGAAAAATATTTCGGCAGCTTTATGAATAATTATAATATAAAAATACAATAGTACCAGATTAGTTTATTAAAATAGTTAAATGAAAATTTTCATTATAAATATATAAACATTGACACAAATATTATACAGAGGATGTGGACAAGCAATAAAACAGCAAATCAATTTTAAACTTGCCCTTTTTTATGAGAATAAACACGATATTTGTAACGAAATAATATCAATATTATATAAATAATCGATATAAAATTATCGATGTTAAAACATCACTGATATTTTCTTGTCCCGATTTTTGAAACGTAAATTTCTCGGGAGCGAAATCTTAGATAGGATCCTCTAGTTGAGACTAACTGTATTACATTTTACTTAACTTAATTTTTAATATAAAGTATCACTAACAAAGAATGATCATTTTACCTTTATAGCACCTTAAGCATCTTGTTTTTCAATGTATATTATAGTACATACGGTAGCTCACTCAAAGATATACCGACCGTGTTTGCGTGTCATTCGCGTAATTTATCGCCACAATTATTCCTAATTCCAGGTACATACACCTGCCTACGTGTTTCGTTAATTATCGCCCATGTAACATGTATTATATAGCACATTTTTCGATTAGACGGCCGATCGTAAACATTTTCAAAAAGCGACCATTCGCCTAATTGGCGTCGGATTTACGACGCGACATTTGCAAAAGCTAATTTTCGGCGAATTGATCACCGAGCGCAAAGCACAAACGCAATACACACAGATAGCTCGAGCACAACACGCGATATCTTTGAAATTGAACGTAAATTTGTATCGAGGCGTATGTTCATACGTACAGACACACACACACAATGTCGTAAAGGGATTTTTATTCGTAAACAATCCCATCAACGAGACGAAAGCGGAGAATAGAGCACTTATCTCTGGCTTTAGGTGCCTTAAATCTCCTATTTACAAGGCGCGTCTTCAGATGGAAGACGTCTACCTCCCTCTGTAAACCCATGACCAAGGTTGTTTGCTTAATAAATCTAACGCTAGGGCTTCCGACCTAAACAATAGGCTCGCCGCCGCTTCGAGGAAGGTAACTGCTCCAAGTCACAAAGTGGTTTGTCGGAACAAAAATCCACTGGATAATTAATTGGGAAGCTCCGAGGTCGAAAAGCACTCACCTCGAACCGAGACCACTTGATCTTTCGTTATGCGCCGATACAAAAATATCAGCAAACAGGGACTTATTTACATCCTACAGGCATGAAAGCGTGTAAACTCGACACAAAGAAAATGTAGTACTAAATCCGACATTGCTCTTATCTACTGACTCTAAAAATAAAGAGATCTGTATATAATAAATAGAAGTACATTATAAAAGTTTTGTTCTATATTTATTTTATTAAATGTTTTTAATTAATATAAATTAAATTAAATTAGTTACTCTGGCATAAAATAAACACAAGCTAGTAGTTTAGCCAGTGATTTAAACTAAAAGACGTTACGGTTTTAAATTCAGAATTAGTGATTATTATATAATTATAAATATTTTGTAATTCATCAATAAAATCTCCCATGGATATTAATACGGTAACACGTACAACCAAGAATCACTTCCTCTCAGATTTTCTCTGAGATTCTACTGTCATTTACGTTCAAGATATTCAAACTTCAAGAGCTATCCAAATTGTACTACAACCAAGAAGAAGCTGCCGCCGGAATCCAGTGCTCAACCTTTTTCGGAGACGTATATAAGCGCACCTAAAAAAACTATGCATTTGTCCTAAATAATTCTGACTTAACAAATTTAACTTCATGACGTAAAGAAAATGGCACGGATTCAGTCTGGATACATTATATACACCAACTCTGAATATCAATCGCAGAAAATAACTTTGTGGCAAGCTCGTTAAGGAACTCGATATATAATTTAAAAAAACATTTCTACACCTAAAGAACCAGGAATCCATTTTATAAAAAAAATCATGCTTAAAAGTGATTTATAAAATTAAATATATTTTTATACTTATTTATTTAAATTGTAATCTGTAAGATAGCATCAATAAAGTTTATCTTATCTGGAGACACATAAGATAAATTATACACAGTTTCTATCAAATTTAAAAATCAATTTAATATTATTTTATTGATTAATTTCAATATATATTAATATGAATTATTTGTATGTAAATAATAAAAATATTTAAGAAGTATCCTACAGATTTATTAAGAGACCAAATGTGTCATTATGTCTAATATTTTCATTAAATAAATTAGCCATCAACACTCAAACATAGGTCTGGCACACGAAAAAATATATGAATACAATGACACTATTTTATATTTTTTTACCCCCATTATAGAATTGTCGAACAGTCATTAAATAATAATACCATCACAGATTCGATTCAATAATGCGAACCGGTCACTTTTGAGTACTTTTTTTTCACTTTCATTATGAAAAGATCCGAGAAGAGAAAAGGACTGGGCGGGCACATTATGGGCTGGCCGTTGATTTATTTGGAACAAGTTCTCCGCGAGCTCGGCCGTTAAAAGTTTTCCAATGACTGCCATTATTTTTTGTTAAAAAACAATTTGCACACACCCACCGACGTTAACACAAATACGTAGACCGATTAATGGGTTAGCCATAACAATAAAACAAAATATGTCAACGGTATCATACGCACGCGTATCAGGAAAACCATTAAGACCACCCGCTCGATTTATTCTACATAATGTGCATTAATCTCTGTACATTTTAAATATATGTATGAGCATAAAAAATAAAATGTGATCGATTACGAAGTATACATTAAAATATGTAATAAAAGGAATTTTATTTATATAAATAATTCAAAAAACCCAAAAAATGGTCAAAATCGTAAAAAGATATATAAACCAACACTGATCTAGGATTTTTTATTATCACTTATTTAGTATAATGGATTCAAATTTATAATATAAAAATGCAAGATAATATTAATGTACTTACGAATAAGATTTCTTATATTCATTTTTGTCGAACAAAGTAATTGAATTAAAGGAAATCCCTTCTTCGGATGACAAGTTAACAAGAGCGTTATGAACGTTTTCCCCTTGATATTTGGGCGGCGGTTCAGAGTACAAAACACCACATGCCTCCGGTTCTTCTTTCTTAATTACATTTTCCTTCTTGCGGACCCTTAACGCGGAATTTCATTAGAAACTTCCCGAATATATACGTTTTGCGCTTACAAGCGCGGAGATAAATTTCATTTGACCTTTATCTCGCACGTTTCCATTTCATCGCGGCCTAATTCGAAATAAATTAATCACGTGTCTCTAACGCAAATGAATGTATTAAATCTACACAGAAATCCCGTTTTAAGATCGGATTTAAAAGGTTGTATCTTAATTACTCAAATAAATTGTACGGCAAATTACAGTAGGTTTTAAAAAATCTAGCAGAGATTAAAGATTACTATTCTAAACTATGCTATTAAAATAAAAATATATTTATTTTACATTTCTTAAGCTATTTACAAACATAAAAAAATAAAAATATTTTGGTCTATTTGTGGACAATTTATTTAATATTTAATTTAAAATATTCATACACGTGTAATAGCGTTGTAGAAATCAATATCATTATGATCACTAGGGCTAAAAATTGAAAATATCCGAAATAATAATTCGGCAAACTTTTCACATAACTTACCTCGCAATTTTGGCTTTCCACCGCATCCTAGACCTGAAACCCTCACACGAAACCATAAATCATCCTTCGAACCTCTATTATCAGATTTATTATTTCAACGGGCCGAGTGATTAATACCCTTGCCATATTTCCAGCATCCACCGTTCGTTATTCGATCTCATCACATCCGACCGGAATTACGGATCGTCAGCCATTTATACACCATCGCAGCTGACTGAATGACAAAAGCCCGCAAATGACTGGGAAAGATATGTAGAGAATTTATTTTTTCCAAGCAAGGAAATAATTACAAGAGTACAAATATAATAATATAGTAATAAAATAGAGGCATTACCATAGCACTGAAAACAGTATTTTGGCATTTTTGCACATGATTTTTTTATCAAATTATTAATTAACAATAAAGTTTTAATAATAAATATTTTACTTTGCTTTAATTATCAAAATCATATTCATTTTTCCTATTAACTAATATAGCTCATATTACAAAGTCAATATGTAATAGTTATTTTAAAGCTTAGGTTTGATATCTAAATTAATAAAAAAATATAAATGGGTAACTTTTCCGAATAAAAATCATTGGAAAAAAATACTCAAGTTCTATTATATTATTAATAAAAGAGTTTATTTATATTTAAGAGTAAAAGTATGTAATTGCATTTAAGGGCTTAAACAAAAATATATAAATAAAACTAAAGTTAAAAATATCAGTCTCAATGGAAAATGTTTCTTAGAAATTAAATTATTTAATGATTATTTATTAAACAAAAGAACAATAAAGCAAGTAGAATATTATAATTTTTTAAGATCATTTTTATTATATTAAATAGTGAATTCAATTTTTTTTTTATAATTATAAATATTACCAATAAATTTTAAATTTAATTCATACAAGCTTATGGTCAAAAAGAAAACAGTTTTTTAATCCTAAAATATTATTGATATCTACTGTTAATTCTAATATGTTCAAATAATATGAACACATATTCAAATCAAACCCCTTAAGATTTCCCCTGGACGCCACAAGTTTAAAATGCTGCGGGGGGTCCCTCTCCGACAAGCTCAAATTCCGAAAAGAGCTGCTACATAACTAAAAAAAAAACACTTCCAAAACACGTGTTGGTTGAGAATTTTTTTTTTGTTGAATACATACAAGATATTCTTTATGAGTTAAATTAGTTTATTTTTAAAGAACCTTCAAATACATAATATGAAAGACCTACCTTGATTTTAATTAATCATTATTCGTGAGATTAAGTAAATCAAAGTCATGATAAACACTGATTCTGATCTCACAGACACGATATAAATTAAAAAACAAAGCGATTCGAGCCCAGGTCTTTCAGATTAATAGTCAGTCTTATACCACTCGTCTATCGTGCTAATTAAATTACATCTAAGCCAGAAAAATGAACGCCATATGAAATGAGTAGATTTGATCGCAGAGGACTGTTTCAATATATAAAGAACTAAGAATTTTATTTAGCACCACGACTTCGGGTTCTCAATGAGCCAGTGCATCTTTCGACCCTTTTCAGAAACGTCCTACCATGTATCATATATCACATGAACATTGTCAGCTTTCTGAGATTAGACCATTCATTGCGAATTGTATGTCTCTTAAAAATCAGAAAAGCAATTAGCGGGATGCGAAACACTGGACAACATGCGATACACTGAGGCTTCTTGTTTCGAGCTAGAAAAATTCTTATTTTTTCCACCTTACACCATAAAGTGTAGCAATTTGATGTTGTCTTCTTATGGTCCACTAAAATTTAGCATTAATCTGGAGAATTCCCCGACTGCGCGAGCCCAGACAATCTTCTATCTGGATGCACAACAAAACGAAGGTTGTATTTGAACTGGACCTCAATATACTGCTTTGATCTAAAAAATAAAATCTCTCAGCTGTCGATAACAATATTAGTGAAAATCAAATTTTTGCATGACGTTAAGAAAAATCCGTTTTTTAGAAAGCGAGTTCTAATTAAGCTCCAGACCAAAATATTTTAAGAGGCGACGAATCTTTATTTAAAAAATACTGATATATAATAACAAATAATTTTATTAAAATATTTAAATATATTGTTAAAGCAATAAAATAATGTTTTAAAATTATGATTTTTGATCAAAGCATTAATTTTTTTATTATTAAAATTATTAAATATTAAGTGTTTTTGTACATATAAAGCAAGTTATATTATATTGGCAAATATATTGAAATTTTAATTAAATACCATATATTATTTTAGTGATATTGAAACTATAAACCTATATCCAACCACTAATTCGTTACAACATAGTTGTATCTAATAATACACATTCATCCGCTGGTTTGTCCCACAATTAAAGCCCGAAGGAAAGCTCCTAGCGGGTACAAGACATGGTGTGGGTCTGGCGGGTCATTTGCGTTTCATCAACTTTTGAATTCGGTTCCAAGGTCACATTGTGCACACGTTAAAACCGCAAAATCAACCAACTACGCAACAGCCCACGTATTTGCTCAGCATCACCTGAGGATTTGCTTAGTTAACGTGACCGGGCCGGGATTGTAAATTAGCGCGGGTAATTGCTGAATATTTCAGTATGTGTTATCACCGTAATCCCGCGAGGAAATTGATACAACAATCTGGCGCGGTAATTGGATCAAATACATTATAGTTGTTTAAATTTAATCCGCCAAGGGCGCGAGGGAGCCGAGTTAACCGATGCGCCGACCGAAGGTTAATCGATTTTACGTCGTGTGACGTAGACCGTCGTTAAAAGGACAGCCGAAGCTCGACGGTGGTTGTTTTACTATATAATGTGATTAATGCAGATATTGTTAGTGTAATACGGGAATATTCACATGACGGTGTTTACGTTACGGTGAATAACGCAAATGCTTGCAAAAGCGCACAAAAGCGGATGAAGGATTTATATATTTATTTTGCTAATACACAACATGGTCAAACAGCATAATACCAATAAACTATACATATACTAAGAAGTAGTATAAATTTAAAAATACTTCAGTGTACTTATTAATATCGATGGTCTTAAGTTTAAAATGTCTATTTTATTAGAGAAAGTATTGTCTTGAAAACTAAGCGATATATTTCGATTAAAAAAAACTAATAAATTCTCTGAAATTTATTTTTTCACCTATGTACAGATTCTAAAAGATCCACAAGCATTGATTATGTTATTTTTTAACATTTTTAGTATTGATTTTGATGTACACATAGTTGTAAAATTTCACTGTTTAGTCAGTCAGTCAATTTATACCTAATGCCATCGATAAAACATAGTAAAAGTATAATTTAAAAATCGCAATTTATATGTTATATTATTAAAAAGATAATATAACACATAAATTTTGCAGTTGATGAACTTTTCTAGAACCAAAATAAGTTCTTCCAGAATATCCGCGTTGTGTATGGCCCCTACTAGGGATTGCAATACCGGTAATACCGGTATTGGGGTAAAACTTGCCATTGTATTACAAAATCAACAACCGGTAGTTCCGAAAAAAAAATTAATTTTAAAATCCGTACATTTTATTTGTTGAAATCGATATCTTTATGGCTTAAAACTATGAAAATGACAATGCCCCTATTGTTTGTAAGCAAAAGCGTAAAATAAAATATTGCTCATTGTATAAGATTAATCTAAGTATTTTTTTGTGTAAGGATATCAAATTAAATAAAACTCTCTTTTATTCCAAGAAAACAATGCAAAAAATTCGACCGGGTGATTTTTAAAATTAAACTGAACCTGTTTAATATTTTTGTATTTTGTGTATGCACGACGTATCAACATAAAATAAACACATTTGGTTTATCTCAGTCTAAGCTAATGGTACCTAGCAGTTCCCAGTAATTAAGTTATGTAACAGAGGAATGACCGCGAACTTTTTTATAATAGGGATGGCTGGCGAACTAAAAACAAATACAGATATTGCATACACTAAATTATTTCTACTATTGAAACATTTACATCTTAATACAGACATATTTTTATATATTATTAATATTAGAGTTGACCCGAAAACACTAAAAATTTTCAAAAATTTCTTAAAAAATATTTTACTATTTTTAAAATTTTTGGCCCCCTGATGTAGTATACACGTGCATCGAAGAGTAAGAGAAGAATATCTAGCTGATTTCGAAGTACACAAAGTCAAATATTTTGGCGGAAGCGTTATGATCTGGGGTTGTATGGCAGTAGCAGGGGTGGGAAACCTATCTACTTGCAAAGGTAAGTATGAATAGTGACATTTATATTTCAATGTTGAAATCCACTCTAATGGATTTCTACTGAAAAATATTTCTAAGCAACGACCCCACTTCTACACAAATCCAGCAATAAAACCCTCCGTGGCAGGGGTTGGTTTGCGTCAAAGATCGACCAGATCTAAATCATGTAGAGCATTTATGGGCAAAATTAAAAGAAAATGTTGCCTAACTTTTGCGAAAAAAATTGCAGAAGGAATGGAGAAAATGGTCTCTGTTCATCTGCAAGTCATTAGTTCACAGTATGCCAAAAAAAGTTGTAGCTTTAAAAGGGGTGCCCCATTATTATGGCCAAGGCTGTATACTATATGCCTTTTGATATCTCCATCTTATGACAATTCTTTCTTAAGAAACAATATTTGCATTACCTCAAGTTAAAAATATCTGTTTTCGTTTTTGTTTATTTGCTTAATATTAAATATGTATGTATCATATTTATTTTTATTAAATATCAATTTTTACGTGTTGAAATATTTATATTTATGAAGACTTAAAAGTTTTAGCACTATATATTTTTTTTTGCAAATGGTAAAACTTGTTAGTTTCTTTGGACTTTGGAGTACAAAATAAAAAGCTTAATATATATTTTAAATAAAAAATTTATAAAAAAACGATTGTCGCAACATAATGCCCAGTATACTTTATTTGTATTACAAATTAGTTTTGATAGGCGATTGCTGTATGTTCCGTCTAATACCTCTTTAACCGCCCACAAATTTATTTATTAAAAATAAAATATATTTCTTTTCAACTAATTGTATTTAAGTAGACTTACCTACCGGCTTTGAATACAAAGAAATCCAACATTGTTTCCTACTCTTCGGCGGAAGGCCTACAGCCGTTCGTTCGTTGTGAAAGGAATAAAGAACTGAAAATTATTACAAGTTGACAGTCGGCTGAGAAAGTTTCCTTTTTTTAAATCCCCCGTCGTATTGCTTGCACAGGAACTAACTTGATCAAAGAGGATTAACTTGAATAAGATTAGGGGATATAGTGTTTCGGCTCGTGGATGGAGATACGAAAAATTGTCGCTGTCTCGCCTGTTTCGCTTCGAAGAGAGAGAGCTTATGAATAAATTGAAAATGTAAACTTTGGCTTATACGGTAAGATATTCCTATTAAAATTTCGCAAGAAATGCTTTCAATGCCAAGTGATTTATTGAAACGATTGTGGAAATTAAAATAAAGATAACATCCATATTGTCTTTGAGACAAAATAATACAGCAATAGGAACATGATTTTATAATTGAAATTGAGATTTATACAAAGTCTTATATGATCTTGAATATATTAAAGACTAAGAACGAAGTTTTTTTATATTTATTTTGAAATTATACATATATAGTAATCAATATTTGATTTATTAAAATATTTTGATAATATTAAGTGTCATTACTTACAAAATAAAACTTGTTTCAGATAATCAAATGTATATGTAAAATTACACACTAATATAATATCTGTCATTATATATTCTGTATTTGGTCATGTAATTTGTATATGGTCTATATTGTTTTTGACAATTTTGAATCTAAACTTTTTGTCAAATTTATCTAACGTATATTACATACGTCCTAATAAATTTTGAATTATCGTGTATATGTGCTATATAAATTTCTCAGATAAATTGTTATAAAATAAAATTTTTGTGCAACCACACACAAAAGAGAGTAAATGATACATGGATCTACTTTATTATTTATAGGTGTGTCTAAGCAGTTTAAATAGTATATCATTCTAGCGCGAGCGAGCTCGGTGTTTCAACTTTTCTAATTTGAAGATAACTGTAAGTCGCTGGCGGAGTTCGTCATTAATTACAAATGCAACTACAGCATCCTTGGTGCATTTATCCGTGAGACAAGCACTACTGATTTTCCACAATGCTCACTGGGGAAAAACTATTTATTTTAAAATGCCTGCAAAGCTGCAAATTCAAACACACGTACACAAGGAGAATAACGGGTGACGGTTTATTTTTAAAATTGCATTTTTACTGTCATCTTGCTCGTGGTCAACTCGTATATTCCAGTTAAGATAAATTAACTGTGCGCTAACTGAGTTAATTTTAAGGTTTACTATTTAGAATTAACTATGTGTCAACTACGTACATGAGTATTTAAATTAAGCTTAAATAACATACGTTGTTTTTTTTAAAGTTGTGTAATATATGTAAGTGTACTAAATAAATAGTGGTGAATACTTATTTAAGGCTAAAGACTTTAGAGGTAAATTTTTAAAGACTTTTATATGTTATTCCAAAAACTAGACTTTAAACAACGTATAAAAGCCTATATTATCTAATTTTAATTGGATTGTTACTTTTATAATAAGAGTTTTTTTGATTAAGGTTTGACTCATAAAGTCACAAGTAAAAATATTTTTATTTTATCTATAAGCATTTACTAATAAATAAAAAACACATATTATAATTATATACAGTTTTTTAAAATACTTTTAATATATTTTTTCAATATTAATAATGCTAAGATAATTGAGGTATATAAATACAAATTACTTGTGAATTTAACTATGATATTTATTTGCTATTTAACTATGATTTATTACATATAAATCGCCTTGTTTTACTATCTTGTTTCTAATGATTTACTTTATAAATTAAATCATTAGCTCCAATTTAAATATAAATATTTATTAGAATACTTAAATCATAAGGCTAACAAGTATTTGATGTAAGTAATGGATATATTTATTTTATTGTGTCATTTTGATTTCGCTTAAATACTTA
This sequence comes from Plectrocnemia conspersa, assembly GCF_051122295.1. NCBI lineage: Eukaryota > Metazoa > Arthropoda > Insecta > Trichoptera > Polycentropodidae > Plectrocnemia > Plectrocnemia conspersa. Next base: position 18,970,127 of record NW_028277167.1, read on the forward strand.
CTGATTGATTACACTATCGTCAGAATCTCGATCCCACTATTTGCGCTCTTAACAAGTTGACTCATTATATAACAACATTAGGTTTCCCCACAGATACCACCTATCTCTTAAGACTTTGTTGAAACTTTTACAGACACAACTCACTAGTAAAATCCAACTTTTTTTAGTCGTTCTAGGGTTTAAAACATATTAAAGACCTTAAAAATCGACAATATTTCAAGTAATTATAAAAACATGAAGCTTTTTATAAATATTTAAGAGCATAAAACACAAATTTTAGGGTTCAAGAACACGACTTATGATCTTAAAAATAGAAAATTAATTAATTGCTTATTGAATAAAGTAAAGTAAAATCCAGCTTTTTATTGTCGTTATAGGGTTAAAAATCGTGCTCAAGACCTAAACTTTCACCAATAAGTTTACTCTCTTTAAAAAAAGTGGCATTTTGATTATATTAAAGGGCACAAAAAAAATTATAGGGTTTTAAAACACAATTTTAAGATCCTAAATATTAATAATAAATAATAATTACATAATGAACAAAGTTTATTAAAATCCAGCTTTTTTTTGTCGTTCAAGGGTTAACAAACATATAAAAGACCTCAAAAATCATAAATATTTTTACTAAATATAAAAACAGGTAGCTTTTTATAAATATTGAAGGGCACAAAACACAGCTTTGTGGGTTCTAAAACACGACTTAATGATCCTAGAAATTGAAAATAAATTGATCGCTCATATAATAAATTATAGTAAAATCCAGTTTTATATTGTCGCAATAGGGTTAAAAAACGTACAGAAGACCTTCAAAATCAACAATATTTTTACTAATGAACGAAAAATGTAGCTTTTTATAAATGTTTTAAGGCACAAAACACTAATTTTAGGGTTTTAAAACAAGAATTTAAGACCTCAAAAATCAAAAATATTTTTAATATGTTTAAAAACATGAAGCTACTTAAAGATTTTTTTAAGCTTAACACACGAACTTGAAGGTCTAAATTGATAGTAACATACCTTGAAAATCATAGCCTATATAACGAAGTATAGTAAAATCTTGCTTTTTATGTCGTTATAGTGTTGAAAATCGTGCAAAAGACCTTAAAAATCACATATAATTTCACTCACTTTAAGAAAAAGTAGCTTTTCAATAATATTAAAGGGCGCAAAACAATAATTCAAGGGTTTTAAAACACAATTTCAAGATCCTTAATATTAAAAATAAATTTAATACTTAATGAACAGAGTTTAATAAAATCCAGCTTTTTTTTGTTGTAACAGACCATAAAAATCACAAATAATTTCACTAATTTTTAAAAAAAAGGGGCTTTTTAATAATATTTTAGGGCACAAAACCAAAATTTTAGGGTTTGAAAACATAACCTAAAGATCCTGTAAATTAAAAATTATTTGATAACTGAATAAACAAAGTTTAGTAAAATCAAGCTATTTTTTGTCGTTCTAGGGTTAAAAAACATATAAAAGACCTTGAAAATCGACAATATTTCGACTAATTATAAAAACATGTAGCTTTTTATATATATTAAAGGGCGCAAAACACAGTTTTAAGGGTTCTAAAAGTAGACTTAATGATCCTAAAAATGGAAAATAAATTGATTGCTTATTGAATAAAGTAAAGTAAAATCCAGCTTTTAATTGTCGTTATAGGGTTGAAAATCGTGCTAAAGACCTAAATTTTCACTAATAATTTTACTCTCTTTAAAAAAAGTGGCATTTTAATTATATTAAAAGGCACAAAACAATAATTTTAGGGTTTTAAAACACAATTTTAAGATCCTAAATATTAATAATAAATAATTTACATAATAAACAAAGTTTATTAAAATCCAGCTTTTTTTTGTCGTTCAAGGGTTAACAAACATATAAAAGACCTCAAAAATCATAAATATTTTTACTAAATATAAAAACAAGTAGCTTTTTGTCAATATTGAAGGGCACAAAACACAGCTTTAAGGGTTCTAAAACACGACTTAATGATCCTAGAAATTGAAAATAAATTGATCGCTCATATAATAAATTATAGTAAAATCCAGTTTTATATTGTCGGAATAGGGTTAAAAAACGTACAGAAGACCTTTAAAATCAACAATATTTTTACTAATGAACGAAAAATGTAGCTTTTTATAAATGTTTTAAGGCACAAAACACTAATTTTAGGGTTTTAAAACAAGAATTTAAGACCTCAAAAATCAAAAATATTTTTAATATGTTTAAAAACATGAAGCTACTTAAAGATTTTTTTGGGCTCAACACACGAACTTGAAGGTCTAAATTGATAGTAACATACCTTGAAGATCATAGCCTATATAACGAAGTTTAGTAAAATCTTGCTTTTTATGTCGTTATAGGGTTGAAAATCGTGCAAAAGACCTTAAAAATCACATATAATTTCACTCACTATAAAAAAAAGTAGCTTTTCAATAATATTAAAGGGCGCAAAACAATAATTCAAGGGTTTTAAAACACAATTTCAAGATCCTTAATATTAAAAATAAATTTAATACTTAATGAACAGAGTTTAATAAAATCCAGCTTTTTTTTGTCGTTCTAGGGATAAAAAACATATAAAAGACTTAAAAAATCGAAAATATTTCAACAAATTATAAGAACAAGTACCTTTTTATAAATATTTAAGTGCACAAAACCAAGATTTATTGGTTCTAAAAAACGACTTATTGATCTTAAAAATTGAAAATAAATTGATCGCTTATTGAATATAGTATAGTAAAATCCAGCTTTTTATTGTTGTTAATGGGTTCAAAAACGTGCAAAAGACCTAAAAATCACCAATAATTTCACTAATTTTTAAAAAAAAGGGGCTTTTTAATAATATTTTAGGGCACAAACCCAAAATTTTAGGGTTTGAAAACATAACCTAAAGATCCTGTAAATTAAAAATTATTTGATAACTGAATAAACAAAGTTTAGTAAAATCCAGCTATTTTTTGTCGTTCTAGGGTTAAAAAACATATAAAAGACCTTGAAAATCGACAATATTTCGACTAATTATAAAAACATGTAGCTTTTTATAAATATTAAAGGGCGCAAAACACAGTTTTAAGGGTTCTAAAAGTAGACTTAATGATCCTAAAAATGGAAAATAAATTGATTGCTTATTGAATAAAGTAAAGTAAAATCCAGCTTTTAATTGTCGTTATAGGGTTGAAAATCGTGCTGAAGACCTAAATTTTCACCATTAAGTTTACTCTCTTTAAAAAAAGTGGCATTTTAATTATATTAAACGGCACAAAACAATAATTTTAGGGTTTTAAAACACAATTTAAAGATCCTAAATATTAATAATAAATAATTTACATAATGAACAAAGTTTATTAAAATCCAGCTTTTTTTTGTCGTTCAAGGGTTAACAAACATATAAAAGACCTCAAAAATTATAAATATTTTTACTAAATATAAAAATAAGTAGCTTTTTATAAATATTGAAGGGTACAAAACACAGCTTTAAAGGTTTTAAAACACGACTTAATGATCCAAGAAATTGAAAATAAATTGATCGCTCATATAATAAATTATAGTAAAATCCAGTTTTATATTGTCGGAATAGGGTTAAAAAACGTACAGAAGACCTTTAAAATCAACAATATTTTTACTAATGAACGAAAAATGTAGCTTTTTATAAATGTTTTAAGGCACAAAACACTAATTTTAGGGTTTTAAAACAAGAATTTAAGACCTCAAAAATCAAACATATTTTTAATATGTTTATAAACATGAAGCTACTTAAAGATTTTTTTAGGCTCAACACACGAACTTGAAGGTCTAAATTGATAGTAACATACCTTGAAGATCATAGCCTATATAACGAAGTTTAGTAAAATCTTGCTTTTTATGTCGTTATAGGGTTGAAAATCGTGCAAAAGACCTTAAAAATCACATATAATTTCACTCACTATAAAAAAAAAGTAGCTTTTCAATAATATTAAAGGGCGCAAAACAATAATTCAAGGGTTTTAAAACACAGTTTTAAGGGTTCTAAAAGTAGACTTAATGATCCTAAAAATGGAAAATAAATTGATTGCTTATTGAATAAAGTAAAGTAAAATCCAGCTTTTAATTGTCGTTATAGGGTTGAAAATCGTGCTAAAGACCTAAATTTTCACTAATAAGTTTACTATCTTTAAATAAAGTGGCATTTGAATTATATTAAAAGGCACAAAACAATAATTTTAGGGTTTTAAAACACAATTTTAAGATCCTAAATATTAATAATAAATAATTTACATAATAAACAAAGTTTATTAAAATCCAGCTTTTTTTTGTCGTTCAAGGGTTAACAAACATATAAAAGACCTCAAAAATCATAAATATTTTTACTAAATATAAAAACAAGTAGCTTTTTGTCAATATTGAAGGGCACAAAACACAGCTTTAAGGGTTCTAAAACACGACTTAATGATCCTAGAAATTGAAAATAAATTGATCGCTCATATAAAAAATTATAGTAAAATCCAGTTTTATATTGTCGGAATAGGGTTAAAAAACGTACAGAAGACCTTTAAAATCAACAATATTTTTACTAATGAACGAAAAATGTAGCTTTTTATAAATGTTTTAAGGCACAAAACACTAATTTTAGGGTTTTAAAACAAGAATTTAAGACCTCAAAAATCAAAAAAAAATTTTAATATGTTTAAAAACATGAAGCTACTTAAAGATTTTTTTGGGCTCAACACACGAACTTAAAGGTCTAAATTGATAGTAACATACCTTGAAGATCATAGCCTATATAACGAAGTATAGTAAAATCTTGCTTTTTATGTCGTTATAGGGTTGAAAATCGTGCAAAAGACCTTAAAAATCACATATAATTTCACTCACTTTAAAAAAAAGTAGCTTTTCAATAATATTAAACGGCGCAAAACACAGTTTTAAGGGTTCTAAAAGTAGACTTAATGATCCTAAAAATGGAAAATAAATTGATTGCTTATTGAATAAAGTAAAGTAAAATCCAGCTTTTAATTGTCGTTATAGGGTTGAAAATCGTGCTAAAGACATAAATTTTCACCATTAAGTTTACTCTCTTTAAAAAAAGTGGCATTTTAATTATATTAAACGGCACAAAACAATAATTTTAGGGTTTTAAAACACAATTTAAAGATCCTAAATATTAATAATAAATAATTTACATAATGAACAAAGTTTATTAAAATCCAGCTTTTTTTTGTCGTTCAAGGGTTAACAAACATATAAAAGACCTCAAAAATTATAAATATTTTTACTAAATATAAAAATAAGTAGCTTTTTATAAATATTGAAGGGTACAAAACACAGCTTTAAAGGTTTTAAAACACGACTTAATGATCCAAGAAATTGAAAATAAATTGATCGCTCATATAATAAATTATAGTAAAATCCAGTTTTATATTGTCGGAATAGGGTTAAAAAACGTACAGAAGACCTTTAAAATCAACAATATTTTTACTAATGAACGAAAAATGTAGCTTTTTATAAATGTTTTAAGGCACAAAACACTAATTTTAGGGTTTTAAAACAAGAATTTAAGACCTCAAAAATCAAAAATATTTTTAATATGTTTAAAAACATGAAGCTACTTAAAGATTTTTTTGGGCTCAACACACGAACTTGAAGGTCTAAATTGATAGTAACATACCTTGAAGATCATAGCCTATATAACGAAGTTTAGTAAAATCTTGCTTTTTATGTCGTTATAGGGTTGAAAATCGTGCAAAAGACCTTAAAAATCACATATAATTTCACTCACTATAAAAAAAAGTAGCTTTTCAATAATATTAAAGGGCGCAAAACAATAATTCAAGGGTTTTAAAACACAATTTCAAGATCCTTAATATTAAAAATAAATTTAATACTTAATGAACAGAGTTTAATAAAATCCAGCTTTTTTTTGTTGTAACAGACCATAAAAATCACAAATAATTTCACTAATTTTTAAAAAAAAGGGGCTTTTTAATAATATTTTAGGGCACAAAACCAAAATTTTAGGGTTTGAAAACATAACCTAAAGATCCTGTAAATTAAAAATTATTTGATAACTGAATAAACAAAGTTTAGTAAAATCAAGCTATTTTTTGTCGTTCTAGGGTTAAAAAACATATAAAAGACCTTGAAAATCGACAATATTTCGACTAATTATAAAAACATGTATCTTTTTATATATATTAAAGGGCGCAAAACACAGTTTTAAGGGTTCTAAAAGTAGACTTAATGATCCTAAAAATGGAAAATAAATTGATTGCTTATTGAATAAAGTAAAGTAAAATCCAGCTTTTAATTGTCGTTATAGGGTTGAAAATCGTGCTAAAGACCTAAATTTTCACTAATAAGTTTACTATCTTTAAATAAAGTGGCATTTGAATTATATTAAAAGGCACAAAACAATAATTTTAGGGTTTTAAAACACAATTTTAAGATCCTAAATATTAATAATAAATAATTTACATAATAAACAAAGTTTATTAAAATCCAGCTTTTTTTTGTCGTTCAAGGGTTAACAAACATATAAAAGACCTCAAAAATCATAAATATTATTACTAAATATAAAAACAAGTAGCTTTTTGTCAATATTGAAGGGCACAAAACACAGCTTTAAGGGTTCTAAAACACGACTTAATGATCCTAGAAATTGAAAATAAATTGATCGCTCATATAATAAATTATAGTAAAATCCAGTTTTATATTGTCGGAATAGGGTTAAAAAACGTACAGAAGACCTTTAAAATCAACAATATTTTTACTAATGAACGAAAAATGTAGCTTTTTATAAATGTTTTAAGGCACAAAACACTAATTTTAGGGTTTTAAAACAAGAATTTAAGACCTCAAAAATCAAAAATATTTTTAATATGTTTAAAAACATGAAGCTACTTAAAGATTTTTTTGGGCTCAACACACGAACTTGAAGGTCTAAATTGATAGTAACATACCTTGAAGATCATAGCCTATATAACGAAGTTTAGTAAAATCTTGCTTTTTATGTCGTTATAGGGTTGAAAATCGTGCAAAAGACCTTAAAAATCACATATAATTTCACTCACTTTAAAAAAAAGTAGCTTTTCAATAATATTAAAGGGCGCAAAACAATAATTCAAGGGTTTTAAAAGACAATTTCAAGATCCTTAATATTAAAAATAAATAGAATACTTAACGAACAGAGTTTAATAAAATCCAGCTTTTTTTTGTCGTTCTAGGGATAAAAAACATATAAAAGACTTAAAAAATCGAAAATATTTCAACTAATTATAAGAACAAGTAGCTTTTTATAAATATTTAAGGGCACAAAACCAAGATTTAATGGTTCTAAAAAACGACTTATTGATCTTAAAAATTGAAAATAAATTGATCGCTTATTGAATATAGTATAGTAAAATCCAGCTTTTTATTGTTGTTAATAAGTTAAAAAACGTGCAACAGACCTAAAAATCACCAATAATTTCACTAATTTTTAAAAAAAAGGGGCTTTTTAATAATATTTTAGGGCACAAAACCAAAATTTTAGGGTTTGAAAACATAACCTAAAGATCCTGTAAATTAAAAATTATTTGATAACTGAATAAACAAAGTTTAGTAAAATCCAGCTATTTTTTGTCGTTCTAGGGTTAAAAAACATATAAAAGACCTTGAAAATCGACAATATTTCGACTAATTATAAAAACATGTAGCTTTTTATAAATATTAAAGGGCGCAAAACACAGTTTTAAGGGTTCTAAAAGTAGACTTAATGATCCTAAAAATGGAAAATAAATTGATTGCTTATTGAATAAAGTAAAGTAAAATCCAGCTTTTAATTGTCGTTATAGGGTTGAAAATCGTGCTAAAGACCTAAATTTTCACCATTAAGTTTACTCTCTTTAAAAAAAGTGGCATTTTAATTATATTAAACGGCAAAAAACAATAATTTTAGGGTTTTAAAACACAATTTAAAGATCCTAAATATTAATAATAAATAATTTACATAATGAACAAAGTTTATTAAAATCCAGCTTTTTTTTGTCGTTCAAGGGTTAACAAACATATAAAAGACCTCAAAAATTATAAATATTTTTACTAAATATAAAAATAAGTAGCTTTTTATAAATATTGAAGGGTACAAAACACAGCTTTAAAGGTTTTAAAACACGACTTAATGATCCAAGAAATTGAAAATAAATTGATCGCTCATATAATAAATTATAGTAAAATCCAGTTTTATATTGTCGGAATAGGGTTAAAAAACGTACAGAAGACCTTTAAAATCAACAATATTTTTACTAATGAACGAAAAATGTAGCTTTTTATAAATGTTTTAAGGCACAAAACACTAATTTTAGGGTTTTAAAACAAGAATTTAAGACCTCAAAAATCAAACATATTTTTAATATGTTTATAAACATGAAGCTACTTAAAGATTTTTTTAGGCTCAACACACGAACTTGAAGGTCTAAATTGATAGTAACATACCTTGAAGATCATAGCCTATATAACGAAGTTTAGTAAAATCTTGCTTTTTATGTCGTTATAGGGTTGAAAATCGTGCAAAAGACCTTAAAAATCACATATAATTTCACTCACTATAAAAAAAAAGTAGCTTTTCAATAATATTAAAGGGCGCAAAACAATAATTCAAGGGTTTTAAAACACAGTTTTAAGGGTTCTAAAAGTAGACTTAATGATCCTAAAAATGGAAAATAAATTGATTGCTTATTGAATAAAGTAAAATAAAATCCAGCTTTTAATTGTCGTTATAGGGTTGAAAATCGTGCTAAAGACCTAAATTTTCACTAATAAGTTTACTATCTTTAAATAAAGTGGCATTTGAATTATATTAAAAGGCACAAAACAATAATTTTAGGGTTTTAAAACACAATTTTAAGATCCTAAATATTAATAATAAATAATTTACATAATAAACAAAGTTTATTAAAATCCAGCTTTTTTTTGTCGTTCAAGGGTTAACAAACATATAAAAGACCTCAAAAATCATAAATATTTTTACTAAATATAAAAACAAGTAGCTTTTTGTCAATATTGAAGGGCACAAAACACAGCTTTAGGGGTTCTAAAACACGACTTAATGATCCTAGAAATTGAAAATAAATTGATCGCTCATATAAAAAATTATAGTAAAATCCAGTTTTATATTGTCGGAATAGGGTTAAAAAACGTACAGAAGACCTTTAAAATCAACAATATTTTTACTAATGAACGAAAAATGTAGCTTTTTATAAATGTTTTAAGGCACAAAACACTAATTTTAGGGTTTTAAAACAAGAATTTAAGACCTCAAAAATCAAAAAAAAATTTTAATATGTTTAAAAACATGAAGCTACTTAAAGATTTTTTTGGGCTCAACACACGAACTTAAAGGTCTAAATTGATAGTAACATACCTTGAAGATCATAGCCTATATAACGAAGTATAGTAAAATCTTGCTTTTTATGTCGTTATAGGGTTGAAAATCGTGCAAAAGACCTTAAAAATCACATATAATTTCACTCACTATAAAAAAAAAGTAGCTTTTCAATAATATTAAAGGGCGCAAAACAATAATTCAAGGGTTTTAAAACACAGTTTTAAGGGTTCTAAAAGTAGACTTAATGATCCTAAAAATGGAAAATAAATTGATTGCTTATTGAATAAAGTAAAGTAAAATCCAGCTTTTAATTGTCGTTATAGGGTTGAAAATCGTGCTAAAGACCTAAATTTTCACTAATAAGTTTACTATCTTTAAATAAAGTGGCATTTGAATTATATTAAAAGGCACAAAACAATAATTTTAGGGTTTTAAAACACAATTTTAAGATCCTAAATATTAATAATAAATAATTTACATAATAAACAAAGTTTATTAAAATCCAGTTTTTTTTGTCGTTCAAGGGTTAACAAACATATAAAAGACCTCAAAAATCATAAATATTTTTACTAAATATAAAAACAAGTAGCTTTTTGTCAATATTGAAGGGCACAAAACACAGCTTTAAGTGTTCTAAAACACGACTTAATGATCCTAGAAATTGAAAATAAATTGATCGCTCATATAAAAAATTATAGTAAAATCCAGTTTTATATTGTCGGAATAGGGTTAAAAAACGTACAGAAGACCTTTAAAATCAACAATATTTTTACTAATGAACGAAAAATGTAGCTTTTTATAAATGTTTTAAGGCACAAAACACTAATTTTAGGGTTTTAAAACAAGAATTTAAGACCTCAAAAATCAAAAATATTTTTAATATGTTTAAAAACATGAAGCTACTTAAAGATTTTTTTGGGCTCAACACACGAACTTGAAGGTCTAAATTGATAGTAACATACCTTGAAGATCATAGCCTATATAACGAAGTTTAGTAAAATCTTGCTTTTTATGTCGTTATAGGGTTGAAAATCGTGCAAAAGACCTTAAAAATCACATATAATTTCACTCACTATAAAAAAAAGTAGCTTTTCAATAATATTAAAGGGCGCAAAACAATAATTCAAGGGTTTTAAAACACAATTTCAAGATCCTTAATATTAAAAATAAATTTAATACTTAATGAACAGAGTTTAATAAAATCCAGCTTTTTTTTGTTGTAACAGACCATAAAAATCACAAATAATTTCACTAATTTTTAAAAAAAAGGGGCTTTTTAATAATATTTTAGGGCACAAAACCAAAATTTTAGGGTTTGAAAACATAACCTAAAGATCCTGTAAATTAAAAATTATTTGATAACTGAATAAACAAAGTTTAGTAAAATCAAGCTATTTTTTGTCGTTCTAGGGTTAAAAAACATATAAAAGACCTTGAAAATCGACAATATTTCGACTAATTATAAAAACATGTATCTTTTTATATATATTAAAGGGCGCAAAACACAGTTTTAAGGGTTCTAAAAGTAGACTTAATGATCCTAAAAATGGAAAATAAATTGATTGCTTATTGAATAAAGTAAAGTAAAATCCAGCTTTTAATTGTCGTTATAGGGTTGAAAATCGTGCTAAAGACCTAAATTTTCACTAATAATTTTACTCTCTTTAAAAAAAGTGGCATTTTAATTATATTAAAAGGCACAAAACAATAATTTTAGGGTTTTAAAACACAATTTTAAGATCCTAAATATTAATAATAAATAATTTACATAATAAACAAAGTTTATTAAAATCCAGCTTTTTTTGTCGTTCAAGGGTTAACAAACATATAAAAGACCTCAAAAATCATAAATATTTTTACTAAATATAAAAACAAGTAGCTTTTTGTCAATATTGAAGGGCACAAAACACAGCTTTAAGGGTTCTAAATCACGACTTAATGATCCTAGAAATTGAAAATAAATTGATCGCTCATATAATAAATTATAGTAAAATCCAGTTTTATATTGTCGGAATAGGGTTAAAAAACGTACAGAAGACCTTTAAAATCAACAATATTTTTACTAATGAACGAAAAATGTAGCTTTTTATAAATGTTTTAAGGCACAAAACACTAATTTTAGGGTTTTAAAACAAGAATTTAAGACCTCAAAAATCAAAAATATTTTTAATATGTTTAAAAACATGAAGCTACTTAAAGATTTTTTTGGGCTCAACACACGAACTTAAAGGTCTAAATTGATAGTAACATACCTTGAAGATCATAGCCTATATAACGAAGTATAGTAAAATCTTGCTTTTTATGTCGTTATAGGGTTGAAAATCGTGCAAAAGACCTTAAAAATCACATATAATTTCACTCACTTTAAAAAAAAGTAGCTTTTCAATAATATTAAAGGGCGCAAAACAATAATTCAAGGGTTTTAAAAGACAATTTCAAGATCCTTAATATTAAAAATAAATAGAATACTTAACGAACAGAGTTTAATAAAATCCAGCTTTTTTTTGTCGTTCTAGGGATAAAAAACATATAAAAGACTTAAAAAATCGAAAATATTTCAACTAATTATAAGAACAAGTAGCTTTTTATAAATATTTAAGGGCACAAAACCAAGATTTAATGGTTCTAAAAAACGACTTATTGATCTTAAAAATTGAAAATAAATTGATCGCTTATTGAATATAGTATAGTAAAATCCAGCTTTTTATTGTTGTTAATAAGTTAAAAAACGTGCAACAGACCTAAAAATCACCAATAATTTCACTAATTTTTAAAAAAAAGGGGCTTTTTAATAATATTTTAGGGCACAAAACCAAAATTTTAGGGTTTGAAAACATAACCTAAAGATCCTGTAAATTAAAAATTATTTGATAACTGAATAAACAAAGTTTAGTAAAATCCAGCTATTTTTTGTCGTTCTAGGGTTAAAAAACATATAAAAGACCTTGAAAATCGACAATATTTCGACTAATTATAAAAACATGTAGCTTTTTATAAATATTAAAGGGCGCAAAACACAGTTTTAAGGGTTCTAAAAGTAGACTTAATGATCCTAAAAATGGAAAATAAATTGATTGCTTATTGAATAAAGTAAAGTAAAATCCAGCTTTTAATTGTCGTTATAGGGTTGAAAATCGTGCTAAAGACCTAAATTTTCACCATTAAGTTTACTCTCTTTAAAAAAAGTGGCATTTTAATTATATTAAACGGCAAAAAACAATAATTTTAGGGTTTTAAAACACAATTTAAAGATCCTAAATATTAATAATAAATAATTTACATAATGAACAAAGTTTATTAAAATCCAGCTTTTTTTTGTCGTTCAAGGGTTAACAAACATATAAAAGACCTCAAAAATTATAAATATTTTTACTAAATATAAAAATAAGTAGCTTTTTATAAATATTGAAGGGTACAAAACACAGCTTTAAAGGTTTTAAAACACGACTTAATGATCCAAGAAATTGAAAATAAATTGATCGCTCATATAATAAATTATAGTAAAATCCAGTTTTATATTGTCGGAATAGGGTTAAAAAACGTACAGAAGACCTTTAAAATCAACAATATTTTTACTAATGAACGAAAAATGTAGCTTTTTATAAATGTTTTAAGGCACAAAACACTAATTTTAGGGTTTTAAAACAAGAATTTAAGACCTCAAAAATCAAACATATTTTTAATATGTTTATAAACATGAAGCTACTTAAAGATTTTTTTAGGCTCAACACACGAACTTGAAGGTCTAAATTGATAGTAACATACCTTGAAGATCATAGCCTATATAACGAAGTTTAGTAAAATCTTGCTTTTTATGTCGTTATAGGGTTGAAAATCGTGCAAAAGACCTTAAAAATCACATATAATTTCACTCACTATAAAAAAAAAGTAGCTTTTCAATAATATTAAAGGGCGCAAAACAATAATTCAAGGGTTTTAAAACACAGTTTTAAGGGTTCTAAAAGTAGACTTAATGATCCTAAAAATGGAAAATAAATTGATTGCTTATTGAATAAAGTAAAATAAAATCCAGCTTTTAATTGTCGTTATAGGGTTGAAAATCGTGCTAAAGACCTAAATTTTCACTAATAAGTTTACTATCTTTAAATAAAGTGGCATTTGAATTATATTAAAAGGCACAAAACAATAATTTTAGGGTTTTAAAACACAATTTTAAGATCCTAAATATTAATAATAAATAATTTACATAATAAACAAAGTTTATTAAAATCCAGCTTTTTTTTGTCGTTCAAGGGTTAACAAACATATAAAAGACCTCAAAAATCATAAATATTTTTACTAAATATAAAAACAAGTAGCTTTTTGTCAATATTGAAGGGCACAAAACACAGCTTTAGGGGTTCTAAAACACGACTTAATGATCCTAGAAATTGAAAATAAATTGATCGCTCATATAAAAAATTATAGTAAAATCCAGTTTTATATTGTCGGAATAGGGTTAAAAAACGTACAGAAGACCTTTAAAATCAACAATATTTTTACTAATGAACGAAAAATGTAGCTTTTTATAAATGTTTTAAGGCACAAAACACTAATTTTAGGGTTTTAAAACAAGAATTTAAGACCTCAAAAATCAAAAAAAAATTTTAATATGTTTAAAAACATGAAGCTACTTAAAGATTTTTTTGGGCTCAACACACGAACTTAAAGGTCTAAATTGATAGTAACATACCTTGAAGATCATAGCCTATATAACGAAGTATAGTAAAATCTTGCTTTTTATGTCGTTATAGGGTTGAAAATCGTGCAAAAGACCTTAAAAATCACATATAATTTCACTCACTTTAAAAAAAAGTAGCTTTTCAATAATATTAAACGGCGCAAAACACAGTTTTAAGGGTTCTAAAAGTAGACTTAATGATCCTAAAATTGGAAAATAAATTGATTGCTTATTGAATAAAGTAAAGTAAAATCCAGCTTTTAATTGTCGTTATAGGGTTGAAAATCGTGCTAAAGACATAAATTTTCACCATTAAGTTTACTCTCTTTAAAAAAAGTGGCATTTTAATTATATTAAACGGCACAAAACAATAATTTTAGGGTTTTAAAACACAATTTAAAGATCCTAAATATTAATAATAAATAATTTACATAATGAACAAAGTTTATTAAAATCCAGCTTTTTTTTGTCGTTCAAGGGTTAACAAACATATAAAAGACCTCAAAAATTATAAATATTTTTACTAAATATAAAAATAAGTAGCTTTTTATAAATATTGAAGGGTACAAAACACAGCTTTAAAGGTTTTAAAACACGACTTAATGATCCAAGAAATTGAAAATAAATTGATCGCTCATATAATAAATTATAGTAAAATCCAGTTTTATATTGTCGGAATAGGGTTAAAAAACGTACAGAAGACCTTTAAAATCAACAATATTTTTACTAATGAACGAAAAATGTAGCTTTTTATAAATGTTTTAAGGCACAAAACACTAATTTTAGGGTTTTAAAACAAGAATTTAAGACCTCAAAAATCAAAAATATTTTTAATATGTTTAAAAAAAAGAAGCTACTTAAAGATTTTTTTGGGCTCAACACACGAACTTGAAGGTCTAAATTGATAGTAACATACCTTGAAGATCATAGCCTATATAACGAAGTTTAGTAAAATCTTGCTTTTTATGTCGTTATAGGGTTGAAAATCGTGCAAAAGACCTTAAAAATCACATATAATTTCACTCACTATAAAAAAAAGTAGCTTTTCAATAATATTAAAGGGCGCAAAACAATAATTCAAGGGTTTTAAAACACAATTTCAAGATCCTTAATATTAAAAATAAATTTAATACTTAATGAACAGAGTTTAATAAAATCCAGCTTTTTTTTGTTGTAACAGACCATAAAAATCACAAATAATTTCACTAATTTTTAAAAAAAAGGGGCTTTTTAATAATATTTTAGGGCACAAAACCAAAATTTTAGGGTTTGAAAACATAACCTAAAGATCCTGTAAATTAAAAATTATTTGATAACTGAATAAACAAAGTTTAGTAAAATCAAGCTATTTTTTGTCGTTCTAGGGTTAAAAAACATATAAAAGACCTTGAAAATCGACAATATTTCGACTAATTATAAAAACATGTATCTTTTTATATATATTAAAGGGCGCAAAACACAGTTTTAAGGGTTCTAAAAGTAGACTTAATGATCCTAAAAATGGAAAATAAATTGATTGCTTATTGAATAAAGTAAAGTAAAATCCAGCTTTTAATTGTCGTTATAGGGTTGAAAATCGTGCTAAAGACCTAAATTTTCACTAATAAGTTTACTATCTTTAAATAAAGTGGCATTTGAATTATATTAAAAGGCACAAAACAATAATTTTAGGGTTTTAAAACACAATTTTAAGATCCTAAATATTAATAATAAATAATTTACATAATAAACAAAGTTTATTAAAATCCAGCTTTTTTTTGTCGTTCAAGGGTTAACAAACATATAAAAGACCTCAAAAATCATAAATATTTTTACTAAATATAAAAACAAGTAGCTTTTTGTCAATATTGAAGGGCACAAAACACAGCTTTAAGGGTTCTAAAACACGACTTAATGATCCTAGAAATTGAAAATAAATTGATCGCTCATATAATAAATTATAGTAAAATCCAGTTTTATATTGTCGGAATAGGGTTAAAAAACGTACAGAAGACCTTTAAAATCAACAATATTTTTACTAATGAACGAAAAATGTAGCTTTTTATAAATGTTTTAAGGCACAAAACACTAATTTTAGGGTTTTAAAACAAGAATTTAAGACCTCAAAAATCAAAAATATTTTTAATATGTTTAAAAACATGAAGCTACTTAAAGATTTTTTTGGGCTCAACACACGAACTTGAAGGTCTAAATTGATAGTAACATACCTTGAAGATCATAGCCTATATAACGAAGTTTAGTAAAATCTTGCTTTTTATGTCGTTATAGGGTTGAAAATCGTGCAAAAGACCTTAAAAATCACATATAATTTCACTCACTATAAAAAAAAAGTAGCTTTTCAATAATATTAAAGGGCGCAAAACAATAATTCAAGGGTTTTAAAACACAGTTTTAAGGGTTCTAAAAGTAGACTTAATGATCCTAAAAATGGAAAATAAATTGATTGCTTATTGAATAAAGTAAAGTAAAATCCAGCTTTTAATTGTCGTTATAGGGTTGAAAATCGTGCTAAAGACCTAAATTTTCACTAATAAGTTTACTATCTTTAAATAAAGTGGCATTTGAATTATATTAAAAGGCACAAAACAATAATTTTAGGGTTTTAAAACACAATTTTAAGATCCTAAATATTAATAATAAATAATTTACATAATAAACAAAGTTTATTAAAATCCAGCTTTTTTTTGTCGTTCAAGGGTTAACAAACATATAAAAGACCTCAAAAATCATAAATATTTTTACTAAATATAAAAACAAGTAGCTTTTTGTCAATATTGAAGGGCACAAAACACAGCTTTAAGGGTATTAAAACACGACTTAATGATCCTAGAAATTGAAAATAAATTGATCGCTCATATAAAAAATTATAGTAAAATCCAGTTTTATATTGTCGGAATAGGGTTAAAAAACGTACAGAAGACCTTTAAAATCAACAATATTTTTACTAATGAACGAAAAATGTAGCTTTTTATAAATGTTTTAAGGCACAAAACACTAATTTTAGGGTTTTAAAACAAGAATTTAAGACCTCAAAAATCAAAAATATTTTTAATATGTTTAAAAACATGAAGCCACTTAAAGATTTTTTTAGGCTCAACACACGAACTTGAAGGTCTAAATTAATAGTAACATACCTTGAAGATCATAGCCTATATAACGAAGTTTAGTAAAATCTTGCTTTTTATGTCGTTATAGGGTTGAAAATCGTGCAAAAGACCTTAAAAATCACATATAATTCCACTCACAATAAAAAAAAAGTAGCTTTTCAATAATATTAAAGGGCGCAAAACCATAATTCAAGGGTTTTAAAACACAGTTTTAAGGGTTCTAAAAGTAGACTTAATGATCCTAAAAATGGAAAATAAATTGATTGCTTATTGAATAAAGTAAAGTAAAATCCAGCTTTTAATTGTCGTTATAGGGTTGAAAATCGTGCTAAAGACCTAAATTTTCACTAATAAGTTTACTATCTTTAAATAAAGTGGCATTTGAATTATATTAAAAGGCACAAAACAATAATTTTAGGGTTTTAAAACACAATTTTAAGATCCTAAATATTAATAATAAATAATTTACATAATAAACAAAGTTTATTAAAATCCAGCTTTTTTTTGTCGTTCAAGGGTTAACAAACATATAAAAGACCTCAAAAATCATAAATATTTTTACTAAATATAAAAACAAGTAGCTTTTTGTCAATATTGAAAGGCACAAAACACAGCTTTAAGGGTATTAAAACACGACTTAATGATCCTAGAAATTGAAAATAAATTGATCGCTCATATAAAAAATTATAGTAAAATCCAGTTTTATATTGTCGGAATAGGGTTAAAAAACGTACAGAAGACCTTTAAAATCAACAATATTTTTACTAATGAACGAAAAATGTAGCTTTTTATAAATGTTTTAAGGCACAAAACACTAATTTTAGGGTTTTAAAACAAGAATTTAAGACCTCAAAAATCAAAAAAAAATTTTAATATGTTTAAAAACATGAAGCTACTTAAAGATTTTTTTGGGCTCAACACACGAACTTAAAGGTCTAAATTGATAGTAACATACCTTGAAGATCATAGCCTATATAACGAAGTATAGTAAAATCTTGCTTTTTATGTCGTTATAGGGTTGAAAATCGTGCAAAAGACCTTAAAAATCACATATAATTTCACTCACTTTAAAAAAAAGTAGCTTTTCAATAATATTAAACGGCGCAAAACACAGTTTTAAGGGTTCTAAAAGTAGACTTAATGATCCTAAAAATGGAAAATAAATTGATTGCTTATTGAATAAAGTAAAGTAAAATCCAGCTTTTAATTGTCGTTATAGGGTTGAAAATCGTGCTAAAGACATAAATTTTCACCATTAAGTTTACTCTCTTTAAAAAAAGTGGCATTTTAATTATATTAAACGGCACAAAACAATAATTTTAGGGTTTTAAAACACAATTTAAAGATCCTAAATATTAATAATAAATAATTTACATAATGAACAAAGTTTATTAAAATCCAGCTTTTTTTTGTCGTTCAAGGGTTAACAAACATATAAAAGACCTCAAAAATTATAAATATTTTTACTAAATATAAAAATAAGTAGCTTTTTATAAATATTGAAGGGTACAAAACACAGCTTTAAAGGTTTTAAAACACGACTTAATGATCCAAGAAATTGAAAATAAATTGATCGCTCATATAATAAATTATAGTAAAATCCAGTTTTATATTGTCGGAATAGGGTTAAAAAACGTACAGAAGACCTTTAAAATCAACAATATTTTTACTAATGAACGAAAAATGTAGCTTTTTATAAATGTTTTAAGGCACAAAACACTAATTTTAGGGTTTTAAAACAAGAATTTAAGACCTCAAAAATCAAAAATATTTTTAATATGTTTAAAAAAAAGAAGCTACTTAAAGATTTTTTTGGGCTCAACACACGAACTTGAAGGTCTAAATTGATAGTAACATACCTTGAAGATCATAGCCTATATAACGAAGTTTAGTAAAATCTTGCTTTTTATGTCGTTATAGGGTTGAAAATCGTGCAAAAGACCTTAAAAATCACATATAATTTCACTCACTATAAAAAAAAGTAGCTTTTCAATAATATTAAAGGGCGCAAAACAATAATTCAAGGGTTTTAAAACACAATTTCAAGATCCTTAATATTAAAAATAAATTTAATACTTAATGAACAGAGTTTAATAAAATCCAGCTTTTTTTTGTTGTAACAGACCATAAAAATCACAAATAATTTCACTAATTTTTAAAAAAAAGGGGCTTTTTAATAATATTTTAGGGCACAAAACCAAAATTTTAGGGTTTGAAAACATAACCTAAAGATCCTGTAAATTAAAAATTATTTGATAACTGAATAAACAAAGTTTAGTAAAATCAAGCTATTTTTTGTCGTTCTAGGGTTAAAAAACATATAAAAGACCTTGAAAATCGACAATATTTCGACTAATTATAAAAACATGTATCTTTTTATATATATTAAAGGGCGCAAAACACAGTTTTAAGGGTTCTAAAAGTAGACTTAATGATCCTAAAAATGGAAAATAAATTGATTGCTTATTGAATAAAGTAAAGTAAAATCCAGCTTTTAATTGTCGTTATAGGGTTGAAAATCGTGCTAAAGACCTAAATTTTCACTAATAAGTTTACTATCTTTAAATAAAGTGGCATTTGAATTATATTAAAAGGCACAAAACAATAATTTTAGGGTTTTAAAACACAATTTTAAGATCCTAAATATTAATAATAAATAATTTACATAATAAACAAAGTTTATTAAAATCCAGCTTTTTTTTGTCGTTCAAGGGTTAACAAACATATAAAAGACCTCAAAAATCATAAATATTTTTACTAAATATAAAAACAAGTAGCTTTTTGTCAATATTGAAGGGCACAAAACACAGCTTTAAGGGTTCTAAAACACGACTTAATGATCCTAGAAATTGAAAATAAATTGATCGCTCATATAATAAATTATAGTAAAATCCAGTTTTATATTGTCGGAATAGGGTTAAAAAACGTACAGAAGACCTTTAAAATCAACAATATTTTTACTAATGAACGAAAAATGTAGCTTTTTATAAATGTTTTAAGGCACAAAACACTAATTTTAGGGTTTTAAAACAAGAATTTAAGACCTCAAAAATCAAAAATATTTTTAATATGTTTAAAAACATGAAGCTACTTAAAGATTTTTTTGGGCTCAACACACGAACTTGAAGGTCTAAATTGATAGTAACATACCTTGAAGATCATAGCCTATATAACGAAGTTTAGTAAAATCTTGCTTTTTATGTCGTTATAGGGTTGAAAATCGTGCAAAAGACCTTAAAAATCACATATAATTTCACTCACTATAAAAAAAAAGTAGCTTTTCAATAATATTAAAGGGCGCAAAACAATAATTCAAGGGTTTTAAAACACAGTTTTAAGGGTTCTAAAAGTAGACTTAATGATCCTAAAAATGGAAAATAAATTGATTGCTTATTGAATAAAGTAAAGTAAAATCCAGCTTTTAATTGTCGTTATAGGGTTGAAAATCGTGCTAAAGACCTAAATTTTCACTAATAAGTTTACTATCTTTAAATAAAGTGGCATTTGAATTATATTAAAAGGCACAAAACAATAATTTTAGGGTTTTAAAACACAATTTTAAGATCCTAAATATTAATAATAAATAATTTACATAATAAACAAAGTTTATTAAAATCCAGCTTTTTTTTGTCGTTCAAGGGTTAACAAACATATAAAAGACCTCAAAAATCATAAATATTTTTACTAAATATAAAAACAAGTAGCTTTTTGTCAATATTGAAGGGCACAAAACACAGCTTTAAGGGTATTAAAACACGACTTAATGATCCTAGAAATTGAAAATAAATTGATCGCTCATATAAAAAATTATAGTAAAATCCAGTTTTATATTGTCGGAATAGGGTTAAAAAACGTACAGAAGACCTTTAAAATCAACAATATTTTTACTAATGAACGAAAAATGTAGCTTTTTATAAATGTTTTAAGGCACAAAACACTAATTTTAGGGTTTTAAAACAAGAATTTAAGACCTCAAAAATCAAAAATATTTTTAATATGTTTAAAAACATGAAGCCACTTAAAGATTTTTTTAGGCTCAACACACGAACTTGAAGGTCTAAATTAATAGTAACATACCTTGAAGATCATAGCCTATATAACGAAGTTTAGTAAAATCTTGCTTTTTATGTCGTTATAGGGTTGAAAATCGTGCAAAAGACCTTAAAAATCACATATAATTCCACTCACAATAAAAAAAAAGTAGCTTTTCAATAATATTAAAGGGCGCAAAACCATAATTCAAGGGTTTTAAAACACAGTTTTAAGGGTTCTAAAAGTAGACTTAATGATCCTAAAAATGGAAAATAAATTGATTGCTTATTGAATAAAGTAAAGTAAAATCCAGCTTTTAATTGTCGTTATAGGGTTGAAAATCGTGCTAAAGACCTAAATTTTCACTAATAAGTTTACTATCTTTAAATAAAGTGGCATTTGAATTATATTAAAAGGCACAAAACAATAATTTTAGGGTTTTAAAACACAATTTTAAGATCCTAAATATTAATAATAAATAATTTACATAATAAACAAAGTTTATTAAAATCCAGCTTTTTTTTGTCGTTCAAGGGTTAACAAACATATAAAAGACCTCAAAAATCATAAATATTTTTACTAAATATAAAAACAAGTAGCTTTTTGTCAATATTGAAAGGCACAAAACACAGCTTTAAGGGTATTAAAACACGACTTAATGATCCTAGAAATTGAAAATAAATTGATCGCTCATATAAAAAATTATAGTAAAATCCAGTTTTATATTGTCGGAATAGGGTTAAAAAACGTACAGAAGACCTTTAAAATCAACAATATTTTTACTAATGAACGAAAAATGTAGCTTTTTATAAATGTTTTAAGGCACAAAACACTAATTTTAGGGTTTTAAAACAAGAATTTAAGACCTCAAAAATCAAAAAAAAATTTTAATATGTTTAAAAACATGAAGCTACTTAAAGATTTTTTTGGGCTCAACACACGAACTTAAAGGTCTAAATTGATAGTAACATACCTTGAAGATCATAGCCTATATAACGAAGTATAGTAAAATCTTGCTTTTTATGTCGTTATAGGGTTGAAAATCGTGCAAAAGACCTTAAAAATCACATATAATTTCACTCACTTTAAAAAAAAGTAGCTTTTCAATAATATTAAAGGGCGCAAAACACAGTTTTAAGGGTTCTAAAAGTAGACTTAATGATCCTAAAAATGGAAAATAAATCGATTGCTTATTGAATAAAGTAAAGTAAAATCCAGCTTTTAATTGTCGTTATAGGGTTGAAAATCGTGCTAAAGACCTAAATTTTCACCATTAAGTTTACTCTCTTTAAAAAAAGTGGCATTTTAATTATATTAAACGGCACAAAACAATAATTTTAGGGTTTTAAAACACAATTTAAAGATCCTAAATATTAATAATAAATAATTTACATAATGAACAAAGTTTATTAAAATCCAGCTTTTTTTTGTCGTTCAAGGGTTAACAAACATATAAAAGACCTCAAAAATTATAAATATTTTTACTAAATATAAAAATAAGTAGCTTTTTATAAATATTGAAGGGTACAAGACACAGCTTTAAAGGTTTTAAAACACGACTTAATGATCCAAGAAATTGAAAATAAATTGATCGCTTATATAATAAATTATAGTAAAATCCAGTTTTATATTGTCGGAATAGGGTTAAAAAACGTACAGAAGACCTTTAAAATCAACAATATTTTTACTAATGAACGAAAAATGTAGCTTTTTATAAATGTTTTAAGGCACAAAACACTAATTTTAGGGTTTTAAAACAAGAATTTAAGACCTCAAAAATCAAACATATTTTTAATATGTTTATAAACATGAAGCTACTTAAAGATTTTTTTAGGCTCAACACACGAACTTGAAGGTCTAAATTGATAGTAACATACCTTGAAGATCATAGCCTATATAACGAAGTTTAGTAAAATCTTGCTTTTTATGTCGTTATAGGGTTGAAAATCGTGCAAAAGACCTTAAAAATCACATATAATTTCACTCACTATAAAAAAAAAGTAGCTTTTCAATAATATTAAAGGGCGCAAAACAATAATTCAAGGGTTTTAAAACACAGTTTTAAGGGTTCTAAAAGTAGACTTAATGATCCTAAAAATGGAAAATAAATTGATTGCTTATTGAATAAAGTAAAGTAAAATCCAGCTTTTAATTGTCGTTATAGGGTTGAAAATCGTGCTAAAGACCTAAATTTTCACTAATAAGTTTACTATCTTTAAATAAAGTGGCATTTGAATTATATTAAAAGGCACAAAACAATAATTTTAGGGTTTTAAAACACAATTTTAAGATCCTAAATATTAATAATAAATAATTTACATAATAAACAAAGTTTATTAAAATCCAGTTTTTTTTGTCGTTCAAGGGTTAACAAACATATAAAAGACCTCAAAAATCATAAATATTTTTACTAAATATAAAAACAAGTAGCTTTTTGTCAATATTGAAGGGCACAAAACACAGCTTTAAGTGTTCTAAAACACGACTTAATGATCCTAGAAATTGAAAATAAATTGATCGCTCATATAAAAAATTATAGTAAAATCCAGTTTTATATTGTCGGAATAGGGTTAAAAAACGTACAGAAGACCTTTAAAATCAACAATATTTTTACTAATGAACGAAAAATGTAGCTTTTTATAAATGTTTTAAGGCACAAAACACTAATTTTAGGGTTTTAAAACAAGAATTTAAGACCTCAAAAATCAAAAATATTTTTAATATGTTTAAAAACATGAAGCTACTTAAAGATTTTTTTGGGCTCAACACACGAACTTGAAGGTCTAAATTGATAGTAACATACCTTGAAGATCATAGCCTATATAACGAAGTTTAGTAAAATCTTGCTTTTTATGTCGTTATAGGGTTGAAAATCGTGCAAAAGACCTTAAAAATCACATATAATTTCACTCACTATAAAAAAAAGTAGCTTTTCAATAATATTAAAGGGCGCAAAACAATAATTCAAGGGTTTTAAAACACAATTTCAAGATCCTTAATATTAAAAATAAATTTAATACTTAATGAACAGAGTTTAATAAAATCCAGCTTTTTTTTGTTGTAACAGACCATAAAAATCACAAATAATTTCACTAATTTTTAAAAAAAAGGGGCTTTTTAATAATATTTTAGGGCACAAAACCAAAATTTTAGGGTTTGAAAACATAACCTAAAGATCCTGTAAATTAAAAATTATTTGATAACTGAATAAACAAAGTTTAGTAAAATCAAGCTATTTTTTGTCGTTCTAGGGTTAAAAAACATATAAAAGACCTTGAAAATCGACAATATTTCGACTAATTATAAAAACATGTATCTTTTTATATATATTAAAGGGCGCAAAACACAGTTTTAAGGGTTCTAAAAGTAGACTTAATGATCCTAAAAATGGAAAATAAATTGATTGCTTATTGAATAAAGTAAAGTAAAATCCAGCTTTTAATTGTCGTTATAGGGTTGAAAATCGTGCTAAAGACCTAAATTTTCACTAATAATTTTACTCTCTTTAAAAAAAGTGGCATTTTAATTATATTAAAAGGCACAAAACAATAATTTTAGGGTTTTAAAACACAATTTTAAGATCCTAAATATTAATAATAAATAATTTACATAATAAACAAAGTTTATTAAAATCCAGCTTTTTTTGTCGTTCAAGGGTTAACAAACATATAAAAGACCTCAAAAATCATAAATATTTTTACTAAATATAAAAACAAGTAGCTTTTTGTCAATATTGAAGGGCACAAAACACAGCTTTAAGGGTTCTAAATCACGACTTAATGATCCTAGAAATTGAAAATAAATTGATCGCTCATATAATAAATTATAGTAAAATCCAGTTTTATATTGTCGGAATAGGGTTAAAAAACGTACAGAAGACCTTTAAAATCAACAATATTTTTACTAATGAACGAAAAATGTAGCTTTTTATAAATGTTTTAAGGCACAAAACACTAATTTTAGGGTTTTAAAACAAGAATTTAAGACCTCAAAAATCAAAAATATTTTTAATATGTTTAAAAACATGAAGCTACTTAAAGATTTTTTTGGGCTCAACACACGAACTTAAAGGTCTAAATTGATAGTAACATACCTTGAAGATCATAGCCTATATAACGAAGTATAGTAAAATCTTGCTTTTTATGTCGTTATAGGGTTGAAAATCGTGCAAAAGACCTTAAAAATCACATATAATTTCACTCACTTTAAAAAAAAGTAGCTTTTCAATAATATTAAAGGGCGCAAAACAATAATTCAAGGGTTTTAAAAGACAATTTCAAGATCCTTAATATTAAAAATAAATAGAATACTTAACGAACAGAGTTTAATAAAATCCAGCTTTTTTTTGTCGTTCTAGGGATAAAAAACATATAAAAGACTTAAAAAATCGAAAATATTTCAACTAATTATAAGAACAAGTAGCTTTTTATAAATATTTAAGGGCACAAAACCAAGATTTAATGGTTCTAAAAAACGACTTATTGATCTTAAAAATTGAAAATAAATTGATCGCTTATTGAATATAGTATAGTAAAATCCAGCTTTTTATTGTTGTTAATAAGTTAAAAAACGTGCAACAGACCTAAAAATCACCAATAATTTCACTAATTTTTAAAAAAAAGGGGCTTTTTAATAATATTTTAGGGCACAAAACCAAAATTTTAGGGTTTGAAAACATAACCTAAAGATCCTGTAAATCAGTGGCGTACGGTGAGTGTTAATATTGGGTGTGCTATAAAAAATAAAAAAAAACGTACATTTTTTCATTTTTATTAGCCGAAGTTTTGGCATGCCTAAACTGCCTTACAGCTTTTTCCCATATATAAATAAATAAATAAACATCAAACCTAATCTAAAATATTATTATATAAAAATATCAAATTTCCAATAAACATAAAATTATAATGATTTATATATAAAATCTAATCTTCTTTCTTTAATCATAAATTTTTCTATCACACTGTCATAAAAAGTGCTCTTCTTTTTAATGTCCATAAGGATCCCTTTTTCTATTGAAATCAAGCTAAGGCCACATAGCCTTTCTTGGCCTTGGGTACTTCGATAACAATTATTAATTCGTTTCAGAGCAGAAAATGAACGTTCTGCTGAAGCAGTACTGCTTGGAAGAGTTAATATTAGTTTGCCTAATTTATCTATTTCCTGAAAACCTGACTCCAGATTATTTGTGTTCATAAATTGTACAAGCTCATGAACAGATTTCTCTGCAAATTCAGGCAAATGATAAAGAACAGCAAGCTCATTTTTTAAACTTATATAATCAAATAATGTTCCATAGAATTGTTGCAGTTTGGTAAGTAATTCATTTGGAAATTTTCCTTTATATTGCTCATATTTTTCTTTCTCCAGAAGGTGAAAATATTCCAATTTGGACATTGAAGAAAAACGGTTTTCAATTTGCTTACATATATTATCAACTATTGTATTAAATAGTTGGCTAAACGCGTGCTTTTCTTCAACAAGCAAATCATTACTCAGTCTTGGATAATTTTCTTCCGTTACATAAGAATCCCATAATGTTTCATAATTATTTTCCTGTTCATGTCTGAGTTGTTGCAAAATTTCGGTAACTTTCTTACAGCAATATAATATGTCAAAAGATTTGGATTGTAAAATGTTGTATAGCACATCAGTTTTTCCAAAAAGGTTTGAAAATATGTGGAGAAGTTTTCTTGTTTCAAAATCTTCCAAAAAGCTAAGAAAACCTCGTGCTTTTATTACAGTGTCGGGGTCCCATAATTCACAATTTTTCACGACGTCTCGAAAAAAGTCCGTAAATTCATTTCTGTATTTTTGCACTGTGTTACTTAACCGTGATGTGTAATTCCATCTTGTAGGTGTAACAGAAGGAAGTCTTCTAGCTACAAACTCTTGTAAAGCATTTATTCGTTTGGAAGATTTCGAAAAGAATGCAGACAATCCATTTAAAGTTTGAAAGAATGATTTGCACACTTTTATATTGGAAAGACCTTGTTGTAATGTTAAATTCAACATATGAGCATAGCAGTGTGTAAAAATGGCCAGTGGATAAACTTCGAGTACTTTGGCTTGCAAACCATTAATATGCCCACTCATTACACTCGCCCCATCATAAGTCTGTCCAACTAATTTTTCTTGAATTTGAAATTCTTCAATTATATTTACAACGTGGCAAAATAAGCCATCGGCTGTTTTATCAGAGCTAACGTCTGTAAAGCCAATAAACCGCTTTGTATATTCTCATTTATTGTCTTTATGCTTCATAAATAAATTGGGAAGAGGTGGACGTGGTTTGCCAATTTTGATGATCTTCAATTTAATTTCATAGCTTCTTTTTGAAAATGGATTATTCAAAATATCTTCAACAGTATTCTTCATCATTATTGGGGTAAATAAAAAAATATAATCTAGAATAGAAAATTAAGTATTGATCATATGTAAATAAGATAATAAACTATTTTACGCCAAAATATAAAAAATGAGTGACCTGTTATTGTGATATAATGTAATAAAAAAGCAGCGACGGACGCAAGAGTTTTTGAAATACGTGCACCAAATTCGAGACCAATTTTACTACTGAGCGCTGCCAGCCGACAGATCGACTTCAGCCGTTAAATCTCGGAACAATTTACTTTAGTCGGCCGCCGCACTCAAGGTCGGCGCGCCACATGAGTAATACATAGCGTGTCGGTCGCGCGGAAACTTTTAGAGCGACTGACAAATACCAATGCATACTATACACTGCATATTAAAATTTTATAATTTTGCATACTACTGTATGCAAAATGATGTCGCTTTATGCCCTAAATTTTCTAAATTTCTAAATTTATATTTTAGATGGTTTTGCGGGTGTGCGCCGCACACCTAGCACACCCTGAATATACGCCTCTGCTGTAAATTAAAAATTATTTGATAACTGAATAAACAAAGTTTAGTAAAATCCAGCTATTTTTTGTCGTTCTAGGGTTAAAAAACATATAAAAGACCTTGAAAATCGACAATATTTCGACTAATTATAAAAACATGTAGCTTTTTATAAATATTAAAGGGCGCAAAACACAGTTTTAAGGGTTCTAAAGTAGACTTAATGATCCTAAAAATGGAAAATAAATTGATTGCTTATTGAATAAAGTAAAGTAAAATCCAGCTTTTAATTGTCGTTATAGGGTTGAAAATCGTGCTAAAGACCTAAATTTTCACCATTAAGTTTACTCTCTTTAAAAAAAGTGGCATTTTAATTATATTAAACGGCACAAAACAATAATTTTAGGGTTTTAAAACACAATTTAAAGATCCTAAATATTAATAATAAATAATTTACATAATGAACAAAGTTTATTAAAATCCAGCTTTTTTTTGTCGTTCAAGGGTTAACAAACATATAAAAGACCTCAAAAATCATAAATATTTTTACTAAATATAAAAATAAGTAGCTTTTTATAAATATTGAAGGGTACAAAACACAGCTTTAAAGGTTTTAAAACACGACTTAATGATCCAAGAAATTGAAAATAAATTGATCGCTCATATAATAAATTATAGTAAAATCCAGTTTTATATTGTCGGAATAGGGTTAAAAAACGTACAGAAGACCTTTAAAATCAACAATATTTTTACTAATGAACGAAAAATGTAGCTTTTTATAAATGTTTTAAGGCACAAAACACTAATTTTAGGGTTTTAAAACAAGAATTTAAGACCTCAAAAATCAAAAATATTTTTAATATGTTTAAAAACATGAAGCCACTTAAAGATTTTTTTAGGCTCAACACACGAACTTGAAGGTCTAAATTAATAGTAACATACCTTGAAGATCATAGCCTATATAACGAAGTTTAGTAAAATCTTGCTTTTTATGTCGTTATAGGGTTGAAAATCGTGCAAAAGACCTTAAAAATCACATATAATTTCACTCACAATAAAAAAAAAGTAGCTTTTCAATAATATTAAAGGGCGCAAAACCATAATTCAAGGGTTTTAAAACACAGTTTTAAGGGTTCTAAAAGTAGACTTAATGATCCTAAAAATGGAAAATAAATTGATTGCTTATTGAATAAAGTACAGTAAAATCCAGCTTTTAATTGTCGTTATAGGGTTGAAAATCGTGCTAAAGACCTAAATTTTCACTAATAAGTTTACTCTCTTTAAATAAAGTGGCATTTTAATTATATTAAAAGGCACAAAACAATAATTTTAGGGTTTTAAAACACAATTTTAAGATCCTAAATATTAATAATAAATAATTTACATAATAAACAAAGTTTATTAAAATCCAGCTTTTTTTTGTCGTTCAAGGGTTAACAAACATATAAAAGACCTCAAAAATCATAAATATTTTTACTAAATATAAAAACAAGTAGCTTTTTGTCAATATTGAAGGGCACAAAACACAGCTTTAAGGGTTCTAAAACACGACTTAATGATCCAAGAAATTGAAAATAAATTGATCGCTCATATAATAAATTATAGTAAAATCCAGTTTTATATTGTCGGAATAGGGTTAAAAAACGTACAGAAGACCTTTAAAATCAACAATATTTTTACTAATGAACGAAAAATGTAGCTTTTTATAAATGTTTTAAGGCACAAAACACTAATTTTAGGGTTTTAAAACAAGAATTTAAGACCTCAAAAATCAAAAATATTTTTAATATGTTTAAAAACATGAAGCTACTTAAAGATTTTTTTAGGCTCAACACACGAACTTGAAGGTCTAAATTAATAGTAACATACCTTGAAGATCATAGCCTATATAACGAAGTTTAGTAAAATCTTGCTTTTTATGTCGTTATAGGGTTGAAAATCGTGCAAAAGACCTTAAAAATCACATATAATTTCACTCACTATAAAAAAAAAGTAGCTTTTCAATAATATTAAAGGGCGCAAAACCATAATTCAAGGGTTTTAAAACACAGTTTTAAGGGTTCTAAAAGTAGACTTAATGATCCTAAAAATGGAAAATAAATTGATTGCTTATTGAATAAAGTACAGTAAAATCCAGCTTTTAATTGTCGTTATAGGGTTGAAAATCGTGCTAAAGACCTAAATTTTCACTAATAAGTTTACTCTCTTTAAATAAAGTGGCATTTTAATTATATTAAAAGGCACAAAACAATAATTTTAGGGTTTTAAAACACAATTTTAAGATCCTAAATATTAATAATAAATAATTTACATAATAAACAAAGTTTATTAAAATCCAGCTTTTTTTTGTCGTTCAAGGGTTAACAAACATATAAAAGACCTCAAAAATCATAAATATTTTTACTAAATATAAAAACAAGTAGCTTTTTGTCAATATTGAAGGGCACAAAACACAGCTTTAAGGGTTCTAAAACACGACTTAATGATCCTAGAAATTGAAAATAAATTGATCGCTCATATAATAAATTATAGTAAAATCCAGTTTTATATTGTCGGAATAGGGTTAAAAAACGTACAGAAGACCTTTAAAATCAACAATATTTTTACTAATGAACGAAAAATGTAGCTTTTTATAAATGTTTTAAGGCACAAAACACTAATTTTAGGGTTTTAAAACAAGAATTTAAGACCTCAAAAATCAAAAATATTTTTAATATGTTTAAAAACATGAAGCTACTTAAAGATTTTTTTGGGCTCAACACACGAACTTGAAGGTCTAAATTGATAGTAACATACCTTGAAGATCATAGCCTATATAACGAAGTATAGTAAAATCTTGCTTTTTATGTCGTTATAGGGTTGAAAATCGTGCAAAAGACCTTAAAAATCACATATAATTTCACTCACTATAAAAAAAAAGTAGCTTTTCAATAATATTAAAGGGCGCAAAACAATAATTCAAGGGTTTTAAAAGACAATTTCAAGATCCTTAATATTAAAAATAAATTTAATACTTAATGAACAGAGTTTAATAAAATCCAGCTTTTTTTTGTCGTTCTAGGGATAAAAAACATATAAAAGACTTAAAAAATCGAAAATATTTCAACAAATTATAAGAACAAGTACCTTTTTATAAATATTTAAGTGCACAAAACCAAGATTTAATGGTTCTAAAAGACGACTTATTGATCTTAAAAATTGAAAATAAATTGATCGCTTATTAAATATAGTATAGTAAAATCCAGCTTTTTATTGTTGTTAATGGGTAGAAAAACGTGAAAAGACCATAAAAATCACCAATAATTTCACTAATTTTTAAAAAAAAGGGGCTTTTTTATAATGTTTTAGGGCACAAAACCAAAATTTTAGGGTTTGAAAACATAACCTAAAGATCCTGTAAATTAAAAATTATTTGATAACTGAATAAACAAAGTTTAGTAAAATCCAGCTATTTTTTTTCGTTCTAGGGTTAAAAAACATATAAAAGACCTTGAAAATCGACAATATTTCGACTAATTATAAAAACATGTAGCTTTTTATAATTATTAAAGGGCGCAAAACACAGTTTTAAGGATTCTAAAAGAAGACTTAATGATCCTAAAAATGGAAAATAAATTGATTGCTTATTGAATAAAGTAAAGTAAAATCCAGCTTTTAATTGTCGTTATAGGGTTGAAAATCGTGCTAAAGACCTAAATTTTCACCATTAAGTTTACTCTCTTTAAAAAAAGTGGCATTTTAATTATATTAAACGGCACAAAACAATAATTTTAGGGTTTTAAAACACAATTTTAAGATCCTAAATATTAATAATAAATAATTTACATAATGAACAAAGTTTATTAAAATCCAGCTTTTTTTTGTCGTTCAAGGGTTAACAAACATATAAAAGACCTCAAAAATCATAAATATTTTTACTAAATATAAAAACAAGTAGCTTTTTGTAAATATTGAAGGGCACAAAACACAGCTTTAAGGGTTCTAAAACACGACTTAATGATCCTAGAAATTGAAAATAAATTGATCGCTCATATAATAAATTATAGTAAAATCCAGTTTTATATTGTCGGAATAGGGTTAAAAAACGTACAGAAGATCTTTAAAATCAACAATATTTTTACTAATGAACGAAAAATGTAGCTTTTTATAAATGTTTTAAGGCACAAAACACTAATTTTAGGGTTTTAAAACAAGAATTTAAGACCTCAAAAATCAAAAATATTTTTAATATGTTTAAAAACATGAAGCTACTTAAAGATTTTTTTGGGCTCAACACACGAACTTGAAGGTCTAAATTGATAGTAACATACCTTGAAGATCATAGCCTATATAACGAAGTATAGTAAAATCTTGCTTTTTATGTCGTTATAGGGTTGAAAATCGTGCAAAAGACCTTAAAAATCACATATAATTTCACTCACTATAAAAAAAAAGTAGCTTTTCAATAATATTAAAGGGCGCAAAACAATAATTCAAGGGTTTTAAAACACAATTTCAAGATCCTGAATATTAAAAATAAATTTAATACTTAATGAACAGAGTTTAATAAAATCCAGCTTTTTTTTGTCGTTCTAGGGATAAAAAACATATAAAAGACTTAAAAAATCGATAATATTTCAACTAATTATAAGAACAAGTAGCTTTTTATAAATATTAAAGGGCACAAAACCAAGATTTAATGGTTCTAAAAAACGACTTATTGATCTTAAAAATTGAAAATAAATTGATCGCTTATTGAATATAGTATAGTAAAATCCAGCTTTTTATTGTTGTTAATGGGTTCAAAAACGTGCAACAGACCTAAAAATCAGCAATAATTTCACTAATTTTTAAAAAAAAGGGGCTTTTTAATAATGTTTTAGGGCACAAAACCAAAATTTTAGGGTTTGAAAACATAACCTAAAGATCCTGTAAATTAAAAATTATTTGATAACTGAATAAACAAAGTTTAGTAAAATCCAGCTATTTTTTGTCGTTCTAGGGTTAAAAAACATATAAAAGACCTTGAAAATCGACAATATTTCGACTAATTATAAAAACATGTAGCTTTTTATAAATATTAAAGGGCGCAAAACACAGTTTTAAGGGTTCTAAAAGTAGACTTAATGATCCTAAAAATGGAAAATAAATTGATTGCTTATTGAATAAAGTAAAGTAAAATCCAGCTTTTAATTGTCGTTATAGGGTTGAAAATCGTGCTAAAGACCTAAATTTTCACTAATAAGTTTACTCTCTTTAAAATAAGTGGCATTTTAATTATATTAAACGGCACAAAACAATAATTTTAGGGTTTTAAAACACAATTTTAAGATCCTAAATATTAATAATAAATAATTAACATAATAAACAAAGTTTATTAAAATCCAGCTTTTTTTTGTCGTTCAAGGGTTAACAAACATATAAAAGACCTCAAAAATCATAAATATTTTTACTAAATATAAAAACAAGTAGCTTTTTGTAAATATTGAAGGGCACAAAACACAGCTTTAAGGGTTCTAAAACACGACTTAATGATCCTAGAAATTGAAAATAAATTGATCGCTCATATAATAAATTATAGTAAAATCCAGTTTTATATTGTCGGAATAGGGTTAAAAAACGTACAGAAGACCTTTAAAATCAACAATATTTTTACTAATGAACGAAAAATGTAGCTTTTTATAAATGTTTTAAGGCACAAAACACTAATTTTAGGGTTTTAAAACAAGAATTTAAGACCTCAAAAATCAAAAATATTTTTAATATGTTTAAAAACATGAAGCTACTTAAAGATTTTTATAAATAGATAGTAACATACCTTGAAGATCATAGCCTATATAACGAAGTATAGTAAAATCTTGCTTTTTATGTCGTTATAGGGTTGAAAATCGTGCAAAAGACCTTAAAAATCACATATAATTTCACTCACTTTAAAAAAAAGTAGCTTTTCAATAATATTAAAGGGCGCAAAACAATAATTCAAGGGTTTTAAAACACAATTTCAAGATCATTAATATTAAAAATAAATTTAATACCTAATGAACAGAGTTTAATAAAATCCAGCTTTTTTTTGTCGTTCTAGGGATAAAAAACATATAAAAGACTTAAAAAATCGAAAATATTTCAACTAATTATAAGAACAAGTAGCTTTTTATAAATATTTAAGGGCACAAAACCAAGATTTAATGGTTCTAAAAGACTACTGATTAATCTTAAAAATTGAAAATAAATTGATCGCTTATTAAATATAGTATAGTAAAATCCAGCTTTTTATTGTTGTTAATGGGTAGAAAAACGTGCAAAAGACCTTAATTTTCTACAATAATTTCACTATCTTTAAAAAAAGTGGCATTTTAATTATATAAAACGGCACAAAACAATAATTTTAGGGTTTTAAAACACAATTTAAAGATCCTAAATATTAATAATAAATAATTTACATAATGAACAATGTTTAGCATTTCATTGTCGTTATAGAGTTAAAAAACTTTAAAAAGACCTTAATAATCAACAATATTTTTACTAATAATTAAAACATGTAGCTTTTTATAAATATTTTAGGGCACAAAACACAAATTTAAGGGTTCTAAAACACAACTTAAAGACCTCAAAATTACACATAAATTGATCGCCTGATGAACGAAGTATAGTAAACTCCAGCTTTTTTTGTCGTTCTAGGGCTAAAAAACGTATAAAATACCTCAAAAATCAACAATAATTTTAATAAATATAAAAACATGTAGCTTTTTATAAATAGATAAGGGCACAAAATACAATTATTAGGGTTTTAAAACACGACTTAATGATCTTAAAAATTGAAAATAAATTGGTCACTAATTTTACAAAGTATAGTAAAATTCAGCTTTTCATTGTCGTTATAGGGTTAAAAAAATGTGTACAAGACCTCAAAAACCAACAATAATTTTACTACTTATCAAAACATGTAGTTTCTTACAAATATTTAAGGGCACAAAACACAAATTTTAGGGTTCCTCAACACGAGTTAAAAACCTCAAAAATCGAAAATAATTTGATTAGGTATAAAAACATGTAGCTACTAAACATATTTTAGAACACAACACACAAACTTAAGGGTCTATAATGACAGTAAAAGACCTTGAATATCATCGCTTATTGAACAAAGTATAGTAAAATCCAGCTTTTTATGATCGTTATAGGGTTGAAAAACGTGTAAACGACCTCAAACATCAACAATAATCTACGCATTATCTAAACATGTACATTTTAATATTGCTAATTAAAACTAGTTTCTAGGTTGCTTCTAAAAATATATTTTAATATACTCTTATTTAATTTGGATATCTTAGAATTGAGTGTTTAAAAAATCTATTGAGATAATTTTATTAATATAACGGTAACAATATGATAATAATTAAACGAAACAATGAATTACCCAAACATTTGAAGGAAAAATAATAAATTTAATTTACTATATTTTTGGTATAAAATAAGAAATGTAATTGACGATATAAATTTAGCATTTTGCAACCAACCAGAAAATGGAGTTATAATCAAAATATTTTATATAATTCTTTGCTCACAATTAAGCCACCATCAAAGGAAAGCAAGTATTCTCAACGCAGGAACATTCACTACAAAAATAGAAAAGACAAATAGATCTGATTTTTATCTTAATGCCTCAATCACAAAAAAAACTAATTTTGCCTAGCAAAAATAAAATGTGTATTTTCTTATAATTTTCTAATTGCTGTTTAATACTTATTTTTTTCAAATATATGTACAATAAAATATTTATTTAGTAAAAAAATATTTAGTAAAAAAATATGTTCACTATGATTTTACTGATAAGCAAACAAAAGTGTTGTTTCCCTGTATTTTTTTGTCATGCTTCAATGTAATGCCCCTATTTTTACTTTAACTGCCTTTAGAAATTCTTTATGGGGCAGCTGGGCTTTGGATTGCATTTTTACTACCTACGGATGACTCTTACACATTACATATTATACAACGCTCTTTTACTTTTTTGACGTTACTACGCCCTAATCAAATGCCACCCAGGCTGTTCATACTTATATGTTCCTCAAAATAAACTGGACCATGGCACGTTAATGAAATGTGGACTGTTTCTGACAATGGTGACACTCAAGGATCTCTCTCTTAATAATCGCTTTGAGATAGGTTTGTAAGTAAACGTGTCAATAAGTTTTTAAGTCAGTTCCTAATTCAATTTACTTTATTCTCTGTGGTATTAGACTTTTAGATTCAATGACCTTTGGAGAAGCTTCAAGAGATCTTCACTTTACAAAAGTGAGCCAATCAATGAACGGGATAACAGATTGTCATTTCCCTAAAATGACTCGTGGCAGCTTAAACTCGTCTTTCCATTTTTATTAAGTCTTCGAAGCCAGCGGTTAATATACACCACTTTGTTATATAGTATTTTTCTCTTTGACTTTCTGGCAAGTACTGGCTGCGCGACTCACCCTTCATGTTGCCATTTTTGCGTATACCGTGAAACAAATCTTGTTATAGAGTTGCAATTCGAGGTTTTTGAATAATACATCTCTGTTTTCTGACAGGCGAGCTCCATCCGTCTCGATTCTGAGGATTTTTTCGCCTGCCAGACGTAGAAACGGCATGGTCCTGCTAGTCACTAAAACGACAACGTCATCTGCAAAGGAAACCATGCTTGCTTATTCAGGTATGGGAACTCTCACTCCTCAATTAAAAATAATTATTAATACAATTTATTTTGGTAATTTTAAATTACTATTGCATAATATCTATAAATGGCTAACTCCATAAATATTTTTTAACAACAACGATAAGTGCGTGCCGCCTATCGTATTTGTCGTATTTGATGATTTAATTTAAATCAGATTTATCATAAATTATTTTTTGATTAATTATTAGTTAATGCCTTGAGATAGTCCAAATTTTTAAACGTATTTTAGATGTTTTTCAAATAAAATCTCTTTTTATACGTTTAACTTGAATTACTGGAATAAAGCATTAAATTTGAGGTGTCAAACATTCACCTTTCACCTGAGACTGTCCTAACTTTCTCTGGCACGATTCTCTCTCTGAGGGACCTTGCTAACTTGTCGATTCTCCGTTTTTTGAGACCTATGCCGTCCGGATGTTGAACTTTTAACTCCAAATTAAGTTTAGCCACCTTTTCCGGAACAGAAAAAATATTATTTTCATTTTCGTCATGTACTCTAAGGTTGGTCATTCGTGTCACGTTACGCATCTTTCTAATTTCATCCGCTCGGCACGTGTCCGGTCCCTTTGTGGTATTTTGCTTCTTCTTAAGCACCATAACATAGCTTGGCCCTCGACCCTAAGACGCCCATTACTTAGCCGTGGGCCTTTTTGCCCTTTTGACTCCGCCGCTATTGCTATTGTGGCCACGTTTTTCCCCTCTACTTTTGGGACTGTTCAATTTTCACTTATTTCATAAATGTAATAATAATACAAAAAAATATGTAACGCCGTAAGTAAATAACGAATTCTCGCGACGTTTCGCTTTTGTGGGTAAAGTTTCCGATTCGACTGGATGAGGTTCTTGTGTTTGCGTCAGCAACGTTTGTCACATGTCCGTTAAATTGATTTGTTGACTGGAGAGATGAAATTCGTGACGATAGGTCGTATTGTACGATGGAATGTAGATATTTACGTGTATACAAACATAAATGTATCTGACTGCACGTTTGATAATAAAAAACATTTGGAATGCAATAAACTACTGAATATGTTGTTAAATACAAATAAACGAACAAGGGTGGATTCACGGCTGTAATGTTTATATATTTCACAAAGGCATTTGACCCAGTTGACCACTCAATACGTCAACAAAAAATTAAAAACACTAAAACAACTGTTTGATTGGATTGTCACCTTTGATTGTTATGAAAAACCATAACTTCGCCATTCGTTGTATAGACTATGTATAATTATTTGTGTATTGTTAATATATTTTTCACTAAAGCAAAAACAAATTGCATGAATTATCACTATAAAAATTTAATTCAGCAACTACAAGCTTTTAATATGATCATTTTTACGATCAATGAGTACATTTTTAATGCTGCTGTTTGAACAGTTTAAACTGTGTACCATTAACCGTCTTACGTTTGAATTTCAACTTTGATATTTATTCAGTTAATATATAAAGCACCTATATAATTATTTTTACTTTTAATCAAATTATTTTTCAGCATCTACGTTTCTCGATGAACGAATACTCATTGAACTCCAAATTGCGTTGAATCATTTGTATTTTTGTTACTTTTTATTACGATAGACAAACCAGTAGTGTGCGTTTGTGGAATAATTCGCGCCGATTTTATGAAACGAACGGCTACACGCTGAACAATGAGCTTTTATTTGGAAAGTTCATTTGACCCGCGCACAATGAGTTGAAAAGCTCGCCGGCGCTGGACAAATAAATTCCCTTGTCGCCTTTATTCCTGGATTAATATTTCTACGACGAGGGTGTTTGGGCTTGTTTTGTTTTTAATTGATTATTGATGTTTATTGGACAATGGCAATGGTTCAATTCACAAACGTCCGCACATTAGGCTGATGTTAAAAGTAAGATATTAATAACTAGATTATAAATAAATTGTATTATGAAAATGTGTTTTAATTAACAAACTGGTATAATTTACTAAAACATCAAAAACAGTATGCCAAGCCTTTCACTGTTACTGTAAATTAATCATATATACTCAAGTAGCTTATCTTGATAACAGTTTTTGCGAAACCTTTTATAAATTTGATGCGAGCCGCTTTGAGATACTGTAAGCGCTGATATTTCAAAAAACTATAATATGTCAAGAAATAATGTCAATGTCAAATTTGAACTTTTTTGCATTTTGTTAAATTAATTTTTTTTTGTAATTACATATTAAAAAAAATTAGTAGAAAAATAGGTTTATTATCTATTGTAGATTAAGAAATATATTAAGTATAAATACAAAAAAAAAATTTCACAATAGTATAATATTGCCCCATTTTAATTATTGTGCAACACTATTAAATATGTTAAATAAATTAGATAAACAAATGTTGCAAAAATTACAAAATAGGGCAATGAGAGTAATTTTAAATAAAAATAGATTAACTAATTGTAAAAGTATGATT
The DNA here is from genome assembly GCF_051122295.1 of Plectrocnemia conspersa. NCBI lineage: Eukaryota > Metazoa > Arthropoda > Insecta > Trichoptera > Polycentropodidae > Plectrocnemia > Plectrocnemia conspersa. The sequence goes on from NW_028277167.1 coordinate 19,009,266, forward strand.
GATAGATTAGAATGGTTGAATGTTTAAGAAATATTGAGTATGAATGTTTTAGTATTTATATATAAGTTATAAAATAATATTTTACCAAAATATTTTAATAAGTATTTAATAAGAAATATAGATGTACATAAACATAATACTAGAAATAGAGAAAATTTAAAGATAATTAAGTATAAGAAAACGAGTACGGCTAGGGGAATTATGTACGGAGGTTTTGATTTATGTAATAGTCTTCCAAGAGAAATCCGAAACAGCAAAAATATAACGGGTTTCATAAATGGAATAAAAAAACACCTTCGTACATATAGAAATAAATTATAATATTAAGACTTTATTATTGTATATTTTTATTTTTTTCTTTCTGTTATGTATTTTTTATATATTTTTATATATGTTTACTAAATTTGTTAGATGTAAAGATTAGCTATTAAGCTAAATAAATTAATAAAATAAATAATAAATATGCAACAATTTCAAGTTGTACAGAATGGCTGGCGAAAGTGAAAATCATTGTTGTTTACTATTTAGGCAAATTCAATAATGTTGAAAAGTCAGAGCAAAACCTTTCTCTGGATGAGGGAATGATTCCATGGTTAGGTAGACTTATTTTTCGGGTATTTATTCCTTAACCAAATAAGGAATGTTGAATAATCAGATACCGGTTATATTTGTAATTTTAAATTATACACCGGAAATGCAGGAAGATTAGTAAACACGGCGATGAAAGTACTAAGCCTATATCTGGATTAGTGGCACAGTGTTTATGGTGAATATTTTTAAAATAACGTTTTACTCGCAAAACTTTGTGGAACAATCCGGAAAAATAGGGCTCTGCCAGAATCTCAGATGAACAATGGCAGAAAAGGTGAAACGCTTATTAAAATTTGAAAAATAAATAAGAAAAAAGATTTTGGCATAATATTTACCCTTCATAACAGCCAGATGATAGACACGGAGAAAAAAACCAGAACGACTAGTCTTACAATATTTATATAAGCCTCAATGCACAATATAATGTTCTGTAATAAATATACGAGGTGTTGATCGCGCCGATCGATACCTAGTTACCTAATATTTCGAAAAACAATAGAATAAACAAAAGAAGTTGTTTTTTTATTTATATCAATGCGCATTGTTTATTCGTTCAGTGTCTATCAAAATTTGAATCGTAACAGCTAAATTAAATTCAAAAATTTTCTTTTGTGTAAGGCTAAAGGATGGATGCGGAATTCAGTAAAATCTATCGATTCTGAAGACATTCTACCAGTTTCTACCACATCTTACCGTGCCCCTGCTGTCGATCTACCAGAAATGCTTTCGGATAAGCATAAAAACGATCAGCCAATAAAGTGTAGAGAAATATGCGGCAAGAAAATGTTTGTTCTGCATATGGAATGAGGAAACAGCATACATGTGCAGAAGTTGTAAAATTCTTCTTCATATTGACGAATGTTTTTAAACGTATCAAAAAATATTAAAATAGATAAAACAGTGTAAATAATAAAAAAATATAATTAGTGATACAGTGTGGTTTATAAGTGTAATGGTGAAAATTATTGTGTGTGTGTGACAGTTGTAAGCAGAAAAAGAAGACGCCGATTTGGTGAGTGCAAATAATAATATATTATAAACGGATATTTTTTATAAATCGTTAAACAAAAATTTGCAAAAGTATTTAAACATACATATTATTAAATTATAAATAACTAGTTTGTAAAAATTGCAATGATTTTCAATTTACACAATATATTGGAAATGAAAAATACATATTTATTCGTTAATGATTTTATTCCTCAGAGATTCTTTTAAGTGCAATTATAATATTTTTTCGATTATTTTACAATTAAATAATACGGAGATAATTAATTCGAATTTTAGCTGTTTTTATGTGGTTTTTTAATCCATTATTCATTGCGGTTTTCCAAATGGTGAGGAAATTTGAAAATAACACCCGGTAAAAATGTTCGCGAGTTAATTGATCTTTAATTATTGTGTTACCTAATTTATTTACATATACAGCATTTTAGCTTGAAAAATTTTGTTAATTGTTGTACTATCAACCAGGATGTTTCGATTTCTTCAACGACAATTTGACCCTGAAATTTATTTCTGTTTAAAAAGCGTAAAATAAAATATTCTTTTTTAGATTAAATAAATAATTATGAAGCATACATTTCATAAAAAAATTCATATGCTCCAAAAAGGCGACGTCTCATTGCATTGCTTCGTAATGGGATAAGGCGTTTTTTTACAAGAAAGTTCGGAGTAAAATATATTTTTTTTTTTTTATAGTACGTAGAAATAGTATACTACCATCTCTAATTATCATATAGAGGCTAACTTTTTGGTATCCTAGTATTTTTTTAATAAAATAAAACGCATGACGCAGGACTCATGCCTGAGTTCACGGCCACTAAACAATGTTCAATCAAGTCCTAGGGCGTTAAATTGTTAATTAAGTTTACTATGTACTACATTGTATTCTAAGTATTATTACTATATTATCTTAATCCATATGTCAGATTCTCAAAATCTTATATAAAAAGTACATATAAAAACTATTAATTTAATTATTTTACTGTTGTTATAGTTTAAAACTGATTGCAATCGACATTTATTCCCCTACCAAAAAAATGCAAACTTGTGCATCAACTTCAGACTTATCTCTTCCGCATGCAATCGCTACTTGTTTACAATTGTTTCATAGATTTTAAAAAAACATTTGATAGCATAAAACAGATATGTGAGATTTCCCAAAAATCTGTATTTGAAGTAATAAGTATTGAGAGAGATCAAACCGAAAATATTCTAATACAGAAAGGTGTCAGACATGGATGTGTTATTATTTTTATTTTTTTAATGTATACTCCTAAAGCATATTCAAATACAAACATGAATAAAAATCGTAAAGAAGATAATTAATAACATTCGTTATGCAGATAACACGGTAATCTTTGAAGAACCATATTGTTATTCACTCATTGTTTACGCAAGTTTTATCTTTATTCAAATGATAAAGTTTAACTCTGATTTTTATGCATAGATTAACTAAATATTGTTAATTTTATACAATTTTTTCAAAAGGATTTTTTCTGTTGCACACATTGCGCAAAAGCAAACATGCTACCGTTTTGAGGCACACTGGTTGGAAGTACTACCTTAAGCGGAGAGTTTAAAATAGCGCAGATGATAAATAAGATATGAATTAAAGACCGCTATGAAACTTTGCTTTTTTACGCTTCTTCTTAATCGGCAATTTGTTCCCGCTGCTTCCTTCCATTTTATTTACGCGTTTGCTCATATCGTGGCCCAGTTGGCTTCCGTCAGCTCAGAAGCCAGTTAATTAAGGATAAAAGATATCAAATTAACTTGATCGCCGGCTCGCGTGCCAGCGCTACATTCCTCTGGGGGCATTAACAAGAGCTATGTTGACACAGGCATTGGATGAACGAGAATAAATCCACCATAATAATTAGCACTTGCAAAAAGATAAGCAAACACCCTCGCAGAGGGAAACTCGCGAGGCAACTTGCGCAAACACGCTCCGTTCGTATATGAGGCCACGTACGCACGACACTTTGCTTTGGGCTTTGTCTCCAGCGAAACTCGAACCCGACACTCTTCCTTAATCCCTTTATCAATGGCGACAATCCGCCCGCGACTCTCATTCAAATTAAACCGAGGCCCAACTTTTGCGACTTAATTGCGACGTCGGATACACTTGTTTGCCGGTACTGTTTTTGTGTACACACAGATGTTGTGTGTGATAATGGAAATGCGGTTCATGATGGGCTTTGAAATGATTACTTATGTGAAATATCTTTGGCATCAAATTTAAAAAAAAATAATTAAATAGTACACATAAACATTTTTCCGCAGAAGTTCGTTGAATTGTATATTAAGACTCCTATAAAAAGCGTTGTAATATAAAAACGGATTCTTACTAAATAATTTTTAATTGAAGTCATTTAGTTATGATCCATTATTTCAAGAACATTTTCAAAAAATTTTCAATTGAAATAAAATATTTAGTTATTCCAATTTAAGAATTCTGTGACTTAAGGTGTCTGAATAACCGATAGATCAGTAAAGTAAAATACGTTCTTCATAAAAAAAACCGGGAATCTTGGAAGATTTTCCGCAGACATCGTTTACGTGTAGAGAGAACCTTCACTTGCTCTCAAAAGTGATTACGAGATCTTTAGTGAAAGTTTCTCTAGCTAGAACGTTCTCACCAAGATCGTAGAAAAAAGCTTGTGGCGAGCAAGGATTGATCGATCTTCATCTTTATTAAGAATCTAAATCACTGTTTAGAGAAAGAGTCCGTAACAGATCGAATGCATCTAAACAATTTGAATTAATCTGCATACAGAAAAAAACTTCAATTTAAATCGTTAATAAATAACGTGAAGAGCAGAGAGCCCAGGTTGAACCATTAACGAACTGTCTACGATCACTCAAATAATTCGAGAATACCCGAGTTAAATCATTAGAAGTCCAACTAATAACTATATTTTTGGAGGCTATTTTAAAATCTGCATATAATATGACTATTTTTATTATCTCATCGAGAGATATTGTCACTGTTTTGGTGAAAATAAAATAGTTAGTCCGACATGGCATGTCAAAATTGATCAAAGACGTATCTATGTATAATTAGTAGCTGATAACACTGTTTCTTAATGCACAAATTGTCATCTTTTTATGCATTTGTGCATTTACAAATATCAGGAAATGATGACAAATTGAGAATTAGAGCAAAAATATTCCTCGAAAAGAGAACGGAAATATTGTGTGAAACTGGCAGCAATATTTTGTGTAAAGTCTAAAGTATGTCTATCTAAGTTTATCTCTTTTTCGTCGAATGAGCAGTGCGTTAAGTGTTAATAAGTTAGTAATAATATTGTAATAATTGCGATGTTAAGATATCATCAAACACTTAATGCGCGCTCCTAATGACCGAAATTCCTCGAGAGCAGGCGGATATCCTGATCTATTCTATAATATAAGATAATCTCGGCAATAAACCATACAAAATATAACACGTCGAGCACTCAAGTATGCTTTCGAGTAAAGCACTGGTAGAATGCACAAGTGTTTTATTGGAAGATTACATTAAATTATTTTAAAGAAGAACTTAGTTTGTTTAAAGCTGCATCAGACATTTTTAAAATATTATTGCAGACGCGCAATAAATCAGTGCCCAAAGACTTCAAGGCAAGCCAAATTAAAAACTTTTTTCAGCGCACTAGCCAATGCCACTCGGCAAGACTCATTCAAGATTAATCCCCGAAGTAACTTAAATGCACTTCCGATCGCCGAGCATTGGCCACGGTCCAATTTCTTATCATGCGGGAAATTGCTTTGTCCACCTAGCAATTTGGCATTTTGCAAAACTCTCGGATCGTTAGCCTAATTTACATGGGCGTGGGTTCTGAGGATATAAATCACTCTGGCTGGCTGACTGCTGTGCATTTCGTTGCGTCTTTGCAAATAACGCTAAATTGTAAATGGGACCTCGCTATTGGTCGATAGTAAATACTGGGTTGGATATGAACCAATGAACTGTCAAATTTTGCTTCCATCTACTTATAGAACGGACTTTAATAGTTAATTGGTACTGAACGATGATACGTGAAGCGCGTTCGAGAATACGGCTTAAATTAACATAAAGTGAGCCAAAGAGGCAAAATAAAGCAACAGGTTCAAGGGGTCACAAAATTAAAAAATAAGGAAGTATTGTAAATTATGCTGAAAAATATATTAATTCATGAAACAAAAATTAAAAAATAATAATATTGTACCTACTGATTGCAATCGATGTTAAGAAAAAACAAGATCATGCAAATCCCTAACTTTATTAGAGCTTTACTAAAATCTTCTACGTATTTTTTAAACAAACAGACATTATTAATAATTTTATACGTTCATTTAAAAATAAACTTAACATTTAATTAGCATTTAGACGAAAACAAACATCGAAATTTAAAGGCAAGAATATATTTATTTTTTTAGTCCCCACAGAAGTAAAAATGACTTGAAAGAGATGTGCTTCTATTACGATCAATATTATGTTGCAATATTATGTGATGTGATATAAAAATAACTGAAAAAACCTTAACTTAAATGCTAAAATGTTTTATTATATGAAATAATTAAAAACAAAAAGCTAGTTATAAAGGTCTTTAGTTTATAAAAAGAGCAGCCTGTATATTTAAAAAAAAATACATTTATCTTGAATAAATAAATACAATGTATACATTATACACACATATGTATATAAATATTTGCACGCGACAGATTTTTTCCGTACACATTTTAGAATGCAAGCTGACAAAGATAAATTTTTCGAGCTGGTGGGTGAAAAATTTGTCACCCTTCCGTATTCTGTCACGAATTTTCCTAGTGAAATATATACACACCGCTGACAGGTTGTGTCATCTAAAAATATAATAAATTTACCCACATATGTTTGTATTATATATGATACATAATGTATATACGCTTGAATTGAAGTTCTCTTTGAAATTTCATAACGTACACGCAAATCCCTAATGGAATATCAAAGTCAAATTTAATTACACATCGGAGCGAACGTGTGAAACTATCACTACCTAATTTAATAATTCGGACAGATCTTGCCTACGACTGAATTAACTTATTATAATTAGTGCTAAAGGCGCTGTTTAAAAGATCGAGGTAAACTCGACTTTGTGCTGTTCACTTTAATAATTAAAAAATATAATTTTAATGGGGTAAATGTTGTTTGAATGTCGTCTGATTGTTTTATAAATAAAACTCATGCGTCGTTAAACCCTATCGTTCGTCCACGTAAAGTTGCTTTTACCGACGTCTTTTAGCTGCTTGTTCGAAACCATTAAATAGCGCCTTCCTTGACGATGGCTGGATTTGATGGGCCAGATTAAAGCTGGAAGACAGCTCTAAACTCAAACGAGGAAAAGTTAATTCGCCCATCATGACATTTTAACGTGACAACATCTATCGGGGTTTTGCTACGAGTACATATAAAGTCAAATAATGTGCATTTAATAACCTATAAAATTCGCATTCTATGCTTTTGTATGTATATTTAAAATTAAATAGATCCGACTAAATATTTAACAATGATAAACAATAAACCAAAACTTATTACGTTTACTCTGAACGTCACAACACCTCTCATATAAAAATGTTGGTACTCGTAGATAGTTTATTATTCACTTTATAATAATATCATTAAAAACCCTCTATTATATTTAAGTATTTATATAAAAAACCGAAAAAATTATATTAATCAATCTTAATAAATGCTTAAAAATAAAATATAGCCCTTCTTATCTATATTTAAGTCAAGATAATTCTTCGGAAGCGCTGTTATTGGGCGCTTACCGAGCTGCATAAATAATGCAAGGGTAAAGCTTTTAAGATTTTTCTCGGTCGTCCTGATCCGGAGAGCTTTCATTCCGTAATCCGTGACGTCACGACCGACTCAAAATTGAAATTTTACCAAGTTTTTACCCTTCATAAAATACCTGAATACGGCAAAGTTTTTACGCCCCGGCCGTAAAGTCGCGGGTTTTTGGCTCGCGACTCTCTTCTGAACACTTTTTGCTTGCTCGAGGGCTCTCATTTCAAATATTTACATATACCGATATTGAGATTTGAACCCGTTCGGCAGCTGCTGAAACATTCATATTTCATGACTTCTTGTCTTCTTTTCAAGGCTGGCGTTTTATCATTTCGCGCTTGGCAAAAGTTTAATTGATAAGTTGGACTTTGTTACAGAGAGAAGTTATGTGCGTATGTTTTATATAGAAATGGTGAATTTGGGATATTGTTGGTACGTTGCTCATTAAATATTCATTGGAGACTCTTAAAGAACTTTCTATAAAATTAATATTTTATCTTAATGATTTAACTTTTCAATGATTAAATAAATAGAAGAGTTTGTCTTAAGACGTACAAACAATAAAAAAAACTTATATGTGATAATTTTCATTTTTGCCTGAGATTATAAAAATATTTTTTTTCAGCCTCTCTTGCGTCTTCGAGTGAAGTTTTTAGCTAATCGTTATTGCTGTATTTTTGTACCAAATCAGAGACTTTATCTAAATTTAAGACTAATTTTAAGACTCTAAAATAATATGCGAGCTTCGTCTTTCATATTTCATTGAAGATTCTTTATTTTTCATGAAAGCTTAGACTGCTGATATATGTACATACATATATGCTTATGGAATTCCAATTTATGCTCTCTATTTTTAATATCAATATAGATGTCAGCTTCATTAATTTAGATCACGGAGTTTCGATATAATTCGTCTAAATATTTTTGGCATCATCAGAAGATTTTTATTTTTACATCGCACAGATAGTTTTAAAACTCGCACTCTCACTAATTTATTGGTTTTCATGTCAAAAACACTGTAGTTAAGATTATTAACTATTTTTTTTCTGCCCCGCGGATAGAAGCGTACTGAAAAAATATTCGATCATGGTGTTGATTATGTTCCTGATGATGCCAAAAATATTTTTGCGAAATCGAGATATGTCACATAAATATAATATAATAAAAAACTTCAGTTATTAAATGTCACCTTGCGTTATTACCAAGTATATATTCGTATATTTCCTGAAATAAGTGTTGCTCTTGCCCTATCTCATTAGGAAAAAATATATGTTAGCATTTCACTTCCTTTTTCATATTATACACAGTACATGGGATATTTTTTACATCAAACACATTTAATGTGCTCATGTATTTTTTCGGCACTCGCATGTAACTAAAAGCTGCTTATAAACATGTACAAGCGTATAATACTCTCGCAATACGTGTGCTCCGCAAAATGTACCATATTTGTTTAGCGCACGTTGTGCAAAAGTAGCGCCAGCAGTTTTTGTCAGATTTTGTATGAGACATTTGTAAAAAGCACAAGGGTGGGGTAAGGAATTTCGCATGTCTAGAATGTGTCGAGGAAATGTTTGCTAGTTGACTCGTTTGAAGCGATTTATTATACCGGTATTCATGCTAAAATATCGTGAAAGATTTCTCTAGGCTACGGTCTGGATGCAGTATGGTTGACTTTGCCGGCGACAAAATGGGGGAAATGGGGCGTGATGAACCGCATGCCCTCGTAGACGTCGGCGAACTTTTGAAATTCTTTATTTGAGGAATTAACATATTTTGATGAAAAATCGGAGCGGTCGTAAAGAGACGTGCCATTAAAATTATTGGAGAGATTTTTGCTTTGATTTTGTTTATGTGAAGTATATGTAAATATACAATAATGAAAATAATAATAATATTGCAAGTAAAAACATAGTTTTAATGCCAAATCTATTTGTTCAACAATAAGTTTAAACCATTAACCATATACAGAAATATAATTTAACAGCATTAATACAGTTTGCAAATTATAAATATATATTTCTGTTTATACATAGATAAAAAACGCAACATTGTTTTTATAATTAGCTAGACTGTAACTCTGATTTTAAAAATATTTTTAAAATAAACGCTTTTTTATCAAAAAATCATTGAATTAGTAATCTGTTTCTATAAAAACATATAAATAAATGTTTTTAGAATTATTTTAAATGAATTAAAGGCAATATTTTTCATATTATAATATATAACTGTTAAAAGTATTGGATCAATAATAAGTCGACAAACCAGATATTTATAGTTTTAAATTTATGTTGATACTTTAAGGGTCTTTCTTTGTTGACATGCCCAAGCTTAATGTCTTAAACATAATTTATGATATTTAAAATATATTATTTTATCAAAATTCAAAACAAATTTACAGAGAAGTCTTGCTGAATTTAGTTATAAATAGTAATGAATAAATAAATATACTTTTTTGTAAGAAACTAAATATATAAATTTAGGTAATAACTTATATTGATTATTTAATTCTATATATGTATACCATTTTAAAATCATTTGTAAGATTATATAAAATAAATAATACATTGATTGTGCAGATATATTAAACTACAATTACCAAAAACAATATTTAAAAAGCACCGTAGCACAAAAAAATTCAGACTTCACTGTTCACAAATAACAGGTAGCGAAATCAACAAAATTATACCCACCGTTACAACGTGTAATCAAATAACTAAATATAATAAAAACATCCGCCCCAAGTAAAACATATTTTTGCTACTTTTAAACCAATCTACGATTTAACGGAAATTTCATTCACAAGCTAAATCAGCTGTATTCAATGACATATAAATAGGAAAAAAGTGTATCAAAAATTTTCTTAAATATTTTGTATACAAAACACAAATTTAAAATAATAATCAAAAGTAGAAAAAATAATATTAAATATTAGTTTTAATGCTATTTACACAAATAGGCCGTAATTTCTAGCAGCACTCCGTCTCGACAACTTGCAAACTGACTTATATTAGTATTGTATACTTTTATGCATTTTATAATCAAATAAATTGAAAAAATCATTATTTAACAACTGTATTTTTACATGTTACTATCACGTATTATTCGAAAAAATATTTTTATAAACACTATTTATAAGATAAACACCCATTTTTATCACAGTGCGTTCCCATCCACATAAATCCACCAATAACAAACCGGATAGCACACAACAATGACAAAATTTAGCATCCATCGCCCTGATATAGGTGTACTTAAAAAGAACGACTCCCGTAGCGCTATTCCATCAGAAAAATATACCATCCTTTGCGTTGTATAAGGTGCGCGATAAAATGATACGTTATGTTTATTGCGTTATTACGTAACCGGTGCAATCAAGATCTAAGCACTCGCCTTGTCTTGACCGCTCTAGACATTCCGCTAAAGGATAAGGTGAACCCACACGAAGAGTGTTGGACCTCCATGCGAATGCTATCCCTAATGGGGCAATAAGTTCTTCAGATAACTTCCATTCACGGGTCCAGCAGACGTGTACCCCTTATCACCAAACTTGGTCCCACACGTAATAGTGTCCAAGAAATTCGATAGAGAAACTCGTGATTTTGAAATATAAACGGGTGATAAGGTGAAACATTGTGATGCTGTTGCAGCCACAATATGATAATTTTTAATAAAAATTAACTATATTAAAGCTACAACTATAACTTATTAAATTGAAAGAACTTAATCATTAACAACATAATTTCAATAATTATGTCGATATCATTGACTTTTCAGCAATATTTAGATATTTAACTGCCCATGAACTATTATAATAGTCCATTGAAAATATATTTTTTGTTTCTATCATTCCGTCTAAAGTCCGCTCCAGCTAGCTGGGCATAATGTAGAGATATTCTACCCGTAATATATTTTCCCTCGAATACTATCGGATGTTTTAATGTGGAAAAGTTTTCACCAGGAAAATTCAACTCAGGGATGGTAAGTTGCCTCTCTGCGCTGTAAAGTAGATGGATTATTTCCATTATATTTCATAAAATAATTTAATAGCAATGTTTGTACTTAAGTACCTTTTCACTATGCATAGTAAAATATAGTATAATAATTTATTGCATATATATTAATATATATGTATATACAAAAATATATCTTATTTTGAATATATGATTTATTAAATTTAATTAATAATATAAGATAAAAGCAAATCTTTTACTTTAAACTTTAAATTATTTTGATTTATAACTGATACATATATACAAAGAGAAAAGGAAAAGATTGAAATGGGGGATTGGGATGAAAGTAATTATATTTATTCACGGTCGAAGTGAACTACTCAACACAATTTGGACAAGATAGCGTTCAATATATTTTATTTTTTAAAGACGAGCTTTTGATATTTTAGGAATGGATTAGGTGTGTTTTGATTTAAGATTCTAGAGTTTATACTAATTTATATTAGTACAAATGGAAGGTATAGATTGCTTATGTTTTGAGTAGTGTTCTAAAGATTAGCTTCGAAAAAGTATTTGAATAGATAAAAAAACTGTATCAATGATCATTAATGATAATGAACATTTGCAACGCTGTAAGATCTGTTCGATTTATATTTTTTTGCACAAGTTAAGATTTAACCAATATATTTAAAATGTTACTTAAGTGTCAGTATCGAGTGACTTTGTCGAATGCCGAATTGGCAAAAATGTTGTACCAGGCAGTTGAGTCCCATATAGATTTTTTTACATTGTTTGTTGTAAAAGTAAGTCTCTCCTTTTCTTTCAGCATATTTATTGTTTGATCTCCCATAGTAATCAAGTGTCAAGCCTGAGTAAATAGAAATTATGCTTTTTTCGACCAATTGGGTCGTCATGTCAATTTCCACCACTTTTAAGCATATATGATAGTTTATAAACAAAACTATTAAGGACATATATACGGGTAACGAAAAATTAAATTATGAAAATGCTATACCATGGTTTAGCGCAATAATATATATTGTACAATGCTTGAGGGTAAACAGTTAAGAAGTTTTGTTTACGGTGATTATTAATAATTATTTTCGATAGTCTTTCGTGATTATAGTAACTGTGGTAACTTAAAAATAATTAATAATTAAAATTAAGTAGTATGCTAAGTATATACCACACACTATAAGTAAGAACTATATAAAATGAAATTTCTGAATTTACGAGCATATTTTATATATTATATTTTTTTGTTGATGATATATAGCATGGTTTCCCAAACTATGTTCCGTGGAACACTGGTGTTCCGCGGATCCAAAATATGTGTTCCGCGGAGCCTAAATAGATATTTCACAAAAATTTAGAGTAGATTAAAAAAATTGTTAGTCTTGCTAATACATAAAAATTGTTCATAAATCTGATAAAAAAGCTTGAAAATATGTGTTAAATATTCAACATTGATGTGTATCAAATCTGGAGGGAAAAGTTTCATAAGTCGGTGTTGTTTTTTTTAACTTTAAAATTTTATCCTATTTAAACAATATTTTTATTGTTAATTAATCACACGATATTAGTGCTTGTTATACGAATTTTATTTATGTGACTAGATATGCTACTAGCAGTCACTGTATTTTGCATAGGCATGCACTGTTGACTAAAAAAATTTCCACAAATTTAAAAAATGTTATGAAGTAGCCGTGAAAATGATAAACTATGTAAAATCTAGACCACTTCAATCCAGATTATTTAAAATTTTGTGCGATGAAATGGGTAGTGAACATGAAGCACTTTTATTACATACTGAAGTGAGATGGCTATCCAGAGGAAAAGTACTATTAAGACTTTATGAACTTCGAAATGAATTATTAGTCTTCTTGAAAGCAAAAAATAATTTGCAACATCATTTTATAATTTTTTTAACAAATCCTTCCTGGTTGATACATCTGCATATCTGGCGGATATTTTTACAAAGTGAAATGATGTTAACTTATAATTACAAGAAAAAAGTATTACAATTTTTAATATGAGAGATAAAATTGAATCTTTTGATAAAAAAATACAATTTCAGATTTTATCGGTTGAATCTAATAATTTTGATTGTTTTCCTGTGTTGGATATGAATGTTTAAATGAATTGAATTTTCAAGTAGATAAAAAAGTTTGACAAGTATTTTTAGAACACTTATATTACTTGAAAATAACTCTTTCGGAGTATTTTCCGAAAACTAGTAAGGACGATTCCTGGGTTCGGAATCCATTTTCCGTGACAGTAAAACCAGTGGGCTTAAGGGATTATGAGAATTAAGTTAATGACTCTGATTTGAAACAAAAATATCAGCCATTAAATGATTTCTGGGCGAGTCTGACTGAAGAGTTCCCCAAGGTGTCAAAACAAGCTCTGGTTTGTTTACTTCCGTTTTCCACGACGTATTTATGCGAAGTGGAATTTTTTAAGTATATTGCAACAAAAACAAAATACAGAAATAGACTCCACGCCACTGCAGATATGAAAATACAACTAACCAAAATTGTGCCTGATATAAAAAAAAATTATTTAAGAACCCAAAATCATCAGTCATTAGGAGTTTTATTTATTTGTATTTTTATGTTTATTAAATAAATTTAATAACATTTCTTTAATAACATGTTTTATTTTATTATGAATTACTCAGCGTAAAAAATAAGCTAAGTGTTCCGCCAAAATTTTTGGATTTGCCAAGTGTTCCGTCGCTGAAAAAGTTTGGGAAGGCCTGATATATAGTATGTGCTAGTCTTATTTTCTACTCCATTAAAATATTATTTATCGAATTAAATTGGTTATTATTTTTATAATAATAATTAGTAATTTAACCTTTATACAGACATTTTGTTAAATACATTAAAAAAGAGTATACTTTTATTTCATTTTAATGATTTAAAGTCAAGCTTTAATATATAAAAGTATAGAATAAACTTATTTTCTAATAAATCTATATTATTAGTATGCATTAAATAGAAAATCAGACAACTGATATATTATAGTAAACTATAAAAATGATTTATAATATTTGCCATTTATAAATAAAAAATCTCTTTCACTCAAATAATATAAAAAAATGGTCACACACGTTTAATATGTTCGACGTTAGCGTTGAGATTTGAGCTTAAAACGAATCGGTTCACAAATGGCACGTCGCTCTTCGCATATCATGCGCAATAAAATATTTCAAAAATCATACTTTTTATGGAGACTTCATTAGGAATAACGATATTTTTACGGCCGCGGACCCGATATTTACGACACATGGTTCCGTTTTATGCTAAAATGCTCGTCGTTTTCAGATATCATACTTCGTATCTATAGGTCGGTTCAAGTACTGCTATCTTGCGATTTAAACTATAAGAAAATTTTAAGATGGAATTTTATCTTTCGCTTACCGAACGACAAAACCACTCAAGTTAAACAAAGGCCAGTTAACAAACTGGCGTTTTAAAAAAACTGTTAAATTTTAATGTGGATTTATTATACCAGAATGCACTGTAAAATATCTACCTTTGTAGAATTTAAATTAAAATATACGAGAGATAATCGAAAAGTAAAGATACAATGGTAGTAAAAATGGAAAGGATATTTTTACGTGGTTAGACAGAGTTTACCAGGTCTCAGTTGCAGCAACGTTGTGCTTTCAGTGAGTTTATAAAATTTAACTCCTAACTCAAAGATCCGTAACTTATGCGCAAAAATAAATGGTTACTGAAATGCATAGGCTACTTATAAAGTTACAGAGATACGATTGTCTAAGTTAAATTTGTCCAAGTTTGCTTAAAAGAAACAGCGCAAGACTAGAACGTGCGTTTGGTACTGGAATAGAAAAGCAGACGCGATCATTATATGATGGTAAAATTAATAAAGCACGAGTTAAACATAGATAATCCGTTTAAGATTATTGCAATATATTAATATATTTTTTAGATAGTATTCTAACTTTTCGAATATCCTTCGCATATGCTCGTATTATAATATTGTATATTTGAATGTGGAAACTTGAGCTTGATGTTATAATAATAGTAATCGAGACTGACACGGGTATCTTGGGTTATTACAGAAAACCAAATTATTAAACCTGGAAGGGTTTTGGTGCTTTGCGAGATCAAATTTGACAGCGAGTGTCAACCTGAGGTGTCTGTCCGACAAGTTGGACCCTATACGTCTAAGGACGTCTGAGTTTCATTCGTTCGGAAAATTCAGAACGACGGTAATGTAATGTCTTGCACCCTAAATAATTTCAATAGATTTAGAGTATTTGAAGCAGCAGATTTATCAGTATTATCTTTATGATATCTAGGACACCTATTGCCATATATTATATATAGCTAATGTTCGGTAGTATAAGTTTTGCCAATAACAAAAAAAAATACAGGTACTAATAAGATTTCAATTTACCATATTAATTAATTTATTTAATTAATAAATCTTTCGTTGTAAGCTGACAAGCGTAAGCCCAATGCATTACAACAGGGTTAATATGTATGTGAGAAAGTCAGATATCAGATATAAATAATACCTACAATAAAATATTAACCACTCTGGGAATCAATGACATCTATATTAATAATTATAAATTATTATGTGTTATATAATTTTTAATAAATAGATGTCACTGCGGCTGGGACCAGCTTTTTTTTATTATGAGCACTTTTTTTATAAATAAAAGTTCAAGTGCCATTGCCAAGGCTCGAACTGGTAACCTTAGAGTTATTGTCTGAGACGTTATGGACTACGCTATTCCGTTTTTAATATAAATCAAACATTGTGAAATATTATATTATTATAATGAAATAATACTCGTAAATGCACATAAAAAAAAAAATAATAGAAAAAATTTAAAATGTCGGGAGAAAAATATTTACGACAAATAAAAGCATTATTATATATAAATAATAATATTATATACATATTTTTTAAGTAACAGTTAAAAAGTTATTTATCGTTGTAAAGTATTCATGATTAATAATTTAGTACAAAGTATAAATAAAAATTTACTATTTATATTATTAACTATACTATTTTTAAAAAAAGTTAATTTGTTGCCATAAAAATAAAGTTAATGACTAGATAATTTAATTTGCTTTATAATACTTGAATGTACCGACAATTGACTTTTTAAAAGTTAAATACTATAACTATAAGTTAAACTAACAAAGAGGCATTATTTAGAAAGGATAATAAATGCAAAAAACTAAACACGTTTTAGTTTTCCAACACATCTCATATGCTTAAAAAATACCATTAAAATTCTTAGTACACCAGGAAAAGGATTATGTATAAAGTGCTTTAAGTAAAACTGTATATAAAAATAATTACAGCTTAATTTGCGGCATTTAAAATTTCATCACGTTCTTCGCCGCTATTCAAAAGCTATAAAATCTGGGTTAACCGTAAATATTTTCGCCTTTCAACAAAAAATACGACTTTATATAATTTAATTAAACACGTAATTTAAACCCTTTTATCATTTTCGAAGCGCTTCATTATCTCACCTTCGACTACGAGATCCCATTCATGGACCGGGCCTTTCGCCGGCGCTGCTAAAATAGGACAATATTAAAAATGTTTCAAAACTTTTTAATTACTTTCACAAAAATTCTGTACATTAAAAAAATATAACATAAATGCAATTAATCCACTCGTTTTCCGGTAATTCTCAGTATTATGAAACGAAAAGTTATAAATGTACCCTTTTTTAATTTAGCTCAATGATATAGCACTTTACTTAATTCGACAAGTAAAATATTCAAATGGTTCAAAAATATATTTACATAAAAGCGGCTAATTTATCATAAATTTTTAATAAAATAAAAATTATCGTTAAGTGGACATATTAAAAGCATTAGATTATTTTTTTTTAAGACACCACTTCATCAATGTTTTTGAAAAAATATTTCTCTATTAATTTTAGTGTTGGTAAAAAACGGAAATTGTATCACTTTAAGAAGGCTTGACTTGCCAAGGGCGAAGCCCCGGTGGTGGCTTATTTGCAGAGCTATGTTCTCTTTGGCCGTCTTGGGAGCGTTGGACGTCTGAGATAGCAAGATTTTTCCGTGAGTCTGACTCTATAAAGGCGAGATAAGGGACAGCCTCTTTGGGGGTCATAACCAGGAAATGATAGAGCCCTTTCAATAAACTTAACTTAACGTCCTTGTTCGTAAGTAACTAAACTGTCTTCTAAAATTTAAATTTAGGGAAACGGAATTCAGCCGTTTAGCCATTTTTATTTATTTTATCCTTTATCGAAAAATAAAAAATATGGTAATTTTTCTTTGTCTGTGTGACACATTTCAGCCGCTTTTTCCATGATATTTCATCAACATTTTTATAGTATTTTCTTTTGATTTTTTTTGATAAACGTAAAATATTACAATGGAAATAAATTCAAAAGATAAACTTATTTATTTTATTTTATTTTAATCTACTCCAGAATATCATATTGTTTTATTATATCTAGTTTGGCATTGAATAAAAAATAAATTTAATATTTTATCGCTTTTAAATATATGTATTTACAAATACATATATGTATTTATATTTTTGCTTTCTAATTGCACTTAAAATAGCTACACTTTGTATTTAATGATAATATTCTCAGTAACCGCCTACTAAATTATATTTGCCACACAACTCATAGCAGTGTAGATTACACTGAAATTAAGCTAGCGCTAATATTAGCAGATTTTAATCTGGTTGCTAGCTGAAAATATGCGCCAGTTAAAAATTCGTTTAATTAATATTTTTTATATTTATTGTTCATATGCTAAAAAGCATATAAACAATAAATATAAAAAATAGTGATTAAACGAATGAGAAAAACAATTATTTTAATGCATACAAAAATACTATGAAACTTACTGAATAATATATGATATTTATTGTAACTTATATATTTTTATTATTAATATACATATTTTTTTAATATTAAAAAATATCTAAAGTGTACGCTTATTAGTTTAAAATAGAGTCAGTATTTTGCTACCTGCTCTTGTAAGTGCTCTGCCATTTAAAAATAACATGAGTTTACTTCTAACAATATACAATAAATTAAATTAAATTTGCTTTAGTCTTCGTAATAATTAGAAATTTACAAACAAATACAAAGCATTATACTCTTTACCTTGAATTGGCAAATAATTTATTTAATATAACTTAAATAGTATTTAAGAAGCGCTACTTAAATGTTTAGTTATTTACTTATAAAAAGAGCAAAACATGTAACTACTATTTGTTTTAAATATAGTTTTGATCAATATATAATTTCCAATTCGCGATAATAAATGTTATGAATTATGTCAATATTTCTGAAAATGTTTAATGTAAAATATTAATTAAATTTATAGGATTGGTAAATAAAATATTAATAATAAAGTTGGATTTTTCAGAAGCATCAAATGTATGTAACGAATTTTAAAACTGTATAATATATGACTTACTAACTGAAAAAAAAATATTTTTTATTGTAAGCTTTGTTGAAACACTACAAGCATTGCAACTACTAATCAAAGTCTGTAAATTAGCGATATTTATTTCAATGATTATATATCCTTATTACAGGTTAAAATCTGTAGATTGCACTTTGTTCGACCTACAGTAATTTAGATTGAATTTTTCATCATGATATTCATTTATGAGATTAGAAAAATCTTAAAAATCTAATTTGTGACAGTGTACCAAAATTATAATTATATAATAAACTCTAATATCTCCGAGACACAAAAAAATATTAAAAATAGAGTGCATGTGAGATTCGAACCTCATTGGTATTAGTCACCAACTTTATATCACTGGTATAACATGCTGAATAAATAAATAATAAGTTAATGGGGCAATTATTTATCTCTTATTTGCGCTCTTGTATTATTTATCATACAAAATTATTTGGTAGTTTTAATATTTTTTGTAAGCAATACGCTTAAAAATATTATTATTAAATAAAATAATTAAATGTACAGACTACAATGTCAATAATACTAATTTAACATACATATGTTATTGACATTGTATTTTTTATAATAAAATAAATGATATACTTTCATTCATGTTATAAAAAATAAAGTTTGCTTATTGTTAGTATAATTTGATTCCATTAATACAAATGTTAAATTTGATTATAAGTAGAAAAAATATCGTAAAAATAATTATTCGAGTTATGATAACATTAATTATAATTTCAAATTCACTATCTATGTTTTAGGTACCACGCAGAAATAATAAAATTTTAAAATACGACCGCAAACGTAAGAATTCATATTGATTTTCTCCTTGAGAAAACACACGTTTGCGAACGAAAAGAAAAACAAGTATTGATAAATTGGATTGGGTATTCAGAGAGATTTATTTTCGAAACCCAGAACGCAAAATGTCACGGAATAGATTAATTATACCCAAATGGCCTCACGGCGTTATACAAATATTGATATATAAGTCCGAGTGGGTTTTCGATCCTTTTGTCCTCAAAATATGATTTGTGATATGAACGCCAAAGGAAATTTTAATAAAATCGCTCTTATACCGTTTCGAATACAAACCTATCGATGCATATTTGAACAATGACTGATTTGGATTATTAAGATATAAATTGTAGAAAACGTAGCAGAGCAATTTA
Source organism: Plectrocnemia conspersa (assembly GCF_051122295.1). NCBI lineage: Eukaryota > Metazoa > Arthropoda > Insecta > Trichoptera > Polycentropodidae > Plectrocnemia > Plectrocnemia conspersa. The sequence goes on from NW_028277167.1 coordinate 19,029,271, forward strand.
TAATATATAAAAAAAATATTTAATCTTGGTCCCAAATACCTACATAAAACATAACGAGATCTTACCTAGATATGAAATGAGGAATCCGAAAAGAAAACTTTTGCGATCTCGGTTCGAAATGTTGAATAATAGAGATGTAATATTGAAGATGTTCTGTTTTAAATGACAGTGACAAATTGAAGGTTTCAATAAAAGAAAACGCGCACCTATATATTACTTTGAGAGTTCTCGTTTTTATTGTAAATTTCTTTTATGGAATTTATCATTATTTAAAACAAATTAAAAAGAAAATCATCAAAATCGAAATAAATATTATACGAAGTATATATAAATCAATATTAGGAAAAAAAGTCTTCGCGTTTATAATTATAATCTCTAAAACTATACTATTTTTATAATAATTATTAATTATCTTAACTAACATTTTTTTAAATAAACAATACTGTTAATAACACACATGTTGATATTTTTTCACTATAAAAATAATAAATAAAGGATTGCTATCATATGATTTTATTGTAGAATTTATTTTTTAATTTTTTCGTTTAAATGATATAACTACACAAAAATACTGTTGAGGAAAAAAAATATGTCGATATATAAAAAAAATATTGTTAAATAATTTTTAACTTTTAGTATTTAAAAAAGAAAACTAGATAAAATTTACCGAATCGATTTTTAGTTAAAAATTATATTGTTGTATTTGTTAAAATAAAATGTGACTGTGAGAAATTATTATAATTTATTGATTTATTTTAGCGATTTATTGTACAATAAATCTTAATAAAATAATGAGTACATTAGGGTATTAGATAAGCGTATCTCATAATACGTTTATTCTAATATTTAGCATAACCGCTTAGGCTGATGCATCGTTGTTGGATTATAATAATACACCATAATCCTTTATCTCAAAGGTAGCCAATTTCTTTGGACGTTTTCTGGTTGACGTTTCCTGGTGTTTGACCTCAACGACTATATTATTAATCTTTGTTTCATATTTTAGTCTTTATTTATACGAAGGTATTCCATTAGATCGCTCATTAATTATTTTCTACTCGAATTCAAGAAATCGAAGCAAGTTGTGTTGGCTACAGAATTTCATCAGCCCCATCCCCGGCCATCGAAGCATCCTAGGATCCTGTCTCAACTGACAGGTGCCAACAAAAGGAACAAGGATCTCGCATTTGCAAGCTCTGACCTCCCAGCGTTTCAAAATTTACTCGACAATAATAGTACTTTCTTGGTGAAAATATCACTACTATACTAGACTCAGCTTATGCCTCGGAGCTTAAAGTTCGCAAATAGCGGTCCCTCATCTAATAATTCTCCAGGGATTATTAAATTTTTAATTAAATATTAAGCAACGCTAATAAAATATAATTTTATATGGTGGGGTGAAAAACAATAATAAGGAAAAGTCGTTTCAATTATACATTTGTATGCAAAGCGGGTCATTGAATTAAATTAAATATAAACAAATTATTTTTCATTAGCTGTATTTAATTAATTTTATTGTCCAATCAATTAATTTTAGTTATATATTACAAATACAGAAATAGAAAAATTGTATGAATACTTATTAATATAATACACAACTATATTAATTTATCTCATTATTTTAAAGTGAAAATCTAATATAATAATATAAAATAAATCTGTCTTAGATTTTAATTTTTATAAAAATAATCTTTCGTCCCTTTAATTGAACTTTTAATAACTATTGAACGGATTTTAAGTAGTAAAAAGAACGAAATATTTATGAATTATTGTTTATTATCGTAAGGAATATCACAGATAATAAATAATTATTAATATTTTCCTTAAATATGACTATAATAAAGCATTTAATTTTTTTTTTTTTTTGATAATTTCTTAACCTTTTTAAAATTTAAATTTAATAAATATATAAACATACAAAAAAGTAGCGTTTTTATAAAATTAGTAATAGAAAATGTTATAATAAATTAAGGCACCAAAATTTGTAATAATTTTTTATCGATTTATGTATAGTATCTATTATATTATTCTGTATATTTTTATTATTATTTTTGTATTGGATTCCGAAATTCTTATACCATGTTTTATTATTTAGTTGCTATAAGCTGTTTATATAATAAATAAATAAAAATATTTTGAGATTACGATTAAATAAAAATATACAGACGAATTACATTTTATAACAACAAATAAAAAAAAACATTTTTAAGTATCAATATTTACATATGTAATGAAAAATATTTAAGTACTTGACAATATTTATATTTAGAAATAAAACTTAAAGAAATTAATATTACGGAATCTGATTGTTGGCTTTATTGTAAAAAAATCTATACTAAACTGACTTGACTGGCAAGATTTTTAAACTTTTTGAAATCGAAACTCTCAGTTGGATAAATCTTTAAAATACCCAGGATTTTTATATACAAATTTAAGATATTTCTACGATAATTTTATTAAAATTATGGATTTTGTGCTTATATGTATGTACATGTATTCATATATAAATAAATTAACTATAATAATAATAAAAATATTTATCTTCACTTCATATTTTACTAAAATTTCATTAAAGCCATTTTTACTTACAAATAAATAATTTAGTGCTATTAATAAATAATTTATATAAATATTTTTACCATTTAATTAAGAAGTAATATAATACATAATTTTAACAGCTTTGACGGTATATTATTTGTGCTTCAATGCCAATGTTTATATAAACTTGTATAATATTTTTTCTCATATAGACTTTTAATTTATGAATTATTCTTTCTTATGACTTTACTTACACCGTAATTACAATTAAACCTACCCAACAATATATTTTTTTTAATTTTTAAATATTTTACAATATTTGACTATAATAAAACATAACTAAATTTTGATTAAGTATTTAAATAAATATTTGGAAATTCCCATTTTCATTTTTTTTTAATATATGATTGTTATATTTATAATAACCTGTATAGATTATTTTATCAAATATATGTATTAAAACACAGCAGGATGAATTATATAAATGTTTTATTTTAAATATTTTAAGTATTAGAAGACCTACAATTTTATAAAATAAATACAAAAAATTAAAGCAACACAATAATTGCGCTATTACAGTATAAATACTCTTGTTTGATATTATTGAATTGACTCGTATGTTAAATTGAAAACTAAGGATTATCTTGAAAGCATCGATCAAATCCTAGGATAAAATTCTTTAGTAGGATTATTAAGCTGACTTTATATAACGGAAATGTATTGAATTAATTTATGATTAGGTTTCGATAAAGCAATCAACAAACCTGTATGCCATAAAACGATTTTAAACATTACGCAGATTACCCGCAGAGCGTAATTTCTTGCATGGATTACGGCGAAATGGGATATTAACCGTATCTCGGGGCTGGGATTACATCTGCATATTGCGTAGGACGTTCACCACACATGCATGTACCGTACGTTACATACCATACCATAATAGAATATTAATAAATCGTCTGAGCCGTTGCAGATACTGGCTGCATCATTAGCCCGGTTGAGCAGACACGAGAAATCCGGGGCAATCGGTCCCATCAAAACTCGACATCAGACCAGATTTCAGCGACATCTGCGAGATTTTGCCTCGGATCGTTTGTATACGACGTACCTTGTATACCTACGTCAGATATATCTGCCATAATTTATTCCATATCGGTTGAAATCGACGTGAAGCCGTCGATATTGCACGGCGGAAAATTTCACCGATTCGACGGCAATTAAGGTGAATGCCTTCGAAAATTCAGGCAATAAATATAAAATGAGAGGATTTATTATTAATACGCTCGGAATGCGAAGGCGAAAGTGTACTTTGCGAATATCCTAATGGAGGGGCAAAGGATATAAGCAGATTAAATGAGCTTTCTGTTCTCGGGAGGGCTCGCAGTGCGGAATAAAGACTGTCGTTTAAATTAGAAACGAACACTTTCCGACTAGATGACTTCCCTTAATATTCGCCGTTGAAGGTTAATAATTTTATTAGTACCCTCTTAAGTATTAGATAGTATAAAACACAAGTATTATTTTAATCCAATCAAACCACACATACACAATTAATATTATAGTGTTAAATATGTGTAATGAATTGTAATATTGAATTAGTTGTATGGTATAAAATGAATTAAAACAGCTAATTATAAAATAGAAAAATATGGTAACTGTTTTCACAGTAAATAAAAATAAATTTATTAAAAATATACTTTGATTTCCTTTGCAGAATATGATAAAAAAATTGCTGGGCTCATTAGTTGCACCACTCTTTTATTCAACAATTAGACCAAACAATGAAGGGACAGGTCAGAAAACTGTAGTAAAATGTAAAGGCCTAAGAATCTAAATATTATGCCATTAAAATTTAATAGCATAATATTTCATGATTTATGAATTAAATCATAAACCTTCGGACAGCATTTGATAAAAAAAGACGGGTTTTAAATGTCTAAGACAAAAAAGGCTTCTATGCCAAAATGGAACACCACCGTGAAAAAGCCTTTTGGCAGATAAAATAAGAGTACCCGCCATAAATTATAATGATTAAAAGAAAGGATAACACGTGCATTTGAAATTGTCACCCTAACAGCCATTTGTAAATATGCATGTATAATGATCATCCCCATCGTAAATATGCATAATGGTCATCCTATCTTTCTGCGTAGACTTATTTCGTGCAAATTTTAGTTTACTCTTTAATTTTCATTTAGAAATATTAACGCAGAATTGTTAATATTTCTAAATGATACGTTAGTAACATCAAAAGGATGTTACTAACGAGCAGTCTAAGGATGCAACCTTAAAGAAAACATTATGTAGCGAGTGCCATGCGAGTTCGAAAACTGTTTTTATATCAACTTTTAATATGTTGTATATAACTTTTTACCAATCGGTTCGCGGGCCGCATGCGGCTTACAACACTCATTATTATTGTTATTAATTAAATTAATTATACGATTTTATTTTTATTATTATTTTTAACAAAGCTTGCACTTAAGAAAACTAATGAAATGAAAACACAAAATATACAGCAAAGGGTATTTTATAAAAAATACTATTTTTAATAAAAAAAATTAAGCATTTTTTGCAATGAAATAGATTTTTTTTTTAACTTTTAAAGGCAATAAATTTATTTTAAAATGTCTAGGTCTACAAGGAATATGCCATATACAAAAAAAATGACATGAGAAAAATCTTACATCTATTACAAAAACAACTATTTAAAAAAATCACATCATTCATTAGTAAATGCAAGTTATGTGGTAGCAAATTTAATTTTTAATATAACAAAAAGTCTGTTTACTGACGATGAATTTATTAAATAAAGTAAGTTTTGATTGCGTAGCAAAAATAATTTGCTTTAAAACCCAACAAATAATAGGTATTATTCTATGAAATAATATTTATTATCTGTTTTTTGTTAGCTTTGGATAAAAGCACTGATGTTACAGATATGACACAACTTATTTAGAGGAATTAACAAAAAATAAAATTACTTAAGAACTGACTACTCTAGTTCACTAAAGGGCAAGTTTTATTACTGATTTGTATGTTCCGGTTAATACAGTTATCTAATGTTTTTTTGATGTAAATTTTATTTGTAAAATATTTTATTTATTTATTTTGCATTATTATCTTTTTTTATATATATATATTGTACTATTTTACTTTATTTTAATGCAAACAAACAACAGCTAAGAAACTTATGATGTAATAAATCAGCTTAAAACTTTTCTTAGTTAAAATTTATTTTCACTAGCAATTAGTTCACCTAACTGCCTTTTTATATACATAAAAAAAAACAGTTTAAACGCTACCCTTTTTTAATCAAACCGAAAGCGACACCAAGGATATTAACTCTTCCGGACGTGGCGATATTTTAACTCGAATCCTGCGGACTATATCCTGGACACATGTCCTCGGCATAAATCTTAGTGCTTGAAAAAAATATGTACGTTTTAATAGAGTTCGCCGCTGGGTCGCATTTTCGGACAAATTATTTTGCAGCGCCCCGGGCCTCGGCCCAAAATAAATTCGACGTCGAAGGGATTAACGTCGGCGAATTGCGTACATTTGTGAGCTTACACTATTTACCGTGACTCTAACGATTAATAATCTGGCTCTTAGTATATATTATATCAAGGGTTTTAAATTATATCGTACGCAATAAAATATACCGTATATTATGAGTTTATTGATAATAACCTGCTGGTTATTTACTATTAAATTAAATGCTAGAATGGTTTGAGTTTCCACAGTATAATTGAATTTTAATTTAAAATAAATTTACACAAGTAATAAAAACAATAATTACACAGTGACATATAGTAATTAAAAGTTACCTAACTTAAAAAATATCTAGTTAGCATATTACATTTATAGCAATTAGCACTAAGCACACAAATTATAGCAAAGTACAGATATTCATTATAAAAATATTTTGTGAGATAAAAATATATAAATCGAAAATAAACAACATTAACAATGTGACACAACATATTAAAATATGCAATACTTTTAATAATAATATAATAATAGATTAAAAATAACAATAGCAGAATTTTTCTCTGAATTTTCGATTATCTGTGTGTTTATGTTAACAAAAATCGATAATAAAAAGCAAAATACTAGTATTTGAATAAATATAATCGTAATTATACTGTCTTTGAATCAATGTATATTCAACATAATATTAAAAATGAATAACTCTTGAAAGTGTAATTTGTATTTAAAGTTAAATTTTATGTAAAATTTGTGGTATATTCTCACAAGTAAGAATGTTAAAATTAACTGACTATGAGGATGTGATTTCGCTTCAGAACTCTCTCTTTTTGGTGACTATGTAAGCTTAGAACTTTTCTGCTTGTAATTATTGTATAAAGGATGCACGTATTATATGTATATATATGAGCGAGCTTTAAGCGCACTCCGTATCAGATTATCCTCTGCAATAGCGTAGATTAAGGAGTTGCAACTGAGAGATGCAAAGTTTGTTAAGTTAAGTACTGTGATATTAACTAATTTTTAATTTAAATAAACGCCATGGTTTAAATACTTTTAGTTCTACCATGATATCAACAATAATGTAATAAAAAAGAGCAAGCATTGTATATTTAGCAATAACAAACATATTATATTATAAAATTATTGCGATAAAAATACACGGAAAACAATATACATATAGGTGTAGAAAAACATTAATATATACGGTATTTATGTGTTTTATAATTAAGGTAATTGTAGAAACGATCTTACGTGGGTAATGAAATAAAACGTATACAACGGATGCTTGTATGTAATAAAACACACCATTATAACGGAAATGTTAAAAATTTGTGCCCCTTCGTTTTATGTGTTGTATACATACAAACGTATACAAATTTACTTTTTTATAATTTACATTCAAATGAAGATATTTTGATGTTAAATGTTTTCAAAGATTGTGTTTATATATAATACACTGTTTAAACAGTGATGATTGTTTGATCTTTTATATAATAAGATATGTTTTAATGTTTATTTTAAAAAGCTCTGAAGCTAGTATAAAATTACAAATAAAAATGATTATGAATATTGTAAGAAAACTTAAAATTCTTCTGGATCTAATTTGGCTCTAACTTTTTTTTATTTACCATTTAATCAATAACTGAATTTCATTATAACAATTTTAAGAGACCTTGAAAAGTTATTTATTTAAATTTTAAAAGTTGCTGGTTCTCTACGTATAAAGAATAAAAACAAACTTTTATGATTTTTTAAGCAACGACGTTATGATAATCTGCTTTTAAAATTCACGTATATATGTGAATTTAATTACTGCATCATTTATAAAACATGGTTTATATTTAACAAAAAAATACTATTTTGGTAGACTTTGATTCAGTTTCAATAATTACTTTTTAAAAGTAAAATCATGTTTTCAATCAATTTTACAAATCTTCTCAGAGCTTTCAATAGTAATTATACATATGTATATATTTGCTTATGACCACAGCTTACGTTAAAATATAAACTTACGATGATTGGGGCTTACTTATAAAATAATAAAAAAAATGTTTTCCATCGTTCTCTTCTCAGATGACCCGCGACCACCGAAGGTTAAAGATTTAACCCAGTTGCGACAATAAGCGGAGCGTGTGCTGAAATATCTTCCGTAACACTGACTCCATAATCCAGTGTACTTGGCCACTCATTTGGCGCAAGTCCAAATAGGCCACAATCAGGGGCCAAACAGCCTGGCCGAATGAAGCCTACAAGATGCCAATTCGACCGAAAAATATTTACGCGACTAGCTATGCCCGAAAAGCTATGCAACATGGACCGTGAAGCTTTTAAAGCTCGACCCTGTGCAATTAAATCGTATAAATTATTTTATGCGCTGCTCTTGACGTTTTTCGCTTTTTTACGTTTTTGGTAAAGGCAAAAATTATTATGCTTTATTATTTTTGAAACTGTTGTGCTATATTGTATAAAATACGAAGCCAAAAATCAACGGAAGTTTAATTAATAATGGCTCGTTTGACTAAATAAATAATTAAGGCAGACGTAAGTGGAGTTAATATAATATAATTAATATATCCTGTGAAGGATGGTAATGTTTCTGAATTTAATTCTATATCTATTACTGATAAATTGAATAGTTATTAATGAAAATTCGAAATTATTAGTTTAGCTTACTTTATATAAAAAAAATGTATAATTTATTTTTTTAACTCGAATTTATTCACATCATAGTCATTGAGTAAAATAAAACATTTATAGCTTGTCATACAACTACTATATTTAGCTTTTTTGAGAAAAAAGAGATTTTGCAATGTAATCAGTTAATTTTTTTAAATATTGTTGAGCACACTAAACATGTAAAAAATTTACAGCGGCGAAGAACTTTTTCTTGTCTTATATACATACATAAGTCTTGTCTTATATATGTACTACAGAGTACAGACAATGTGCTGAAATATATTTTTAAAAGTAAATAACAATTAAATAATATCTTGCAAAGGTGTCTGCTAGATTTGCTTATTACACTGCCAAATATGATTTGGCTTTTTTAAGTAAAATAAATCGATAATTTTTGTGCGGTGACCATAGTTTAATACGTTTATAAAACAATAACATATTATATTAATATATTAAATAATAATATATAATAAAAGTCAACTTTAAAATAATATCATAAAAATATACTTTTTTGAATTACCTACAATAAAAAAATCGTGTCGCAAGTTAATATATTTTAGAACTAATTAAAAGTGGCGACGACAAAGTTCACTAAAATTGTCATCATATTCGACAAAAAAACACTGAAACTAAAAATTCTACTTGCAGATAAAAAATGACACAACGAATACAATAAAAAATAATTTATTGGTATTATATATAAACGAATTATACAATGACACGTTAAAAACACATTTTGAAACCCAATGGTATATATCTCACAATTGAGATATCATCATTTACACGTTACTTTTTTTACAAATGAAAAATTATTGCAAATTCTATTTATGCACCAAATGCTTTCTGTCTAAATAAATTTTAAAATTCTACCTAAGATAAAAAAAATCGAAATATGTCCTTAGCAGTTTAGAAGCACTCACAAGGACTATGGAAATCAAGCAATATTTGAATCTTAATATTAAAATATGATTATGAGCCATTTTATTATTAAGGAGCAACCAGAAGCTTTTTAACTTAAAAATGTAAAGTAAATGGTTTTTAACAAACTGATATCGCGTAGAGGTGACATCACATGTCCCCCCAGCAGCCAGATTTTTTTACTGGGATTGTCTCAATAATCGCGTTTATATCGTGTCAATAATCGCCAAAAGATTACACACGCTTTGTGTCATAGTGTTTCAAAACATAGGTGCCAGATTCGAGGAATGCCAGCGGCAGGATGATGGATAGACAACATTATTTTTAAGACATGATTTTTAATCGTGTTCTTTAAGTAAAATAAACATTCATTTTAATTTGACCTATAGTTTTTTTTATTGAATTTTCAAAAGTGTAAGAACTTATGGCTCAGCTTGTACAAGGATATCTATGAATTGATCATGACAAAAAATATCTAATAATCATATTATTTTTAATTTTACACGTCATCCTTGTAGTATTTTTTTATTTTATATTATCATTTATATACTCTGATTAAAATTGTAAGCGAATAGAAAAACACCACTTTGACATAAATACTATATGTATTAAATAACTTGATACCAATCGAAATATGCTTTGATTGTTTTTATAAAAGTATTCCTGGTCATATTACAAAAAACTCTTTGAATTATACATATAAAATTTAAATCGATTTAAGACGCTATTTAGAAAACAATTATTCTTATTTTTTAGATTTAAAAAAGTTGAAAATAAATTTAAATAATTGTATATGGCTTTTTACTTTATAATTAATTTTAAATGGTAAGTCTCAGCATTATAAATGTTAAACTTGTCACTTAATATTACATTTTTTAATTGTTTTGCTGAAATTTGTCCTAATAGTTATTTTAACTACGACTTAAAAGGACTATTACACTTTGAGTTATTATTCAATGTTCTTCAACCCCTCAGTCGCTGCCAGACAAGCAAATTTCAAAAAGCTATACATTCCTCTTAATGTGACAGATAAGTGTACTTGCTTAGATAATTGATGCTATCTGCATGTGTTTGTGTATATATTACGAGGCGGTTGGAAAAAATCTGCATTTATTAGTCGGCGAATACGCATTATACCATGTTCGTATATAATATTCATAAGCTGAAATTTATGCTCGTATATTACGTTTTAAGACACAATATAAAGTACATAAACTCCATATAAAATTTATCATGACATCCGTATCATATTAACGTTTTTAAATTATTTATTCATAGCCAATAATTAAAAATGAAGTAATGAATTATTTTTTAATATATTTTACTTAGCTCGTTGTGATTCAAAAATTTAATATTTGTGTGAATAATAAATATTTTAATTTTTGCACTATTTTAGACCAAAATATACTTTATTTTTTATTGAATTGAAAAGAAGGTTTTTCATTTAAAAATTATATCATATCTGTAAGAATAGTTACCTGGTCTGATTAGAGAGCTTACTATGACTATGCGTATTAAATTTTAATTTTAAAAATTCATGATAAATTTAAGCTCCAAGTGAAAATCAGACCCTTATATTAATATTCAAAATAAAATAAATGCCTTATTTAACCGCAAATATTCCCTACCTGTTGTATCGTAATTGGATTTTTGGTATAGACTTAACATAATAAAAATAAAATACATCAAACTTGGATGATTCATTACAATGTTATTCACGTTATATTTAGGCAATATTGGAAAGCTTGAGACCGCACACTAGATTTGTAGAATGTTTTATCGCAAATTTCCGCTGAATTACTTTATATCAAAGAGAGCGATGGAGAGAAAGAGAGAGAGAGAGAGAGAGAGAATGGAGGAAAGCCGCGCACTTATTATCCGCTAACCGTAGCAACATGCCAAACTTCCGAAAATTAATTCCATTCCAATTTGACGTAGAGCTAATGAAGCCTTTATTAGTGCAGAAACAATCTTTGTTAATAAAGACCTTCGTACGGAAACAACAAAGCGGAACGATAATATGTATATCGAGGGATGTAAAATCCCTTTGGTGTAAATACTTTAGAGATTGTCGCGAGTTCTTTGATGTACTGTTGAGAATCGATGTAACTTTGTATGTGGGTATCTTTAGATTGAGTATGTGGTACTTGTTTAATACTTAAACTACATGATGTGGAACAAATATAGAAATGTTATGATCTTATTTTTTTTTTATTCTTAAACATATTTATTTGTGTTATAATTTTGATACGTTCAAGTGTTCTAATAATGGCCATAGTAATTGCTTATATTAGATTTCAACTTTTTAAATAAACAATTAATGACCTTTATACAAAACGCAAATGATATTAATTATTTTAATGTCAATAAATAACAATTAGCAGTTGGTTATTAATTATATATAATTGGTAGCTTTGTAATTAACTGAAAATAATATATTGACAAAATGCTATTTATTTATTTCTTAATATTCACTTTAGCTCAAGTGTACAGCTTTGCATCACAGTAGTTACTAAGCATATATTTTTTATTATAATTTCAAAAAAACACATATTTTTACTAATGAATTTTTATTGGCAATCGGGATGTACAAATTTATAAGAATTAATAACTTTCGCGTCAAAAATTTTGCGTGCAACAGATATACAAAATTGCCAATTGAAATTGAAAATGGATTTTTAATATTTGTTCAATAAACATTATATAAAATATTTTTATACATGGAAAAATGATTGAGATAAACATTTTACTCAAAACAAATGTTCAAAAAAATATTATCAAAGTGATCAAATAATAAATCATGAATATAAGAATACTGTTAGTTTTTATATCATTGCCAGTCACATCTAGTATATATTTTACTAATCGTACACGAATTTAAATAATTTATTTTAATTTTATACTACGCACAAAGTAACCTTTTTTTACAAATATAGGCTAACATGAATAAAGTATTCATTATTTATATAAAAAAAAGTTTATTAGCCCTTTAACGTTGCTGTTAACTACCATTTAGTATCTTTGTGCAAGAGCTAGGTGAAGCCTTTTTGGCAATAAAAACATGTTTGCAGGAAAGGTTACACCTAATCGAGAATTCTTTACGTTTCGATTTGAACAAACACTATTGTCTTTTAAATAATGTATTAGATTTACATAAACTGGATATAGTGCACAATTCCTTTAGGATTATTTCTACACGCCGGATGTTAAGAACAATTGCTTATACTAAATCGAAACCTTTCAGAGATTGACAACCATAGAAATATAACATGTTATTGTATGTTATCCCTATATATTGGCAAATACAGTGGTAACGTGAGGGAACAATAGATATTCTATTTACGGAATCATGTTTTTGATAACTTGAATATCAAGAAATACGAATGTAAAATTATTTGTTTATTATGTAATGTTTACTCTGAAGCGTTTAAGATGTTATATTAGTCTTATCATAAATCATAATAATACGGAAACAATCAAGAAATAAGAATACAAGGAATTTTCTTATTCTCTATAATATTTTTATGATGATATAATTTTGAAAAATACTTAAAAAATTTTAATATAAAAATGTAAACAACCATTTTAATCGTGACAATAAACATATTTACGCAAGATCTTTGCCGATCACTGATTCAGAGATTTTTCAAATTGTAGAATGAAATGCAATTATTTGCATAGAGTTATATTATTGTAAAATATAATTTTTTTGTCATATTTTATTATGGCAATCCACACATTTTCAAAATATTTCTCTAGTAAAATAGCCCAGCTTAATTTAACAATAGAGTATTAAACGTTTTCAAATGAGTTTTATCTAAATATTATTATAAAACTGTACACATAGATTAATTGGTTTATTGACTGTATACTTCATCTATAATCGAATTTCCTAATAATAGGGCATACATAGTTTGAGAAGTTGGTTGTTCACGTAAACCAAAACGTTAAATTGAATTTATTCACTGGCTGAAAGTCGCAATTTACTTCGTTTCATCGGCGCTAAACTATTTCGAAGTCGGCCGATGTGATCTAATCACCGTCCAGTGTTAGAGTGGGGTCTTTCCTTACCCCAATTTCGATCTCGCGAAAAGCGATCAAAAATATTGAATTACGTAACAACGGCACCGAGAAAAATAATATAATACAAAACGTATCATTTCTGGGTCTTCATCGTGGCACAACATAACGCCTGGATGTTTTTACGCGTCCGCAATAAAAAGCGAGGTATAAGCGTTTTATTCGGAGCTCGGGGCTCGATAATATTTTTAAAGGCTTCGAAGGCTATGCAATGGGTCCAAGTGAGCCTTTATGGGCTCATTCGCGGTGGACCGCGGGCTTAATGTACCGCCTGGGGAGTTGTATCCGGCCCGTGGGCTCAACATCGTTTTGTCGGATAACTACGAATGCGGTCAATATACAAGATGCTGTGAAATAAATTTGGGAATTATCGCAATGTGATACGTGTGCTTACAAGAGTTTGGTTGCATTCGGTTTTGAAGGTTAAAGTTGTAATATAATATGATTAAGGTGCGCCACAGGGATCAGTTCTGGAATCAATTATTGTTACAATTTGAGTCAATACTATATACAATAAATGCTAATAATTTGTATGGATTTAGTTGTTAAGACCAAGTTGTGGTATGCCGTTCAAGATCAAGAAAATAGGTTACAGTCAAACAAGCGTGCAGACAGAATCGGTGCTATCTGTTCCGACTGCCTAATTAATGATTAAACGACGCTTTTTGCTATGACTTCGCAGTCCACGAAAGCTGATCAGAAATGTATATGTACATATATATTTATTTATTTAAATTAAAACCATCGTGATGTCACAATAGTCAAGATATATTTTATTACAAATCTGACAATCGTAACTTAATAAAATTTACAAATAAGTTAAAGACGCGGCAGGAAGAATAAAGGATGCGATCCTGACTCTTTAAGGTATTCTAAGCGAGCAATTAAAAGTCGCTAAACATGTCAATGAAAGTGTTTCACGTATTTGTATTTGTATTTTTATTTGTATTATATCTAAAACAAATTTGAATCCGCTTGAACAAAAAGAATAACTTTGCTTCGCTGAGATTCCAGTCAATCAAATCATATTTAAGAAGCTTATGGTACAGAATATAGATTATAGATTTTCGTGGGTGCGCAAACTACGAAGGCATAAGCGTAATTTTCAGTGTCGGTTAGATAATAAAGTATTTTATTTATAGCATTTAATAAATTTTTAATGTTATTCAGACATAAAATGGAAGAGAAAAAAAACAGTGTTTCGCGTCCATACAACAGAAAAAGGCAACACATTTGATTGAAATGAAACAACAGATAAAATACTCCAATATATATATATGTATTTCCAAAAGACTTTCTTGTTTCATTTTCTAAGAAAAAATGAGATCTATTTATACAGTGGCGTTACTCTCTTTTTTGCGTTTTGCTTTCTTGCTTTCATATGACTTCTCTATCAAGTTTATTTATATTTTATGTAAATATACTTTATGTCAAATTGCTTTCGTATTTTTGACGTCTTGAAAATTACGAGAATCTGATAATAGAAATAGGACTTAATCGAAGAAGTACCTTGAAATAATAATTGTTATTTTTTAAGTCAAAATGTAATGGGCGAATATGAATTGAAATAATTATAAAATAAAATACAAAGTTATATTTTAGTTTTTTATCGATTAAACTATTATTGGAATTTTTATATGCACATATATCTATAAACAACAGCTTGCAATAAATTATATCAAACATTTTTTATGTAGGCATTATTAAAATTAGACAATTTACGACATATTAATTATTTTAATATAACATATTTTACATTTTATTAAGGCAAACTATTTAATATAATCTTGCGTAATTTAAAAAAAAATATTGGTAATGTTGATAAATATCTAGTAAAATGCCTGTCTCTTATAAACGAAGAATTATGTAGCAACAAAAATATAAAGAATTTGATTTGTATGGTTTTAACTATTAGGCAGCTGCCATATTCTCTAAAACTTACTCTTTTCGATTCAAGTTGATATTAAAGGCTTAATACTGATGAAAAAAATAAAATAATACACGCGCGTCCCGCTAATGGTGCCCGCGGACCTAGCAGCCGTCAATAAGTATGCCTGCATTTTTACAATCCCCTCTAACGTGCGGGGTGTGTATGCGGCTTATAAGCACGACGTTGTATATAACGCACCACAAAAAATGACTATACACACTCAACTCCACTACGACTCGACGCTTGAACTAGTACTTTACTCCACGGACATTTCGACCCTGGACTTACGCCTCATCTCCTATTTGAGCACCACCTCCAAAACACGTGCTCAGATACGTGCTACTTTTATAGCAAATACATACGATCTGTATGCTTTCCTATTATGACATGTGATAAAAGAAAAGCGTTCCAAAAAAAATTAAGCAATTTTGTAATAACGAACTGAGGATGTTGCTGATGCAATAAAAGAACCAATGATTACGTTATTTTTATGAAAATGAACTATTCCATTAGAAGTATACAATATAGATATTGAATATTGTATATCAAAATTAAATATTTTCAATTAAAATCTTTAATTTAAATGGTTTTAATTAAAGATTGCAAACGTTTTTATTTTAGGTAGCATCTAGACTTTAGCAAACCTGTATATACGTGAATTTTAAATATTTATTTTTTAACGCAAACGTAATGCAAATACACACTTTGAGATTATTGGGATTATGCCTTTAGAGAGAGTACCACGGTCCATTCACCCGTCGAAGCCTCTACTTATGCTAACAGCCCGCGCTAGCTAAGGCCGACGTGAATTGCAAAGCGAGTTCAATTGAACAAACCCTTTATTTTGCGAATATTTTATTTAAATGCAGGCGGGTTTTGATCCGCATGCTAGGTTTTGCCCTCGGCGTTAGTAAGTAAGCGGTTACCTTCTTCGGCCATGAAAAATGCATCGTGTGTTTGCACCCACGCTTTATAATGCCTCCCCGCGGCGCAAACAACCTTTTTATTCGTACGGGCGTTTTATAACCTTAATTTATATAGTGCTGAAGTATAGTGTAAAGTGGCGAGGTTACGGCGAACCTTTAGCGCAATTTCAGCTGTGGGCCGAACACTAAAGCTTATTTGAACGGCTCGGTTTATTGCTATATTTTTCACGGCTTGAGCTTGATACCCGTTTGTTTTCAATTGCTGTGTATTTATTATTGACTATCAAAGATAGTAATAAACTACTTCTTCGTACTACTTGTTCAAATATAAAATCAATTATTTAAATTAGTAGAGATTATTTTGATATTGAAATATTTATTTCTTTGATTACGAAGTAAACACAATCAACAACTACTAAGTATATAGTGAGACACGAGACTGAATGTATGCAAATCAGCAACACATAAGCATAAGCTAGGCCAATGTAATTTAAATTATTCATTACAATAATTATTCGTGTGATCAAAATATATTAAAAAACTTATCTGTGAAACTTACCGGTCTTAATTAAAAATGTTAAATACTACTAATTCTAGTCTTTGAAGCACGATAGCAATTTAAAAATACAAGAAATTATTTATGTATTTTTTTAAAATACAAATCTAACCAACAAAAACGTTGTTTTCTGAAATCGAGCTGCATTACACAGTAATAAATAATATTTCATCAAATAATGTTGATATTTATCAATAATTAATAAATTAAAAATAAAATCAAACCCACTTTAAATACATATAAAATATTGAATATTATTATATATATTTTCTTCGAGTAAATATACCTCCCGTTTTATATCTGATTATAAATATATCATAAGTTGCTGTAAAAATAGAGAAATCATAATAAAAAAAATTATAAATATCTAATAACGTGAAAAAATGTTAAGCTTACAAGCTTCCAGTAAATATAATAGAATATCAAATATTAAAATAATAATATTCATTAACCTAAATATTTTTTTCTGTAGTATATTTGCTTAAGCCTAAAAACTAAATAGCATACAAATTTAGAACTAAAACATAAATTATATACAGAAATTTTTCATTATTTATGTATGCGCTTAAAATAAAAAATAATGTATTTTTATATATTTAGTGAATACGATAAAAAAATTATTGGCTTGAAGAGACTAATTTTCATTAAGAGGGAATTAAAAATGATAAAACATCTTTGTAAAAATTGTTTTACTTATTTACGAAAATTTCACGTTTTAAATTAATTTTTTTTTTAATTATGTATCAAAATTAAATATAATAAAATAATATCATTGATTCACGTTTTAAAATGCTTTGTATTTATCTTATATATACAATTATATTTTAAATTGAATTTTTTAAATAAATTTTATATCAAAATATCAGAATTAAAAATATGCATCATTATTAAAAGCTTAAATTTTGACCCAAATACAGCTTCTATCAGACAAAATAAACAAATCCTTTGCTATTAAATTGTTTGTTATCTATCTTTTCAAGCCTAATCACTAAAAATTCATGAATAACGTGTTAAGTTAGTAACTAAATAAATAAATCTCAAAGATTAAAGTTCCTAGAAAGTAATATAAGTACTAGTATTTCTTTTTCCAATGAAACAACTACAATATTTTAATACACAAGTAGTTTACTTCAGGGATCTGATTAATGTATATATTTTTTATGACTATCTTTAAATTTAATAATAAATTACAGTAGCAATACAATATATTTTAATATACATTTTTTATTTATATATAATATAATTATTTCGCTCTTGCCCTAAAAGTTGATAAAATAATTGCTTATGAAACGTACCTATCTAAATCTTAAACATAATATAAACTTACTATTTATTTAGTAAATTCTTAAATAAATAACTCAATGTTAATAAATTACTAAAAGTTAATAAATTATGATGTTTCATTAAAATCTGGTAATAGTAAAATATAAGGAACAAATGTATTTTTTATTTATAGCTTACAAAATCTATAACTAGGATATTTAAAAAAATGTTTTATTTGAAGAACTCTTAAATTGTTTATGAATATTGTTGAATATATAATTTTTTTTTAATTTAAAGGTGAACAATGAAATACTTGAAATTATGCAATTTTTCAATCACTTCAATTTTAATAATTTTATATTAATAATTTTACAAACATGCAAATTATATATATACTATACATGTTAAGAATGTTTTATAGTCAATTTTATGTATATAATCTATTATTCGCAACGATTTGATGAAATAAATAACATAAAATAAAACATTTGTGGTTATAATTTAAGGATAAAAATAAAAAAAAACTATTTACAATTCAAGTGAAAGAAAAATAAATTTATTGATAATTAAGGTACATTTCACTAAAGAGCGAAAACTATTAATATGTTGTTTTTAGCTTCTAAAGCAATATGTTATTTGGCATTTGGCGCTTATATTTAAATTTTAGGTTTTTATCATAGTCATTGATATACGAGATTAATGGGTTAGTATGGTTAAGCAAAATATTCCAAAGTGTTCTTTACTTGTTGATATTTGATATAGAATTTTATATTAATTAATATTTTTTAAAGATAAATTTAAAAAGTGTATTTTATATTATTCGTATACCTTTGGTTTGAATGACTTGTAATTTAGAAAAAAATAGTATTAATAAGCTACTTCACACCGGGCAAGCATATGTTAAGATGGATCTGATTAATTGTTTACAGATAATGTTTTTTTTATAGTTAACGCTCATTTACGTAAGAACAAGTTAAAAAGAAACGGCTCGAGCAAACTGATTTTACTGTAAGACTATACTATTTTTCATATTAAAATTTGCGCATATATGCGTTGTCAAACAATTATGTTGACGTGTTGTAAAATTATTTTTGCAGAAGACAAACTGTTTTTTAATAATTTCACTCTCTAAAGATTATTTTCAACGCATAAGGATTATTTTTTTAAATATTTGACTAAATGGCAGTAATTAACCAAACGAAATTGTCGGGCTTTTTATCGAAATGAGTTTTAACGGTTTTCCAAATGTTTGGGAAATACCTTAAAAATAGGTATGCATTAAAGATGTTTATTATATAATAAATGCAAATTCCAGGAACGCGTTATCAAATTTTTCAATTCCAAGAATTTTTTGTTTTCCAACATTTTAATGACATTAAGAATTTTCTGTAAGCTAATTTTCTTAAATAAATTATTATAATATAAACCACAGATGATTTTATTTTTTTATCGATCTATTTCGTTTTCAGTTTTAGTGTTTTAATATTTTTTTTGTGAGTTCGTACAATACAGAAAAAGCGTCAGCTAACATTTATACCATGCTCTGATATGTGTCAGCTATGATATTTCTACAATAGTTTTAATGGTGGAATTTCTGTATGTTTATTTTAAAGCAATTTAGTTACTTTCCATAATAACTACGGAATGAACTTGATTTTATATGTATATAAGTTTAATACAAAAAAGTGAACATTAATTTTAATTGCATTCTAATTCCAAACAAAAAAATAATTTAATATTCAGAAATAAATAACATTATCTTTGATAAATATTTTTTATTTACTTCAATTTTTTAATGAAATAAAATAATTGAAATTCGATATGTTCGGTCTTATCATTAAAAATATGTTACAATTTTTTAGTACTTAACTGTAATCATTAATAAACTCATTTTAAATGTTTGTGTAAACATAAATCAAAGCGATGATTCTGATTACATGTACTTAAATAAATTTGTTTACTTCTAGTTAGTTGTTTAAGCGTTAGAGTTTATATATATATAATTTAATATATATATGTTATGGTAAAATAAATGTGTGAAAGTATTTGTGGTCAAATAAGTAATTAAAATATGATTTGCGCCTCAAAAAGCACGATAGTTCACAACATAGACTCTCGAATGATTATGTTTGGTAACCAACGTTTGTATTAATTAAGTGTTTAAATACTATTGAAAAATAAAAAATACTAAGAATTGTTTATTTCAGAATTTGTTATCAATAAAATGTTTGCATTATTAAGAAGTACAAAAATAATAACTCGATATTTAATTCAATTTTAATATTTTAAAAGTATTTCCGAGAACATTGTATTAATGTTTCATAATATTTATCGTTAATTGTATATTTTAAAAAGTTGGGACATTAAGCGTAATGCGTTTAATTATTAATAACGAATTTCGCTATTCGGCGAATTTGTGCGTTAATTTGCTTTTGAATTATGTTATTTTCGCCTTTCCGCGTTACCCTAATTTAATGGTCCTTAACCTTAAGGAAATTACCCATTAGGGTTTATTTCGCCGGGCAATAATAAGTTTTACAACTAGCCGAGCTTACGTAACTTTTTTACAATCCATTACCTACCGCCCTTAATACACAGCGAACAATTCGTAATTGAATTAGACGATAATTTTACTAACGGTCGTAATACAGGACGGACAAAACAAAACTATTACGGTGACACAGAACGCAATGTCCTACTTTGGACTTTAGCAAAAGTATAAGCGTCTTCGTTGTGGTGAAATCGAATTAGTAGCAAGGGTCGCTCTTTTTTTTTGAACTTTTACCATTCGCTACTTGTTTGCGTCTTGATATTATTATATGTACAGGAATGTCATCTTTTAGACAAGAAAGCTTCTTTGAGATGTCTCCGTGCTGAATTTTTAACGTGCTCTATTCCGAACATCGCCTTATGTAAGACTGTCTCTGTTATAGTATACATTAATGCATTAGTATGTCCATTCCGTATAAAGTAGTCGTGAAAATGCCCTCCAAAGGATAGAGAAAGCACGCTAGCATGTGTCTCTCGGGTGTTGCTATCTTCCTATAATATCTACTTGATTTCCATAACGTATCTGCCCGTTGTTTTCCATATTTTTCTCGGCCTTTTCCTCTCGGAACGGTGGCCTATGCTAAATTGGGTTAAGCCCACCCTTCGCGATGTTTACGTACAAATACCGGGATAATCTCACAGGGTCTATCCTTTTGAAAATGGTAATTTTTCGGATGGTCCTGGTATGTACAAGATCGTACACACACGATCCGAACTGTAATTGAGCATATGGTACTGCTCCGGGAATTAAATCATTTCAAAGTGAGTTGTATTAATATGTATGAAGTGGCTTTCAGCGCAAGATCAGAGTCAATATTAGTCAAGTCAGAACTATGTGGAGTAGTTTAATTTATAAGGAACTAGTACACAATACAGTATCATAACTAACTACATTATACATATACAACGAGATTTTTATGTATTTGATTTTGTACATCTACAACTCGAAAAAAACTAATAAAATTCGTATGTACCCATTTTCGGATATCATTAT
Organism: Plectrocnemia conspersa; assembly: GCF_051122295.1. Taxonomy (NCBI): domain Eukaryota; kingdom Metazoa; phylum Arthropoda; class Insecta; order Trichoptera; family Polycentropodidae; genus Plectrocnemia; species Plectrocnemia conspersa. The sequence continues at coordinate 19,051,194 of NW_028277167.1, forward strand.
ATGTTTTGTTGTCATTTTTCATCACGATGCAATGTTTAACTAAATAAAAAGCAATATATATCTTTAAAAATCTAAATAATATATTTTTTCGTTTTTAAAATTTTTACTTTTAAGAAAATCTATTAAATAATTTTAAGTTGCATTGTCCCTATTTTATGATATATTATAAATTCATTTAAAGGTAAATTTTTATTATTTTTTAAAGTAAAAAATATATTTTGATGATACAAAATGTCAATTGCTAATAGAATTTACTTTTTATTTTAGTAATCTTTTAGGTGCTAACATTTATCAAAATAATCTATAGATTTTATTTTTATTTAGAATAACAAATTTGACCATATTGACTTAACAGATTTTCCCAATGCGTCATGATAACCATCATACAAACAATAATTATACACTTTCAAAAAATATGTGGCACAAATAAAGTAGATGAGCGAAATCTCAAATAATATTTTTTCAGCTCCTCATAGCTATAGCCAGCAACTTTCTTGTGTTTGGCAAGCTAGTTGAGAAATTAGATGACTCCTGCAAGAGAAGCGTTTTCAAGCACTGACATCTTGGCCACGGCGGGTAAGAATAAGGAACGCGATCGCGACTCTTTAGGGCACTTTTTCGACGGATTTTCGACAACGCCCCTTAGCAAATCGAAAAAAGCAAATCACTTTACATATAATAGAGACATATTTAAGGACGCTATGAGTTAGTGTATGCTACATAATGGTAATCGATAATAAAGTATTAAAGTGACACGCGCTCCGCATAACGAATCCGAGCATCTTCTACGCCTGCATAGAAAATCTATAATCTAGCTTAAACATCATACCCTTACTGATAACGGTAAATTTAGTAACTTGTAAAAAGCTATCAAGACCGTTCGAAAAATCTAAATTGCTTAATTTCTAAAAAAAGTAGTTCATGATAAACTTTGTAGAATGCCTTTTGAAAGTCGGTATAGACTATCGAATAAAGGGATTATATCACCACTTTTGAATGTAATACGTGTTTAATGCCCGTGAAACGACGCGGATGAAACCCGTATTGTTGGTCTACTAAAGCTTGCTGATAGTGATTATAAATATATCTGTAAAAAAATATATCAAACAACTCAGCAAGCGTCAAAGAAATGGCGAAATATATAAAATATAATATAACAAAATATTTGGCGAGATATAATATTGCCGTGGCTATAATAATGGGGCACAATAAACATATTTTAGTAACAATTGATTTACGAATAAAAATTATATGTAAATAAATTTAGACAACATATAAAATAATTAAAATTTTAATTATAAGCTCAAATTAAAATCCATAATAATACTAATTGCGCACTACTTTAAGTATAATTTTAACGTCTTTCTTCTCCTTATTCATAGCCGCTTTGCTAGTACAAAGTTGACTCTATCACGGTAAACTTTACGACATGCTATATTCTGCATTTTCCGTCGCCTCAGCCCATTCAAACTTCACGCCGTTCGTTTGTAAACAGGTATCTTTTGCATTTTCGGGGGGCAGTTGTAGCTTGAAGCGAGTGTGCTAAGGGCCGTTATCTGCCCTTCGGGTTTATGGAGCTTTTGCCGTGGAGCTTCCGTTATTGCCTACTACGGATTGTCGGCTGTGAGGAGAAGAACGCTCAGGCTTGAGCTACGCAAAATTTATTGCTGTCATAATAAACGTCACCGTCGAAATTGCTACATGTCGCGTTCGCGCACGTTAATTTACAAGAACAAACGCCGCTCGACTTTTCCGGGGATTTTTATAAAGCGATGTAATATTTTTTTTCTCGCTCTTTTTCTCTGTCTCTATCCAACAATGTAAAACTCGTTGTGGAAAAATATTCACAGCAAACTAATTCGTTAAAAACAATATTATATTTTTAATGTCGACAAATATATTTTTGTAAAATAATTATAGATATAGTATGTTATTATGACCAAAAAATAAGATATAGTTATAGCATACATATTAAACCAATAATACTAAATCGACAATAATAAGTTTGTCTAGAATGAAATGTTCGAGCCTTTGTGTAAACAGACCATCATGATGCATTAAGGAAACGTAAGAAGTCATAATGGGTGAATTTATAATTCATAAGAAAATAAATTAGCATCTAATAAATTAAATGTATTTTGACTTCTTTCAATAAGCTATTTTTATTTATTTTATTGATAACTGCTAGCCGATTTTTAAAATTAATTTAGTTTAATGAAAAAAATATGTACTAAAATTTTTTTTGTGATTTATTATTAACTGTTCCACTCGTAAACTAATATATAAATTGCATAAAACCTAAAATATAACTTAATAAGAAAAAAAATATTATTTTGGTAAAGAATTTTGCTACTTAAATTGTATTTGTGCTAATAAGCATATTATCCTTGTAATATCCCCATAAAGACACACATCTTACATAAACTTTTTTTTATATACTTATACAACAATTTGAGTCTACATATTAGGGCAATAATACGAAAAACCTATTTGTAGATGTTCTACATTAATCAGATAATATTGTACAATATTGCTTTCCTAATAAAATCGCAAATGCACTTAAAGATTTATCATTTTTTAAAGAGCAAATACGCAGCTTCCAATATAACGGATATTAAAAAGATAAGATTAATAAATAAAATGCGTTAATAATGTATTCCCAGAATGATTACAAATATGCACATTCATAAAATCACTTAGATTTTTGTTAATGTCTAGTTCTCAAAAAAGATTTCAAGAAAATAGCCGTTTATAGGGCTTAAAACTAATCTCCTTAGTATTCATAGCGAATATATAGCATAGGGCTTAAAACTTATCTCCTTAGTTTTTTCAAATAAAATCTTTACCATCATCCCAGAAAACTCATTCCATTTTTGGGTTCTGATTACGCAAAGTTTAAATTCTATTGAGGAGATATTTTAATTATTTTCTCATAGACGGATCGGCTCAATGTTTAATTAAAGTTTACAACCACCACTCATCCGCGTCTTTGAAATAACTGCATTTAAGCAGTTTTTTATTTCTTATTTTTACTTATAAATTTTCTTGAGAAGTCTCAAAGAAATTGATGAATTAAAAAATATATATAATTTATATTATGGGATCATAATAATACAGTGTATTATTGTAAATATTTTTATATTATTAATAAACAAACTTCAATAAGATGATAAATAAATAATTGAACCGATTTACTTCGATTGATTACAGAGTGTCAAGTTACAAAAGAATTTCGTGCTCCCGTATTTATACCCGAATTGTAGAGAAATTTGTCAGCTGTTGTTATTTATTTTTACACTTTTCATATTTCGAACAAGATAAAGAAAAAAAACCTCTTTTTATTAATGAAATGTAAACGAGATTTAATTTCGACGATAGGCAAATTTTATAGCATTACTCTGCAAAAAGCATTTATAATTTTTTTTCAATCTGCCGATTCCTATGAGGAGCGGTTTTTTCATGTAGGATTATTAATGTTGTTTTTAATTTAACAAATCAAAGATGAGGTTGATTAAAGTAGTAAAGCAAATCGTTGAAAACAATGCATTTTAAATACTTCCAACCTCTATTAAATTTTTTAATGAACTTTAATGGACTTTTTCATTTTTAAAACTATCGTTCTCAGCTTTAATTTAAAACCATTATTACACTACATGTTTTATATATTTAGCAATAATATAATTGTTAACTTTACACTGCAGTTTAAGCTGCTGAATCACCCGTTTTGAACTAATACAATGATTTATTCGTTTATTAATTCATCTTTAATATGAAAGCGCAATTTTAAGCCAATAATATCACAAACTGATATTAATATAAACAAGAAGATTATCAAATTTAAATTTTAAATTAAAAATAAAACCGTAATTATAATATTTTTCTGGAAACCTAATATATTGTATTACATGCGAGTTGTAAAAGCCATGATCACGGGCTTTATATATAAATAAAGCTTCTAAAAATATATTGTACCGTGTGTTTACATCATTATTTTTATACACGTTTATTGTATTAAAATCCTTGTAAGATATTAATAATGAAATAAAATATTAATTTAATTAAATTTTGCAAAAAACAAATTCGTGGATTTATTTAAGATTCGGCCGATTTTATTAGGCGTAATACCAGATTATATAATCATGTGAAATTGTATTACTTATAAAAATATAAAATTCTTGTATACGCCGTCTCTAAATTGAAAGCATTACGATTTGTTCTGTAAGGAGGGGAAAGAGAGACGCGCCGTGAAAAATTTACGCCCCAATTTTGAAGAATTCCAAGAACGCCCTCGTTAAATATCCGAATGACGTTGTTCCAAATATATTCCAATTTGAAATTCGCACCCTGGAAAACCCACCCTGCCCTTCCTTCAAATGTCAACGGTAAATATTAGCAGCGTCTGAAAATGTCGACGCAGAAAACAACGCTGGGAAAATGACGCTTGATATATAAGTCTTACATCCATAGCTTTTATTGAATTTAATATTATAAATTGTAATATAAGACATAAATATGTATACTCTGTTTAGGAGCTGAGTTGGTTTTAAGCTGGGATCAAATAATATATCCATATAAGAATAATTAAAAAATATTATAGATTATTTTTAAAATGTTACAAATTAGGAATTTAAATGAATAATAACTTACCCGGAGTTTTTGCCGATCTTTATTTAATGGCCAGGTGCCAGGCCAAATTATCTTCTTTAGTAAATTCCCTATAAATAATAAACCAATTAGGGTATTTTATTCTTATGATTTTTCGCGTAAATATATTGAAACATACCTTTTGAAAATTCATCTATTAGAGCATGTGAAGAATTTTGTACAGATAAAAAAATGCATTTTATAATCGAAGAATATTTATTCTCTTCTGAACTATCGAGTAAAACGTATCGCAAAAATTGGATTCCCTCAGTGATCTTTTGTGATTATGATTTTAATTAAAAAAGATATTTTCAATCACTCCAAAATGAACGAAAGAGATAAAATCTTTTTAGAATAATTTTAAGACGCGTTGACCAACGCTCCCAGTGATTATTAATATAGTGATTTGAGCGAAAGTGATTATATTTTAAGTGTACGTGAACATAGATCGCGTGTAATGAATTTACTTGCATTCAGTGATGGTGAATGTGATTGTGATATTATCCCAGAAGACTGAAGTGAATTTGGTCCAACAAGCGATAATCAAGATTAAGAATATATTTCAGGGGATCAAGAAAAAAGATTTCAGCATGATATATACTCTTCATAACAGCCAGATGATAGACACGGGAAAAAATCCAGAACGATCAGTCTTACAATATATATATATATATATAAGCCTCAATGCACAATATAATGTACTATAATAAATATACGAGGTGTTGATCGCCGATCGTAACCTAGTTCATTATATTTTGAAAAACAATGGAATAAACAAAAGAAGTTGTTTTTTATTTTTAATAATGCGCATTGTTTTATTCGTTCAGTGTCTATCTAAATTTTAATCGTAACAGCAAAATTAAATTAAAAGATTTTCTTTCGAGTACGGCTAAAGGATGGATGCAGAATTCAGTGAAATTTATCGATTCTGAAGACATTCTACCAGTTTATACTACATTTTGCCGTACCGATGCTGTCGATCTACCAGAAATGCTTGTGGATAAGCATAAAAACGATCAGTGTATAAAAATATGTGAGAAGAAAGTGTTTGTTCTGCATATGGAATAAGGAAACATCATACATGGGCAGAAGTTGTGAAATTTCTCGTCATATTGACGAATGTTTTATACGTATCAAAAAATATTTAAATAGATAAAAAAGTGTAAATATTAAAAATAAATATAATTAGTGATACAATGTGGTTTATAAGTGTAATGGTGAAAATAAATGTTTGTGTGTGTGTGTGACAGTTGTAAGCAGTAAAAGGAGACGCCGAAAAATTTGGTGAGTGCAAATTAAATTTTATTACAAACGGATAATTTTTATAAATCGTTTATACAAAAATTTACAATAGCATTTAAGCATATATATTATATTATTAAATTATAAATAACTACGTTGTAACCAAAGCAACCATTTTCAATTTAAACAAAATATTGGGAATGAAAAATACATATTTATTCGTTCATGATTTTATTCCTCAGAGATTATTTTAATTTCAATAATATTATTTTTTCGATTATTTTACATTAAAATAATTAAATTATTCCGAATTCTAGCTGTTTTTTCCTGGTTTCTTAATCTATGAACCATTGTGGTTTTCCAAATGGTAAGGAAATTTCAAAATATCAAACATCCAGTAAAAATGTTCGTAAGTTAACGGATGATATTTTTTGTAAGTTCTTATAGAACTGTGTTATCTAATTTATCTACATATACCGTAGCAATTTTCCTTTTTATATTTTTAATAACATACAAAAGTGTTGGTTGAAAAACTTTGTTAATTGATTTACTATCAACCGGGATGTTTCAATTTCTTTTGATTGGATTGGTTTTATGTTTACCTAGCCAGACAGTTTGACCTTGAAATTTATTTCTGTTCAAGAAATGTCCCATAAAATATTATTTTTTAGATGAAATAAGTAATATGGTTCATACATTTCATAAAAAAATTCACGTGCTCCAAAAAGTCGGTTTCTCATTGCATTGCAACGCAATGGGATAATACAACGGTTTTTACAAAAATTTGAAGTAAAATATAATTTATTTTGTATTTTATATGATGTAGAAATAGTATACTACAATCGCTCATTATCATATAGATGCAAACGGTACACCACTATTTTTTTAATAAAAATTCCCAAGTTCACGACCATTAAACCACTTCTTTTAAGACTTTTACACGAGCTGTTAATATAAAAACATATCTAAAAAATAAAGCACGTTAACAAAAAGTTTGTTCATTTGTCTACATAGATTAATCTGCTTTTCTGCATGTATTTGTTTAGCTGACTTAACTGGCAAGGCTAGTCAATAGTGCTCAAGTACTTAATTTCAGTTGGTTGTATTATATATTATGGATTCCTTAATAATTTTTCCATTAAACAACTCATTTTCAACGATAGCTATGCAGTTAACATAATATACCAATTAATTAATGTTGTAAGAATTAATAATTAATGTTAGGAGTAATTATTGTTGATAGAAGACAATTTCTAGAATATGAAATTGTTATTTCTGTTTAATATAAATGCCCTTCTAGAGTAAACAAGGGCATATCTCGGATTTTCTTATTTTAATTTTACTGTTATTAAAACATATGATTTTAGAATAGTAAGTTAAATATTATTAAAGGTATTATTAAAAAAATAAAAACCCTATTCGTTAAAGCATGTAATGCGTATTTTTACTTATTGTTTTGTCTTGGTTTAATTTTTTCTTCTGCCTTGATGCAACATTTTTTTAAATCACACAGCTGTATTTAGCAGTTGTTTTTTTATTTTTAGTTGCTATAAGAAATATAGCATTTTTCTTATATATAAGTTCTGACATACAGTAAATATTATTATTGGATATATCTTAAGATTTAATTTAATTATTTAAATAAAAATGTTGATTTTTATTTTTTTTACGACTTGCTTGCACCTTTTTTCATAATTGACTAAAATATACCACTAAATTAGCGAGCAATCGCTTCGTAAAGTGTATATGTGTTTATTATTATATTCACATGCATACCCACTAAATTTAAAATGCCCTTCGACTTTTCTACAGCTTTTTATAATTTATTTGTATTTAACAAATATAATATAATGAATGTCGTGCCACACAACCTATAGTAGTGAAGTTAGCGATGCCTTTTCTACTACATACATATAATCGAATTTTCGATTTAAGCAGTACAGTTCAAAGTGATTTATGTGGTATGCAGAAACTAAAAAAACCTTGCATTAGATATATAAAATTGAACATATATTATAGATTGCCTATATGTTTAATTTTAACTCAATAGAAAGCAACAATAGTTGTCAGAAATCAGATTATTTTTATATGAAGATAAACTTCTGAAATTCCATGCACTATTTGAAGTTTTATTTTATTTCTATTTATATTTAAAACATAATTTTTGATAACCCTCTACTATACGTTATTAATAATAAATTAATACAAAACAACTAAAGGAATAATTTTTTTGGAAAGAATAAAGATTATATAAATATTTTTTAATGTAGGGAATTGAACATATTTTTTCACCTAACTATTAATAAATTGGAAATATACAGAGTGAATGTGAAAATTAAGGTTTATGATATATTGTGTTTATTTATGTTACAGTATTTTTTTTATTAGGTAATTTTGTTTAATATATGTATAGCATTTTAAACCACAATATTTTATTTAAAAGTTTATTTTAATTTTTCATTAAATAAAAATAATATCTCAAGTTTTGTAAATATTTCTTAAATTGAATTGCAATTGGTTTAAGACGGTAAGACCTAGTTGTGATGGATGTGTCGTTAACGTATATAGATAAGTCAGTATTTTTAAAAATTGAAATGTCATAATATAGAATAAAGAGGAATTTTCTCCTCCTTTATAATTGTCAACTAATTTTACATAAAGATAGAACACTTTATTACGGAAAATTTTTATATATGTTGCAACGTTTCTTTCAGTTATAATGCAGTAGTAAAATTTTCTTAAAACTCACTTGCGGATTTTTTATATAACTACTTGCTGTTTACTTGTGTATTATAATGACAAGAGAAAAAAAATTTTAAGTTATTAATATTTAAAATATCAGTTAATTAGTATGATATACACATTTAAATATTACTACAATTTTAGAAAATTCAATCAAGAACAAATTTTTACTATTTAAAAAATCACATATATTACATACCTTAGAAACCAGTTGAAACTCATTGCGTCATACCATTGAAATAAAATCGAAATTCAATAAAATCTTTACAATAATCGAATATTAGCAAGCGGGTCTCGTCCGAGCAAGCGAGTCTCTTAGGTCCCCACTCGTTATATCTAGCATAAAGGCTTGTCCTTGATCATAAAACCGGCAGATAAAGAAACGGTTATCTTTATTCGTTGCTCTCTCACATGCTTTTCACTGGGACTTCATGGCGAAATGTCCGTGTTAACACCATGATCCTGTTTTTGGTGCTATTGTCCGAGAGTCGCGTCGAGGGTCTTTACGGGCTCCCTTTATGAGAGCTGATGTCCATTGTATTGTGTTTGGTGAATACTTTGATTTTTTCCCATGTCATATATACTTTTGTTACGTGTACACGTACAAGAGCTACCGCGTAAAACATATCTAGAATTATTATGGCGCATAGCGGCGTCGAGACAATGAAATATGGCCAAAAAAATAAGGTATACCTTAAAAGAAAATATTCACATTACACTTTATGTAAATCGAACAATATTTCGATATATATATTATAACATATATAAGGTAGTCTGAAAAAACAGTTTGAAATGCTTAAATCTCTTGAACCGATTATGTTATTGAAAAATAACAAAATAAGTTCAATCTCTTTGTATTATTGTAAAATTTTAAAGTACAGAATTATTATAATAAGTATAAGACCCGCAAAACTGTTTTTGTGGTACAAAAAAAATACTTAAAAACACGTTTTTCTTGTAAACTGTTTGTAATACAAAAACATAATACGATTACATATAAACTCAGTTCTTTCTTTTGCCTTTGATGTATCATATAATATCAAAAATATCGCCTACGTCATTCCCCATTAAAATTTTCTCGTCGGCTCGCATCGTTCGGATCTGAAGATCTTCATTTTTATATCGTATTTTTATAATATTTTAATACGTAAACATCAATAAAAATAGCTTTAACTAACTGTTTTATATCATATAAAGACTGTATAATTTTTTTATATCACAAATATAAGATAATACGATTTTCATATGACTTTGTCCTCAACAGTCTTGTTTTTTTTATATGTGAACCATTTTCACTATAAAAATTGTCTAATCAATCATAGTTGCTATTATTATCAAAGGTAAATATTTGGTCTTATATTTTAATATTAAATTTCTTGATTTACGTGATTTTTTTATTTTAATTTTTTCATTAATAACTCTTGACTACACATAATTAAATTTTAATAACATTAAATTAGATTATTATAATTTATTGGATTTTGCTAGCGAATTAATATAAACCTGCATCTAAATAAAATATATAAAAAAAAATATTTTGCTTCAAAACAAGCTATGTATCAGATCGATCGGACCCCCATACGAGCCTTTTTGAGACTTGCAATAAAGTTAACGCTCTTAATTTTTTTGTTTTAATGACTTAGAATTGAATTTTGGTTATCGTATAGAATTATTAAGCACCCTCTTAATATTTTGTATGAAAAAAAGATATATTTTTTTTTCAAAATAGCGGCAAATTTAAAGTATCATAACTTCGTGAGATAAAATCCTGCTAAAAAATATTTCCCACAAAAAATGTTTAGAAGCTGAATTTAAATAAATTTTAGGAACATTAGACTAGATTAATAAAAACTAAAAATTAACGTTAAAATAAATATTTTTTTTTTCATTTCTAAAATAGTTGTATGTCCACTAATATAGTGCTATGGTTCTTAGATTACATTTAAATAGAAAAATTTTATTTTTAAGTTTATAAAACTGTTTAAGATTCATCCTATAGCATCTACATAAATTGATTTATAATCGATGTTTTACGGCTTTTACCCCTGACATTATTTTAATTATCTTTATTTTATAAAATACATTAAATGGCAATATTATATATTTACATACGCTTAATAAATTTCGATATTTTTTCAGTATTTTAAATATTTTGATATAATTATTATTATATTTTACAAAATTAACAAAATTTTAGCGTCTAGCAGAAGCATTAAAAATTTAAAAGACCACCTTTTAAAACGAGATATACAAATAATTTATTAAGAATTTTACATTAAATTATTATTAATATTAAAAAATACATATTAATATGCCGTTATTGTTATAAATATTTTAAAAAATATTAAAAATACCTGTGTTATTTTCGACATAATTGGATTATACGTTAACTTTATTGTAAAAATAAAATGTATAAACAAGTTAATAAGCCATAGTATACCTTCTACGTATATATTATGCACGTTTGCGTATGTGGTACTAAGAATATACCGTTCAAGACTTTCATCCCACATAGACTTATATATCCCAAATCGACCATGTAAAACTCGTTAGGCTAAGCTCTATATTTTCCTCGAAAGTCCTCCTATTTTTTTCACCCAAGTAAAATTTCTACTCCACACGTGCCACCATAACCGTAATATAATCAAATAGAAATACATTATTCGGTCACTACATAAATTTGCATATATTGTGAATTTAAAATATGTATATTAAAGTGTGACTTGTCCGCTAGATTATATTGTAATATAGCATCGCCAAACTTCCATCTTGTTCAACTAGTTTGCATAATGCTCAGGGTTGTTGCTTTTAATAATCTTGCAGGCGGTGGTGATGCTATTTATTTTTTTTATAATTAAACCAGCAGAACCAGAAGGGTCTGATGATTATGAAGTAAAATATTTCCATGATAGTTAAAACGGAACAACCCAACAGTAGACCGGCTGCTCCGCCACAATATGCTGAAAATAAAATTTTGCTTAATAAAAGTATTAGTGAAAATCTTAATCCCTAAATAGAATTGTTTGAATAATATGCTACTTGTCACAATCACAATTAAATATAAACATATGTTAAGATTACATAAATATAAAAAATAACACAGGGATTCCATGAAACTGCAATAATTTGTAAACCAATTAAACAATTTTAATTTACTCACAAAAATCTAAACAAACTAAATTATTCCATCAAACAGAAAAATAATTACTATTTCTACTACATATTAAATGTTAGTACATATTTTGAAAATTTACGTTTATTTAAATGACATTATGAAATGTTGCGAAATGTAATCACTGATTTTAATCAGATAGAAGTGGCGCTTATAATGAATAAAGCGTTTGAATGTTGTCTAGTATCACTGATAAACTTATTAAATATATGAGAAATGCTGTGTTAATATAGCCCTTTTAAAAACAAAGAATAAAGTCAAAAGTGTGTAAAGCTGTTTTGAAACATTCACTGAAAGCTTCGGATATCGGAAACTTTCTGATGCAAAAAAAAAGAGAAAACGCGAAACTTCCATTATGTTAAAATCAAAAAAACTTTTTCTTTGTCTCACCAAATAGTTTCAGGTCCATCGTTATTATGTTAATGATCAATAATTATTTTTTTCTTCTCGTAATTTAATGTTTTAAAATTATTTTCTATATTTAATATTTTAACTAAATATTCTCACTATTTATTTTTCTTGAAACATTAAATTTAAAATAATAATTTATGTTACTAATACTCCATCCAGGGGTTTAAACGTGTTAATCATAATAAATTTTAATTAACTAACCCAAAACGTCCGTTATCCCGAAAAGCACTTCCCTCTTGAGCCTATATTTGGGAAAATCTTTTATGCCGAATTTCATCTCGGTCCATCTGTCCCAGCCGATAACGAATTCGCCATAAACTGTAAAAAAATCACTATCGCACGCCGGTAGACAGTGACAGTCCTCGTTTCTAGATGCCTCTAGCAGTATGTTCTTGTACAAGTATATACACTTCAGCTCTGACACTTGGCAAATGCGCTCGCCGGCTGCAAGTATAAAAAATAATACGCATAAGAAAGGAAATAACAATCGAATAAATTAAAAAAAGCTCCTCGTAAGATGATAATAAATGTCCTGACACGACGAGGAAATGTGCAAAGTTTTCTTCTGTCTCAATTATTTTTATACACTTGAACTTTTATAGGTCCGGGCGTTTTACTCGCTTTTTTATAGTATCCTATAAACAAAGATTAGACCGGGATCTATTGTCGGACCGCGTGGTAAAAATGACGACATCAATATTTTTTCTAATAGATTTTTTCCCAAAAAATATCAAATAAACCCATCCATGGTATTTATTTTTACGAACGTAATAAAATAGTTATTTAGTTCGTATATCACACATATAATGCGTTTAACGTGTCAATTACAGTTGCACTTTAGTTTTATTGGATTTTTTATCCTTTTTTATTTTACATTTAAAAAAATATACCTAAATCAAATATAAAATATATATATATTCATAATTATTTTCATATCAAAATACTCTCAATTCTAAAAAAATATTAATAAAATATACATTTATTCTAGGGAGCAATTTGATCCGCTTTATTATTTATTTTATTAATTTTATAATTTTTAATCATTACAAAAGTATGATAAAATAAGCTCATTTATAGATTTAATATATATTTTTCACTCAGTTAATTTACCTTTAAGTACTTGTATATCCAAATATTTAACATTTTAATAAATATTAATATTTCAAACTATACAATTCCTACAAAGCAAGTGGTATTCGCATACTTCTCCTAATGAATAGCTTTTCAGTGTCCAAAATATGTAGAACACGCGTATAAACGCTAAATCTCAATCAGTGACTAGGACAAAGGCATTTTAAGACCGCAATGCAATTTCGTGTCGTGGCGCAGTGAAACGCACCTCTTGCATCACCCACCATACACAAATACTATATGGATACCTTTGTACTACGGCTTCGGACACGTAGCGATATATTTCAATTACCAAATATCTCTCTCTCATTTGCTATAACCAATGTCGTGAATTACAAGTACGTAGACTGAGATAAAAATAAAGAATGCAATATCAAATCCAATTATTTTGTCTAGCACAGATGCATTTATAAGTTCATATGCTATTTTCAATATTGTTCTTAAATATTTTTTAGAAGGCACAACATAATAATAGTGTATAATATTGGCTTTTATTGTAACAAATTCTTTCGAAACAGTAGATAATTTCTTTTACACAGAATAGTTAACTACTTTGCAGGACTTGTATGAGATAGATGTCCATCCCAACTAATTATTTTTTGTTATTTATTTGACGACATCAGACCTTTGATATAATCTATTCAACTTAATAAAATATCATCCATGCTTGATGATTAAAAATCTTTCTCGGGATGTTTTGCTCAACAGCCTGTAGTCTTCATGAGTCAGTTGTATTCTACATCTACTACAACTGGTTTTAATATGTTATTCTAGCAGCATCTTATTTCGTCCTTATATATATTTGTATGTGATTCCCATTGTTTCTGTAGCTATATTTAAATATTTTTAAATGTCAACAACTCAGAACTTTTCAATATAATTATATGGAGTTCGTCCTTAATATTGGCATCTTGTCAAATGGACCCAAAATAATATAGGTGCGTGTATCGCAATACCAAGACAATCCCAGTTTACAGTGATGATGATCAATGTTTTTTATTCATAAAGACTGTCGTGACTTACGTAGGTTGCGGTAAAAATGTGGAATGCATCCGCATAGTTCAATTATTTTTCTCGCCCTGCATTCAACTATGCACATGCCGTACGTGTACACCGGGCTGCGGGCTAATATCCTCTCATCCAAGTACCTGCAAACCGATACACTTCATTAACGCCAGTTTTGGCACAATATAAATCAGGGCGGCTAAACTTTCGGGCCCGACTAGGGACTCTGCATCGAGCCCGCTAAATCACGCCGACGAAATATCCAGCGGGATTCGGGAGGTGTTCGATCTGCAACGTGCAGGGTTGTTTAAATGGTTGAAAATAAAATATGCATGTATCGTGTGTTATATTGATAGGATATTGGGGAATTCAGTATACAACCAACGCGATGGGAATATAAATTACAAATATTTGTAGTATTAATTATTCGTATATTATAATATTTTGAAATATTTTTTTTTGTATATCGTGCAACATATACATCAACAAAGTAAGACATACATTTTAAATTGATCAGAGGTATAATTAAAATTATAATTTTGACTCCTGGCATGTATTAATTAGTAATCCATGACTTAAAACCAACACAGTACAATACAATTTTGTTTCCACAACATATAAAACTACACGCTGATTTAATATTCTTGAACAGTTCAAACCTTTAAATATTATTAACCCTATCAAGTTACGTGTCTTCTCAGATATTTTCCAAATAGTTCAAAGATACAGATAGAACTTTGCATGAAGTTTGTCTAAACAAACATATTTTGTGGGATGATTATATATATTAATTTAAGCTATTAATAATTTTAGTCTTCCGCCTTTAAATAAGTAAGCATCAGATAAAATACTACATATACAAAATATGCATTATTATCTTTCATTTTATATTCTTATTACATTACATTTTTGTAAGCCTTTTTTCATATACACTAAGCCTACGTCTTGTTATATAGTAGCAATACATAATATGATTATGCAATATAAAAAATATATGAAAAATATATATACCTGCAGTTTCTCTGATACGCTTCTAAATTGCGAATACCGTCCGTAGATATCAAACTCAATACTTTGAAGTCGACGGAGCTCATCGTTCTAGATGCTGCTCCATAATTCCTATCCAACATTTTAGATATTTCCGAGGGACTATGGAAGTATGCCTTCGGATAAAGCAGAAAAAAAATATATTTCGTAATATTTACATGATCAATACATTTCGAACACAAATGTTCTGAAAATACAATGTTGAACAACAACAATTACGTTTTCCAATTTTTCATATCAGTTGACATAATGACAAATCAAGTACGGTACCAAAATATATTTAGTTCAAGGTCAGAAAGGATGAATTTAATACTACCTTTCGGTGCCTTTATTTCACCCTCGGGTTCAATTCCCCGGTGAATGTTTTCCTTTTTTGCCGGCGCTTTTCTATTATGTTTCTTACAACGGTTTCTTATTTTTTTATAATATTATATTATGTATATAGCGGATATAATATAATATTTTTATCTATCCAGTATAGATTATATTATGTATACAATGTTAAATTTTGTATCGAATATAGCCGATTGCAAGTATGTCGGCAAATACACTCATATATGTGCTAAATTGATTTTACTTTCCGAGTTCCGCGACAGGGTTGTGCTATACTATATACTAGTTGTCTAATCGTTCGTTCTAATTAAACTTATAAATCGCTTTACACAATCCTTTAAACTAAAGTTTGCAGTTAGTTAGTTAAGCGTAATTAAGGTTATGTAAAATCTTATTCTCATTAATTTAAAATTAAATATATAAACTATGGCTGTAAACGACTTCATGTTTAAAGAAAAAAGTCTGTCTTTACTATTTATAACTCCTCATTGATCGTAAATTGTAATTATAGTTTTATTATTTTTTTAATATTTAAATATTCAATACACTTGTGATATACTATATTGACTTGTTTTCAATATATATATACAATGTATACATATATAATATATATTCAAATCAAGGAAAAAATAAAGTAACGAAAAATAGACAGATGTATTTAGGTGTATCAAATCTGTATTAAAAATGATAAATCATTATAATAATAATAAAAAGCTTTGAAACTTATCAGCAATCTAAAATAATATATAAAGTGTAGCATAAACATATTTTTTTTAAATAATACGGATGAATGCCCTTCTTCTTAAGAAATGCATATGTTAATAATTTTTACTATAAATAAACTCTTATGTTTATATATATTTTGCGAAAATCACTAGTATATAGATAAAACCTATAGACAAATGCTCATTAAATTTTATATACATATTCCCTTTATCGGTCGTTAAAAAACTCAGTTTATGAGTTCGTAGTAGGAAAAATAAAACGGGCAAAATATAAACATGTATAAGTGGGCGCTGATTTTAAATGTCGTTATTTTTATTTGACGATTTATTAAATGACAAAATTTATGACACCTCAAATAATCAGTATAAATGTAAATAATCTACTATATAATAAAATATAATTATTAATAATGAATAATAATAATAATAAATTTCTAAAAAAAAAGATGTCATATTTACATTAACTAAATTTGATGGCATTTTTACACGAAAGAATTTACTTTTTCTAATTTGAAAATTTATAATTTTAATCCAAAGCCTACAACTTAAAATTTAAAATAGTAAAAATATGCTGTTCCTTATATTAAGGTTTGTAATAACCAAAAAAATAGTATACTGATGTTATTTTTTGAGTCAATGCAGTGCTAAAAGGTAATATTTTCATTACTTATTGGCATTATTCATGGATCGGTAAAAGTTTGTTTTTAATTCTCAAGTTTTTATTAAGCTATATATAACAATAAATGGCATTACCCTTTTTTGTCATGAGCGTCACTAATTTTTCCTATTTTTCATACACAGAAACACGTTGAAGATACAATTTAAAAGCACACAATTAATAGCTAAATTCTTAATCTTCGCTCTTGGTATATTATGAATCAACACGACCCTTTAAAAATTACACTTTGTGTCACGCAAACCATCGAAAAAATTGCAATTTTACAAAATGATTATTAAAAATTTATATTATCGTTAAAATTAAACATTTGTCTATCGATTAATCCTTGCGAATATTAAATATTTCACACGATTTATTGCTTAATCTGTTTTTGCATAACTTTAAAAACTCCCGCAAATATAATAAGTACATATATATATATATATATATATATATATATATATATATATATATATATATATATATATATATATATATATATATATATATATACATATATATATATATATATATATATATATATATATATATATATATATATATATATATATATATATATATATATATATATATATATATTATATAAATATAACTCACATCATACGGATTATAAAACTCCGACATCTTAATGAATTGCTCTCCATCCAACTGGTTTATAATTAATGTATTCTCCCTCACAAAATCCCATCTATTCTTCGCCCAATATCTGAAAACAATTCGACGATATAAAATGTATGTAAATTTATACATGAATACAAAATAACGAGTACATTTTTTCCTATATATATATATATATATATATATATATGTAGTATATATTCCATTTCTAATTGTTTCGGGCCATTGTGCACTTGTACGTGCGTCCAATGGAAATACGCCCATTGTTAGGGTGGGTCTGCTCAATTGCGAGTGAGAAAGAGCGAGAGAGCTTTTCTCCGCAAAAGTTACGTATCCTAAACTTGTAAAACCTTCAAATCCATACTCACTCGGGAGAATTGTAGATGGCAACTTCAGAATTGATCGCATAACAAAGGCCCATTTCGCCGAGTGTTTTTTGCAACGGTGTCCTCATGGACAACGAGCTTATCAATTGAGGCACGAAGGATAGTGAGATTCTGTCCACAACTTCGACATATGTCTCTGGTGAGACGGCTGGATGGTCATTGAAGTCCTCGTCGGATATTTTCTCTATGGATAGTCGCAGTAATTGCTTCAGAAATGGTCTTATCTCTGAGTCGTTACCGAAGTTCAATTCGCTAATTAATTGAATAATGAAAATTGTTAACTTGATAATATAACATTAAATTATATTTTAAATATATTATATTAATAAAATATATTGTTAGAAAGTATTAGTTTTACTTGAATTTTATTATAGAAAATTCCTTTTTACGTTAACATATGCTTTTTATAGCATGCATACATAAAAACTGCACGGTTTTATACAAAATGTGATTTTTAATGTACGGAATATGTTATTAGCCTCAACGGAATATTTTTTCACGTTTTTTTTGCCCAGTTGTATTTGTCTATTGGCGTTGAATGGCTAAAAATATATTTTTAACTTTCAAATCCTCTGTTACTAAAATGCATGGCTAACAATTGCATCGGATCATTTAAATTAGATATGCTAATTTACTGCAGATGCTTCAATAACAAATAAAAAGGTATAAAAAAATTGGCGTTAAAAAGCGATATAACTATTTTCTCATAACATGACATTGCCTGATTCTAAATAATAAATATTTATTTTATTTTTTTGTTTATTACAAAATAATATTTATTTTCTTATATTTATTTTATAATTTTAAGGCAAACGATTATAATTTATATATAAATCCGACTGTTTATTATTTACGACGGATATTTTTTTTACATTATAGTTAATAACATAAATATTTTAACAGACCTGATATAATTCTCCATTGCCGAAGTGTTTACATCTCTGATGCAAATTGTCGCAGCTGGAAATGTGATGTTCCAAGAAAATGAGTCACGTTCCAAAGATATTACCGTCGGGGAAGTCTTAAAATGTACAAGTTAATTAGTCATATAAAACGTTATCTAGAACATTGCAATTAAACATGTATTATTGTGTACACACAATGTATTACGTGCTCATACGCTAAATAAATTTTCAATTGCCTCATTGCGTACTTACAATATACCTATTGAATATATTGAGCGTCAACAGCACAAGGGCGAAGATCGAATAGCACACAGCCATCATCCAAAATATTCTGTGTTGAAAAAAACGAATTAATTCTTAGTCCTATTGAGGGTTGAAAACCCCTTATCGATCTCCGGATGAGCCGTTTCGGGTGTTTTTCGGAGAATTTTCATAATATATGTGTTTTTAAATTGGATTGCTATTTTAAGGTGAAAACCTAAACGTTTTGGGACCCACTCACGTTTCCAAGTAATGCCGATTGGGTGCCACAAAGTGGTTAATTCCGTGTAGAGATCCGGCCTGGAAAATCTCACGTAGGTAACAGAGACTGAGTTGCCAGTATTTTTGCCCACGTGACATCTTCGTACGTGGTCGGAGACGATTTTCGATACTGGTAGAGATTTTTGGTTTTGTTACACGGCCCCTGAACAACCTGGTCAACCGCATTTTACTGCAATGGGTACATACACACAGTATAAGCATATAATACAATATTTGATTAATGTATAAGTATATACATATATCATTGTTTATTATGTACTAAAAGGAAATCTGTTACAATCGTGATAAATAAAACCAAGAAAAAAAAGATGTAGTCTTAAGATTTTGCGCATTTAATAATTAACAAAAATGTTGATTAATGAGAGTTTTACATAAAATTTCGCTATTAACGCTTTTTTGGTGGTTCACAAAATACTGCTGACGATGTCGCGCAATAATTCCATTCTGTTTTCAAAGAATCTTTTTCGCTTCTGTTTAATTGCTTTATTCTTCGTGTACTTGGTCTTCAGTAGCGATCATTGAGAAAACTGAGTGCTTAGATCTCAAACATGAATCAAGAAGTTGGGGCGTCTTTCTGGACTTGATTTGAAAATATCATTTTGAAGGGTTGCAAAGTCAGTCTCGTTTCTCTTTTTATATGTATTTTTGATCTGATTATCAAGACGTTATCATTTCCTGATCTTTTGAAATGCACAGAAGTCATCCATATTCATAATAAGGGTGACAAAATATGCATAAATAACTATAGACCAGTCACAGTATTATCAACACGTGCTAAGTTGTTCGAAATAATTTTTCATAAATTCGTATTCAATCACTTTTGGCAAGTTATGTTTTCCTGCTTGTTTCACTGTTATTTACCTTTTATCCTTCACCAAAACTATGACAAAATCTCTTAATTTGGGAATTCAAGAATACGTTGTATATACGAATTTCAAGAAGGCCTTCGAAAAGGTTTGTCATGGATAATTAATAAAAAAATTGTCAGTTATTTTATAATAGTACATAGATTGTATCATATGGCGACTGATTAGCAAAATAGTATTTTTTTTCTTTTGGTAGTTAATTTTAAAATTGTTTAAATACATTTGATCTGTTGCAGACTCTTTTTCTCAACAGAGTTGTTTTGATTCTCGATTAAGAATTCCGTCGTTTGTCCACTCTTTAATGTCAGAAAGTGCCATATGTTGTCATTATCTCGATTCCGTTTGCCTTTAAATTATTTCTATGATTCGATAAAAATATTTTTTCTAGAATATCTTCCACTTAAGATCTCGAAATAATTAAGGTATTCTCTACGCGTAAACAACGTCTGCGATAAATCTTCCAATATGCTCGGTTTTCTTATGAAGAACGCTTTGATGATCCGTCAATTACTCGTGTCAACTATGATATTTTAGTTCGTAGCATTCTTGAAATGAAATCGATAATTTAGAATCCCTGAATAACTATATACTCGCTTTTGATCCATAAAGTTTAGATTATTGCTATACTATTATAAAATTACATACTTTTATAAGTATAATTATTTGCTTATTATCCGTTCTTGTATCCCAGTGCTTTTCTTTTATGAGTATTAGGATAAAATTCTCTTAGTTCTCGCAAAAAATTGTATGTCGCTAACCATTTCTTCAAACTACTGAAGGGTGTCGACAGTTAAACTGTTCTCGAGAAATTACAGTTTTGGGTGCCAGAACATCTATTTTTGATGGCCATTAAAGTCAGGACGTCCGCACTAACCAACTTGCCTGTGGCTTTCACCATCCAACTCCTTGATACACTGGCATTACATATTGATCTGTTTAATGTCAGTTATGATCCGATTTGTGTTATTTAATTTAAATATTTTTTTCACTAACATTTATTCTTTTTTATCTGACATCTATTACATTTTTTTGTATTGTAATAATACTATGTATTGTTTTCTGACCATCGTAACGCATTGGGGTAACCTGCTGGGACACGATTCTCTTAATTTAAATAAAATAAATAATTTTATAATGTGAAAATTTGTTAGCTTTGTATCAATTAATTAAATAATTAATGACTTATTATCTACGATTAAGATTATCTACGATTGTCTAATATGATATTTCATTAGTAAAGTGTGTTCCAATGACTTTAATCAAATGATCAGTTAAAACTAGTGTCAATAAAATGTAAGAGGATTTCTTTAAATAAGTATGTGCTAGTAATTGATTATGTTTTATATACTACAATATATCAGATTTGACATTCTTATTGCACTCCCAATAAATTATTTTTTAAGATACGATTTTCATATTTTATTACTAATTGCTTGAATTAAAATAATAAGCATACACTTAAAGAATTTCAAATATTCAGATAATAAATTAAATGTTTCATTTAAATTATATTATTTCTATACTATCTATATTTTTCGTATTTTCAATAAAAAATCAGGAAATAATTATATATAAAATTAAATCTTATGCAAAACATTTGTTACGCGTACTTTTTTAATAACCATATTAATTAAAATTAAAAACTATTTTTATAACAAACATAGTATCATATGAATTGAAGTATAGCTATAGAAATAAAAATTACACACCAAAATAAATTGAATTTCTATCGGTAAATATTTATAAACACCATTTTCAATTTTATTTATTTTGTATGAACGGTTATTAAATAGAAAATACAAAAAATATCTCTCGTATTTGATTTTTAAATTGATATTTTTTGGTACAAATATCAATTATTGTGACAAAAACAAATAGTTTTATTAACTCTTGATAATGATGAAAGCTTTTCATTTAATACATGCTTGGTAAAAATATTCGGTGTGAAACATAATTCACAAAAAGTACACACTAGATACAATGTAAATTAAGTTATTTGAATAGCGCGTATATTTATTGAAGTGTATGGTGGTAATAAAATAAATATATAAAATAGTATTAAAAACATATACATTTACTCAATTTAAAAATTATTTTAATTTGTAATAATATTTATTTTAAAATTACAATCTAAACGTATGTTTTATTAATATATAAATTACTACAAACAATAAATATTAAACCAACAGTTCAACTCCTGAACTCAAAAACGTATAATATATGTATCCATTACCCCTATAGTACTATTTACTTTATGGTGTTCGTAAAATTTGATTACCGATCGTAAGTTCCAAGTGTACACGCCGTAATCACTCGGCACCTTCCTAAACCTATTATATCATAGCTATAGAAACAAACCTGCGGATGTACAATAACAGTCGATTCTAAAGGTTATATTTGGCTATATAATGCGTCTAAACTGAATTGCCAATTTGTCGAAATTATTATAATGGGTATCCGTCACCGGTTCGGTGTGCAGACGAGTTTGGGAGCAACTGGCTGCTTTTCGGTCTAAAAGACATAAATTAGTACACAGGGCCAAATTGGACCACCCACCTTTGTAGTCACGCTAATGACGATTTAATCTCGTATTCGGGGCGCTTCTACTTCAAACTATTGCTATTGATAATAACAATACTAATGATTGTTGACAGTATAATGAATATTGTATTATATTTCAAATAAAATTCTATGTTTCATCTATAGTTTCATCTAAAGATTTACATTTTATATTTAACTTTAAAGTTATACAAGAACGGTGTTCAGCTTAATTTTCTTGGCGTTTAACTTTTAACTCTTTTATTGGATTTGGACTTTTGAAACCGCCACGCTATCAATCTATATATCTAGTTGTATAGTAGTTATTGACCTGGAGTTACTAATACTACCAATAACAACGTTGATATAAAAAAACATGTATTTTTTTGAGATACTACATAAATCAAGAGTTGTCAGTGTTGTAGGACGCAGTATATCTATAGTATGTTAACACTTAATGGTATATTATGATTTTCGACAATATAAAATATATAAAGATATGTATGTAAAAACGTAAAAGTGGCATATAATTCAAAGAACAATTAAAACATTTCTCACATTGTAATTGCATGTTTTCTTTCATCAAAAGTCAAATAATAAATTCCTACGATATATTTTCATTTTCATTTTTTGCTAGTTAAAAATACTAATTTTTGTTTGAGATACCAAAAACTTTACAGGTTAATTTAATTTAAAACCTTATTTTCCTCCCAATGACAATTCGAAATAATAATAAATCAAATTAAATAAATGTAGTTTATAATTGTACCTATATCAAAATTGATAACTAACTAGTTGTATAACACAGTAATTGTTTTAAAACTAATTGACATGTTTCCAAATATTTTTTATTTTCAACAATTTTATTACCGAAGAGTAAACGATAAAATAATATAGTATTCGAATATATTCGTAAAGTAATAAAGCATCCGAAATTACTGTTTAAAAAATAAATATAGGTTCATACACATGTAATTCTATGTTATAAAATATATTTTCACACTAAGCGTTGACTATCTTATATAAATACTTATTATTATATGCTCTAAATTACTCTCATAATATAAATACTAATTTTAGTCTTAAATCACAGCGCTTATAAATACATTCGTAATTAGCCGTCACGACAAAAACGGTTCAAACGTCTGTAATTTGTTTGCGAAAACAACACTTTGTTTTAATGTTAGCCACGGCTCGGCGATGTTCTCAGTTTGCTTACCTTTTTCTATGACAAATTTTAGTTTAATTTTCTTACGTAATATAAGAAAGTTTGCATTATCCGCTTAACTTTCGCGTCTCAATGTGGAGAACTTTGTTTGCTTTCAGTTAGCCTTCAAAACTTTCTTACAAAATGAAACGAAACGTACGATCCTAACTTTTTAGTCAAATAATAATGTTATAAGTTCAACAACATGAATGTTTTTTATTTTTATACATTAGTAATCGATTATGGCTGATTGTTTAGTGTCCATTCAAAGCACATCGATCGTCGTATTATTAAGTCGTTACCAGCTAGCGACCTCCCCTCGGTAAAACCGCCCTCATAAATATTCCATTTGTAAATATAGCTCCAATCACCAAAGCCCTGAACAAAGTTTAGTCTAGTGTGGTGAACACGTTAGTCGAACAAGATTATCTAAATAGTCTGTCCGTGTTGGGCTTCGAACGGGCTCGTATATATTGGATTTGGTGGTCGAGCCAAGCCCAAAGAGAGACCTTAATCCTGTCAGTCGCGATTGAAATTTTAAACCCCACGCGAATAAGTATGATGCTCGGAAAATTGTACTGCATCAAAAAAGTCATATGTATCTAACATATCTATCTTACATATTTTTTTATTAAAAATATCATGTTTGTATTCAGCCCTCTAATAATACATTTATAATGTATGTTGTTGTTTATATATATATACATGTGATCAGATCAATAAGCACTCGAGGTAAATTTACTTTTAACTAATCATACCCATTAAGTATAAAAACTATCCAATGGCAATTTAATCAAATAAGATGTTGAAATAAATTGTAGCAAAATGACCATTAGTAATATTTTTTTAATCGACTTTTATTTTTTTCCCATATTTTTCATTTTATTTTTTGATTTTTTATAATTTTTAAGTATTGTTGGATTACTGTGTTTGCGCGTATAATATGATTCTCAAAACTTTGCACTGAAATTTTGATATTAAAAATGTTTGCAAACCAAATATATGTGTAAATATATATATGCGCTGCAAGAGTGCTCGGTTAGGTTGAAGTAATCTAAAATCCTTTGTAAGGGTTAATTTATTATTGATATAGCATAATATACATATGTATATGAATCAATCATGTATATTTTGTCACGGGTTATTATTTAAAAAAATTGCATACAACGGTTGCTCGGATGATTTAACTCAGTTATTCTCGAGTTATTTGCTCATATACAGTTTGATTGTCGAAAGAATATTTCACCCCTTTGGGGGTTTTTCAAATGTCCAAACTGGGCCCTCTGCTCTTTATGTTATTTGTTAATGACATAAATATGGCAGGTAAAAATTCAAGTTTTCTTTTGTACGCAGATGATTTAAAATTGTATAAATGCTTTCGATCTGTTCCAGAATCTCTATGAATTTGGGCTTTCGTTAACCGTCTGCCCTTTAGTGTCGGAAAGTGGCATACTGTGTCATTTTCTTGACCACGTTTTCCGTCAGTTTATTCCTACGATCTTTGTGGGAACATTTTGGCTAAAGAAACCTTCACTGAATATCTCAGAATTACTTTTGAGAGCAAGTAGAGGTTTTCTCTACACATATATAGATAAATCTTACAAGATGCTCGACTTCGTTATGAAGATCGCTTTTCACTTTGACGATCTATTGGTCATTCACGTCCTCCTGACGCTTTGTTCGTAGCATTCTATAATTTGGAATCCCTGAATAATCGAATACTCTTTTAAGTCGAAAGTAGAGTGACGAATGAAATCCTCCAATAAAGTAATGTTGCTCTCTTCTAAACAGGCATTTTAAGTGTTAACTTCAGCTGCTTGGGCTCATTAATTTGAATAAATTATCAACTGAAATTAATTTGTGCAAGTTCTTGATTTGTTTTGTGTGGAAATCAAATTTTATTACTAATATTAGTAGAAAATTAATTAGTAGAAAAATAGGTTTATTATCTAGATTAAGAAATATATTAAGTATAAATACAAAAAAAATAATTTATAATAGTATAATATTGCCCCATTTTAATTATTGTGCAACACTATTAAATATGTTAAATAAATTAGATAAACAAATGTTGCAAAAATTACAAAATAGGGCAATGAGAGTAATTTTAAATAAAAATAGATTAACTAATTGTAAAAGTATGATTGATAGATTAGAATGGTTGAATGTTCAAGAAATATTGAGTATGAATGTTTTAGTATTTATATATAAGTTAGAAAATAATTTATTACCAAAATATTTTAATAAGTATTTAATAAGAAATAAAGATGTACATAAATATAATACTAGAAATAGAGAAAATTTAAAGAAAATTAAGTATAAGAAAACGAGTACGGCTAGGGGAATTATGTACGGAGGTTTTGATTTATATAATAGTCTTCCAAGAGAAATCCGAAACAGCAAAAATATAACGGGTTTCATAAATGGAATAAAAAAACACCTTCGTACATATAGAAATAAATTATAATATTAAGACTTTATTATTGTATATTTTCATTTTTTCTTTCTGTTATGTATTTTTTATATATTTTTATATATGTTTACTAAATTTGTTAGATGTAAAGATTAGCTAATAAGCTAAATAAATTAATAAAATAAATAAATAAATAAATATTCTTTGGGGTGGTCAGCCATAATAGTTAATTATTCAGAAATAGTATCAATAGTTTTCAGTAATAATGAGTCCTTTAACGCACTTCTATAATAAATTTAAAATAAGAACCGTTAATAGCTAACTGTAACCCCAATTCACCAATAAGGTCTACATATGTATATAATATACATTGTATTATGTCAAAGTGTGTATTTTTCATATTCGAATACAATTTCACCAATGGATATAAATTTCCATAATTTCCATTTCCGAAAATATAATTTAACTGATAAGCGCCAGTAAGATTATGTGCCATTCTAAAATGTCTATAGAACTTAATTTGACTGTTGCGAAACGTTTATTTGCGGTTCGAACCCAAACCTAACTTAAACTTATTAACCCAAAAAAAGTTCAAAAATTATTGTTTATTTTAGAATGATTGTGTTGTGTTAGGTTATGTAAGGTTAAGTTAGGGTTTAAACAGCAAATAGACGTTTCGAAAATAGTGAATGCGTATTTTCATATCTATATTTTCACTAAGTAGGCCAGTTAACATGAATTAAACCATTGATTTTCAATATCGCTGGGCAATATCAGTGTAAGTGTATTGTATATATTATTATCTCCGCGGACACTCTGGTATTCTGCCATCATTAATGAACTACAAAAACAACAAAAAACACTGCATTCCACTTATATTTACAAAAAAACAAATAAAACATTTAACGCGGTGTTCCAAAAAAATAAAAATTCCACCTACCCAGAGAAATAAATCGGTGCTATTCAAAGAAATATTACAGTGACTATGCAAGCCAACTATGATACATACGCACAAGCAACACAAAATAAACAGTATATACAAGCAAAATAATGTAGGAATGTATATTTTTTTAAAAAGTCTTAATTTTTAATTACGATACATTGCAAATTTTAAAGACGAACATACACGTGAGGCACATAAATTTATTTCTCAAGCTAGAGGCCTATAAACTGATATTTATTATAAAATATCTCGAAATCAGCAACTTTTTTGAGGTTGAGTTTTATGACTAGTCATTAAATATTACCTTGAACCATATGTCCTAACATTAAATATAAAATAAAACATACTACTGCATTATTTCACGTTAGTATCGTAAATAGATACCATTATATACTCACCCATGAATTTTTCTCCCTGTCATGTCATCGCAATATTTATTAACACATGATTACGGTATCGTGTCACAAAGCGATATTACAGTTATATGCCTTCTTTTCATTGATCGTTTGCGTAGGCGCCGTAAATTATGTTTAAGTTTTCTCAGGTAAACGGTTTACCTAACCGGTGCTTAAAAGTGCTAGGTCATTAAATATAGCAATTAAGTGAAACAAAATGTGAGGCCGTACCTATAATATACAACACGATTATGTACACAAACAAACGGAAGGTAAAAATGGTTTATGTGTACAGCTATAAATTTGTGGGAATATTTATAGTTTAAACGAATATTCTATATATAAAATTTAAGAGATTATTTACATAAAATCATTATTATTTAAGGAAAGTATATAATATATATATAAAGGGCTCATGTGCATTCTGACATGCATTTGCTCTCCATTCATAAGGATAGACATCCATTTATCAAATCCTTTACAAAGGCATACAAAGAGGCTACGTTTTGTCTCCATAACTATTCAATACACACACACATATATATATACATAAATATATATATATGTGTGTATGTGTATTGAATAGTTATGGAAGCAAAACGTAAGAAGGATGGCACAGCAATATAAATAAGAATATAGTTAAAAAATATTTTAGCCAGTTACTATTATAACAAATATATTTATATTTACAAATATCGTTTTTTATAGATGCCGTATAATTTTTATTTTATAGTATAAAGCTACAAACAAGTATGCCTTTGTATACTTTACAAGTATACTTTGATTCTAAAGGGTAAATTGAACTCTAGTGAAACTCAGACATGGTTATTACAAGGATTAAATCGACGTTTCCATACAGCTTGTACGCCAAAGTTAAAATCCGGAATAATGATTTACGCCCGTGGATATTTTTATAGTTTTTTTCTTCTCTTACCTTATGGTCGTATATATCAATATATTATTATTCATGATGGCGTTCTTTGGGGTTTTAGCCGCCGTTTATCCAACGGCGCTCTTTTCACCGATGATATATAGGCGGCGTTGAAATTTTCGCAAAATTTTCCCTTTCGGATCGGAAAATTCGCGAAAACTTTCCTGCGGTCGTGCGGAGTGTCCCCTTTACAATCAATTATACAGAGAAACGGAGCGGGGATGTAATTTTTCACGAATCACCCGACTGTCTGGTTAACTTCCGAACAGTTTGACAAAGTGGATCTTTCGTCATAAATTATCGGTAGAGGTGCTTGTGGCCCTATCGGGAAGTTTTGCGCTCGAGGGCTAGCTGATTTTGAAGGCATGTGAAAAGTTCCGGGATTCGCAGAAAATTTTTGAATTATTCCCTCAGCGAAGAAAAGCGCCACCGACACGCTGAGAAATTATTTTATCTCAAAATCCGATCTGGAACGTAAACATCGAACAAAATCAAATCACGGGCGTTCCATTACAGTATTAGCGAGTATGATCTAATAGGTTTTGTCAAAAACTGAGATTATCTTATCCTATAATGTACTATATTGTGTAATTATTTTAATTATAATTTTGTTTTAAATATTTTTTAAAGATTTAACTTTGACTTGATTTGTTAAACTTTCTGATATATTAAGAAAAAGCACTTAAATATTATTATTATCGAGTATCTATTAGAGAGAATGTAAGATTTTTAACTTAAGATATGCAGACGAAACGACTATTCTTTCCAGCTGTTTTGAGAAAATGGCTGACCACATTTACCGTGTCAATTCAGTAACAGGAAAAGAGAAACGACAAATTCACTTACAAACGACAAAGATCAATCTGATTGCCATGGCAAATATAAGTCGTAATTTGAGGACATTATTTTAAATAGATATTGCGAATGAATTTGTATGAACGTTGATTATAAATCGTACTTCTTAGGAGTATTATATGAATAAATATAGCAATTTTACAAAAACATAAATTTGACTGTCTGGCTTTAGACTAAAAATATGTTTTAATCTTAGTGTTTTTATCACATAGCATTATTGAGTAAAGTAATATATAATTCTTTAACTATGAAAGCAAAAACAAATACCTTTTTTTAATAACCAGCAATTCAATTTATTGTAATATTGAAAAATAAAATAAAATAACTAAATTATTAATTTCCTAACTGTATTATATTTTAGCGGTATTCTAATTAATTTTATAAAATACGTTGTTGATAGTTTATTTACACGTATGCACATGACAATTAAATTCAGATAGATCTAGATTAAAAAATCATATAGCTTAAAAGCTTACTAATATTAAATGTTAATTTTTAATCAGATCTAATAACACTCTTTATCCACGAAGAATATTTTTCATCCACAAACATTCAGCAAAAATGTTTGTTTTTTTGTATAAGGCCAAGAATTTCTAAAAAAAAATGTGGTAGGCAGATGGTTCAATGTAGCTGTATTTTTTGATCTCACATCTGTCCTTAAATTATGTAAATTTATTTAACAAATATGATGTTCAGCAAATAAAAATATTACATGTGCCAGCTCACATATTTATTAAACACGTATATGTTTAATTTCATTGTACACTTTTGCAGTGGGATGTTCTTAAAAGTATTTCGTACAACGGTTAAATTATGCAAATATATTAAGGAAAACCTCGAATTAAAAATATTATTCGAGCTTTCCCACTTGTTTCGTGCTCAACACATTTCAATTTTATACACAAGCTTTTCGTTTCTAACGTGTTATTTTCAACAATTTACGAGAATGACCTGAAATTATGTAAACTCGGCACAGAATTTTCAAAATGTTATTACATACGATATTTACAGCATACAAATGCAGTCACATGACTCACGTGAATAAAAATAGTTTACGTGCACTTTGTATAATCATACTGTAAAAATATAACTAATAATATAGCGTTATATTGTAATCATAATTTATTTTATTTTATATGCTACGGTTATAAATTGAGCCGTCTACGATATTTAATAGGATTTCATTTTATAGTTTTTAATTAGATTAATCAAATTTTCTAAAGCAATCAACATGTGTAATATATCTAAAAAATATCACTTATGTTTCAAATAAATACAAAATAACATTGCTAGTAAATTTCATGGACTTTAAACCGGCATATAAACCTCATATGAACTACCAAAGTATTTGTATTTCATTGGATTGCAAGTAGAAAAATATATAGCGACGAGTGCCCAACAACAGGTTCCGATAGTGTCTTATTTTTTGATGTTTTCATTTCTCTATAAATGAGAAATCGATGCCAATTTCTTAAAAATTCATAAAAGATCAGTAATAAAAAAATCAATGTAAAGACATAATTTTCCGATTATATCTTGTTAGGAATTATGCTTCTTAAATAGTTATATTTTTATAGTCTTTACTATACAGTAAACCATCAGGTTTTTTAATAAATAAAAATTAATATAATATATCCATTCATTCAATTTCCCAACTTCATGAGTGATATATAAGTTCCCTTGTATTTTAATTTAAAAAAATGTTATCTAAATCGTTTTATCCAATATATTGAAAACATAATTGAATATCAAACCGATCCATATACTATGCAAATTCCGTATAAAGGTCAAACGCGTGAAAAATTCGACCGCTTTACCGCCTTTCGAAGGTCGTATCCACCTGCCTAATTTATTACTTGATATACGAGCGAAGTTGAATAAAACCCTTCGATTTAATCAGTAGGATTCTTTCAGGGACTGCGATAGTATCACGGTGTAAATCAATGCCGGGTCCAGAGTATGCGCGGTGAGGATTCCTACCCAGTGAACGAAGTGGGTACAGTGGCGTTTGTCTATCACTAGAATTCATTACAATCCACATTGGCAGAGGCTTCAAACCTTTTTAATGCTCTACCTTTAAAATGTTTATTTAATATTTGCACATCATGCAAAATTTATTTTCAAACTTGTACACAAAATAAAACTAGAAAAATATTTTTCTTAGACTTTCAGGCTCATTTCAATTAAAATAAATTTTATACTCCATTATTCATTTTTAAAAAATCGTTTTTCTAAAGTGCAATTTGTCTGTCAATTCAAATCTTATTTTTTTAATAATTAATATAAAGGTTCTAGATATTTTACCCGATTATAGATTAGACCACTCGTTAGCACACCAACTCACTAGAGTTGCTGAATTCGTTTTAAAAAAATATAAGTAAAGATACCGATACGGCTCTTTTGGACATTAAGAAAGCTTTTGACTAGCTCTGGTATGACTATTTATTATATAAACTATTAAATAATAAAGCCCCAATTTTATTGATCCGCATAATTGACAACTATCCGCGTGAAAAAATGTTTACAGTCGAAATCAGAGGAAAAAATCTCAACTTTAAGAATGTTTAATGGTATTCCTTCAAGGCAACATTTTCGACCCCCGTCTGTGTTTTTTATTCGTTATTTATTAATTTATCGGTGCTTTTTTTGCTGTATGGCTTGCGTAAATTGTGCAATTTCTACAAAAAGTAAAAAAGCAACAACGTTAAAATGACATTAACATGTTCTTTCGTTAAGTCATAGATGGCCCTTCTCTTATTAATAAGCTGAGCGTTGTGACTATCTCCTATATAAACTTAGTTGAATACCTGGTTCTTTATTTAGACTCCAAACGCGTACCGTGAGAAACTTTCCCTTTCGCTCACTAACGTGTTAAGTGACGAGAGTGAATGAGAGATAAGGGCGTGCGCTGCATGCGTTCCGCACGCCATTATCTCTCACTCACTCTCGTCACTTAACACGGCAGTGAGCGAAAGAAAAAGTATCTCACTATTTCAAATCTCTGATAAGACTACTGATAACATATAAATCGTCTTTATGACTCAGCATATCTGATAGTTTTTTTTTTAAATAAATGTAATACAAAATAAGTGCCTAAAAATTTTAATCATACAGGTCGTGAGTAGTTTTAAAGTATTATTTTATATTTGTCACGTAATATTATCAATTTAATAAACATATAAATTTAACTCAAACTTTAAAAACATAGTTTACCAACCCATGTAGTAAATTTTTTTCAATATGCTATTTTTATTTTATGTTGAGAAATTTATATTTTAATTTTTTCATATGATATTTATAAAAAAAAATGATTAAGCCAAAAAACGATAAAACAAACAACCAAAAAAACTTTGTAAATGCCGGAATTTCAGATATTTATAAAAATAAATTTCCTTTTGAACTAACACAAAAAAATACATATAAATATTTGTTAATGAATCTGTATTTATTGATTTTGTATAATTTAGGAATATATTTAAAAAATTAATTTTTTTTATTTAAAATTCAATATTTGAATAGTTGAAAACTACAAAAATTTAGAAACTCTGTGCATGATAATAGATAAAATATCTGTACATATATATACATACACCATATAGATGTTTAGGAACTACTTAAAAATATTTTTTGTAGTATTGATCCACTTTAACAGTTTTTAATGTATGATGATAAAATTTATAAAATTAAAAAAAGTTATATGAAATATTATACTATGTATTAGCTATATACATAGGTACATACAAAACATAGTAATGCTTATGTTATATTTAGCAAATCAAATTGTGCCCTAATCGTACATGAACCTACTGTGTATCTTTCAATTACTTGAATTTTTTTTACTTTTCACGATATAATGAATAATATTAGAGTAAATTTTTCTTATCAAAACACTGTTTGTTACATTTAAAGAAATCGTAAAGTAAAAAGACCCTATATTTATTACAATTTTATATTTTATACATTGCAACTATTTACAAAAAATTAGTATCAAAAAAAGAATACATATTTATTTAAATAATTTACTGCTCGTATTCAAAAGATTGCGTTGCATTTCTCTCTGCCTTGTTCAAACACTGCAAATCAAAAGACTATGTACAAAAGCAATAATTGGAGGCCCAGCTTCCTTTTCATTTGGAGTTCCAATAAATACCCTCATTTGATTCACGATACAGTTTTTATGTAGAATTAAAAGGTGGATGAATTGAAACGAAAACGCAAAATTGGCAATTATAAGACCGACCGAATGGAGGCAACCATCAAATTGGAGCAATCAGACTTAATTATACCCATAGCAAGCTTTTTTCAATTTCATCTTATATTTTTAATGCCAAATATATCTAATGAAAGTCATTTAAAATAAGTTGATTATATAGCCTCAAAATAAAACCATGTATTAATTAAAAAAACAATATTAAGCTTTATTGACAAAATATGAATGTCCGTATATCGTAATAATATACGTATGTGTAAATAATTAATCCCCAATCAGGCATACGATAATACAGTTATATTTAATGGATAAGCCAGATAAATGTTTTAATTTTCGTTTAATATTTGTCCGTAATGAACCGACCAGTAATTCTAAAATGAAATTGTGTGTACATATAAAGTGATTGGAAATATTATATATCAAGATGTTACGAATGCAATCATTGACGTAATTAATTTTACGAGAAACAACGCAAAAAGCAAATTATAATTTAATATTATATATTCTCAGTAAACAAATATCATTAATTAAAATTAAATTAATCGAGAAAAAAAATATGTTCAACACTTATGGATATTGAAGTATGAAAAATTGTGATTATATACGCTTCTTGAAAGTATTATGACAATAAAAAAAACATAAATTTATGTATATTAAAATTAAACCTTTTAATTTATACACTACTATATTCCTTCATTTAAGTACATTTAAGGATACAAAGGGTAATACTAAAGCTTTAAAATAAACTAGGTGAAATACGATATGTTAAGAGTAAGGCGTATAATTTAGTTTAAAGATCTAGCATTACAAGCTGTACAGTAGTTGGATTTTCAACATAGCAACAATGAAATTTTCAGTTTCCCGGCTTGAAAGTGGTGTGGAAAACGTTTTATTTTCAACAACTCTGGCTTAATTAATAAAAAATAGATTGCTAACCTACGTTTTAGTTGAATTATTTAAATCGATTTACATGTTTAACCTATTATTAATAAAAACAACTAGCAACTTAACAGTAATAATTTACTTCCACATCCAAAAAAATATATTCATACTAGTAAAAAAAATGTTTTTCCAACTAAATTAAAATAAAATGTATGTTTTGTTTGTATTATTATATTTTATTTTAAATATAAATAATCTAAAGCTTTTATTATATAAATATAATTTCCATAGAAAAAAAAATAGTTTCGAGAAAAATATATGTCCAAATCTTTCAAGTGTATATCCACAATAACAAAAAAAATAATAACACATAAATTTCAATGGCAGATATTTTGACTCTCAAAATTAATAACTTATAAAAGTTTAACTCTTTAAGTTATTATTAACCTGATATATAAAAATATTTAAAGTACACAAATCACATGCATAGTACGTATATGTATAAAATATGTATACTTGTACTTAGGTGATCCCATTTTAATCTCTATACTGAGACCGGGATTTTTTCATCTTAGATAACAGTATTTAAAAAAACATTAGTTTATTACCATACATTAATACTGTATAAAATAAGCTATTTTTAATGTGTTTCTGCTTCTTATTCATCAATATGCGTTGAGAAAATTAACTTATTTTAAAAAATTATCATTGCTTTTAAAAATATATAAAAACAATTAACATAACGAAACATTATACTACCAAATTATTGTTCCCGTTATTATTTTGTGTATTCTTTTTGCAAAAATATTATGTTTAATAAATAAATAATATTTTAGCGTCATTTACTAACATATTATATATCTGTTAAATATGAAAAGATATTGAAAACAATATTTTATTTTCCCGAGCTGTTTATAAAAAAAATCATTACATGGACTTTTTTAATAAATAGTACGTTTTGCTTTGATCCTCGAATTTAATTAAACACCAACTGTATTGTTTACCGCTGAAAAGCTTATATTTTGAATTTAACTCAAAAATGTAATATAATAATAAATAATCACTTTCTGAAAAAATTATATTATTGATATTTTCATTTTTTAGTAAAATAATCCGCGTTTCATTTTACTCTTGATAATTTCAAGTCTCAAAGTATTATATTAAAGCCTCACTTTAAAAAAAGTAAACATTAAATACGTTGTTTAAACATGCGTTAATGTATTTTTTAATATTATCACACTTTTAATAATTTTCTACTTACACAGCAAAATTATTTAAATATAACACATATTATTATTATATTTTGTAATTCCGAAATAAATGTAATTTTTTTTAATGAAACAAAAAAAAACAATTTTAAATGTTTATTTTTACTTTATTAATTCAAAATGTGATTTCATTCTAATTAAATAACTTTCTTTCCCGTTTCGGTCAATTTTTTTAATAATTTTAGCATTACATTGAAAGCATTAATGCAAAATATCTGTAAAATAAAAACTTATTGTTTTTGTTGTTTGGCCATTTTTAAAACTGTTGTTATGCAGAAATACTTTGCAATCCCACTATATACAAAAAATAACTTATTTTACAATAATCCCGAGCTTAAATTTAGTTTTCTTGTCGTTGTTCAAGTGGTTATTATGGTGACTTTTAATTGTAACTAATAGCACAGGTTTAAAACTCGCCCAGGGGTATTCATGCACTTTAAAAAAACTAGTCTTAAATGCCATCAGAGAATACGTAGCAATATGTATTTTTGTACATTTTTCCAAAATCAACTATGACATAAAAATATTAAATCGATTTAATTGACACACCCTACTATGTTTAAATGATACAGAAACATATTACCCTTTGATTTCTTAATTTTTTTAAATTAAAGTACTCTTTTTACTCGTTAATTTTTTTTAAAGGACTCTTTAATCTATTTTACGTTACATGTTATGCCATTGTACCCATCAGATGCGTAAGAATTATTTATGACATTGCCGTAGGTAAATAAATTATTTTGGAATACTCTGTACAACACTGTTAAACTGAAGAACATGACGAACGTATAACTCTTGAAAAGGATTCATATACCAGCTAAAAGCCGTCTAGAGTTTAACAACCTAACAACGAGCTTTGTTAAATTTAATCGCAAATTCAAATGGTTTGGTTCAAATATCTTAAAGCAACGTTCGTCACCTTTACAACATAGTGTCGATAACTCAATTTATATTTTCATGTATACATAAAATAATTTTAATAATGTTTTTATAATGATTGAGAGGAAGGCTGATTGTTTTTGAAAATAGGGCAAAAATTAAATTTAAAAGCATTTATACATATATCAGACTGGTTTCACTATGAGATTTTAACGGTCTTTTAGCTGTCTTTTGAAGTGATCGCATATTTTGATGAGGTACAGCGTGGCGTTGAACTAGACATGATATAATATATTATATGTAGACATACGCATACACACATTTATAATCCTTGTTTGCACGTCTCTTGACTTTGCTCGTGTTTGAATATTGATCTTTTACTTAGCTCGTGAATAATGGGACACGGCAGTGTGATATATGCGATGTCAAACACTGGGCGTGGGATATGAGGTTACTTTGTCGGGCGGAAGGGTTTGTGAAACTTTCTAAATAATACATAAACACACATCCCCTGATACAATAGGTATTTGTTTTTAATTCTGCATTATCGCAAGCAGCGTTTTAATTGCTTTAGTTAGTCAGATTTGGTTAACAATGGACTTGGCCGGGACTATATAGCCTATAGAGATACTATGATGACTGGTAAGCCGTGTAATAAATCACACACTAATAGACGGTAAGATCAGAATGCGAATAATGAACATTAATAATGGAACTTGCATTGCTCTATCTACATTATACGTAGATCATGCCAAGTCTTTAGATATTCGGAAGCTATGAATTTCTCGTAAATTAATCAGTTCTCTATTGGAAAAAGCATTATTTAACATCTATTAGATATTATTATTCTATTTTATTTTACTAAAAATCAACTGCACTACGTATTGTACAGTTCAAATCTGGATCACAAACAATGAAAAGTTTTGCATATAACTTTTATATTTGTGTATGTACTGACTATATAATATGCTCAAAATAAGACTATTAAAAGCGTGGCTTACATTATTTATATTGCATGGTTATAAATATGATTGAATTAACGTGACATCAAGAAAAAAATCTGGTTTTAATGTATGTACCTCGTCGTAGTTGTGGGAGGTCAAGTTGAGGGAAGGCCGAGTGTCATAGTTCTTAGTAAATTTTATAGTAGTTTTTATTCGATCTTCTTTTATAACAATCTATATATTTATTTTCAATAATTGCCTGGCAAAGAAAATAAACCTTTAATTAAATAAATTCTAGAAGTAGTGCTAAACTAATAAACAAATAACTTCTTGAAAAATTTCAAGACGTGGTGTAAATACATTAATTTTATTACGTTATGACTCTGTAATACTACTGTATACACAACTGAATTTCTGATTACAGTGTTTATTTAAAATTGTTTTGGTTTGCCACTTCTCAAAACTTCGAATGGCCAATATCTCGTTTTAAAAATTCGCAAATTTTCTTTGCGCCCCGATAATAATTGCGCATTTAGAATAGATTTATGAATATTTGTTTTTTCTATAAGTATTTTTTATTGACACTTCTTAAATGCTTCTTGTAATTACTTTGGCTCGTTTTTCGAAACATTTATTGTCCGTTTACTTTATTGTTTATATGGAACCTTAGTAAAGCTAGTATTTTATCTTGTATTGACTAGCTTGATTGATTCCTAGAATTGAGACGCCCACACATACTATATCTATAATAGTATAAATTTAATATAATTAATACAGAATTTTACCCTTATATTACATATATACATATATTACATATTTTATTGATATTTATTATAATTACTATATATATTTGTGTATATTTAACCTTTCATCGTTTAGTTTAATAACTATACGTACTGTGTATTACTTGTACATTACAAAATACACTTATTTCGAAACATTTTCTACCTGCATTGAATGTATAAAACTGTTTATAAAAGCCTTTAAAATATAAATTTATTTTTATACATGTTAGTCAAAAAGAGCTAAAAATATTTGGCATGAATATGTATTTAAATTCAATGGAATTTATTTAAATATATTTATAATTCTAAATACCGCAATATATTTATAAATAAAGCTTGTTATTTTTATCTAAGTTGTTTTTACTTTCATGTGCAATTTATTTTCACCTCACGGTAAAGTCGTCGTCATCGTGAGCATAAAAATGTTTTTACGACCTCTTTAACGGCCTTTTATTTCTGTTTTTCCCTCGCCGTTGTGTGTATACGTTACTTTACAATATTCGTAATAGTAATTTATTTCTGGGTATGATTTATAGTTTACGATATTTACGAATGACGTGAGCACTGAAGCAGAAATCTAAGTGATGAGCCTAAAGAAAAGACAACACGAGCATAAAAGGCTGCCACTGAGGAATAATTCATTTTCGTTTATCTATTGTTATTTCTCTAAATATATATGAGCTTATTCTTTTACTGAAAAAAATGTTTTATAAATTAACAAATGCTTATTGCGACAAATATCATATTGAGAAACATGTCACTAATATTTATTCATTGAAAATGCTATTTAGCAAATTTATTCGCATTCATGCCTTTAAGAAAAAACGTATATATATTCTCCTATATATGAAGAATATAGAAGTGACTGTATTGTTAACTTGAAATAGAAACGTAAAACGTACAAATTGTAGATTAAAAAACGCACTATAAATATTAAAAATTTTGAAATACTTCTGAATAATCAATGTTTTGGAAGTAGGTTTTCCAATTAAAATATTATTATATTTTTAATTTTTAAGTAATATTTACATATTAAAATGCAATCTGTTTACTTGGATATTTGCTATTTTCACAATATATATTTTTTGTTTCTTCTTTTTCCCAGGAACTAGGCACATGGGAAAGAAAAAAATAACACGTAAGAAGTTTTCTACTGGAAGCTTTTTTTAAATAATAAACATGAACTTACAGTATGTTTAATTAAGCTTAGTTAAAGTGTTATTTTTATATTATTATAAGTTAGTTGGTAGTATATATTTCTTAGTAGTCATAATATTGCATATGGTAAATAATTATGTTGATTAGTCTAAATATATTTACACGCTTACCTCTACGTTTTGTTATCACATTGTATTTTTTTCGGAAGACAGTTCTGAAAAATAGACAAATTGATACATGGGAATAAAGAAATATTTTATTTTGGAATTTACACTGCATTATCACTAATAGAACCCTTAACATAGTAATATGTTTATATTTAGGTCCCAGAAAAAAAAATTGTCAGCAATAAAAGGCAGAAAAAACGTTATGGAATTTTAAATTTACATTATTTGTTAATTATTATAAGCAAATGATTAATAATATTAATACTGATATTTACAATAAATATTTATACTAGAAAGCTACATAATATATGATCCTAAGCCAGGAGTAAAAGAATATAATTAATTGCGTGATAGAGGATCGGATTTTAACCAGATATTACTTTTACAAGACAGCTGGCTTAAGTATTTAGTAATATCTGACACGTTTTTTATCAATGGCACATTCAGTATTGCTCCCAATCTTTTTTCTCAGGTTTAACCCAATTTGAGACCCAGTTCAATCATCTGCGATTTCAAATAAATTGCGCATATTATTCATATATAAAGGACATATTCATTGATGTTTAATTAAAAGGATGCTTTATTCATTTAGCTAAAAATTAACATAAACACTTAGCTAGATTGGGTTTCACTTTTTTATATATCACTGTTCCAGATATCGCATTAAAATCTAAAATGAATATTGCCTTTGCATTTGTATTTTTGAACAAAATCGATGAATATTTTTTAGCCACTGAATTACCGCAAGAACTTTAATATTTATTCAACTGATTTACAGCATTTCTCACAATTATCAAATGGTATAAATATATTATGCTATTTTTTGCAGCGTTTTATTGTTTAATAATCATTTGCTTATAATAAATCAGCAAATGATGTAAATCCAAAATTCAATAAAGTTTTAGTTTTTCTGCCATTTATTGGTAACAAATATTTTTTTCTGGCGTCATAACATCCGTCGCCAAATTGTTCAGTGCCATTTTGTAATTTTTTAGCTTTTGCAACATCGTCTTATTTAATTTAAAATGTATATGTATTATTTAAGTACAATAATTGAAGTGATGTAATATAAAACTGTGTATTTATACTTCACATATTTCTCATCCTAAGTAATATACCGATTTTAATGCTATTTTTCTTTTGATTATGTAATTCCAATGTTGCTTAAAATTTAAATTGTATCTACAATTACTTATAAATATTTTATATTATGAACTATTTATATAATATTGTTATCAATAACCATTTTTTATAATTATCTAATTTATCTTTACTTATTATTAATCATACATTTAGTTTTATTCTCATTAAGTTTAGTCACATTATTTTTAAACATCTTTTTTTTATATTTAATTCGTTATTCAAGTTATGTACAACGAATTTGACATAATCAATCACCTATGCAACAGATGTATTTTATATTTTTTTATGTTAATAATTATATATTATAAACAATAATAATCCTAATTTAGACCCCTGTCAGATATTATTTTCTTTTTGAAACAAACATAATTTATTATAACTTTTTGCTTTCTCTTTTTTAAATAATTATAAGCCCATATTAATAAAATGGTTGGTTACCAAACATAGAAATATAGTACTATTTTTAAAATAAAAATTTTAGAGTTTCCAGAGAAATCGCCAGTAGCTAAAGATTTAATAAATGGCAAACTTTAGCAAAATATAAGCTAAAATGACATAAAAAGTCAAGCCACAAATAGCACAACAAATGATTTGTGAAAAAAAGTAAAAGTAGGAATAAAATACATATAAAATAAAATAAAATCTAAAACTAGCTTTTAATTATTTTGCAACGATTTAGTTAACTTGGGCAGAATAAAAGAGAGTTTTCTCTTTAACAAAAGTAATCTTTGCTAAATTTGAAATCAACCCAAATGGCGAAATGTGCTTAAAACATATAACATGTTTACATGTAATATGTTTTAAGCGCCTTATTTTATTATTATTATGAAAGACATATATATTTTAAATATTTTTGGGTGAAAAATAACATGTATTATATATAATTTTTTTACTTATAAAATGTATTTTTTTTAGTTTAGATGTTTTATACCATAGTTTGATAATTACATTTAATGTACACGATAAACTAGTACTAAAAAAATTGCATGCTCTAGTTACATTATTTCTAAGCTTTTTTTATAATTAGTATACTTTGGCAAAAATATATTAAAATGATTAATTTATGAAATGAGAATAATTAGCCTGTCGAAAAATTAAAGAAAATTTACCGGTTATTTAAAACGTAAATCACCAAAACTTTCCATAAATTGGAAACCGTAGTTAGAGCCGCTAAATGAATTATCTTTAGGCATCGGGTACGCGAGACGCGAGACGACGGCTTTTATCGGCGTAAAAAACTTTCGTGAAAATTCAAAGTCGCGACCTGGAGAAAACTCATAAATTTAGTTTATGCTAATGTCGTTTGTTTTCACGGGCGATCCGGATTACGTTTCTGCCCTTCGTTTAGTGTCTGCACTGTACTCTTCCTTTAACGCTAAAATTTCAAATTATGTATATGATATTACATATAATATTCAATACTTTAAAAAAGTATTTTTACTCCAACTGTAATTTACAATAAATATATAATAATAATTACTACGATTAAAGTATAACTTTATAAAAAATAAGATTAATTAAAGTGTCTGTTACAATTTTACTACATAATTTTCTTTACAGCCTAGTTCATATTCCGCTTGACTTTCTTTATCATCGCAATGTTTTATCTCAGCTTTCGAAAAGTTTTAATCTCGCCAAGATTAAACAACCTACCTCAGTCATAATAATAGATTCACTTCAAGAACGCTGTAAAAAACTCTTTCGTTACCTTAGACAAGTTACGTTTATTTAAATAAGAGAAACCCAGCTTCATAAAATATTCTTTAGGTGAGAGTATTTAATTAAAATTGCATTTAAGAAACTCAATTATATTAAAAAAATACATTTTAAATAAATCATTTAATTTGTAATGCTTAGTTAGAGCTTGCTCAAGCAAATGGACGTCATCGCAATAAGCGTGAGAGTTTACTTAGTAAACTAAACCGTTCTCCCACGGGAGCTTTTGGGGAAAACACATGTTTGTATACGCGTTATCAATTTGTTAAGACCTCTAGTATTTCAAGTATTTGAGGGTGAAACTATCCAATTTTGGTTAGTTAAATAATTCGCAAAATTCATAAATTATAATTGTCAAATATGTATGTATATATATATCGACATAAATCATTTAAAACATATTTTTTTACACAATTAAAAATAAATTAATTACTTACTAGTAAAATGTATGTGTATGAATATTTGGAAACAGTTTTTTTTAATTAGAAATTATATAGCAAATCGTATTAAATAATTACGATGACTAAAATTTATCAGTAATTAATGAACAAATTTCACAATTTTAAAAATAAACTACCAACTCACGACAAAGGCAAAATAAATAAATCAACAAAAAACTGAAAAGCTTGTAGTAGGAAACTTCTTAAATGTAGAATAATATACAATAATTATATTTTTAATGCATAATCTACCGTCATGCTAATTACAAAATAGAGCAATTAGTGTGATTTTAAAGCTTAATTATTATAAAAATATATATGTAAAAAGTATTCAAAATTAAATAAAGTAGTTTCTATTTATTAATTCATAAGTTATTATCTATCTATTTGAAAAGTACAAAGAGGTAAAAAAAATAATAAGTAGCAAGGGAATTTTATGCAGAGATATTTATAATATTTGTATAACGAATTACTGAATCTTTTGAATAAATATAAGCCCCCTATATTTTATTGCATCTTACAAAAAACACGTCACCTATGTCTTTAAGGTTCTTCAAAGCCTTACTGCGTAATCGATGCAAATTTTTTAAATATTTAATGAAAAATTAAATGGAAAAGCGACTTATCGATCACCTTGTATAATATATTATATGCCTAAAATTTTCGCTTGAAATTTTGGCGATACCCATGGGCACAAGAGTCGATGCCAAATTGCAAATTTATTTTGTGTATTATGTGATTTATTGCCCTGCGAGCCAATGATTCTTCCGGCGATAAACCGCAAGATACCGTAGATTGCTCGAAATTATTATTATTATTATAAGTACTATTATAGTAATACCTATGTATAATTAGTTATAGTAGTAATTTCGCGTATTCCGCGTCGTCTCTAATTAAATCAATATCCGTCGCCGCAGTCGGCCCGAAAACCTTTTAGGTTAAAGGTTAAACAGAAAATATGTCTAATACATCAAACA
Organism: Plectrocnemia conspersa; assembly: GCF_051122295.1. Lineage (NCBI taxonomy): Eukaryota > Metazoa > Arthropoda > Insecta > Trichoptera > Polycentropodidae > Plectrocnemia > Plectrocnemia conspersa. Next base: position 19,095,494 of record NW_028277167.1, read on the forward strand.
CATACACACAATCAATCACGAACCGATGCTTTTATGGATTGGACCTGAGCCTCGTACGTCTTTCGAGCGTCAATTTTTTATGGCCTCGTAAAACGCACTGGCCTCGAGATGTCTAGTCGGGAATTTTCTCGCGAGAATGTTTGATATTTTCTAATTTTTAAAAAATATAATTTTATGTTATTGCAAAGTTTTCTAATACTTCTATTTCTAATGCATTTTATACTTTAAAAATACTTGAGAACGGAACCTCTGGTAATTAGGTGGCGCACAAAAACGAAGTTCTTTGAAAATCCATTAATTGTGTATATTCCCAACCAGCAGTTTCAACGAGTGCTTTTACAAGTACACTCGTTGACGCGACTCAAGGAAATCATATCCCAGCATACCTTGTATGTATCTTAGAAACCTTTTTTGCACTTTTATTTTTAAAAGTGATTTGATTACATTTTCGAGGGTACTGCGTATTAGCTGAATATACAAGGTACAGTGTGCCATCGAGCTCTTTTATTGATACGCGTATACAAGTATCTGAAAAACTTTTTTAGACCTATTTAAAAAAGTGTTCAAATCTGTTCATTATTAAAAGGCTAGATGCTTAGAAAGATTTCAATTTAAATCATATTTATCTTATATCCGTTTTGGTAAAATATTTTTTTTCTACATAAAAACAGTTGCATGGATCTTAATAAATGATATTTGTTTGGAGCAATGTCTGAAAAATACAGTGGGTGAGAAAGGATTTCCCAAGAAAATCTATTGTTTTTTCGGGAACTCCTTGTTATCTTTTTAGATACATGAAGATGAGCGTTGTCATGGTGTAAAATTTCCCTACTTCAATTTATAAAGGAGTGTCTTTTTTATTGTTTGAGTCACTTTGTGTCTGCCTAATATCCAAAAACTCGTAATGAATAATGTCGTTTATTACCGACCAAATGCATAACATTATCTTATTGGGGTGTAATCTTGTTCTCGTGGTTGAAATTGAGGGTTGATTTACATTCACTTCTCATATTTAGTAAAAAATAGACTCAAAAATAAATCTTTCTGTTGTAGAATCATTGCATAGAAGTTTCCTCAGACAATTTATGAGTTACCCATATTCTGAAAATTAACATTTTTCCTCCCTTTTTAAATGTCTGAAATGATGTAGATGACCCGTTAAGCTTTTATTCTAGCTTCTGTATCGTTATATTTGTGACTTGCTTTAATGGCAGCCCTTAGATACTTACTGACAACCCATATTTACATATTTACATAAATATTTAATGACAAAATTCTAAAAATAAAATTTTTAAAACCACATTTGTCACTTTCAAAATTTAATATCATTACTTTACATGTGTTTTTAACCGCTATTGTTTCATTATAACCGAGTTGTAACTTCTTACGCATATTATTTTATCTCCACTGCTATTATTAATTTAGTGTTGAAAATATCGAAAAAAAATATCCCATTAGTAAATAGCATTATTGATACTACTAATATTATTAAACACTGAAAGAATAATAATATTATCATTAATTTATAAAAAGTTCTACATTTTTGAAATGTTTAACTTTGATTCTTTATTGCTTGTATATCGGATAATAATATTCCTGCTGTTATATGGAAGTTAATTTTCTATTTGTATCCTTTGTTTTTATCCTTTCTGAAGAACCTCCGTATATGTATTTAAATATACTAACTTTTTACAGATTTATTTGCGTAACAGATTAATCTCAGACAACGCCGAAAATTAAACCCTAATACAATAAATGACTAACATTAGTCAAAAGTTTAATGCCATTTGTATAATATTTTAATTTATTAATTTTCTTATTGATGTATGTGAATTTATATATAAAAATATCTTAGTTTTACCACTTCAAATTAGTAATATTACACCACCGTTCAATCGCCACTATCCTCACATATTGAGAACATGAACACGAACAACACACGCATGACAGTCACTAATCTTTGCTCGTTAAAAATTGATGGAAAAATTATCAGAAATGTCATCGTAATGCTTTTAAAAAAAACTTTGAAAATATTAGGTATAATTTGGATAAAATGAGCTTATAAGTATTGTATGTTTATGGATTGAATATTAGATATTAATTTCAACAAGAATCCGTTACTAATAAAACCAGATAAGCTGTTGATATTTTTAGAAGCATTAATCTTCGTATACGGATAATATTCATTCATAATTAAACTTCAAAAGATATTTACTATGATGAGACAGCGGTAAACCCTAGTGTATACATGAGTAAATTTAATAGCACGCGCAATATTATCAAGTTAGGTCATCGTCGCCAATTAACACCCTCTAGTTCACACATGCCAATTAACACTGTCGCGATTGTTAATAATAGCATTTCAATACATACACATATACCAGTTTCATCCTATACAATTTGAGCGTTGTCACGGTGACCGTTCATTAATTTCTATTAACGAATGCTGCAGGATGGTTAGTCCGGTATACGAATGTAGACATCTGCATACACTTCGCAGGTCCTCTTCGGTTATTTGAATCTTCATTAAGCACTAGCCGGTGACTTGAGGCTTTGGTAGTACGAGGCCAAACCGACCGGAATAATCCCAATTAGAATCGTTCACAACAGCCAGGATTACAAGGAGCGCGGCCCGTTGGAGTGAATGCGTCGCTCTGCACTAATGCCGCTTATATATCATATTATACAATGGTACATAAAAGGAAGCCATGTCCTCCTTAGAATCGTAACATGGCGCTAACTGGAAGTAGATTCACATTGGTCTTTGTTTTCGAGGTTAGCTATGGGATATATTAGATGTTTAGATTTAAAGTAGCTAATACTATAAAACCATTATTAAGCTTTTATATGTTAACTAATTAATAAATAATTATGTTCTGTGACAAGTCGTAATTGTCTTGCTTGTATGTTAAGATAAAATAAAATAACATAAAAAAGTAGTATTTATTTTCAACATATACATACAAATATCAATTTATCTTATTTAAATTTTATTTTATATAAATATATATATATTTGAATTATATTTTATAATTTTTTGACACAAAATTGTGTGCCACCTAATTTTCTGCCGTGTTTTTGTAACGTATATAGTAGGTATTACATATTTTTTTAATATTCAAAGGCTTTTCGATCTTACATTATTCACGTTTGCGTTATTTTTAATTTAATATATCCGCCAACCGTACTTAATATTTAGCTGATAAAGGTGGCAGCGAAGCGTAAACGAAAAACACGAAATTTTTCATACAGTCGAGTGAATGGTACGCTACCGATATGAACGTGTATACGTTTTACGTAACGTACAAGATACCCGTTCTCGCATACATTATACACGCACGAACCTATATATGAAGCATTACCTGATACAGCATGTCTCATATAAATTAATCATTGAATATTAAACATCGATTATGCTCAAATTTGCTCCGATCGCGGGGCACTAATCAAGACTTTAGTGTGGCGCTTAAGTTTGAGCCTTAACCACCTGGTAATGGTTTCAACATCTTCATTCTCACACCGACCTAGTTCCGCAAGTATAGCATCTGACATGACTCAATCCCCTAAAGTAATCAATAAATTGAGATTCGTGTGGTTGAATTCAATTTTAAATTCAGAATGGTGAATTTGGAAGTCAACCACATAAAAGTGGTAAATCAGAAATCAAAAACTTTATGCCAGTGTTAAACAAAGCACTTTTCAAAGTTTTAAAGGTAGCTTCGACAATTTCTCGATATTCGGTGGCTTAGAGTCGTGGTTGTGTCCCTTATTCTTGGCCATCGTGTCGAAGACTTTAATGCTCAAGACCAAACCTCTGACATTAGTTATATAAATTTGCAAGATTTTTTTTATAAAACGTTTATTTCAATACAATTATTTAAAAAAATACTATTATAATATATGTTAATGGGTCATAACCATTTTTAAGTTTACAATTTTGTTATTAGCTAAAATATAATAAAAAATGTCCGTCAAAGAGAAAAAACTCAAAAACCTTTTAAAATGTAATAGGATTAAGTGCTGATTAATGTATGTTTAGCTGCAGACATAAAGACATTGAAATGTTTTAATTAATCTTTAAGCCAATATGTAACTTGAAATGTCTATTTTAGTCACTAAAACCTAACACTTATGGGTTAGTGTATTAACTCGATATATTTTATTTTATTATTGGTATTTGTAAGCAATTATTTTTGGATTTGTATAAAAATCTATATTATATATTATTTTTCCTGCTTTATTTGTATGATTTGCAGTTTAAGAAAATATAATTTCTGGTGTTATTCCACGCCAAGTTGGAATATGTTCAAATGTATCTACATACTTTTTGTAGTTAGCGCGCTCTTTTTATTAAATGTCGGTCTGAGGACCGCAATGGCAGCCAAGTGTAAGGTGTACATTACTACTCCGGTTACTTTGGAGAGAGGGTGGTTTTAATTTTCCACCTCCTTAAATATTTATGTAACTTTTTAAAAGATTACTGTAATTTATTTGCAATTTTTTTAGACCGTAAGCACCCGTTAAAATTGTTATAATATCAGCGTTCATAGATAACGCGTTTTTTGTTTTAACATACCATTCGTATATTAAATAAAAAAGATACTGCCATAACAAACTTATATATACATATATATAAATATGATTAAAATTGTGCAAAAAAACTTTTCAAAATTTGTGCTTACAAAATAAATATTATCCCTGGCAATTTAAAAAAAAAATAATGGATTTAGTATTTTTTATTATATTAAGGAATGAGAGTGCATTCGTAGCCCATAGGTTAATTCTAAGCAATATGTTAAATTCAATGGGTACGTACCAAAGTGAAGTTGATTAAAACCTCCCCTGAGTATTTATCGGTTAGTGTGTGTATGTTTTATTTTTCGCAAGAGCTCTGAGCTTTTGTATGTTTGGTATTGCGGAGTTATAACTTGTCTACCGAATTTATGTTAATTTTCTCGATACCCTTCCCGTAGTTCCCTAGCGTAAGGGAGGTCGAAAGGTTTATTTGCACAGACCTAGACGTTGGCTTGTGTTATATTCCGTTGCTAATTTAGTCTAAACGCGTCATTGCCTATGCATAACAATTGTTTCACAATTGGATAAATACGACTAGGAACGCGCGAGATAAACGTAAACGTTTACAAAGGCCAGGTCAAGTATAGGAATTTCATATATTATTTTTAATTTTAGATATAATTCACCAAATACTTTTATACAAATATAACACATTTGAAATAAGTATGTTTTGAACTGAATAATATTTCTTAGAAGCCTGCGTCATTATGTAGGATGTGTTTATTTTAGAATTGATATTTAATTAAGTTTGCCCAATAAAATATATGCTATAAGATTTACAAACCCAACGTGTACACCTCTTTTTAAATAATTTATGAGAATACTCAAAAAAAAGAAGAGCATGGAGTTCGTAATTAATATTTATTCGTTATACACGTTGTTTCTACCAAATATAAAAGTTTATTTATGTCAGCATGGTATACATTCAGACATATTGTGTCAATTTACCATGGCACTATTTTCAGAACACCGTGCCATTATTTGAGCGTTGAATATTTAAGTGCGTTAACCGTGACTAATGTACGCATTAGAGATCGAATCGACGTTAAGTGTTAACGCGAGCTGCTTCAATAATTCATACCGTGCAGGGAGAGAGTGAGAGTGATCGATTCGAGGATTATGAGACACGGAATGAAATAATATATTAAAAGTCCGAGAGAATAGGGATAGAAACTCTCACTGGGACAAATGTACTAGAAAATGGACGGATAATGAAATCGGGAGTTGGCAGCCGCCATTAGCAGCCGAGACGAATCCGAAAACGAGCTTGAAAACAACGAAAAAAGACCTCCAATAATTCGAAACCATTTGTTTTTTGAACGAACCAAAGAACCTGGGGGTGTTTTTGGGGGTTGACAGATGGTAACGGGCCGTTACTCGACCGTTACCGCCGACGTCGTTCGTTTATGCATTTACAAGAGACGGTCGTTTAACGGGTGGTCGTTACTTATTTTATTTATTTATATTTATTTTTTATGTAACGACGACTAAAATGTGAAATAATAATGAATGAGAGTAGTCGTTAGCGTTTCGTTTCTATATGTAGACTATAGTAAATGGAAAGTATCTAAGAAATTTCTGCATGCACTATATGTAATATAAAGCATGCAAAAAGTTCTTAGATACTTTTTATTTAACCGTTTATTAAGAATCAAAATAAACACGATTTTTAAAAAATCATTCTAAAACAATTGCTTTTTCTATATACTAAAATTAGTTTATGTATACTCTCTATTAGATAAAATTCTTCTTATCTTAAAATTATTATATTTCATTTTTTGTAAAATACTGAACTAATTTTTTTATTGTTCCTTGGATTATATATGCCATTAAATTATTTTTTTAAGGACTTATATATTTTTTTCTATAACGTTTGGAAATCTTATTAGATTTTAACGTTTTTACACAATTTCAAGTTTCTTTTATTTTTATTCTTCGTCAGATGGTTCTTCTACTTGATGGTTGATCTATTAAGCATATATTCACTTTAATTTGTATTTTATATACATACATTTATTTTATTATTATAAATATATTTTCAACAAATCAATTATATAATATATACTATATATGTTACTGGTTTGTAACCATTATCATGTATACATTTTGTTATACGATTTGATACAAAAATAATTTTCAAAAAAAAAAACAATAGTTAAAGTGATATTTTAAGTACATTTCACTAAATATTTGAAACTATTAGTATGTTGTCTCTAGCTACTAAAGCAATATGTGCTTCAGCATTTTGTACTTATAGTTAAATATAAGGTTGTTTTTTATAGTAATCACCGATACATGAGTTTAGTGGGCTAGTGTGGTCTCGCAAAATATTTTTATAATATTTCCTGGTATGATAATATTCTTTAACTGTTGCTATTTGAAGGGTAATATACATTTTTCAAGATTAATATAAAAATGTGTATTATATATTATTTTTATTGCTCTATTGTAAATATTTTGCTATTTAGAAAAAAAAAATACTACTGGTGTTCTTCCACACTGGGCAGGCATATGTTAAAATATATATAATTAATTGTTTATAGATTAAAATTTTATTTATTAGTCTAAGGGTTGAAATGGTGGCAAGTCTTTTAGAGCGAAGTAACAAAATATGTTTATTAAATTTGATCTGAGAATCTAAGTATAAGCCCAGGTATATAACACTTGTTTTTCAATTAATGTCACTGTCCTATTAATTTTGAAGAGGTGGTAACAGAGCTTATCTACATTTTAAGAAAATAATTTAACGATTTCAACTTGAAAGTCTGTATCTCATAACATACTATGTTATTTAAACGTTTGTTTTTATGTGGAAAAATAGTTGCTTTAATTTGTTTTCGTAGAATAACAGCTTTTCAATATATGCATGCATATATGCTAAATCCACAAAAATGGCTCTGTCGAATTCTTGTTATATAACATTGATACATACCCAATTCGATTGAGTTTAACTTTAACAAATTCGACTGGTGATTAAAATCATCGATGGTTTGTCGTATTAACCATAGTTCCGGCAGCTTAAGCGCAGCTTAACAGAATGGTAGTTTCATGTGCTGTAACAGAGCTAGGATTAATATATGATTAATTTAGTATATAACTGATTTATTGAAGTATATAATCGACTTAAATATTATACAAATACTCGGCTTATATTTATATAATCTGGAAATTCTTATTTACTAGATTGCGCGTATTTATAATCAATACTGTTATTGTATGAATGGATGTAGGCATTTGCGTCATTTGCAAAACAATAAATTAATTTATTGCCTCCTACGTTAAAATTTTAGCCCCAGTTAGTTGCGCTATTGTGACGGTTATGCCATAAAAACAATTTCGATCCGTGCTAATTGACGATTCGGGCCTTATCTCGAGCGGCAAAGTTTTGATGTCAATTCCAACTATTTGTACATAATTAACATCCGTTGTTTGTTTTGCGTTTAATTTGCGCCTCTCGTTCATACACGTAATTATAGACACACCCCGTTTTAATTAAAAGTGTTTCCGAACCTGTTTCCCGCGGGGAGTGAAAGGTGGTTTGCGCGCAACTCAAAGTTCCTTTTGTTATTGTTCGCAGGAACTTACTTGGCAAAACACCGAGGGAATAGGGGATGAGGCGCGTTCTTGGACCGTTCAAAACCTTAAAAAGGGCTACCGAATACAACCCACCCCTTATCTCCCTCGCTTCTACGCTCCTTGGTCTCTTTCGCACTTTCGTGTGTGAATTGTGTTATTAACCCACACAGGTCGCGTATTTTTCGCTAAATGTTCGCTAAAGATTGTGGTTATTTCTTAAAAAAAATTTCAGAGATGCAAAATTTTACTTAATTTAAAAGTCTACTTTTATCTCTGCTTATTCTAAGAATGTATTAGTAGGCACATTAAGATTATAATTTAAATACTTTATTAGGAGAATAACTTATTTTTGTACTTTTTAGAATTTGACAATGACATGGGGTAATTGACTCGTGAATTGTGAGTGGTATTTTTTGTAAATACTTGATTTGTAGTAAGCTGAGTTATTCGCAAAACAATTATTTTTGAACTTTTTTTTAATTAACTAAAATATATGTTATTAAAATAGTACATATCAAATGCATTTTAAAAAATAAATCAATTCGTTTTATAATTAACATTTTGAATACATCTCCTTCAACCTCAGTATGTTTTATTTTACGAGCTACTAATAATTACGCTTAATAACTCTTTTAGCTCTACCTTGTATTAAAGATAAAATAATTTGATACAAAAAATTGATTTAAGCCATTTTTCTTTATAAGCTGTGGTTTTTCAATTATCGTTGAATAAAACACTTTTTCTTTGACAGAATATTTTTAATAATATTGGGTAATTACTAAGGACTACTACACAAATAACGCAAAAAATATGAATTTTAAATTATAATATAAATAGTAAAAAAATCTGTAAAAATATCTAAAATATTTTGTTCTCTGAGCTATGAAGTTAAAAAATTGTTGTTTTTTTAATAATAATGACTTTAGAAAGCGATTTATATTCCCAAAAATATTCAATAAGATTATCTCTAGTTAAAAACTTTATTATCTGTTTATCATACATTTTTTTACAAAAAATTAATTGACCGAATTATAATGACAAATTTAATCTCGAGGAAATAATAAATCAAATTTAGTATTATAATTGAATTATCTTAAAGTTTGTATTTATATATAAAAAAATCAAATTAATTATGGGAGTTGAACTAAAAAATACTATATGGTAAAATAATTACAACATTGTAAAGCATAAAATTATATAAATAAATAGTACACAAGATAAAAAAAGTTCTTTGTTTAAATTGGCTAACATCTAACTAACTTTATTAGATATTTTAAGTAATTAAACGCTTTAAACAGACGTACTTGGGCATATCATTTTTACGCCGACCATCTGGTCATGTAACTTATTTTAGCACGTATTAAAATTTGTGCATTGATCGTGAGAAAAAGACTTGTCGCATATGCACTTTAAATGAACAATGAGATTCTTTATGGCCCACTCGTGTTTCTGTTTGTACATGTCGATCCGAGATTCAGAGAGATTAGCATCCTTTTAATGTATCAACAATGCCCGTTTTCGTGCTTTTACAAACACAAAAATATGTGATTATTGTGTTACAGGCTCTCCACCAGTTTAACCTCCCACAGTCATGCAGTAAGGCAAAAAAACTTCTTCATCTCGACCAAGCGTACATAAGCACATACATACGTAGCGCAAATCATTTACTTCTACTTGGAAATCTTTCCCAACGGGTATTATATTAATGACATTTACTAGTTACTCTCAACTTGGGACACACGATAGTTCATTTGAACTCTCACTGAGCGAATCTAGGCAAAGCATTGACGAGACTCATGAAAATCGAGAAAGTCTAACTACGATGCCTGAAATCCAAAGTACAACATTTTACAAACGCAGACAGAGTTACAATACCATCTCGTATTTATAATAATTAAACAAATATATTCTTGTACGGTTTTTGATGCATGCTAGATAAATATGAAATAATAAAGTTTAATATTATATAACACTTTATAGTCGATTATCTTTAAACAATATTTGTTGCGTTTTCCCTTGATATATTTAACGCCTTATTTATTTTACTAAATGTAAATACATAATTTATTAAAGAAAATTCTTGCAAAATTAATGTTTTAGTTCTACTTATTTAACTGTGTTGAAGAAATTTAGTATTACACACTAATTTTATCTGAAAGGGGTTAAACCTTAGCTGTGTAACCATCTCCATATGACGCAGGCAAATTTAATAATGTAATATCGATCGGGCCGTTTTCCGAGTGCGAAAAATTAATTTATTGCTCGAACGGGACCGTGCCTCGTAATAGAGCGATAGAGCAGGTGAAAAAAGGGTTTATTGAGATTAAAAAGCGTTCCAGATTATATTAGATTCTGGATCGTGCTCGTGAAAACTTGGAGTTATTACTGGAACGTCTAGCGCGCCAGAATATCTTCCTTGTAGTAAAATGAGATAGTGCTAAATATTTTTCGATATGAGATATTTTAATAAAATAAATTCAGAATAGTACATTCCTTATCTAAGAATCTGCACTTTAAAAACTTTAGCGTAAATTGCTCAATTCGAAAGCAAAAGCAAGCTTAATGCATTGCGAAGAATATAGCAGAACTTCAAATTGCGGTTTCGCCTATCAAGGCGTTTATACTACAATATATATAACATTTCAAAGTTTTGTATAGTGTATATGTTTAATTCATTAATTTTGCATCGTGTTTGCGAAAAGTTTACTTAAATGCATTCAGAATGCAATATGCTTTTATATTTTAGGTTCATATATTCTTACGTTGCAATTATTATATATGCACCTAAAATATTATATTGTTAAAAAAAATTGGCGATATTTTTTTATTATTAGAAAAATAAAAATATTCATTCATCAACTTCTATCATATAATGGAAACTTTTAGTCATAAAAAACTTTTAAATTTGTATATAAACTGCTTCGTAAGTTTTAAAGAAACGGGTTGGATGAGTATCAAAAATAGGTTGTAATTTTATATAATAATAATAATATGAATATAATATTCATATATATTATAGCAATAAGGATACTATAAAAATATTACATAAATAGTATTTATAAATATTTAGAGAACTAAAGATATTTTTTAATATATATAACGTATTTTTAAATATCATTTATGCAAGCTTAAACTTCGGTTTGTTTCACTAAAACTTTTGCTTAAGCGTAATGAATATTTACAGAATGTCAGCTACGAATTTATAGTTTAATACAACTAAAACAATCTTATAAATATACTTAAATATTATTCAAATCAGAATACTGTATCTTGATTGATACAATGACAAGATTTTTGAATACATACTTTTTGATATTTAAGGATTATTTTTTGATATTTAATAAGTTGATCCTATTAATTTATAATATTTTAGAACCCTAAAATTTGTAGTTCACCTGTATTTTTAAATTATTAAGATACATGAAGAATAATACAAGAATGTATTTATATATTTCAATAATTCTATTTATTTTTATTGACTCGTTTTACTGAAGCAAAACTTAGAAAATTGAAAATTAAATAATCATTTTTGCTGAAGCAAAAAAGCTATTTTAAATTTTAGGTTATCTTGCCTTTATTTTTAAAATAAATAAGACGCTAAACGTAACTCGTAATGTAACATGAAAATATATTGTCTCTATTGATACATTCTAACTAAAAGCAAAATATGAAAAGTTAACAGATTTTCATTACATAAATTCGTTAATAATAACTTGTTATGTAAAATATTTAATTAATATAAAAATTCTTAACTATAAACTGTAAAATAATAAATGAATTAATATGGTAATATTAAAATTATTTATTACAAAAATAGCTAAGAAAAAGTCACATTGAATATTATACATTTTAGATATCAAAAAAAATTTATATATTTATATTATTTAATATGTAGTTGAAAAAATTAACTAATAATTTATTTGTTAAGACCAAGTTATAAGTATAAACAATTAAGGCCAAGAAAAGAGGCTAATGGTTAACATGCGCATGTTAAAGTCAGCAAATTAATTTTGCTGCCTTTGGAAGCCGATTTGTTAAATACTAAATATAAAAGTACAGTGTTAATAATATATATTTTTACATATTGTTTAATATATGAAATCTTGCAAGTTGCAATAATAATTTTGTGATTTGCGTTTATAATTATTTTTGCACTTAAAATAACACAACAAGCGACCGGCTCATATATAGTTATTAGTATTTATTTATTACGAAAAAGTATGTTTTAGTTAGCTACAATCTCATTGCTTGACTTTAGATTCGATTAAATGATACTCGAATTTTTTTTAAATAGTAGTCTTTCATTTTTAAAATATCTGCAGATTGTTAAAAGATCTTGTATTTGGTTGATTTCTCCAATTACTGAGCTTTATGAGAGTTTTTAAGTAACAACGAGCTGTGAAATGTGTTTATTTTTGCCCTTTTTTATTGTATTTTGCATCAGACTTTTAAGAGCTTTTAAAAATAATAATCTAGATTTATTATTTGCAAAAAGCTAGCTTGTTTTTTTATTTTTACATTAACTAGTCGGCTATTATCTATATCGTTTTGCTTTGCTATGGTATAACATGCTGGTGGATTTTTTTTTTATAATTGCAATAAAATATTATTTAATTTTTAATATTATTATTTTATTATACTATATACATATTAGTTTCACGTTTCCTAGCTCAAATTAATGCGACTAGTCAATCGATTAACACCCATTGTGTTATAAGTGCCGCGAATCGTCATTGTAGACGTCTTATATTTAAAATATTAATAGCTTTAAAATGTCAAATATTCAGGCGCCAGCAATTTATAAAACTATAGTAGACAATATATGTATATCTCGCAAAATAAAGACTAGCTGATTTTGACTAACCTTTGTTTTTAAAATATCTCTACAAATACTTTAATAAGGGACTTCTTAAATAATAGATGTTTCTCTTTTCTTGTAACCTATTTTGTATAATTTATATGATAGAGTAACAACTTAAGTATCCTTACAAGTCGCTAATTGTTTTGATATAATTTATGTCAAGACATTAATTTTAAATGATTATATTTTAATTAGAGATTTGTTAAGTGTTAACGTATTTATAAATCACTCCGTGTAACGGGTAACTGCCACTTTCATTGTAAATCTTTGTCTGAATGTAAAATATTCAAAATTAAATTAGTCGCAATATAATATAATCAAAATTTAATTACACGCCATATTTCATCAGGTCACGTGATATATTGCGCCGATCTTGAGAGAGTGCGCACAATAAATATGATCAATACCTTTTGCCTAAGTATTCATAATATCGCAAATTTCCCACCGGCGATAATTCAACCATTCACCAAAGGTTCGACCGCGCGATTTCCTTATTAATAGTTGAAATTTTCCACATATTTTCCGGGGGGGTTATTAGACGCCAACTTCGAACTCCTTCCGGGCTGCTTTATGAAAGCCATCCGTCACCCTAACGACCCGAATTAAAAGCGCTACGGCGTAGAGCGCTCGTAGTTTACTATTAATTAAAATTTTAAGAAGACGCGTAGCGTGGGGAAAGTGGGTCGCTTTGGGGCCGTTAATAATGACCGATTGACCACCCGAGCTCACGTTTAATTAAAGGTTGTCAAACAGGTCAATGTCGAACGATTGCTTAATCGCTTTCTTAAGAGCCCTGACGATCGTTTGAAAAATATATAGACCATAAGAGCAAAGTCATCAATCTTCAAGTTGAAGTGATTAAAATGTCTTCCTAATAGTACCATAAAAAAAACAATATATCACTTAAGAGTATATGTTTAAAGAAATTAAAGGGTAATCATATAATAATTGTGCTTAGTATAAATTGTGAATGCGTGAGAACAACTCTTATTTTGTTATTATGTAACGTTTTACGAATAATTTTAATATGATATAATAATATAAAAATTCTGATATTATATTTAGATGCTATTTTTAGAATGTAATATAACTTTAATAATATTATTCTTGTGAATATATTTTTTTTATAAACCTAACACACTACTGGATTGTTTCAGTTTTTATAAACATACTATTATTACACAAATGCATACATTCAACTTGTTTCTATGAATTTTTATGTCATAAATGAATAGCGCAAATGGAAAATTCTCACAATATGTCATCATAAAATTCGACGAATCCTTCGTATGCGAGAGATAAAATAAAATGTTTGTACAAACATTCCAGGGAATTTAAATTATTTTATGTATTTTATGTTTTTCATAATATACCTATACAGCAGAATAACAACACAATATATATTAATAGACCGTTAACTTATTTTAAAAAAAAAAGGATACGCGTTAAATATATTATTAGCACCTATAATCTAGACTTTATAAATTATATAAAGATAATTACTAAACTGTAAGGTTGTTGCTTTTTAACAATACCTGTTTTAATCTCATTTAATTTCCTTTCAATGATATTTCGATAATTCATAACAAGTAAATTGTCTTTAATTACTTAAAAAAATATATACACACTTGGCATGATCATCATTCAAAGTGTATACACATTTTTTCAGACACCCCAAAGTTAATGGGTATTTTTCTTGAAATAAACATTTTATCAAGTATTTTTTCAACAATTTTTTTTTTATTGAATGTGATTCAATCATCACAATTATAAGTAAAAAATATATATCACTGTCAGATTTTTAAGAACAGATTTAGATTTTATGTTTCTTTATATAAATACTTTAAAATTGTGTAATTAAATCCCACTCCAGAGTAAAAAAATAATACCAACAGCGATGTTTATAATTTTCAATGAAAATTATCGCTAAAACAAAGATTAATTTTTAAAGCATAAATAACGATGAAATATGCGTGCTTTAAATATATCCAGCTATTACAAATATTGTCTCTAAAGATGTGGAACTTTAAATTCTATTGTTGCCGAATTTGTGTAACCCAGGACAAACTCAACTGTCAAAACAGCTATACTTTTATTCTTAAATATTATTTAAAAGATTCTAGTTTTGCTCCAAATCACTCGGTAAAAAAAAATCATAGTTTTCCTTTTTTCTCGCAAACGTTACAACACTGCTATATAAGAAATCACTTCTTTAACATCATTACCAATATTACTTTCTACTGAAACCTTACTAGTATTATTTGGTCTTTATATTTTACTTCTGATTTACATTGGGAACAGACAAAATTCTAACCCTAGACTTGCATCTAGTTGAGCTTACGTTGAATCGACACAAACGACACATTTAAAGTCTAGATAAAAGCAACCTCTTTTACTCTAACAGCTAAAACTTTATGAGCAAAGCAGTCACTTTGAATCTAAGAATTAACCCGATCTTTGAAAGGTTACAAACATATCTCGACTTTTTCAATTTTAAAATAAAATATAAACCTTTGTACAATAATTTAAGCCCAAAAATATATCGCACACTGTATTAACCGTATTCTTTAAATTTCATATTTACAATAGCTATTTGTTTTAATACATCGACAATACAATTTTCAGCGGTCTTTGCGTGAAGCTATTTATTTGTTTAACACTCGGTCCTAATGTTTTTAAATCGTATTCCTAAAATGAAATTCAATCTTATTTCTAGACATTATCTTGAATCAGCGATAACTAACCCACGTATACACTTACAATTAACAGTCGGTTTGACTTTAAGACGTTAAACTAAAGTCATCGAAACTAACAGACGTACATATATAACACCCAGAATTGAGTATAAGACCCCTAGTTTAATTTAAAACGAGCATAGTCCTAAGAAACACGAGTCATAAAGACATCAAGCGAACGTTTGACACGGCTCTTTTGACACAACGTTTAATTAAACGTGAAACTGAGTGGTCAGCCGGTCATTATTAACGGCGTGTTTGCGGCCCTATACTTTTGATTTCGTGAAATTTTAATTAGTGGTTAGCTACGAGTCCTCTAGCCCCTTTGGAGCTTTAAATTCTTTAGCTCTTTATCTCGTTTACGTTAATTTATATTGTTAGCCTCAAGTTAAATGAATACTTTATCGTAATCATACCAATGTGGTGAATAGACGAAAATTGAATTGTCTGAGGGTATGACCTTATATGACTTTCAAATAAATAAACATGAAAGTCAGACATATTTTATTCGATTCTTTCGTTTTTTACTTATTTTTAAAATCATATATATTATAAGAATGACTTTGGTGAAAATAAATCTTTATTTCTCATACGAAGTCTATCTATTTAAACGGTTTATTCACTCGATCCTGATTTACAAAGAACCGTTGCATTTTCCGCTAAATTTTCCTCGCATTTTAGTTTAAAGTCGCCCCGCGGCTGCTAAGGAATTGAGTTCACGCGAGAACAGCTTGTTTGCAGAAGGCTTTTAAGGAGCTCAAACCGAATTTTATTTTTAATTGCAAAGTTTGAGATTGCTCCTCGACTACTGCTACCAATTACTACAACCAGCACCCAACTCTAATTCGCCATGCACGGAATTTTTATTCAAATATTCTTTGGCAACAAAAAATGTACATAGCGCTTAAAGAAATCATTTTTCTTTTTATTTTGAATGCCGTCTTAAGATGTTTACACTTAAACGTTAGAATAAATAAAATAAAAATATTAATAATAATATAAAATAATTTATGATAATTAATAAAGCAATTACTCTTTGTAGCTTAAAATAAAAGTATTTATATTAATAAAATTTTAAAAATTATGTTTTTTAACATAAAAATTTCTGAAAGTTTATTTTTAAACGATTTTGTTATTTTCCAATGATAATTATTTTCAGGGTGCTATATTTTTAATTTTGAGCACCCAAATGTCGTTTTTTAGTTTTTGAATTTAATGTGAATTAGCTGGGCTAATTTATTTAATAATGTTTTTAATTCCGGTTTTTTATTTTTTTGCTATTTTTGTCGTATTTTATTTTTCAGTTAAATGCATTTTAGTATTTCAGGTTTGAGTACGATTTTATTTAATAAATATATATTTATGCGAAGGCACATAGGATTTTTTTACATTTATACTAAGTGGTAATCCATTAGTGGATGACCACACACAGATTTTCAACATCGAATTTAAGTTTTCTACAATTTTTGTTGAAATCAATTTTATTCCTTAAAATTTAAAAAGTTCATATAACTTTATTGATATCATTAGCTAACAGAAGCAACATTAATGTGGCAATATTAGAACCTTAAAAATTTCCTGATGTGACAATGTATTCATACGATTTATGTAGCCTATATTGAACACGTTTGTGACTATCTGAAAAGTAGACTCAACAATTTTTAACATTTTATGGTAAAACCCAAACCTATCCATTTAAAAAAAAAATTAGGGCATGACACGCTTTATTGAAAACCCTTTAAAAATCAATAAAGATGACAGTTACTTATTTGTGGTTTGAAGCATACTTAAAGTATGAATTCGAATCGTGTCCACGCCAACAACCCCAAAACGTTTGAGCACCTAAGAGCTGAGATACCACCCAAAATATACAAAAAAGTTATCGAAAGGATCAATTGCTGCAGCCATTTAATTGATATTTTTTTTTTAAATTAATAATTTGTGTTTTTTTTTAAAAAAGTTCAGAAACTGAAGCTTTCAGGCCTATATATGTATTTAAATAGAACAAGATGTCTCTTTAGATACAATTATATTGTAGAACCATTTCAATTTAACTTCATCCCAAGCAACTATATACATCTATTGGGAATAAAAATACGTGTACTAAATTTAAATAAATCGTTTCATACAAGTAAATAAGTATATGTGCTTAAAACTATTTTTCTTTCACTGCTATTTTATTATACTCATACGATCCTTTGTCTCGGAGAGTCCTTTTTAAATTGGACCTCTCTTAAACTTTTATGTCTCAGAATCCAGCGTCGTGTTGTTAAATTTATTTATTTAATTTTGTTATTTTTTCAAGGGTCACCTCAATAGATTAAATTAAAAACAAATACTGTTATACTTATTTACGATACTTATATAGAACTTTGAACATTTGCCGCCCCTATCTCGAATGTCGTTAGAAAAACCGCTGATATCTTCACTCCTACTATGAACGTGCCCAGGTGCATTTAACTGCGTTTCCATGTTAATTTTTTTTTCGAACCTCAGAGGGCATTAAGTCTCCGTGTATGTACCAAACAGCATTATGGCAAAAGCTCCGCCGGGGAAGCCATACATCATACGGGGGCCGGAACTCATGAAGACCCCAGTACTTATTCTTCCACGCAGGAAATGAACAGAACAACCTAACCCCACCGAAACGCCCCTAACCCCTCACCCTTGACCGGCTACCGCGTTTAAAGCCTTAGTACTTTTAAGCTCACGCAACTCTGAGGAGTACCACTTTTTCTTTGCCACATACTTAGAACCACAATTCCGCAATGCCTCACGTGCAATTCGTAAAGTCACACACACCTGGGTTGGAATGCTTTCAAATATGAACACAATAACGATAGTGACATAAATGTAAGCTTTGTGATAGTAACATTACTAATTACAAATATAAATTGGATATGGAATGCTTATAGAGATGGCTATTGTATTTTGTTAATGCTAAATTTGTAAGCATTGACTTAAACAACATTTTTTTTACACAAAAGTAAGTTAGGATTTATACAAATATATATTTTTTTAATTAAATAGTTAATGTCTCTATAAAATATAAAATATTAAATATGTATTTAGTATACTATAATTAAATATACTATAAGCTATATTAGCTAAATAAATTAATAAGATAAAAATGTATAATGCTCTTTTAATAACTTATTAAATAGGCAATAAACCGCAATGGGTTTTTATCGGCACCCAATGCTTGCATATACTGATATATATTCTATAATTTGGTAACTTGCTTCTTGATACTTATTGCTATTCTTCAACGCATATTAAAATAATCTTTAATATTTAAAATAAGTTTATCAGTAATGATTTTTTTCAGAAAATTCACCTTTGATATAAATATGTAAATATACATGAATGTCGTTCTGAAACTAATCACATGTTTATTTTTGTTTAAATATATTTATGCTAATTTTTAAAAGATCTTGCTTGGAAATCTGTTTTTTCTTAGAATAAGATAATGAAATTATCCTATCGACCTTCGCTTCGTTCTAAAGCAAATGGAATGCTAGTGATACAAAAAAACATCCCCAGTTTGAATACGTTACACCGAAGCAAATGAAATGTGGTAAATTACACCGAAGGGGATTCGATCTGTCGCCAAGGGCGAATCTTGCACTCGAGAAAAATCCACCCCTTTTCAACGGAAAAATCAGACACAGTCTTTTCATCCGGTGAAAGGGGACGGGTTGTTATGTTAATTCGTAACGCAGCTAAGCGAATTTCAGGCGAGCCCGTTTAATCAACACTCGTTTTTTGTCTGTCGAAAATAAATCCGACCCGGATCGGGGTATATCGACACAGACATTAACCCGGCGAAAGGTAAAACTTTGCATAATTCAGCGTAATAAATGGCGGTGACGTTCGAGTTGGATCTCGCTCGAGGTTCAAATCTAACTGTGTTTTATTTTTTCATTTGAAACATCCCGTAAAAGCGTTAAAGCTAGACGGTAAATCTGATGGCTACGAAAGATAGCGACGGGATTATTTCGTTGGGCGTCGGGGTCATCAATATTGCAATAATTATTTAATAATATATTGTAATTCAATTTATGTTTAAAGTGCTAGTAATAAAATCATAAATTTATAATTTATTGCAGAACAATATTTTTTCTGAAAAAATAGGGTTCAACTATGTATTTTTTAATATAAATTTTTATCCATATTTCTTTAAATTTGACCAAAATACTTAGACAATTAATATATTTTTTCGAAATCTTTCTGCTTTTGACTAACGAAAGATAGTCAAGAGCGCATTCTCTGGAGAGCATTGGTCCTTGTTTGTTGTCGTCTTTGATGTGGAGACACTATTGAGTATCGGTAAGCGTAGCATCTCTCTATGGAGTAGTAGCAGCTTCTGCAGGTCTAACCGATTGAAGGCAAAACCTCAGCGGTGGTGGGTCTAGCATACAAAGTCGTAAAAACTAAACCAAACATATTGACCAGTATTCGAACTTGTATACATTTCATCTCAAAGATGAATTACTTTCAATAAGTCGTCTACCTCTTTGTCAAGAGCCGAGGCACGTGGTGTTTAAATTTCAACGCATTTGAACGCGACGAAGAGTGGAATTTGACCGTTCGACAGATCGTAGGAATTTAATATAGGTAAATACACGATTTCTATTGTCAAGAAAGCTTTTACCTTGGGTCACAATTTCTGAGAACCTTTCAGCTCAAATGTATATAATTCCTTTTTCGGTATTGTATTTTTCCGAAATTTATCCCTGCATTGATTCATCCTGTTCAACAAAATACTCAGAAATAATTTTTACTGAAAAGTAAACAAAAAAAATTCAGTTTATTTATAATTTATAAATTTAGACTAACTTCTGAATAGGGTAAAGTTTTATAAAATAAATTACTGACCTCAAAAGTCTAAAGACAGTTAAATGTTGAATCATTGCCATTCGATTCCTTAGCCTAAAAATAATGATTCTTAACCATTCGAATAAATATTTTAATTTAAGCGCACGTGTAGGGTTGAGAATTATGGCTTTGGAATTAAATAATTTAATTAATTCCTATTCGTATATTTACAAAATTTATTTAATACGCTCCAAAAGATACTATACATCATTAGTACACATAATATTAGGTTAATGGATATTTTAATACTAACTGAATAATAACTTTTTTTAATTTAATTGTATATCGCAAATAAAAGCGCACATCTTAGCAAGCGACCAAATGTTGACAGATGTCATAAAAAAATCGACGTATCCTTTATATGTTAGATGTAAATATTATATAAAATATCTTTAAATATTGTCCTGGATTTTAATAGTAACAAGATATATATTATGTATAAAAATACACATATTTTATATCGTGAAAATATTACAATTAATTTCTATTCAATTAACCCATACATTTTTAAGAATTCATACACACACTTGAATAAATAGCATATTATGATGAAGTAGATAAAAATGTAGCTTTCTTATTTGCTAGATAAAACCATTCGGAATAGCGTAAATTATTTCGTTCATTGACTTAATTGCTGACTTGACTATCCGCTGCTTTACTGGTCTACTAAACTCGATCGGAAAAAGTTAAGCTTTATGGTGTCCAGATAACATAGATCGTTTACGTTACATATATCAATTAAATATCTCCACTATCTCCATCGCTATACTAAACGTATGGTTATATTTTGTTTGAGATATGTTTGGTCAGCTAAAATTTTTACACTTGTACCAACTGTGAATATACAGCGACAGTTTAACGACTTTCTCGGAAACATAATTTCCAAGAATAATCTAAATTTTCTGTTCTTCTTATATATATTATATACATAAAAGATAATAAATGTTAGCAAACATTCGCACGCTTGACGCAAAACGCGCACTGTCGGCTAAAATGTTTATACAAGTTTAAAATTAAATTTGTTTAACATTTTTTTAATATTGTAGAGTCACTAGAGATTTAACTTTTAGCGTTCGAATGTAGAATATTTATTCCAGACATGAAACAAATCTTACTCGTAGAATCGATGAATCAGACTGCGGTTACTGAACGAAAGCTAGAAGTTGAAACGAATTGGAAAAATAAATTTATTTTGAGCTTCAGTGCAAGTTGGAGAAATGTCATTGCTTATCAACAACACAGATGTATCTAGCTAGAAAAGTGCAGTGAACTGCTTTGACTGACGTGTTACTTGGAAGTTTCCAATGGGATTTGTGCTAAAGTTAAAATAGAATTAATCGAGTGATTAAAGCGCATCAGAATATACAATTTCAATGGTGAATTTTACTCGTTTGCAAGATAAATATTTTTAATCATAATATTGATGGTTTTATATACAATACATTTAATATGTTTAAATTAAATTATATATGTTAGTTAACAATATACTCAAAATAAAACCTCTATAATTTGACGTGAAAGGCATATTTTTTTATAATAAAATGCAAACTTGAGGAAGAAAAAAGGAAAATTAGCATGTTGGAAGTACCCCACTAGAGGCTTTTTTATATAATTAACATAAAATTATACTATGTTTAATTAAAATCTTATCTCTATCTTATAAAATTATTCTTTTATATGTTAGTTGCAAGTATTTTTGTTAGCGGGCATATATTGCTTATGTTATTTAAATATATTTGTTAGTCTTAACATATTTTCACGCTTAAGTCTACGTTTAGTTATATTGTATTTTAGCAGATTACTTATCAGTATTTTAAGGTGTTTTTAATTTGTTTAAATATTTATCACTTTTATTTTTAATTGTTTTTCTTACACTAACACTATTGCAATCAGAGTAATTTATTCTGGAATCTATCGAGAATATTTAAATTCAATACGGAGGTCATTCGCAAATCTGAACTCCATGAGATCACGTAGTTTTTACGATGTTATATTTTATCAGCTTGCATTTTAATTATAAGCCTGAATTTGATCCTGTGAGCCAGTAAAGTCCTAGATGTATCCTTTTGTTTTAAATATAAGTCTTCCAGGTCAGTCTTCTGTAGAGATAAATTCCAAGATACATGTCAGTTCCATTGTGGTATTAGGAATATAATAATTTAGATAAAATGGATTGATTTAGTTTCGTTAGCTCCGATTCGTCATTTAAATAGCCAAGCTTGGACTTTTAAGATGATCTCTTGAAAGCTATTTTTGGGTTGTTTTAGACGTTTTTATAGTAATATTGTCGGCAAATGTATTAATTCGTGTTTAATTTTGCTGATAAAGATTTATCGTGTATAACAAATAAAACATCGGTTCAAGAACGCTGTGCTGATGCACATTTAATGATATTTGCTACAATTTTGTGTTTACTTCTTATTAACATGAGGTTGTGTAAAAGCATTTTCTTAATTTTGAAGCGTAGTTTAGGGTGCCACACTTTGGGAAAAGGAGTTATATCTCATAATACAGCTGAGCAGTTTATTTTTATTTTCAATGTCTTCATATCTATATTTTGCCAAGCTATGCACTGCTGTATTGTATTATGTTTATTTCTAAAGCTAAATTGATGCTTTGGTAAGAGAATATTATTAAAAAAAATTATCGAAAGTCTGTATATATTTAATATCAGTTATCAAAATCGATTTATATTAAAAGAATGTCTGTATATATCCAATACAAGTCACCTGAATCGATTTATATAAAAAGCAAAATTTAATAATAATAATATGAAAAGACAGTTTTTATTTTACTTTAGTACGATTTTGGGGTGAAACGCAAATGTCGGATAAGCACACGTATACGATATTGATATAACAAGCGATACCAGCTATATACGTTCAAGCCGGATAAGAAAACGGAATAGGCGTATCTCAGGTCGATCGTCCCGTGTCCAATTATCCGCGGCGAATGTTTCGAATGTGCCGCCATGAATTTAAGGGTTTCTGCCCCCCTTGGCTTTCAAAAGGCAAAAAGCAACGACGAAGGTTTTGTTAACATCCCGAACTGTTCGTGATCTAGGAGAGCTTCGGCGAATTAACATACAAATCGATTTCCACCGCGGCAATCATGGCTTCCGTATAATAATCCGTGGCTTAGCTATTTACAAATGAGCCGGAATATTTTATTATAAGCCGGTACCCGTTCAATTTACTTATATAATGTGAAATTATGTTATGTACGTTCTGTACTTGAATGTGTAGCGTTCAACCTTCGAACCAGTACCAGTGTGTTATAAGTACGAATCCAATTAAGTAATATTACGAGGGATATTTGAAAAGAAAACATACAGAACTAGTAAAAAGGAGGCAATTTTTTAATTTGGTTGCCATTATTTTCATTTTCTGTAGGGCTCACGTGTATGTTTAAAGTGGCCGTTTTATTTTCTAATACTGTCAAATACAAAAGAGATTGAAGATTAAATTCATTTGCCACTTTTTTTTTAATGACATTGACAGAAAAATGAAGCAAAGACGCTTGTGAAGTTTTATAGGTGTTATATGATCTATAAACTTAATTAAGAATGACAATTTTGTTTTCAAAAATGATCTTTATAAAACAGTTTTCGAAATCTTCTGCTATCGGAATCTTATACCACTTTAGGTGGCATATAAGCAGGCACGAGACTTTATAAACTTGTTTACAAGCTCACCAAAAATACATGGATATTTGGTTTAAAAAATTATTTATGTATTGTCCATTAAGATATCTTTAACTTTAATATGCTACTTTAAAAACTTTATAATTAGATCAATCAAATAATACTTTTATCATGACCATGTAAAGATATATTAATGGGTCTTTTCAAAGCTTTAAACCACCGACATTTGAATGCTTAAAAAAAAGGTGTAAAAATAACAATAGTAATTTTGTGCAGGATATAACACATTGTCTATATATCAAATAAATCAATATTAAAGTAATAATGTTTGAGACTAATAAAAGCCACAATATTTATTAATCTTAAGTTTATTATTTAATAAAAACTTTCTAAATTATTAAAAAAAATAACATGAAATTTAAAACTCTAAACTTCAACATTTTGACAACTGAATGACGTTTGTCATATTTGTCCATTGAAGCTAAATCAATATTACTTATTGTGTAAAACATTTAAGAATCGAGCCTATATATATTATTATCCGTTCTTATATCATAGCGCCTTTCTTTTTGGAGCGTTGGGATACGATTCGCTGAGTTCTCGCTGAAAGTTAGTATAACTACTGAAGGGTGCTGTTGACAATATAACTATTCTCGAGGAATTTCAGTTTTGGGTTCCAAAACGTCTTCGAGAATCACCATCGCGTCCTCTTTTGACACTGCACTTGTCAACTCGCCTATGGCTGTCGCCATCCGGCTCCTTAATGTGCTAGCGCTGCACATTGACCTGTTTTATGTCAGCTACGAGGAGCTGGTCTGTTTTGTATCAGTTAATTTTGATACTTTATCATATTTTTGTTTGCTTTTTTATATGTATTATTTTAATTATATAACTTATATCTAGTAGTATGGTTTCATTTACACAGTAACAGTCATATCTTTACTTGTTTTTATTGCAAAACATATGTATATGTTGCTCAATGCAGTTGCAATATTAATATTTCCTACATTTATTTATAATTAAAACTCTAAATAAATAATGCATTGAGGGTTTCATACGTAACATCTTTGCGTGCTGTTTTTAAGATTTCTTAGTATATTATCCGGGAATTTAAAGTGTGATCGAATAAGTACGCATTTTTTTATTATAATAAAGGAGAATACTAACTTGTATTGTTAAATACGCTCATTCAAACCTTGGTATTTATAGTTATTGTTAAAAAAAATATTGGTTATTGCGTCTCGCAGTTCACATGATCCGTAACATTCGAGGCAATCGACATATCTCAATGGTGTCTAACATGTTTATTTATTTTACTTTAACGGTTCAAGAATTTACCCTTAAACAGGTGATCAAATCTCTTGTAATGGATGTTGTATATATATAAACAGATTTTGCGAAGGGTTTTGATAGAGTGAACCATTTAATTGATCGATGGTTTTCCGATCATCTAACGAGGTTTTATTACAAATATTTTGATAATCGGCGACAATTTATTCTTTCACGATATTTCACTCTGGATTGTCACAATGATAAATTATTAATTCACTACTGTTTATATGAATACATATATCAATGTTACAACCTTGGCAACTAACGATTAATAAAAAGTAATCTGTGAATTATTATTGCCTTCTCATTTATATACTCAAAATATGTTGAATAAATCTAAACATATTTATATCCTTGCAAAATTAAACAATAAAGTATGCATTAACTATTATTTTGTACTTTAAACCCAGATTAAATATATCCGATTAGTGTTGTTAGGTAAAGAGAAGATTAACTATGTCACTCTCAGGTTCACGTGGTTAATTAAAAAATAAATCTTGTATGTATGAGCCTAGGTCCAGAGTTGATGTGTGAGACCTCGCACGCGCTATAAGAAGATGGGAAGAGCAGTAGATTAGGGGAATATGTAAACAGGGATGATGAGGAGTATCCTTGAGTAGATACCTTTCGAGCACAGAACTTGCCGACGTAATAAACGTTCGCCAAGGGAGAAACGTTTGCGAAACAAAAATACAAATCTATTCGAACTAACTCGTATTTTTTCTTAATCCGAGTCGTTCGTTAACTCTTTGTTTGCGTAAAACTTAAACAATTTACTAAGAATTATAGTGTATCTATTTACTACAAATTATATATTCCTATATATAATTATATATTTTTTTTAAATAATATAAAAGCAAAATTAATATATTTTATATCAGTATTTTAATTAATTGGTGAATTAAATGCTATCAATAATTTCACAGCACAATAAACTCTGTAAATCTATCGATTCTAAACCTTGATTTTCCAACCAAGGTTGAGGCGGTCTCTTTATATTGTAATGATGGATTTTCATCGGTTTTTCCAAGTTTTTGCGTGAAAACTGCGGCGCCGTCGCTGCTCGACTATACTTTCATATTCGTATTAAATCCAGTAAATTAATGGAATGCGTGTTAACGCCAATTTGGACATTAAATAAATTCGCGTTTGACAGGCAGCAAAAGTGTTGCCAAACATGCGACCGTTCGCTAGCGGAATTTGAACAAAAAACCGGCTTATTTATTTTGAGCTTGGTATGGCTTTTGCTGGCTTTCGAGGCAACAATATATAACGTGTTTAATATACACACGTACAGAGTGAACCGTATAAATAGTGATACGAGAAAGAACATGAGATATCACGGCAATAAATATGTATTTGTGACTTGATACAATAACTAATAATGTCAAAACATCAATTGCTGATAAATAGACTTTAAAAAGTCAAAACTTTCATACTTTTTATTTTAAAATATGTTTAAAACTTTGAAGTTTAAATTCAATAAATTTAGGTAAGGCACATTTTTTTCATATCAACCGTTTGTTTCATATATTTTTTTTAATTGCTTGTTAGCATTAACGTATTTTTTTCCATGACTCTCAACTGCGATCTGTGAAAGTTCTATTTATACTTACTTTACATGAGAACTAGTTACATTTTCATTATTATTATAACATTGAAAAAATAAAGGAAAATCTGTAAACTACGATAATATCAACTTAAGTATGCTTGATTTTATCTTATATTTATGAATCAAAATGTTTATTCAATGTCTGGTCTTTCTTACGGAAAACCTAGAAAATAGACTACAATTTATTTATAACCCTTTAATAGTCCTTTACTCAATTTATTTTGTAACAAAATAGTATATATAATTTAGTCTTGCATCACTCATATTATTATATAATTAAAAAAATATATGGTTTATAAAGCAATGGCATATAAAAACATATTTAATTCTTTGGATCCCAATTCTAATTTAACCTTTTAAAATTATTTAATATTGTATTTGACATTAATTTACAGAATATGTTCGTGATATTAACGCTTGCATATGCTATAAAATTACTAAGATAGTATAAATGCAACTCTAGGCAATTAATTTAGTCTGTAAGTACTCTAAACTTTTACACTTTAAATAAATAACTATGCATAGTGTGATTTCTTGCCACAATATCACATAACATACTACATACTTAATTTACGTACAACTTTGAAAATATTTCCAGATAAACGCCATTACCGCGTGTATACATTTTATGTTACAGTCTGTATTATGCACACGATATAAACGTACACATTTTGATGTTATGTGACCTGTTATGGCATCCGTTTCGAGTTACGGGCATAATTATTTAACACCGTTATCACCACAACGCGATGAACTATGTCAAGTTAATGGAAAAGCGCTTTCAAAAGAGCGACCCAATAGGTTAAGAACACCTAAACAAATTCTAGATAAGCCATATAGCTCTTTGTTGCCTTTATTAAATATCTTTATTGCTGTCCACCGAATCGCACGGCAATAAAAATGTAATTTATATCGAATGAAAGCGGTTAATTATATTAATCGCAATTTGTATTACGTTATATAAATAGCTGATAGTTATATATTTTTAGTTACTTCCGACGAGGTTGTTCCATAATTATGTCTTGAAAATATAAATCATGGATTAAAAATGCATTATATATTCTATCACAATTTTTATTTTCGTCAACACTGGATTAAGCTTAATATATGAGTTTTATAATTTTTACATACCCCAGAATTTGATAATTTACTATGAAATTTTGCATAATTAATAATACATTTTATCTGTATTTTATATTTTATAAAACGTTTATTTTAATACTTACCTTTTTCTTTTTCACACTTCGTACGACTTACACTTGGTATAAATACATCGTCCGCATATGAACACGGTAATATAATTGAATAATTCTGATATTTTTATTTCGCCGTATATAACTTCTATCACCAAGTTAAAAACCATTGTAGAAAGCGCATCACCCTGTCTGACCCCAGACTGAATCTCAAAGCCATCTGTCAAGTGATACTGTACATTGAATACAGTTTTTTCTTTTCAGAATGGCTTCCAAGTATTTTTAGTTAGTCTTTAATATGCTCATACTTGCCTTACAAGGGATTGATAGCCATATTATATCACAATAATTATATAAATATATTTCTAGAGCCGCTTATCAAGTATAAAAAAATATTTAGTACTATTATTTCTCTATAGTTTTTCGCATTTAATTTCGTCTTTCTTTTTCGGTTTAGATATGATTATGACCATTTTCCATTCCTCCAAGAGTATTTCCTGTTTCTATGTATTTTTAAAAAGTTTATGGATATGTTCTTCATGATTTGAACCTACTTTTTTATCAGTTTTGTAATTATTATGTCAGTTTTAGCGGTTTTATTTTTTTTCTGTTAATGCTTTTGACCTTTTCTGCAAGGTAAGTCTTTAAAGTGTTTATTCGCTGTATGGTAGGTCATATATTTTTCATATTTTCCGTCCGCATGTCCATTTAGGCGTGTGTTAAAGTGCTTTTTCCGTCTTTTTATTATTGTCTTTATCATAGAGAGCATTTTCCTTTCCTTATCTCTAAATGCATTTAATCCTGCTTAATAAGTTTGATAAGACCTCGTGGAGCTTTATAAAATTTTCTGTGATATTTTGTGTTATATGCGTTTCCATATCCACTATTACTTTGTTCATAATTTTCGACTTATTTCTTCTGCATAATTTAGCGACTTTTTATCTATTTTATTTATATACCCTGTCATTTTGGCACATTCTTCATTGCAAAAATGAACTTCCAGCTCTATAACTATTTTATATTTGCACAGTCTGTATATTAAGCTATCATGCCATACCGTGTCAAAATCTTATTCTATATTCAACCACTCTGCTCTGTACCTCAGCGGTGAACGGACGCATCCGCGCCTGCTCTCGCTGCCGTTCAAAGCTCCGACCCCCCACCCGCGACCATTTGCAACAACTACGACGCCAGAGACATTGCCGGCGCGATGAAGAAGACGCTTACGCGCAAGCGTGCGGTGGGTACGTTAAAAGCGTACCTATCGCAATCAGCAGAACAAGAATGGCAGATGCCAAAGAAAACTGCTCGACCCTCTACTGACGCCAACCTGTTGCCGACTTCAAGTCATAACAGGTATGACAAACTCCCCGAAGTTGCCGGGAGTAAACACGCAAGAGTGCCACCTGTCATCATGGAGGTGGTTGGCACACATCTCCAGACCGTCGACCTCATCAAGTCGATGACCAAATCAGGTAATTTTACCCTCCGCTACACCGGAAGAGGTAATGTTTCCATCCAGTGTGCGACGCTCGAACTACGAGCGACCCTGATGGATGGTTTGAAGGGCCGCCGTGCCTTTCACACCTTCACTGCCGACGAAGACAAGACAGTTAAATCTGTCTTGAGGGGGCTTCCTGAGGTTCCCGTTGAAGAAATCGCTGCTGATTTGGAGCGGCAAGGATTAAGCGTCGTCAAAGTAACGGCGATGAACACCAAGGCAGAGACCTCCTCGCGGCTCTACCTGACGCAATTTTCCGCTGAGACGACGGTGACGTCCATAAGAAGCATCCGGTACGTTTGCTTCACTAAGGCCACGCTTGAAAAATACAAGCGTAATAAGTCGCACGCGACTCAATGTTTCAGATGCCAGCAGTATGGCCACGCTGCGAGGAACTGCCAACGAGACCCCAGATGCGTGAAATGCACAGGAAACCACGCCACTTCCGAATGCACTAAAAAAGACCGAGAGACGCCAGCAACCTGCACTGGATGCAGCGGAAGTCACCCGGCCAACTACAAGGACTGTCCTCGCAGGACAGAATATCTCCTGCAGATGAAGAAGAGGCAGCAAAAGCCACATACCGCCGTACTGACCGCACCCAAGCCGACGTTCGCTCTGGAACAGAGTCAGTTTCCTGCCCTTCGGCCAACGAAACCAGCAGTGAAAAAACCGACTATCGTCCCGGAAGCCACCCCAATTAAGACGCAACAACGCCCCCAAGCCCGACAGTCTGAGAAGCCCTCATCAGAAGCCATGTCTACTGATGAGCTTCGCAGGATGCTGACTATCCTCCAGGAAATCCGAACTAAGGCCGGAAAGTGCGCTAGCAAAATTGAAATTGCTTTGATGATGGTCGAGTATCTCGATGACCTCTTCTAAAGAAGACATTCAACTCATGACGTGGAATTCCCGTGGGATCCGTAACAAAACCGGAGAGCTGGAGCTGTTAATCAGTGAGTACAAACTTGATATTGTCGTAGTCACCGAAACTTATCTAAAACCACATGTTAACATATATTTACCTAACTTTGCCTGCATTCGGAGGGACCGACCCTCAAGGCCAGGCGGAGGGGTCGCGATATTTGTTAAAAAATCGATAAAACACGCACGTATAAACACTAACACTAATAATCTAGAAACCGTCGCGATTCAAATTATTCATAAAAATAAAATAATAATAATTGCTGCGGGGTATAATTCGCCTAGTGACGAACTGCTCCGGAGTGATCTAGATTCGATATTTTCTCTAGGAGACTCGGTCATTTTGACTGGGGACTTCAATGCCCGTCATATGCATTGGGGCTGTTCTGGGGCAAATCGATCTGGAGCGTCACTTTTTAACTACTTGAGCGACTCTGACACGATTGTTAACTTTCCAAATTCACCGTCGCATTACCCTTCCAATCACATGACGCCGTCAATTCTGGATATTGCTTTGGTCAAGGGTAACTTAAATACGTCAGAAATGTATTGCGTTCAGGCATTGTCTTCTGACCATCTTCCAGTGTTATTCTCGCTGGAGGGTTCAGCGGAGGTAGTCTCTGAAACGCTTTTTGACTATTTTAAAGCTGACTGGAAAAAGTTTAAAGATATAGTCGAGTCTCGTTTGCAAGATGAGCGACAGAATTATACTCCGCATAACATTAAACAAATTGACGATGATATCAGTTATTTAACATCCGTTATCGAAGAAGCCAAAATATCATCAATACCGACGCGTAAAAATCATAATAATAAAAATCAACTTACTCCACAACTTATCGAAATAATAAAAATCAAAAATAAACTAAGAAAACAGTGGCAAAATAATAAATCTCCGCGACTTAAATCTGTAATAAACCGCGTAACTAGTTATATTCGCGATAAAATTCAGCAAATAAAAAACGAATCGTGGACGCGTAAACTAAAAAATCTAAACCCGGCAGATAATTCCTTATGGAAAATAACTAAATCACTTAAATATAAACATTCGGAAATACCCCCATTAAAAAATGGAAACACCATCGCATGCACGAACAAGGATAAGGCAGAAAATTTAGCCAGCGCTTTCTCCACATCTTATTCGCTTACTGTAAATTACTTAGATTCAAAAATAGACAACAAAGTCGCCCGTGCGATACGAAATATTAATTCATCTAGCGTAGATATTAGTTTAGTGAACAAAGTTGGTTTATCAGAAGTTAATAACATCATAAAAAATTTAAAGAATAGAAAAAGTCCCGGTATAGATAAATTAGATAACGTTACGATAAAACAACTTCCAAGAATTAGCATCAATTATCTAACAAATATTTTTAATGCCTGCTTATCTTTCGGGTACTTTCCCGCTATTTGGAAAACCGCAAAGATCCACCCAATTAGAAAGCCAGGAAAGGATAACACTATCGCAATTAATTATCGTCCAATAAGCTTATTACCGTCATTCAGTAAACTATTTGAAAAAATAATTTTATCACGTTTAAAGGGATCTTTGGGGAATAAAATTATCAATGAACAATTTGGCTTCCGCGAAAACCACTCTACGACTCATCAGCTCAATAGGTTAACAGAGCACATCTCTGCTAATTTTAACATGAAAAAATCAACGGGACTCTTATTGTTAGATGTGGAAAAAGCGTTTGATACTGTGTGGCATGATGGGTTGATTTACAAACTCCACAAATATAAAACCCCTAACTATCTGCTACACTTGTTACGCTCCTACCTTGATCGTCGAAGTTATGTTGTTTCAGTAAATAATGAACAATCGATACCGCGTAATATCCCAGCTGGTGTTCCTCAGGGGAGTTTACTTGGACCGTTCCTTTTCATTTTGTACACAAATGATATACCTATTTTAAAAAATACTTGTCTTTCAATGTATGCCGATGATACGGCAATAATGAGTAGCTCTTACGGTCTTAAGCCTATTTCAATAAAATTGCAAAAATCCTTAACTCTCTTAAGTAATTATTTCAAAAAGTGGAAAATAAAAATAAATCAGGACAAAACGGAGGCTATAA
Source organism: Plectrocnemia conspersa (assembly GCF_051122295.1). Classification (NCBI taxonomy): domain Eukaryota; kingdom Metazoa; phylum Arthropoda; class Insecta; order Trichoptera; family Polycentropodidae; genus Plectrocnemia; species Plectrocnemia conspersa. The sequence goes on from NW_028277167.1 coordinate 19,128,405, forward strand.
TTTTTACAACTCGAAGACAACCTTTGCCCCCGACTATTATAAGCGAGCAGGGAAAGTGTATAGAATGGAAGGCGAGCGTTAAGTACCTCGGAATTCACCTGGACTCCAAGCTTAAATTTAATAAACATATAACCGAACTTAAATCTAAAGGGCTCGCAGCCATTGCGGCGTTAAAACCAATTTTTAATCGAAAAAGTGCGCTAAATACTAAAAATAAAATTCTATTATATAAGCAATTAATTAGACCGGCAATGACTTACGCCTGCCCAGTGTGGAGTAATACGTGTAATACTAACTTCTCTAAGCTACAAGTTGTTCAAAATAAAGCTATAAAAATAATTTATAATACACCTTTTTATACTAACCTCAAAAAACTTCATAATAAATATTTAATTCCAACTATTAAAGAACATGTTCACCACCATACTAATAATTATTATAAAAAAATACCGCGAAATCATACTAACCCGTTAATCTCAAGAATCGGTGATTACGACAAAAACAAACTCAAATTTAAATATAAACACAAAATGCCAAAGCACATCTTGCTCTGACGCATAAATTTTATCTATTAATTTAACAGCTCCAGGTCCACGAGTTTTATATTAAAAATATATATTTATAATTTAAATTTTTTTTTTTTTTTTGTTAAAGGTGTTTATGTACTTTGACCTAAACTTAACGTATTTTATGTTCTTTTATTATTCTTATTTCTGTAATTCCTCTTAATTTAGCTAATCAATCGTAAATTGTGATAATGGTAATTAACCAGCAACCAATGAAATGTAAATATATATGTTTATAAAAATGTATTATTTAATTATGTAATAAACAAAAATTAAAAAAAAAAAAATTCTATATTCAACAATAAAAGTCCACACTCTTCTTTATATAAAAATTAGCACTTTGATTTGCTTATGCTTTGGCACACTATTAAGGTAATGTGTTGTCAAGTGATTTTCGTGGAAGCCAAATTGTTCGTTAATAATTTTATTTCACAGATATTTTTCAAACACATCAGGAATATTTTTTAAATATTTTGCTTAATGACAGTAATAAGCTAATAGGATATAGCTAATCGGGCTTTATAAACAGATGACTTTTATCGGTTTTCCAAATGGTTGGAAAATATCTAAAAAAAATAGCAAGCTTTGGAAATATTTGATGTTTATGAAATTAAAAATATTAACTTTTATTATCTGTGGAAAAACATAGGTTTTATACATTAGAAGCAAAAATGTATGGAAAGAAATAAGCAATAAAAATATTTTATTAGATATTTATTTGATGAATATGCCTAATACAAATTTTCAAAAGATAATATTATATTGATTTAATAATATATAAATACGATATTTTACTATTGCAGGGCAAAAAAAGTTTTTAAAAACCTTGACATTTAAGGACCAATCAGAAATATTCCTAGTTTTTGTGATAAATACTCCAGCCGTAGAAAATACTCGCTAGCTTTTTGTCGATGTTTTCTTAATTGTAAGCAATGATTTATACATTAGATTATAGATTTGGAGTCCGCTTGCCAGTTAAGTCTGAAATCTGATTTTTTTGTCGATGTGAATTTGATGAATAAGTCTTTTCTCAATCCACTTGTGTTTGACCCCTTACAAAAGATTTGCTTTATACAGTGGATACATTCGGCTTACAATGTTTTCACATTTCGTTATTTCTGTTGATTTTTATTCATTATGGGCTAAAATTTTTAACAAAAAAAATATTTGAATAATAAAAATGATACTGTACGTAGTGTATATGACAAATATAAGTAAGGTAAATAAATAGTAACCTATGTAATATTAGTTCCAAATCCGCATTTCATAATTTACAGCGACGGGAACCGTTAATACGAGAAAAACGTACTATATAGCTGAAGTCAAAATAAAAACTGATATTTTTAACAAATAAAATCAATCCGAGGAGAATTCTTTCGAATTATTCTAGGAATAATACGTGCATCGTATTTGTAATTACATGCCAAAAAACATTGTGGGTATATACTTCAAAATATTTTCCCTTTTGAATTTTATTTTTGTTTAAGTGATATTTTACAAATAACGACGAAAGATGTTATTGCAAAGACAACAAAATCCCTCGTAACAATAAATCATTATCTGTTTCTTTCATAATATTTTTCGTGATTTTTTTTTCTTTAGCACTGCCAACGCGACGTGACAAAGAGAATCAAGTTTTTTTAGCGACCCTTTAACTATCCGCTTGTATACAAACCGGGCATGGATTTTTTTTTTAAATAATGTACTATAAATAAAATCAAATTTAAATGTCTCCTGGGCTATTTTTTTTAAATTCTTAGGAATAAATTCCCGGTTTGTCTCGACATAGAATCCTTAGTCTGGCATGAGCTATGGAAGATCTTAAATAGTTATCAGGTTTAGTTTACTGAAAGATCTAGATTTCCAAATCGATCGATTTTTTAAAATTTTTATCTAAAGGGCGGGACAATTTTTGCATTTCCGAATCTCCAGTTAAGTTGTTTGCTTATTGAGTCAACAGCATTTGTGTATGTATTGCGAAATTTCTCAGATTTATTTTAATTTCCATGTAGATACAGCTTCTTTATATGACCAACGAGTATTACAATATTTATTTAAAGACACGGGTGAGTTTAATAAAAGTATTTTCTATCTGACGAAGAGAAAAAAAACAAATAAATTTTAAACTGTGACAAAAAATATCACCATATTTTGCAATCTGCTGGCAGCCTGAACCCAATTTAGATTTAAATAATGTGATGAAATACGCAAATTCATTCATTTTAATAAATCAATACAGCACTTCTTTATATTTCTTAGTTTGGCATAACACTATGATCTGAAATAAAATAAAAAAAATACCCAAATTATTTTTTTATCGTGTCTGGAAAATCGGAAATACGGATTTTTACACAATTATAACTTCGATTAGGCTTTCCTAGATTTCCTTAAACACATAAATAATTCAAATAAAATCGAGCTACGTAATGCATTTTGCCATCTATTGGTCGTAAACTGCAATAACCGTTAATAATTAATAAAAAATAGATTTTAATGATTTACAGGCCTTGATTTTATTCTGGTATCTCAATACAACTAAAAGTTGTTGATTGTTCTTATCCCGTTTCTGCGTATTGGGCTAATGTATATTATGTTTCTACGAAAGATTTACAAAAAATATACTATAAAGACATGTGTACCGTTAAATAAAATATAACGAAAGGCGGAATTCGTCTTTTTAGCACATCCTGTAACCTTCTCAATAATCCAGCCGAATGTGGCTGTAACGTCAAAAATAAAGCCTGTATATCCAACAGCGGCATTGGTCATTAAATCAGAAATGTCCATTTCATAGTCAGAGTACAAAGTTCACCGTGTAATGGCGACCGATCATTGTTCGTCCCTACTGAATGGGACGAAATGGGACAATTTGCGATGTGCGAAAGCACGGCTCGACGATAAGTCGTTGAAATATCCAACATTTCCAGCTAAAGACCAATTTAAAGCACATTTCCTACCAATTTCCGCAAAAAGCGTAACTTCGCGCATATGTACCACTTGACTACTGGCAGTATTCCGCCCCTTCACTTACTGCACAAATCGTTCCGCCGTAATTAATTTCCTTTAAAGGGTACCAAATGTGCCTTTTTAAAACTTAACATCGCATTCATGGTAATCAAGGGGTTATAGAGTGTTTGCGTTTAATTGAAAATAAATGCAATAATTAAATTGCATGACGCTTCAACTCAAGTGCATAAAATAAGTATTATAAACATATAATACTTGGGTGGCCATTTAAAAACAACATCGTTATAACCATTAATACTATAGAAAATTCGAACGAGAAAGCCGATAAAGTATCAAACGCCGATACCTAGTAGTGAATGCAAACAAAAACTCACTATTAAATTAAGTAGATCTAAAATATGTTTATCAAAAAGTACTTCTATATTTTTTATTTTTTATATTGTAACGTTTAAAGTATTTCAAAACATATGTATATAATACAAATACTGTGTCAGCGCTTTTTTTAATTCGCAAAACTTTTCTGAAATGCGCTATTTCCTATAGTCTGTGTTTCTCATTTCCCGATTTTTTTCCCAGAAATCGTCGCACTGATGATGTATTTCGTAAATTGTGGAGTACCACATGGATCCAACTTGTTTTCCTCTGCTTTTTTAGCACTTTATTGACGACATGTGGAAATTATTAACTCGGAATATTTATTATATACTGATAACCTAAAAGTGTTTCGGCAATCGACTACCTTTCAGCTTCGCCAAGAGTCACGTTGTCACATTTTACAGATCCACTTGTATGGTAGAATTAATTTACAGTTTAGACAGAAACACAGGAGGTTTTCGACCATAACTGAAGAAAATTACGTGAAATGGTTCTCATCTGTCCAGTATATTGCAAAATATAACAACTTCTGTTGGTTTATATAGCATTAAATGAAAACACTCTTGTTTAATTTCATCTGCAAATAAATCATTGCCAAAGATTTATATTATATTCAATAATAATTCATGTATGAAAACATATCAAAAATATCAAAAATAAAATAAAAATCTAGTCATTGATCTTTGCATTCCTAATTTTGTGATGACCGGAAAATTTTCAAGGAAGTCAAAACGAGATATTTACTAACCGTAATTCTCATACAACATTTATTGTCAAACTAAGTTTTCTGCGTACAAAAACAACCAAAGTTAAGACTACAGCTGATGAGTGAAAAAATTGTATAATTATATCATTTTTAAAACAAAATTGTAGTTGTATATATTGTATATTCTTTACGATTGTAAAGATACGGCAAAAAAATCTTATTACTTGGCAAAGCGGCGGCAAGAAAAAGACTTGCTATTTTTCGCGAACCCTGCTCCTGATCGCTGCCGTAAAATTCGTGAATAAAAAGTTAGATAATTTAAACAGTTAGAAAAAATGAAATTTAAAAATTGCTTGATAATATTTAAAAAATATAATAAAATTAAATGCTACGCTTTAACAAAACAGCTAATCCCGATTATTCACATCAATATATATTAAAAACCAAATTGCTAACAAAACACTTGCCGTATTCAATATGAGCAAAAAATATTTATCCTTTACAATATTGGCTACACTTAATGATAAAATAAGTTTTATATTACGTTATACTTATAATGAACTTAAAAAAGTCATAATAGCGAAAATTGTAATATATTACAGGGAAACGAAGGCAAAAACACATTTGCCCAGAGCTAAGCGCGTAAGTGAGTTGCTCGACCGACCCGCCTCAAACATTCGTACGCATACACATAAATTTTCCATAATATTCATATTATATCGTACATTATACACATATGTGTGAGTGTATATAAAGAGAGGAGCTTTAAATTAAATAATAATCAACATTAACCGTAAGGCCTTGTTCTCGTTCATCTCTTAACAACGCGAACATTGCTCCGTGTAAATTTGGACACGCTATTAAATTATCGCTATACGAATATTAAATTTGGTAACTAATTAATTTAAACGACCTGGTTGACGCATAATGATGATATTGAGATATTTTTATTTTTGCTTGTATGCTATTCTTTAAATATATTCGCCAAAAAAAGCAACTGGCTTTACCACTTCTCGATTATCGAATTTGATACTTCTCTGGATTGAATTAAGTCCATATTTAATCCACACTCCAAACAACATTTTTAATCTTTTTACAAAAGTTATGCGTAAGACAACAGCTGATATATCTTACTGACAAGATTAATCAAGCTGACTCAAGCTCATATAAAGTTTTGTGAATACTGGCGTTCGTAAAAATATTAGGTACGTAATACTGTTAAAATATTTGAACGCCATTGTTTTTCTATGATCAAAAAGCTCATAAAATATAATAAAATATTATGTACATATATCTATTATAATAATAGTATTAGTAATCGCAATTTTTTTTTTGCACGGTTAAAATTAGTAATATACAATTAAAAAGTATGGATTAAAAATATTTTAATAGTATGCATTTATAATATTTAATATTAATGGATAAAAAATGAAGTAACGAGACGTTTATAATTAAATAAAACTGAAGCGTTTAAAGCAATAAAGCCAGCATCTGCCTAAACAAAATATTTTTACCCCTCAGTGGCAGGAAATTATATTTATGAGAAAATTTAATTTAAGAATTCAATTAGATACGACTCTTCAAACGCTGTTGCATTAAGTTTTAACAAAGTATAATAAGATTTAGATGTGGTTTCGTTATAATTAAAATTAAATAATTATTGTAACTATGATGTAGATTAAATTAAAATGCATTAAACTACCGTTTTAATGCATTTTAGAAAAATCCTAATACTTTTTTTATACTTAAAAAATAAGTATATAAGAAAATATGAATATTGTTTACTGAGATTTCGTATACATGTACATATATCAAATTAAACTTTGCAAAGCGAATTATCCAATAATTTTAAATATTTAGTTTAAGAACATACTAATCGGATATAGATTTCAACATTTATTTTCACATTTATCACAAATACATTTATTTTCACATTTTATCTGAATCTGAATCATTTTTGTATTTTTACTTTAAGGTTTTATATTATTAATATTTATTAAAAGGTTAAGTAATTATTTTCATGTACAAGCCGCATTACTCTGTACAAATATTTACAAAATAAAAATATTTTAAATGAAATGTTTCAATAAAACTTTTTAATTAAATGTTTCAACGTTAAAAAATCATTTAATTTTCTTATAGAATGGTTAATTCGTGGTGCAAGTTGTTATATTAAAAGTCTTGTCAAGTATGATTTTCAATCAGATGTTTTGTTTTTTTCCCCTGGTAAATAGTTCAATCGTTTTTGTTTTTTTATATGCTTTATTATCCAGTGAACTTTATTTTTATTATCATATTCGCATTGATTAAACACTACGGTAGCTTTACCTTTGTCGGCAGGGAGAATTATCTGATCTTTGCTGTTTTTAAAGATGTTTAATGTCTGTAACTCTTCCTGTGACAGTTTTTGTTTCAGGGGCTTGGCGTTTTGTAAAAACGCAATATATAAATAAAAAATATAAATGCTCTTAACTATATATCTGAATATATCTAACGTAAAACTCATGTTTAATTTCCATAGTTGTATGCTTAATAAAAAGTAATGCTTTGTGCATCGTTTCTATCTTAGATCACTTTATTTCTAATATCTAAAATTTATTTATTTGTTGTCAGTCATTACATCCTTTTTATTAATATTTTAATCAGTAACTGATGAAGCATTTTTTTAATGAATTTTCGTATATATTTACAAAAAAAATCCTAGCATTAGTTTCCTGTCTTATCAAATCAATATTATTCTGCTTTATTTAGATACTAGCTTTTTAATACGGACCCGGATTATGTGAAAAATTTTAATTTCTAGAACTTGTATTTTTATGTTCTTGAATTGAAAAATAATTTTCAATTATTTTAACTTCTAATTCAATATTTGTTTAATGTTTTGTAGCATTTCTGTCACTTAAATTATACTTTCAATGATTTAAAACATTTCTTAGAAGTTCTATTATATATAAGTTTACATGGATTTATACATTATTACATATAATATAGGTATTTTACCACAAAGCTTATCTTATCCGGATAATTGGCTCATCCCACAAATATTAAAGCTATGTTATTTTTCTGAATAATAAACTCTCAAAACCACATAATTTTATCAGAACTCCCGCAGGGTATTTTGTTCGGGCTGCTTAATTATAATTTATTTTTAGTACTGACAAAACAGTTCATTTTTTACTATTTTAAAACAATTTCAAAAGTCATTGCATAGTTATTTTATTTTTGTAAAATATATATAAGATATTTTTATGAGCTAAAATATTTTTTAAACCCTAATATGTACGACCCAAACTTAATATGAACCCAAAAAATATTAGAAAAGCACAAATAAGATTGCTAACGCAATGTAAAGTAACAATAGTAATTTTTCTGAGCTTTTAGTCATTAAAAATAAATTTAGTAAGATGTAACCTTATAATAATACCTTAATCATATGTTTATATTATCATTAATTAAAATAAATCGCCAAAATCATACCAAGAATTAAAAACAATAAGCGTATTTATTTTTGTTAACTTACTTGCGGTTAAATGTTTATTAAAGTATATTTTGCTCGCTTTTCAATATCTGTGGATGTTTAACCTTAGGCATCTTGATACCAAAATATCGGTATGCTTCACTACGCTCATAATAATTTACAATAAAACACAACACTTAAGTTTTAATTGATAAAAAATACTTTGCTTTTGTAGTTTAAATAATAATATGTAATACTAGCTGAATGGTATATGCTACACAACTTATAGCAGTGAAGTTAACAATGTGCTAAGCCCTACATATATTATTTGTTTACAATATGCTACAGTTAAAATATTTAACCTGTAAAATATCGAACTCTAGTTATTTGTATTGATTCAAAATTGATATATATATACGTTATATAATATATTGTTTTTTAATGGTAAAAACATATATTTTATTAAGTAGTAAAGATATATCTTATTTTAAATATATTCATTATTTTATTATCATAAAATATTTTACACATACTAAATGAAAATGTCAGCGTTTTCGTAAAATAAATTTGCACTACACTGGCTTATCTTTAATATGGAGGGATATAAATATAAGGCAGTGTAGGTAAATTACATATCCTCAGTAGGTCGTAGTGTGTGCCGTCATCCAAAACTTTGGGACCGTCGTCGTCTAAACGGCCCCAGGCCCCGGATTCGGGTTACCCCAATAAAAAATGTTATCTTCGAATCAACACATCTCTGAAAATCGGACAGCCCTCGGCTATTCCCACTGCCCGTGCATGATACTTGCTGAATACATTGTCGGAGAGGCCCTGACCATGGGTCCGTATCGTAGTAGTAGTAGTAGCCTCCCGTTCATCATTTGTTATTCAGGTCCTTTTCACTTGTACCCTCCTATATATTTTCAACGTTACGTGGATATGTACATATATACATGCATCAACTATATTTATTTATTTCGTGAATATATGTTCAGGGCCTGAGAGCCCTGCATATAAAAAAAGTCAATCAAACATAATTAATATAAAAATAGAATAGAAATATACTATACATTGCATATATTTATAAGCATGCTGCGGTAAATTTACCGTCAACAACATTCCGCAGTATTTACCCTCATACAATACGTTCTATTGACTCTCTTTTGCGTACTATCGATTTATTTGCATCGATTTTAAATATAGAAATTTCGACATCTAATTAATGTACACGACCCAGTTAACGTGTAATGATATCAAAGGTTTCCTTTCGTTTCGGTTAACGAGCCGGACCCCAGCATTTTTTTACAGTCTACTATTAACGTTGATTCTGAATATAAAAGAGGTCTAAAAAGAGCGAGAGGGAGAGAATTGGGATTCTGGAAATTGGCTTTTGATTTTAACACAACCCAGCGGCCTCGGAGCGGAACCGCAACTCGCTCGGGGACCGACAATTTTCGACAACGGAACATGGACAATGTTGAAATAAAAATTTTATTCTTTAATCAGACATCTTAGTTAAATAATAAAATAATATTAAATGTCTTTAATCACTTTTTTTAATTAAAATAAATATGAACGTTATGAAACGATTATCTTAAATTTAATTTTCATGAGCAAAATGTCCCACTGGGATGGCAAAAAAAGAGCTGATTTTTTTATATTTAGTTTTATTTAACAAAATATAAATAAGTGTGGCATACATTTTTATTAAATTAAATACTTTTTTTAATAATTGTACGCGCAGAAAATTATTAGGGTGCAGACTTAAACAACTTTCTCTTATATAAAATATTTAGTGCATTTTGTAAAAGTTTTCAAGACATTTTTTAATTTTATTCATTAGAATTTTTAAGAACCTTTTAATCTAGTCAAATGTAGCTAGATTTAGTCACAGATATCACATATAATTATATTTAACAAAAAAATTAAAATGTATAATAAAACAGCAAAATATAAGCAATATGTAAAAAAATAAAATAAATAATTGAATTTTGAAACTTCATATGGTAAAAAATATTTTATAACGGTATATTTTAATACTAAAAAGCTAAAATAAGAAATATTATTATTTTATTGCACATTTACATTTATATTAAAACAATAAGAAGTACCTTCTGGTATTTTGGCTCTTTTTTTGCAGGTACGTATATATGAGTTGTCTACATTTATTCATTTATCAAATGTTTCTCAAATATACATTTATATTATTTATGATATGTAATACTTCAATAAATATTTAAATTTCATTTTATTAAAAATATAATATAACTTTCAATAAATATATAAATATGCTAAGTTCAAAGGTAATGCGTTTTTACGCATTAAATTCTTGTTTTTAGAAAAATCATATTTTAAATTTACATGTAGTTATTTATATGCCTAGAAAATATATTCACGCCTTCTAAGTTTTTTTCCGCCTAACTCTATATTTACATATATTCTGATAATAATTTTAACGTGTACCTTTTTGGTCACATGTTTTATTTTGAGCAGTACATGTATGTATATTTGTTTTATGGAGTTTTCCCACCTGTCTGCAAAGTTCGGTAATGTTCCACATGTCATTTGTCTCTTGTCGCCTAACATATGTCACTTGTCATCACCCAACGTTCAGTTCTTCATTTTTTTATTATAAGTCACAAACTTCATCGTTGAATTTAAACAACATTAACACTCCATAGTATATTTTTTCAATTTTAAACTAAAATTATAAAGGCATAAATTAATACTTATATATTTATGTATTGTTTTATGAACCCGTATACAAACACGCGTCATAACATAGTTATTGTCTAATATTTATTTGAGTGTTATGCGCGTATTGTTAATGGAATATTAATCGGATTATCTTAATAATATACACGTATACACGTTTATAAACAAATAAATATATATAATATATTATTTGCATCTCGGGATTTACCGCAATTTTTTACATACTTTGTTTCTATATTTCGGATGTGATACTCCAGCCATGGTCACGGATTTTCTGTAACTGCCGCTCTGGTCCTTGACTCTTTCATATATACACGTTTCGGTGGGTTAGTATTAATGATATCAATAAATTGTCTATCTGCCCAGAACGCGTCATTTGTGTCTGTATTTGTGTGTTTGTGTAATTGTGTATTATATAGTATATTATATATATAAATATTATACAAACACGCAATGATGTTTTGATATGAATGTTTGATTTATATTGTACATATTCAATAAACAGTTTTTACAACTAATAAGTCGCTTCATGAATAAAATTGGATACTTAAATTTTCACTATTACTATTTGTGGTGGGAAATTGAAAACAAATTAATAATCCTCTATAAATTAATGAAATAAATTATTTTGAAATGGTGATGAGAATGCTATTAACGTGTGTTACGGTAAAATCTAAATAATGAAACGGTTTATTAAACTTTTAATGTAAATTTACATTAATTTACGTCACACATTAACTTGTGCCAGTCTCTTTCAAAAGCAATTTGAATTCATTTAGCTATTTAATATTTCTGTACTATGTCACATCTAAAGTTAATCTTTTCACACCTTTTTAAATGAATGTTATCTCTGCAATCGTTGACATCCTCCCACTGGTCAATCAGAAATATATTCATTAAATAAAGATACATTATTCATATCTGCGCACCGTGAGATTATCAAGAATCAGCAAAGCATCTGTATGTTTGTTTAGTAAATGTTTCAAATAACAATTATTATATCATACGTTTTTGCTTATGGCAATATGAATATTAAAAATTGTATCGTGAATTTTAAACATCAATACTTTACATAAGTAACATTTAATGTATTGAAAGTAAGTGTATTAAAAGTCAATAACACAATAAAATGTTAAAAAAATATTTTTACCGTTTTGATTTTCTGCATATTCTTCATATAAAAGGACATTTTTATTAAAAAATCATATATAGAAGAAACGCAATATTTTTTTTATTGTGTACTCAAATTGGCACGCAATTTTGATGACTTTTGAATTTTTCTCGAAGGTGAAAAATTATTTAATTAAAAAAGGAAAGCCCAAACACTCGAACCTCAAACCCCTCGAACGGTTGTAATGCGAGAGAGCGAGTTTTGTTTACAATTTGAACTCGAGTTTTTCCCTTTTTCCACAGATCGTCTGTTTCAGATATCCTGATGAGTCAAACACAAACCAAGATAACTCCTCTTGCCTTGACATAATTCCCCAGAATTAACAACCCCGAAAGCGAAAATGTCTTGAGTTTCAAATTCAAGTGTATTTTATGTATATCCGCATAACGTGATTTTTTAACGGTCTCTCACACATTACCACAATTCCCACGTTTTCACAACGAAAACGATTCTGACAGACAGTTTCGAATTTATATTTTGCTGCGGCAGATAAAAAATAATACGCCGTTCGTATCCGAGGCACGATCTGGCGAAATAATTTTCGCGAAAGAGACCGCAGCGACAGGAGCAAATGAATTTGTATAATAAACCTCGAGAACGTATCAAATTGCATTTTTGGTGGTTAAATATATATTACGCTGGGTGTCTCTGTAAAAAGTTTCTATTTTATTTATAGCAGAATAATACAATGAAACTCTTAGTTTTTATAAAATAAATATTCCTTAAGTAAAGACACAAGCATAGTAAAAATATTTAATTTACAAAATTGACAACATAGTAATTTTCGCTCATTTTTGACTTAGTTTGACATAGACTCAATCGCAAAAACGTTGTGTTACATTTGTAACCGTATCAAACACTAATCCGCTAGGGTGTGATTTTTTGAGTGATGCATTTCTTATGTGTGAATGAGACTATAAAGTTCGAATAAATAAACTTTTTTCTAAACCAACCAAATACAATTTAGTATATAATGACTATATAAAATAGTTTTCTATATGTATCACAAATAAATTGATTATTAAAACTCTTTATAAATATTTTAAGAACTGTGTGTCTTTACATTTCAAATATTCATGGTACAAACACATAATTATAAAAGTTTAAAGTGTTCTGACTACATGTAGTAATAAAGTAGTATTCTTTTGAAAAATATTTTAATAATATAATACATGTCTATACTACAATCAGTTCGTAGAGTTCCCGGAAATAATCTACGCTGAAAGTTTTAGAATGAAATATTAAATGTATGCACATACGAATATATGATTACTGTCATAGACAGCAATCGTATATTCATCGTTGATTTCCAATCACTATTAGGAAATTGTGCAATTTCCACAGATAAAATGGACCATGCACAAGTTTTCCGAGCGCTCACTATTTTATTATTATATGAGGCATTGTACGGCCTAAACAATTAAATTTTGCTCAGAGTAAAATTTTGCGAAGGCTTCCCCTTTTGAAATGCGATAATAGTTATTCGTTCGCTTTCAAGGGAGCTGTCAGACACCGGCAGAATTTATGCTGTACACTTTACCCAAATTAAAATACTCAGACACAAGCCTTTGTAATTATTTATTTATATGCCAATTTTATATATTATATATGTGCGCCGCAAATTAAAATTTTACCTTAGCTTCTGGTTCATAATTAATACGATTTATTGGCGAAATTACACAAGTTCAAAGGTTTTACACTCTCTTTATGAATAGGTTACTTATAAATTGTATAATACACTGTTTACTGTTATATACGTTACTACTAAGTTTCTCAAACTATAGTTCGCAGATTCTTTTTTATGGGATCCCTGAAACTTTTTAGTTGGCAACGTATCAAAATATGAAAACGCGGCGTATAAACTAATATTTTTTTTATACAATTTGATGATAGGTTATGAGTAGGCATTCTGGTTTCTCTTTTTTTATTTCTCGAGAGATGAAAATTTTTATTTTTACTTCTCGATTTGCTAAATGAAAATATACATATATGAATTATGTGGTATATCATTATAATAAGTCAGTATATTATTGTATATATATTTATATTATGAAGAAAATAAATTACAATCAAATAATGATTTGTTATTATGGACGCAAATAATCTAATGACCAGAAAAAATCGATCTAATTTGATTGACTACAAAGCGTCGAGTTACAAATAAATTTTGGTCTTCCGAAACTTAGCAATAACAGCTTTTGCCACTTTACATGTTTTATATTTCGAATAATATAAAGATAAAAAACTTATTTATATTATTAAAAAAACGCCGACAGGCAAATTTTATGGCTTAATTGTGAAAAGCTCCCATACATTTTTGCAATCTGCTTATTTTTATTATCTGATTATTAATGTAGATATTATATTACCAAAGCAAAAATAAGGCCAATTTGAGTAACTAGGAAAATCTTAAGCAATTTTTGGGTATTTAAATTCATTAAAAACTTCCAGTAAAGTACGCATATTTTTTAACATCTGACACAGACCGACCTTTTTTATGCAGTGGTACAAAAAATGCAGCGATTTCAAAACATTAAAAAATATCCGCACAGATATATTTTTTAACAGATTAGGCGCTATGAAAATTCTCAAAAAATCAACCAATGTCTCGATTTGCACTTTATTCAAAAACTAATTTTTAATGGGCTAATTAATCAAAAAAATACTAATAAGTAAGAATTTTACATTCTCAGATATCAAATACTTTACGATACATGTAAATCCTGTGATTATTAAATATATTACTTTTTGACTTTTTGTAAAGAATGATTGAGTTGGTCTCTAAAAAAAATTAAAGGTTTAATGCATCTCTACTTGTCACGTTGGTAGGTAATAACTAGAGACACGTATTTTTAGAGTTTTTCTATAGATGCTAAAATTTGCAATAGATGCTAATTTATGCGAAAATTGTAAAGTATGCATTTAAATGCCAAAATCTTAAATAAATATAAAATTATTTCTTTTTTTAAATAAAAGTTACCATAAAATACATATTAAATGATAACTTTTGTCTATGGTTATTCTCTTTAGCGCTATGTCCAAGGAATAGTGTGGATGCTGAAAGATAATTCAGTAAATATAATTGAATTGTAACTGATCGTTGATCGCCATTCAAATCTTATAGAAGCATCTGTGTTAACATGCTCCATGCTTAGTTTTATTAAATTTTATTTTGATCTTCAATTAAAAAAAAAATACTTTTTGTCTTTGTAATTTTCTTTTTATATTTTAATAATTTAAAAAAAAACTCATTGAACATCAAGGATGTCAGATTCGGAGTCTGTATTTAGAGATTCAGATGATGAATGTGTGTATAAAATTTACAGTGATGCTTATGATAAACCTATTAATGTAGCACTTAAAGCACGTAGGTTGTGTAATTTTTTAATTGTTCCTATGTATATATTAATTGTGTTACAATTTATTGAAAATAATAAAACGAGAGAAACATTTTAATTGTATTGTTTTGGAAAGCTACGATAATTTTCAGATAATACAAATGATAACATAATAGTATTTAAATATGTTTAAAGTTCTTATAATGTCTCTGCTAACTAATAAGATTTATTTAATAATTTTTTAATTTTCTGCAAAAAATATTTAACTGCTTAATACAATACTAAATATAATTACATTAAATTATGCACTATGGATTTTCAACATATATTGTCATTTAACAAGATATAGCTTCAGACCCAACTATTTTATATAGTATGTATGTATATATTTACTTAAGTAAAAAACATTCTCAGGAAATAAAATTGTAGTTGCAATTGAATCCTACAACAAAGCAATTTCATGTGTTTTTAAAAAGAATTGCTTAAAAACATACCTGTTTGAGTGTATAAAACTGTACATAGGGTTACAAGTAACAATGTTATAAATACTTCTCGACAAAGTATGTTATTAAAAAATATTTACAAACTTTCTACAGGAGCCGAGTATTTAATAGTATCATAATATGTGATTATGTCGACCAAAATATTAAAATTCTCAATTCATATATTATAAAAAAAAAATCTTATCATATTACAACATTCAAGCATTCTTTTGCAGGCTGTACCATTTATTTATTTTTTATGGTAATATAATACAATACAATCTAGCACATTCGCATGTGTGTTACGCACAACAATGGCCTAGAATCATTATCCACTTTTGTTGATATTTTATTATTTATACATTTCACTCGTCGGTATGAAAGGGGAAAACGGCGGTGAAAACTTCCAACCCCTCGCCTCCGTTTTCCGTTCAGAAAATAAAAGAAATGATTAATGATCGCGAATGTTTCGCGCTTTCCGTCATCGAGCGCCATTTTTATTTCGCGACCCCCATTCTCGGTTCGTTTCGTTCCAATTAAACATGTCTGTTTATTTTTCATCACTACTGTTACACAAACGTCCTTAAAAAGTAAGATTTTATTTGATAAAAAAAATTAAACAAACAATAACCAATTAAAACAATTAGTAATTCACAATATACAATAGTTACATGTTAGTTGAATATCACTCAAATATACTTTTAAATAATAATAACTATCTATTAAACCCTAATATACCCAACGTTCGGACTTTTGACACATTGTCCGAATTTAGCCTGGATTTACAATTTGTCTGAACTTTTCAAAGCAGCTTTGGAACAATAATAATTTATTTTAAAAAGGTTTGATATGTCCATACAATTTTTGCAGTAATTATTGTTGTTTTTGTAATTTACGTTTAATTCGTTGAAGTATATATTTTAACTGTTATTGTCCTTTTGTAATTTAATCTTAAAAATAAACCTAAGTAGTTTCGTATAAAAAACGGTTTACTCCTACACTTATTCCTTAATATATTAATCATATAAAAAACATATTGCGATTCAAGATCCAAGTTTATGTTTGGGTATCAAATCATGTTTTACACGCGGTATTGCATTTAAGAATTATTATATTGCGCGCGTGAAACGCGTACGTGACGGCCGTGCGGCGCGAGATAACCGTTAACGTTTTTACGATAGAAATAATAAATATAATACAATAAAATTGCTTGCGGCCGCTTTATAGCGCATTCTCGAAACCGCGGCCACCCGGACAATAAAGTGTGCACGCATTCGCCCTGGGAAAACATTTATTATTGCGGCCCTTCTCTGCAACATACGCGATACATTCCTAACCCGGAAGAGGGTACCGCTGATTTATACTTGAAAAAGAAAATTCTTCGCCCCTACTACTTCTGGGTTAAGTTGAAATTATACGTTTAAAGTTGAACATATTTTCATGATATATTTGTTATATGTTTCTTAAGCATTAAATTCTTATTTTTTTAGAAATCTTACATAACACTGCAATCATGACTTTTGTTTAATAATCCTTGGCTTAAATATTTACAAATGAGGTGGAATGTTTTATTGTAAGGTATTACTTATCCAATCTAGCTAACGTGATGTAATTAAGTAGTGCTTAATACATTGTGAAAATTGCATATAATGGTATCGGGCATTTTCAATATTAATTTTATAAAATCTTCAGCTAATTAGCATCAAATAATCTAATAATAGATTGGCTTTCATTATTTTGTTTAAATTTATTTTCCTAAACATAAAGCTTTTTTCTCACCTCACATGTTGCAACTAAAGCTTATTAAATTTTACTGAGTTTTAAGTAAAAAATCAGTATAACAAAGTAACAATGACTGCTTTAAAAAAACCACAGATCAGATTCAAAATGTAATTATACAGACCATATATTTTAAAAAGTTACCTGAAAAGCTATGCTTTCTCCGAGTGAACACATACCCTTATAACAACACCCCTTCGATTGTTTCTAGGCTGAAAAAGTGTGCCCGTACGGTCGGTGCAAGTCCGAAAGCAAAAAGAGCAACACATCCACGGAAAAGAAGTGACCCAGATATGGGTCGGGGCCGGCTATTATTAACGCTGAAAGTGTTGCTGAAAGCACGCCGGATTATATTCTCCAATGTTTATATGTGTGTATAGTATATACATACTCTTCTAACGTTAATGAAATTGTACGTTTTGTGTACTGAGTTTAAGTGCGCGCCGTGATTTATGAAGTACGCCTTCGAACCGATCTTGGCAAATGTTTTGAGCCCCTGAAAAGCCCGGTTCGTTTCAGTTTTAATCAAAATTTTGGATCATTCCTATTCACGGGACATGGAGCTTTGTATCTTCGCGAGGTCTATCTGATGGTGTCTAAAGAGGTCACGGCGAGATATGGAACGAAAAATTGATCTAAACTAGGAAATGTTGCTGTATTTTTAAAATTTGTTTAATAATTTTCTGAGAAGCCAAATATATGCACCTACATGCAAATTATTACTACAGGGAATACACGTTTTAAAGTCATTGCCAGATATGTTTTTCCCAATAAAACATTTGTCATAAAAAACTTAATAACAAATTAATGAAGATCAAAACTAAGTTAGAATTCAATATACATAAAAATATAGTAATTTGGGGAAACTCTCAATTACCAATAAATAAAATTTAATATCATAGAAAATTGAGCTTTATAATAATATTTTTTTTTAAGAGCTAAAAACGGCTCATTATGAGAAACTTTTATTTTTCCAAATAATAACGTTCCCTAAATGTATGGTAACTTTGTAAAAATTCATTGATAAGTAATACTTAATTTCTTTACGACTGTTTCTGATTGATTTAAGTAATTCATTAAAAGTTTGAAAGGTTCTAAAACTTGATGAATTGTACCAAATTACAGAAAATGCCTAAGAGGTATTTAAATATTTTAATACAGATATAAATATTTATTTATAATTTACCTTCTTTCTTAAATGTTTCTGTTTATTAATACTGAATTAAATTTGGTCTAAACAAACTAGATTAATTGTTTGTGTGTTTATAAATATCTTTTATTTGTGTCATAGGTTAATTTAAACAATTTTCTATTTCCTGAACCAGTTGTATTTTAAATTTAAACGTTCTTAGTTAAAAATAGTAGTCCCGCTCTCACAATAAAATTACTGAACTAGAATATTTAATATAAATAATTATTTATTTTATGAACAGTTGCGTTGCTTACATTCTTATTATAGTATATTATTTTATCGAGTATATCCGTATTTTCATCAACTGTGTCATATTAGTGAATTAATTTTCGTGAAATAGCACACAATTATTTTCAAAGTCCTTTCAGATCTCCCGACCCCATGAGTCGCTTAAAAACATCTTTATATAATTCTAAGTTGACTGTTTGTTCTATGCATAAATTATTTAGTGCAAATCTATACAAATAATAATCAACGTCTTTTCGTTATTTAATGTTCTTTCTAGACAAGAAAATTTTTCCGTGTACCTTTTCTCATAACACTCATGATTCGTATCCTATTATTACTTTACCAAAAACTACAATGATACATGCATTTTCACATACTCACATTAAACTTTGTACATAACATTACTTATTTGCTATTCACAACTTTAAAGTTTAATTTGAATTTTTTAAACCTTACATAATATTGCGTAAAATGTACGCACGCAATATATTTACTTTGCAAAACTTATCCGCGAAAAGTTCAACCTTAAACAATGTGCCTTACATTAATTATATTGTATGGCTAAAGACCTTAAAAGTCTTTAACGGTTGTTTTTCAAGGTCTAATGGTTAGTTTCATAAATATTAAAACAATATGCCTACTTACAACAGCCGCTGTCGTAAATACGTTGTTCAAATTTATCATATTTACTTACGACTGGCCTAATCCTTTATCAAATTCAGAGCTTATCATAACTAAATACAGTATGACGTATGTTACGGTTTAATATCGGAGAAAGCGTCGAAACCGAGTAAATGTTTTAATCAGTGAATTGTATGATTTTGGCAGCTGGCAACACTCGAAGGCTTTTAGCGCCATTGAAATTCTCACGCGCTGAGAGGGCCGGACTTCTTCCGGTCATTTGGCACTTTGGCTACTTACGTGTCAGCACGTCACTGTGTACACACATACATACATGTGAAGTACAGTGTTCTCAAAATGTACCTAATATATTTATTTTTATTTGATATAATTTTAATATTTACAATTCTGTGAAAGCTTTCAAGATGTTAAAATTTTGGATTAAATTAAGATCTCAATAAACACATTAAGAAAAGTTTCTTCAGATTTAAGTACTGTATATAAACAGATGTATGTGAAAATTATATTCGTTTCAATAACATATTATCTACGGCTCTAGAAACATACAATACTAAAATTTACCACTCAGTTAAATCAAAACTTTACATGGCATAAAAATTAATTACATAAATAAATTATATTTATGTAATTAATTAATTAATTTTTTTCACAAACTTTCTTTTCTTTGTACCAATTTATTTAATATATGAATATTTTCGATTCAGACTATGAATTTAATACAATATTTGTTGTCTAAGCAGTTAACTGCTAACAATAAATATTTTTTAAAACAGATTTCATTATTGTAAAATGTACATTTTGATTGTGTACTCTAAATCGAGATCATGCAAAAATTACTAGTCTTGTAAATGATATTGTATTTTACGCTTAGCCTTTGCACAATACACAATAAAGTCGTCTATTTTATTATTATTATAACTTTAAATATTTGCACCATTTTGAAGATTATTATTTCTCGCTTTTTTAAAGTAAAAATAATAAATAACTATATATTTTAACATAAGTAAATGATGTTTTTCTGTATTATTTAAATAATAAGGAATATTTCGTGTTAAATATGGTGTTAAAAAACGTTAGCTTTCTAACTCTATAATAAACTTCAAAGAAAAGCAAAAGCTGCGTTGTTTATTTTAATTCATTGAGGCTTCTGGATTTTCTGTTTTTCTTAGTGTTAAATTTAGCACGTTTTGCATCACAAAAAAGCTATATTAACGTTATTAAGTTTTCTTTATAATCAACAATGAAGTTTTTTTAGATGATTATTTTATTATTATTTGCTATATTAAAGATGTGACAAATTTTAAAATCCCTCTGCTTCACAACTTGAGAATTTCCGGTTTTTATGTCGTCTCGTGTCTTGGGACTTGTCTAAAATTAACAACTTCATCACGAGAAATGTTTGAAATACTGAAAAGTTGAAGAAATAGAAAATAAGCAGTTTAATAAAAGCACACGAATGGTTATAATAACCAATATTTTATTGAGATCTCTTATTTGTTCTATGTAATAGCTTTAATTTCTAATAGCTGTAATTTAGTATTTTAATTAGATATTTACTGCTCTTCCTAAATGATTCTCTTGAATTAAAATAAATATTTATTTTCTCATATAAATATGTGTGTGTGTACAAAGGTACTTCGTTACGATAACAAACTTTTCCTTTACAATTTTGTAAATTATTTTGTTGAAAATATAACCCAAATAATGCACTTCCTACATGGTAAACTTTTTCATTAAAAATTAATGTCTGCTTGTTTTATTAATAGATTATTTTCATACACCATAATTTTGTTAAAACCTTTTTTATAAATACATATGTAGATGCTACGGTGTATTTGTAAAGATACTATTTAATAATTACATGTTAACAAATAATAACGAATTAATGAATTATAATTTACGATATCAAATTAAGTAATTAACACTTATGGCTGTCAAAATAAAAACATATTATTTAAGTTATTTCTATATAATATTATTTTATCATATTTTTACCTCAGTACATTTACCGAATATATTTAGACCTTTCTGTATGATTTGTTACAAAAGGTAGCTGAGATATCAGTTTAACTTAAAATAGCTTTCGTCGTGTTTTTTTCATTACAGAGCTTGGTCAAAAACTGCCTTGAAAATTCATATTTTTCAATTTATTTTTTTAGAAGGAATACATACCTGATTGCACATCAATAAACTGCTTTTGTAGATAGACCCTCCTCGCTCGCACAGCCCATACGAGCCTTTATTACGTCGCCGACGAGAGGAAATGAATATTTCGTCGGGGGAAGAATGAAGTGTGTGTATGAAAATCGAAACGGGGGGAAAAGCCGTGATTGAATTTTCTCCTACTTGCTACCACTGGAAAACTGCAGTCGAATAGGAAAACTAATTCAGTTTTTTTCTAGACCCATACGGTTGAAATAACACACCAAAAATGTATAAGGTTTTTTTTAATTGGGAGTTTCGCATGTCGAAATGTTCACCCTTCCTTACGTATACGCAAGTCGGGTACCGAATTGATATGCAAAGTGGCGTAGAAACGCCAACGGTCCCGCCGGACCAAAGTGAGATTCGACAAAACGGCCTGAAATAAACATAATGATAATCATAATAATAAAAATAGATGACCCGCCCACACCCACTCCGGCCCTGTCTCACAGGACTGCCTGACCGTATTTTTTTGCACAGACGTTTCGCAGATTAAGAAAAATAGGCAGGGGCTATAAAAGTCGCATTGGGAACCATAGCTCTTGTAAAAACACGACGACCGTGATGAAATATAGCAATACATTATAAACTCGCCGAGAGTGTAATGGTTAAAAAATAATTATATAAAAAAATAAAGCCGAATAAGACTCTATCTCACAGATTAAATATTATAATATGAAAAATAAAAAATAATTAAATACTTTAGAATTATGTATAAAGCTTAAACATATACAGAGGCAAATATAACCTAATAAATATTAAAAAGTAAAAG
Source organism: Plectrocnemia conspersa (assembly GCF_051122295.1). Classification (NCBI taxonomy): domain Eukaryota; kingdom Metazoa; phylum Arthropoda; class Insecta; order Trichoptera; family Polycentropodidae; genus Plectrocnemia; species Plectrocnemia conspersa. The sequence goes on from NW_028277167.1 coordinate 19,151,000, forward strand.
TTCGATGCTTTTAAGTTGATAATATTTCAAAATGTAATTTTGGCAACATCTTGGTTGATGGAGACTATAAACTGCAAGAAGTTGGTAAAATGATTTAACAAAACATAATACCTTGGTTTTATGGAATAACCTAAATTTTATCTTAATTAATTATGTATCTCATTCTTTTCTATAACCTTTACAATTGTTTTAAGCTCTCTGATATGCGCAAGCTTAGAGTTAACTGTCGTAATATAATACATTAATGGCAAGAACATGTTAACTATGTAGCTAAATAAATTCTTGCCGCAAATTATATATTAAGCTTATATATTCTTTACTTGCTAGTTTTAAATCTTGTGACCGTTTGAAAGAGCACACAAAAGTTAATCTATCAAATATTATAGCTCATATTTTTTAAAAAGTCTAAATATTTCTTCTAAACTAAATTGTATTTGTCGGATTTATTAATTAAACCACCCTTTCATTTAACATTTAGACACCTTTATGGAGAAATTTAACTGACGTTTGAAAGCAATCGAAAAGTTTTTAGCTAAATTTACAGGTGTAACAATCTGTATTAAATGATATTAAATCATAAACCCTGATGACAAAGTCAGTTTTGACATGTGATATACAAATACGGGTTTTAAACGTCAAAGATATAAAAATGGGTTTCTTCGAAAAATGGGACACCACCGTGAGAATCTTTTTATGTATTACTATTTATATTGATGATGGAAACTTCAAAAACTTTTTAACTTGGACCCATTAAGTTCGTACAAAAAGAGGCCGCAGTGGCCACTGCTTCTTTTTTCGCATCCTTTGGTACATATTAACGTACGGAATTTCGAGTTGAACTCAGATCGTAGACCACTGGAGTCTAAGGGTGAACCCACGAAAATCTTTAAGTAAAAATAATATATACAAACTGTACCTGACGTTTTCAATTGTTGCACAAAAAATAAATAAAATTTTGCCTTCAAACACCCCTGACAAGATAATTAGGATATATCATATATATACAGTTGAAAATATACTGAGTTTTATAATTAGTTGCTTCTTAGTAAGCTACACGTATTTTAAAAATCTTAACATAGCTTCAAAGCGTTATTATGTTCCTTATATACTATATCTTATCTTAGAATAAAAATACCATTTTATATTTATTATTCGATAATGTAATTATATTTTACATTTATTTTCGTTGACCTACAAATGTTGAATTGAGAAAAAATAATAACTAAAATTCGTTCAACTTCATAACCATTTGCGATATGTAATTGTCGATTATGCGATGTATATATCTATATAGTTTTACATATGTAAAAATAATACACTAATAATAATAATAAATACTTTATGTAATTAGACGTTAATGATATTAAAAATATATTTACTCATTGTTGAGATGTGTTTAATATTGAAAGTAAAATACTAACTGCTTTATTTTATAGATATAGACAATCAAATTTTGCACTTAATATATATTATCAAAAATAAGTTTTTAACGTACAATGAATAGTAATATCTCTGAATATTTTATTAAACTTGGTTTAAAACTTTTCTGGCAGATCGTAGTATAGTTTCGAGATTATATAACTCAATGAATACATTCCGTACTGTGTTGCATGAAAGTTCAGAGATTGAAATATGTAATATATTTTAATGGCATTTTTTGTTGCTCCGCTCTTAATACTTAAATTTTCTTTATAAGCATGCTGATATGGAATTTTGATATAGGAATACATTAATCAATTTATGTACTTTTATTCGAACTGTATAATAAAGTACAAGAAAAATTAACTTTATAAGGAATACAAATATTTGCATAGCGTTTTTATTTTTGATCAATTCCATTCCGAAGAATTCGTATAATGAATATTGATATATTTTTAGTTTTACTTATATTGGTGAGGAGCGTGTGGGCTAATTTATAAGTATTCATATGCGAATCCAGCATAATAAAATGTATCAAAATCAGACTTTTATCCGTGAGTAGCAAAACGAAAAAGTGGATACGTCACAAGTGAAAATCTCCCTATGTAAAAAGGGCTCGCTTTACGTAGGATTTTTCGTTCAATAGAGGCAATCAGTTTATCAGTGACGTGCTTCATACATAATTCAAATATATTTGAGTTATTTTTCAATGAGCAATATTTACGGTTCGACGGCCATCCTGATTTCCAATTCCCCGTGGATTTCTTTATGTATACATATATACTTTATTCGCTTCTCCGCGAGGCTTTTCTTCTCGAGATAATACGAAGTCCGTATGAAAAAAATAACGTAATTGCTTAGTTCACGTTGGAGATGATTAAGCTGATTCGGTCTAGTGAGAATGCAAAAATATCATTATTCGAATTATCGCTGTCGTGCAAATAAAAGCCCTATCAGATATCAGGATCGATCTGAAGCTTAAACGTCAGCTAAATGTTTCATATTGAAAAAGGTCTTAAAATAAATATGCTCAAGCTTAGATATTATACTGAGTAAGTCATCTACGCTAATTATACGCTGAATTAAAACCTAATTTAATTTCATGCTTCCAACCTCCAACCCAGAATAAGTTTATAGTGGGTGTCATATATTAAATGTAGTAATAAGTGACTTTCATGCTGAAAAAACTCTAGTATTATATCTAAAAATTGTTTTGATAGTGGTTAAACGATCAATTTATAATATAAAATGGTTATTGAAACTGTTGCCAAAATAAAAATTATGATTTGTGCCTAGTGTAATTTTTCAATACACTGTGTACCTAACACAGTGTGTTGAAAAATATAATAAATAAAAAAGTATCAACTCCAACACAAAAAAGGCCTGTATTTTTTATTCTTTATATTTTATTTACAAATATTTCTTATTCTTGATTTGATAGCTTTTCTCCTAATCAATAGTTAATCAAATATATTGAACTTTGTTGTAGCACCTATTTTAAACTGCGGAGCCCTTTACAATAAATTTGAAAACCTAAAATATCAGCTACATATAATAATTGAATAAATAGAGCTAACACATTTTTAATTTATAATTATCTTAAAAATATGCAGTTATCAATACAAATTATTATTTTACATTTTAAGCCCATGGTTTTGCTATTTATCATAAGTGTGAGGTAATAAATTACAGCAGGGTTATTATTTTTTCATTAATTTATTGCAAAAATATTGAAGTAATACTTTTGAATCATTATTAACATACCAGTCCGTATTAAATTTATCAGTACGCATTTAATATATCGGTAGTGGTACTAGGCAATGGGCAAACAGATGATTTAAAGGGGGCGATGGTCATGTGGGTGAAAAATATAAAAAAATGTTTTGTGAATAAAATATACATTCAAACTAATGAGTTTATTTAATTAAAAACCATTTATGTTAAAATTACTGACTCATATTTTAATTATATACAATACCATGTCAATATTCTATGAAATTTTTCATCGTACCTTAAAACGAAAATAATATTTCGTAAACTTCTTCAAAACGCCTATGAGACCATTGATAGAAATTCATAATTTTAGATGATCTGATCTTCTACCAAAGCTCAATTGCATTTTCCGATGACATTCTTCGGTAAAGTTATTGGTCCTTTCCATATAATGTTCTATGTTACCAGAACAAATGTTGGATGGAAAAATTAGTGAAAACCTTGTTATATAGACGTTCGTAAACCATTTTTAAATTGCTTCTAAAGTTTAGAAATAGCATGTAAAATATTTTGTTCTGGAATGAAAGAAAGTGAAGTAATGATTTTACAATTTAAATTGAATTGCGCATAAGAATCATATATAATCAAAAAATTACATGAAGGTTAATGCTTTCGAAGATTTTGTAGCAGATGAAAATAACAACCATTTATGTTAGCTTATGGAAAAATTGTACGCAAAGCAGCTCGATGAATTGCAATTTCATAATTTATATTTATATTTTTGAGATCAAGTAACTCTCACATTTCATTTATCATATAAAATAATTTTGGGAATGTTTCAAGTGTCTTATTCCCTTATTTTTTATATATTTTCCAAGTATATTTTTCTTTAACACGTATCGTGCCACCCATTTATGAAGAATATAAGTCAGGGTAACTCAAATAAGTCTTTCTTAACAATAATCGATAAATAACACATACAAAATAAAGATACATACTTGTTTTTTCCTGTTTTAAAAAAAAACACAATATCACTGTGGCAAAGTGTTTTAAAACCACGACAAAAATACTGTTCAAAGACGCAACGAAACATTTTCAGTCAAAATTCAAAAGTATACTGAGCGCTAGTTCTGAATTATTGGAACTATCCTATGTAGTTTAAAATAAACTGTAACTATGCGATTTATGCAAATTCTGAAAGTTTGTTTTAACAGTTAATTCCAAGGTTCAATCGAAATAAAGAATCATCATAAAGCGCAAAACCCACAATAAACATTCATCAATAGCAATAGGTGTCTATATTAATATTACCAGCTTAAACCAAAATATTTTCTGATACCAACAAACTCTCAGAAGCTTTTAAATAAAAAAAATCAAACGCTTTAAGTAATATTTTGTGATTAATTATTCACCAAAGATAAGTAAAATATATAATTTATATCTTGTTTAGACCGTATATTATTTTTATCTTTTAACTTTTAAAAAATACTAGCAATATATTAATTATTAGTAAATCACTAATATTAACGGGATCACGTTAATAAATAATATGATAAAAATTTAATTTTCATTACATATTTATTTGTATTGTAATATTATCGTATTGCCCAGAAGACCATCGCCCATTTGACGGTGTTTCTTGATAAGTTCAAACGATGCTTAATTTATTCCCTAATTATTATTTGTACTTATCTATATATATATGTAATATATTTCGTGGGTAATAAATATATTTATTTTACTTTTGCGTCATCAATGTTGATATTTTAACATGTATATTGATTATCAAAATGAATTTATATATGTATGTATTATATATAATTGTATATATTTTATTGTAAAATAATATGCTTTTTCTCCTCTAATATCCGTTCATTAATACAATGTTGCGATGAATTCATGCGTATTTAATCATATACATGGATTTTCAGCCAGACTTTTCTCGCTTACGATGTTTAAAGTCAACCTTCTTTAGGGTCTTTAAGGAGAAATAGAGAGAGAGAATCCGGCTCGCTCAGGAAATATAATTAAAATTAATAATGGAAATGGAATTACCTGCAAGAGGAGGATAAAAATAAGGGCGGAGATTTCGCCTACAAATGGCCAAAGCTCAGAAATTAAAGCGGCGCATTTATGTTTTTGCAGAAATTTAATAATAATTATTCGATTCACTTATAATGCTAAATCTACCTATAAAACATTGCCGCAATTAAACCAGCCGCAAATTTTAAACCCTAGCTATTATAACGAGCTGTTGTGTCACGCTCCGGTTAAGAACCAATTCAATTAATTTGATTATAATTAATTTACGTTTATGATACTCGTTTTATTTATACTCATTCGTATATTGCTACATTTTTTTTGTACGAAAATTTTAGTCCCGTAGAGGGTAAAAAAATGTTACAATTTTCTAAAATATCCAACATTCATTACTGGCAAATGTCAGTTTTCAAGCGGCAACGGGGGTCTCAAGTAACCGCGTTTCGCCAAGAGTTTTAATCATACTTATTCTTTCTTCTCTTTCCTTTTTTTGGCTCCTAAGGTCTGTGTTTCGGCAAATACAAGATATTTTACTTTAATCGCTCTTTTGCCGCGGACGAAAATTCTCCTTATCATATATTAAAGCGTCTAATACAATTTAAATTTGGTTTAATCTAGAAAATAGCAGGCGAATTTAAATTGCTTTAATTCTACGAATAATTAGCGTAGACATCTTATTCTATCAGATCTTGCAAATCAAATTATATTATGTCTATTTTTAATATATTAATGGTACACAGTTTTAGCAATTTAATATAATTAAATGCTTTTCAAAAAAATACCACTTAAAAATCTAATTAAAATTTGACTTGATAATAAATTATAATTAATTTAATATACCGATTTACAAATACTTAATATAGTATATGTAAAAGATTACATAATGTGAAATTTTAATTTCGCAGTTTTTTTTTATTTTTAAGCTAAAACTGTATTTTAAAATTATTTTTTTAAACGTAACAGCAAAAAATAAATCGGAGCCAAATTTCGTTCTTTACTGTTTTAAAGATAATCTTAGAAAATTACGAATAAATATTATTGCTGTAAGTTACTTAAGTTGTAATTCTATTCTATTAAACAGATAAACATTGAAATGTAAGTAACTATAAGTGTATAATATTTGTGCAGTTGCAAAACCGTTTATTTTGGTCTACAAAATCGTTAAATATCGTCATTAATACAGTTGAAATAATACCGAACAATTTGTGCATCAAATGGATAATAATAATATATACATATTCGTGCTGCGTTAATCTTAGCATTTTACTGCATAGTAGTAGTCTTCAATTTGTCTCGAAGATCAAGTCTTGAAGGTTCAAGGTGACTGCTTGGCTCAATCAGTTCGGACAAATGAGTAAAAGCACTGCTTTTTTCATGCTTTGAAAGATCGTCTAGGTTGATTTAGCGATTACTTCGTTGGGTTCGATTTTGGGTTAAGCTCTCGTATATTCCAAGGTAGAAACGAATTAGTTGTCTAAGTGAAAGTTCTAAGTGAAATAAAGACAGTATTTTGTCGTATATACAATCAGGAAAAGAGGAAGAAACTAGCATTCCTACTCTTTTACGATCCCTGAAATAATTCACATGATTTATCCGATAAATATTATACAATACTATGTTAATGGTGTTTATTTTATGTGAATTGTTGAATATTAGCGATTTATTTTATATGAATTGTTGAATATTAGCAACGATATGAGTGTACTTGCTCGTTCAGAGATGATTTCTTATATTGTGTTTAGTGGTTTTTTTAGATATGCATGTATCGGCATGATCTTAAGGTGTATTGTGAATGTAAAACAGTTCTTCGAAAAAATAAAATAGGTGTTAGTACTTACAACTGTTAGACAATCTAATATGGACTTACTTTAAGAGCCTGTGTATATTAAGTGCATGTAAATTGGACAACATATGTACGAGTAATTAATGCATGTAAGATTATTATAATATATTTCAAATTTAAATTGCAAAATAAATAAAATTATTTGCAAAAAGATAAATCTACAAAATTATAGTTTTTAGTGAAATATTATATATACTAAATAATCATCTAAATTTAAAAATCGTGTTCTATATATTATAGATACGCGAATGTGGAAACCGGACTAGACCATAGCTGATTGAGTTTCAACTGCTCTCTTCCAGCGGCGGCAACATGGAAATGATTACATTATACGTTCTTTGGGTCGTATCCAACGTCAACCCCTTATCATCCCGTGTCAATAAATTCAAAAGCTCACGCTTTATTATCGACCCGATCCGGCCCTGTGCGCGATTCACCGTCAAACGGCTACTTTGACGGGCGCCGCCAGGGAATGAATAGTCCGCTGGCTTCTTCTTGCTTATCTGCTCGCAATTCTCCCCCTCAATCATCTGATAAGACCTTGCCAAACAGATAATTTCCGATATGTGCAATGTGTGTTACACACCTACGTATCGAGAACGTGAGTGTGTGTCGTGAAAATGTGTTTACAAAAGCGATGTTATCTGCGGCTATAAGATGAACCCATTTCAAATATAATGCTTGCACTAAATTATCGGTGGTTTCAAGGTGGTTCCATTATATACAATTTATTTTTATGTGTGATAGCCCAGATAATATTCAATAGCCTTTTTATATGAATCAAGAAATAAACCATTAAGATGATATAAATTAATAATATACGTTGCATGCTTTTGAGAACACAATTTGAGGTTTTACGTTCGAGTGGTGTGACTATATTTAGCCAGTGGGACGCTCGGTAAATCTATATAAAACAATTTTATACCACAAGTAATTACGTATACCAATACACCGATGTAAATTAGGTGTTAATATCAGTCGGTAAAATATAGAAGCCCTTGTTAATCACAGTGGAACAGCAGGTCTTAAAGTCTGAAATGTGTATAAAAGCATGTGTGTGTCTAAATTCTTGCAAATCCATTTATACGTTTTATGCTACCAGCTTGGACGAATGATAAAATTGTGATTTTAGGATCCTTTTACGCTAAAAGATAATGTTTAATATATGTTGCGCAAAACTCGTAGTATGTCTCGTAGTCCTCGTAGTCCGCCGATATCGTTCTGCATCTGTCCCTCTTCCTCTCTACGTGATCGTCCATTGTATACCGACCTTATGTATTGTAGGTTGAATAGTTCTCCGACGAATCATAGCAATGCAGAGATCATTCAATCAATTGTTGCACTTGTTTGTTCGACCAACAAAATATATCTTTGCCCCTAGAAAGTGAGATTTGCTTTTTGAACATTTTCGTATGTCAAATCATACAACGGGTTAAATGTTAACGGTGGTTTTCTACTACTTGTTGAAAACAAGTACTTGTTACAAGTACGGTGCTTGCAAATTTTGTATGAAATCTGTCATGTATTTCATTTTTTGTATTATTACAATATCGTCTACATACACCTATTCTGTAGTTTAATTTGTATCGTTATTTTTTGGTGGTATTTTAGACATGATGTTCGTGTAACTGTCTCTATTGTAAGATTTTATTGAATCATGTATTATGCAAATTAAAAAAGGCAAAATTTTACAAACTGATTTTAAAAACAATTTTGAAATTAAAATGAATACTAAACTTTGCTAGAATAAGCATGTACAGGTTTTTTATTTTTTTTTAGTAATATTTCTATGAAGAATATTGTCGTATAAGATTTATACAGCAATATTATTTTTAGAAATATTTATTTTCTAAGGATTTAAAATATAATACAAATTGGTATGTAGAAATATGTCTACAAACTCTATAAAGCTCGAATCTATACTCCTTCATTAACAGAACCTAGAAGTCGTATACCTTCTTTAAGCCGACGGGTGTCATATTATTTTTAAAACAGCAATCAGGATGGTAATAATAGTTTTTATTTTGAAACCCATACAAAAACTTATATACAAAATTAAAATCTCAATAAATTTTGCTATTCTTATGTTATATATTTTGTGCCTTAGGTCGTTTTCATGCTAAAATCTGTTCGGCAATTCAGTTTTTGTAGTAAATAATATAAAACTGTGTATTATTTTAATAAGTAATACATTTTTAGTGCTTTGCTTAGTAATGTTCAAAGACTTTGAGCTTTCTAATTTCAACTAGAATGCATACAAACACTCAGAGCTTTTATTAAAATTATAAAAATGCCTTGACACTTTTCATTACAACGCGTTACTCTTGAAAGTTAATTATATTGCTAAAATAGTTATGCAATTTATTTAAATTAACTATCAATACATTATTTTTAATCATAAAAATAATAAAATTCATGTGAGAAAATATTACATTTATTTTATTTAACTTACTTTTAAAGCAAATTTTTGATTCTATCTTGTTTTTTTTTTTTGATGTATTTATTCCGGAAAAAAATATCTAAATACAACTTAAGAAATCCACGTAAAAGGTTATCTTTTTATGTTAAAATAATTTTATTCTGATCGCGTAATAATATAACTCGCTGAAGTACTTTTCCGTGAGACAGCCATCTGACATTAGAATAATAAAGTGAGCCTATTTTTATTGCATTCTGTTTTTCAACCCATCAGTTAAAAAATACGGTGTAAATAATAAATAACTTATATAAAACAATATTTATAAATGTATATATAAATAAATATAAAAAATATATATTATACAATTCACTGAAGCTATTAGTTATTCAAATATAGCTCTTAGTTTTTTTAATGTAATACAATTAAAATTAATAAAATAGCAGTGGTGAAATAGGAATATTTTCTTTTCATTGCGTTTTTACACAGATCCCATAAATGTCGATCAATAGCATTTTGGAGAGTAATATTATATGATTACTGTTTTATTTTATTTGAGATTTACAATTACTATTCATAAAAATATTGAATAAAATAAAAATGCTTCATTTTGCATTTCGAAACAAAGCAATGCCCTGTTTTCAATTTTAGGTTTTAAGTGCTTAGAGATTTCTGTTGAAAATCTTTCTCATCGAAGCTAGAGCTAGCTCAATTTTTCCATATCCAAAATGATTGACAGAGCTTTTTCTGCGTATGTGTCTGTATATTTTACAGATACATAAAAAGGCGATCAAACATTTAGTTTGTAGAAAAAATATGACAAAAGTAAAATATAATTTATAAATGTCATAAAATCTATGATAAATTAGGTAACAAATTTAGTCTTGGCAAAGAAACTTTTATAATAATAGTATAATGGATAATAAATTTAATATTTATCTCTTAATCGTTAAAGGACCACAAATCAAATAGCATATTGTCGAAAGTATTAGTTTTGTATACCTTTTGTTCTTTAGACGCATTTTCGGAATGAATAAGACAATTCATGGTGTTTAGTTGTGACCGACCAAATTAAATCTGCAATTTATACAAAAGGTGGACGGTTATATTAACTTTGGTTATTGTATAAGATTAATTAATATCAACTGAAAACATCTAGAGTTTTCCTAAAATGCGAGAAGATGACTTTTATCAGCAGTAAAATTGAATTGATAAAGGAACATATGAGAAGTTTCAAAAGTCTTTGGATTATGTCATTAGAATTCAATATTAGTAAGGATCGATAAATTATGCGAATTTTGATAAATAAACCGAAAGTTGTCCATTATAAGACTAATTTTAGAGGCTAGGTGGCAAAATAATTCACACGAGTGAAAGATAAAAAATAAAAAATAAGTAGAATATGCGGTACTAGCTCGCAAAGTTATATGATTTTTTTTTTGTTAAATCAACAAAAAATGATATTCAAAAAAATAATCTAAGGGTGTATATTATAACAAAGCTTATTTTTATGCACCCATATGCGTTAGAAGGCTCTCATTCTTGCATATACTAGGATTAATAAAAGCGAAATATTTTATACGACTTAGAAAAATAAAAAGTAATAAACGCTTGTTATATTAAACAGGCAAAAGATGTTTTATGTACACGTGAATACTGTGTGTTAGTTACATGTATTAAAAACATACATTCTGTAACCCGAAAAGCTACCTTTATCATGTTTATACACAGAAACAAGTATACGTGTATAAAAAATGCCTCTTACCTATACGAACGCAAATTATATGCTTCAGAAATATGTTCTAACCATACCATATATACGGCAAACAAATTATACGTGTTAAATTAAGATATAATTAATTAGTAATATACCCAATTTTTTTTATTAATATTAAAACAACGATTACATGACACTTCTTAGTTGAGAAAATTAATTGCATCTAGAATAAATATAATTTATAAAAATCATCATATTCTTGTGAACTATTTTTTAATCTAATTTTTTCATTGTTTAATTTAAAAATAATATGATTCTAATCTAAATAATAAATATAAAAAAATTACTAGTAAATATTTTATAGCACTATTCACATGCATTAAATTATATATACAGTGTAAATGCTTATTAAATGTCCGTAGGTGTAATATAACACATTTTGCTACCTTTGCATGTTATCTTATGATATATTATATCTATTAAATCGCAACGCAACGCTGAGTACAAATTATAATTTATGAGTCGTTGGTAATTCGAACATATAATAATATCAAAAGGATGAAAAATTAGGTAATAACAAGTTGATCGTAATGTTATGTAAGTACATAAGTTGCGTATTTTTCCTTTATATTATACAAAATACTATTATTAGTTTTATTTGTACACTGATACTTACTATATAAAAAAAATGTTTTACGACAGTCACAAAAGTATCTTAGAAGATATTGCAATCAGTGCGGAGAAAAGTAATAATTCTAATAATTGCGTTATAAAAATATCAAATCAGCAGTCCTATATCATATAATATATATATACTTTTATTATATAAATAAATATACTATATGTTCAAGTCTTTTATAACGCATAATTTACTTTCAATATATAATTTCTATTAGAAATGGGTACTGTTCGTTTTCATATAACACGAATGCATTTACCTATTTTATAATCAAATGCTTTTAATAAATAGATCAAATGTCTTTTTAGCGAATTTTTATTTTTAAATATATAGATATTTTATAGTTAACTTGTAAATAATCTGTAATGTATATAAATTCCAACTATATTTAAAAATATTTTCTAGTTTTAAAATATAGAAACTATATAAATAAAATGTTCTAATTTGCTAGAGTTGTAACTTTTTGTTTGCAACACATTAAACTTTTTTTACTTAATCAGTTAGGTTAGGTTGTTAGTTTTGTTTTAAATCCGTTATATTTAACCACTTTTATAGCTGCAATTTATTTAAAATTTAAATGTGATTATAATTTTACTAACTTGATGAAATTTAAGGTATGTGTATGTTACTAGCTCATTTATATTATACATACATATGTATATTTTAAGCCTCAGATTAAAGTTTACTGGTAAAGCAAATATAAGATACATTTTAATGAAATATAGTCAATCTCTTGACTCTCCACTTATATATAATAAAACAGATACTGCCTTAGACAATTTATAAATGTTGAACTTATATTGTATATGAGTCCAAAATTTAAAAACAAGCTAAGATCTGTTTTAAGATTATTGCAACTGTGGTTATTACAGTACTTATAATTATTTTAAGTATTTAGTTTTATTTAAAATATTTAATTAGCTTTTAAATTTAGTGAAAAAAAATCATTCTAGTGAGTTTCTAATAAGTTCTGTATCTAGTGTTTTAACCAAAATACTTTTATTGGCAAATTAACTTCAGAACAATAATAATATATTAAATCCATATAAGGCTTTTTATTATGTTTGTAGAACGCATGGTTATGTGTAATTTATAATAAATACTATATATTCTAATTACCTTAAAAAAATAAAAGTCTCAGATATTTTGTTTGTTCTAAATATGAGTCACTTTTCTGTTGAAATATAATCGAAGATACTGAGTATAAATCTCTTGTGGTATCCATTTCCCGTTAAGGGATACCAAAGGACAACTATCTTCGCTTAGAGTAAATGTAAAATATATTTCTTTAGTTTTATTGGCTCTGATTTGGCATTTAGAGAGCCAAATTTTGAGAGAATATTTTGCAGTCTCTTTTATATTATATTTCTGATTCAGTAGCGCTTTCTACCGAGCGTTCCCACTGCGACGGCGCCGACACGATTTTATTGCTTTTAGCGTTAATTTTTGCCTTTTAAGAAATGATAATTGTTTTGAGCTCTCCTATTGACCAAAATTCGGTTTGAAAATACTTTGATCAGTCCTCTTATATTTAGAAGTGCATAGTAATATCGGTAATCATATTTTTAAAACAACGTGTCATATCGAAATGCAGACAAGCTGTGGAACAATATGTGAGATGCGATGTCTATCTGTACTTATTCTTCCACTTATTTCCCCCTGACAAATGATTTGGCTTAGTTTTTATTTTAGACTTGATCTAATGAAAGTTATACAACTATAATTTGTTTTAGAACTCATTAGATTATTTTTGGATATGAGCAGCAAATGGACGTTTGGCAACTGTCAAATTGAGTTTCATAGACATTTTAAAGCAGCATATCAGTTAAATTAAAGTTATGTTAGTATAAATATATATCTGCTAGTGAAAATGTATTTGGACTCAACTAGTGAACTTTACCAAAAAATACACATTCACTGTAACATTTATACATCGGTATGATTTTACTGAAATGACATGTTTTAAAAAATATTTTCGGGATAGATTCGAGACTGTTTTATCTAGATTTTCTTTTAAGAATAAATACATGAAAGTGAATGTATTATTTATTTATTTTTCCGCATTAAATCTAGTTGTCAAATTACCGGTCTGTAGGGGAAAATATCGTCTGGTTCTTTTTCTGCTTTTAGTAAAATTATAATTTTAGCAATTCATAATTTGTAAAAATATCATATCAGTTATACAAAACTTAAATATTTATATTCAATATGACAAAGAATTGTTTAAAAGCCACTGATTAACGTATTGTATATAATGTCTCTTTGCCCGTAAAGCCACCATTATATTGTATTTTGATCTCGAATTCTTCCTATTATAAACTTATTATCATTTTTTTCAATCGTCTTTAAGAAGACTTTCCGCGGCGGCCGACCGTGAAGTTTTTCGTCCAAGAGCTTTTCCACCGTGAGAGCTTTCGCGCACGCGCCCATCTCTTCCCCACTATACTGCCTCAGTCCTGACCCGACGAGCTCGTCGCGTGCACGTAGCACATTCTATACGAGCTTTCAGAGCTTTCGCGGCCACTTCGCGCAAGTGCGGAACAAGTGTACTTTTACCATAGTAGCGTTAAGCACTTTAACCGAACAAAGTTTTTGCGTAATGGCGCGACAAACGACCACCGTTGCGGACAAATACGGACCGTGATGCTTTCAACTCAAAAGTTGCTAACCGAAAAGTGAGGTGACCTTGGATTACTAATAATGCATTTAATAAGTTGAAAACTACAACGAAAGAATAATTTCAGTGTTTAAAAATTAACCTAAGATTGTGTAGAGTTGTATAAGAAGATACTGTTGTGAGAGAAGTGTGATTTAAATCATAAGGAACTTTGGTAAGATTTTTTGTCACGTTTATATGTTTTACTATTAAAAGAGTAGAGTTGTATTTGTTAAAAAAAGTTTATATAGGCTTAAAAATTTTCTAATTTATTAAAAGACATTAATTATAAATTACATATTGTCAACTTGAAATTGTGGCATAATTAGGTTTAATTTAAAATTAAATTATTAATAAATAACAAACTACATAATTAGTTTACAATACAACACATACATTGATAATATTATTAAAATTTAATTTTTCCTCCCTTCCCGCTTTCCGTGTCAAAATATTTAAATCTAATTACCTTTTCCGTATTTTCGGCATTACAAAAATGAGGAACAGATTCCTATTTAAAAAAATAATCTAGGTATTGGTAGATAGAAACATATAATAAGGGCGATTCATATATAATGTTGTAATTTGTAATACTTACTAGCTCTACTGTTAATTTAAATATGTTATTCATACAACTAGCTCTATCGAGCCGATTATATCATAATAAATCGTTAATAATCACATAATAATGATATTGTCTAAAAACAAAGAGAAACGAGTATCTTAATTCTAATAAAAATGACTAAAAGTAAAGAGGGCATTAAAATATGTGTAACATATTATTATGTATAATAACATGTAAAAAGCTTTGTATTTAAATTCCTAAGCTTATGAGTTTTCTTGTAAAGCGAATTGAGTGTTGTTATTTTGCTTTGTCTTTGATATGTGAGAAAATAATTTGTACAGAATTTCAAAGAAAACTGTTACGCAATTAAACTACATATTGAATAATAAATATGTAAAATATAAGATTATTTTCGCTTGTAAAATATGTGTTGGATTAACTTTACCGGCTCTATATGAATAACACGTATTCACTGAAATGTTACAGTTTTTAATGCATATATCATATATACTTCCCTATTATCTGTTGTTGGTTTTTGTTTCAATAAAATATTTGTATGTTAATTACTATATATATTTTTTCACGCACAAATAAACATTAAATAATATAAAATAGTTATTGATTGAAAGGCGGTTTTTTTTCCCTCAAAAATAAAAAGCAGAATAATTAAATAAATTAAATAGAACTGGGAAATAAAATATTAGACACTATATCATTTTTTTCGCAAATAAATAATTTAAAATCAAAGTTTTGACGACAATTCCCTTCACATTTAAAAGAAATAAGTAGTTTTAGATTTTTTTATATATAAGTACTAAATTAAAATAAAATAAAATATGCTGTACATGTAGCATAAGTTCATACAATAAAATACTTTATAAAATAAGAAAAGATACAATAAAAATTTGAAAGCTTGTTTGAAAAAATACATATTTCTTATTGAAAGTATTTACTTAAAATCTTTTCTAAGCTACAGTTTTCTGCTCCGTACAACGCTTGTTAGTTGCGATCACATATATATATATATATATATATATATATATATATATATATTGTATTCAAAAAAAGTAAAATGAAAGCTGAACAAAGTATTTGCAGTATATTTTCTTCTGTCTTCCGACTATTTATTGTATAATCTTGTTTTATTCTATTTATTATTGTACTTATTTATATATTTATATATTTACCAGCACGATAGACTAATGGTATGAGTCGTTGATTAATGCCTGAAAGACCTGTGCTCGAATCCCACATGAACTTTAGTGTTTTTTAATTACTATCGTGGCAATATCGCAGATTAGGTCTCCATAGATTTTTCTAATTTCTCGAATAATAATATTGATAAATATTTAAAGTGACATCTATCAATTATTTATAAAATAGATGTTCCTAATTTTTCAAATTTAATTTTAGTCTGGTGTCCACAATTTATTTGGTAGTTGTTGATAGTGCTTACTCCTTTGTATTGAACTGAAAATTAATAATATTAAAAAAAAAATTATTTTACATATATTTGTATTGCTATTGTTTTCATCTCTTTGGCGGTAAATTTGAGTTAAATAAATAATTACTTGAAAAATAAATTATTTCACTTAAAAATATATATATATATATTAAATAACGAATAATTAATTAATATATGTGTTATATACAATGAAAAAAATATATTAAATTGAATCAATTATACCAAATTTTGAAAGTTACGCAAAATAAAAAGGAACACTTTAATTATAATCCGTAAATATTATTAAAAGCTCAATTGAAATCTTGTCATTAAATATTTTTTTAATCTATTATACTTAAAATTTTATTAAAAAAAAATTAGGTAAACATATTTAATAACGTAAAAAATATAATTATAAATTAAGTTCTCAAAATATAAATAAAAATAATTACTCCAAATATTTACTTTTTGTATGTTATTTTTTATAAGCCCATTAAAATTAATTTGAATAGGGCTTTAATTATTTTTTTAATTAAAAGTTATTTGCTAATATTACTAAAGTATTTATCTTGCGTTTTTAGCAATTTATGCGTTTAAATCCAGGCTTTCAATTCGTCGTAACCGAATTAAAAAGCGCCTAACATAAAATAAAATTGCAATTTCATTCGCTACGTGTACAATTTCATTTGGGCGAGGATTGTTTAATTTCCATAAAATGACGAATTCATCGAAAGTAATGAAAGGGTTCGCGATTGCGATTCGTATTTTTACACCGGTTTTTGCCAATAAAGCCGAATTCGTTTGCGGCCATAAAACAGGACCGATTTAATTCCGACGATGGAACCTTCACAGCGGCGTTTTCGGGTCTTTTTTATACTTCCCACAAAAGCTTAGTACACACACACGCACTCACTACCCTAGTATATTTTTATTACGTAAAATATTTTCATAAAAATTGATTTAGAGAAACCGAGAGCGATGAAAGGAATGCCGAGCCGATATATAATGTCGTAAAAAAAATCTATTAAAAATTTATATCTATACCTACGTGCGCATATGAGCATACTGGATATAGGTATGTATGTGTATTGATGATAAACATTGTTTTACGTTTGATAGAAAAAAGTGATACTAATTTATAATTCATTGATTAAAAAGTCATTTATAAAAATGTGCTTTACATGCAATTCTCGTATTAACTTCGACGTAAATATTTTTTTATAGGTACATATATTTAAAAAAATATATAAAATAGAACACAATTGTCTAATAGTTTTTTTTATAGTTTAATAAAATCATATTCTGAAGTAGCTTTCGGGCACTCTATTTCATTAAAAAATTCAATTAACAAATTGAAAGTAAACAATGTTTTTATAATACAATAAAATATGTTCACTTTGTGGTTTTATTTATAGCGCAAAATGCATGCATTTTTTATAACTGAATAAAACACAATGAATTACACAAAATTACAATTATAAAATATTTTTGGTTTTTGTTTCTTCTTCGAGGTTGCTTAACCGAATACCAATGAATTTAAGCTTTTTAATCCAAAATAAATGCTGTAGCTAACCATTACGTACTAAAGCATTTTTATTGATTAAATATATAAAAGAAAGTAATTTTAAAAGCTACACACTTTTTCAAACATTCTAATAAACTATTGTGGTTCAAATATAATCATTAAATATGCCACTGGTTCCTATAAAAAAAATTACTTTTTTGTGACGCTTCTTCATTAGTTTATCAAGTTTTTAACCTAATTAAAAGTTTTTGACAATTATTAAAAATAGTAAAAAGTGTTTGTCTAAAATATTTTTCTATGCTAAAATTACTTTGGTGAATATTAAAGCTTACTTTGGTGAATAATTTACTGAATACGATTTTTGTATAATTTATATAAGCTCATTAATTTATGAATTTAACTGACATCTATGGTTATTAATATATTTTATTTAATTAAAAACTTAATAAATTAAACAGCATTTAATGAACCTCATGATTACAATATAGTCTCTCTGTTTCTATATGTTTACAATAAATACAACAAATTAAATGATCAGTTTATTATAAAATATATAGTCAGTAAGTTTGAAATAGTAGGTAAAAAGTTGACAATGAGTACCCAGTTACTTTGATTTAACCGTCAGTATTTTTTTATTAAATAATCGATTAGGCATCAATTACCACAAATAGCAACATTACCATTGCTAATTTATTTTTTTATTACATTGATAAATATTTTATAATCAATTTAGCGAAGGAATTAAATAATTTTTATTAACATTAAGTGATCAAATTATAAAATTTAATATAAAAAAGGGCAGGAAATAATATATATAATAACTTTTTATTTTATAAATTTTTCTAAACTCTTCATTACAACTATTAATTGTTTCTGCAAATTACTGACGAAAAGGCCTTTTAGAGATCTGATGAATTAATATCAAATCTAAATATTTAATATAAAAAGAAATTAAATTTATTTATATTTGATGCACCAAAAAATTTTTTCGTGTAATTTTGCTTCTCGAACGGCAAGATTTTTTAAATAATTTTTCGTTAGCCATTTTTAAAGCAATATTTTATAAAGATAAATACATACATAAATATAAAAAGTTATTTATAGTTTAACTTTATTTTATTATATATTTTTCACAAATAACTGATTTTAATCAAGTTCTAAAATTACTTTAATTTAATTACAGGTTTTTTAAAATTCAGCTTTTGTAACCCCTAATATTTTTTTAGTGTTATATTATATTGCAACATATTTACATAATATCGTAACAACTGTAAAAAAGTCATAATAACTATAACAAAATAATGCATTATCTTTAAAAAGTACTTTGAGTACAAAAACAATTACTTTGCTAAAAATAGCTAGAATTTTTTTAAATTTAAATACAATAAACACATTAAATTACAATATACATATTTGTATTTTTTAAGAAAAAATATTAAAAACATTGGATTTTGTACAAAAAATACCTTTATCCGGAATCGGCAAATAATTTATTTATTATTTCCAATAATTATTTGCTTGAATAAATATTTTATAATAATTAGAATCAATTAATCATTATTGAAAATATAATCTTATTTTTTATTTATAAAGCTTAAAAAAATCAAAATAATATTCAGGTAAAAAATAAATCAATTAATTTTATTAATTAGAAATGGGTCTTACTAATATTTATTTTGCTACTGTGTGCTTTGTGTATATAATTCATACACCGCTTCTTTGTTGGACGTCTGTTTTTGAGCTTTGCTCTCTCAAAATCTCCGAATTCAATTAAGAACGAAAGTCAAACGTCATGAAGGCGCCGTATCACGACAAATTATAAATTCTTGATTTGTCGAAAGCTTAAAACGTTGTGGGTAGAAGCTTTTTTGAACGGTAGAAGGGGATGTCCGTTGTCGTAAAAAGCGAACACAATCTTAACAATTAGCATATTTAACTAATAAATTTCTGGGCGAGTTATATAGCGAAAGAGATACCGGATCGCCTTAATGTCTCGCCTCTTTAAATCTTGATTTATATTCCGGATCCGAGATACACGAAAGCTCGAGCGTAAGCCAATAAAAGCTTGAGTTTGGTTTTTACACCCTACGAATTTTTCGACGGTGTTTATTTTTTATTTTTTTGAAGTAGAAGAAGAAAGAAATCGTCCCCCAAACCTACACGAGAGTTTTTGGGACAAAAGTCTCTTCTCGACAGCAATAACGCGCATAAATGTAAACATCTATTAAAGGAATGAGTTCCTTTTTTTATTATTCCGTTTATATTTTTCCCCTTTCGCTGATGCCGCTGCTTTGTTGAGATATACCTATTTTATAAAATTTGTTCAAACATTTTCTTATATATCAAGAAGACTTAAACGCGAGATGTATGTATACAGACATATTATACAATGAAACAATATAATTTTTTCAGAATATTTACTTAACTTTTTACCATATATTACATATTAAACTCTCGTATATATCCAAGACATACTGATATATGAAATTAAATTGGTAAACATAAAATTGTGCATTTTATGTTGTACGACGCAAAGCCTGAAAAGTTACTCTATGGCAGATTGCTTAAAACTTTGCCAATATAAAAACTTTAAAATATTTAAATTAAAGATTTAGACCGAATTTAATAAATTAATGATTTGTTTCGTATTGTTGTAAATGAGTTAATAACAAAAAAATATGTTTATGGTTTTTTTTAATTTAATACCTAAAAAATAGTTATTATTAATTTTCTTATTTCAAAAGCAACTTTTGAACGAATTTTACCTACATCAGACTGTTAAGCTAAATAAAATTATTAATAGATAGTAAGTAGCAATTAGTAATTATTAAAAATATAATATAAAAATTAAGTTAGCATATTAGAAATGTATTGAGTAACTAACGAACAGGTAATGTTTTCAAATTTTATCAAAAGGATTATATGTAAAAGGGAATATTATATTTAAATAAATATGTTCCCACAAAAAATATACTTTCATTTGTGGCAACCAAGTATTTTATATACATACATATATTGTAAGAGTACCAGTTGCCTCCTTTATCATAAAATAATATACATTATAGACAATCATTTATTCTATTAAAGCCTTCAAAATATTAAACATTTATGAACCTTCATACAAAATCCAAATATACAAAACGAAGTGAATGAATAAGTAATAAACTGAATGACTTTTGTGTAAATCTTAAAAGCAAACGTATTTTCACGTTTCGGTTATTCGCTTATATAAATATCATATATTGTTTTATATAAATAATATTAAATCTACATAATTTTTTTTCATAATAAAGCCAATGTTGAAACTAAACTGTATTATATTACTGCAATGCGACTATATTGAATTATTTTTTACTCATAATAAAAATCTTTCCATCGTTTTTATACGCTCTGAGAAAAATGATTCGATGCTGTTATATATTCAAATAAATACGGAGTAAAATACTTGAACGAACCATTAAAAAGTTTTTTATGTCGGTTTCATATTAACTTTATTACTTGTGTTTTCTAGGCGCTTTATTATTAAAGAGAAAATATAATACTATAAAAATTCGATTATGTGGTTTTATGTGGAAATAAAGTATTATGATATCTACATTTTTTCTTTAGTGGACTCATTTTTTAAAATGGTATGAAAGAATATGAAAACGATTGATGGAACAATGAACGCTATTCATGTCGAAGAATTAAGAGAAAAATTGCTCTCGGGGTGTATTGTCGGAACTAACGGATAGGATGAATGATGAAAGTTTGGCGAGGAAAGTTTCAGAACAAAATTGATGGCAACCACAATTGCCGGTGAAAAATACACGATTACGTTATTATATATGTTTGAGTATGGATTAATAATAGCTTAATATATTATATGGTATTTTATATTAAAATATTAAACAAATTTTCAAATTAAGTATTAATTTAAGCCTTAATATTAAATCATATATTCTGCAACAAATTGTATCATATTAAGTTTGTAATGCACAAAAAATTAACATTTTATAGTTTTCCATAATTTTTCTACAGTGAACCTGGACTTCGAGACCACTATTTTCTACGACGATTTTTATTTTATAAAACTTATGTATTATCTCTGGTTATCAAATGGTCAAGAAAAGGCGACCAGCTTTAAGATCCAGAAGCTCTTGGGATATGCGGATACGCGCAGACTTGTTTTTTTGCTTAATTCGGGTGAAACCCATACACACTATCTCCAAGCCTTCCCAATCCTCTTTATGTGCGTATGCACCATTGAATCAGACTGGTTATAGTTTCTAGATGGATAGTTTAAATATGATTCCATTTCTACAGCTAAGACATCGTTGTCTATCTTTGCTGGTCTATACCAGAACTATACTTGATATCATAATTTCCCGTTTGAAATTATTTAAACCGTCTTTGACATTTACGGATTTTTAATTAATCACCTACCACTCCACGAATTTAGTTTTAAATGGCCATAGTTGCTAAATTTTTTGAATAAATTTATGTTATATTCAATTTTTAAATATCGGAATGTAAATTCCAGATATGGACTAAATCTTGACCACTACTGTTTCTTTCGTAAACAAATGACAAACACAGCAGTTTTATCTCTGAACTCTTCATATACGTTTACGATTAAAAAATATTTTTATCATTAATTTTTTTTATATCAATAAGATCATAATTAATGAGCACTTTAATAAATTTTAAATTGTAATGGTATGTACCTTTGTATATATTTTTCAAACAAATTTTGCAAACAATGGTAAATGGCAAAATTATGTTGTTGTAGAGTTTCAAGTTAGCGCATTGATGTCCAGCATATTTTTACGAAGTGAATAAATAGCAATAAAACTATTTTAATAGACCATATTAAAATATATTTCATGTATTTTTTTGTATCAAACAAGACATACTGCTTATTCACGGTGACATAAATCATGTCAATGGATAAATTACGAGTTTGTGCCAGCCTTGTATAAGGTTAAAGGTTAAATTAAATAAATATGTGTATGATTTAATACATAGTAACCAAACAATTTTCTTTCCCAATGCAATGAAATATTTTATTTTGCAATCGCTTCCGTTTGCTATATTGCTTGCTTCTCTTTCGTTTTATTTCATATTATAAAACACAGTGTATATTCTCTGCCCTATAATATAAAATATATTTATTATGTAATATTACCGTACATACGCATGTTTGCGTTATATAAAACAAGCCAATAAAATATTCTAACTATATATAACATTGTGTTGTTGAATCGATCCCTCCGACTAAAGCTTGCTCGACATATGAAATATACGATTTTAGAAGTTCTCTTCGAGGGTGGCAAACTTTGAAACAGGGCCATCTTTGGAAGTAAGAAGTTACCGTCTGTATATTCGCACAGTTCAGAACACACATAAAGCACATAATAATGTGCGTAATCTAATTGTAAAAGGTGTTTCGGGAAGCTCTTCCGCATTACGCCAAGATTCGCTGTACATATGTGTAGGTAATGTGCGTGAGTGTGCTCACCGAAGTTTCACATTCTTAAAGTAGTCATTACGATGGTAATTTATGCTTTGAATAGGAATTCTGTCCCAATCTTAAACGTGTAATATAAAAGGGAAAATGTTAAATATATTTACATAATTC
Source organism: Plectrocnemia conspersa (assembly GCF_051122295.1). NCBI lineage: Eukaryota > Metazoa > Arthropoda > Insecta > Trichoptera > Polycentropodidae > Plectrocnemia > Plectrocnemia conspersa. Next base: position 19,174,637 of record NW_028277167.1, read on the forward strand.
GCGGCAGTATCAAAGATTAGACGTCGCCTCTAAAAATTTCACCCCTCTTCAAAACGTAAGCTGTATTAATTTTGTACGTGTATATTAATCCGAAAACGGAGCTTTAATGATGAACAAAATTCAACGGATGCTTTTATATATTTATAAATTCTTATTGAATTATATTTGTGAATTTATTTTTTATGACGAGGCGGTGCTATGTTTTAATCAAAGGATCGTAGGTAAATTTATGCCTTGATAACGGACTCCGTCAATAAACGTCTTCGTTGAGTAATTAGAGGATTTTATGTATTTCTGAACCCTATCATTAATTGAATTATCGTTAAACTGTATCTTTAGTAATAAATCACAGTATGCTTTTAAATTTTAAATTATCTAATAAATAGATAATCTATTATAATACAATCATATTTCTAATTGCTTTTTATTTATAAATAGTAAATTATGAAAAGTGAATAAATAACTTTGTGTTTTTTTAATTAAAGAAGAAATAAGTAAGATTGTAAACAATTATTTTTCTTGAATTAGAGAAATAATAAAGTACGTACATTTTAAACTAATTATAAAGAGTAACTAAAAATATAGATATTCAACAAAATCAACATAAAATAATACATTAAATAAATTTTATTTATTAGCTTTATATCATAGTCATTTTTAACTTAAAATACTTCATTAAGTCTCGAGACTAAGATTTTTGCCCAGCAATTCTTAGAATCGATATTGCTTATATAAAAGGCGATTTTTTTATCATATATATTTATTATTTATAAAAACTACATACAAAAACACAATTTAATTATAGATATAAATAAAACAGAAATTGTAAAATTATATTATAAAAATAATAATACATATTTTATTTTTAGTAGACACAATAATACCATGGCATTTAAAGCGAAACCATATATCATATGTCTAGTTTTCGTAATGATTTTTCTTTCGTTGAAAATACTCGCTCGCTTTCTGTTGATGTTAGTTTAGTTATGAACAAAAATTTGTAAGAAAAATTTGGATTTCCGATTAGTTGCAAAATCTTAACTTTATTTCGTCGACTACCTATATTATTTTATACCAGAGAAATATTCTGATGCTTTATTAATTGCTTATTTAACTTTTTTTATTTTTAACGCCACATAAATTAAACTGTCATCAGTATTTTCATCATCAATTATTTTAATATTCGATTTCGAACTACCTAAATTAAAAAAAAAACGTTCTGATAAATCTTTTCCATTATTTGTTTTTGTTGTAATACTCATTCAAACTGTTTCCTCTTATTTTTGTATGTAAATAAAAAAATTTCAATTACTTTACCCTTAAAATTAGTAAAATAACTCTTTTATATGTTTTTATTATCATCTTACAACAATGATAAGTGTTTTAGATTCCTTGCTTGTGATATTGCGACATAAAATTGTTCATGCGATTAGAACTCTACTCTTCAGTCAATCACATTCAGTTTTTTACATTAATCAACTAATGTATTTATACATAGCAAATCAACCTTAATTGAGAATTAAAGTCGTTTTATTAAAGGGTCTATGTCAGAGGTCGTCAACCTGGCCCGTACCGCCATTCAAGCTTCCGTCAAGGTGAGCGATGGGTGTTTTGTCCGGTGATACAAATTTTGTTTTTCTTTTATAAATAGAAAAATTACTACATAACAACTAGTTATGTTTGACTACATACATATAAATAAAAATATAAATTTGAGTAGCTTTTTTTTACATACCTTTCCCCGTCTAAAAAATATGTCACACGTACTAAATTAAGTTACTGCCACGTAAATAGGTTAATAAATACCTCTGGTATTTGTAATTATATCAGTAAAAACTTATCGATTTTAAAGGTGCAAATTAGCATCGTCTTTTCAATCACATATGTATGTATATATTTAATAACCAACCACTTTCTATTGTACGCCTTTAATGAATCTAAATAATTTAGCAGTAAAATAGAGCTATTAACTTTCAGGTTTAGTTTGCTCTGTTATAGTTTACTTTAAAACTATTAGTTTTAGATTTGTTCGTAACATTTGCAATTTAATAAAAGTAAGATGTTGTTCATCAACGTTCAGAAACCCCACGTACGACTAAGCTCAAATTTTGCATTCCGCGAACAACTACCAAAATTTTTCATTTATAAATAAATAATGTTTTATTCATAAATAAATAAATGGCATTGATGATACGCCTAAATAAATTAAAAATTTAAAGAAAAATATAAGCATACAATATGTTTATATTTTATTTCTTCAACTATAAATAAGAAAATGTCCCGCGGTGTTATTTTCCATTAGATCAAAGATGCTACAAAAAAATTGAGCACTTTTTTGCCTAGTTCAGCACATTTGAAAATGAACCAGCGACCTTTCAGCGACTCTCTTTCCGTCCCTTTTGTCCAATATAGAATTTCTTGTGAGCAAAACACAATAATACACACATAAGAGATAGGATCATGCCACCAGCTATAATAAGTTTATAGAACGGCATAGCATTCCACAAATGGAAATTCTAGGAATGCCAAATATTTTTATGACACGTACCAAACGCAAACACTTTGTACCCTTAGAGAAGCTCACGTTCTACGACCGATTTTTGATATAAGAGTAAACCAGAGCAAAACAGACACCTTTGTGACATATTAACATATTTTTTTTATTAGTTTTCTTTACTGTTTTTTTTTTAATATATGATCAATATGATTTGTGTTACACAAAAAACAAAAGTTTTCACATACATTAGTCTTTTTGAACATCTTCATCTCACTCAGACTTACCCTATGTTTATATATTCTACAAAAGAAAAATATATATAAATACATGACACTCGCGCTTTTCCGGCCTTTTCGGGGAGCTTTTCCGGGCAGCAATAAATGTTTTACGGTCGCGATAGCTTAATGGATCACACACGCGGAGGCATCCCGCGGACGTGTCGAGATTTGCGACTCCTTTGCCCTTTTTTCCTACGATTATTTATTGTGTAAGCTTTATGGTTCGCTTCGAACATTTCCGGCGTAGCCTGCAGCAAATTGCGCAACTCTAGATCGTTAATTTGCTAATTATCGCACGCGGAACTCGAGAGTCGAATAATTGGATTCGAAACGTGGCCGCAAGATACTCATTCGAGTGTTCAAATCCGTACATGTAAATTTGTGTAATCGGTAATAATCAATTATGCGAGAGTTTGCTGCGTCAATGCTCAAAGGCTCTTTGGGTTGTGGTTTAATGTGTATTGCTCCAGTAGGCATTGATTTTTAACAGTAAACCTCCAACGAACTTAATTAGGATTATTCTATACGAGGGCTAGGCAAATAATTTCGCAATTTATATTTTTTCAAGACAATTAGAATTCATTTTAAGAATAGTCAAAAAGTAATCTAAAAAGTAGGTTATTTAATAAATAGTAATTTACAACATGTGTTTTTCTGTTTCTGTTTACACAATAGAATTTTATATTTACTTGCGCGTCTACTTTGTCAGTTGAAAATGTTAAATAAATAGAGGAAGATGTCTAATTAATACAAATGCCAGATAAGTTAGTAACATAGCACAAAAACAACAATATGATTTAATATCTCTAAATAAACTTGTTATACATGTGAAGAAAAATATCTTTAAAAGTCTTAAATTATGAGTTTTTTAATATATTTAAGTGCTAATAAATAAAACATATCGAGACTATTTCTACGTAAATGTTTTCCAAAAGCCTTTTTAATAGTTCATAAGCTCTTCACGTTATATTTTTGCTTGAAAAAAGAAAAATCTGATCGTCTCAAGTAATTAGGGTGGACTCGAATCTTTTGTCTTTGTCAAATTGTAATATCGATTGAACGTTACAGAATCTCTTGCCTTTCTTATAAATTATATGCGGTCCACCTATATCTATTTTTTTATAATATATATATATAATCTTTATCTTTTTTTTATAAAAACACGTATCTCTTTTGAATTGAATGACTTTTTACAATGCTTTTATTCTGGATACTTGGAATTTTGTACAAGCTATGATTGTGTCTGGATGTGTATATATATTTTGCTGACGTTCGTCGCGCTTCATTATAATAACATATTTGTTAAAGCTCTGTTGATAATTGCTTTCTCTTCCGAATATATGACATAATCTCGACTGAAAACATTATTATGCAATATTGAGTTATCTTATTAAAGTCAAACCATCTTTTAAATCGTGTTTATCTGGCTCGCATTCATCGTGCTTCGCGTAATTGATCTGTTTTCCAACTACAGAACATTATCTCAGCTGAAAGCGTTAGTGTGAAAAATTGGCTTTGTGTGTGAATGTTTTCTGGGTATTGTTGATCGGCTTAATTAATTTGTGGTGCTTCTAATTTCACAACAGAAATTTTATAATAAACATATAAATAAACCTTAACATTAATAATAATATAATGACCCACTTAAAATAAAAAAAAACATCAATAATCTATTTTAAATTTATGCAACGATATTAATCTATCTCATGTATTTTTATATAATATATTGTTTTTAAGTATAATTGATATTTGTGCAAAAAAATTACACAATACGCAAAGTCCTCTTACCCGTGAATGTGTCTAAAATCCAGTTGAATTCTGGATTCTGGACGTTGACGTGAAGAGGGAAGCAGCTGATAATGAGCTACGGTTGCTCGTGGTTTGAAATCGTACGATCCTTCATGTGATCAAATTAAAGCGCCATAGTAAAAGTTCTTTATTTGTCGTTAAAAGCAAGTTTTAAGCGATAGTTGTTGCTTTGGTCGCTGTTAATCTGCTTTTACACATGGCCAGTCTGAGAGAGGTGTAGAACTCCCCCACTATTTGCTGTTACAACTAAATTAGCCTTCTTCTTGTTCATTTAATGAACTTTAATGCCCGGTGCATTTGAATTTGGAACATCCGTTAAATATTTTTAATGATTTTCAGATTTGACAACTTCGCGACCAATTATTTAAGATCCGTGTTGTCATTTATTATATTATAATAAAAACTGCAACAAGTCTCGAATATAATGTGATGCCTTATTCCGTCTATTGTCACATACGGCCCGCACTAGTTGGCATGAAAAAAAATGATCAATGAATTTATGGCGCTTATAATACGTAAGAGGTTTTATTCTTACAGTCAGTAGGTTAAAAATAATTTTAAGATATTACCAATTATCAAATGTTTATTTGTAATCATCGTCGGGCAAGATACCATTGACACTATAATAATTTTGCAGCTTGACTTCATTATTGCATTGCTAACATCAGATATCGGTATGATATTTAATAAAAAAAAAACTAAAAAAAAATATTAAACACGAAAATTAAAAATATATTTTTTTTTGCGGAGCAGCAAAATTCTTTCGCGGTTGGCGACCTCTGGTCTAGGATATATAAATAACATGTTTGTGTTGTAGTGACATATAATATATGTTTCAGCAAATATTAATACAATATAAGTAATATCTAATTGATATAGGAGACAAAGGTTTTTAGGCCAGTTAAGATTACTACTGTATTATGTTAACATCTAGTAAAATACAATATTAAGAAAAATGTTATTCCCATCCTTTCTGCTGTCAAATTAGAAAAAATAATACCTAAGGCAATTTAAAAGACTTTTATATTGATTCCCATTTATAAATGAGAATCACGAATATATATATCTCACTGCAATTAAACAACTTATATAAGTTAAATATTGAATTAAATGTCACATTTAATAATGCATTGTAAAATAAATACAACTTTTTATTATTTTTTTAAAAAGCAATTTATAAAAAACTGATTTATTTGCCATAGTTAATAAAAAATAGCTTAATTTTTAACCTTACAGAGCCAATTCAGCACTACTATTTTTATTAAAAATGGTAGTTAAATAGTATATTATCATGCCACGTTGATATTTGTATCTCAACATATAATCCCTTTTTTCTTGAAATAAAATTTAAGTATATAATTTCATATTGCTTTTTAATATATTTTTATTATTATTATTTATTTCTTGAAGCCGTTACCATTGTATCTAATATCTTTGTGGAAAATATATTAGATACAAGAAATTTTAAAAATACAATCTCAATAATAGTATCAGTTTTTATTGTTTTATATAAAATTTAGAAAGGCAAGAATAGTACCAGTGATTTATCATTTTACTTTTCTAAAGTCTACATATATGCAACTAAATAATTTAATATAAAAATGATTTTTTTCTAAAATTATAGCTATACACATTATGCTCATAAAATAAACGATTCTTTGTTAAAAAAAATATTTCTATATACTATATATATTTTTTCTACATGATTCAACATAATACGATATAACTTAACAATGAATCAATTCAAGCAAATAAAATTAGATGGCTTATAAAAGCGTAGGAAGTTCTTTTATCAAAGTCAAACAGAAATATAAACAAGTTCAATAAAAAATGTTATTGATCCTTTTATATACATATGTATAATATCATGAACTGAGTACATTGTGGATTTTTTTTATCCTATAAATAATATCAAAATTTATTATTCACTAAAATATTTAATAAAGCATATGTACCATAATAATTTCAGTATTATACTTACTTTTTTATACGCCGTACTAAAATTTATGCATCACCCCAATAAACCAAAATAAGATGAAAAAATCTGAATCTGTGAAAGCATATTAAGTATTAAACCTACAATTTATATTTTTTTATATAAACGACAAGAATTTTTGTTATTTATGATTTTGATAGTAAATATGTAAGTTATGGGCTAAAAAATGCATATTATACAATATAATTATGTGTAATCAATAGTATACTTATCTCAAAAATGAATCGTTTTCCAGAATCTTCATTAGGTATATTTCCCGAAAGGAATTACAACATTTCCAGGAATGCATGTTTATTATATTTAGAATTAAATCAATGTTTGATACGGCGAAGAAGTTTTGTTAAAATTTGATATTATTTATACAAAAAATATTTAATTATGTAATCGAATTCGTTATACAAATAACTGTATACCTGTGCTGCGTTAGAAAATTTAATTAATAACATCCCGCACAAACGCCTAAGTAACAAAGTTTTTCATTTTCTCGCCTCACCGTTTGTTTTTAATTAAAGCACATTATTTTTATCGCTTGCCCTATTAAAGCGTTTAATTATAATTTTAATAATTTATTAAAGCAACCGTTTAGCGTTGTGCTTCCTTTTGTATACAATATTTTATTTTATACTTTACTAAATACTTATTCCGCCGAGTAGTCTGCATTCGTGAATTTTATTTTGTACCGTCATTGTAAAGGTTTCGTTGAAAAGTGTTTATCTTGAAAAGAATGCGGCATTTTGCAGTCAAAATGGATTAAGCTACGAGCCGAGCTTTCATAATGCTGCAACGTATCAGTCCATAGCTCGTAGCAACTAGTATGGGCAAGGATTACCGGATAATCCTATATCGAGCCAAATGGGGATGAAGAACTCTTAAAGTGTTTTTCGAGTTAGATCAGAACCGTTTAAATTAACGATCGTTAGGACGTCCATTTTTTTCGTTTTTCAATCTGAGTTGAAAGCAATTTCCTGATCAATAAAACTGGGGATCATTATAAAAATAAAAATATATATTGTTTGTACATACCTTAAAAATATAAAAAAGAGCTAGGCTTGAATTGCATAATTAATTAAAAGCTAACTTCAGAGAGAAATGTGATACTAATTAAAATCGAAATGTACATATATCGTATTACTTGCATATGTTCAATCGAGTGATGCTTTCAAAATATCAATTGTTTTCAATGTGTTTTAATGAGAGACACACATTATATTTATATGTATAGCACTAAAATAAATAATCTCTTTTCTAGCTTAATAATATTCGACTTAAACTTTGAAGCTCTTGTGAACATAAATATTAAAAATAAGTTTAATAAACGTTTCTATCTATAGCGCGATTTAATGTGAGCCTGTTCAAATATTATATCTACTTGAAGAGGTATCAAATTTGTGAGAACAGACTTTTGCATAATAGACTATTTTTGTTCCCAAAATGTTTTATAATTTTACCTCCAAAAATCTGGGTTTTCGTAGTATTGATTTACTTTCTGAAATATCCAAAATAGATAATAATATAAATAAATTTTCATTAAATAATTTTTTTAATGTATTTGAAATTATACTACTGATAAAAATTGTTATTATAAACAATATAGTCTAACATATAGTCTTGTTTTGATTGTTTCTTTATGTCATTTAATTATGTTGTTTTGGATTTCTTTACTAGGTCCCAAAATAGTTTACAGATTATTTTTTGCTTGTAAAGATTATCGGCATACACCTAGGTATTGTTGAAACTTGCTTCCTAAAGGTATTATTATATTACCGGAGAATAGTCTAATGTCCAAGAAGGATTCCGCTTTTAAGTAGGCGTGTGATATTCCTCTGGTCACGTAGTCTATTAAGTAAGACATTTTTATTTTACCTATTTTTGATTCACTCATTTGAACGAATCCAAAACTGTTTTAACGCTCGTCAACGAACGATTACTTATTTACACATATTTAGTATATTATATCTAACAACAAATGCTATACTCTCATTTTGCCGATAGTGACATAACATCAACTCTTAAATATTTCTCGTTTACTGCGTAATGAGGCATAAACGGGGCATTACGGTCGCATTAAGGCTTCTCTCGTCAGCTCTAGATATAACCTTTCGATAAGTTAAGGTGCGATATCAAAATCTAAAAGGATCAAGGGATCGGATTTCCAATCTTTCGGCTATACACCTAAGTACATATGTATTATAGCTAGGGTCGCAGTGAGACAATGACCTCTAGCAATTGCGGACCCAACTGAATTTGCATATATTAGATAACAGCACCGCGAGGAAATTCCCTTGGAACTCTAACCAAATTCGATTAGTTCGTTTGATCGGCTAACTGAAACTGGAGACGTGCCGTGACAATTGCAAACGAGACACAATCGAATGTATTTATATTCAACTGTAGAAGAGAGTGTTTGAAGTGTGCGATCCTGACGCCTGAGTGCCGGTTTTGTTAATTTCGTGTGAATTGTTGACCCTCAATTGATTAAATTTATATTTAACTAGATGAACAAAGTATGTGTGTTAAAGCTATAAGCTGTATGTGTGAGTTAAGGATACCGTAGTGAATTTTCCTGTACAAAATGAGTTGTTTAAATCATGGTATTTACCTGATTGACATTAATGTAACAATATACGAGAAAATAATAATCTTTCTGAAGAATAAAATATATAAAATAATATAATTTTAGCAAACGTTATGATTTACATGTACTCTGAAAAGAGATAAAAAATGAACTACATAACCCAAAAAAAAATGAAACAGAATAAATATTTTGTATCAAATAATTAATGGAATTTATCAAAGCCTTAATTTTTGGGATTCTAAAGTGTTCCAAGAAACATAATCCATATTATCTACATATTAAAATGTTTTTATATAGTATTTTATAAATAAAGGGTAACGCTATTATTATTAAATCACGTTATTATTATTAAATTACAGTTCACAAAATATTTCTTACAGTTGCACTCAATATTTCCGTTCTGTTTTCGAGGAATCTTTTTCGCATTCCATTCGCATTATTTTCCCTGTAATTGGCCTTCAATACTGACTATTAAATAAACTTAGCGCTCATTAAATACGGCTTTGAAAAGTTAAAGATGGAGAGCGTTCCTTTTTGTCTGACTTGGTTCCAGATTTAATTTTAAAGGATTGCGAAGTCAGTCTCGCTGCTTCCTTAAAACGTATTTTTTATCAGATTCTTAAAACGTCATTATTTCTTTATCTTTTTAAATGCACAAAACTCACCACTCTTCATAAAAAAAGGGATAAATTGCGCATAAATAACTATAGACCAGTTGCAGTATTATCAGCTCCTGCTAAGTTGTTTGAAATAATTATCCATAGATACGCCTTCAATCTCTTTCAAAAAATTTTTTTGGACCAACTTTATGTAATTAGCATTTCTTTAAAACACTGAAGGGTGTTGTCGATAATCAAATTATTTTGAATAAATTTTAGTTTTGAGTTCCAAAACGTAGTTATGATCGCGTGCTATTCCGATGACCGTTAGAGGCAGGACGTCCGCACTAGCCGACTCGCCTATGGCTGCCGCCATCTGGCTCCTAAATATACTGACGTTGCACATTGATTTGTTTAATGTCAGCTACGAGGAGCTGGTCTAATTTGTATCATTCAATTTTATCTTGCTCTGCATTATTTTTTATCATATTTGTTTTATATTTTTAGTGTATTTTAATAACACTTTGTATTATTTCTTGACTATCATAACGCACTGGGGTAACTTTTTAGGTCACGATGGTCTCAATTAAATTTAATATAAATTACACTTAATATAAGATTGCTCTATTTTCTTTGATATACAAGAGTAACTTAATATTACGCTGCTTTTGAGATGTATAACGAGATCTTGTGTCCTTTGTAAAATGCAATATATGAGTACTTCTCAGATATTTTCACGAAAGAGTCTCTATTGTGAATAAGACTTTCTTGCAACTTATGTTTGTTCATCTTTAAAAGCTTAAATTTATCTCGCTTATTATTAAAACAATGACAATTGTAATTTTTTTTAAATATTAATTTATAAATACTCGTATATTAATAAATTATTTAAAAAAGCATTGCTTTAAGAAAATAGTTTACAAATATATATATATATATATATAGCACTATTATTTTAAATATTTAATGTTTTTTTAAAGCAACTTTATTTCTTAGAAAAAATGATTTGTATCTTATAATAAATACGCAATATAATTCTCACATATCTTAATTTAATTGTCACTAAAATTAATGTTGCTGAATAAAAGCTAAAAAAAAAGAAGACGTGAAAAGAAATATAAACGAAAAAATATATCTAGAAAATCTTGCTTTATTATATCATTTTAATTTTATTAAATCACACAGTTTAATGTATTTTTATACAAAAAATATTGATATGTGACGTATAAAATTAATATGAATATAAGGCGAACGGTACACTTCAAATAAAAACATTTTAAAGTAGTACGTTACTTCAAATGCAGGCATGTCTCATTAAAAGTTAGCAAATAAAATCACTGTATAGAAGTTTCTTGTTTCAATGACACCACTATCTTTTCTCATTTTATAAACATAAGCAAAGTAATTCATATGCTTATTCATATGTGTACATAAGTTAATATTATATTAAGATATTTTAAACACTATTTTAATTTTTTTAATAAAATTTATATATTCAACACGTTGTCTACAACTTGTTAAATATATAAATTTTATTAAAAAAAATTAAATAGTTGTACACATTATTTTTATTACACTAAAAATATTAAAATATACAAAAAAATATGTTATTATCTCAACTGTGATTTTTATACTTATAAGTGAAAATAGTAAATAATGGGAATAATTAAAAATAATATATGAAAATGATTAAAACAAAGCTCAAAAAGCTTTGCGTATAGTACATAAATAGGGGAGAATTCAATGTTGACAAATTGTAAAATTATAAAATATTTTAAACTCAATTATATATTATACTTTTATCGTGTACATATGCTGTTTAGTAACTCAAATGTATAAAATAATTTCTTTTGCCTTTTATTTTTTTTTTCAAAACTCAAATTACAAGCTAACTGCATATTATTTTCATTAAAAATAAATTCGCGTAGCACTAACGAATAAATTTGTATATATACACATGTTACAGAATAATTAAATTGTATGTTTTTAATTATATACACGTGTTTCTGATTTATAAGTAATTTTATTATTAATACACGTGTATCATATTAAATATTTAGTATTAATATGTACCGATTAAAATAAACAAAGTTCTAACCAGTAGTCACAAAAACACACCATTGTATTATTGCTAGAGCATCCGCGCCTCACTTATTCCTGTTTCCACTACATTTGTTATTAAGCAATCACGTAATTTCTTAGTTGATTATTGCTCGAATAAGCATTATAATTTAAAAGTAGTATCACAAATAGATTCTTAAAATAAATAATATATTTTAATTCCAATATCTTGTAGATACAAATGATTCATATTTCAATACGCAATATAATAATAATAATAATAAAATTATTTAGCTAGAATTGCGGTATTATAGTATAAATAATTATTACAAACGATAATATCAAATTACGATTCAGACACCAAGGGAGAGAAAACAAAGGCACGATGATGGAATAGCATTAATTATTTGACAAAACTACATTATTTATTTGACGAAAACTCTTATCGAGCCACGTCTGCTTTCGAAATGAACCATTTCCAGACAAAATTTGTCTTTGCAGATTAGAATATCAATTTACGATGACGTCAACATAAATATACGTATACAGGAAATTCGCCAGTTAATCTTTAAGAGCAACAAACCACAACACAATAACTTATTTTCAATTACAATAATCCGTAACAGCAACTAATATTTTCTTAGTTAACTTAAAGATGTATATAACGTTTTAATTATCGTGAGTGTATATCAAAAATATGCTTTATAAATCATTACTGGCCACGCAGCGCGAGTCACTGATGCCGAGCATTTTATCCGGCCAAAGAAGTCACGGTCTTTCTGCTATTCTCTTACCCTTAGGATTGTTTAAGAAAACTTACATTTAGCCAGCCCAAAACATTGTATTTTACTATAATAGCAGATATCAGACGTGGATTTAGAACAGGAAAATCATAAGTAGATCAAATTATCTCAATTTGAAAAATTCTAGAAAAGACCAGAGAATTTAACATTGAGACTTACCATATATGTATTGATTTTAAAGCTGCATATAAATTAATAAATATGCGTAGATTATATGCAGCCAGGGACTCTCCGAAAAAGCTTATTTCCGTGGTAAAAGTGTAGAATGCCTAGTGAGAGTGTAAACTGGAAATGAAACAACCCCTATTTTACTATTTACTATAATTATGATATTTTTGATAAATTATGCATATCTAATAAATATATATATCTAATAAAATATTTTTAATATGTTTAAAAAAAATTCATCTATCGTGTATATGTATACCTACATTTCTCCACATATAATATAAGTTAATTTTTTAACATAATTTTTTTACGATTTAAATGAGTCCTGGGAATTCCTGGGACTAGTCAACCACGTCAAGGCAGACATCGTCGGCATAGATTGTCTTGATTTAAGCCAGTGTTTTTTATTAACATATTTATTGTTTCGCTTGAATTCAGATGCAGCTATATTGATTATAATTTGAAATGCCCTATAATAATATTATCATCAATATATACCAGTAATTACACTGACTTTGTATAAATAATCTTAAATAACATGTAATTAATTCGTGCTTCGTAAGATTCGGTTTAGATATCATTGTATAATCTTGGCACGTTGAAGATATTAAAATCCTGTATACGGAGCTGGAATTCCATTTTTATATTGTTATTGTTGACAAGTCTTTATGAAATTTTGAACTCTTCCATTGCTTTGTATAGTTTTCCTTCATATACGCTGTCGTAACATGACTTGAAATCAACGGATATATTATACGTGTTTACGTTGAACTCATACGCCTTTTTTGAGGATCATTCACTGTGAAATGCTTCTTTACAAATCCACATTGCTAGTTTTTTAGAATGTAGTTTATATTATTGCAATCTATCGTAGAGCATAAATGATAATACTGTATATGCTATTTTTAGCAGAGTAATCGCTCGATAGTCCCTACACAGTAGAAGATCGCCATTTAAATGTATAGGAATATCGCTTTGTTGTTCCAGTCCTCGGGCAATATTTCATAATAAAATATATAATTATTTTTAAATATAATTAATACACATATTTTTTATATATTTATCTAAACCCACTCCAAAAATGTTAGCGTTAAAGCTTCCTATCTATATTACAGAATATATTAAATTTCTCTCATTCCGCCTAATGAATCTAGAAGCTCGTTAAACAAAAAGGACATCCACAAATTCGAAAATAGCTCCAAGGGCAGAACAAAAGGGAAGAGAGAATGAACGAAAGTCGTCTTCGATAACGAAATCGTTCATTTTCAGTGAAACGATCTCTCTTCGAAATTCGATTAATTATAGGAAGCTCGGTACGTGAGCCGACAGTGTCGACGCCTGCTCCTCGGTCGCATGCCGTAGACCACTAAACGCACGCTCGTATAATGTAAACAGCTAATTTTATCGTTGTTTCGATATGCAAATCCTGTTTGTGTATCGTGCTCACAAATCGGTCCCTCTGAGGCAGGGGCTGGCAATCTTTTTTCGGAATCGAACGTAGCGGAATCGGCAAAGAGAAGCAGCCAAATGAACAATGCGGCAGACATGCGAGCATTGCACGAAAGTCTCACTACGTTAAGTAGTGTAAATCAACGAGTGGTTAGACTTGGCAGTTAAATTAGACTTGACAAATACCTAGACGGTTCGTTAGCATTGTTAGAAATATTGTGTAATGCTCGGTTTAATTGCTTTGAGTAGGTATACCATAAACCGTATACCATATTAAAATAAAAGGCTAGTAACATTAACAAATATTTTGTTTCGAAAAGAGTGAAAAATCATGTAATGAAACTAAGGACGTAATATTAAAAAAATACGTTTTATCATGCTTGTGTTAAATGCCAAAAAACGGGCGCGAGACTTCTATGACTTTGGAAGCAAAAAGCTCCCCAAAGCTCACCAAATCTTTTCGAAAAAAAACTTCAAAGATGTACCTTACAAAAATGCACCAACAATTTGAAAGTATTTATTTTGATATACCTCTAAAAATAATTCCCTGTTAAATAGCGCCTAAAGCTTGTCATTTAAGTCAAATAAACGTACTGCAACTGTCATCATCAATTGAATCAATAAATTGATTTTATCAACTTAAACGTCTTTTGACGTTATTTTGTTTGTTTTTAGATCTATTATTAAATTACATTTCGAAAAAAATTAGTGGTGTTATGGTATATATGTTATACCGTTAATAGCATACTCATCCTGAGATGTCAATAACCCATAAATTATATTTAATAAAAAATAAATACAAATATATAATATATGGTAATACAATCAAATAATCTCAAAGCGAAGCTCATTAGACTTACAACAGATTGACCTCCCCTCTGGACATGACTAGTAATTTGTCTTTCAGTCTCATATTTGCAGCTATAAAATTAGTTTTAAATGTATGTATGTCTAAATGCTCACGTAACATGCGACATTACTCAATATCATGTTGTCTAATAAAGTATACTTAACACTACAAATAATTTAATTTAATGTATGCGACATAATTTCATACTTACCAACCTTCCAAATTAAATCAGTAAAGTTAGATTAGCAAAAAAATCTAATAATATTTATTAAAAATAAATTGCAAAAGAGTAATAAATAAAATTAGCATTTAATAAATCACCATTGCCGACGCCGATAATAATAAAACTTTCAGTTATCGTGCGACGCCAATGGATTTTTAGCGTAAAATCGTAATATTGCATTTTAACGTCAATCGTATACAAATTAATGACTACCAAACATGCAATTTTAATATCAAAAGCCATAGAGAATTTAAAAAAATAACATACCTGTATGTATGTAATATTTAATTACTGCTATAAAACATCACTCCACCATCATTATTGCATGTACGTACATATGTGTATATGCGAGAATTAGTCGTATTTATTATGATTCAATAAATTTTATCAGTTTGACTGTATCATTATTTTTAAAAATGTGGTTATAATGATATTCGTCAGATTTATATTTAACATGTAAATGTGACATGCTAACATGCAATGTATTAGTATAATCACTGTTGGGACTTAAAAATCAAGATGACCTTTTCGGAATAACTTAATCATAGTACAAATGTTTAGATATGTTTATACTGGTATTTTTAAAGAGTGTATAATTATAGCGCCCACGATTTTATAGATATATTTGTACTATACATATGTATATTAATATTTATTAAACTGTTTTTTTTAGTAATAAGTAATCTCATCATTTTTTCTTATTTATTGTAATTATTATTTTATGACTATTTAATTATTACAATGTGATAGCAGCGACTTATTTTTATAAATTTAAAATATTTTTCTGTGCTTACAAAATACAAAAGTTAATTTTGCAATATTTTTTAAATACAATTACGTATTATTTAATATTAAAAATATACATCTAACGTAACGCGTAGCTGTTTGTAATATGTAATATAATGAATACACAAAATAATTAAAATCAATAAAGTTTCTCGTAAAGTGAAGCTCTCAGGGTGGCCTGGCGTATTTGTTATTGTCCATCCCAACTATTTTTTTCGTTTACAAGGCATTAATTATATACGAAATTTTCCTGTCTTTTGTAGAAAAAAACTTGCATTACCTATCTAAGCTTGTCCTGACTAATTGTAGATTTATTAAAACGTGGATTATATACAACACTGAAGGTTCCGATTTTAAAATGTAGATTGATTCTAAACTATTTTTTCGTGTCACATAGTATTAATTATATGAAAATATCTTCATTTTTTTGGTACAAAAAACACGTTTTTTTTACTAATTTCAACTTGTTTTAACTAATTGTAAGTCGTGAATTATGAAAAAACATTTGATTTTATTTATAAAACGTGTTTTTTAAATGTTTAGCAGATTGATTAAGATATAACAATCTGATTGTTATGATTTGGTATTAATCCGTTTTATACTTCTATGAAAAGGTGCTTCGCAAAAGAAATGGTGAGAATATAGTTGTCACTTTTCCCTAATTGCATGACGTCGAGCGGCGGAATTGAACATTACGTTTCAGCTGCATTCCAGATATCCTTTATTATAGTCATAGTTTCAGAGTGTGACTTACTTTGTATTGTTTGCACCATAACTGTATTTCAACTGTCAACATTGTTATTTGATGGCGAGATTTGAAGTGTGTTACTGTCGTCAGTTTCTTATATACATTTCCTTTAATCTAGCTCATGTATTATGTATTAAACCATTATATTTACATATATAGCACTAATATAAATATTTATTTTCAGCTTATTTTAATAATAAAGCAATTTCGTTAGTCATACCCTCAAATAAAATTGTTTTACATAGTTAAGGTTTTTAAAAATAACTTTTAATTATGATCACTATCGTTAATTATCTTATATATAATTGTTCTAAGCCGCCGCTGTCGCTTCCGCTTCCGGACGCGCATAACTTTAAACGAAACATTCTCCGTTCAATTATCTACTCTATAAATCGTATCGCTTTGTATTAACGGTGTGTAACAATACACGTAAACAAAGGAAATATATTTAATTATAATAATAAATAATAATAAAAATTAAAATTAAATTTGTTCCGATTGATTTTCCAGCCGCCGGCAATGCGTTCTGTTGTTTCGACCAATCAAAAATAAGCATTCAAATATTCAAATAGCTTCGACCAATGAAAAATAAGCATTCAAATTCAAATAGACAGTACCGTGACAACACTTTTAAATAATTATATATAAGATAATAAAATTTTGCTACGCGACAATAATTTTCATTAATTCGTCATTTGACTGAATAAAAATGAAATATATACATAATGTGTTGAGGATTAGAAGAATACATTGATTAAACTAGATAAACAATCATAAAATAATCTTCGTAATGAAATTTTCAAATTTTGAATTCCCGGCGACGGGCTCCGAGGCCTAAAAGTGAGTTTTTGCTTTTATAAATAATCGGATTGCAAATTAACTAGGTGTGTTATAACTATTAAAATTAAATATATTCATAATGTGTTTAGGATAAGAAGAATACATTGATTAAATTAGATAAACAATCATAAAACAATCTTTGTAATGAAATCTTCAAATTTTGAAATCCCGTCGCCGGGCTCCGAGGCCGGAAAGTGAGTTTTTCTTTTATATTACATAAACATTATCATTGCTTTCCGATTTAATACACATATACGTTAGATTTTAAGAATTTTAAATTAACCAATTATGTTTTAAACATGAACGTGTAATATATCCTTAGTATGTGAGGATTGAAAGTTAATGTCGATCAAATCGGCGCTGTCGGACAGCTTATAAATGTGTAGTTTCTTGGATGTTATCTAATAAACGACATTTTACAATGATTATAAATATGTGATTGCATACCTGGAATAATCGATAGCCAAAATATCTAAGAGTGGGTTATTTTTAATTCCGATGTGGCAAAATATGTACAATTTTTGTTCTGTGCCATCATTCCTCTTTCTGAATAGCCAAATTTAAGATATTCAGTTACATCAAACTTATGTAGTATGTTCTTTATAAAAGATAATACTTGCTGACAGTGACTTCAACATGAGAAGATTAACTCTTTGTTTATATATACCAATTCTACGTTTTAGCCATATAGGTCATCAAATTGTTCCATCGTTGCTTCTGAAAAATAATTGAAAAACAATAAGACTCTTATCAAGAGTAAACATTGAACACATTATTACTACTAATATAATCCATAAATTAAATTTAAACGACAACCGAAGAACAAAATTGATGGATGTACTGTAGAGGATTAAACACGTAGATTGGCATCTCTTCATCTTCTACAAAATTGTCACAATATGTCATATATTTTTTATTATTACTAGCATGGTAATATGTTTAATTAACTTCGGTATGTATACCTTTAATTGCCAAATCACCGCTGTTTGTCTTTTAATATTAGATCCTGGAAAGTCAATAGTAATTTTGTTAGAATAACCGTGTTATATTATTCATTTATAACCAAACACTTACTGGCACACCCACAATTTATAGTTTTGTCTATAATTTCAAATGCTGTATCACTTGCATCATCTTCAATTGTCACTTTTTAAGAAAAGTGCCGCGATTATAACATATCTCGCAGCGGATGCAACGGGCACAGCGAGCGCGTGCCAGATGTGACAGCTGTCAGATGTAAGCAAATTTGGGAAATCCCGCGCTTGAGAACGAACTAAATTGATTTTAACGAACGAAATTGATTTTAACGATTTAAATTGTATAACATATATTTAAATATGTATAAAAATCATAAAATACTGAAAAATATGATTTTTAAATTTTTTTTTTAGTTTATAGATTTAAAATATAATATAAATAATGTGGATATGTATTAGCTTCTCTATACAGAAAAAATATGTACCTAAATTTTGGCGAACGTTGGCAATTTAAAGTTTTAGTTTTTAGAGAATTTTTAAAACTTTACTTTAAAAAATATTTTAAACAAAAAGAGGCAAAGTTTCAAAATAAGTACTATTCATTACCAACCAACTACTAAGCGCACGGTATTGCAAAAATCCCTCTTACTGACGCCTTTGAAAGTAAACTACACAAAAATGTATAACACTTATTTAAATATTTTTTAAATTAAAAGTTTCAGAATAAAATTTCAAGATTTATTCAAAATATTTTTTTGAACATTAAAAATATTTTTTATTTTATTATGGATTTTAAATATTAATAATTTATTATAGATTTTAAATATCTTTAGTTTATTATTAATTTTAAATATAGTGAAAACTTTTTACACTCATTAATTATTAAAATATATAATGCTGCGCAGAAAAACATTTACTTTAAAAAAGATGTAAATCAAAATATTTTTTAATCAAAAAAGACAAAGGTTTCAAAATTATTAATATTTTTAAAGCGCACTTTTGGTCTAAAGTAACAGATTAGATGCTTGATATTTTTAGTTTATTGTTTCTTTCTAATTAGTAAATGTAAATAAAAACTGACTTTTATATTTACACATAAAACATAGAAATATTTTTTTTAATTATAAAGTAACTTATGGTGTCACCAAAAAACTTTTTTGTTACGAAAATTTAAATTTATGATAAAATTGTGTTATGCAGCGTTAAAACTGACACTCAAACACCTAAAATACGCTAAAACACAATCAATGACTTATAATCACTCACATTGCACTAACTATATATGATCGATTGTGTTGTTGCGTTAGTAAGGTGTAACAAAATATTTTTTCATATCAGTAATATTTTTGAGCGGATGTGTAACCGATGCTATTTATTATTATTATTATTATTTATTAAACTGTAAACCTACTTTTAAATGATACAAAATGTTACGTTTTAATATTATTTTTTATGTTGAAAACATTTTGATATTTTTTGTTTTAATAATATTTAGTAAAGTTACAAACCTATTTTAAAAAATAATACAATGATATTTTTTTGTAACGAATACCGAAATAACGAAATTCCCAGTATAACGAATCTTTAATTTGTCCCCGAAAAACTTTCATACAAAATGTTTTCATTGTAATGAAGACTAATCTCAGTATAACAAAATATTTTGCTCCGAATTTAAGAATGACGTTATAACTTGACAAAATATTTCTAAGAATTCAGTTCATCATTGACTTGGCGTGTGCCAGATGTGTTCAAAAGTGACATTACCGGTGTTTCGTTGACCCTCAAACTTTTCTTATAAAACATTTTTTTCACAAATTTTATTGTGTTTCATACATTTTCCTTAAACGAGAACAAAAAACGATCTGTCAACTTTATAAGAGGTTATTTTGATGCTGTAGTAGCTATCTAGATAAGTTTTAAACCTATTCATAAATGATATACAATATTTAGATTTATCATTAAATATCTAAGTTTCAATATAACGATAAAATCTAACGTTTTAAATCTAATAAATAATATATAATGTTTTCTTCTGGAAATATTTAGTCAAGTTGTAAACCTATTTTCAAATGAATTGAAAATGGTAAGTAGTTTTTTATAGATTGAACTATTTTGTCTATCATTGAAAATCCTAAATAGTAATGTCCAATATGAACCATTAAATTTTTTTAAATATTTAAAAAAATCAGAACGAAGCAAAAATTATATTTAAAACCCAAAAAGTTGAGGGTCCGGTATTCGCACACTCGCTAGCTATCGGTACCTCACGATAGTGAGGTACCGACAGCTAGTAAATTTAAAATCTGATAGCCCAGTAAAAGATAGAAAATTGTATATTAATTCAATGCGTATTGAACTATGCTCTTTTGGGCTATAGTTTGATTATAAATGTATTTTATTTTGGCGATAAAAGCATACCAGCATTTACCGGTGCAAAACTAAGTCATCACTGAGTTAGGAATGCGGGAGTCGAGCCGACATTGTGCGGTCCAAAACAAAGGATTGCGGCGATAAGCCGGTCAGGTGCCCATATTTCAGCTAGGTCACCCCGCGGAGAGAATGAGCAGAGATGTCCGCAAGAAACTTATGAAGTACAAACTTCGGCCTCGTATATCATCGTTTGTGTTATCTCGCCAATTTCGAGATAAACGGTCACCCCGGTGTGCTCGGTGGTACAATCGAAATGGGTCGCTCCGGGCGTTGAGCTTTTGAAGCTGCACGTTTATGAGGCGAAGCTTTTTGAGTGATTTATGAGTGGTGTTATAATGTGCCTCGCTACAAAGACTAAAATCTTAGCTAGAACTGATTATAAGGAAGCTAAAGAGAAGCGAAGATCAATCGAGAAGTAGAGAGATATCGCAGAAATTTATAATAGAAAAGTACATTATGAAAATATCATTCACTTCCTTTACAAAGATGTTTAGCTGATTGAGTTTTATTAGCGGTATGTTTTAATTTTTCTATAAGTCAAGTTTTACGACTGTTATTTGTGACGTTAATTTTTAAGCATCTTAATAAAAGTGGTAGTTTTCATAAAATATTTAATAATATTGTAAAAATATTAGTGAAAGAAGGAATGAATAAATTAACAAAAAATCACAGCACGACATTATAAATAAAATAAAATATTAGTTTTAATATATAATGGTATCAAATTTGTATTACAGTTTTAAGACATATTAACAGATTAGCATCGCAATATAAGTATCATATTATATTTACTCACATCTTTTTCAGGAAAAATATTTTTTAATTTTTATATGAAAAAATATGTTTTAATTGAAATTAAAGATTTTGCTATGAACACATCTACATAAATAAAAAAACTCAACTAACCAAAATAGGTTAAGCTTATATAAAAACATTTATATTTGTATAGTTTTAGCTTTTTTATAATTGCTTAAACTAAAAATTAAATTTTGCTGCTAATATAATTTAATATTTAAATATACAATGTGACAAAACGTGTATCTTGATTGTATCTTGATAATAAATATATATCATGACAACTTTATTGTAACAGTTCGTTGCTTCGGCTTCTATATTTGTATATATTTTATTTTTATTTACATACAACCCATGAGGTCTAAAACTTTAGTTTTTTGGGGCTTTTGCTGTCATTTGGGTATTATCAAACTTTTTTGTATAGATGGCAATTCTATATTAAGGCTAAGAATAAGTTACTTAATATTTTTCCCGATCGCAAAATCTTTATTAATGTATCTCTATGACAAGACCATAATATTGTGTCGACCTTTATTTAATTAATATTCCTGCTTAGTTCTAATCCGACCAAATTGGCTTGACTTTACTGACATTCCTGCTTAACGCAACTTAATTCTGCTCTGTCAAATACGTTTTACTAGGCTCAGCCGCATGATCGATATAACGGTGTCTAGTTTGTATCGTGCCGATCGTTGCTTATCATAACGGTTTATGGTAAAACTTCTCATCATACCTCACTATCTGTTTTACATAATCGAGCCGAGCGAGGTGAACACGGTGATATATATTAAGTTCTGAGCTATGATGTATAATGCCACTCGAATTCAAAACGATGTTTATGTGGGAGTATAATATTGAATAGTATGTTATAATACCGTTAACTTGATGTGTGTATAATTTAATATTCATAGCATATAATATCGAACAATACCTCATTAACTAAGGATATATTTTCAAAATTAGATATTAATTGAATTTGTTAGCATATGTATCATATTTTCTTATTTTTGGTAACTGATTTTACAAATAAATCCTTTTACGTTATTTTATCAATTAATTTATTTATTTATTTAATTCTTAATACTATTATATAACATTCCACAAAGTTTGTCAGGAGCTACTTCTTTGAAAGTTAAGCGACTTGCTTTTATTCAAGTTACTTAAGTTGCCGTCATCAATATGTGAGCTATGACAATCGTCGCTCCGATTTCGCTCATTCTAGAGTACCACAATGATGCAATTTGAGTCCTTTGCTTAGAATATTATATGTTGATGTCCTAAGAGTGTTACAGAGTATTTTCAAAAAATCAGATTTGCAAAGAGTCACTGTAGAGTTGGTCGATCGACAATCGACTACCTTTCAGCATCTCCAAATATCAAGTTATCACATTTTTTAAATCCCATTGTCCGGTGGAATTCTCTCACAATTAAGGCAGAGATATTTAAAGTAGAAATATATTCACGTCAATGACTTAGGAGTAACGTTCGAGAAAAGATGTAGATTTTCTATGCACATCAAAGTTTGCGATAAGACTTCGAGAATGCTCGGCTTTGTTATGCGGAACGCGTGTCACTTAAATAATTTATTATCTATTCGCATTCTGTACGATACGATAGTGAGTAGTGTCCTTGAATATAGTAGTTTCATTGTCTGGAATGGAAGAGAGAAATCAAAGAAAAGTTCTGAGATGTCCCAGTGATATCCTAAGATTTGTATTTTAGTGCCCTTTTTCTACGCGGCTTAGCGTCTACTGACTGAAGCACTATCTGAAGCACTGTGATGTGTCAACCGTCAACGCTTAGTGACTATCGGCTGTGAGCTTTAAAATGCCTTAAAGAGTTGTGATCGCGTTCCTTATTCCTTTCCATTGCGGCCAGGAAGTCACTGCTTGATAACGCCTCTCCTGCACGAGCCATCCAACTTATCTACGAACTTGCCAAACATAAGAATGTTCTTGGCGATAGCTATGAGGAGCAGATAAACTGTTTCCTATTTTTTATAAATATTTGTATAATGGCTATCATGATGCATCTGTAAAATATTTTTCTTAATTGGCATTTTAATTACAAGTATATTTGTATTGTATAGCAGTTATACTTTCACTATTAAAATACCGATCGAATAATTTAACCAATTATACCTTGAAAAAAATATGGATTGTCTTATACAATTATGATATGTATATATGTATACAATTATATAATGTATTAATAAATATTCTGTGTACGTCTTAAAATAATATTCCAGAAACATAAGATGCAAAATCCATTTGCAATTTCGACTTCAATTAGAGAATTTACTAATCGCAAAATATTATTTCCCGGCACGCCTAACATAAAAAAGTAATCCATTAACTATGCAAAACCCTTCGAGGATTAGTAATCCTCGTTTACATCCCGCTTATTAATAAGTAAAATAAGCTCTATACATGTGTGTTGTTTTCGTAAAGTAAATATGAAACACGATATTTTAATAAATATGTTGATTTAAAGCTGTTATCTGAATGTCAAATGAATCCTAATGGATTAAAGCACTATAGTACAAACTAGCTATAAAACTGTATTAATATTTATTAATATCTAAATACTACGCTAAATACTACTAAGGTATGATTCAATATTAAAAGCCCTAGTGTCAAGTCAATTGAATAGGGTGTAAATTTGGAAGACCGTGTTAAAATGGATAATCTTGCAACAGTTAACAAATACTATTTTCTCAGTCTCCTATTTAAATCTTAATTCAAAAATAAATTACACTTCTCTTATTGTTATTTAACAAATAAATAATGTTTTGTGGTTGATATATGATCAAAGTTTTATTTTAGAAAATCGATCAACATCTAATTGTAGCGTCAGAGAAAAGCTATAACGTTTATCTTTAAATATTTTAAACGCACTACTTGGATTCAATCTTTTGTAGTGAAACATGATTTACATAGCCTAATTAAAATCTTTAATATTTAATTTTCAACATGGGAATCAAATTACGTTTTTTTATATTTTTAAATCATGCTTAACCTGTTTTTTTAACATTAAAAAGTTAAATCAACGAGCAATATATTGAAAATTTATGCGACCTCTTGAAGCGTTTTTTTTGTGAAATATATATACCTAGTAGGTGTTAAATTCACGCCGACGCGACGCTGACATTTGACCCTTTAAGGTCGTGCAAAATACATAAAAGATCGTTGACCGTACATATTTTAAGCGACGCAAACGTACGTTTGTGAGACAGTAAAGAATACGTAAAGAAAGCTTTTCCTTGAGCTTCGTAAAAAGCTCCTGGCGACAAATTATAATCTCGTTACGCAGGCGCGCCGAATGTAAATTACAGTCTTTGTACTAAAAACAAAAAACACAATTTCATACTGATATTATTTTACTTTTTAGGGCAGTAAAATCGGAGCAAAGCTCGCGTAATCGTCAATTAACATGCCGCGATACGGACGCCGTAATCGACGATTGTGCCAATTTTATTACGTTGAAAATTATGCAAAAATCACCATTAATGTGCACGAAAGAGTGTGTTTTGTATTATTTAGGCATAATTTTAGAATAGCAGTTTATTATTCAAATTAAGTAGGTGAAGAATAAAATTTTATGTGTTAGCAACGCCACTGCGAAATCGGTACAACTATTATATATAGATTATATAATACGTCATAGTAAAGTAAAAATCAATAACGTGATATATAATCTCAGAAATAAATTATAGTCTACCATAATAGGTTTTCGTTAATGGGTCTAGTAAATATTTAATTTGCTATTAGACATACAGCTAAACTGTTTTTGCGGGTATTCCAAATTAGCTTATAAATATTAATTGATGTTCTTATTAAATAGTTAAACCTTTTCATTACTGTACATTTATTTTTTATATCAAGGGCATGATTTATATAGTTTTATATATTTTATTTACTACAAATATCATATGTTTATTTTTTTGTATTTTGTGCCATGTAAATGTGTGTAGAACAATAATAATTCATAACATGTCGTAAATGTCGCAATAGTTTTGTTTTTACTCGTAATAAAATTAAGTGAGTTTCAGATTAGATTACCGTCGGTTTTACACTATATATGTACGTATGATTAATGACCTTTTACAATACATATTTTTTATTAATTTCAATCATAATATTTATAACAAAAATATCGACTTTTATTAACGTGCATTAAAATAACATGATTTAGCAATTTGTGACATATTGATTGATTAAATTTTTTTACAAAAAAAATTAAATAAACATATTAGATTACATTCATTGATTATAGACAGACTTTTTAGATTTTTAGATTTCACTCAAGATTTTATATTTAAAATAGTAATTAATTTAAAAAAAAAATATTATAAATTCAAAAAATAAACTTTCTAGCAAATTCTACACTCAAGGGCTTTATAAATCCACAAATTTAAAATGATTTTTTTTTATTTGAAAATAGGCGCTTTAAAACTATTTGTAATAAAAATGGTTTATGAATGACGCGTTATAAATCGTTATTTTTCTTTTAAACAATACAGTTTTTTATTCACATGACGTAATTTCGTAGTAAAGATTTTTTCTTCATTGTCACGCCCAAGACAAAGAGCGCTGTCCTTATTTAAGCGTATAGTTAAAAATCGTCCATAAAAAAATAACGTATTTTTTTAAACCCATTCACCATTCGCCAAAGATGATCAATGATATTCAACGAATTTAATCACGACTTGTATTTACATAATTAGAGCGGATCTGATGATCATAACTCATTTCTCACTACGATTAATTTATACTTTCTCGCATTCAACATTGACGCCCGCCACTGATACCTATTTATTTATAAATATTAATTAGCATATTTTTTAAATAAACACATAACTATGACAGATGCACATGACTCAATTTAATTTTAATGAAATAAATTTACTTGTTCCTCAGATACACTAAAAACGGCCATAATATTTAATAAAGAAAGCATTTTTCTGATAAAATTTAAAAATATTAGTATTAAATCTACTATAATTAAACCTATTGTCTCAACGTTATATAAATAAAATTATCCGTAGTAATAAATAAAAAGAATTATTTGTTAGAGATGAATTAAAAAAAATTTTAGTCAAGTGTTAAGAATTTCGTGAAACAAAACTATGCATATACAGAACTTTTAACAGTATATAAAGCTATAGATATTTATTGTAAGGTACCGAATCAATTATTCTTCGGACAGTAGGCAAACGCTGCATCAAAAGATAAACTTATCCTGGTTTAACTTCCTTTAGTGAATTGATCAAACTGCACAAAGGGCCTATTGAGGCTTACTTTTGACAAAACGTAATACATAAATATGATCAAAAAATCCGTAGATACTAGCTGGCACAAAAAATAGGCTATTCACGAAATTATTTTACACGTTTATTGCCGATAGATGTTTTTAAGCAACTATTATATTATGGATTAAAAAAAAATCTTATCCGCACTCATTATTAAAATGAGGAAAATTTTGATGTGTAACATTAGTTCATAATTTATCTTTACTTATTATTATATATACTACTAGTATATTTTAATTAACTTCTCAAAAGCTACGACATTAAGCTTAAAATATATTTAGTACATAAATTTAAAATAAAATTGTATTTAAATATAATACATACTAAGTTCATATTCCTATTTTTGCTGTAAAAGCGAATAAATAAATCTGTTTTATTTTTAGCTTTTTTTTATTGTGATGTTATATAAGAATATTGCTAAATTTCTCGAGACATATAAAAAAATACTCGAGAAACTCAATATACAATTACAATAATGCAATTTTGTTTGCGACGTAACTTTAAAATGATCCAATTTTGTATCGAGATCGAACAAACAAGAATTCCAAGCATTGTCTGTATAGAAGCCGTATTTGGTTAAGCGAAAATTGAATCTGGTACGAATTCAATTTATAACCGCTGCGTAGAGCTTTCGTCGGAAAGTTCGATTCTTAATAGCACAGGCAATCGATGGCTCGTTAACGATCAATGCTATAAAATTCCTGCAGTTCTCATATCCTTGCGTCGTTATATTAAGTCGTCGTGGTTGAGGCAATAAAAGGATTTGACGTTTGCGGGGTGGAAATAAAAATGGAAATCGCTGTTGCCAGGGGTCATAAACCCAAGCACACTGCTCATTATGATATAATTTCGGCGGTAAATCAAAATAAGCGGAGCGCGAGTGCGGAACGTATGGTTGACGAGCCGTTGCAAAAGAAAATTCACAAGCTAAAACGCAGATGGGACACAAAGCGCACTTGTGAGGATCCTTTTTGGTTTGCTGGCGCGAAACGCGACGCAATTTAATTCCTAAAAAGCCATTGTTATGCTTTTTTTATCATAGCCTCTACAAAAGCGCTGTTAAGGTCCTATAAACATATTTGTGTTTGCAAAGTGTACTTATAAATGTATACACACCTTATTCGTATTTATTTAAGATATCTTTGTAGATCAGATCCAAGAGAACGTTAAATTTTATAGCATTTTTACAAGATAAAAAATCTAGAATTTGAACAAGCATGTTATTTTAAACGTGATTTTAATTTATTTTTAAAGTAATCTCCATTCATCTTAATTCATTTAGTGAAATGAAAACTGGAACTTTTTGCTTCCAAAATATTTTTATCTGCATCTAAATTGTTATACAATTGCAGTTCTCTTTTTTACTATCGATCGACAAACTCTTACTAAAACGAGTTTTTTCTTTATGTATAGTTAATTTATCAGTTAAATTAATTTTGTTTGGTTAGAAGGTGATTATTATAAACACAAAGATATTATAGAATTTAAGCAACAGTTTATTCTTTTGCATAAAACAAACAAACTTAACCTGACCTTACATATAATAATCAGCCTAACATACGCATTTTTAGCATAAATGCAACAGAATAAATATAAAAAAAATATTGCTACAATATAATATAACTTAAATTATATTTCATGTAATAGTTTTTTCTTCTTCTAATGTATCATATATTTCATATATTTTGTATTGTTTTGTACCTAACCTTGAATTGATAAGATAAAATGAGATTTTTTCTAATACAAATTAACTTGATTTATATTTCAAATACATGAATTGTTTTTTTTCTTCTACTAATGAATCATTTTTAGAGACTTCAATTTACTCTAATTTTTAAGCACTTATAATATTACTTTTATCTTTGCTTATGTTGTATCATGATTAATAAAAAATAGCAATAAAAATATATTATATAAAGTTATTAATAAACCAATTTTGATTTATAAACTTTAAAAAAAGAAAAAAAAATTATATTTTTTAATTAAATTAAAATTAATCACCTTTGTTAATGTAGTGATGCATTTTTTTAGACAGGTGTACATAAGTATAGTTTGCTTAGCTTCACCCTATATTTACTTTCGAAATTTTATATAGGTATTGATATGTAAAATTGTGAAGCAATTAAAACCCTGATATAATTTTTTGTGGTGATTGTTGAGTTTTTTATTTACTTTTAATATATAACCAAAAATATAACTATATTTTAGCTTATACAACTAATTAACTAATCACAAAAAACTAAGCCCACAACTAAAAACTTTTACCATATTTAAAAATTAAATCTCTTAGAAGAAATGCATAAAAAAATTTGCATCACTACACATAATAATCACTTAATAAAAACTACAAATTTTATATTAAATGCAAATACTTGAAAAAACATTTTATAATTTAATAAAATATTTTAAAATAAATGTTATATAAAATTATTTTAAGCTGAGTTTTGCGTGCTAGAATACAATTATAAAATTATATAATGAGAATTCATAAAGGCCATAAAAAAATTACATACTAGTAACAAACTGATTATAATAATACACAATATATAATATATAACAAAAAAAATAATAGCAATAATAATTTTATACTATTTTCTGCATTTTTTAATATTGAAATATGTAAATGAAAAAAGAATTTAGTCTGATCCTACAAATAAATCTATGTACTTTTTGATACGTCAATTATATGATGTGCTATTTACTACCAAAAACACAGTAAATTAATAAAATAATAGTTTAAAAATACTTAATAATTAAAAGCTGACTCAGACTTTTATTTGTAATAGAGCGATTATATTCAACCTTTAACAAAATAAATAAACAAAAAATGTATTCACCTAATGAAATTATACATCGAAAATATGCTTTCTGGTGAGCTATAACTACGTTTCGATTTATAGAAATTTGTACATATATTTTTACTGAATGTAGCGAAGCTTTTTTTATTAAAAGCATTCTCTAGCTTCTTAATTTGTATTCATAAAAGTATATTCATAAAAAAAATCTAATAAATATACTCGTAAATACAAATTTATAAGTTGTTATAAATTATATCAAAATATTAATATATCATATTCATTATCAATAATAACTATGATTTTATTAATTATGATAGATTTTCAATTCACTAATGTTCAAAGCCAATCCAAAATAATTGTTACATTTGCAGTTGAATTAAACCACATCAAAGGACAAAATATATCAGTCATACTGTCATTTTAAGCAATATGCTAATCAGCGAATGTCGTTCGAATCAATAGCCACAAAGTACTATTTTGTTATTAGCAACACAATAGGTGATTTCTATTTAGCTCAGAATAGTCAAGAATACTGGTTGGACGTATACCACTGAAATTACTTACACTAATAGCTTTTCGCAGTTCGTTATCAAAAGTTTCAGCGGAGTTTGGGACACATGTGTCATGGCGAATTTAGCAAACAAGCTTTACCATTTAAACCCGTCATTCGTTACTCTGTAGTATGTGAATCCTTGGTGTAAAAACCGAACACAGCTTTTGAAACAGAGTGTAAAATCTGCCTCTGCAATTTTCACTTGTTTTAGGTCAACGACTTCACTTGTCTGCAGCTTGTGTTACGTTGTCAAAAGGGATCTTAATTTATTAGCAAACGTGTGAAATAGTGAAATAGCTTACTATAATTTAGTACTATATGTTGCATATAAATATTATGTACATATGTGTATATATAATTGCTAGTAAAAATAGATAATAAAAAAATTAAATATGATTTCCGCATTAAAATTTACGCGTTAAATTTTATCGTTTTTAACACAAAGCTGTTTTTAAAAGCCATACTAAAAAAGTATTTTAATAGAGAGTGTTACTGTCTGGTCATTATTTATAACCATAATATATCGTAATGACAAACCTAAATCTGTAGCAAAAATATTATGATAGTGTTATAAACTTAAAGTTAAATATTTGTTTGGGCCTTAGTAATGAAAATTTATGGGAACGATTAATATACTAATAATAATTTGATTTATAATTATTTAAATTTTCTTGGTTTTACCTAATTTGATGAATGATAATGTAACAATACTTACACTTAAATTATATATTAAATCAACGAAATTTTATCGATAAATAAAATAATAAAAGCATCGATAATGACCGATAAATTTTAATATTTTTTACCACTGTAATAAAAACTTATTTTAAATACATTTTCTATTTAGATTTAATTACATACAAATAAATATAAATCCTGTCATTTTATTTTTAAATTTACTATCTTAAGAATAAGTTTGAAAAATTTTTTTTAAACAAACATCTAGTTTGCTTATTTTTATAATTGATCAATGCGATAAATAATACGGAGACGTTTTTCTTAATATATTCAAGCTTTGAGACGTTTTATTATAATAATGAACCTTGAATTTTTTTTTTTAAATATAACAGTATGATATATGCTAGTTTATATTTTTAGTATCGCGTTAAAACACATTAATTTTCTTTTATAAGTTATCCAATATCACGTTACTCGCAAGAAGTTTTTTTAAACTATACATCACACCTTTTTAAACACCATAAAAAATCTATTTATAATTTTCAACACAAAAGCTTCTAATGGCTTCGGCGTTCTTTAAACACCTGCGAAGTGTTTATAAACACACGCTACATAACTAATATATTCTCATATTGACAGTTTAAGTAAGGCTTCAAAATGTGTACCGACCTTTTGACCTATTTCGCAGACGTACAGCAGAGCTTCTAAAAGTTTCATTCCTCTTCTAAAATTTACATTTTCCACAGCGTGTGTGTACAAAACATGCTGCATAAATTTAAAATTACTTCCTTTGTTCGTGACGTCTGATATTTAAGAAAGAAAAATATATATAAATATAAACCTTTTTGGAAGTTAATCTCGGTCCCAAATGCACTTGGTCCTGATCCTCAAAGTATTCCATTTGCCGCCTACGCTTTTTTATCAGACCACCCTATATAATCTGGGGGCTTGTATGTAAGACGCGATTTTTCTGAAAGTAAAGTCTGGTTGATCTCATCCCCGGAATGATCATCATTTAGGATTAACGTATCAGATCCGAGGGGATGTTTTTATAGAGGACGCCGAACGTAAACACTTTCGACCTGACCGCAATATGGTGAGGTCTTCCTTTTTTATTTCCCCTTGGGCGACTCGAAATAAATCATGTGGCAAACAAACGATGTTTTTGATGAAAACAACGCGAAAAAGTTGAGAGTGCCTGGCATAATACGCAATTTCTTCGGATAAGTAGAGCGCAAACTCTGGTAGCCACAAAAATGTGCTTATATAATATGTGTTATGAAATGTTTTAATTTTAATAAAAATTACCAATTTTATAAATATTTTATGAAATTATCAATTTTACAAAATATATCAATTTAAATTATGTAAGATTTATTATTTAGAAAAATCAGTTAATCTGACGGTTTTTCGGATTACATATTTTTTTGACATTCCTTAATTATAAAAATAATTTTATTTATATAATAAAGATATTTTCTACAAAAATTGTACTGTGAGGCTAGATTTTATACACAAATCTATAAATTGCAATAGAAATTTAATGCATTTGTACCTTTTTTATAAAAAATAAACGCAAAGCAATTAAACAGATAAAATGTGTTCACATACAAATGTGAGTTGGGTTGGGCTATGCTGAGTTAGGCCTAGCCCAACCTAACTCAAAATATTTTAATAAAAAAATAGATGTAAACAGAAATATAATTTGTTGTTTACCTGCACTTAATTTGTTAAATTTTGTTACACAAAGAGGCTGTTTAACGGGCTTAAAATAGCAATATAAGCAAAAATCACCAAAAAAATTGTAATACATAAAAAAACAAGCTTTAATAAAATAAGCATAGTCTTTTGTTATTATTTTCCAGCATCTAAGTCTTTAATCAAAACCATTAAAGTGACAAACGCTTGGAGTAGCAATCGCAATCTCAAGACAATTTATAATTGCACAATTTTTCTTACACCGTAAAATCACAATATGCTTTCACAAAAATAACTAAATAAACAATTTTTACTTTTTTTTTAAGTGTACCACATGTAAGTAAAATTTTTTTCCTCGTGCTTGCAATATTTGTTTTCTCATACCATATGATATATTTTTCTTTGACTACTTATCCATAAAACAAACATTGTTTAAAAACGAGAAATTTACTTTAAGAAAAGATTGAGAACTGCTAGTAAAATACACATTTTTCAAACAAGTAGAGCAAGCACTCTTACAGATGTGACAATAACTTTAAGATGTATCGTGACGTGATGCTCCAGACAAGCTCTTACCATATTTTAATGTAACATGAAAACTGGAATTAATCTCAAAAATACAACATATAGTAATAT
The DNA here is from genome assembly GCF_051122295.1 of Plectrocnemia conspersa. Classification (NCBI taxonomy): domain Eukaryota; kingdom Metazoa; phylum Arthropoda; class Insecta; order Trichoptera; family Polycentropodidae; genus Plectrocnemia; species Plectrocnemia conspersa. Next base: position 19,208,195 of record NW_028277167.1, read on the forward strand.
TTTAATAAAGATATTTTTCTACTTTATGTATCTAACACAAAAATATGTCGTTTACTAAATCCATAGAGGCTGTATTTTTAGTTACTTTAATTACTACAATGCATTCATAAATCGATTTGAAAATTGTAAATGCTCGAATCTTAAAATGATTGATTGAGTTTTATTGAGCGTAAAACTCTCTCTCGTTTTTGTAGTAAAAATTCTTTAAGGCAGACTCGTGATTTTAAAAGCACATTTCCCACGTGGATTGATTTCACGTTTCACCCAATTTTATTCGGCGGATTTGACAGCTTAATATTTTTTTATGAATACGCAGCATATTCAAAAGCAAAATAAAAATAGTGTATTTCAATGAGCCGTGTACTCCATTGAAACATTAAAGTGACTTTATTCAACAACAAAAATGGATCGTATCAAAAAGGTTATTTAATATAATACGTTATATACATGTACAGAGTGCAAAAATTTAAGAATCACTTTATCTGAATTGGTAACCTTTTGCTTCTGATTCTATTATACATGTATTTTAATAAAAGGATTATAAAAATGTGGGTCGAGACTCGAGGGTCCTTTTGAATGTTGAAATTCTATTTTGAATAAAATTATTTTATTCTACCCAATCTATTTTATGTATTTTTTTATGCTCTATGATAATATATGTATAATTGTTAATGATATTATTTAATATTTACTACATTGTATAAATTTTAGGTATATATTATTTAGGGTTTACAATACGTATGTTAAACTGGAAAGCACTTGAATGTCAAAATTCGGTATTATACACGTCGACTCAGAGAGTTGTTTAATTAACGCTAATCTACCACTGGTAAAGGGGTAACCGCGTTACAGGCGAGTTGCGTCCACTAATCCTGGATTCGTACAGAGAGAGCTACTTTCACAGTGGACCACCTTCCTTACACCCACATACAACAACACACTAGAAAAGCAACGGGAGCACAGCTCGGCAGAGCTTACCCTATTTATCCTTTCCGGACTAATGCACCCAAGGATAATGCAACCCTAGATAGGCTCGATAGGAAACCTTTAATATTTAACTACGCGATTAACCTACCCACCATCATTATACAACTGACCTACGGGAGCTTATGTACTTTATATACTCTCGACATATGCACCAAGTTTATATAAAGAGATTATTGAAATCTCAGCAATGGCAATATTGCGTCTTAAGCTAAAGCATTACAATTTATAATCAATACTAATTAAGTACAATGTTAGATATTTTAATTTTATTATAAGAGTTAATGAAATATGTACCTCTTAAATCCTTTGCTTTTATGAGGTTTAATGCTTAGAATTTAGTAATTACCTCTGAGAAGCTTGAGAGAACTGTATATTTTGTATATTCACTTAGTTCGCAATATCCTTAAGCATTATTCCCTGGTCTGTTTTTAAAATAATGTAATAAACTTAATTTTAATAAAAAATATATAAAAAAAGGTTCTGTATATATGAGAAAATATGAATATTATCTATTTTTATTTCCCACAAAATTCCTACAATAAATTCCGAGATATTTTATTTAAATATATTTTTTTTATTTTTAATAAATCTTGTGTCGTAACCTGACATGCGTAAGCGCAATGCATAACAACGGGGTAAATCTGTATCAACTGAGTAAGTCAATCAGATTTAATTAGTAAATATTACCCACCAAACAAAAACTGGGAATCTATATTAATAATTATAAATTATTTTATGTAATATAATTTATAACCAATAGATGTCACTACATTTATACCGTTTTTTTTTATGATAGCGCATTTTTTATAAATACAAATTTGAGTGCCGCTGCCGGGGCTGGAACCCGTAACCTCAGAGTTATTAGTCCGAGGCGTTACGGACTACGCTATTATGTTCTTGTTTGCTTATAGTTGCTAAATTATTACTTCTCTACGTTGCTGATAAAGAATATTGGAGATTCTGGAAGAACTTTGCTTTTGAATCCCACAAAATTATCAGCATTTGCGTTCACGATTATTATGAATTTAAAACTCCCCAATAAACACAGTTTTCTAAATTTTTAAACATCTGTAAAATCATGTTAATTTGTTTTTATACAAATACTCACAGTTGATAAACGCATTGTGGTTTAGTCATTATGATATTTAAATTTAACATATAAGATAATTTTAATATATAAGAATAAATGAATAAAAATAAAGCTACTATGTCCTGCGTATTTATTTGATTAAATAAACAAATGAATATTGTTTTTTTTTCAATATTAACATTGCCATATTATCTTGTTTCAGATATTATGTGATTTGGAAGCGACCAGTCAACCAAAAACCAGCATCACTAGTGTGTGCTTCTCGTGCGGTTCAATAATAATAATGTCCGTTAAGTGCTTGTAAATCGAGTGGTTTCCGATACTCTGGGAACTTTGGGGTAGTTGAATATGAAACCACAGAGTGTAATCAAGTGAAGTTGCAGTAGTGCACGATAGAGAGCTGGTCGCCATGCCCGCAGCTAACTGATAATGCCCGTTAGATTCTACAACTTCGAAGATCCATCTGGAGTTTACATGGAATGAGGAAGTATGTCTGGAGTACGGGCCGTGCGCTCTTACTGCGCCTTCTACTGCTCGCAGTCGGTAAGCATACAGTTTAAAATTCATACAAAATAGCAATTTAATCGTTTATGTTGTGTAATATGTGTTGTGGGTGTAATAATCTGAAAGCTAGGCCAATGTGCTACAAAATGCATGCACGTCCAAACACTTAAAACCATCAAGTACTTAACTAAGTTACAGTGTTTGCCTCAACGTTTTTGGATTAAAACTAAATATAAAACTCATTATGCCTCTTAACTTAAAAGCTTATATAGCAATAATCAAGTACCTTTAATAATATTATAAACATATAATATAAGTAATAAAAAGTATTTAAAGGTACACTAATATATATTTTACTCTTCTTAACTAGCCTTAAATCACAGCAAGATAGTGCGTGAAATGTATATTAAAAATATTTACTTGTCCAATTTTTTCATTGCATAATGAGAAACTTCTGCTGAAATCTTTTCAAATAGTGAAGTAAATCGGTGACTTATATTATTTTTGCTTGAATACATAAAAAATATTCTCTATTAGCTGAAGTAGCTAATTATAAAAAAAAATTGATACACAATATGTACGCCCTAACTCGAATTTAATTAATCATCATGATTCATCCGCGAAATTTATAAAATCTAGGCTAACCTAATTTGTGATGATTGATCAGAATTATAATTATATATTAATTACTAATTTCGATTTTTCGGACACAATATAAATTGATCAACACTAAGGTGCATATTAGATTTAAATCCAGGTCTTTCAGGTTAATAGTCAGCGACTTATACCACTCTGATTAGCTCTGTTGTTTTTAATTTTTTATCTTGTTTGGGAGATCAAAGTTAATGATTATTATATATTAATTTAGATTATTTAATCTCATAAATAAAAACCGTAATAAATAACAAAATTAAATTAAGCTCCGTCGATCATCGTGACATATATATAATTTATAATTATAAATTTCATTAGTAGCTGGAAAAAATATGTTTTTTTTTATTGCTTATATATTAGTCTTAATAAATTAATTTTTATACAAAATTTTATACATATTGTATAAATAAATAAAAATATTTATAAAATAGTATAGTTATTCTTCTATAAAATTTAAAATGAACTAAATATAGAGGCATTAATTAAAATTAGTATTTTATGTTTATGTAAAATAATCTGATTTCAGACCTTATAATTATAATATTTTCTACTAAAAACACACCATAATACCATCTTCCTTCATTACCATGCGAAAATGAGCAACTATGCCCATTTATGGTTACAGAACCCCAAATCCAGAACATTTGTGTTACTATTATGTGGGATTATCCTCGGGTGAAATTATAATATAATTTGCAGGCACTAACAAGATTAATGTAGCAATCTCAACGTTTGACCTTTAGTTTCTATTTTTGTACACAATGGGAAAACCACGATTAAATAATATAAAAATGCTATTCGGCAAAGGCTGCAAGAATCAAATAGAGTCTGTTTGTAAAAATTATACATGATATTTATATTTTTTAAATATCAACAATGCTATTAATTATTTTTTTATAAACAGAGCTACGTTTTTTCCTAAGAAAAAAGTCAATTACTCAAAAAAAATATTTTAAATGCTAACCAGTAATAATATTTGTTTTAATTTTATCAATTACATAAGGGTTGTAAATATAAACATTATACGGGGCATATAAAAATCTGGTAATGGATGGCACTGTGTATACAGATAAAATTTTATAATATGCTTCATTTTCAAAAGAATCAATTAAGCTCTCGGGTAACAATGTATAACCCGAGATAATTTTGCCACGATAAAAACGTTTCAGAAGTGGAATATTTCACTGAAACAGCCAAGTTCAGCGAAATGGAATCGTTTAATTTAAAATGATGAATGCACTCAGTGCTCGAGTGCTCGTTGGTTCTTTTATCCGTATAGGAAACAATCGCCCCTTAGCCGAAAGCTCGTTCATTTTGACAATATTACCCGTCGCCGGATCCAGCCCTGTGTGCACAGGAAGCGGAAGACAATCTTCGACCATCCGGGACCATTCCGAGACAATGTGATCTTTCCAAGAAAAGTTGTTGAATTTCTGAGAGAACAGTTTATCCGTGTGTCGTGTTCCATCTACACCCTAATGCATTTGACCCAATTCTATGTAATCCTCTTTTCGTCATTTCTCCACCAACCAACACCTGAGATTTTCGCGTTTATTTTTTTCGACACCCCTTTAATCCGCACAATAAACATCGGTTATTGATTTTGGCAAAAGTTGCGAGAAAAACGAGTCGCCTTTATACCTCACACAATGCGTTTCAGATCCAATCAATTATAATCAATCAAATAACGCGATTGTTATCGACGTAAACATCGCTGGAACACAATTAATACTATGTCGTTATTATTATTAAAGAAAGTTTTATTTTATATTTTTCTCTTTTTCTTTCCTAGAGAATATGGCAAATGACAATTCGAACTGTCGTCCCGTTGTCAATTCGCATTTTATCAATGTGCCGGAAATAACGATCGAAATAACAAACTAAAAGTAATATAAAACGAACGATGACAATGTTTCTCATATAATATATTTATTTGTATATATATACATATATGTATAAAATGTACATGTATAGATACGAGACACAAACATATTTGTTCTGGTTATTTGTACTTATATAAAGGCAAAATTTAAACCCTGTCCTGAATTTACCTTGAAATATTCAATGCAGCTTTCTCTATTGTGTGGAAAGGCTTTAAACTAAATTACATTACTATATCGACATGACAAAAAAATATTCCGCAAACAACGTGATATTTTAATGGCATATAAAAATAGGGTATTAAAGATGGAACTAGTATGAAATATACTTTTTTATGATTATGAATATTTAGATTTAAAAGCTTGTTTTGGCCTCCTCCAAAAGTTTGTTCTACTGCACCCTATTACTCGTCAGCACTCTCCAATTCTCTCATTATCTTAATAGAATGCACTCTTGTAACATATTCTAATCCTTCTCGACATAATATTATTTTGATGGTATTCTAAATAGTTAAAGTTGATTAATACGGTATCAAATGCATGCTTGAAGTATATGAACAAGCAAAGGAGAGCCATATTATATTCATACGCCATTTCTCTGGTCTGCCTCATGAAGTGGATGTAGTCGATTGTGTACCCATTCGATCGAAATCCGGACTGATAATCACCAACAATTATTTTATCATATTTCTGCAGCAACTTATAAATTATGTATTAAATAGCATGTATTTAAGATAGAATAATGTATAATTTTCGGTATTTTATATCACGAAATAGAACAAGCAGATATATAATATGTATATTATCATCCACAAGTTATGCCCGGAACGGACACGGAGTGTGTCCGTTCCGGGCGTCAAGCGTGTGATTAAATAGTTATTATCATAACAGTTACAATAATATATTACACTGTATTATTAATATAATATAGTGTATATATATATAATAAATATTATTACAAATCTAATTACGTAGTTAAGTTAAAATAATTACTTATATTATTCTACGCAATATTGGGAAAAGTTTAAATAATATGTTATAGTATTTATTTTTATATATGTTCAAGAACCGTAAAAAATATTGTTGACGTAAAACTTTCATTGTTATTTTTCAAAGTAAATTCTATTTTAATATAGGTTTGATCTTTCTTTTATCATCATAAGAATATATTTTTGGTCACGTTTTACTATCACTATCAAGTTGAGCCTGAAAAAAACTATTTGGGACAGCTTATTCGATACCCACTTTTTCATGTCAGAATAATGGTATATAATATAGGGTGGTACAGAAAGAATTTTGTATATAAAATATTAAATAATTTGTATTTTTATTTGTAAGTCTCTATTTTATTGTATTTTTTAATTTGTCTATAATTTATATCGTAATTTATATCATGATTTGTCTATAATTTTATATTTTAACTGCTTTTAGTACCAAATTATGACTTTTTATATATGCATTTTGATAAAGCTTCTTGCCATAGATTTTATGAAATTCTTGTAGTAGTAAATGAAATCGCTGCAAATAATGCAATAATGCAAATATTGCTTTTTTGATGTATCATACTAATTCATATATTATTTTGATTTATACGTTAACTGCTTGACTAGAATAATGAAAACAATATAAGCAGTTAACTTGTCAAAATGTATAACTAGTTTTATTATTTTTTTTGTTTGTAGATAGATGTCCTGACGAAATTTAGACAAGATATAAAAAATCTAGTTAAATCCAATTTATTTTTACCTCTCTTTGCCAAAGTTGACAAGTTAATAATTAGCCAATCAAAACAAAAATTTAGTATTTTTGTTCATTTTTATGCCACATAAATGAAATATTTTTAATTTTTTAATTTTCCTAAAATGACAGTTTAAGGTGAAATATACAAAAAAAATCATTGAAATTATATATCTTGGAAATACATATATATTATTGTAATATTCTTACCTACGGTATTTTTAGATAATTTTTTGTAGAAATACTGTTGTATTATTACTTATCTAAGAAAGTCTCTCGTTTGGTATATGTGATACTATTGTAGGATAACCCAAAATCTATCTTTAAGTCAAAATATAAAGTCGCTTTATAACCATAGGACTAATGCTTTGTCTAGTTTTTTGTAAATCAAGCAAGAAAATATGTTATTACATTTTTATACATACAAATATTATTTAATTAGAATAAAATTACCCGCATATAAATATACCTTAAATAAAAAAAATAACGCAATATAGGTCAATATATACATTTTTAATATGTATACGATAATAGCTATCAATTAAGCAGTCGATGTTCGCTTTCTAACATCCGAACAGGAATTACATATTAACCCTTTGCGCTCGTAAGTCGACTATGTGTCGACATCGTATTTTAAGCGTTGTACTCGAACGTCGACAATATGTCGACAAAACTTTGAATGCATTTATTGGCTTTGTGTTCAAGCAAATTTTGAAAATTTAAATTTATTAATAGTAAAAAGACTTCTGTTAAACACATTTCAGTAATATTGAATTTTTAACTTATGCAAATAACTCAATAATCTTAAATTTACAAGTGTAAGTTTATTGTAAAATTTTTCATCGGAACATGGTCAAAGCGCGCGCTGTTAGGACGGCATCGCGCTAGACTTGACAGATTTAGGTTGTCAATTAATGCTTTAAAACTGATTTTTTCCTTCTAAGGGCATCTATATTTTTATGATATGGGATGAAACGGGATCATATGCTCTAATTGTGCATAATTATTACTTTATATTGTGTGTCTGTTATGAAATAAAAATAAAAATTTTAAGACGGAAAAAAGAGCGAGATGCCGTTATGCTAGCAGAGCTCGCTTACTCGCTCGCACTAGTAAAATGAGCGATTGACAACTATCGACCTGGGTACTCAACTCAAACGATAATATTAGTCTCGACACATTTAATATATTTTCGAGCTAGTAAATAGCTAAATTATGTAAAACAGAATTAGTAATCTGTGTTTTAATTATTTATAAATACATATATTGATTTTCTTTTAAAAATTATCCATATAATTACGAATGATGATATAATAATATATTATTACTGTGACAGTAATAGTATGCGTTTATGCTAAGACTATTTCTACCAATTTTAAATCTTGTACAAGTATTTAAAGTTTTAAGTTTTAGGATATTCTTTTAATGTAATCATTTTTTACGATCAATTATAATTATATTTTTAAAAACTGTTTTAATAAATTCAATACTTAAAAATTCAAAAATAAAGCCACGAGGCCAAGCTACGCTGGTTCGTTCTAGGTGTAAGAACGCCTGCCAATCCAAAACAGATCCCCACAAAAAAACAATGTAATATTTATCATTTCTGCCTCAAATGGGCAAATACATACGAAAAACTTGTAGAATATTTGTCTAAATATAAAATTTGATCATTTTCACAAAATATAATAAAACTTTACCGGCCCTATCTAATTTTTTTTATGTACAAAAAAATTAGGTGAGGCCTGGCCCCGATTGCATTTAGATTATCACCACAGCTGATATTTTTGGGCGCCATTTCGAAATTTGTTAATATGTGGGGACACCTATTCATGCCATATTTTTAAAAATATTATGGATCAAATAATTGATTTATAGCCTTAAATTATACTAAAAAGCCATTTTATTAGGCTCAAATGCTTACGGCACCTTTAAATGTCCAATGAGTACTGGCGATTTTCTTGATGACACCTATAGAAGTCATCCGCGGTGAAAGGGTTAAAAGTCTTGTAAAACATGTTTTTTTCAGTAAGTTTTAGGATTGTATTGTACTTATATAAATTTATTACTTATTATTTACACTCTAAAGGTGGATGACTCAAATATGCGTCATTGAAAAACTATTGTTAAAAGTCGTTTATGCACAACATAATCAACACTTACACGTTTAATTGAATAAGATTTAAAACACGGTTTGTAAATTAGTGATATCTATTATATATTGTTAACTATAATTACAGCTTACAATCAATAGATGTCGCTTAGCAGTTAGGGCTTAATTTTAATAATAGCGCATTCTTAATATTAAAATGTTTAGTTTGCTGCGGGGACCTGAACCGATAGTCTCTAGGATATCAGTTCAACGGCTTAAGGACTACCGGTTATACAAGACAATCTAAATATAAAGTTGTAAAATCGCCATGACGCGCTTTGAATGTCTCTCTGTAAAACATATGACTGAAGAATATAGACAAGGTTATTTTGCTCGTGTAACACCATAGACCAGGGGTCGGCAAACCTTTTTTGTGAAGGACCAGATTGTAAATATTTTAAGTTCAGCGGGCCAGGAAGGAAAATTAAAATGAGCTTTATCATTTCTCTCAAATATTCAAATGTTGTGTAAATATTAAATATAAGCACTGTTTTTGTTTTTAGCTTTAAGTTTAATCTGTTAAGAAATCTCATGATATCTGCAGCAAAGGCTAATTCTCAAATCTATTTAATTTCAGATAATAATAGCTGAGGGCGTGGTTTTTCGTTGAAAAAAATTTTAATCGCTCCTATGATTTAAAAAATCTTAGTCAACCTATACCATGACTGGGCCATTGGACTACTGTATGGTAGAGAAAGTCGAAATATACGGCTTATATTATGATAAAAAAATAGTCACAGAACTGATGACGGTTAAGTTCACGATAGTTAATAAAGTTTACGGTTATTACAATTGTTTTAATAATACACAATAAATTTAAATGTTTTCTATAGTACCTGTTGGTGAATAGTGCATTTTTACAAAAATCATATTTTTTCTAAAAAATCTTATACTTGTTCTGCTTTTAAATTTACCACCATCAGATATTACACATTTTATTCGAAATTCACTTTAAAATGTACTTTGTTAACGTTTTTCAACTTTATTATTAATATTTTCATTTGTAGTAGTTCCATGCAAACTATTCATCAAAACTATTTTTTTTGTCACTTTAACATAGCATTGACTGCTTGAATAAATAATTTAGTGCAAACCAGTAACTTATTTAGTAACTTACTGTTTGCAGAAGCCTTTAAAAATGGATAAATACTGCTACTATTTATACATAACCCTTTACTTATACAAAATATTAACTATTTGGCAAAGGCTACATGTAATATTTTGACTTAGAGAGCCATGCAAAAGCAATGGTGTTAATCGAAAATAATTTAAAACCACTGAATTGAGTTAAAAAAACTGCTATTTAGTTGTCTATTGATGTTACACACAATGTGCTTATCTTTTAGCAACTGTTCTCGCCGAAAAACTGGTAAACGAACAAATCTATTGCAAAAGGCGTTACGTGGGCACTGAAGATGCTGTCAAATTTAAAGTTCATAACGTCACGGTGAAATACAAAGCAATAGGAGCACCTTATAAGGTGATACATAGCTAGCTCCTTAACTCGATTGTTAGATTGTTAGATTTTTTTATATGTCAAATCTATCAATTACTTGCAGGCCGGATTAAAATAAGCAGAGGGCTGGATTTGGCCGTAATTTTCTGACCTCTGGCATAGACAGTGAATATATTAAAAAATATCTAATTTAATTTGGCCTTCTTTTTCGTATCTTAAATATTCCTATCCTAAGTGCACGTAAACGCAGGACAAATACCCCCTGGACATATATCTCCATCAAAACTCCCCTGGACATTAACCCCTCGTACAAATAATCCCCTGTGCAAATAACCCCCTGACAAATAGCCCCCTGAAAATTAACCCCCCGTGTAAATAACCCCCCTGACGATTAATAGAGATAAGTATTTTATATAAGTTGTTATTATCTATAATAAATGGTCATTATTTTAATAAAATAATGTTTAATACGAATAATCAATATCAATACTAATTTATTTCATTCAGCAAAATACAGAATTTTTAAAATATCAATAAAACCAACACACTTACGAAGAAAGTATACGTATTGTATATTTTGTACCGGTGACCGGTGCGAGCAAAATTGTTATAAAGAGTATTAAAAAAAATAAAAAATATTATTAGGCTAGATACATATGTATGTATAATACAGCTAAACTTTGGTAATGGCATCAGTATATGTTTTATTAAGTATAATAGAGCGTCACGAGACGTGTTAAGTAATATCTGTATTATATTTATACGTGGCGGGGATTAATTGTCAGGGGGGCTATTTGCATGATGGGTTAATTGTCAGGGGGTTATTTGCACGGTGGAAAATGTCCAGGGGGGTTATTGTCCAAGGGGTATATTTCCAGGTGGTTAGTGTCCTAGAACCATATTTCTTAATCTACATTTTCCTTTATATATGGACCTTCGCTTTACTTTATTCGGAATCTCATTATCGGCAACTTAGCGTCAAAAGTGTTAAATTTTCTTTTAAAAATCATTGGTTAAATCGTCAAAATGTATCCTTTTGCTTAAAACATATGTGCTGATGTGCATATTGTTTGTGTTTTATTTATTGTAAGGTGCATAACAATTTTTCGTATTAAATATGTTTTAAAACGTTATTATGTTATTATATGTTTTATTTAACTAACAGTATATTTTTTTTTTTTTTATAATACGTTTATTGTAATTTGATTTTCTAAAAAGTGTAAAACTTGTTAATGGGAATGTATTAACTATTTACCAAGAAAAAACAACAATTAAAAAAAACTAAAAACTAAGGTTTTACTAAGAAAAAAAAACAACAAGTAAAAAACTTGTACTCTTTGTAATTTTAATCTTGATTAAATTATATTGTAACCATTATTTTTTTGTATGAACGCAAATTTTTGATCGATGTTATGAGCGCTAAACGCTATAGAACGAGCGCGATGCGCAAGATAATAAGCGCATTGCGCAAGATAATAAACGATAGGTGCAAAAAAATACAATCAGTCCAATATTTTAATTATTTAGAATTCATATGACATCTAGCTATTTACAAATTTCTTAATGGTTATAAACCCCTGCCGCTACAACACTCAGCTGTTTTTTAAATAATTAATTTATTTGTTTTGCCGCGCATTTGATTGCGATGGACGAAAAATCATCTAAAAACATCATTACATTTACCTTCCTATACTATGTATACCTAATACTATGTCTTTTTTTTTTTTTGTGAATAGTAAGTACAATTCTTCGTGAACACATTTTAATAAATTATTCTTTTCTAAGTTTCATGGTTATCGTTTTACAAGTTATTTAAAAAAGTACAATATAAAAAGTTATTTTCCGATTAAAGTATTAAAATTATAATGTATTTTAAATATTTAATTAATTTTTTTTTAACTAAAATACTGACAAACTATCCACCTTTCGCTGTATTAATTTTAATTTGTAAAAAGATTAGTCAAAACATGTTTTATTTCATTTTTACTTCCAAAAATTGAACTTATAAAAAATCTTGAAATTAAATACGAGCTGGCACTACCCCAACCAAAAAAAAAATACGAGTTCAAAGGGTTAACAATCAATGAACAGTTGCTATTAAGCTAAAGCCAATAATTGAGATTTATCTTTGTGAAAATATCAAGAATATTGCCTTGAAGTTGGATATTAACTAATCAACTTTCTCAAAACACCTTCATCGTCTTGAAATGAGTTACATATTTGATGTATGGATACCTCATGATTTATTACACAATACAAGTTAAAGAAACTCAACTGAAATTTCTTTGCTCATTTTGCGCATTTTTTTGAACCTGTCTCTTTTTGATGTTTTCGAGTTTGACTCATTACAAAATATTTAATTATTTACATGATTAAAAAACTATAAAAATCAAAGAAAATAGCTTTGAGGCGACAAATTTTATTTTGAACGGTATTTAAAGGCTCTTTTAAATAGTTATAATAATAAAAAAAATGTTTTTTTTTTAATTTTTTTTAAAATATCTCGTCTAAGTGCGTTATTCATCATGATTCATTATATTGCTTTTTATTTAAATATTTTTTTAACAATGTTATAAAATTTCAAATCTAGGAGTTTAACCTTGTGTTATAGTAATTATTGAAAAAAAAATTAAAATAAAATCCAAATCTTTCTTGCGATTAGAGTTTTCAATTTTTGTACTAGCTTTAGGTACATACATGTTTTTTATTTTGTTAATATTATAATACTGACAGATGAGAAAGACAGATAAATTCTCATGTAAAATTACTAAAACGTTAAATAAAACACACATAAATTCTGACAATTCAAACTGAAAACAATAGAGCAAATATAAAGTAAAAGATTGCTAAGATAATAGATTAAAAAACTCATGACAAAATAGCTCAAGAAATAAGCAAAATAGAACAATAATATTTTCTGGAAATAACGACATAATTTGCAAAGTTAGCCAACATTCAATGTCAATAAAAATCTCTATTAAAAATTAAACACCTAAAATTTGCATTTATTATTTAATAACTTATAACGTATATTTATATTTTTTAAAATACCTTATTAACGGTTTTTTTCCAATACTTCAATCGCGTTTAACAAATCTCTGAAGTTCGCCTTTTGCTTTAAAGTTCTCGACGACGCATAATATATCTATACTAATTGCAATGTGAAAAAGTGTACAAGACTTTTTTATATTATGTATAGATAAAGCTTTTAACAGTTTAGCATGATATAAAAAATACATTATATAAAAAGTCCCCAAATATATGCTACCGAAAAGGTATGAAATGTGTTGTTTCCCATAATAATGTTTGCTTGTTTCTGCGTAAAATCCAAGATTTCTTGAGAAAATTTAGTAATTTATTTTTTTTAAATACGTAATTAATTTTCTATAATAGCTACACAACCATATTAACGAATGCGCATATTGCTTTAGAGGCAGAGGCACATTTTAATTTATATATATCTTAAAGATATCTTAAAATTCCAAACTAATTCTAAATTATTATCAAATTATATATTAACTATTTTGCGCCTATCACGATAGCTTTTGATTAAGCTACTCGGAATATCTATGATAACAGTTTTATATAAACTATCTTGGGTTATCGTTTTATTTATTTTTTTGCTATAGCTTGAAATATATAATACACAACAAACAACCTGTATCTAACAGACCTATTTTTTCATAGTGATAATCTATAATAAATATTTCATTTCTTAGTTAGTTTTGTCTTACTTCTATTACACTTAACCAGCAATCGAAAGCTGTGTCTACAAAGATAAATATCAGCGATACTGAAGCAATAAATCAGACGCGCAGAGCATCTGCGTTCCTAGACTGAAAAAACAAGGTTTTTGTACATATTTTTTACGCGAATAAGAAGCGTAATACGTTCGAAGCGATTTATCATATGCGCGTAAGCACTTCTGTCATATGTCATTGGACGCTATTTTTGTTTTTGTCGGTTTGTTGTATTATTTTTCTTTCGTGCGAACACACACACAATTTTGATAGATGCGGGATTTTCGCGGGACTCCTCCCCGGGACAGATTTCGTATATATGGCTGAGGCTTGATGAATGGTGACGACAAAGGCGGGCGGTTCTGGTTCATATCCCGTCCGAGATATGATCGATGACTGAGCCAAAAACGGGGTGTATTCAACACCCCAGGCTATATATGTAAACCCCCTCTAGACTTGAATGTCGCATGTGAATTATTCGAAAGTTATATGTGCCGCGGCGGTTACGCTGTATAAACCGCCGATGACACGCTTCGGACAAAGGATACGCGAAGTTATATAATACATTTTTGGGTGGTGAAACGACTTTTAGTTATCCAGTGTTAATATAACTACGACCTATATAAGAGGATAGGTCTATAATATTTCAACTTTTTATGGAAACTGTAAAGCTTTACAAAATCATATATTCGTTCATGAAAGTGCAACGATGTTATGAACTTTATGTAAGCTCTATTTTTTCTGAATATAACTGCAATAGTTAATATTTTCCTTCTTGAATTATTTAAACCAGCAACATTGAAAATGGCAGAGATTATGTGTGGTTAGAAAAAAGTCATGACACTAAAATCAGTGACATTGTCTGCAAAATTTGTGAAATAAAGAATTTTTATTTTAAAATAAAATGTAGGGGAACTTCTTGAATAAAATAAAGTAAATTTTAAAGAAAAAAATCGATTAGACCCCAAAGACAGCATTAAAATTTTTCTGACATCAAATTGCCTAAATTTCGTATGAAACATAAAACATTATAATTTTTCTAAAACCTGAAATTAAAATGTTTTTAAAAGAAAAATTATTTATTTTTTAAATAATATGAATATAAATGTATTTTATTTAATTTATTTAATAC
Source organism: Plectrocnemia conspersa (assembly GCF_051122295.1). Lineage (NCBI taxonomy): Eukaryota > Metazoa > Arthropoda > Insecta > Trichoptera > Polycentropodidae > Plectrocnemia > Plectrocnemia conspersa. Next base: position 19,223,527 of record NW_028277167.1, read on the forward strand.
TTTTTATAAATCATTTTCTTTGTCCTCTGCATTAATAAATTAAATATATATTTTTAATTTAAAAACATATGTAATTTTCTTTGGTAAATAAATATATTTTGGAGTATTAGGTAAAAAAGTGTCAACCCCTGGCCTATAAGATATTAAATGCAGAGGTGCTGTGTATGTTTTGACCATATTTTTCTTATAAACATATTGCTGCTAAAACCCAGTCGTTAAGAAATAAACTTGTTTTTATTTGTAGGGGTTTCAGTATATTTAATAATGATTTTTAAAATATTTACTGATCAATAGAAATTTACATTTAATAAATATTTTAACTTACTTGCACTAAGGTAGATAATAAAAAAAATAGTAATTATTTTAGATCCTTTTTAGTATTCCGGTAGTCATTTGGCACATTTGTTTTTTTAATCATAATATTTTATAATATTACATTTATTCGATATGGTATTCTATATTAGTGTACTAAAATTATACCATGAAATAAGGGCATTTCCGAAGTTAAATTCTGGCAGAATTACAGGAATTAAAAAAGTAATCCTCCCAATGTTAAACTCGTTGATTGATTTTTTTTAAATGGTTACACAAATTAATCTGAATAATCTAGTATTAAAATTGAATGAAAATAATAACTGAAAGGTGTAATTTTTTCAATAATATTAAAATACCTAATTTTATTTATTCTCTCACAGTTAAATTTCTACAGCATTCTTACAGATTTTCACGTTTTATTTTCATTTAATATGTTTTTAACTGCTGTGTTATCGTGAAGTATTACTTTTTTAAACTACTAAAGCTTAAAGAAGTATTTTATAAGTGGTCTTATATTGATATATTAAATTTGTATTTTAAAATATTTATATAAAATTAAAATCGTATTTTTTTAAGAAATTTTCATTGTTAATAAATAAAAAATTAAAACTTTTATTTATCGTCAATTTATTATATACCTAATTGTATTTTTTATCACACTTACATTTCAACGTCTATATTATATTTTAGTTAACTTTATTCTCTTTTTGACATCTCATTCATAATTTAGTACATCAATACATTATTGTATAGTCACATGCTTATGTACATTAAAGTGTACATTATGGATTTACCATGTATAACAATATTTATTTTACAATTTCCATGTAGTTATTTAATAAATATAATAAGTAATTAAGTAACCAGTGGCTTTATTTGTATTTATTTATGCCTTGCAAAAGTATATTTTTTAATTAGCAAATTAAATATGTATAAATAAAATTGATAATATAAGTCGCAATTTAATTGTAACCTATTTTATATATCTTCACTATAAATTACATTTAGTCTTCAATTAAAAATGTAATTTGAAATCAATTCATGCTTTAAAACTGTACTGATCATTTTAAGCTCAATTTTAATTCCCAGAAGCACAGCACCAATTATCTTGGTTCTAACCTTAGCCCCAAATAATAGAACCAACTATATGGTGGTTTCCGTCCCGTGTACATCTATTTCTCAGAATCTGAATTGCTCTGTAGTATATATTATAATTAACTACAATAATTTTGCTTGTCGGTAATATAATAACATGTGAAAATATAGGCTCATTTTATTTGTAATAATTTGTATAGATTTTCTCTTTAATTAATTGTTTTTAGTAATTTTATTGCTGGGAAAAGTTAAATTAATTGAGTGGCAAAGTGTTTAAATTTATTTTTAATTGCATATTTATAAACTGTTAAGATTAATTGGTCTACTAAATACATTTTAATTTATTTAAAGCTTTTTTTCTACATATTATATTGTTTGAATATGTATTTTTCATAAATGTATATTCATACAAAGTACTACAATATTATCAATTATTTTATTTCGGTAATTTTAAACTTGGTTTATTTACTATCTCATATACAGAAGCTTCTAACACATTTACCATCATACAAACATCGTAATTTATAATTTAATATCCATAATGTATAAGCCGAGTATTTATGCTTCATACTAAAATATTAAATGATCCCAAGTAATTAAATTATCCTTCAAGCGTCACGGACTAGTAAATGCCAACGAGCAACCTGTTGGTTGTCTTACTTGCTTTGTGCCTTAACGTAATCAATTAAGATCAACCAATTAATAGCTTTTAAACGTGTCATAATTTTCAATCAAATTTTGTTCGGCAGTTACCTTACATTTTTAAATCCAATACAAAATAAAAGCCGAGAAAAAAATCGGAAGAAACATTTCGCCGCCGCAAAGATTGAAGATAGTCTCATTATGAAATATAGCCGAAGCAGCTGTCAAAACTGACAAAACGCATTGAAATATTGGTTTTTCGCATTTGGGGATATTATGGTAAAAATAAGAAAAGTTTTATTGATGTTGTTCAAAGGAATTTATGATCCAATTTCACGTGTGAAATCGATCTGGTTATATAATATAACAAGTGCGAATGGTGTGTATAAATTGGTTATTGTAATATTGAGTTCGTGTAACATTAAACCATTTTATTATTATAATGTCTGAAGTCGAACCAAATTTAACAACTTTAAATAAATAAAATGTGTTAAGATTAAGTTAACTTTCTCCACTAAACTTTGCTAGATAATAAATATTATTACTTACTTGAACACAAAATCTTGGAATACAGAAATAATTAAATATATCTGTTTTCATTATAATTAAAATATTAATGAATAAAAAGTATATATTTAAATATATTTTGGAAAATCTTTACTTGGCAGCTATATTCATGAAGACATGAATATAAAATTATATAGGAAACTTTCGTGGAAAATTTCTAAGATGTCTTTTAAGTGCTTTTTAATTACCTTAAATCTTGATTTATTAGAAAATATTCATTACATTTTTCGTAATATAAATTAATAAATTTAATCTTTACAAATAATACACAAAATAATAACTTATTTGATATTAAAAGCTGCAATTAGTATGTCATATATAATAACACTGAAAGCATTGATATTTTACATACAGGCTTGGCAATAATAGTGAGGCACCCCATATGTTTTATATCGTAAAAATATAAATAAAAAACCTATCAAGGATGTTTAACGTATTAATTTAGAGCTTATTTTTAATATTTAGTAGGCCCACCCTTAGCTTTAAAAACAGCTGCAACCCTTTTTGGCATATTGTCGACTAATGACTTGCAGGTAAACGGAGACAATTTTTTCCAACCCATCTGCAATTTTTCTCGCAGCACAATTTTGGATCTCCAGCCATCGGCACGAATTTTCCGTAACTGAAAATTCGTGATATAAGTGTAAATCGTGACGAATCCCGAGATTCAAATGTTCTTAATTTATTCTTATATTAGAATGTATTTAGAAGACCACACACGCAAAACTGCCACTAATACTATCCCTGGTTTTCTAAATCGAAATATTAAAATATTCATATTTCACCCATTTAATATAATCTTATATATTTGTAAGTATGTGCATAGATTACGCGAGTATACGTTCAAATGTAAATGTAATTAATACTTTAACATTATCGGAAAGCGATAAATTGGAAATACGCAGTTTTCGATTGGGCCGTTCGTCTTTACCCGTACTTTATCTAGTGCTTTCGCGTTATCTATTTAGACCGCAAAATCCAGTGAATCGTAAAAATGGGTCACATATCAAAAGGGCTGTAAAACCTCTGTCGTAAATGATGTGGAACAACAACATCGCCAAGATGTATAGAGATTAGCCGAGCAGCGACAGTAAAACGGTAGTTTCACAATCAAAGGACGTATCTTAATGTTCCGGAATCATTATGTATGTATGTAAAGGAATGCTCGTTATTATTATTATTTTAATCAAAAGTAAAACACAACAAAACCCCAAAAGCTGAGATGATAGGATGGCTTCGAAACTTTATGGAGCCCTGTCTTAAAAATTGCCACAAAGTGCCCTCTAGAGAGTAATAAAACTTAAGAAAACTCATGTCTATGGTAGTTCTACAAATTTATAACACAGTAAGCTTTTCGATTGTCAAATGAAAAAATTAGAACATATAATAAAAAAAGTAAAAAAATGGTAAATAAGTTTAATCATGTTTTTAAATTAAATTAATAGAAACAAAACTTAAAAATATTTTTCTATAAAAATAAATCATGATTCAGTCAAAGACGCAAAATAAGTAAAAATATTTCATTTTTTTGGATATTTTAACTTGCAAGATTTTTTATTTAACATTATATTTTCACAAAATATAATTAAAACTATCGACAAATCTAAAATATTATTAAATTTCTATATTTGTATTATAACAAAATTGGACAAATACCGTACAATAATAGCACCTTTATTCGGAATCAAGATTTTTTTTGTAATTTATGATCTACCTCAGACAATTATAAATGTTAAAATTTGTAATAATGAAGGTTTGGTTACCTTACAGTAAATCTAAAAGTATTTACTAAAGTAAAATATAAACTTTTAAATGTATTATATTATAATTGAATTGTAATAGTTAAATTTTTGTTTTAATATTTAGTATATATTTACTAATTATTAAAAATATTAATATATTAACATAGAAACCTAAAAGTTAAAAATATATTTACATATTTACGCACTTGTGCATTTCGTTGGTTTCATTTACATTTTATTTTTTCGGAAGATAAATATTCTTGGTAATATACATTTATGTATATGTGTTATTTTATGCACATAACATATATTTTCCTCCGCAAATTTTACGGTGTTTATGTATGTTAAATTGCGTGAGAATGTAGAAGGCATTAAATTGGATAGTAAATCAATGGGATAACATCCACTAGGCCAAGGGTTCAATTGCCGAAATAGCCTTTTAGAAATAAAACCAAAAGATATATATCGGCCATAACAAAAACGAAAATATTACAATTTATGATTACGTTATTAATAAATCACCTCCTTTACGGTATATCAATAGAATTTATTGGCGAATTTTCCCATATCGCCGATATTGCCACAGGATGCGATCGTTTGGACGCAAAAACAAATAAAATATTCAAAGTCTTACTTAAAAATACATATGTCTGACTCGTGAATATTTCAACACTAGAGCCCAATGTTAAATCCTTTAATATTTGTAAACCTTCCGCAGAATTTTGCGACCCGAATTCTCGACGTTCTGAATTTTGTAAATTATGCATAAAACTCGATTTTACCTCTATTATGCTAGTATTTTAATACGAAATTTAGTGAAATAGCTTTATTCGGCAATAAACATATTTTATTTTATTTATAGATCATAAAGAAATTTTAGGTCGAAATATGTTTTAATGTTTATTGTATTCAAGTTTTTGAATCAACGTACCAATAAACGTTAGTTTGATAAAATGTATACACACGATTTATAAATCCAAAAAGGTACAGATGATTCTAAGCATTATTAAAGAATAAATATTTTTCGGTATTTCGGTTATTTATAATAATTGTGATGGAAATAAAATATATCGATGTTATATTGTCTTGAATTTTTCTTTAATCTAAAATGCTATTTTAGTAGGAAGTTTAAGTTAAAAACTAAAAAATCAGAAATAAATGTTATTTTTTTTTGTACGGCAGCCTTCTAGCTTAAATAGTTTTGTGGAAAAGGAGGAGATCAACGACCCTACTCTCCTTCGATTCCTTGACCCAATCTTAATGATTTGAATCTGACTTAAATATATTATTAGCTTGTTGAGCCGCTGAGGTGCAAGTTTTTGCGTAAATCCGGCAGCAATGGAATTTGTAGTTTCCCTACTAATATTTATTAAAAAGTTGACATTTTTGCTGCTAATGCAAAGGACAGAAAATCAAATATTTTTTATTATGTTTTTATCGAACCTTGTGCAAATAATTTCAATCATAATTTATCACTAGTGAACATTGTATATATTATAGCAAGACCTAAAACAAAACTTTTCAAATAATTTTAAATTGCATTATCAATATGTTTATGTTTATATTTGGTTTAAATTTATTGTGTTTTATTATCTTCGAGTAAAAAACTTATAAGCAAATAACTTAAAAGAAGCGTAGGATTCGTTTCCGTTTTACAAACAAATTAAGTAACATAAAATATATTACATCGACTTCAACGCAAAAAGTAGAGACAGAAACAAGACGAGTTTGCTATAATAAAAAATATATATTGCTATCACATGTATGATTTTTAAAGCTCAGTTAAAAATAGTCATTTTCGTAGGCTTTGCAAAGTTACTTAAGTATCTTTTTATAACATTTTGACAATAAAAAATAGGTACAAACCTAATATATTTTTTTTCCAAATTTAAACCTAAACTTATACACATTCCTTGTTTTTTTACCTCGCGTATTTTAAAAAAAATTGAATGAAGTTTTTAAAATATTCATTAATAAAATATATTTTTATTTATTGCTTGTTTTTAATTTTATATTGTAATAATCTATTTGTTAAATCCATAAAACATATTATATATATATATATATATATATATATATATATATATATATATATATATATATATATATATATATATATATATATATATATATATATATATATATATATATATATATATATATATATATATATATATATATATATATATATATATATATATATATATATATATATATATATATATATATATATATATATATATATATATATATATATATATATATAAATTACATGAATTGTAACTAAAATTGTTGTCCTTTGAGCATAATGATGTGTTTCTTTATTTCATCATAGAAACCCATATTTTTTTATTTATTTATTTTTCAAGCCCTAGGGATATAACCAACATGTTCCTGGTCCTATTTTCTTATATCTAGCTAATCTTAAATGATCTTTATTTAAAGTATTAAAATCACATCTGTCTCTCAATAAATACAATGAAATACCACGGTAACAAATTATTTTCTTACTAATTTCCTTAATTTATTAAAATCTTAACATTTCGATTATTCATGCACACTTTTTTAATTATATATTATAAGTAAATATATTTTTATATAATATTACTCTCATCGCCTTACAAACTTTTGTAATATTATGTTATCTGCTTCATTGAACAAATGTAATATCGTTACACAATAGTTCAACTAATATCCTACCAATTCTTTTATCTATACTTATTTATTAATTTTAGACCAGTGATCAAGTAAACTGGGTATATCACTTGATGTATTATATATTTTTTAAATAATTTCTAAAATAATTACAACATAAAAAACTTATAAATATTAAAAAAAAAATTTAGACTGTTATCTTACTATATAGTATTACTGATTTGATTTACCTCTTGGAAATGCATTGGACTAACGCCTTAACATTAAATTTTTAACAAAAAACATTTCTTAAGTCATAAATTGATTATTTTAATTATGAGATATGTTTATTAACATTTTTACAAATACTATAAAGTATTGCTCATGAACAGATATATTTTACATTTTTTTTTTGTTATTTTTATTCTTATTATGTTGTAAATATCAAATATCTAAAATAAAACAGTTTTAAACGTTTTTTAAGAACATCTTTTTATTTAAAATATACTTAATATAATTTCAGTGTTTTATTATATATTTTCTAAATAATAACTAAACCAAATTAAATCTGTATTATTTATACAAATATTTGTTAATTTTTTACACATACACATGTTTTCAAATTTGTTGTTTAATGTTAATGTAAAAGTTATTTTGAAATTCAGTACAAAAACTGTGATTACTATTTTAAAATCTCAAATATTTCACTATCGCTTATACAGAACTTCAAAAATAAATATCTTATGATTTTTAATAAAAATTATGCTTATATATATACACATATATTTTACCATTTTTTATACATAATAATGTGTGCCTAAATTAATTATGATTACTTTTTTAGTAATAATTTTTTAGATTCATTAACCAAAAATATTTCTATCTTATATAAATTTACTCTTTATTAAAAATGAAATGTACTCTTCAGTTAAAATTTGTTTTTTGTTCCTTTGAGCTTTATTTTTATCAACTGAATTTTTACAAATTAAAAGAGTTTAATTTCATGTCGATAAGGTTTATTCGTAAGGTTTTTGAAAAATCTTGGTTGAAAATTTTTTATAGTATTTAGTATACAATGAATATTTACTTTCATTTATATTTTAAGTATTTTTATTTCTTCAAACATATAATATATTGTTTATGCGCTATAGAAGCCTATTATTATTATTGAATTTTTAATACCTAACATGTACGACTTAACTAGATTTTAATTCAATCGTGAGATTAGGAAAATCTATCGGAATTATAATTACATAATAATCACTAATTTCGATCTCCCAGTTACGTTAGAAGTTGATAAGCACTAAGGTTTATATGAGATGTCTTTTAGGTCAATAGTCGGCGTCTCTCGTGCTAGTAAGTTTATATATTAACGATTTTAAAAATCAACTAATATTTACACATTTCGCATCAAACTGCAATCTTAATATAATTATTAATTATGATAGTGTATGAAAAGTATGAATTTTAAAATAATAAAAATCAAATCTGACACCCTTTTAAAACTAATTTATTATTTTTAATAATAAAATTACATTACCGAAGTTAGCTAAAATAATTTTAGAAGTTTAGCAATTCATTTTTTAAATAAATACTTCTCATTTTAAAATATGTTTCAATTGTAATGGTATGCATGTATTGTTATTCATATTATTATTAATAACTATTATGCTTCAAATATCTATATATTTTGTCACAGATATAATAATTTATTAATGATTCATATTTATATTGAAGTATCTGTTCATATTAATATGATATAGAGCTGTGTTTGTGAATATAATTGGATGTAAACAAGGTGATTGTATACAAATGGATCGTTACCAGCGTCTTAAGTGACATGGATATAATATTATTACACATTGTGCCATTCCAATTTGAATAGAATTGACACTAGATATGTGTACGTTAAAAATATTATATGTAATACAATACACACAAAACCTTTTTATTAAATGGAATGATGTATTAAAAGCTAAATTTGATTCAACAATCATAACGTTATGTTTACGATCTTGTAAATATATAAATAATTAATTGAAAATCCAGCAATATATAAAATGATATAATATTAGAAAAATATAAAATAAGAACAGTAGAAAGCTAAAAATAATAAGGCACATGTATAAATATATAACTCACTTTTCAGTGTGTATCTCTGTTATGTTCACTACTTGAAACACCTTCACTGATTTTCTTATAAATTATTCTAAAAAAACAATATATCACATACAAATGTATTGAACGAGATGAGCCCTTTGTAACACCGGGAACATTCCGTAATTATAATCATTTTAGTTCTGCAGCCTTTGTGTCATGAATTAGGGTTTCGTTCATTACAAGTAGAACTTCTACATAAAGAAGCCAATCTAAGCAATGAATTGTACACGGGATAACCTCAACAAGATAATTGTTGTTTTTATATACTGCATAAAATATCTAGTTAATGTCCGTGACTAGTTCAGTTTCTCAAAATTTCTTCGTTTATTTTTTACTACAAGGGATATAATATAGGTGCTCAAATATATTATCAGACTTTTTATCAACATAAGTACCATGGACTTTGATGCATTTGGAAACGAGTTGCTTGTCTATATCGTTATAAAAAATGTCGTGTTGCTATCTCTTTTGGTAGTCATTAATTATAAAATTAGTCGATTAGTAAACGCTTAGCAAAACTATTTTTTTCTTGATTTTTTAGAATGAGTTCGTCAGTTATAAAAAAATATTTCTTACTATTTTTTTATGATAATATTTACTGCTTTAAATTTAAAACGCAGTTTCGACTCATTTTGCCTGTCTATAAATTAATTTTCATAAACAAAAACAATCGCAAATTATTCCAGCAACCGTTTAGTTTTATGCTTCTAAGAAAACGGATCACATTATGAAAAGCACAATTTTGATATACATATAAAATTAGAGGCCTGGTTATGTCACGCAGACCTTTACATAATTTACAGTAAAATAAGTTGTTCCTATCTACTAATCTTGTATCATTACTTTGAACATAAATAATAAAACTAATTAACAGCTTCTAAATTACTATCATATTAGGTTTTTAGAAGTGAATCATTCCTAAGTAAATAAGTTAACAGCATTTTATTTGTAATATTTAAAATCTGAGTTCTTGTTAATTTTAATAATGTATCTATATCGAGCAAAATAAACAAGTAATAAATTTAAACGACGGAAACAATTTTATTATTATTTACATTCACCTTCGCGTAAAATTCGTATTTCTTGGGATTATTCCCAATTAACGAAATACAATACTTGTTCGCTTCTTACACGGAAAGATAAGCTGATTTTGCGACAAGAAAGAAACACGACGAGAAAAACATATTTTCCTAAAAAAAAGAGATACAACGAAGCTTCCAATAATAATTAAGCTAATACATATTGAAATACGAATTGGTGAGAAAATTTCTTCGCTTCAGCAAAATATAATATTTAATTGAACATTGGAAGGCGCATCTATCGCTCTAATGAGATTATTTTTTTTCTTAAATAATTTGTCAAGGGAGATGTCATTAGTGTCCCTCTCATTAATGTCCCTCTTATTCCCTAATAAATTTGTACCCTTGTCGAGAGGACTGATTTGCATACAGCCTTCACGGAGACGAGACGCAGAATCCCGCAGGGGATGAGGGGAAAACGTCCATGGGATATTGTTTCGAAACAAAAGAAAATTCCAAATTCCCGATGAATAAAGGTGGGTACGCGCAGGAGATCCTCAGAATAATAATGTCTGAATTTTTTATATATATTTTGATTGACCAAATTTTTATTGCCGTCTGTGATAGAAATCCCTAATGTGGGGCCGCTCATCTGACGCAGCGATTTTTGGGTTGCCGTCCATAAAGATATACGAATTTTCGAGAGTTTATTGTTTGAAAAAATATAATGGTTTGGCAATAATATTATTAGGGAATATAAACATTAAGCCGATTTGTAGTGATTTATAGTAGTGTATATATATAATAAGAATTTATTAAATAATAAAAATCTTACTATTTTTTTTAAACAAAAATCAAATTTGATCAGAGGATTATTATAAATTAATCTTATTACTTTGTATATATAAAATGTGTATATTGAAAGACTAAATTATTATAAATATATGCTTCTTAGTCTATGAAAAAAAATATAAAACTTTATATGATATATAGGCATATGAGAGTTTAATGAAAGAAATGAACATTTGTTGTTCTTCTTTTGATATTTTATATGCACACCGAAAGGGTTAAATATAATAACTAAAGAATGTGAAATTGTTGCGTGTGTAATTTTTCGCTTGTGTAGTTCTTTCCATGTGTAACGCGTAATTTTTTCTTTCTGTATTTTTTTCCATTCTTATTACATCCTTCTTTAACGTTTGATTTTTTTTGTGAACGACACTAAATGTTAGTAAGTTGTTAAAATTGGATTTGGATAGTTACAAAACATAATTAAATAATAATGTTATAATGTTATAAGTGAATCTCAAAATAAAAAAATTATACTTTCACTTTCCGATTATTTATCATAGATTAAAAAAAATATTGCTAATGTATAATACATAAACTAAAATAATTTTAAGAATAAGATTTTTTTACTGCTTTAGTAAATAAAGATTTTTCTCGGAACATGTATCCCATCGGCAATTTAACGTGCGACTAATGCGCTAAAAATGTCAATAAACGTTTATTGACTTATGACACTTAATAAATAACTGTGATCTTTAATTCTGGAACTTCTAAAATTAGTGCAATTGAGTCAGCAAATAACCAATATAAATATTGGTTATTTGCTGACTCAAATAATAAAGCCAGATTGAACCTTTTACTTGGGGTGAAATGATTGATTCAGACCCAAACATTTTATATATTGTACAATATATTTTATAATTCCAGGTGCGAGCGCGGCTAGCTGGGACCCTTTCCAGCAGCCATATTTTGACAACTCCACAAAAAGAGAGGTGACAGCGGCCGTTGGCCAAACTGCCTATCTTCACTGTAGAGTACGAAACCTTGCTGACAGGGCAGTAAGTACAAACATTATTTTTTTTACGCACAACCTTCTCAAACACATACAACAACGCAGAAAAAACATATATGTTTTAGACATTTTTTTTAAAATTGAATAGACACAAAAACAGTATTTTTATCAAGCAGATTATATTCATCTAAAGAGGAACTAACTGGTACGCAAAAACATCTCATTATTATTCGCAATGCCGAATGAAATTGTCTCAATCGTCATATTTTGCTAAATAAATAATGTGTTTATTTTAAATTGATAAAAATGTTTTTTTATCTGAAGTCCCTTTATAAAATATGGATATAAAAAATAAAGAGATATTCTATAATTTCTCAAAGCTAAAGCATATATACTGACATATGGTACGAAAATATTATGTATCCGCTATATTATAATAATATATGTAATATGTATACAATTAAATTTCATTTGTATATCTAAGATAAATAAATAATTTCTTTAGGTAAGGCTGAATTTACTATTCACATGAAAATGTTACCTTTTTTTACAATAGATAGGTCTAATAAAATACAGCATTGTATATTAATATATCGTTTTAGCAACTCAAGGAAGTAATGGTTATTTAAAAGTTTTCTTATAAATTTTATTTAATTTCAAAATAAATATAATGATTTGATAGATTTATATATTGACATCTAATAGTAAGGAGACGACTGATCTAAATTTTAAATATATATTTATGAGTCTGATGTTTGTTTGTTTTTTCGTTAACCAAACCTATCTTAATAATTTTGCAACAAAGTACAGATTTTAATTTATACATTCCATTATAATTGTGACAAGAATGTGCAAATATTTTGACAGTATTATTTTTTAAATAATCTGTAAAAAGCTTTTTAATTAATTCTTGGAATATAATAAACATATTTATATTAGTTTGAACTCTACTCATATATATTTTAAGGTATTTATTTTATTTTATACAAGTTATTGTATTTATGTACTTACTATAAATATTGTGTACCAGCTGAACTTAACCGATTGTGATAAGCTATCGCATAACGAAAACGTCAAGAGAAAAATTGCATTATGGCGGTCGCGATAAGGGGGCGTCGTTGAATAAATTAAAAATATCGCCGCCATTACGGTGTAATTATAATTTTAAATCATTTCTGACCTCGGCGACGGCGTTACCAAATTTTATTTGAGATACGACAAGTAATTTAATATGCAGGGTGTAATAAAGAACCGGAATATTTGTCAAGGGTCCAAGGCAGAAAATTAAATTATGCTCGTAATACCGCGATTAAGAAAAAGGTCAGCGAAAAAAATGTTTTGCCTCTGCTCGGAAGAGTTTGTCTTTATTTTTTTTACTTCTTTGTGAAATTTGCCGGAAAATCATGGTAATTTTTTAGCGAACATTTTAGATGACATCTTAATGCGTGGAGTATCTTAGATAAAACGGATTTTATTCATATATAAAAAAGCAATAATTAAAAAATCTCTTAAAATTGTTTTCTAGTAAGCTTTTGTCATGCTAATAAAATATCTATAAATTTTAAAGCCATAAAAAAACTACATAATAATTATTTTCTGGCAAAGACTCACACGAATCTTAACACGATCAAATCTGGATAACTTCGCTATTTTAATCTTCCACATTCATAATTAATTATATTCCATATTAAATAAGAGGGTTACGCCGTAATCCTCGAAGCCCTTTAGGCCTTACTTAAAGGCTTAAGTTGCCGCCGCAACCTCCTTCGAGTGTATTCACGTCCTCGATCGAATGCGCGATAACAATATTATAATTTTAATATTACCTTTATTTTATTTCATATAAATACATATATTATTACTACGCATAGCCCCTAAGGTACTTTCGCTCATGAAATCGTCATGACATTCCCTCATCACCTAATCTGTGAACACCTGACATGGAATATATTTCTTGTAATCCCCTCGAATCCCTAGCCGCGTACCTTTTTTAAACATCTTGAGATTTTATTTTACATCATGTAAGAGAAGAGTTGGATAATAATAAATGGTAAATAAAAATTTATAGTGAGAACTATAATAGTCAACTTAAATGATTTAAATATATATTAGGTAATACCTTTTGATTTTTTTATAGCTATAAATATTATTTTGTGAAATAATTAAATATTCATGATACTAAATATTTTGTTTAAAGACAAACCTACATAAAATAAATATTAGCAAGATGTGTTATTAAATTTATTAATATATTCAATAAAAATTGTTTGTTATTAAGCAAAAATCTGTTTAGCCTATATTCACAATTTGTATATTTCACCAAATAATTATAAAATTTACTTTACAAAAATATTTATTTTCATTAAAATAATTTTATAGTACGTAGCATTAATTTTTTTTGCAATTTTATATCAGCTCGATAACTTGGTCGTTGTGGTTTATATTATAAACCATGTGCTATAAAATAAAAACAATCGGTGTCAGTTGTTGATAAAATAGATTTTAAATGGAACTTAAGTTATTTTTTGATTGATTATTACATAAACTGCTAGATAAATGTGAAAAAATTATTTCATTGCAGTCTATTATATTTTGTTAATAGTCTTCATATCAGTTTGGAAAAGTTTGGAAAAGTTCATTTAGTCTATATAACATTTAAAAGTATGTATAACTGATTCGATACCTTTATTATCTTTTTTCTGTGAATTAACTGTTTTTTTAATTCAATAAGAATAAGATTTCTTCTTTTGCTTTTATTTAATTATAGTTATTATTGCAGGATAAACGTATAATCTTTGTACAAATCTATTAGGTAAATATTATAGTGAATACATATTACCAATGAAGTTATATTTTCACTGACGTTTTAGTGAAATCATATTTTAATACATTTTTAATGATTGACATTTATGTTAATAAAATTTAAAAATATGACAGAGATAGGAATGACATATCTTAAGAAAAAAAATTTAATCAATAAAATTAAATTAAATATTTATTAATATTTTTTTTGTTTCATTAAAGAAACGACACTTACTTTGCGATTACGTAGTAAATCATATGTTGCTCTAAACTGTCATTGTAACTAAATTTAACAGTTGCGAAACATGTATATTCTGCTCAAACCCAAACCTAACCTAAGCTAATTAACTTAACTTTACCTAATGAATAGTTTTAGATTTTTATTAGGTTAATTCGTTTTGATAAGGTTTGGGTTTGGCTTTATTTATTTTTTACATCGTAGTATTTTGTCCAAAAATACGACGGCACATTTTTCTTAATCTCTGATCATGTGGAAATATGCGTACCAGGCAATCCGTTTGTGAACAAATATAGCTTTACTGAAACTGGGCAGTGAAATCGTAAATCAATTATTTGATACATTTTAACCGGCCGAGTTAGGCAAATTATATTAGTGAAAACATAATATAAATTTACTGGTAATGTGCATTTTCTGTAATTGTGCAAAAAATATTTTTAATTTTGCTTTCAGTAAGAATCAAAGAAGCAACAAAAATATTTTCTTTTGAGAATGGAGCTAATGAGTGAATTTCAACAAAATATTAAGCTCATCTTGACATTGCCTTTATATATCCCTCTGATTTTTTTTTAACATTGCTATAAATATCCGTAAATTTTTGTTAGTCAATATATTATATTGTAATAAAGAAATACTTTTTTTTACTAGTAATAAAACTACATTGTATCAAATCAATCTTTAAGAAATATTTTTTTAGTTAATATTTAAAATATTAAATATTTTTTTATATATATTTATTTGCTTTGCAGCATCCTGTATAACAATCAATTTAGCCGCAGAGATGTTTGGATAGTCCTTCTTTCGTGTGATCAACGGGTTTCCGCTGCTTATCGGGACCAAAGGGAATCGGGGCGAGTTTTTATCGGTGCACCGGAATAAAGGTTTTACTGTGTTCGAGTGCGGACCCTTTGCACGGGGTCGGACCTTTGTAACAAATTGGACCCGACGTCGTTCGTTTTCGATACACTTTCGCCCGCAATCGACGATGTTGATCAAAAACAATGTTAGGATTTGCCGCGCAATCAGCGGTCGGATTTACGTTTCGTGGAATCCCTTGATCACACTCACACAATATCCCTTAACAAAAGGGTATTAGTGTACAAGGGCGTTAACCTAGAACATGTTCGCGTGTTGTACGTGCGTCACCTTTGATATTCGCTCATACATGTGATCACAGCAAAAACTGATCAAATTGATCAAAGGGCCGTGCTTCAGATTTCTTGATACGTGCGAGTGTGTACGTTACGTGAATTCGCGATGCGGTTTACGGATCCAATTTACGTGGTTGCTTTTAAGCGGTGATGATCCGTATGTGTAGGAGTTTTATACAAATTAGATGCGGGTACAGTATAATTCGAGTTACGACGAATAATACAAGATGGTTCATAAGTTACTGTACCTGTAACAAATTATTTTTTAATTGAGATAAACAACTGCAGTTTCGGATTTGGAAGCCGAGTGATGAGACTTTATAACACTGGTAGATCAGTTTGATATATGTTTATTAAATTCGTATTTTACAACTTATTTCTACGAATATATGTATGTAATTTAGGTATCAGTATCGGGTCCAGGTTGATTTTTAGCATTTAAAATCGCCTTATAAATTTAGAGGAAGTATCCACAATTATTCTTTAATTTTTTCTATCTGCTGTCTATTCTTCAGTTAATCACTTGTAAATATGTATTTTTAAAATAATGCTTTAGAGCTTATACGTAAATATATAAAATTCTATAAGATAATTAAATCATGTCACCCAAAACTTAATATTTATGGTCATCGATATGATAAAATAAAAATATTACAATATGGTATTTATATATCACAATTTACAATATATACCTAAGTATATAGCTAAAATCATTATATTGCGATTGTATGAAATTGATTGTAATAAAATTATAATATTTAAAGCAAAATTTAATTAAAATTCACGATGGTATACAAACATATGTATCTAAACATTAAATAATGATTTTATACATATAGAAGCAAACCTAACGAAGGAAAATATTAAAACGTAATTAATTTCACAGAGAGCAGCTGAGCCAGATGAGATTGCCTCCTCCTCGATAGATAAATGAACATCCTTAGAGTTTGAAATAATTTTAGACAACTTCATTTTACGTCACTATCTTCTCTTATATATTATATAACCACACAAATTATTCTTGAAACTTTTACCATGGCTCTTGCTCTACAAATAAACTTACAAATAATAACTGAACCAAAATGAAATGTTTTATTCATATTGTTAATTACTAAACATGATTAATTTATATTGCTTATTACTAAAAAATGTTTTTTAAAAAGTGCAGGGATAAAAATGAAATACACTATTAACCAAAGAATTTCTCTGAAAGAATAAAAATATAATACTATTTTAGCTATTTTTTAATATCTTGTATGTTGATAAGACACTTTCTTTAGAACTACATTATATTTACCGAAACATATGTCTGTATAACTTTGATGGCTATTTTAAACTTATAGTTTTTATTGATTGTCGATCATAAGCACTTTTGTGATTTTAATTTTTTTTATACTCGCATGTCAACTACCAAAATATAATAGGCAAAAAGTGTCAGTTGTAAATTTACCGACTTATTTTATCATTATTTTCATCATAGATATTTTAGACATGTGTAAAAATAAACTATTTTTGTTTTAAAAACTTTGGTACTTTTACTTGAAATTCAACTATTAATCATAAACACAATATTTTATTTATTATAATAAATCTTCACATATATAAGAAATTGTGTACAGTAGAAGAAATTTAGAATGTTATTTATAAAAAAAGTGGTTTCATATATCTACGTAATATTTTATGGAACAAAATGAATTTTCTACGTCATTTCATTTGAGGCAATATATAAACTTCGTTATGGATAACTAACGAAGCAATTTGCTATTTCATTCGCCGGCTTCAATCAGAACTCGAATCTATCGAAGTCCGGTGACTATATTGAAAATTCAGACTAGCAGACGGTAACTTCCGGTTAATTCGTTTGACCAGCCTCCAGCTCCTCTCCACGAGCTTCCGTTTTTTCCCCCATATCGAAATGCGAACGCCGTAAATTGGATCTCAGTTTCGCTGCGCAATCTCATCGCCGTTTTCTTCAGACAAATTGTAAACACGACATCAGGCCCCAGAATGGTGTCATTGGCGAATAGCGAATATTGAAAACGTGATACTTTCCGCTGTATTAAGTGTAACCAGTGCCTATTAATTTTTTCAAAGCCTAAACGCTCTTCGATATTACCCAATCCATTGCTTTCACAAATTTTAATAAAATCGCTGATGGTCGATTTCTTATAAAGTTTGCGGAAAAAACTGTGTCTTTACTTGGGATAAATTGGCTATTTTTGCACATTTCTAATGCGCAATATGAAAGCGTAAGCCAAATATAATCCGTGCGAAAAAAAATGAAGCGGGATTTGCGGAAAACGTCGCGAAAGTGTGAACTTTGACCTTTTATGCTAAGCTAAAAATAAAAAAGGGGAAAAATGGCTGTTTCAAAATAATAAATTTTGATTTTGACGTTCAAATCATTATTAAGTATTACGATTAATTTATATATAAAGAATTAAAAGATTATAAATAATAATTAAATATTTCTACATTATATTTAACACAATATTAAATTATAAATAATAAGTTAGAAAGAGATTTGCCATATATACATAGAAGTCCTGTTTAAGAGTATTCTTAAAGTTGGATCTTGTTATTCTAAAATTACTTTCCATATCCGGATATTTTTTAGATATTTAAGGTTACACTAATTAATGCTTTATAGCTTAAAGTATAAAGTTCACAACATCAGATCAAAAATATTTCAACAACTGATAAGAAGTAACAAAGATTTATATAGGAATCAATGATGCTTCAAATGTTTTGCATAGATGACAGACATTTTTTTATATTAAAAGTGCCAGCAAATTAAATATTACAATAAACAAATCCCTTGATAATTTACAAATTTTGTATCCTCCATTCTTGGAACATCGTAAAAAAGGCAAGTAATATAAAAATGATATTATAGCACGAAGTATATAAGAGGTAATTAATTATTTTTAGCACCACAATTTATTATTAAATAATTGGATAAAATATTAATATTTTACACAGGTAATAGGTAGAAAAAATAATACCTTAATACTGCTACTGCAATTTAATAAATATAGGTATTTCGTGAACATAAGTAAAAGCACTATTTGTTAATTATTCATAAAATCAATATTTAGTAATATTATATGATCTTCTAAACAATTTCATCTCAGAAAAGAATTGTTTTTACTTGCCATTTATTTAGCGATTAAATAGTATTTATTTAAATATTTAAATAAAAAAACCTTACAACCTTATTTTTAGTATTTTTAAGTAATGTAAACTAATTTAAAATCCCTTCAAACATATACATTATTGTAATCCTTCATTTATTCTACACAAATTTAAAATATATAATTATTATAAAATGTGACACTCCCATGAAAACTTTCGATTGCATATTAACATGCATTACATTTTTGTTTGTTACCCTCACTGAGAAGAAAAACAAGTTAGGTTAGTAGGCCAAGGTTTGACGAACGCTGAAACAAAATAACATAATGTATCATCATATCCATTTTCTAAATTAGAAAATCCGACATAATCCTAATAAGAATTTGCTTATTTCTCCAAAGACACATTCTGGCTGTATATATATACGTATAACATATAAGATTGTACGTATCCTGGACAAAGCAGTAACAAGTCATAGCTGGAAATTCCATTTGGCCTCCGCTTATGTTCCCGTTCTGCGTACTTCCGTTTCCGCTTACGATCCGCAATAATTGCGAGTTACGAATCGCAAGACGCCATTTCTCGTTTCGTTCTCGCTGATTTACGGTTCAATATATAACTACGTTTTTTTCCTTGTGTGGCAGGAGAACCGATTCTTTCTTTCCGTTTTTTTATTCAGTCAGCAACATACACCTATGGGGGTCGTAAAGAATACGTGCTATTCATCCACTATTATTAAAACGTACTATTATACTACAATGGAATACCGTAATTATTAAATTGGATTATTTTTTACAGCGAATCAAATAAAAAGCTTAATTTATTTCTTAAAGATGGTATAGGTAATATCGCTGTTTTATGTAGTATTTATATTATTTTATTATTGTAATTAATAAAAAAGGTTGTATGTGTTTTTTCAAATAAACTGACAACTTAATTTGTAGCCCGTATATAATATCATCGAACATAATATTGTTTTAGTAAATGCTATACTACTAAATACTTAAGTGGGAGACTAGAAATTTTTCCAGAACAAAGCAATAATAATAATATTTTTAAGAAGAATGAAAATCTCTCAGAAAGAAATTACTAATATGTTTATTATATAAAACTTTTATATATTTTACTCTTTTATACTGCCTTAGATTAAACGTTTAATCTCTCAAAAGCACATTTTTTAACTGTAGACATAAAAAGAGCAGAAAAACGTCGGGAATGCAAGTCATCTTCGTTGGTTTTCAAATCACGCTACTTTCTCATCTCTCACAATTTTCCAACAATCTAATATCTTTAAAATTTAAATAGTGATCGGTATTGAATTTTTCTCATATATATATTCTGAGATTTTTTATATATATCAACTACTTTTTCGCTTGAAATTTTCATTTCTATTTTCTCAATAATATCATATACATATACAATATACATTTGTCCTCAAAGGAATATATTAAATTGCCCGATATGTGAAATTGTTTTTATTTAATACATACTATATATTCTCTATGACCTGTAGCTCATAATTGGAGAATTTATATCACCTTATATGTGATGATTGATAAGTTTTATTTATGTAAATATAAGTTTTATTTATGTAAAGCCTAGAAAACTTTTTTCATAAAAAATATCTTAACTTATTATATGAATATTTATTTATATAAAATTTAAAAACTTTTGAGTTCTGAATTATATTATTTTGGTTAATTATTATTAGATCGATACAAATAATATATACTTTTTTGTATTCACTGTTTAAAGTTTTATTTATGTAAAGCCTAGAAAAAAAAATTTCATAAAAAATATATAAACTAATTATAACTATTTTCTTTATATATTGATTTAGGTTTATGAAAAGCTTAGAAAATTTATTATATAGTGGGCAGGGTGGGCCATAAATATGAGCGGTTTGGAATAGATTATTAAAAAAAAAACTCTTATTCTCATCGATTTTTTTAGTTCATAATATACACTATCTCAAAAATAATATAATCCAGGTTTGCACTATTACAATGCAGACATTATTCAAATCTGGACCTCAAATTTGTAAAAACTCGCTGACACATTGCGCGTGGAATAGCAGCCATTTGTTCTAGAATATTATTTTTTAATAAACTGTCGTAGCTGCTTTCTTGTTGTAAACCTGACTCTTTAAGTATCTTTAAAAAAAAGTCAGGAGGAGTCAAGTCAGAACTCTTGGGAGGCCATGAAATATCACCTCGATAAGATATGAGTTTTCTTGCATACATTTAATTTACAACAACCAAAGATTTGTTAGACACGTTGTATGTAAGCCATCATGTTTAAGCCATGTCCTGTTATTGTAGGCTTCAAATTCTTGTAATTCCGGTAAGAAAAAATCATGTTACATGGTTGTGTACCGGTTGGAATTTACACCCTCGCCTCGATGGTTTTCAAAGAAATAGGGGCTAATAATCCCCTAAGCTGAAATGGCTACCCATACTTTCGGAGAATGTAGAGGCCTTTGATGTTTTGATTTAGGATTTTCTTGAGCTCAATACCAACAATTTGGTTTATTAATGTGACATATTAAATGAAAACGAGCTTCGTCTAAAAATATATTGTTAAAATTTGCAAAACGCTCCAGCATGGTTTCGAAAAAAACAATAAAATTCAGATCATATGTTTTTCTTCAGCACTAGTTGAATTTAAACATATTTTTCAGAATACGCCGTTGATGATCATCCTATAGAACAGAACCTGTTCCTAGATTCTAATCGACCTTAACGTCCCGTAGATTTCTGATCGATGGTGGAACCTGTACTTTCTAACTTTCTGACTCACTACCTAATCGCACAATTAATGGGACACTGATTTAGGTCGCACAATCTAAATTCAGTTCAAAATAAACGTTTAAAAAATTGGTATGAATTACTATTTTTGTAAAAATGTTTTACACAGAAAGTTCGTTGTGCTGCAGTGAAACGATTCATCTTTCTGACACACCTTGTATATTTTCGAAATATAATGAAAAAAAATTTTGAGGTCATAATTATTTATTATACCTCAACCATGCTAAATTAATTTGATTCAAAAATGTACATTACTCTTATAAATTACTATCTTTATTTTGGTTTTGAGATTCTATATTCTTTACATAAAAAAATATTTATCCTGTTATTACAAATTATTTAAATACTTCAAAGTATACAATATTTTAGTCTCCCGTATTGCAGTAGCACGTAATCAGTTGTCAGCATGTCACTATTCAGTTTCTTCAGCGGTTTCATTGTCACGTGTTGCAGTATACCACGTAATCAATCGTCAATACGTTCAGCTCAACTTTCAAGTTTGAAGTTGAAAGTTGAAAATATCACAGTAGACCTAGAAATAGCAGCCAGATTATTATGTGCAAGTGTCACGTCACAATTGTTCACTATTTGGGAGAAGTTCTTGTGATAATCAAATATATAGACGCTTGTATTTGTATAGTATCGTTATATTAAAAATATATTTATTTAATTATTTACTTTTATCTTTTACAGTGAACTTCCAAATAATAAGAAAATTATTTTAAAATAAGAATTGTTACAGTATTTTTTACTACATTTAAATTAATATTGTATAGTAATTTTTACTATATTTAAATTGATAAATATTTTTTAATTGATTTTTCATTTTTTTTTTTAATTTTCAATGTTTATAAAATAAATTTTTAAATTTAGCAATGATAAAATAAAAATAAAAATTAAACAAATTTAAATACTTTAAAATAATTAAAATAAACTTGTATTTCACTGCCCTTTAATATCAACTGTTTATTTTTGATAAATCAAAAGTATAAATGAAAGGATTAGTTAACATTATCACGTGATTTATTGTGAGTGGTCATTAAGCGTATACTAAACCTATAAGTACAATGACTTTATATTTAAATCAAAAACTGGGTATTAGCTCTTTATTATATTTAAGTGGAATTATTATTAAATAGAAGGAACATAATTCACGTACCACTACTAGTGCTTATATACAATAAAATATAGTATGCTGCACTTGTACTTACTGCTGCTTACGAATTCCTTAGATTGTCTTTTTATAATAATTATCATATATTGTTGGGTTTCTTTGTCATATAAAACTAACTTTTCCTGCTTTCTTTTTCTAGGCTTATTGTTATTTTCTTACGAATTTAGCGATGAATATCTTTGTATTTTTTCGTCATACGTTTTCTAAGCTCTACTATAATATAACATAAGTTAAAATATTTCTTCCGTCGTCCATGTTTGTTTTATTTTATTTTTTTAATGGCGGATTTAACAAGCTGTATATCAATTTTTTAATAATATAGATTGTATTAAACTGTATCTGTGAATCTCTTATATATAATTAATAATTATGAGTAAATATTTAAAAATAAATAAATAGTCATTGTGAACATGCCAGGAACTTCCTTTCTGAAACGCAAATTTTCAGAAAATTACATATGTATTATGTGGAATTGCAATTTACCCTCATTTTTAACCTGTTTTATCTATGTAAAATTATCTGCCATTTTTAAAGCGGCTACTTCTCATGCGTTTACCACGTCGGTCGCTCAGGGGCATAAACGGGCGCCTGCGTTTATTAGCGTGAGTTTTCATTTTTCCCCCAAACATTTTTCCATTCCGTTTCCACTGATGAAAAACATAACTAATTATCATATAGATGCGAAACTGCGCCGTTGGCACACCTGGACACTTTCGCCGGAATGTTACACGGCCTGCCCTGTTCTGCAAAAAAGTGTGGCTGGGGGGGAGTAGGAACCATGAATTATTTATTCGCTCATTCTGCGCGAGCGTTTTACACGGCCCGGCCTGTTACGTTACGCACAATGGATTTTTCGCCATTGTGTTGCCAGAGGGGAAAAAATCACCGACCAATATAAGGAGTGAAAATTATTCAATAGGTTATGTGCGAAGGTACATCTTTGTGCGCGTGCGCCTTACCATTAAATATATATTAGACACATGTGTGGCAATGTTATCTATTGTGCGTGTGTCGTTTGTTAAAAAAGGCTTCTATGTCAGTAATAAACTATCGCCGCGCACTGGAAATAAATTCGTACGTGTCTTTATAATAAACGGGAATTTATGACTACAAATTTGTTGCTTAAAACTCGACACTGCTTACTGCTGTTTACATCTATGTATCGATAAGCATATCACTAACGATAGAGATTTGAGTTTAAGTGACGCAATATTACGAAATTATGTCATACTATAAATAAAACAAATTGTAATGTGATGTGTTAAATATATTATTTATATGTAAATATGATATTTCACTTTTTTAAACAAAATTATTCATAAGTTTCAATATCTCTATATTTTTAAAACCAATGTTTCAGTGCGTTTATTTCATCCAAGAAGAGCGTTTCTTTAAGCCAATTAAAATAGCCTTATAAAACTGCATTTGCTCCAAGGATGTTTTAGTTGTTTTAATACCTAATACATTATCCTGATATATTTTTTTACGATTTTTCACGTAAATTTAGTCCTAAAGATTAGCATAATCGACATGAAAAATAATCAATATTCAATATCCTGTTTTCAACATAAATATGAAAGCAAAAATCGAATGTAGAATCTCAATGTCCATTATTCGACTGTTTTATTTGTAATATGGTATGTAATAGTGGTTCTAGTTTAATAGTTTAATAGTTTAAACAGTCTTGTGATTAACTATTTAAATTTATTTATTTGTGATCCCTACAATTTTAACAATATTAGACATCCCTAATCGCAAACCTTCTAAAGCAGGATTTTCTTGACACTCTTTAAAAACTCTTTAAACAAATTCACTAAAATCAACTGTATTTACCAGCATAAGAAATTAATAGCAACACAAATAATGACAACGATTTCCAAATTTACTATGATTTTATTCAAAATTATTAATTTGTGGCAATGACACACAGATGCCCACGTTTGAAAGGATCTTATTCTCAAAACACTCGTTAATTTACTGTTACCAAAATAGTTATCCATCAACAAGGAAACAAGACAATAGCGTAAATGATTGGGACCACACAGCTCTCGTTACGACCAGAAAATCACATAAATAACACGAGTTTTTGTCGTACTTTAAATATTCTCCGTCATTGAAAGAAAACTTCTTTGTTGCGAAACGGTCATGGATATAATAAATCACCAGATCCACAAGATTCCCGTTACAGTATACGACATTGGACAGTGCCCATCTAGCAAATGTTGCTTTCTAAAGATATTTCGCTGTTCTAAGAAACGAGTACATCTATTTACTGGACGCTCGCTGCATAATTGTAATTAGTCAGCAAGTTGAAGAGAGGACAGTCACAAACAGACACTCAGAGAAACCAGCAGACGCCCTCCACCCGCGGGCAACATACTGTCATGTGTGCTTACATCCTTCATACGAATACCTTTGTAGCAGAGAGGGATCATTCTCCACTATACTGTCGCTGCCATGCCACCTACAAGACTTCTGAGGACCTCCCACGGACATCATCCCTGCGCCAGCTTCTCCACTACCGCTCGGAGAAAACATCTCGCCATTTATCATCTGTTGCAATTGTGATATAATCTAATAAAACTTTAACTAGATTCACTTGCGCCTCACTGGGTACGAAATCACACCCTCTTAGAGTTCTCAAACCTTAAAAGTTTTACGTTGTTATTAAAAGTTAAATTTTTATTAATATATTATATATGACAGTAAAATTAATGGTATTAAATATTTATTCTTTTATAATATTTAATTATTTCACAGAAGTTTTGCGTGCTGTTCCATTAGTAAATACCATTATTATTTCAGAATAGTCTAAAATGTATGCTAATTTGGAGTGTTACCAGTCCATTTAGTCGCTATTGGCTCATTGTCAATAATTGGTTTAAAGTTATAAATGTAATAACGCTTATTAGTTATGGTTAAATTACAGAAAAAATAAAATAATAGCAAATGTAAAAAATAATAATTTATCGAAATCGTTGAAATAAAAATATTATTTAGCAGAATCTTTTAATTAAAGGTTTATTTTAAATTCTGTAGTTATTTAATTTTTGGTTGCGATTTTTTTACACTCATCAGGAACTGATTAATATTTTTCTTTAGTTGTTCTAATCTTTATTTCAGTTCTCAATAGTATCTATTCATACGTCTAATGTTTGTTGCCTTATGAGATTTAATAATGATATAATTTTGATGTAATAACATTAGTAATTTTAAACAAATTGTAGACATAAGAACACATTCAAATTTTGACTTTTTTTGAAAAAAATACGACTGTGTTTGCGCATCAACGGAAAAGCTTCTTAAATCGACTTCATAAGAAGCAGATTAAAGCCACTGGTTTTACTGCTTCTAGCCTTGCTCGTCATCTTGTTTTTGAAATGTTGTGTAAGAAATAGAGTGCTAAATGTTGTCTTTTAAGGCTTCCACTAAAAACATTATAAATTTAGTGAATAGTACCATAAAAAGTTATAGCTTTTTTTCTAAAACTATGCTAAATCCACTTTGACAAGATTTAAGTATGCTTTCCACAACCAGAAAATGTACAATTGCTATTTTCATAAAAAAAAAAAAAATATCTTATTATTTCTGGAATATGATCGATATACCATAACAATAAAGTAGCTACGATATAATATATTTTCAATTAGATTTTGTAATAGAAATTTAAATTTGGCATTAAATTCTCTAATAGTAAAAAGGTGTTCAATTCTCAAAGGGAAATTACTTAACTTCGCTGCCAATTTATTAATTTCATTTTTGCGACATGAAATTTTTATTAAGAATCCGAAGAATATCATTTATTGTAAAATATGTACCCAATACAACTATATTGTTATCATTTTAAAATTAATAAATTGCTAATATAAGAACGTATACATAAAATTTTACATTTCAAAGTTATATCTTTCATTAACGGAACATGTATACAGAATAGATGTTTTCATGTTTAGCTAACTAAACGAAATTTCAATGAAGATATTATTAATTAATTTACGTCAAAGCTAAAATATTTGCGCAGTATTAAGCTCAGTCGAGCAGATATTATAATAACGACGTTAAATTATCATATATCAATATACAAATAAAATGTGAGCATCAATCGTATAATACCATAAAACGATAATACGCTTAGGTACGAAATCGCACACTTAAAAACGTTTCACGTTTTATTTTATCAATTTCACAATAGATTAGGTAATTCATAAACGGGCCATTAGAACAAATGGCGTATGCGTTTGACAAAAGAAAATATATTAACGAAACACTTCCGTATAAATGTTTCATAAATGTGGGAAAATCGCGTAATGTCGCGTTAAAAACGTATCTCCAATTCGTTTACGGCTTTCAGACGGACACTTTGCCTCGTTTATAACATATCCGCTTTGGATACTTTATGGAAGTTGAATATAATAAACTATATTGTAATCGAACTGCCGATATTGCAGAAGACAATCGAATTGTGTATCGTAAAAGTTTTATGTAAAAAAAAACATCGAAATGGTGCAATCTTATATTAAGTGAGCGTCTGAAAAGTTTTATTTCAGGAAAACTTCAATTTTAACTGTTCGCGCTAAGTTTTATTTACAAATAATATAGTCTGCTCCTCTGTTTTTTACTACTTAAACAATATATATTATTAGTAAAATGCTGCTTAAAAAAATTAAGAATCTTTAAAATAAAACTGATTATCTATTTACACAAAAAGCTTTTTAGTAATCGTTTACAGTTAGCGTCGAAAAATATTTATTGCATTTAAAATAAGCTAGACTTAACGTGATTTTAATATAAATTTAAAGTCTTTTTTCTCAAAAAAAAAATGTAAAAGGTCTTTGCAATTTTATAAATGTACTATTCAGTTTAACTCTCACGAGATATTTTAATAACGTATTATATTTCATATTATATATGGCACATCTGTACTTAGCATATTAGAATATTATCAGGTTGTGATTTACTTGTACAACTAATTAATTAAAAAAAAGTAATTTCTAAATTTAATTTAACATATTTTTCAGAAACAAAACAGGATAATCAATCCCTTTTGTGCGTTTGTTTGTTTATCGATTTGCTCATGTTTTTTGTATCGTAGCGATTAAGTTAAGTCCCACCCCTTAGCCCTCGGACGTAATTTATTAATAAGCGAGCGCTCTTTTTAAACGAAATCCATTATAAACGAACGTCGAGTCGATGTTTGCCAATTTATAATATTTTACCCAAAAACGGGAAGTAATTTACAAAAGCGTGAGAGAGAGATGTATTTTGTGTCTCCTGTTTCACTAAAATTTCCGCATTGTACTGAACGAAAATAAAATTAAAATCTGTCAAAAGTTGTGATATTGCATTAATTTACTGTATAATAAACGTTGAACTTTGTTGAACTGATTACTAACCTTTTTGTTATTATTTTCTACCGTTGTAATATGACAGGCTTAACAATGTTAAAGAAAGTTCGACGATGTTTGATGATTGAATAACAATTAATAACATGTCAAAATTATTAATATCGAAACAGATGATGTGGTTTATTTGTGTTTAAATACCTCGTATATTGAGAAATATACTCGAGTTTCAATTAGTATATATATATACGTGTATGTTTATTTAAAATGAATATTAAACATTATTAGTCGTGCACAATTTGGTTATGTTTTGAAACACTATAGACTAAAGTTTGACCTAGTTTGAAACTCGTGGTTTTGAGGGCCATCAAAGTTATACTACTCTTTTAATAATGGTGTTGTTTTAAAGCCTCGTTTATTTTAAACATTGCTCATTATCCAATACTATTTTTCATTGTTATAATTTTATGTATTGAAATATCAGTGAAGGCCAGTATGCAAATACGTACATAATATATTGTGGAAATACAATGTTTTCTAGAGGGCAATAACAATAAATCGTTAACATATTTCATTATAATGTTTACATAACGACCGTTAACATTGCCGAAATACTTTCGCAAATGTCAGTTAACTCAGACGCGCTGTTAAATTGACCGAGAGTAAAAATAAAATTAAACTAATAATGAAAAAGTCAAATATTGGTCGAAATTTTCCTTCGCTTCAATTACCCCCTCGTTTAATTTGCATAAATATTCCGCACTCGGAAAATCCACATTTGGAATCCCCATCAAGCCAAAATGTGAAGAAAGGAATAAATTCTTCTATAAATATTTGACGAAGGAAATACACGAATGGCATTCGGGATAATATTCGAGTCGTTTAACGAGTTAATAAAAAAATATTACAATCAACTATAGTAGCTAACGATTAAACCACAAGTTAAAAATACAGGTTTATAAAAAGGATTAAAATGAATATTTGTAGCCTAATAAAAGTCGAAAGAGTATTACATACTAAGCTTACACGAAAGTAGATAAAAACCATTATTTTTTCATTCGCTTTTTACGCGGAGAATATTTTCTGCTGCATATTGAAGACATTTTATCATAGTGCTAAACACAACAAAACTTTGAACTTTAAGCTTCCGGCTAAAGATTAAAGTAACTTTGAACCAAAACGAACTTTAAACGTAATTCGATATCTGACCTCTCATAACTTCAAACTTTCATCAATCGTTATAATTTAGTGAATAATCTTCTGCCTTTTTTTTAGATTATCTCTTAACATTATCATAATTATTGTTATAAATTTCGGGAACTTTGTATAAATATTGTATAATATTAAAATTAATTAAAACCATTAAATTCTAAATATCAGATTTTACAATTACAATAAACAAATATTATTTAATTACTCCATGTCAGATTGCTATTAAATAAATAAAATAGATGAAGCTATTACTGTCGTATCATGATAGTTAATGGTTGTCGTTTAGAGTTATGTACATGACGTGCGTTGTGTAATATCTCGATCATAAATGAATATTATAATATATTCTACATGATATGATACAATCAATTATTTGTTCATTTTGAATATTGAAGGTCTTAATAAATGTTCTTATAATGGCATTGCGAGTCATCGAAGTAATCCACTTTAACCTTTAAATATTTAAATAAATTTCTGAATACGATTTAATGAAAACTGGCGATGTATATCCAAATTATAAATCGCTTTCAAAGATTACGCCAAACGATTATGCGATAACGTTACATAATAATCAAAATAGATGTTAACAATTTTAATAACGAGCTCGGCTCGTGGTCGAAAGCTGTATAAATTTTGGCGGCTCGTGCATAATGGATATTGGGGCCGAAAAACCCGATCCCAAAATTTCTCAGGTAGATGGAGAAGAAGGTGTTTAACAAGAGTTTCACATAATTCGAACTGGAAGAGAAAACTTGAGAGGATTCTGCAATTTCCCGCTGAGACGCGACTGAAAGTGGCCAAACTAAGGCGAACTAAGAAGGATCGTATTTTGATCTCGATATATATATGCATACATATAAAAAGTACATAAAAATATATTTAAATATTCATGTATGTATACAATTAAAAATGTTTTTTTACTCATTGAAGCCTTTTTTATCGATTTATTATTTTAAGGTACTAATTATATGAGATACAGTAGCTGTTTTAAATTAAAGTTACACTATTGCAAATAAATAATTTCAACTAATGTTACATACTTACATATATTAAGTCGATAAACTTTATTTTAAAATAAATACTTTTAGGTATGAATTTAACCTTTAAAATGTCTAAAAATCAAAAAACATACATATATTAATATTTATTTATTATATTACATTAATTAAAATAATAAGCACTTAGATAAACTAATTCTTAAATAATCCAGCATTATTCGTTTAGGGTGTAATACCTATTTTAAGGTTTTATTCAAATTAGTACATTTTTTCTTTGGCTTATTTTACTGCTTTATTTTTTATAGCTGGAACCACATGTAAGTAGAGAAATTTTAATAAATATATGTATATAATTAGTTTAATTTAATATACAATTATTGCTTTTTGTTTTATGTTAAGTTTGTGCCCATATGTTGAGAATCGTGAATTATAAACTTTCGGGTTTTAGGACGCTTGGTGGAATTGTCTTGTTTTTTATTTATTGCATAAATTAAATTATGTAAATTCATCAATATATGTACATATATATATATTTAAATACAGAAGTCAGTTTCGAGCAAATCGTAGTAGTGTAGCAGGTCTTTGATTTAGTAGTCTGGAGTAGAGCTCTTCATGTGCTGATGTCTGGTAGCTGTTCAAAGTCCTTGATGTGATTATGTCTGAGCGCTTTTGGAATTTTAAGTCGTTAAGGGAAAGTTCTTGATGTGCTTATGTATGAGTGTACGCGACAACAATGATGCTTGCAGCTTTCGCAAATGGTGTATGGGTTTATTTTACCAAAATAGATTCCCTTTTCCTACGTCTATGAACAGGAAAAAACCGCACATGTATTTTTATCTTCTTAGCTAAAGCGATCCTTAATAACGCGTTGAAATAAAAGCATTAGTTTTTGATTCAAGCGTTACTATAGTATAAAAGTCAAGACATTAAATGCACGCTAATTGGGTAAAAAATGTTTTTTATTAAAAAAAAAGCTACGTTGCAATCTAGATTTCTTTTCTGCGTCTTTGTCTGTGGCGATTTATATTTCTGAATTATCTTACACTATTTATTAAATATGATTTTTGTCGAAAACGAATTCTTAAAACCTTTGTTTAATTAACAAATGTAAAATTACTTATAAAGCAAAATATTTTACTTAAATATTTAAAATATGTACACTTGGTTTACATGTCTTATTATAAGAATATCTCTATAAATTGTGCTATTTAAGGTCTGTTGGTCGGTGGATGAAAACATTTTTCTTAGGAAGACGCAGATTTCTGGCTGATCATTTAAGAAGGGTCTTATTCCGTGGAGGTAGCTCTATAGGCTGCGGTCTTGGTAGATGGTGCCATTAGGGAACGCTTTTTTGAAAGATGTCATAAATGTGGTCGTATACTCTTGACTGATCCTTTACTGTGAACACTTGTACTATAAATGCAGCATGGAGGTTGGGGTCTTAACCGAGAAAATTCAAAATATTGGCATAGAGCCAATGAGGCGGTCTTCAATGGGGCGGGCGGCCAAGGACAAAAACTCGCTGCAGTGTTGGCCAGGAAACGTATTTTTCTTGTTAGAAAAACGATTGTCTCAACACTAATATAAATAAAAGTTTTATATAAAATACCAATTTATTATTTATTAAAAATAAATATGTATAATATACAAAATATATTTTTGTTAATTTACATGTGAGTGTTTCGCCTTGAAAAGTACATTGTATTATTACATTATGAAGACTGAGTCCCATTTTTAATTTATCTTACTGTAAAGTGTATACAATTAAGAAGGAAATATATTTTATTTTGTGTGTTTATGTGTGAAATAATCGAACGGGAATTGAACCTTTTTTGCCGCAAGTGTTCACTGACGTTTCCATTAGAGCAAATTTTCTCCTTAACGATGTGATTCAAGCAAATTTGCAGTTACTACAGCGAATCGCTTAATCCTCGAGGAAAAAGATATTCATTGAATTAATGTTGCTTATAGTACCCGATTCGCCTTATAAGGTTTTAACGAAACCGCAGACTAGCACAAACTTATTTTATACAGGGTGAAAATCGCATAGATATAAATAATAAAAAGCCCAAAATCATAAAATAAACTACGAATTCCGTATTTCTCGTATATAAATAATAACACCAAAAAATACTCACAAAGTGCGAGATGTATAATAGTTTTGAACTCGGCTGACGGGCGCACTATATTTGCTTTTTTTTCAAGCTTCGAAAACGTAATAACTATCATACTTTTGGGTCTAAATTATGATACTTTACAAACTCACTACACCAGTAAACTACACAAGGCGCACACAACCCCAAAATTATGTTTTATTCAACGAATCTACACGAAGAGCCCATTATGCCGCATCATGTAAAATCGTAACTTCGTAAAATTACAAGCGAAGGAATTATTTATGTATTCGGAACTTGGTTTTTTTATTTTATTTAAAAAAAGTATGAGTGGCATACGAGAATTTTAAAGTATGTAATCAGTACTAAGAGTTAATTTTTAATGTCCAATTAAATCTTACGTTTCGGAAATTGATTCAAACCATATCGGTATTAATATATAATAATAGAGGTTAGTGAGTGATCGTGGCAGTTACGTTTGACCCTGTCAATTCTGACGGGGGTCTCTTCATGTTTGACGTTTTATAAGGTCATCCTCTGGGATCCTATAATTTTTTAACGTAACATTGGAAGCCTTTCAAATACACATCATAATTGACGGGTAATAAACGCGTTCGTGTTTAACATGAGAGTATATTTTTTTTGAAGGACTAAAGAAATAAAATACGTTTCTATCTAATAGTACTTGAGGGATTAAACGGTTAATAAAAATAGATGCACATGGATATTTTTTACAATTCCAATACCAACTCTCGTTAAATTTTCCTCTTGTAAATGGAGAATTTATTGTTTTGTAAATGTCAAGACTGGATAGTTTTGCACGTAACACATTGGGTGGTAGTTTTACTTCCAATCAAAGTATAGTGCAATCCACTGTCAGTATATACATATGTTACAAAGACTAGCATTATTTATAGTCAATTTAATACCAATATGTTTATTTTTATTTAATTGTTCATTACAATAAATGTTAAAATTATTATCCATGATTCAGTATCCTATTAAAAGGATAGTGCTTATAAATAAATATGTTTCTAAGAAACAAAATTAATCAAAACAATAACTTTCTATGTCAATTTAAACTAAAAAAATGTCAATTTTAAGACAATACAATTTTTTGCATTGTGTTCAAACTTGCCATAGAAAATTTTTGCTTAACACTGCAACTATAGATGGCATATATGTTAATATTATTTTTATAAATAATTAAATATTTGTCCTTAACAATCAATTTACGAAAAATCAGCGAATAGTATATAAAAGTATTACAAATTTACCGACTTTTTCATTTATTACCCAAAAAATATATTTATAAAACCCAATTAATCTATAAATATTGATTGAACATTTTATTTATATTTATATATTATCTGTATAATACAAGTAAATCTATATAAAATTTGGTTATTATCTTATTTAACTTATGTATACATATTTACATATTTAATCGATAAATGCATAGTAAAATATTTAATACATATATTAACTTAAATTTACATTTATAAAAATATGTATTATTACACTTGCAACTAATGCGTGTTTTTTATATAAATTATTGTATTTTACAAAAAAAAATTTAAATTCCTAAAGGTGAATAACTGTAAATAATTTATTACTAATAAGCAAGGTCTGCACCATGATTAACTCTTAGCAAATTTAGTCTAGAAACTAATTGCTTGTTGGAAACTTTGAACTTTGGAAACTAATACATAATGGAGACACGATAGGTTGGTTTTTGAATGTACGGTATTTAAATTTTAAGTAAAACCAAGTACATTTGGTGCAATAAATTTTAATAAATATATTACTTATATTTATAACATATTTTTTCATCGTAAATGTTTATAGCTGAAAACAAAATTAGTAAGAAAAAGAGTTAAATCATGTTGTACCGCACCTGACCCTAACCACGCCATCGAGATTTATTATTGGCAATAAGCAATTAAATACTTTGCAATGAATATTTGAGTTAATAAATAAGTTTTGACACTGATATTGTAAGACTAATATTTAAAGTTTATCTTGTACAGCTCAATTATAAAAACAGCTAACAAAACCAAATATTAAAAAACCGTATTATATTTATTTTGTATATTTAGTTACAAGAAAATAAAAGTGTTCCAGCTCTGACATAAAATTTGTAGTAAAGTATTTATATATATTTTTCTAGAAGCGTTGAGATATAATTCATTGCATTTCTGGCTCAGTGTCTACTCAATAAGGCATTTTTTAAATTATTAGGAGGTGGTATCAGCGCAGCGACAACTTTTAGCTGTGAGCTTTAAAGTGCCCTAGAGAGTCGCGATCCCGTTCCTAAGTCTTGCCCATCGCGACCATGACGTCAGCGCTTAAGAACGCTCCTCTTGCACGAGGCATCTAGCTTCTCAACAATCTTGCCAAAACACACGTTTTCATTAATTGCAATGAGCTGAAAAAAAGATATGTGAAATGGTATTCGTCTATTTTATGGTTTACTTAATTTGTTTTTATTATTCAACTATATATTAGTATAATATTTTCCATAATATTTTGTCCATAATAGTAGATTTGTAATAATAAGTAAATCCATCACATTGCGTTATTTATTGCCATGTCGAAGGCAAAGCAAATTGTTTATTTTAGCTTCTACGATATGTATTAAATTCTTCTTGAAAAAAATCGCAATTAAACAAAATTACCATATTGCAACTGACGTAATCTTTTTAATTTTTTTAACCTTTTATTGTAGAAATTAGATCAATTAATTTGTCTGAATCTTTCAGCAAATCTGTACAAACTAATTGCACTGCGACTGCGGTGCTCCCTACGATCGCATATATAACTAATAAATTTCTATAGAAACTTTTAGCTTAATTTAACAGTTTTAAATTAGACTGACATCAGCCTAATTACAAGCTACCAATTACCTTTGTTATCTGCTTGAATGTGAACTAATTTTATGCAGATTAGTGTTTGAATATTACTCATACCAACTCAGAAAACGACAGAGACATAAAATTTTAATATTTTATTGGAAAATTTATAATTGTTTTAATACATATATTTAAAACGATATAGTTACACAGTAACCATGGTATATCATACAGCAATTAGTAGGTACATACACTGTTTTTATTATTCTATCTTTAGATGTCAATAATTTAAATATTATTTTTAAACAAGCAAAAATAACACAATATAATATTATTTGCTTTTACTTCTAGATTGCAATTAAATATAACTGTCAAAAATTTAACATAGACGTACACTAGCATTTGCACAAAAACTGTCAAAGGCAAAATTGAAGTAATTTGCGGCTGTGGGTGCCAATGTAAAAAAACGACGGCACTCGTGTGTACGAGTCGAATTTTGGCCGACGGGAGAGAGACTAGAGAGCGGCGATAGCGAATAACGGCCGAACCGACAAAAAATAATCGAATCGAACCCAAAAAGACAAATCGAACCGGATTCAAATGAGCGGTTAATTTCACGCGACACTTTAATTTGGATCAAATCGTCCGTGTGGCCTTTATTATTGGTTTTTTTCGTCCTATATACAAACACATTATGTATTTATTTATTTAATATGTGAATCTGCGAGCCAGCCCTGCCCCGACAACATCAATCATCCATGTGATTTTCGAAACATCGCATTTCGCAGTTGTTTCCGCTTGAAACGGGGTTTTTATTAAAAAAATATGTATGTATTTTTTTAGGCGCTTTAAAGCGATTTGTTGCCAAAATTAACTCTTCGTCCTTTGAACGATTTTATCGTTTTCAATTTTGCCGAAAACGCGCCGATTTGGGTTGACTTTTATTGGATAGAAATTTTAGTATGGCGTGGTTAAATTTTTGGAAGGGTATTGTTTGAATTTTGATGAGGAAAAAAGCTTTGAATTAAAGTATTTTTTATACATTTAAATAAATATCCTATATATTTTTTTGATAATAGATTCAACTAAGCTTTATTAGTTTAGTCTCCATTGTGTTTATCCCAGAGCGTATGGAAACCGCTTCATCGGTCACAATAGTATTATTTCCTCTCATCGTCTCTTTGAGGAGTCCAAAGATGTTGTTACCTGAAGCGAAACATCAAATTGTTTGGAATCAATGGGATTCTGGAAATAAACACATTCTTGCCTTTAAAGGTATCAGTCAGGATTGCTACCTCAATTACATAGGTGTTTAAGGCCTTCGCAATTAACCGCGTTCCGTTGCATAGATTTAGTGAGACGAAATTTCTCAAGAGCATAATAAAACAAGCTTGTGCTATAATAATCCACATGGATTTAATATTAAATATCAATAACAATCATCTTTGTCTATTATCTTATGAATTTATTGAAATATAAGTGATGCAACTAGCATTTCTTTAATCGAGATATTGATTTCATCGGCGTTTACATTGATTGTTTTTATATAAATAACATAGGCAAAACGAAAAATATTTTGTTTAAAAGGTCCTTTGCTTAATCTATACAAAATATATTTCTTTAAAGACTCCCTTTCAATATATCGCAATTCATTAAAAATATTACATTTAAAATATCAATTGCTAATAATAATTATAAACTCAAGCTACATACTTAATTGTTAGGTATAAATATTAAAAATCGCATCCACTTATTTTGCCTCAAATTCTTCTAATTTGTAATGAATTTGAATTTATTAATTACATATCTAATATATCTCTACAAAAATATAGAGTGGTATTAAATTTCA
Source organism: Plectrocnemia conspersa (assembly GCF_051122295.1). Lineage (NCBI taxonomy): Eukaryota > Metazoa > Arthropoda > Insecta > Trichoptera > Polycentropodidae > Plectrocnemia > Plectrocnemia conspersa. The sequence continues at coordinate 19,261,176 of NW_028277167.1, forward strand.
GACGTCTAGATACATACTGTTATCTAAAATTAATATCAGACATGCCACAGTATTTACTTTTAATTAATATGTCAATAAACATAGTACATAATAATGTATAGTAAATATTTATCTATATATTACGTGTATTAAATTAAGTATAAATGTTTGCTAACAGTATTTCTAAATATGAATATCAGTGTTGACTTGTATCTTAATTGTAAATTAACTTATTTACACTAATGTAGATGTACATGCTTGAAAATGAATCTAATTTTACTAGACGTGTATATAGAAACCAAAATAGAAAACAATTCAGAAAACAACTAGTAGTGTGTATATATTTGTATGTTCTGTGAATGAAAACAATCAACCTCCGTAAATGAATGGATTAACACGTAATCAATGCTGACTTTATGTTGTAACTTATTTTGGGATTTGTACATAATACGTACATATGGTCCCAAAATAAGTTACTACACATACAAGTTTTAACTCTTTGCTAAATTATCATTCATTTTTTTGGAGAGGATCAAACTTAAAAACGGAAGAAAAATAGCTTAAGCTATCTCTTATGTCACACGTAGGAATTGCAATAATACCGGTATTACCGAGAGAGAAAACAGTAAATTAATACCAGTATAACCGGAAAAATTTCTTACAAAGCTATGGAATAAGACTTAAAAACATATCAATAGCTTAAAGTGTAAAATTGATAACTTTATATTTGATAACTTTACAGAAGAAACAAAAAACTAAATAGACAACTTGAAAATAGGAAAATAAAATAATATCTCAAGTTTTAGAGATAGCAATTTTTTGAGCATGTGTATTTCGATTAAAGGTACAAGATTTTCACAAAAATAATAGCTTAAGCCTAATTTACACTTTAAGCCATCGATGTGTATGTTTTAGGATAGTATATTTCTGCTAGGTTTTTAAAACATTAGTGTAGTTTAATAAATTAATTTGCAAAAAATTCAAAACGTATTTGTAATGCTTAGAAATTTACTCATGAATGAAAAGTTGTTGCTAATACATACGATATTTACTAGATCTTAAATTTCTATACCTAATTTCTATATTAAATTTGTATACAGCAGATTCCGTGAAATTTATTAAATTTTGAAAGAAATATAATGCTTTCAAAAATCAGTTTAAATTGCAACTTTCCAAAAACCTTATATCAGTTAATAAGTTTTTACCTTTAACTATTAAATAGTGTATTTTTTAAATTAATGTCCCTAGTACTTATTTTCTACAGTGTTATGTTATAGAATTAATGTGTAGCTAATTACTTATATTCATAATATTTTTAAATATTGACTTGACTAAAATATTTTTAGTTAACCTAGTTTAAAAATTTTTCATTTTACGATAAAAACTTTATAGCTTAGTTGAAATTTCCATATTAAACAACGACGTTAAAACTTTATTTTAAAATATTCACATGTGCTCAACACCATAAAATCTTCTTGTATCTTAACTTTTAACATCCCTTTAATAAACCGCAATACAACACACAGCGTCATATCCAAAAGTGCTTGTTATTAACTAAGCAAAAACGGGTTTTTGTACAATATCAAAAGTTACCTAGCTATATTTTTTTGTCATGGTATGACGATAATATTTCAGTTCAAGCTCACGAGCCATTTTTAGACAATGAGAAATTGTTGGATGTAAGGGTAGAAAAAAATGTAGAAACACTAGTTATTTATCACGTTCACTCAGTTTCATATATCTCGTACGAGTAAGTCGCGTGATCGGGTGAAAATAAAGTAAAAACGGCAACAAAAAGACTATACTATAAGGTTGTCTTCGTGTTTTGTGCCGAGCTACGTTTTATGGCACAAAAATAGCCCTAATGTAAGGTTGATTTTAAATTAAAATGTACTTTATGAGGCACGTCATTCGGTCGTAAATTAAATTAATATTTTATCAATAATGGTATGCTTTTACTCGTATTATAAATGTTAATTAAATTTATCGGGATTTGCTTGTTTAGATTTTAATCTGTAGAAAATTATGTGGAAATTGTATATGACGTTACAATGTAATAATTTAATACGACATATAATTATTTAATAGATTTTCCTCATATATAATTAAATTTATAAAGATCAGATGATTTGATTTATTTGGTTAGCAAATTTCAAAAGCTGCGTGATTCAGATTTATATAAGACTTGATTATCTGTTTCTAAATAACTGATAAATAATTAAATGAGATGTAATTAGTAATATATTTTATAAAGCTTATTATACAAATTTTAGTATCGAAAATATGAATTTTCTTCTGCGATTTTTTATACCTAAATCTGAAAGTCATAGTGAATATTTTTTACAAATATGCTGTGATTCACTACTAAATGCCTCTATTTATATATAATATAAAGCTTATGTATTTTAGTAGTTACGTTTATTTTAATCATGAAATCACGAAGGTTAAAAAAATTAATTTAAATTGTAAAGTATAAAATTTACTTGAAATAAAATAAAATAATATTTACAATACGCATGTATCTAATAATTGAATAAATAAATCGCAGTTGATTTATCATTAATAAATGATTATTTAATAATTAAATGTATACTAAAGTTTATTTAATATTTTTTATTTGTATTTATATTAATAAATAAATTTATTTGATATATAATTATGTTTTAAATGAAATAAATATTTATTTAGTATATTAAAGCCTTTAAAATGTAAGACTGTACAATAATAAATCTAAAAATTCCCTCAGTTATTTCTCTCTTTCTAAAAGTTTGCATTTACATGGTTATCAGTAATAATGAAAAAAAATTCGCATAACCAGGTAAAATTCTGTTTAGGCTATTAAAATTGGCCAAGATTCTTGAAAATTGTTCATACATAATCTAAGAGCAACTTTATCTTTACGATTCATACTTATCTTTAACAAACACGTTAGTTGCAAAATAACGGTCATATTTGCTTGCAGTCTTACTTTTAACGCATAATTTTAATCATATATTTATATTTGGTATTTTTATCGGTACAATAGTTATTTAAATACTATTAATCGAGAAAATCGATTTCTCGGTTGAAAACAATCTTTTAGACATTCTTGACCGCATTTTTCAAGAAAAAATGGTCAAGGGCTGCATATAGAATTTATTATTAATTTTCTACAGTGTATCCCATATTACTAATGAGTCGATTACAACTTTACTTTTTACAACAAAAAAATTATTCTTAATGTGAACACTAAGCTTGTTTTTTCAATATTAGCGCATTAAATTATTGTTTAATAATGGAAATCGCTATGCAAAGATTATTTTAAGGTTGGTGCTGCAATATATTTGTTTTAATATTAAGCTTTGTATGCTTCATACGGAAAAAATAAACGAACTCTTCATAAGAGAGTTCATAAATTAATCGTCAGTAAACGGATTACTTATTTTAGAAATTAAATTGTCTACCTTATAAATTGCTTTGAGGAATGAGAATTTTTTGAAATAGTTTTTGTGTAAGATTTTTATTTTTTGTATACAGCACTTAACTTTCATTGAACTGCAAAAATTGCTTTATTTTCCAACAGAAAATAGTCGTCAGTCATACTTTCGTGAAACGCTCTATTGTCATATATTATGCCTTTTTATTTCACCAGTTTATTAGGAGGTAATGTATGAAGAAAATGTACCATTGCTAAGATAGTGGACGAATCTGAACCCCCGTAGATTACAACAGTAAAATCTTACAATTAATGTTGGTAGTACTATTATATCATATTTAAGGGCGAGAATGTGTTTATTTGCTGAATCTCATTGATTCCTAACGAGTTCCCATTTCGCTTCAAGCGGTTATAATTCCCAGTTCGCTTTGCCTATCCCTTAACACTAAAATAGCAACAAGGATAGTCGCTCAATGTGACAGAAATTCTCTTGAGATATTAATGCTTTTCTCAATTATATTTCACTGTCAGATAAAAATGTTTTGAAGAATACCATGTTAATGGATACAAAGTACGAAAGCTAGTTTTAATTTAATTAAAAATAATATTACAAAGAACGTATCATTAATACTCAATATCATTTGTAACAAATGTTTAATATTATCTACAGTTGTAATACAAACGTGTAATTGAAACGTTTTATATGTTCCATTTCATTCGCATTAATCACATACACGCTGAGAGAGAAAAAATGTGGCGATCGCGTGCCTTCGACGATTAAGCGAACTTCCAAACGCGAATTTTGGGATATATATGGCTATTTGGGTAGTAGTAAATGGTAGGTTATATTGGTAGTGGTGGAAAATCGCAAATGAATAAAATTCAGCGATAGGTCAGTAATGTTATCGTTGAATCTCTGACTATCCGTTTGTTTTCACATAGCGGCGTTTTTTACGTTCAGATCCGGAATGGGAGTGAAAAAATATTTCACTGTGTACCGGCGCAATAAATACGATACCTGATATTCGTTTGAATAATTCAAATCCCTTTTTTAGGGTTATTAAATTTTAATTTAGAAACAGCGGCGTATAACGAACTGAAATTCAATTTGGTATATATAAACAAATTGGATCATGTTATAGAATTATTATTGAATTTTTAGATATGTATGTGTATAAGTAAATGAAACAAAAATCTGGGTCAAAATTATTACGCGAACGCTTGTGTAATTCATATTTTCAAAACAAGTGTGTTTATTACTACCCCATTGCGACGAGATTCAGCTTTTAAGTCTTGTGTCCCAGATACGCATTTTCAAGCACAATGTAGACTTTCTCACTCTTCATACCTCAATCTTAAGTCCGTTAAGGTCTGATAAACATCTTTCAAGGAATAACGACTTCTTCTCAAGGAATTTAATAACAATGCGTTGTAAAATTTATTCTTGGAATTATGCATTGTGGTGCTCACAAGGAAAGCACGATTTACATGTATTATATAATACCACAATATTATGGGTTAAATACATGAAAATATAATTCTTAAGATATGATTTTAATCACTTTAGAATATTTATTTATATAATATAAGGCGTTCAGAGCACAAAGGGTGAACTCGACATCTGACCAAAAAGAAAATTTTCGTGAAATTTAATCCCCACCTCCTAGAGATTATAGCTATATTTTTATATTGCTGAGATTGCCCCTATTTTATAAGAAATTCACGAATTTATAAATTCATCTGCTAATTTTTTGGCGTTCTGGTAACGGGCACAAAGGGCGAACTCGACAATATAATATCTATCTCTCTCGTACCTACTCAGTAGTTACGAAAGAAATAAATAGCTGTCGACTTCGCCCATACATAAAAAATTTAATCTCGTTTTCCTCGAAATGGTCATTTGTCGAGTTCGCCCTTTGTGCTTTGAACGCCTCAATTATTATAATAATAACATCCTAAAGGGTTTCTCTTATCTTACTATATACATAAATATAAGGTTTAAGAATTATATAAAATATATATTATAATATTAAATTGAACAGGTATTACACGACACAAGAATTTGTTATAGTTTTTACGTGAAACAATTTTTCAGGCAATAAATATTTGACACAGTTACAAAGAGTATACGTAAATTAGAAATATTTTTCCTGAATAGCATAAATTCGTTATTTAGAATAAATATTTTCTTATTTTTTGCTTTTAACTTCGTATCACGCACGTATGCGTGCAGTGACATCAAACTGTGATTACTTGTATCTCTTGATATATGCGTATAGAATAATCAACAAAGACATTCCAAAATTATAAAATAAAACATCAGGATATAGGCAATTTTAATATCAAAGCTTAAATAAAAAAAATATTTTTAAAATACCCCACAAATTTAAGGATATTTTCGGATTTGCTATATTTGATTATTTATGAAAAAAAATACTCATTAAATTGTCGGCTATGGACATTTCCAAGCAGCCGGGTGTGGGAAGTTACGTAGTAACTTGGCGAGTGTTGGTTTTTACGTGCTCCAGCGTTTCAGATCTGTCGGCGTAGACACAGCATAACCCCACAAAAATATTACGGCGTTAAATAACATGATCTTGGAAGCCAGTTGACGTTACCAAAACGTGAAATAGTGCGATTTGAGAACTTTTCACGCAAAAAATTCAACGTTGCAAGTTGTGCCGTCATGATTGTCATTGATTTCGTGCAAAAAATAATAATTTATCATTTGCCTATTACGCTCATCATTAGCTGTTATATTCCGATCTTCATAGTTTTCAAAAAAGTGACGCCGCCTGACCACAATGCGCACTAAGCAGGCACTTTTGGACATGTAATGGTCTATTGTGAATCACGTGAGGATTTTCTCCGCCCGATCATTTTACTTATTAACATACCAAGAGCTATGGAAATGTGCCTCATCAAAGAAGAAGGTTGTCTTTGAAAAATCAACATCAAAAATACCTAATCAACGAAAGTTCTTAGCTGTCCAAGATCTCTATGCTTCAGTTTTAGTATTATCTAATTTTTATACTTTTCCTTTTACATATCCATCGGTGAATTCATATTAATTATCTTCTTCCGAGCATAATTCTGAAGGTTGAATTGAATTTTGGAAAGTACTCAGAAACAGCTAGGTGAATTACGTGAGTGATTCATAATTGATGTTACATAAGTGATATATAATTACGAATGAGTATATGTCAGTAATGCAGTGATATCAACTTAATTATGAAGTTTTATCGACTTCAGATGTTATTTATTATTTGTGTGTATATGTACATGTGCTTCGAACGTTACATTTTTTTATACGATTTTTCAATACAATTTTTGTTGATAAAAAAGTTTCGGGATTATATTTTCTAATCCCGATATTGATAGGTATCGAAAATCGCCCGGAATTGGATACCTTAATTAGGAGCGACTAAATGGACTGGAACATATAGCACGTATTTTAGACCATTCTGAAATAAAAACCGAATTTTTTAAAGGAAAAACGCGCAAAGCGAATGAAATAATTACATGTTATAATCGAATAAATATTTATTGTATTCATTTTGTCTTGTCTACTATTTTAAGGGCCGTCAAAATATTAGTTGCCTCGGGTCTTGAATTTCTTTTAAAAGGCAATACTAATGACTTTTTCGATTAAAAAATACTTACTTATTTGACGCTGATGATACCCGTCATAATTAGTTGCTACGGTCTTAAACTAATTGCAATTAAATCACAAAAATCTATACTAAAAATTAATAAAATTAATGCTTTATTATTTACCTGTATTCATTATTCATAAATAAATGTATATTTAAATTCTGCATAATTTTAAGAATTATTGAATATAACGAATAATATAAAACTCTATTTGTGACTAAATTTAGGTGCGATATATTATTTGCAGTCGTATTTTATTTGGCCCACCAGACGATTTCAGTTGAACATCGCTGCACTTAAAAAAGAAGGAAAATTCGTAGCAATACTTTCAGATTTCCATAGTTAATAAGTTATTATTAACACGTAAAATAATAGTCTGTAGTTGAAATAAGTATGTCTATTTTAAAATAAAATAAAAAATAATAGTTTGGATTATCCGTGCACCCTTTGAAATTTATTAGCCCGGAAAATCAATTCTGCTATAGTTAAAAACAATCAGTGTGCATGATCAATTTGGATTTTTTATATAAATAATGAATGTTTAAATTTATTTTATTTAAAAAAACAATTGAAAGTCTATAAGCTTTAATTATAAATAAATAAGAATCGTGCGCATGCGCGCGTTCAAATAGGCTTTAATAGTTCTCAACCGCGCGCAATGATTGCCGCACGCGTTCGTCGCCAGGTGGCATTCACGCGCACGGCCGACATCCGCTGCGTTCAGACGCGCGCGGCTATCCGCTGCGTGCGCACCGAAATGGCGGGGCGTACGCGTTTCACCGTCGAGCAGGACGAGGCGCTGATCGGCCACGTGGCCAACAACCCGGCGCTCTACGACCCCAACAACGTATTCTACAAGAAGGCCTTCCACAAGGACATCACGTGGACGGCCATCGCCGACAACGTCGGCCGGCCCGGTGAGTGAGTGCGCGCGCGCAAGCGTGTGTGTTCGTACGCGAGTATCGCGACGCGCGTGTGTGTGTGCGCGCGCGTGACCGCAACACGCGATCACGTGTAACCCCGCTCCGACTTGCAATCCGCGCTTTGTACCCCGCGTACATTTTCATATATGATTTTTTAATTATTGAGAATACGATGGTTACAGCGGCGGATTTAGTGGTAAAGTATAAGATCATCCCATGAGTCAAAACCTTCCAAGCCTTCCATAATTCAAAGTTTTTTTCATTTCATTATGACAAATAAATTACCAGACATGAACAAACATGTTTCTGATTTATTGTTCTCAATGAATTATTTGTAAGGTTTCTCAATGTTTTTCATTTCTTGGTAAATGAGAATTCTCATTTATACTTCTCGATTTTCTTGATAAATAAAAAAATATATAGCATGTGATTATAATTTTTTTTATTTTTTAATAATTCATAGTAATTATAGAATACTTAAACATATTAGTGGGTAATTTAACACACATTATTCATTAAAAAAACTTTAAAAAACACATACAATCTAAAATTTAATCAGCCATTTTTTCTGTTAGGAAATTTTTGGCCGTGAAAAAGTTTTTTTTGTTTTGTGTCGATGTTAGTTTAATCGACAACAGGGCATCAAACAAGCAATTAAGTGTTTGCTCTCTTGCCCATCGATTCAAATATTTTGAATTATTTCTCAATCAATATGTAAAATACTGGTTTTCTTACAGTACAGTAAACTTATTTTTTAATTGTTGAACTAGTGATAAATTTTCAATTTCTTCAGTGAACATTATGGATTCTAATTATTCTGTGAACTCACGACGATCCATCGTCGAGTTACGAAGGAATTTAGTGCTCCCGTATTTGTACCTGAATCGTTGACACAATTGTCTATAACAGTTGTTGCTACTTCACATGTTTCATATATCAAACAAGAGAATGATAAAAAAAACTCTTTAGATTATTGTAAAAACGAGATTTAAGTTTGTCGAAAGAAAAATTTCATAACTATTATATATTTTGACTCTGGAAACCCCTTGCATATTTTTGAAATCTGCCGATTCCCACGCAGATTGGTTTCTTCTTTTTTGATTATTAATTTAATTATTAGATTACCAAAGCGGAGATAAGGACGATTAGAGTAATTCGAAAAACCATGGATCGTTTTCGCACCACACATACTCTAATTGATAATACGCATCCGCAGGGACGTCGTACAGTGCGCATTAAAGAAGTTGTATCTGTTGTGGAGCTTAGTATTGAGAAAGACCTGAATGAGTCGATTCGCTATCGTGCACAGCAATTGAAGCTGTGTCCATCCACTGTATGGAAGATTTTGCATAAAGATCTTGGTTTACGAAAAATAATTGAAGCCACTTGACCATCGTTTTCGTCGTACATTCGATGAATGGGCCGAAAACGAGATTGCTCTTGATCCTTATTTTCAGTAAAAATGTTGTCCAGCGAAGACGCTCATTTTTGGTTGAATGGGTACGTCAACAAGCAAAATTGCCGCATTTAGAGTGAAAAAAATCCACAAGCCATTATTGAGATGCCGTTACATCCACAAAAAGTCACTGCTTTGTATGTTTTATGGACTGGTGAAATCATTGGTCCATATTTCTTCAAAAATAATTCCGGCTAGAACATATAGTTAATGGAGAGCGCTATAAATCCATGATTACTCACTTTTTCGTGCCTCAATTGAATAGCACTAAATATAATTTATAAAATTGTTATTGCGTCGTGTCACTGTTGTTTTTTCATCATTTGTTTAATTGATAAGGATTCCCAAGGTTTTGAATGACAAGACTGAAGAGAATCCAACATATAACGTTTCAAGTGGCCCTGGGTTTTTCTCATGTTGTTTAACTATTAATAAAAGTTTTTTTGCTAATTATAAATCTAATAGTTATACGAGTTGTTACTTGAAATATAGTTTGATGATTATCGCCATCGAAAAATTCAGAATTAAATAAATATTTCATTGCTTGAGTTAAATCTCTTTCAATACGTTTTTTTAAGAGCAATTAACGTTTCTTTGTGTAATGCACATTTAAGCTCAATCAACTGCTGGAATGAGAATTTAAAATTAGATCAACTAAGCACAAATTTGAATCACGTCGACTGAATATTTTGGTAGTTACTTTTAATGCTTTAAAAACTATAGTTTCTGACATTTTCACTAAGATATTTTCGTTAAAGGTCACGAGAAAACTTTCTCAATCTATTATAATATTATAAAAATATAAAGGAAATTATTTTAAGAAATATGTGCATTTAAATAAATTCTTTGCTCCTTAAAATTAATTATTTATACATTTATACTTCGGAAAAGGATTCGTTGCAGATAGTTAATCATAATATGTTCACTGTTTTGTCCAACAGAAATGCACAAACAATTCATTTTATGGAACAATTATTTTATACATTGCTTATTTTAATTGTCCTCGTAACTAATTATATTTATTTCTATACCCATATTGAATTGACAAAAAACTCCAAGACATTATTACAACTTATATATACTCAAGAATGTTCAATAGCTATATTGTATGTTCCATGATGAGTACTGTTTCTCATTTCTCTATGTTTTCCATTTCTCGAGAAATGATAAATTTGAAAACGTAAAAAATATATGTAATATACAGTATGTATCTACAATTTTTATATTATTAAAGTATATATTTTTGTATATTAAAAACGTTTTTACTTATTTCATTTAAAATAATTTTGGGTCAATATTTTCGCATGTAAATTATATTGCAATTAATAATTAAAATATAAACACTAATAATGGTAAAACATATATTGAAACTGTATATGTCACTTTTTTTTAATTATTCATTCCTGATATTATAAAAATATAGCAATAGCTAATTTGTGACGATCGATCGAAATTAATGAACATTAAAATTCATATAAAATCTAATTCATAAATTTTCAGTTATTAGTCACATGTCTATCGTGAAGGTATAATGTTCTGCCTTTGGGGTTTGTTCGTATTTGATAAGCGTTTTTGTAGTTAATATAATATGTTTTATTAGGTACCCTAGAAATTTTTAATATTTATCTATTGTAAACGTATAAGTGACTAATATCGTTTCCACACATACTACATATGTAATACGTATTTATATTTACACTTCTAGAAGGTTGACAATACTTTTCATACCATCAATCTTATGACATAAATACTTTCAAGTGAAGAATTAGTCTGCAATGTTATTAAGATAATTTTTCCCCTTAGAAAATTATTTTTATAACAAGAAACTCAGAGAATACTAACCACAATTTTATAAAATCCACTAAAGAAAAATCAGCTATATATTAGCCGATATATGTAATACGGTCTAGCGTAGAAAATTAATAATCTCTTATAATTCAAATTTAAAAAATAAGAAAGTAGAAAATAAAATACATTTACATAAAAATTTGGAACCTTTAAGATATGTGCTTTTACCTACAAGGCAATATTTACTTTGCCATTTTTTGCTTATATTTTATTAAATAAGGTGTAATAAAAAATTAGCGAAAATTTTTATTTGTATCCATCAATTGATATTGATATTGTCTCATATAAGGTGTAATAAAAAATATTATTGATATTTATCTAAAAATATATATAAATAGGCTTTTACAACAATTTAAGTATTTAAACTAAGTAGAAAAGGGAGAAATTACAATGATTTCCAATACTATTTTCTTTTGTAGTTTAAATGTTTAATAGTTAATTGACAATATAAGTATATACCGTCAATGCAACGTTTCCCATTTATTATATATTAATTTGCTTTGATAATTTTATTTCGTACTGTATTCTGCCACGCGGTTTCTTATTGAAGTCGAAAGAAACTAATCCTTTAGCTAGCAAAACTGCTCTCAAATTTTTCGATGTGATAAAAAAATAAATGGCAACCCGTCTAGCGATGTCACTTGTGTCAGCACATCGTCGAATGATTGATCTACTTTTTAAATAAGTGTATTTATTTTTTCTTTAGTTCGAGATAGAACTACTCGATGGCAGAAGATTGCCTGAGAGTTTTTATTTTTTGTATGAAAACAAATGTGTACAATTCCTTACTATATCCACTGCCAATTTTTAACACCACGCTTTATTTTTTACATTTAGATTTATGTCCACCTACTTGTATTAAGAAAATAGTACTGTCTTTCTTGTGAACGTAAAATTTTAATTGCCTTGGTTGTTCTAGTGAAAAAAGATTTGTTGTTGAAATATAAGATGCATAACGATTTGTGTTGGTTGATCAAAAAACAAGGCTGATCAATATTTTTTTTTAATAATCCGGGCTAGTGTGTTTTTTTACCGAATCGTGACAATTTATGATGTCGTGTTGCTATTTTTAAAACATTAAAAGCTTATTTATATATACGTTATATATATCATCCTTGCATTAAATGTCTATTTTCGGTGATGTTGAAGTTATCAGTAGCTGAATCGTGTTTTTTATGCAGAATGCAGAACTATAATTTTTTATTACAAATATTGCCAGCAATTGATATTATTCATAAAATATATTGCCATTACAGAATGAAAATAGACAACTTTTATAAAATATTATTTCAACAAAAATTTCCTGACAAAAATGTACGAGTTTTTCAACTCAACCATGAAATTAAAGTATATATATATACATATTGCAGAATTCCTGCTGCATTCTGAGTTAATGTGTGAAGTATGCATAAACTCAAGCAAAATGCTTGGAAACGTGAGAAAAAAATGTTAAATTAAAAATCCCTTGGAGCGAGAACTGTATGTGGCCAACAGGCAGACATCAAAACGTCGTTTTTTCAATTCTAAAATTAGCCGATGTATTACTAACCTTTTAGACACTCATAACTTCAGAACATCCATCTGTGACTTGCGAAGGCAGTGGAAAAATCCCTCGATTTTAAAATCCAAGTCAATGTAGTTAATAAAAAATGTCTTTCATTAATTCTTAATGAAAGACATTTTTTTAGCAATTCTGCTATTATATTGTATATCAGTTAAATTTTACACGTAGAATGCTTATCTATTCAATTATCATAGGCTTTTGGTACTGTTTAATGTTTCAATAAGTATTATTAATACTGTATCTAACGTAACATAACAGTTCAAATAAATGTCCGTTGTGAAAATCGTTAAATAAAATGTAGAAAGCCAGAAAGCCCTTCGGGAATTTCCCGGTCTCCCGCTGACCCAATCCGCCGCTTCATAATAGCATTGCAGATATGTTTCATAATATTTTTTTAGTGCTTTGAATTCTGTTTTCTATTAATAAATATATACATAATAATATAAGCGTAATATGGAACTGGAAACATTTTTTTTATGACATGTTACATACTGAATTATATGTGTACGTGTCTTTTCTATACTAGTTACTAAGCTAAGATTAGAATTAATGTATTATTCGTAGTCCGCAATTGACTTTGTAGCATTACCTACGCATTTTCTCTTAACATACATCAAACGAGAATGTAATCATATATCATCCTATGGAAACTCTGAGCATATAACTTAATCCGCGTGGTATATCCGCTGATTCTAATTAATGTAATTTTATTAGCTTAGTGATTTTTTTAAGTATATTTTATATAAGTTAATTTTTATTTTTGATAATTATAAAAATGAGTTAGTTTAATTGTATTTTATGTTTTTAATTAATTCACAAAGGACTTAATAAAAATAACATCTCTATAAGAAAAGCATGGAACATTATTAGCATCCACTCTATTCTGTTGCTTTTGTTGCACGAAACATTTGTTTTGCTTTCATTCAATTAAATGCCAGCATTACGAAACCTCACAAACATTCATGTTTTATTTGCAGCATTTGAGCATTGCATATTTTTTACTATTACTATAAACATATATATTTTAGTATCTTTATACTTTCATAGTCCTATTAAACTAATTAAAATATTATTATAATAATAAATAATTAATTTAGATTTTGTTGAAAGGTCGTACGCTACATGTAATATAAGTAAGACGGCTAAAACTAAAGTCTAATTAAATCTGATATATTTTACAAACAAACAGTATAAGTTAGCACTGTAATATTTAATATTATAAATCTTGAATTAACATTACAATTTCACTTAATTTATTTTTTTAAATAAATTGTGTTATTTAATTAATAAGATAATATTTTAAATACAATTAATATAAAGACACTGTGAATACGAAAATATAATACAGTAAAACTTCAATATGTATATTATAGTATATTATTTAAAAATAAACAGTTTCAATATTTGTCACACCATTTTAAGGGTTAAATTATTGTCGCTTAAATGACAATAAACAATTTCCTGCACTCAGTCGCATAGCACAAATATGCAATTTAGCGTCAAGTGCATGGTTATAAAACTGGTCTAAAATTAAAAATAATTTAATTTCATTTCAAGCACAGTTTCAAAATTTCAAGAAAACACTGCAGTACTTTTTTTCAACTTTTTTTTAAGTATAAAATAATAGAAGTTGCGCGGAAAATTGGCAAAAATAAAATCGATCATATCTAAAAAACGTTAACTTATTGGAATTAAAATAATGATACGGTTCAGTGCTTATTTTTAAATAATAATCTTATCTTTGCTTAAAAATCTTGATGTACAGTGTGTTATTCAAATAAATGCTTGTGATTAACTTATGTACTCTCGCTCCAATGACGTAATTGATGGCAATAAACTCGTAGCTAATCAGTATCAATATATTATCATGTCGCAATAAACAATACTGTTTATTATATGAATTTTACAAATAATTAAGTATTTCAAATTTTCATTGAAAATGTTGAATGTTCAAGTGTCGTAACTGATATAAACATCTTGACAGCTTTGTACTAAAATATCTCGAACGTACAATATCCGGAGAATTCCTGGAAAAATAATAGCATTAAAAAGTAAATACAAGCGTTTCGAGTGACGTGGCCAAACAACTTGACAGATAACAATAATGAAAATATATTTGGAATTTCTCTACTGGCAAATACTTAGCGAGAAGTATGTTTTTATTGAGCGCTTTTTTATCAAAGATAGATTCTGTCAATATAATTAAGCAATATATTACATTATATTATATGAGTGATGTAGTTCATATATAACTAGAAATAAGAAAGTGTGTAATATATGTAATAATAATAAATATTTGGTTATTTTCGTTTTTTTCATTATTTAGAATACAAATTTGTTTAGAATATGTAACAAGAGAGAATCGCTTGGGACAAGGTCGCTACATAAAATGTATGCGGTAAACAGTTTCCCTGAGGGTGAAAAATATATTCAACGTTTAAAAGTCTGAGGTAAAATAGCATTTTTATATATGTATAAACTACGACAGTTGCCGTTTGCAAAGTTTAATGTAGGTATTTATATTTATTACATAAATATTTATAGAAGTATCATACTCTAAATATCAACGAAAATCATATTAAAGTGGTATTTTATACCTATTATAAATATTATAATTTATTTATAACATTAGATATTATAAAAATTTACAAGATTTCTTAAATATATATAGGAGATGCGACAAAACACGTTTAATTTTGTAACAGTAATTAATAAAAAAAAGATGTCTCGTATTATGATGAAGTAATATTTTTCAGTCTGTTTATTAACATGGGATGTCGTATGCTTAATTTTCTATGCATGGCTTTAATTTTAATACAATATGATACGCCTGGCTTAAGAAACGATTGATAAATTATTTTCTTTGAATACCATTGTACTGTCACCATTTTTTTTTCCAAATCTTGAACCTTCTTTGCTTTCTAAGCGTCATCTTGATATTTCCTGGTTATTATAAAGAATCCATTTATCATCATATGTAATGATTCTTTTCAAGAATACGTATAACTATTGATAACATACTTCGAAATGTTGCTATTGTGTCTTTTGGCCATATCGTATGGTAACCGTTCATCCCTTTTATTCACCAATTATTTGTGGATTTGCTTTAACAATACCACTTGTTTTTTCATTAACAGCAGATGCAGCTCTTAAACGATTTTAAATGTTAATATTGCCATTAAAAAAATTCTCAAAGCAACGAAATATTATTCTTGTATTTTCTGATTATAGTTGAAAATCCATTTCCCGTGACTTTCTCCCGTCTCTGAAAAGTAACAAATTACAAATTTTGAAACGCTACTGTTTTTACCTTTCGATCAATTCATGCAGTACATATTTGTCCATTTTTACCTTTCCAATAGTATCTGGATGTCGTGAAAACCTTTAAGTTTGCAGTTAGTGTCCGAACAGTTGTTTGTGAATAAGCTTCAACAGTGTTTTTTAGTATTTTTTACTAACATAAAATGAAGATCTTCCACTAGACTCATTTAAAGGTTAATATCGCAAATAAAAAATCTTAAATCAACGTCTTACAGTCTCTGTCAAACAGTACCCTCACTAAATCCAAAATTGGTGTTTCTAGTGCCCTGCGCTTTAATATGTTTTACTTTGATCTCATTTTCGAAAATCTTTTGTCGATACTAACAATTAAAAAAAAGTATGACTTTAAAGAAAAAAATATATAAAAAAAACCACCACGCCTAAATAAAAAAAAATTGTTACTTATTACATTTTATTTTAAATACAATCCGTTTTAGACTGAGTAAAAGTTTCTACTTGATATTAATAAACCTGATAGTAAAATATTTATACTATAAATTGGAACGTTAAAATCATAACAAGTAAATAAATTAACTAAATCCATATAATCATTGTTATGAATATAATAATTTTAATACGAGTACGTGAAAATTACAAAAGTTGTTTAAATATTTATTAAATGTAATAGTTAAATTAATAAGTAAAAATAGCCTAATGTTTAAATAAGAATAATCAGTTTTTAATTTATTAATATATTATACTTTAAAAATGCGTGTTTAAATTTTCTTATAATATATAATTATAATAGTGAAGTGACTATATATATAAGTATTAAATTTTATTTTATTTTTTAATTATATTTATAGTTTACGAATAGTTTTATTCTATATCTTTACCGAACCACTAGATCTAATACACGTTTCCCTAGAAAATCTATGTGCATAGAGCCACTCCCTTTAATACGTGATATAAAGGTTATGTACATGTGCTTAAAATATAAGGACCATCTTATTAACTGTTTTTATAGGCCTTGTATATGATGTTCTCATTTTAAAATGACTAGATACCACTACGTTTGTATCCTATATCTATTACGCTTCTTGCCTTTACGTAAAACCGTCTAAAATATTACTTCCTTTTTTTACTTTTTAATAATTTTAAAACATTTTTCAGTGGTTGAATGCAAAACGAGATGGAGGAGCATAAAAGATTTGTATAATAAGAAACGGAAAGAGGGCAAAGAAGGCAAAAAACAAAACGTTATGGGATCGCTCTCATTTTTAGATGATATCTCAGCACGAAGGTCATACAATAAATATTTTAAAATACATATTCATACCAACCCATTGAAAACATATAATTTTATAGATCTGCTCCATTTTGCGAAACTAAAGACAACGGCAGCCAACTCACCGATCAAACAACGCATGATTTCACGTCTGAAGACTTCAAAATCAACCTAGAATCTGTGGATATGCTACACGATGGATCGTTAGAAAGCGGTGGTGAATCTACTTCACAATTGAATATAGAATCTCCTGAAAATTTTCTATCGAGTTTAACTGCAAGTAGTGATTCGAATAAAAGGTCAAAAAAAAGAAAAGCGGACGATAGTGAAAGAATGTTAGAGATGTTCGCCAAGCTAGATCATGAGAGATCGGAAATGTTGAGGAACATGAGTGACAATGACAATCCTCAAAAGTCTCATCCTACTTTATTGTTCTTTGAATCCTTAGCTCAAACTGTAATGACATTCCCGCCGAACTTGGCAGCTGAAGCGAAATTGAAATGTTGCCAGTTGATTACGGAACTAGAGATTCAACATTATTCATCTCAACAGGCTGTGGAAGTAGTGTTCAGTCCTTCGCCGGTAAGGCCAGGAACACCATGACCTAAAGAAATTGGTTTTATAATAAATTATAAGACGTGATAATGAAACGGAACATTTAAATATAATCGTCAGTGTATATACTTTTATATAAATAATAAAATAATATTAAGAAAAAAAAGTTGTTTTTAATATAAAATATAGGGATCAACATTAAAGATTAAAGGCATGCTGAAATAAATTACTCTGAAAGCAGATTTATGACCGAAACAATAAATTTATGTCCTTTTAAAGTTATTGCTTGACTTCCCTCTCAAAAGTATATTGTGGTTCTGATTTTAATGTATTACATTCAGTCTGTCATATCTTAGAATTTTTTTAAAAGCTTTTATTTCATAGTATACAACATAAATATAAATATTGTATTTTTAAATATTTCATATTAATAAATTTCTCTAAATCTCTTAATTTTATATAACAAGATTATTACACTTTCGTGAAAGCGAAACTTTTCAGAACTAACTGTTTTACCTAGTTACATATTTTAATCAATATATACCAAACTTTCGCAATTATAATGTCCAAATTAAGCGTGCCGGATCTTAAACCGGAATATGATTTCAGAACGGCCTATTTAATTAAAATTTGTGAACTGTATTTGAAAGTGATTCAAAATGGCGACGAAACAGCACAAAATATACATTTAAATGTTATATACATCTGTATATGTTTCTTTATTTCAATATAATTAAACAATTTGAATAAAATAATAATGTACACAAAGTTATGATATTCTAAAACCAATTGTCTTAAAATATCAATTAATACAATGCATTATATATTCATAACAAAAATAATCTTAAGAACACGCTTTTTTCTTTTAAAATAATAAATCATAAAATATTTATAAGAATTACGATCTATAGGTACACCATAGAGGCCTAAAATAATACACACATAAAATCCTTGACGAAAAAGTGAAAACATATTGCGTCAGAGCTAACACATTTCCTAATTTCTTAAACTGAATAAAAATAAATTGCTTTTAATATGAAGAAAATAAGCTATTAGTGCTATTACTTATATATGTATAGCTTATAATCAATAATAACAATATATCTTTCTGTTGAATTTGCACTTCTACACAAGTTTTGCCTTAAAAAAGCCTAATATTATTAAAACTTGTTTTTAATTTTATATTATATATAATAATAAATAATGTGTTTTATTAAATAAATAAATTAGTTACAAACACTTTAGAAAATGCAATACATATAACACAATGTTTTAAATATTCCTGTTTACATGCCCTGAGCTTTGTAGAATTATCCCAGTTTGTTATTTTTATAGTGATGTGCTAAAACTTTATGACACTACTACTTTAATGCTGCAAGAATGAGTTTTCCTTTGAAACATAAACAAACCTCAGTCATACAGCACTTTGTATGTGTAGCTAAAATATTTTTTTTATTTTAAAATAAAGTGATTCATACCTCGAAGTGCATTTTTATATTTTTAGCTTCAAATGTATTTTATCTTAAAAAATAGATTAAAAATATTGTTTTTTTATTTACGGGCATAAGGACGAAAGTGTGTGACTTTGCAGCCAAATAGGAATACCGGTAGATGCATGAAGAGATGGTAACAGCCGAGCCGGCAGTAGAGTAGAAATATCAGGTCTTGGAAGTCTGAGAGTCTTCGGTGGCGTGTCGAGTTGTATTATTGTCGGATGTGATTTCGTTAGAGCGGCTGTTTTAATTTTCAAATTAAAATGAACGCATTTGTGCTTTTAATTTGATGTGTTGTCAAGTGATTTTTGCGATAGTCAAACTGTTATTTTATTCTCCAATGATTTTTTAAAACACGAAAGGATTATTATTATTTTTTTTATATTTTACAAAACCACTGTAATAAGCTGATGAAGCTTGAACCGATAGCCTTTATTGTTTTAATACCGGTATTATGAAAGAGAATGATTATGATTATGAGTGAGAGTACATTATCGTCAAATTAGGTTTTTTGAGTGCTTCCGAGTGAAGCTGAGTGACACAGCTACTATATAATGTAAATAAAAAACCGAGTATATGTCCTAAATGTCGTCATATTGCAAAAGGGTCACCGTGTCCTGACCAAAGATTTGTCCCGCAGCTGTCGCCTCGTAATTATAATCAAAGGTCCTTGTTCCGGCGGAAGCCATCGGCGACAGAAGGCGCCAGGGCCGCATTTAATGTCACAACTCAATTTGAATGTAATGTTCGCGTATACATTATGAGTATAACGAGAGTTGTCATACTCGCGCAGGGTGGCGAGAAAATAAACAGGGGGTAAGGGAATCGTAATGCCCGTTTACAAATTACCGACTAAAGCAAACACACGAAAACGTAATATTCCCGAGCGGGCGCTATGATAACGCGGCGACTTTTCAACGTTAAATTACACACGCGGATCGGTCCCTTTGTGTAAACATTTTTTCACTAAGGAAACACACGAGTACGTGTTTACGTGCACGCCACGTAAACAAACACGTCTCGATTCGAGCGCGTTTGACAAAGTACGGGCAAAACGTTATGAACCTCGGCTACGCATTCATGAGTCAACATTTAAGGGCATGTGGGAGAGAAATAATTAAAAAAATAAGAGTGGTTGACACTGACAATAGACGAAATGTTATATGTAAAATCTTATAAACACACTATAGAGGTGTCATTTTATGTACGGCAGTCAAAACCGCGCAAGAGCAAAACTGAGAATTAGCTGTTGCGAGATGACGGCGCCTCTTAATGAATATACAATTATTGATCAACTCTTGATTATCCAAAATATGTTAACAAAAGGTCTAGAAGTAAAGGATATTCACAAAAAAAGTCGCTAGTAGCTTTTCTTGGCATTTTTTAAATGTTTCTATAGTATAAAAAATAAATTAATAAATAGAAAAAATAATAACGACAAAATATGACAACTGAACTGGTCACTTAAGCGAGACTGGACAATTTAACCTACAATAACGACAATTAAAAACGACAAATTCCTTTGCATACTTCTCAGAATTACGGTTAAAACTAACTGCTAAAATATATTAGTCAGACTATGCACTTGTAACGAGTTACACGCCATTTTAAGATGCGCCGCATTACTATGGCCAAAGCTGTATATACTTATTTTAAAGTTTAAATACCATAAACTGTCCAAAGCAAAGTGTCACGTAGTCAATAAAGTTATGTAATGGTAATAAATCATTTACAGAATATTATCATCATAAATTATTCTAGATAGTTTAATTTGTTAATCCTCCTCCTCAAAAGTTTTAAAAAGCGTCTGCAAAGTTTTATAAAGTCTCATATTAGCAACATTATCGACCGCCCGCATACTCTGTAACTTGTGAAGCGTAAGGATGTGTTTTCTTTTCTTAGCTTGTGGTAAACGAATAAAAAAACTACGATTTCATTATCCCAGATTTTACTTTACTTTGACTTTAGTTGAGAGACATATATTAAAAATTCTTTTGTATATATTCCTCATTTTATTAAATACGGTTTTTATCTAAGATCACGTTTTCTCATTTTTACCATATATATAATACACAGCAACAAAGCATCGGAATAAACAGCATCGCAACATTACTTTTACATAACGAATTTAAAGCGTAGTATCACAGTTGATAAAAGACCTTGAATTGAATTAATGCTCTATCCTATAAAATACGTTAAGAAAAACTAACATGACGTGAAACGTCACAAACAAACACTGTTTGGCAAGACAAAGGCAACTTACCCGAGCGTTTTATATTATAAAATAATAAAATATTTTAAATTATAAGTCTAATTTTTTTGACCAGACAAATATTCCTGCTTTGATTAACAATGATTTATATTATAATATAAAAAGACTCAAATATGAATATTCTTTTGAAGTATAATGATTTATCGTTGTTATTTGAGAATGGTTTTTTTTTATAAAATAATTGTAAAAAATCCAAAACATTTATACTCATAAAAGTAACTTATTTTGCGAATCTGAATGCTCACAACTATTTTATAAACTTATGTAATATATTTTAATGTACAATAAAAACACATACCACTCATAAACAGCATATATTATATGCTCTAAATTTAACATATTCTACAAGCCTACGTGTTTTTGTTACAGGTATCATGGATAAGAAAACGTGACCTTCATATCCTGACTGTAGGCGGTTTAGCCTACAGCTCGGACGGCAGATTTTCATCCTTACACTCAGACGGCTCAGACGAATGGGCCCTTAGGGTTGCATCTGCTCAACCAAGGGACTCGGGGATTTACGAGTGCCAAGTTTCGTCAGAGCCTAAAATCAGTCAAGCGTTTAGACTTAACGTAGTAGGTTAGTATACAAATTCATGAATTACGAACAAGACACTTTAATTAATAATTTGAGCATATGTTAAAAGATAATCTTATTACTTTATTAACATTACATATGATTAGAAAACAGCTATTTTTTATCGTTAAGAAATAAATCGATTCTTATCACTGATAAACTCATTCAAAAACATGTTAAAAAACTTATTTCAATATGCGTTTCATGATAAGAACGGTTTGTTTTGAAACTATGTTCTAAATGTATTATAACACAATCCTAATTTGTATTTCTTGTATATTAAAAAGTATAGAAGTAACTTATGATTTTTTCCTTTCAGTATCTCGTGCTGAAATCTTGGCTAGTCCTGAATTATTCGTAAGAAGTGGATCAGATATCAATCTAACTTGTATAGTGAGACACACCCCTGATCCTCCCAGGTAAATGTTTAATTTATTTAACTCTTATATAACTCATATCCACATATTTTGATAGTTTTTTTATTTTTTTAAAAACTCGTAAAAAACAGTTATACATTATGAGCATTAAAATATATGTTTGAATATTATTTCGCACGCAATCTTCAATTTCAAAGCTCACAATTTTCATAGGCTTCCTACGGACGAAGAAACCTAAAGGCTGGTAAATATAAGTTTATTGCTCGAATGTGGTTTATTTTCTTAGGAGCACATAAAACGGCCGGTTTTAAAGTTGGTACATAAATTCGCTATCGCGCTATATTTTACTGCGCTGTGGTTGTGTGTTTTTCCTTTTTAGCTCTCGGGGCGTAAACAACGGTAAAGAAAAGAGAAATTTGGGTGATTGATGAATAGTTGGGTGGGTGAGCCTCTTTAGGTTGAAATTTATACGTATAAACGTAAACCAATGTTAAATTTATGTGCGGTAATAGCTTGTTAAACGTGAGTTATATTCGCCTTTTAAAAGTGCGGAAATTACTTTTGAGATGGACGAGTTAAACAAAAAGAACGAAAGTATTATAATTTAAATAATTTTTTACTAAATCAATTCTCAATTTTTTTATAATATTTAAATTATAAAAAACTGTACTTAGTTGCTGAAAAACATGCATAATGTTCTATGAAATCAAATATGATTTATCCAAATTCTGATCTGGAAATTAACAATCGATGCAAAAAGATAAAGGAACT
Organism: Plectrocnemia conspersa; assembly: GCF_051122295.1. Taxonomy (NCBI): domain Eukaryota; kingdom Metazoa; phylum Arthropoda; class Insecta; order Trichoptera; family Polycentropodidae; genus Plectrocnemia; species Plectrocnemia conspersa. The sequence goes on from NW_028277167.1 coordinate 19,284,609, forward strand.
AGGTACCTATATTTATAAGCTAAAGGAAAATATTTGTTCTAAGCATCGTAAAAAATTAAGGAATTTTTCATTGGCGAAAATTATTAAGCAATAATTTTACAGATAGGTACTGTTTTTGTCTAAAATATTCATTGCTTATGACAAGTGATTTAAAGGGTATAGATATCATATGAAATTGTTTAACAATAGTTTTATGACCGACTCTAGGTGTGACGATTAGCAAACATTCGTTTCTAGTTAATTAAACATTTGCCTTTCAACAAAAAATAATAAGAATGGAAGAATTAATGACTTAATGTAACGTGCTGATTCATATTAGGTATTTAGGAAAAAAATTAAAACAAAACAAAAATTACCAACTTCACGTTCTGACTAATGCAACATACTCACAAAATATGTGCTACTACTACGTTATTTAATTTGTTCTCAAAATTTTAGTTTGAAGCAGTGCTTTTTAGTATATGCTTCGACTTGAATCTTGGGATTCGAATCAAACATAATTTGCATTAATTTGGTAAAAATTTGAGTTTTTAATTAATAAATTTAAGAATGATCTTAATATTAAATATTTGTTAATGGTTCGTTTCCCAGAAAATTGAAACATGATTCAATATTTTTATTTAAACTCTTTTAATCATTTGATTTTATCATTTTTGTCATAATTTTACGGTCAAATAAATATATACATATATGTATATCGTATAGCTCTAGTAGCGTGAGATATTTTAATTAGTTTATCTTAATGATATTTTTACTAAAGATTAAAGTTATAATATTTGTCAACGAGAAAACATTTCTGAGTAAGAATTTTTATATTTTAAGAACTGTTTATTGCTTTATGGATTTTTGAGGGAGCAAAGTAGGAATATACATAATAGTATATGCATATGTTTAAGTAAACCAGATCAGTTTCTTAGCATAGTAATTATATCTATATGCTTAGCGAATTTGATATATATATTTTTTTATTGTATTTAATGTTGAAATATGTTAACATTTTTATTAATTAAAAACAATTTTATTAATATGGCACACTCGTGCTAAGCGACAAATAAGCCAGAATTTCACATATTGTAACTGTTATTATTGTCGTTTTAAAGACCATAAATTTTCATCATTTCTGAAACATAATAAAATAAACTGTTTTCAAATGTGCTTCATTCGTTCCAAGCACACGATAAACAATTACAAAACTCAACAATCCACAACGATCAATCAGCCTGTCGTTTATGATCACGTTACGTGCGTGTTTGTGTTTTGTGATTTTTTTAACTTTCACCCTCTCAATGATTAATTATACCTCTGCGTATGCACGTATCCCTCCGTGGTTCGTTTCGCAAGGAAAGCTCAAAATTCAACCGAAATTATTACATATTCCGATCCCCTGTGTAACCACAGAAGGGGCCATTAATAAAAAAAAATATTCGGCAAGCGTGAGCACGTGAACCAAAGGAAAAACAACGATGCTTCATTCCTACCCCCACTGCGAGGAAAAAAATAAGTTTTATACACCATTTGTGTTATTGTGGAAGATGAAAATGTGTCCCAGTTTCCCGAAAGAATTTTATATATACACAGTAATAACCCTAATAGTATGGCTTGATAGATGGGTTTTTTAGTATAATTAAATTAAGGTATAGAGTACGTATGAATCTCCTAACTTTATTACTTAACATATATAATATTTATGTAACATTTAACAGTCAATTCAATAACGTCTAATATTCAACATTAACTATACGCCTTCTCAATCCACAATTACTCGTTTAATGGCCAATTTCGAAGAACGCGGTACTGTAATAGATTGACTGAGGTCACCGTTTTAAAAATGCATGCTCAGTAAGGAATATTACAAAAATGCTTCAAATTGTAAACGAAGAATCGTTAACATCCATCAGCGGATTTTTGTTAACTATTATATTTTAAATAAGGCTTTTTTATTTATTTAAATTAAATCAAGACCATCGTGACCTAAAATGTCTTATATGTATAGCATTTAATCACCAGGATACGTTGCCAAATATTGTCGCAAACTTTGGCTGTACGTATATATACTTATGTTGACAATACAGTTTTTATTGATATGTACGTTTTTGATATTTTGTTTCGTTATATCCTATTAATGTTTCATTTGCAAAGTTTTAATAAGTAAAAAATACAAAGTTTGCAAAAAATGTCAATGGAATAATCTGTAAGACATAAGACAGTCATATTTTTAGATTTATAAATAAATACATAATGCTGCTTTAGATTAATAAACGAAAAATGAATTTAAAATCTAAATCTAAGATGGAAATTTTGCATGCACTATCTACGTCCACAGCCAGATGAAACATAACATTGGGTTAATTCTCAACTAAAACAAATAAAATAGTGCTGTCTTTAATTATTTGAGCTAGTAGTATACGTTTCATAAGCTAAATTTGCATCAATAACAAACCAAGATGATGTGATAATTAAAAAATAAATCTATATTTTAAATAAAAATGCAAAAATAATTTTAAAAACTGATTAATAACAAACCAATGTCTAGAATCTCTAGCCTTGTTTATTGCTGCAAATCTTATACAATAACAATATACTCTAAATACCAAATATGGTTTCTGTAGGTATAGCCGGGTTTCTGTAGGTATAGCCGGGTTTAGTTCATATTTTTTTATCAAAAAAATATACCGATAGTCATTGTATTATGAATATTGCGCAAATTAAGCTACAATAAAAAATATATTTCTGAATTGTTATATTCTCAAAAGTCATATGTTTCAATAGTTATTCCATACAAAATCATTATTTGATATGTATTTTTATATCATATAATAATATAAATTATATTTGATCACAGTATAATCAATTTATATATTCATTCATCTTCCACGTTTTGTTATACCCTAAATTGCGAGTTCTTGAAAAATATAACAATTCCGCATAAATATGATCCATGGCGTAAATCAAAACCAATTTGCGCCCCCGCGGGCATGTAATAAATGGCTAAGTATCCATAATTTTCCCAGAACGAAAGAAACACATTTCGAAAAGCCAAAATATATATCCTCACCTAATACTTTATATAATAAAAAAAGATTTAATTATTTTCATTATTTCCTTGAAGAGTTCTACTTTACGCTAGTGTAACACAAATGCTATGTTGATTCTGGAATAATATGAACAGTCAAAAAACTGTCTTATAGTATTAGAGCTAAAGTAGACTTAAATAAAATACATGTTTTTAATTTTCTTTGATTAGTTAAACTTGTTGAATCCAAATATGATCCAATATTAGCAGAGCACGTCTCAAAAGTTTGAGCTGCACAAGAAGACAACGGGATAATGCAGATTCCTTATCTTTCATGAGGAATACAAGACTAGTTTGTCAATGTTTGCGCTTTGTTTGTTCAAAATACGATGAATAAGGATGTTACGAAAGCTATTATTGCTGAAGCGACTTCAGATTCATCTCGTAAGGAACAAACGACACTAATTATTGGTCACGTCAAGTTCAGCAAATTGGAATTTTTGATTAAAAATCGTTTTACATGTGCTTTGATCATTTTTGTTGATGAAACGGATCAAATAAATGCCAGCCGACTTTTAAATTTTTTACTGGAATTAAAATTTAATTTTTAAAATGATAACAGAGCCAATATGCTAGGGAATGTACAAAGAAGCAAAAACTTTGGTACTACCCAGCAAATTTATAATTTCTTTGGTGGAAGTACAAAAAGATAGGAGATTTCGAAACAATATTTAACACTATTTCTTACACACAATTTCAAAAATTTTCTTTAAATGAAATCGATTTAAGAAGCCTTCCCATTAATACACAAACACAGAATTCTGCTTTTAAAAAATATTAGTCAAAATATAAATGTGTTATTATGTTCCAGTTTGACTGAAAATACAAAGGTTATTACATAAAATAAATCTCATTATTGTATCCTGTAAAGTAACATTGGATATTGAAATCTTAATTAAAGATATATAACAACTTAAAAAAAACATGGTTCTTGGTGAGTTTAATCGCAAATGAAAATAAAAAGAAAGCATTGAAATTTAAATGTTTTTGACAAAATTATCAATTCAATAATAAATTAAATTAAGCGTCGATTTCATGCAATTTCTTTAATTAGCACTTAAGATTTATGAAAATATAATGAAAAAAAATATGGTTTTTGAGACAAAATTATTGCACAAAAATATGAAAATTAAATAAGTTTCAGTAGTATTAGTTATGTTACGAAATTGTAACATAACTAGTACTACTGAAACATATTTACAAATCCAATTTTAAACTAAGCACGATACCGACAGAATTACTTTAAGAAATTATCGACATGTGATTTCTAAACATTTTTTCTAACACAGTGATTGTTCTTCGAATTTTTTTGAATCGTAAATTACTATTCTAAAATAATAACCGAATTTGCTAATGGAAAAGCGCGCAAAGCTTCTATAAAATAATTAAATGTTACAATCGAATAAATATTTTATATCACGATTTTATTGTCTAGCCTACATTTTTTTGTGGGCCTTTAAAATATTAGTTGCCTTGGGCCTTGTATTTTCTCTAAGAGTCCCTGTGTATGTATGTGAAATACTAATGAATATGTATTTATATACTGTAAATATATTTTAAATAATCTAAGATCAAAAGCATTGATTGAGCAAACAGAATAATGGTAAATATGAGTAATTAATAATTATAAAATATGAAAGATTTTAAATACAAACGACTGTTTATAATGACAATAAACGCAGTAAAATAAATTAAGCAAATAAACCATATTTTTAATAAATTAAACTATTGAGCTATTGTTGCTATCAAAGAAATCAATATTTTAATATAGTTTATTAGAACGATGGCAGATTCTTGCGTAAAGCAATTACCGAGAAAAAACTATTTTACATAAATTGCTTTATTATAATCTAGATAATTTAAGCAAATAGAAAAAATATAACTATATAACTTATTTTAATATTTATTTATGTTATTAAAATGATTTCTTAAAATAATAATTCTTTTAAGAAATATAAACGTAAATAACATTTATATTGATCACCGACATTGTAAAAATCTAACATCTTATCCGAGGTGAATGATTGGAATTGTAGTATTATTATTTTTATTTATTTCATGCAAATTAGGGTTTTATAAAATATAACAATGAGTAATAAACTGTAAATATTTAAACAAAAACTGCATTAATCAATAGTAGAATATGTCACCGTTTTGCGTGATATTTGTGTAACTCTGATTCGATTTTATAACGCAGTGCAGCGTATAGCAAACAAAAATAGTTTTTATGATCGGTTCCCAAATAGTGCCAGAAACGATAACAAAAAGGGATGTTGGAACGAGACAGACATATCCTGCTTAATTGAATCATGCCTATAAACTTATTCAACGAATCGTCCGATTGTTTATCAACAGGGTGGTAGATATAAGTAACTAGGGGTGGGCTGAGGTGGAGGATGGATACGAAAGAAAATTGGAAAAGTGTATTTGTGTGTGTATGTGTGTGGGCGAGAAGGAAATCTTGGTTCGTTCGCCGAATTCTGCCGCCATGTTGACAAAACAAATGGCCGCCCATAAAAAACGAGAGCACAAAGAGGCGTCTCAAAATCAAGACGAATGGCGTCAATTCCGGCGATGGCGTTTTCGAAATTAATACCGATATTTCATCTGAACTCTGTTCGTGTATAATTGAAACGCGTTACCGTGGATAAACACGGCTGCGAAAAAAGGTTGGGCGCAGCTGCCCCGACGGCCGGTGATTTATGCATTGGCGCGCGTTAAAAACTGACGATCCGCGCGGTCGACGCGTGAAAACTAAAGCACATAAGGGATGGCTCGAATATATCAATTAATATTTTTTACATCCATTCCGTTTTTTGGGTTTTTTTAATATACAAAATGGAATCTGGCTTATTTTAAAAATGTCGATAAAAGAACAAACCCAATAAATATATATTATATCAAATATAGAGCGAACGCAGACTTGTAATACAAATTATGATTCTTTGCACTTTTTACAACCACGAGAACCGTGATTTATTTTTTTATTAACTAAAGTATTATCGAGATGCAATAAGAATTTTACTTTTGCTCATAAACACAATTTATATTTTTTAATGTGCCCAATTAATTAACTTTTCTCTTGATTGTTTAGCTCTGGTTTTTTACGCACGTATGTAAATTTGTAGATACCTTTAAATTATTTGTTCCATATATATTATTTAAATATTTTACCTTATATTCACAGTTTAATAAGACCATAAATCACATTTTCGATATGATGTTGTTTAATATTTTCAGACCCCATATATTGATTTTGGGATAAAATGTAACAAAATTTATAAAACGAATTGTTGAAAAACGTCAAGAATTTGTAACGCAAATTAATCACATAACTTAAAAAAACATAGTATTTTATTGTTTGAGGCTAAAAAATAATAATCTCAAACGAAACGAATTTACCTACTTCTGAATATTGAACAAATATAATTAATAAATACAGAAAAAAATGAAAATGGATGTAACATGCGCTAAAATAGGTAAGTGAACTGATCTGGAACTCCACAGATAGACCTTCTACATCCGTCTTTTGTGACTTTGAGTCGTGTAGTAAGTAACACAATGTATTCTACTATTGGATTACTACTACATCTGCGCATCCATTTCTCATTTATACGAGTAATAATATAATATTTATTAAATTTTGCTTTCCCGTTGTCAGCATACAAATCATTATTTTTTGTATAAATATATATAATATATACACAAAGCTTTTTTTAAACATAAAAGGTGCTGGAGCTTAATTTTTGTGAAGCGTTTTACTAAAAAAAATATATTAAATTTAAAGCAGCTTTTCTTATGTCACAAATCGCATAAAACAATTAAACAAAATTTACTATATAAGAGATTTATTTATTTCAAAATGTATTAATATGGGAGTATTGGTCAAACTGTATTCAAACCGAATTTTGGTCAATAGGAAGGCGCAAAAGTAATTATCACTTCTCAGAAGTCAAAAATTCACGTCAAAAGCAAAAATTGCTTCAGTGACGGCACGATTTTATTGCTTTTGACGTGGGTTTTTGACTTATGAGAAGGGATGGTTGTTTTATGCGCTCTCCTATTGGTCAAAATTTGGCTTAGATGTTCTTCATTTGATTATCACTAATTTTAAAATCGTAATATTGTAAAAAAATCGTAAATTAAATTGTAGCTTCTTATCATACCAATATTTCCATATTTTTTGTCGTGGTTTTTGTTATTGCTTTGGTATTTTTTGTAAGACCGGCGATTGAGAAGTAATCGAAATTTTCTCTCATATTAACTTGGGGTTAAACCTTTACACTTAATAAAAATAATGACGTCATGTTTACGTAAAAATAAGGTAATAAAAAGGATTTTTAAACATAAAAAGTACCGTTAAAAAGGTGCCGGAACGCCGTTCCACTGTGTTACATGACAAAAAAGCACTGTGTTTATATATATATACATATATACATAGTATATAGCAGCGGACTCTATTTTTATTTATAAAAATGCGCCATTGTTAAAAACCGGCCTTAGCTGCAAAGTGACATCTATTGCTTTTAAATTATATTTAACGTAATAATTTATAATAAAATATATACATAGATGTTACTCATCCCCAGATTTTCAGTCTGGTATTTAATACTTATTTTTATGTAATCATTATGTCTGATTGACTTACCTAATTTGTACATATTTACCCCGTTAACGCATTGGGCGAAGAATTATAAAAAAATATTATAAACACAAAAAATGCAAATTTATATTTATCAGGGTTCTACTTATGAATAGATTCTCAATTTTAGGAAAGGTGAAACAAGCGTTGCCTCTTAGTTATAAATTGTTATTGTCTTATATTTTCATATATAAGACGAAAATCAAAGAAGATAAAGTACATTTAATATTGCTTGAAATGTTGATATTAATAATAGTAAAGCTTTAAATAGATTAATATGGTATGGTCATTAGAATATAGCAGTGAGTTGAAACTATTGATATACTTCTAATTACCTGTTTAATATTGTATAATTTATTTATAGAATAGTATATTTCGCCACAATCCAATTTCATACAATTTTATGATGTTATACAAATATATACTTGTTTTACGCAATTTCTTGGAAACTCTTCATTTTCGTATGTGTACTATGCCTTAAATTACACGATATTCCGTGAAACTGACCTACGATATAAATCTAGAAATATGCGTAAACAAAGATTCGCTAATGCTAAAATAAAATCAAACTTAATTTAAATTACTGGATACGCTTACTAAGTTATTATATTCAATAGAAATGAACTTCACAAAGTTGATTAAACATTGATCAGACCTTGTGCCTTTTAATTATCAAAGTTATTTTTCGATAAAGCAAATTTCATTACCAATTAAGTAGTAAATTGCAAAATTTGAGATATATATTGATTAACAAAGAAAATTACCTCAACAAAGTAACAGTCTCGTGTTTCAAATCATAGATTTTCAAACTTTTATTCCAAAAGGTTGGATTCGAACATAAAGTTGTATTGTATCACTTTTGTATTGAAAAAAATAGTTGAACCTGATATTTTGTTGCACTGGTTGCCTATCCACAGATTATCATATTATCTTAAATAAAGGAGCAAAAGTGAAAATGTATTGCCTACAACTTTTTTTAATCCAGGGATTAAAGAGTAGTTCAAAATGATGGAAAATTCAAATAATTTTCAATGAGTGTGGTGTGTGTGTTATGATTTTTTTATTTTAACACTTTAAGTCCAATGACTCCAATATACGTCATTGCAAAACCATTGATAAAGATGATATATATAATTATTCATACATATATTTAATGTCATGGTTTTACGGAAAATTAAAATATATAATATTTTCATTTAAAACATTCGAGCATAAAAATTACACTCGAATTTTCAGCGGCTTGTAAAGTATATTTTTAGTTGTATTGTATTAATGCATTGAGTAATATTTTTACTTTAATAGTCAATGGAACCATTTTTATCAGCATGCCCATTTTACTTCCACTTAATAAGGACGAATAACAAACTAAAAATTATCGAGTTTAATCCTTAACTCACAACAAAAGCAAATCCTCAAAGTAGGTACTCCTATTATACCACTAATAAATTTGAACCCTCTAAAACTGTGCGATGGAACGTGAAGGATTGTAAAGCAAAGTTAAATTTACGTATTGTTGTTTTCAGATATTAAATAATTTGTATTTCAGTTTACTTTATACTTAGTATTGATACTTACTTATATATCTATTTTAGTAAGTTTATTATGGGATTATTTATATATTACAAGATATAGCAATCGTTGATCCGATTAGTATTTTGTTCATTCTGGAGTACCACAAAAATCTAATCTGGGTCCTCTTTTAATAAAGAGGACCCAGATTAGATTTTTGTTAATACAACTTACGTTGTTAATACAACATACATTTGTAAATAATTAACTTAGAATATCTGTACAGAGTATACGCACAATTTCGCTTTTTTACATTAAGACCTAGATTCACTATGAAGGTGATTAATCGACAATTGACTACCTTTCAGCATCCCCAAGTGTCACGTTGTCACTTTATCCAGATCCCCTTGTCCGGTGAAATTCTCTTACAGCTTAGGCGGAAGTGTTTTTAAATATTTTCGTCGATGACTTGGCAGTGTCGTTCGATCAGAGATGACTATTTTCTATGCACATCGCCAAAGTTTGTGATAAGGCGTCGAGAATACTCGGTTTCGTTATGCGGAGCGCGTGTCACTTTAACAATTGATTGCCGATTCGCGTTTTGTATAACGAGCTAGTTCGTAGCGTTCTTTAATATAACTCTTTTGTCTGGAATTCGAGTGAAGCGAAGTACTTCTTGCTGTTGGAGAGAATTAAATGGAAATTTCAGAGATATCTCAAAAGAGCGAGTACAAATCGTATCTGTATTTTTACCATAGTGTCTTTTGGTTAGGAACGTTGAGATACAATTCATTGCATTCTCGGCGTAGCATATACTTAATGAAGCACTTACTAAAATTGCTAAATGGCGGGGTCGACAACCCGTCAATGCTCAGTGACTTTCGGTTGCGAGCTGTATAATGCCCTAGAGAGTCGCGATCACTTTCCTTGTAATTTAAGTTATGCACTATGTTTCAGTGTTGTATGAAGTGCTTTCTAAATAAAATTCTGAGCTATAAATAATATTTAAATTTATAAGATCTGTTTGAATTTTTGCATTTTATTTCGTTTTGTTGCATTAAAGTAAATAACAACAGAAAGAAATTATAATACTATGTAATTAAAACTAATTTTTAAACATAATTATTGACAAAAACAATTTTTGAAGATGGAGTAAAAAATACAAATAGATTGATTGTTAATTATTTTAATATGAAATATATTTATGATTTTTTTTATTGAGCCTAAGCCACTTTTCTTTATAGCTAGTACGTTTTAAGGGGAGGATATGTTTATTCCTAAAATTCCATTAATTCCTAGCGATTTTATTTTACGCTTCAAGCAGCTATAATTCTCATTTCGCCATACCTTCTCTGTGGCAATGAATAAGTCAATTATATATCTTAAAAAAATCTATAGAAAGGTAATTTATAACTCATATTCGACTTACATTAAAATTTAACAACACCATACGTATTTTTTTATAATAAATTTGCCTATTTTTAGCCAATTATGGTTACTGTCTAGACATGTTAATGTAAACGAAACGAAAATTTACTTCACTAACGTCGGTATTAGAAATGAATTTTTAATACATTTATTGTTTACACTTATTATTATACTATATAAAGAATACATGAGTTTGAAAATACATATTAAATTGGGTTCGATTCCAAAGACTAAGAAAAAAATGATGAATTTTTGATATAAAAAGTTTTCCTTAACGTCGTAATTATTGCTCAAATATTTGATGAAAAAGTTAATGTCGATGTGTTCAGAATTAAGAATGAAATTTTTCGAAAAAGTTATACCCAATATTTAGCACTGTAATTTTTTTTTAATAAGCAAATATTATGTTAATAAACGTTTTGTAATATGTAAAATTAATTACTAACGTTTATCTTTTAATTATAATCATATACTGTTCATTATTAAGATAGTTCACCCCAACCTAAACTTCCCCTTGATAAATACGATATTGTCTCGAAGGTCGGCAAATTCATAATAATTAAACTAATTAATAGCTTTGCTGAAAGACCCGCCTCACTTCAAAAGCGACTGTGTAAGAGAGCTGGATACATGAAGGGGTCCAAAAACGTCTTTGACCCATCGATTTCGTCGAATTGTAAATAAACGAACCCCTGAAACGGCCGGGACAGAATCTGGCGATAAGGGATTATCGCGAGTAAATGCTAAATTAATTATATCAGAAGGGCGTTTCGGAAGTTTGTGTCGATAAAAGGTTTCGGTATGGTTTGAGAAGCGCGCGGTAAGTTAAACAAAAGGTGAAACAATTCAACTTAAAAATCTCTGTCTGACCTCTTGAATTATGCATAATAGTTTTTCGGCGATAAAGATAAAGTTTAAAAGTGAAAAAGTTGTGGCTAACTTAAAGCAGACGAACAAAAACGCTTGGTTAATGATTAATGTCAATCTGCAACAAAGGGAAATTTTGTTAGATAAAAGCTTTTAAATAAATCATTTTACAAATTGCCCACACACTAATTATATTCAATTACTTAAAGTTTTTCGATTATATACAACATATTATATTATAAACTGAGTGAAAAAAACAAAGGTGAGAATGTGATATTTATATAAATTAATATTAATATTATTTATAATAATAAAAAAATGTAGCATATTTATTTATTATATAATACGGTTATATATAGTTATATCAAACGATTTGTGAGGTTAGTAAAGGCTAAGAATACCTAATATTTTTATAATAATTATAATATTGATATAAACTAGACACGATAGAAACCATAAAACGTTAATTAGAAACTTTTAATTCATAGCCGCAGTATTCTTATAAATAAGATTTAATTTTTAATATACACTAAGGTTAAATTTTGTAATAAATGTTTAATTAAAATTAATTTTAGATTATTTAATGAAAATTTCGGTTTAGTTTGATTAACAATTAAGATCGCAATTGATTACTAATATCACAAATTTCATGTCAAATTTATTTTATATCTTAATTAAATAGTTAAATATAAATATTTAAATAAACTTAAAATATAAATAAGTAAATGATGTGAACATTATAATAATACCAGAAGTTTTGTAAAAAAAAACCTTTATGTATTTTTAAGCGATGTTAAATATTTATAAAATCGACTGTCTTTTCATTGTAACACATTTATGATATCAACACAATTATATAATAGTAAACTTAAATAAAAATAGGATACAGATCAAACACAATCGAGTGTACATACTGATAAGTGTCCTTGTGTCAAACACAGTGAAAAAATATCTACGAATTGATGGAAAGGGAGGCAGTCATAAAAAAGAGAGTTGTTTTATGATGCGAAAAACTGTTTTATCTCTCTATTTTATAGAGTAGCGTAAACTCATAGTCAATACGCATTTTATAAAATATATCTTTATCTTATTTTTTGGTTTTATACTCGAGATGTGTCTGTAATTTTCAACGGATGTTATAAAAACATTTAATATATTATGTATTAATAAAATATTATTTAAATTTGAATAACGACTATGTAGGTTTATTGTGTGTGTATAATAAAAAACGTAACATCCATTATGAAAATACAGCGAGACATTACGGTGTGTGTGCATAAGAGAAAATCGTTAATAAAATGCTTTCCAGGCAATATATCCAAGTGCTTAAAAGCGCTCAACGGCGATGCGTCGTTATGGCGAACGATAACGCCGTTATAAAATTCAGCGGCTCTACACCTTCGGCTCGGATGTCGAATTCGTCCTTTGCGAATTACGTACAAGAACCGCAAACATGGTATAAAAAGCAAGGACGAATTTCTTACATAATGTGTGAGGGTGATACGAAAAGCTCCATTACATTTATTCATAGATATTATACTCTAGTATGAACTATTGTTTACGCAAAAAAATATAAAATTATGTTTTTATTTTTTTTGTATTTTTGAATTTTATTTTTGAACTATATAAAATAGTTTACAAAGCATAAAATACCTATAAATAAATATATACATATATATAGACCTTTATACACAGATGTTTATGGTTTATAAAAAAAATCTAATAAGGTTATTATAAAAATTAAAACTATAAAAAATAAAATCACTTGATAATAAAAAAAATGTATTTTATGGTTTAAGAGGTAATTGTTAGTAACAACGTTAAATTCATCTAGAATATTTGTGGCGCAAAAAACAGTAATAAATCATATGTATTTAATTGTATCAAAATACATTAAAAATGAATTTATTAGCAAAAATATATCTCATTGCTTAACAATTACTATGAGAGTCACTTTTTGTGACTATTTTGTTTCTATTTATTTATTATTGTTATTGTTCTGTTATTTGCCTATGATGCAAATATTTACTCTATTAACGATTTGTATGTTATTTAAATAAACCTTAATGCAATAAATTTGTGCAATTATAGCCAATTACGCGTTAAAAGCGCAATAAGCAAAATGTTACTAGTCTACGATCCATTGAGTGCCTTTGTTTTATCGAGAAGCGCATACTATACACTGATTAATCAGTTAAACGCATAACCCAGTGGACTTCTGTGCATTTAAACATATACAAATAACAGGTGGAATGTAAAATAACAATGGCAAGGTTGCCAAATCTCATATAACACATATTCTGCTTTACAGTTAAAAAGATTACTCAAAGTTTTCTACTATTTTTAATATTTATTTTTTATATGTATATCAAAAAATCTTTAGGGTTAGTTTTTTTACATTAAATGCCCATAACTTTCTATAATAAATACTGTTTTCGACATGATTTCATGCGCTCATAGAGAAAAGTAACTATTTTTAAACGTATCAAGATATGAACTTTTCATATCGCCCTCTCATAGGTACAAACGAATGAGAAGACTAAAGTCGACCGCACACATCCGAAACGGGAGTGTGTTTGATATATGGCCTCCTTTAGATCATCACGCCCTTCTCGCGCGCGTCGTCATCGGCGCTTTATTGCGCGAGAAATGACTGACGCCAGATCGAGATTGGTGTAATACGGCCTTTACGGGAATAACAAAAAAGGCAATATAACAAATATGTGTGCTGCTGTATGAAAGATGTGTCGTGTTTGAATTGAGCGACGTGACTGGTAGATACACGTATGACAATATATTGTGCCTATTCATGTGTTTTATTGTGGCGTGTATTATGTTTTGTGGCTTCTGAAAAAATATAAAATATAACTAATAATTTAGAGAACCCGCACTAGAAATTGTAGAGCATCATTATGTTCTAAATATACATATATATAATATTATATATATGTATATTTAAAACATGCAGCTGGATTTCTGCTTGCACCTCTCTCCCTATTAAAAACCTATTAAACTCATCGTCGATTGCTTTTTGCAATAGTCAGGATTGACTAATTACCTATTTCCTAAAATCACATGAGAAACTGTCCTAAGTAGTAATTAAGTTATTAATATTTTTGGCGAATTCTCTCTTTTCTGCGTGTTAGATGAGAAACTTATTTTAGAACTGAGTGCTTCAAGTTCAGCGCCATTTTACCTTGATCATCAAAACGAGATACACCATCGCGTCGTGTTGAACGCGTATTGAATATCCAAAACATAAGTGTTAGTTCATATATTTTTAACTACGCGGCTTATAGTATAGTATCAGCTTTTCCAGCAGTTAAAGAAGAGGAACATGACGGTGTCCTCTTGTTCCTCTTTGACTTGTAGACAATCTTCTGCCGTTTCCAAGGTTTAGCAAAAGTTTCATTAGACAAACGGACGTAACTATTTTTTTTATTAGGGTACTAATGAGCAAAAATTGTATCATTCAATTAATACACAATTATATCACAGAATGGCAATGTAGTTCAACTTTAAGCAGCGTCCTAAAAAGTAACTTAAAAAAAATTGGATCAGTCAAATGTTGTAGTATTTATACAAACTAAATATATTGCCATACATTATATTTTAAAGTCCAATAAAATGTATAGTACTATGTCTGTTAGTCTCTGATTATTTAGAGAACAGATTTTCGAATGTTTGATTATATATGAATTAATCGCCAAAATAACTATCAACATTTATTGTTAAAATACTGTTAACTAGCAATATTTACTGTTAAAAACTAGCAACATTTACTGTTAAATAATTCAAATAAATTCATACATGTTAATCCTGCTATATATTAGTTTGTGAATAAGTAGTTTTATTTTAAATACATAAAATCATATTGTGTAATATACTGTATTTACATATATATGCTGTGATGTAAAAGTATTGAACTAGACCACTTGTCCTCAAAAAAATATAAATAGACACCAATAGTAAAAATGTATATCTGGCTCACACGTATTGCTCTTTATTCTTCTAATGATTGAAAGTTTCTTATTCATGATTAAACACGAAAACTTGAAATGTGTCTACGAAGGTAATTTATAAATCAAATTTTTTAATAGCAAAGAAAATTATTTTCATAACCGTAAACCGACACAATTGGTGAAAAATTGGACATCGTATGATAATATATAGATTTTTACTATATTTTTTTATGTCTGTAAACAAAAAATATCATCATTTCTTATACAAATATTATATCAACATGAGTGTATTGTTATTTCGATGCTTGAACAAAGTGTTTCCATGAAACAATGGAACTTTTGAGTGTTTTCTGAGAGTTTGCCAAACTTACACATCATCCCTTCCTTACCACAAGACCTAACCAAATAAGATAATTTCTCATGGTTTGATTAGCTAATAGTCGAGCCCTAAACTAAGGTCAGATACCATCTATCACATATGTTGTTTCGAACCACGTACATAATATATTGGGCAAAATTATATAGCGAATATATTTACTGAAACGCTTTTTTATTTATATTTTGAGTTATACGAGTGTTATATGTGTTATACGCGTACACGTGTAGCGAATAAGGGCCGTACAAATTACGAGGTAGGGGGCATAAATGCAAAATGAAGAGGACTTAGAATGTTTATGTGCATGCGAATGTGTATACCCTTTTTGTTACGCCGATGCGGCCCTGTCACATTGGGGCGCCTCATTTTATATGCGGCCCGGTACGAATAGAAAAAGAGCTCGCGGACGGGCGGCAAATGGGATGGGGAAAAAAGGGAAACTGAGGTGAGCCGAAGGTTTTTCCGAGAGTGAGAATAGGAAAACAGACACTTAGAGACATTGTAAATTTGGTATGTCAAACACTATGAATGATATACCTGTCTCGATACGGATATTTAATAAAAGCTTCATTTAAAGCAAAGATAACCAAAAAAAAGGTACTCAAAAATATAATAATACTTTTTTACGGTTAACTTTATTATTAAATAATGAAAAAATGTTAATTTAACTGATATTTTTTAATTTAATATAAATTTTAAATATGATCTAAATTATAAATTAGGTGAGACAATTTCTATTTAATATTTAAGTTAGTTTTGCATTACAATAAATATTTAAATCTTTCAACAAACAACTCTCGGGGAGTTTAGGTGACTCTTTTTTCTTTTTTTTTCCTAGGGGGAAATTTTCAAAAGACAAGCATTACTGGTTGGTAGTAGTTACAATTTTTTTCCACTATAACCCCCATTCCTTTACCACCTCTTTAGGAACGGCTTTCACGCAATGCTTCAGAGAGGCAGCCTCTTAAAGCTCTTAGACATCTTGGCTGCCCTTTAGATAACTCCTTGGTTTTATAAGATCGCCTGTTTTTAAGCCTGTTTTTCTAAGGCATTAAAAGGTTTGCTCCGCTTGATTCATTTTTGGGCTGAACTCTCCGAAACGAAGTGAAAGTTTTGAATAGAAGTGCAGCTATGTGGTATCGTTCTAACTTTATATACCATCAAGAGAAGTGGAGGAGGTCAACGTCCCTTTGAGCAATCCAGAAATTATAGGGCAAAACTTGCATCTTTTCCTTCGTACACATCTAATTACACATCCTGGTTGTCTTTATTTTAGTATTATATAAGTGTAGAAACGGTGTTTGCTACCTGATCTCTTGAAGACAATATCTGGGGGACCGGTTTTTTTTTTGTTCAGTTTTAACGGTCTATATGCATATTGGTTTGCGTCTGCGCTATAGTTTCTGTTTTACCAATAATTGCTTTCAGCAAGTAGATTAATAACTAGTGTTATCATGTCTTTCGTTAAAGCCTAAAAGCAGCTATGATATTTAGTAAGATTGAAAACTGCAAATCAATTAGTTTTAGGACCTTTTTAACAGGTTTTTAACAACTAATTTTAACGTGAAGTGATGATACGATAACATCGAAAACTAACGATAATCTGCCACAAATATGTTCATGTTCTTAAGCTCCATCGTCAAATGGACAATATGAACAAAAATAATTATAAATAAAAAAAAGTAAATAGAGGTACAATATTTTATCCAAAAGTTACGTAACCATGATTAAGGAAATATTGAAAAGATATATTAAACGTATTTTTTATGATTTTAAAATTAGCTTAATTTATTTATATATAATATATATATTGAAAACTATTAATGATCTATTTATAATCAATTGGGCAAAATGTATACAGTCTACTTTTATATAAATACTATTCTGATAGTAATTACAAGCAGTTGTTAAATATTTAAGATTTGATTAATACTTTTTAAACTGTAATACGTATTATTTGTCAGTTAAAATATACATTATTTTTATATACTCTTCATTTTTTTGTAATGAAAATAATGTGATTTTACGACACTATATCGATCCAAATGCCTTTCTTATTATAACATCCCGTATATAGGCGAGAGATTGGAAGCGAGATCAGATGGGATGAGAAAGGGTTAACTGGAAAAAGGAGGGGGAAACTGAGGTTTGCCTCAAAATAAAGTAGGAAAATAGGCAAAAAAGATTCGTAGAATAAACACGCATTGGGATTTGAATGTCGTGTATCAATCTCGCATCCCTTTGGTGACATGTCTTGTACTAGTATAAAGTATACTTACACACGCGACATGAACAAAGTATGTGTTGAGATTCTCTATCTTCAATTTAAGAGCACAAAGAAAAAATCTGGCGGAAAACACGCTTAAGAAATAAAACCGTTTGTTCGAGAAACTAAATTATTCATTCAGATGCTATATAAAACTAGGCTAAATGTGTATATATATGTAAACTTATTACATTAAATACTATGTACATACATACATCAATGTTAAAATGCGGTCAGCTTTTGAGGGCGGATTTTTTTTATTGCAAAACTGTTCCTTCAGGGACGAAATAGTTCACGTTAACCTTTTTACACAACGCTTTTTTATTACCAAATAACAACCAGAAATGTATAGATACTTTACAAAACGAAAAGAGTGGTCTATATAATAATAAAATATTGTTTATGTTTGTGCGGTGAGCTGAAAAATTGAATTTTTATTTTCGAAGTATGTTAAAGGGTGGGAATTCAAGACACAATATAAAACACAGAAATACATATGATGGTGCTCGCTTTGGCACGCACCACATGCCTATGTTTGCGCTTTATGCTCATAATCTCACGCTTTGCGCTTATAATCTCTCTAATAGTCTCCCGTTCCACGCACGCAGTACTAAGCCACCTCTCTTTGTTTCTTCACTGCGCGTTTATTCCCATCTGATTTCAGGAGAAGCATGTCCATTGGATGCGGTTTATTTTTAAAAGCAAAGATTTTTAATAAATTAGCAGGAGTTGTCTTTTTATGAATTTATATTTTGTGCCTTTCAAATGCTCATAAAATTATGATCAAAAATACGCTTTAGAGAGTCAGTGAGATTGATTTCGCAACTTATTAAAATTAATTTGGGAGCCAAATCATGCTTGTATGGCTAGTAAATCATTGTTTTATTTTATATAAACGCTCTTGTATACCAGCGATCGTCGTCGCTCGTCGACAGAGAATATAAATAATTTAATACATATATAATTTTACCGCAACTAAACATTGCCATTTAAATCACTATTTTGTTACTAAGCAAACTTATACTAACAAAACCAAATAGAATAGTTTAAATAATGTTCTTATATTACTCCATGAAATAATAAGAAAATCACGCCAAATTTTAATAAGAAACATAACGAGCTTATGTTCGTAGCGATAGATGTATACTTAATAGCTGTAAGTCACAGTATACATAATATACAAAGATACAACCACTTAAAGTTTGATATTTGCTTAAAAAATGTTATAATATTTCAAATGCATTAACTTTGCATATTTATAAGGTAAAGTGGGTCATAATTACACAATTCTCTCTCATAAATCGTTCTTGTAAAATACGCCGTTGAAACCTTAAACTCTCATTTTTATTTTTAAAATATTCAATGTATTATTTTTTCAACCAATATCAAAAAGCCATTATCCAAATTGAGGAATAATGCGTTAAATAAATAAAAATTGGCAATAAGTATGTCAAAATGGCTTTTAAAGGAAAAAGTTCTTTTCAGATACCCCACCTCAACATGTCATAAGATTGCTAGTCGTTTATGTTGTTCCGTTAGATACCTAAGGGTTAAAAAGGTCTCTTCTTATTCAAACTAACCTGAATGTCTTCTTCAAAAAATCGATGTCTACGCCTAACTATGAACAAAAACTTTGATATACGTCTTCTCTAAATGTTTGTAAGCTATTGTTAAAAGGTTAATTTGTAATTTGTGGTCTTATTCATATAACTACTTTTGGTATCGAATAAGTTCTATATAATTAATGCAACTACGAGAAAATTTCCTAGTCATGGGAAAATTCTGCCATCTTTAGAAAACAATACATAATGTTTTCCATAAAGTCATATACAGCTTATTAAGCTAAAAAAAATCTAAAGCTTAAATTACTGTAGTATTAAAATATAAATTTTAAAGAGTTATACTTCATAAAATCAATTATATATGTACTGCTTATTGTCTCGATATATTTTTTCGGGTGCTAAATAAATTTAATTATTACTTTCATCTGGCTGACTTGATTGTCTTTTTCATTGTCAATGGCATAGATATAAAACGAATTCTAGCTAAATCATATTCACCGATTTTAGTAAAATTACAATCGAACTTAATCCACAAACAATAAACTCCGACCTTATATAATCATAAAACTGATTGTGATTTGTTCAGAGAAAACTTTGACAAAATTATCGTCCCCTAAAATGCAATGATAAAGTAGAACAGGCAGTCACTTAACAAAGGCAATTCAAACAGCAGTTTGGAAAGTCACAACTAATGTAAATACAAATGAAAAAAGGGAAAATCACTCCGTAATATTAACAGAAAAAATAAGAGAAAAACGTATGTATTTTATAGATTACCAAACGAAAAAAGAAAATTTAATAAATCCGTTAAAAACTAACGGTTCTATTAGATGAATTAAAAATTATTTTATTCATAATTACTTGAAGAACTTCTCGGCCTCAAAAAGCAACGATTACACGCTGTAGAAAGCTACGAAGAAGCTAAAGCAACCCATAAAATACTCGCCGTCAATTAGAAGCGGAAACAATAAATGGACTAGAAGTGATAAGGAAAGAGGTATTCATACCATACAATCCTGTGACAGAAACTACAATAGATACAAAGGAAATCGCAGATTATTTTAAAGTACCCCTTCAAGCGAGTCCAATAATTTGAAGAAATAAAAAAAATATATTATTAGACACAAATCTAAAAAACGCCAGGATTTGACCTAATTTCAGAAAAATTACTAAAAGAATTATCGGAAAAAGGAATAAAAATTATCACGATAATATTTCATGCTTATATTAAGGTTGGAATACTTTCCCTCGTCATATAAAGTAGCAGATGTAATAATGATACCAAAACCAGGGAAACGACTCAAAAGAAACGTTTTATAGACCGATAAGCCTGTTACCTGCAACCCAATAATAATAAATATAGTAAATTAATATTAACAAATAAATAAGTGTTATATAAAATAAATTAAATTTTGTATAAATATAAATGGAGAGAGTTTTCTTTACATGCCAATATCACCTTAAAAAAAATTGACTTATCTTTACATGTATAAATAAATAAAAAAAAAGCTTTATCAAGTATATTGTGCATATTAAAAAAACATATATGTGATTATAATATAAATAAACAATAAGTTGAATAATAAATACAAGTATAAAGAAACGTCAAACATCTTAAAAAGACTCAAGAAAACGCAAAATTGTATATATGAAAATAAAAAAACATACCATTTAACTTTATATTTTATATTTAAATAATGTAACTCAAAAATTAAACCAATTATGATAATTAGCTAACTTAAGCACTATAAATATTGCAACTCTCAACTTTTAATAAGTCTTAAGAAATAAAAATTGTAATCGCAACTTTATAGTATCGATTTAGTAACGAGCTTTCCATCGTAAAAAACGATGGAATTTTGACTCAATAAATAAAACTTTTGGTGCTATTTCATGACTGGAACATTTAAAATTCGTTATGATATAGCATTTTATGTTTATTTCTCTAGTTAATTCATAAAAGTAGTAGAATATGGCAGACGAAAATTTAATATTAAAAGAAAACGTTTTAATTAAATATCGAAAAGGCGGACGGTCTCCTATTTAAATTACTAAGAGCTTATGTACCTTTTTATCTCATACCAGAATACCATCTGTAAGGCCTGGACTGCCACGGGTTCGAGTCCTTGTATCAGACTAATTTTGATTTATAAAAATGCGTTATTATGAAAAAGTAAATTGTAAATTATAATATACGTAATAGATATCACTGATTTCTAAAGTGATTAATATTTTCTTGCATGTATTGTTTATGTCTCATTGACTTATTCAGATTGTACTGATTTACTTCGTTATAACGCATTACTTTTGTCATGTTAAAACGAAAGAATAAAATAAAAAGATGGTCATGAATCACACAAAAATATACCAATTACCATCCTCTATGAATGCTAACAACGTTATCCTAAAGTTGTAGGCTCATTATAAATCGACTCTTGGAGTCACTACTCAAATTAGTGACATAGTTTCTGATGGAATATATGGTTAATAAGGATAAAATTAAAGCGATAAAATTTACAAAAAAAATAGCTTCGCCTTCTTGACAATTCAATTGTGTTTAGATTGTAGATTAATCTTTGAATTTTCAGTAGAAAAGTGTTCAATTTAAAAGAAAATTAATGCAGAATATATATCGTAAATAATTAAATCTAAACGCGCATTCTAAAATAAATATTATTTGGCTTCATCAACGAAGAGCTATGATAACTAATTTGTTATAGGTAAACCACATTTTTGCATAAAATTAAAAGAAAGGTATAATAGAATCTCTCCTTAATTATAATATAAAATCCTTTTTATACAAATATAAAAATAAACTTTTTAAACACATTTTAATGAAAAAAAAACATAAAAATTCGAGGGTAAAATATAACGCTCGTATGTCACAAGGAATGCATTGAGTTTGCTTTCGCATAGTCAAGGCAAAGTGTACACAAATTCGACAGACAAAACTTTATAAATAACATCTAAACCATACCAAGAGAGTTAAGACTAGAGTCTCCAATTACTCGAACCATCAACTACTCGAGTATCGAATATTAAAATTTTAAAATACTCGAGTACTCGAGTACTTTCGAGTATTTTCCAAATGTACCAAAATAGCTATTATTCAAATTCGTGCGCATATAAATAAATAAATCAAATACTTAGTATGTTTATTTTTACAATTATTTTAACTTCACGAACATACTTTTTAAAAACAATAATGCAAAAAGTGTCTCGAATTTAATATTACTGCTAACCTTTGGTTTTATTATTCCCGTTATGGAAAAAACCCTTTCCGTTGCTGTTGATGTTGGTCTTATTGTCATAACGCGTTGGATAAGGCTTCTAATTTATATCTGTTCGCTTTTTATAGATATAACATTTTTTGAACTCTCTTTTTATGTTCTCTTCTTTCATTCCCTTTTCTGCTTTTCTCTTATTTCCTTCGACTATTGACAAAATAGTATTTTGTAATTCTTCTTGAATAGATTTTTTTTCTTAACAATATACAATATTCTACTCCTTCTGATTAATGCGAAGAATTTAAATCTATATCCTTCGAAGATGTATTTGGGTGAATCCCTTTTACTCTAGAGCTAAACGGTTCGCAAAGAACTGACTTTACTTTAAATGCCTTTAAAACACACAATTGTTTTAATTTATATTTTAAGCTGAAGGATTAGTATAAACAATTTACAACACTTTACGCTACAACTGCATAGTCATAAAACCTAAAAAAATTTTTTTTAATATTTCATATAGTTCATTGCCATAAATTAGTTAAGTCGGGACTGTCGGACTGAAAACACAAAAGAAATTTCTCCGTCGTACTATGCAACTATGAAACTATGAAAACCGACCGGAACTATGCAACTATGATACTATGAAAAAATGATACCTGATAGTAACCGCTCTAACTCGGGACTTCGGGCATAAACGCCAAATAAAAGCAAGACGTTAACCTTTACCGGACCGAGTTAAAGTTATTTTTGTTTCTGAAATATTTAAAAAAAATTTAATTTCGAGTATTAATCGAGTAATTTTCAAAATACTCGATTATCAAGTACTTGAAAAATAGACAAAAATACTCGAGTATCGAGTACTCGATTACTCGAATTGGAGACTCTAGTTAAGACATTAGCATTAGCATTTTTATAAATTATTTGTTAGAACTATAAGTATAAGAGGGAATAAGTGACGGCTCAAATAAGAGTAGCTCCATTTCTATTGCTATAATATTTATTATTTAGTTTTAAAATAATCAAAATATTATAAATTTAAACTTTTCTCTACGTAAATATATATATAGTATACATACAAAACATCATGAATTTACATAAATGAATAAATAACTTATACTAGATTACTTAATTGTGATATAAAGAAAATATATGTTTAATAAATAAATTGCTAATCGTTGTTTTATATTTATCAGGCACTGTGCCATTTATTCTGTAACTATATTTTAGCTTAAAAATTTTCAACAACTTGTAAGTAATTTGTTTTAAATTTATTTTTCAGTTTTATATATTGGTATCACGATGGAGCTGTGGTTAACTATGCGGCTCGCGGTGGCGTTAGCGTGGAGACGGAGAGACGTACAAGAACATCTCGATTGTTAGTGGCACGAGCCGGACCAGCAGACTCCGGAAATTACACTTGTGCCCCAAGCACTTCTGGTATGTAATTTTTAAAATATTTTCTTTTAATATATAGTTGTATATGAATTAAATATATTTTTAACGTTGAAGAGCAATCATGATTAACAAAAAAAGTATTTTACTAAGAGCAAGATAGTGCTTATAGTTCCCTATTTGCCACAATCGATTGAACGCAAATGTCAGATTCGTAAAAATATTTTTTAGAACTTTAGCTAAGTCTGCACATTCCACACAACAGCAAATTGAATTTCAAAATCGTATAGAGAAAACCACCGATAATTAGAAGTATTAATCGATATTGTGTGTTTATAATGTAGACTATTATTTGACATTATACATCAAAAAAACACATCATTTTTATTTTTTTCAATACTGTTTTAACATTAAGTTACTACATGATTTTATTATAATAAACCTTATTTCGGTTTATTACTAGTAATTTAAAAACATTTTTATTAGCTAATTTATAACATTAATAATCGAAATAAACACCATCAAAATTTACATATATTTATTTAATCCGGTGGTGTCAAATTCTAGAGTAATAGAGTTGATAAAATCTCGATATGCACTTTTGGCAGTAGCTTGGTTGTTCAAGACCTTATTCTGTAGATAGTTATAAAACTGCTTTTATAAGTAATAATACGTCATCGAAATTTTGGTGAATAAGGCAATATTTTATTGCCAACTCGTTAAAATTTTATAGTCAATTGTGATGTGTGATCGCACATTATCGTGCAAAAGAATTGGGGTTTTTATTGCATTTTATCTATTTATTGCTGATAACTCAGCTGTAAAAGTTTCACAAAAATTAAAAAATAATCGTGAATCATTTATATTTCAATGTTAGAATCCACTGTAATGGATTCCTACTGGAAAATATTTTTAAGCACAGACCACACTCCATGCCATACTTCGCTAAAAAGCAGAGGTTAGTTTGCTTTTAGGATGGCCTACACAGTCACCAGAGCTAAATCATATTGATTATTTATGGAAAAAATTAAAAGAAAAGGTGCCAATTGCAAGCCTAAAATTGCAGATGGAATGGAGGAAATTGTCTCCGTCCACCCGCAAGTCATTAGTTGGCAGTATACCAAAAAGGGTTGCAGCTGTAGTTATAGCTAAGGGTGGGCCTACTAAATAATAAAAATAAGCTTACAATATACAACTTTAATCGGTTTTATATTTATATTTTTACGATTTTTAAAGATATAGCACATCCATTTGGGTACCTCATTATTATGTCCAAACCTGTACACTGCAAATATAACGTTGCTGCAACTGCATTTTAATCTAGGGCCTAAAAATAAATCCTTTAATCTAGGGCCTAAAAATAAATCCTTGGCAATTAACACATTGTATCTAAATTTTAAATTGAAAAGAGACAGCCCTATAGTGATTTTTTTAATTCATCTCATTGTATTATATATGTATTTTTATATTCTTATATTGCCTCGATTTCGTTATACAATACATAATGTTCAAAGAAATACACGCACCTTGGCGCGAATAATAGGAGCACACGCTCCAGAGATTGATGCTAGAATTTAACCTAACACATTGATGGGCTCTCAAAGGAAAGTGTACGTTGAAGAAAAAAAAATATAAGTAACAAGACACTTCACAAATGGCCGGGAAGATCAATGCGAGCCCTCGAGTACAAAACTCATTGACGAAGCTGAGAGATTAATAGGGCGGAATAAAAAAGAGTTTCACGATAGAAAAAAACAGGTGAAATAAGGCAAGAATTGGAGTAATGTTAACCCATTATTAACCTAACCTGCTTCGATTCGATTGATTTTATTTCTATCCGAACCGCGTCTCGAGCTAACGGATTTGGAAGAAATTCAAGCGCGGATCTGGCGATAAGGCAAACATTAACGCGACTCTTTGATACTAACAAACAGACTTGGTGTGTATGTGTATATGGAAATTGTCGAACGATCCTCCTTTTATGTTCGCATATGTCTAACGCAGTTCTTGGCAAATACGCTCCTTTGGCATGCGGCCTAATGATAGCCAACTTGGAAAATTTCAAAGTTGAACTTCGCGTGTGAATTTTGTGCGCCATATATGAGATGTGCACGGATTAACTAATGTATCTCGGAAATATGATTTATAATATGCTTTCCAGAATAAAAATATTCTTGGAAAAATAATCGAGATACTTTTATTCACTTGATTTATATGCATAGATCTATATAGTATTGCGTTCTTTAAAAAATTGCATAAAAATATATTTTAAATGATAATCTAATACAGTGCTATCCAAACTTTCACGTTTTAATACAGGAATAAATAGATTCAAAACATTTATTGATAAACTTTACGTGATATAACATACTTCGGCTATAGATACTTAGGCTGAGCTGCTGAAAATTGGAATAATTTTAAATACTTCTATTGATACAAGTACACGGTGAATTTATCTATTTTGCGTACAGAATAATTTTGAATACTTTGAGTAACAATTTTAAGAGGCAATGTAAAATCCTACAAAAAAATTAAATTTTAATGCACTTATGATAGCTTGAAAAAAAAAATCCATCTATAGAATTTTTATTGAAAATAAGATGTGTGACATTGTCCAATAATTATCAGAATGAAGTTAAGATCTAAAGAACCGCAACATGGATCTGTACAAGGCAAATGAGAAATAAAAATATTGGTAAATATTTTAAAGAGACAGAACTTTGACTCTAATATAAATGCGCTGTTGCTGCTGTACGTTATCATTACTTTCAGAGAATTTTCTTTACGAAAAAGATTCGGAAAACGAACCTTTCATTGACACAAGTAGATTTTATACAAAATTGTAATAATGCAAAGACGATGAGTTGACGTATTAATCTCGCGTACTTCATTAAAAATATTTTCCTGAAGATGAAAATACTCAACTGACATTGGAAGAAGTGGAAATTAAAGATAAATGAGTGATAAATTCCGTGAATACATATATTCTAGAAAAACTGTTGCATTTGATATGAACCCATAAATTATTAAAAAAATTATTTCAAGTGCATATGAACGCGAATTTTCGTAGATAAATATAATTGCCACCCCCAACAAAACTTTCGTTGAAGACTAAGAAAATATCAGCATTATTATTCATTTAACTTGTCGTACCACCTCTAAACTTTTCGATCCTTTAAAGTACGTTGCTCTGTCGTTACTTAGAGGACTATATTTGCCGATAGATGAAGAAAAGGAGTTGAAAAGACTCGTCTGATGAGAATTGGGCAAAAATTTGGAATTTAATATTAACATTTGCCGTAAAATATAGTAATAACAAATATCTATATTATAATAAATATGTATTGCCAAAATTGTACGACCTTATTTTACGTGTTATAACTTAAAAATAATCTATAATGTTTTGTATTTTTTTACTTAAAAATGGTTTCACACCAAATGTATGTATGTATATTGTATATTATATAAAATTGAAAAGAACAAATAAATAATCAACCTCTTGGGAATTTTTAGTTCGGCGTTGATTAAACCAACAAACCGCTTTGTAACAGTAGTCACGTATCCAAATTACGCAAAAAAATACCAGCTTTATGAAAAAAAACAAATTTATTTTCATCGCCAAAACCTAATTAGCGTTTCTTCACTGAAGCGAAAATCGATTCGCAAATTGCACAATACGGTGACGTATTAAAAAAGGTTCGTTTAACTAATAAGTGGGCAAAAACGTGAATCCTTAACGGTATGTAAATGCGTTGCTTGAACAAGCTCATTGGATATAATAGGAAAACCAGGGCGTTAACAGTAACCGTTACGATGATGATGGCTGCAACCCTTTAATGCCCCGAACGCCCATTTACGAACATTTCAATAAGAGCGTTAAAATTGTTTATTGGTCTCATTAACGTTACGACAAAACTCTGAGAATTAATTATTAAGTACACGTGCGCGCATCACGCCCTTTCGCGTTACACATATACTTTAATATAAACTAAACGGTTATGTCCCTCGGTTATCTTGCGCGGTTATATCGTTCCACGATCTCGGTGGTTATTTCGCAGACACGTGAGATAATATTTTATATGTGTGTGTGTGTGTGTTAATGTATGTTTATCATTAGCTAATAACTAATTGTAAAACATTACAATAACTAAAGAAGTTTAATACATATAAAAAATATTTCACATCTTCGTAATCCTTTATATACATATTATATATGTACATGTATGTATCCTTGTATTGTATATAATATTGTATATAATAGTCTCAAATTGGACTATTGCGCAACTTTTATATAGTGAATAAATTACAATTAAATTAATTTAATAGTAATACTAATTTTCTATTTCGAAAGCTCACTTTGAATACAAGAATACAACTCAAATGATATTGTTTGCATAATACCGTAAAAGACTGATTGTTTCTTGCATAAAATATTTTGGTAATTTTAATTAGTCAATAATTGCTTCTAAAAGAGTCAATTCAAGCACCACCACTAAACAACGATGCAGACGAATGGATCAAAGATTACCAGTTTAAACCCAACGCTTTTGTTGAACATTTACCTTAAATGAACCAGTACCAGACCAAGTATCTTGAAGAAACACTATTTTAAGAAAATTAATATACAATACCGTGTACAAGAAGTTTTGAAAGCGATTTTAAATTAAATCTATGCAAAGAAACCTCTTGGATACAACTTAATCACAAGACAAGTACTCAAAGAGCTGTTATAAAAATCGAGCGTTAAAATAGCACAAATTATAAACGCAGCCTATATATGTATATTCTTTATGGGAGATTTCTGAAGTGATCATGTTCCAAAAGCCAGACAAACCCACTGAAGTTTCATCATCTTACAGAGCAATATCACTGCTACCAGTATGTTCAAATCTGTTTAAAAAATTGCTTCTCAAAAAACCACACGAATTGAAACAATCGTAATTATGTTAAGTCAAATGACAAATAAAACAAGTCATTTACATTAACTAATTATTTCAAGTTAGAAAAATATTTTTTATTAGCAATGTAGGCTAGATTATAATTTTCTAATAAACGTCCTTTAAGCGATAATTGCTTTTGTTGTTATTATTTTATACATAGGACAGCATATTAATCAGTCGCATTTTCTAATTATTATATTTACACATGATTAATAATAAATAAAAAAAAATTATTAATATAGCACATTATGTTACACATTGCTCGGGAAAATATATCATATATTTTATTTTTACTTACAAATATGATGCAGGTGTATAGTAATATTTATTGTTATTGCTTTAACCACCAGATGATAACAAGCTCAAATAAATATTTAATAACGCTCGATATTTAAAACACGAGTTAACTACAAGCGTAATTAAGAGAAAAGCGTAATTAAAAAAACGTCAGAGAAAATTATTTGGAGTGAAATTCTACAAAAGCGTGCCAAATTGCCACGTTTGAAAAATAATTAGAACAGAATATGTACTACAGTACTTTTTAATAAAATTAAAATTCTCTCTGGAATATCGCGATATGTAAATATGTTTTGTTGTAGTTATGGTAAAAGGATTGGCTTTTTACTATATTAAAATTTGCTGTAAAGAATTTCAAATTATAATAAAAATGAATAATTACTCCAATAAGATCAAAATTTATATTATGGCGAAGTTAAAAGTAGCCATAAGATTAAATTATTATTTTTTTAAATATTGTATACATATGTAGTAAAAGCTTAGGTTCGCTTGTATATACTTACTATTCTGATCAGTTTTTTTACAAATTTTGTAGAAAAACTTAATAATAGATTTGTTGGAGCAAAATAAAAAAAACTTAAATATATATATTTTCCTATGCGGTGGAAATGTCAAATTTTTAACAGTACATACAAGAAAGAAAGCAACAATTTTTTTTTAAATAAAAAAACATTTTAAACTAATAATTTCTGTAGAAAATATGTATTACCTTTTAGGGAGCGTAACCCTAGGGGTGGTTGACCTCGCGGCCGATGAGACTCCTGGTCGAATCCTATTAGACTGTTTATTATTTTATATTTACAAGTTTGTTAATGGACGAATACGGCGTGACGTTTCTCGTGATGTCGGAGTTCGTGCAGTTGATGATGCTCAGGATGGCTCAAGCTGCATGCGACAGGTATCAGGAGTGTCAGGTGGGGGCGCGTAGCTGGTTCCTCAGGAAGGCTGCTGGTCGTCGTTTGCCGCTGATTCCACTCTCTGGCGTCTGGTCTGTCTCGTGCCTCAGCGTCTCGCTTGACTGCCTCGGGCTCTCTACCAAGGTCTTGTGTCCACTGCGGATCAACTCGGATCAACTGCCGTCTCCTCGTCGGAGTTCGGGCTTATATTATTTTAGGGGATGCACCCTTGCTGGCCAATCACGCTTGTGCGTCGATCTCCTAGCCAATCGCTGGAGTCGCTTCGTAGAATTCGAGAAATCGGATGTTGCATATTTGGAAGCGAGTTTTTACTTGCTCTGACTTTCGAATTCTACGGAAAGGGTTTGCTGTTGTGATGATTAATTGCATCCGCACCGTTTAGTCACAAAAGGGATTCTCTTAACGACCCGTGTTGTGTGGTCAAAAGAAATCCCTCTTGTGCCATGATGTTTGTCTCATTGTTAATGGTGAACATTCTTGGTTACGGGCATTAACAATGAGACAATTGCCATTTTTTGTGCGTTACTATTCATGGTGGTCGACAGTCGCCACAACCTAAAGTGTCCTTAAAAAATAAAATATCATTAAAGGCAATTTTTTGCTGATCTATGGCAGATATTTTTGAATAAAACTTTCGTGATAAAAAAATTGTGAATATTTATTTCTGTGGATATTTTTTAAAGCGTATCAAAAAAGCCTTATATTTTGATAAATTTGTTGACAGAAAATATTTTTGGGGATTTATTCGAAAAGCCCGTATAAAAGTTTTTAAGCCTAATTAAATTTGCGGAAATTCCTAAAGATTTATTGTAAAAGTATTTAAAAAAAGCCATTAATTTGTGACCGTTGAAACAGAAAAATCTGATATCATTAAAAATAATTTCCCGTTTTGAGGAATATTTTCCGGAATATATTTTGAGCCAAAATAGATTCCGGAAAAAACTGGTTTATTGTTAATTTGTACAGGAGAAGATAAAGAAAAAGTATGATCCGTTAAGGTCTCTCGTGCTTGTTCTCGCTCTCGGTCTGGTTGTCTACCGTCTCAAATCGTGTGATTGTCTCTGACCCTCTCGTCTTAATCGCTTGATCGTCCACTGATGTGACAAAAGTTTCTAAATTAAGGGCTTTTATATAATCTTGATTCGAGACGTATCTATGAATTATGATGCTGATGCTGGTTTTCCAATTGCATCGCTTGCATATTCAACCAATGAAATATGTTCACGCCTTAAATATGTGAAACTGCAAGATCACGAAGATTGTTAATGCAATATAGATAAATAGATTTTTTTGTCTACTGCATCCTTTACACACAAATAATTTTCAAATTAACTTTTATTTAAATGCTTTTTTTATTTATTAAAACCATTTTAAACAACAGTAAAACCAATTTCGATCGTAAATTTCACCCAATTGATTCACAACAGATTGACCGGCAACACAAATGAAAACGACACATTGAATTAATAAATCAAACGCTCTGCGCCGATTTTTTTTCTCCCTTTCCGACACAGACAAAACACGGGTTTTCAATTTGTTTTTTTTTTCAGATTCTGCATCAGTGGTTGTGCACGTGTTGAGCGGCGAGCGGCCTGCCGCAATGCAGACCGGCGGTGCAGCACTTCTGAAATTGACCCCTGCACTGCTAGTCGCCCTCGTGCTGCGACTGCTGGTTGTGAACACCTGACTGCGGCCATTTCTTGGCCCGCAACAACATCTCCCATGATATACGGCCATAACCTAATTTTAAAAAATACCCCCTCCTTCCTTTTTTAAAAAGAGAACAATTTTTCAACAACTATTAAAATGAAAATTGATTGTAACTCGCAATATCTTGTACATAAATACATTTTTTTTTAACATGTTTAATTTTCGACCGAATAATAAAAATAATAGACGTCGTATTGATAAATAAATTTAGTCAATAATATAATGCATTCATCTTAATTAAATTAAAAACATTTTTATATACATGATATCATCGAACAAAGTGTGTGATTAAAAAATATAAATTATATTAAAAAAACAATAATGAGTGTTTATTAAAGTGTTGATTAAATTAAATAAATATATATTTAATATATTATAGAATAATGTGGGAGGAAAACGCTAATGTGTTTATTAAAAAATATATATTGTATAATTAATTTAGAATAGTTTAAATATTTTGCATATGTGTTTTTTATTCATCCAGTGATTGTCAATAATTTGATTTGGTATATACGTATTTATTTATATTATACAATCTATTTATAATACCTTTGAGTGAGCTGAATGAATATATAACGTTATATTACATCTATTCATAAATGGAAAACACATACACACAAACACACATGTAAATAACTCAGTAGATTTCTTGTAAAACATAATATATTTTGTATGTATATAAAATTATGTATATGTATAACAATATCACATTTTTTAAAAGTAGAATGTTTCAATATGAACGTTATGTTGTTTGAAAAAAACTATCTAGGATTGACTTTTGTAAATAAAATTTACGAATAAAGAAATATATTCATCCATAAAAAAATGTTTTTATTCATATTCTTTATTTATATTTTAATATATCCAAAATACGAATTGAAGTGAAGTTATACATTCGACGAGATGAACGACACAAAAGTCTACTTATATTTTTTCATTTATTTATTGTAAATCATCCGTTGCAGTATACAGTACGCATCATAAGATTCCCTATCGAGCTCGACGGTTTACCGTTACATTCTAATTAGAATCCACTACTATTTGCCTCTCAGCCATACACCGTGGGGGTGTTACCCTGCACTTCTAAAGAAATATTTACCATTTTATTTTTATTATATAATAATGCTCTTTTCTTATAATAAATATAAATATTTTATTGGTTTTGGAAACAAAAGTAGTAAGAATACATTCAATAATGACTATAATAATTATATGTATTTAAAATATCGTTGAAATTCCGCACAAAATTAAAAAAAAATCAGATACATAAGTAGTAAAATTATAGAATGAAGTTAGTGGTATTGTAGGTTAATCAAATTTATTCATTTAGCAATCCAGAACTGACGCCGATCCCCTAGAAATAAAAATGGGAGTGGTGTCGCATGCAACGAAGAAAGAGATAAAGCATGCTCTTTCGTGTAACGGTATTTCGTCCAGATGACAGGAGAATATTATGAAGCATACAGTACACAATTAACAACTAAATAAGTAAGTAGTGAGACATTATACTGAAATCAAAGTCTGTAAAACTGTGACATATTTTTTTAATATGATAGATAGATGTCACTGTGCACGACCTAGCTCGATTTTTATAACATAATTTGTGAGATTAGGAAAATATAGGAAAACCTAATCTGTGTTGATAGGTATAACTAAATAAAAATTCCTAGCTTAAATCCCCTAAACACGATAGAAATTAAAAAACACTTTGACTTATATGTAATTCCATCCCAAGTTTTTAAATATTATTATATAACAGTGTAAAATAACGTCCATTAATACGAGTAAGAAAAAACTATATAATTGAAGGGTACAAATAATATTTATATATAGGGATTTGGAGTATTAATGGGTGCTTGCATTTTTACAAGTGTAAGTCAGAATTAAATATTTAACTAGATTTGTTTTATTTATTTCTAAGATACATTTACCAAATAAGATAAGAATCATGATATAATTAAACGTATTTAAGAATTATATCTGGCATTGCGTTTCGTACATTGTAGAATATTATCATTAGATTATTTTAATTTTATAATAATATAGCAAATACCCAGATTAAAATATGCCTTCCTTAAAATTCTCCATAACACAGAGTAGTATATATATTTTTCTTGAGAGAATATTCTAATGAAATATTCAAAATTATATGACGATTAATGGTAATTACTTATCAGGCATAATTTTTCGTTTAAATTGGTAAATCCTTTAAATAAAACTAATAAAAATATAATCCTATCAAATTAGCTAATAAATATAGCATCGTATATAATAAAGAAATAATTTGAGCAATATAATATATTTAAATTTAGTAAAACATAATAAACCACTATAACCACTTAAACACCAGCGACTCACCATTACGTCACTTGTTGATTATTTATTTTTTTAAATATATTTTAAAACAAATTAATTATTGTACTAGCTTCATTTATCAGTAAACCAAGTACAGTAAACCCCCCTATAGCGTTCCACCATATAGCAAAGTTTTCTATAGCGCATGCGGCAGGCCCTCCTATAGCGTTCCCCCATATAGCGTAGTTTTTGTTACTGTTTGTCTCTTGACTTTGCTAAACGTATTTTGTGACGGGCGAAATGCCGCCGATATAGTAATAAAATATTTATTTTTGTATAGCTATGGAAAAAATGATGATCAAGCAAATCAATGTACATGTTTTTTAATGCATAATGTGTACACTTTTCAGGGGGTTTCAACCATTCTAATTTTTATAATAAACCCATTTAAATATGTAATACATATCTATTACAAATCTAAAAAAGTAATAGTGAATCATAAAATATATTTAAATATATAAGAAACTTTATATCCAACATACAAATTTTAGTGCTAATTTTTTTTTTCAAAATTTAAATGCAAAACCCATGTAAATATAATAATTTATTCAATAATAAGCTTTGTAGACAGTGGGGTATCTAAGCTTTATAAACAATTTTTCTTTAATTGATACAATAAACATATATTTACATTTAAAATTTACTTTAATGGTGTTTATATAAGTTACAATATTTGCTAAATCGATTTTTAAAGATATTCTTGAACCTACCAGTACATAAAAAATATGTTGATACGTTTAACAGTTGTAAATTGAGACAAATTGTCACTTGAGAGTCTTACACGTATTGCATAACAAAAATCTATTAACAGTTTATTTTGTCTCTTTTTAAGAATAAGTTACTTTCTCATACATCAAATGTTCAAATATGATACTCTTTTTCGTAAAATGTCACCATACGTTTCCAACACATTATCAAAATTTATTGCCATATCATTTCGACGAATATGTCCATTCATTTTATTTTACATAATTTTAACGCATTCAAACCATTTAACAACGCAGTAAAGACGCCGTTAAAGCGGCAAAAAATCTGAATGGGAAAAAATGGAGAAAACCCTGGAAAATCATGCCCGTCGAGTCTACTGCCCGGATCGCCTGTTTACTTTATAAGGGCAATAAAAAAAATGTCGTCCAGCTCGGTCTGATTTATGAACCATTTGTCGGCGTTTTAATGGACGCGAATATTTCTCGCGAGATATAACAAAGTGCGCGGACCAGGGGCGGTCAACCTTTTTTTAAGGCCGACCTATACATAACGTCCCTTGACCCTTTCGCGCGGAAATTGGATTAAATTTCTCAACCCCACGGCCGAACAATGCTTTCGTGTCCATTAGGACATTGAGTGCACCGTTTCGTCTGACAGTTAACACTTGTCAGTGATTATTTGGACCGTTTCAGTGATGGTTATTGCCAGGACTGCCTACTTTATGGGATAAGATCAGTCTGCGTTAAATTTAACTTTATCTTCCCTGATGGGTAAATGGGCGATAGAAATTCGGTAGGAGGTATACGGGGAACTATTATCTTATCGAATGGGTATTGATAAAATTTGCAATTAGATTGGATTAGCTTTTCAGGTGGTTTTGACCTATATAAATAAGTTATTATTTTTTCAAACAAATATATGTTTTAAAACAATACCTTGTGTACATTATATAAATTTCTTACATACAAGTAGCTTTTCGAACAACTTTACCAAAGTCTATTTGGGCAGTACATAATGAAGTACAATATGTATAATAATATTAAAATATAATTTTATGTTCAATAATTATTAATAATATTCTTACGTTACTGTGAACTTAACAAAGTCAAGAAAACGTAAAGTCAGGATACTAAAATTCATTATAAGCTAAAGTGATATCTTATTAAAATATTTTTTTGTTCTTTTCCATAAATCTATCCGCATCCATTTTATAGTATACTTAATTTAATAAACAATAGAAACATACAATCCTTCAAGTATATCTATACAAAGAATTTTTCAAAGAAAATGCGAGGCCTAAGGCAACTAATATTTTGTAATTGCGTCAATTCTGGGAAAGGTGCATTTCTTTCGTCGTCGTAGCAAGTGCATAATGGCGAGCCTCCAACACAACACGTGCGCGCGACTCCTTTTTTAAATAGACACCACATTAAAAACATTTTAAAAAATAGAGGACACAAATAATCCTAATTCTAGGGAAACAATAATAATTCCTGTAAAATATTTCAATAATAAATTAGTCTACAATATCACAGTTTGAACATTTTCTTTTAGTTGAGTTTGGATCAAACAAGTTGATCCAACAAAAATCTTAATTTTTGGTTAATTTTCTCACTTTTTTTATTATTTTAACTAGAAATGATGGAGGTTCTGTTTTTTCTATTTTATATTGTTTATTACTAAATAAGATAAATAAGAATAAGATATTTTATATGATAAATGAAATGTGGCCATTCCTTGATCCCAAAAATATAAATGTTAATTATGAAATTGCAATGCCTGCTTTCTCATGTTGTATTATTGTGTAGCTGTAACTTTTGAAACATGCTCCGCTAATATTGGATCATACTTAACAGTTCAGTTAATCCAAGAAAAATAGCATTTTTTGAACTTCCAATGCATGTATCAGATCTAAAATCGCTAGCCCTCTTTCATAGAGAAATATACTAAACTGAAATAGCGCTCCAGCAGCATCTTCAAGTGTTTTGTTTGGTCATTAATTATATTTAGAAGATATGTTCTACTCCTATATCAGCTAAAACTCTTTTATGTAGGTTTTTTCTATAAAAACACAATTCTCTTTATGTATAAGAGAATTTTCTTAAAATGGTATAAATAATTTACTTCGCATTTCATAGGGGATCTAATTTTTTCAACATATTGAATTACCAAGATGAGACCCGCGGTAGCTGCCCCTCTTGCCCACTCTCTCTGATAGACCCTTTCTATACCTAAACATATGTACATATATTGTTAACATTTGGCTTTGCCACCGATTTAAACTTAACGTCATGGTTTGTAACTCTAAAATTAATTACACGGACATTTTTGCAAGTATATTATATTATATTACAAAAACATAGATTAATTATATTACATAAGGTTATATATAATTTATGAATATGGCAATACCATTTGAGAAGGGTCGTAGGTAAATGAGATCGAGACAGCTTAGAATTACTTGACTGCAACTTCTCTTACCCAACCGTTAGAGAACGCTTTGCTAAGCCTTCCATTGGTCCTACGCCTGCTTCTCTTCTAAAAATAAATAACCTTACGATTATCTAAGTCTTTGAAAATCAATTGCCATTTGGTACTACTGTCTTTTATACGGTTTCTTGTCACGCATATATATGAAATAATTCGCCAATACAATTACATTCAACCAAGGCTTTTTTCATGTAACGCAGTGGAACGGCGTTCCAGCATCTTTTTACGGTACTTTTGATGTTTAAAAATCGATTGATAATCTGCGTAACATTTTATTCCTTTATTTTTACGTATATATGACGTCAATATTTTTATTTTCTTTACTTTTAAGTGTAAAAGTTTAACCTCAATGTTGTGTTTAACAAAAAGGTGTAACATCAAACAGTGGGCGCCAACACGATTTTATTGCTTTTGACGTGAATATTTGACTTCTGAGAAGTGCTAATTGTTTTTGCGTCTTCCTATTGACTAAAATTTGATTTGAATACACTTTTACCAATACTCTTTTATCAAAAATTCGTAGTAATATCGATAAGAATAGCTACCATATCAAAAATTCGTAGTAATATCGATAAGAATAGCTACCATATTTTTAATACAGTATAATACCCAAATGCAGACAAACTATGGGGCAATATGCGATATGCGAGAAACAATGTATACTATGAATGCAATGACTTGCGTTTGCTATATATAATTATCTAGTCTTATACATATTATGATGATGGGCTTCATTTAGTGAGCATTTGGATCTTATCATCTTATTTTTTAGATTTAATCTACTCAGCTTATGAATAATATCTAATTTATATAGCTGGCATAATATTCAGTAGTGATTATTAGTGAACGATTATTAGTGACGTAGATTTTTCTCGAATATTGCTTAAAATAAATCCAATGTTATTAAATAGAGAATAATATTTTTTCTGTATCTCAAATAAAGCGAAATTTGTAAAAATATTCTTAAAAGATTTAAAATCGAATTAATTTAAAAAGAGCTTTCTTTGGCAACAATGAAAATTGAATTTTAATATTATAAAAGCGGAATTATCTGTCAAAGTCAATACAAAAAAATTGACAGTTGAGAGCTGTCATTTATTCTATTAATTTTGACACAAAGGTAATTACTACCCGTCAAATTTCGATCAGCTGATATAAGTTTCAATTCTATAAAAAGCTTTTGGCTCAATTCTCGTAGAGGATGGACTTCCGAAAAATAAAATACGGAACCCGTATTTATTATTTATTCGGAAGCCGTCGGTTGATTATTTTTTTACCGGGTTGGG
This sequence comes from Plectrocnemia conspersa, assembly GCF_051122295.1. Classification (NCBI taxonomy): domain Eukaryota; kingdom Metazoa; phylum Arthropoda; class Insecta; order Trichoptera; family Polycentropodidae; genus Plectrocnemia; species Plectrocnemia conspersa. The sequence continues at coordinate 19,323,616 of NW_028277167.1, forward strand.
TTTCTCTCCTGTCAAGACGCCATTTGGCGCCGAGAAGCCATGATTTATTATTTAGTGCGTAATTATGATAATGCAGGTGCCGAGTGCGCGGAAAACCTTCCGGAAAACTTTTCGTCGACAGACGAAACAAACGGCGATATAATGTCCGCTTTACATACCGCGGAAAAACTTCTGCCGAAAAATTTCCAAACACCGTTGTTACCGGATAGACATGACAGGGTTGTCCAACCTTTTCCCTTAGTGCACAAACCCATTGGTTTCAAAACTTTGTATTTAGGCGTTTATTGAGGCTGGTAAAACCAAAGTAAATTATTGCTTTTATAAATATGGTAAAATGGTAGTTCAATTTCTGAAAAGGGCGATCTAAATAGATGATGACGCTATTTAGTTACAATATAATATTATAAATATTATAAAATAATATAGTAGAATGGCGGCCACGTGTGTCACACAGACAAAATTCAATAATTAAGCAAGTTAAGAGATGACTCATAAAAACTCCGTCGTCCGAAATCTTGTCTCTTAAAATCCTCTACTAAAAAACTGTCCCAATATATGGATATTCACGCACATATATAGAATCAATTTTAGCTTACAGGATGAATTAAAACTAAACTTTAAGGAATATAGTGTGAGTCAAAAGATACGAAGTGGATTCAATATTTAACAACTCAGAAGTGTTTTGTTTTTATTTTTTTTAAAAAACAGAGATTTTTTACAACAGGATAATCGACACATGGAACCACAATACGTAACCGTAATTGAATAAACATTGTATAAAAGGCTTGAATTGCGTATTATTAAGGCTCACGGTGATAGTAAAGTACAGTTACTTCACATTTAAATGCAAAAAGTCAGTATGTGCTGAGTATCGATAAAAGGATGAACCAATTGAAAATTTTAATACGTGCTTATTTGCCGATAGCTTACCAATAAAGTGCTTTATTTAACTGCCCCTACTGACTGTGATTTCTGAATATAGTTTTACACAGAACAATTTTAAATTCTTAGGGGAATTATATCAGTTGAACTATGGTTCACATGTTGAGAATCACTGCGCGAGCGAGGGGGCCGTGTTGCCATTAATTATAACGCAAACTTTCGGACGTTTTATTTATTTAATGATAAAGCTAATAATCCCAGCGCGATCCACCTGCGGGCGGGTTAATATCTAATATTTTTCAATTACGGACCCGCAATTTCGCTTCATTACAGGAAAGTTAATGAATTTAAGTCTCCACAATGAACCGCCTGGGAAACTTTGCTAATTTGTCTTCGAACAAAGGACAGTCTACGCGGGATTTTTATCTGATACCATCTTCCTCTTCCGTTTTTATCCTTTTTCTATTTTTTTACAGCCAGCGGATTGAAAAACTTTTCTTCCTTCCCGGTGGCCCGCCACTATCTTTGGCGAAGATTCTTTCAGGAATAAATTAAGCATTTTCGATGAAAACGGGGCCTGTCGCATCTCTGCTCAGATTAAAAGATTAAAAGTCCGAGTCTAAATTTTAAATTGCGGCGTAATTACTGGCGGAGACGGTTTGATGTAAAGCGAAAAAAAAATATGATCCTCGCGAAAGGATCCGGTGGGGTTCTCTTATCGCTTATCCGGTAGTCACGAGCCGGGCATAAATAAATCAACTCAAAAAAAGTATTATATAATATTTTATTAAGACAAGAAAAACGAGGTAGATTTATAAAACTGATATATTTTTCACGCATATACATAAGCACTGCAATAGAGACCGCGGATAACAGTCTGAAAAATGAATTTAAAATATGCACAACTGTAAAAAATTATGCATGTTTACCTTCGTTTTCTATTGTAAATTATATTTTTTGTATTTGACCTAAAAAATAAACGTGTGTTCCTAGCACCAGGTACCACACATTTTAAAATATTCACTTCATGTATATTATTTACACCTCTTCTTAGCCTAGATGTATTCGACCCTCTACACATCATTTGTTTAGGGTTAAGCGTGCTATGTGCGCATTTCCGATTTCATGAATTTTAAAATATGTCCAGAGTTATCAATAAATCAATTACAAATAACGAAACTAACGTTTAATAACAATATAAATAAATTACATACCCTAAAAACTTTACTAATATTTTATTTTTATATTTTAATAATATAACAACTAAACAAGCTTGTACAAATTATTTTTAAACTAGTATATTAACAAAATATGCGCGACTTTAGGGTTTAAAAGCGGCCCTTTTATATTTGTTTTTCTTAATTGTGTAGTATTATAACACATTGTGCTTTTTTTGAAGATTAACTTTGTGCTAAATATATTAATCAATATTTGTATTTTTTTGCAACATTTTTTTATTTTAAGATTTATTATTTTATTAAATTAAATTGTGGGTTTTTCTTTTAGCAGTTATATAACAATTATGCTACTCCGATTTATGTATCAAATCCACGTATTATATTTTCGAATTAATTTAATATCGTACTAATTAATTGGAATTGATTTCAACCCCGCTTGTAATTTTAAGTCGGAAGCGAATTCGCAGTTCCTGACATAAGTTATCAAATACAGGAAAGTCTAACGTCTCTTTTATTCTTCGATCTTAACAAATGTCTATGATTTAAGGCAAAATAAGAATTAAGAATTAAGGCAAAATAAATCATTTTTTTACCCAATAAATATATGTATATCTCATGAGACTCTTTGGCGTGCATAACGACGCAACATCGCTACATTTGGCAATGTCGCCATATTCTGGAATGCGCAATCCAGTGATTCAGTGGAGATATATGTCCATGTGTTTTGTTTATATAAGGTTCACAGTTATTAGTGCATTTGCTCGGAAATGCTAATGGACTCGGATACGCATAATAGTTTGTTTGTCACGCTGACAAAAAAGCTTTGATTCTTATCAATATTTTAAGTTTTATGACTAGAGTCTCCAATTCGAGTAATCGAGTACTCGATACTCGAGTATTTTTGTCTATTTTTTAAGTACTTGATAATCGAGTATTTTGAAAATTACTCGATTAATACTCGAAACTAAATTTTTTTTAAATATTTCAGTAACAAAAATAACTTTAACTCGGTCCGGTAAAGGTTAACGTCTTGCTTTTATTTGGCGTTTATGCCCGAAGTCCCGAGCTAGAGCGGTTACTATCAGGTATAATTTTTTCATAGTTCCATAGTTGCATAGTTCCGGTCGTCGGCTATGTTAGTGGGTACGACGGAGAAATTTATTTTGTGTTTTCTGTTCGACAGTCCCGACTTATCTAATTTATGGCAATGAACAATATGAAATATCAACAAAATTTTTTTTTAGGTTTTATGACTATGCAGTTGTAGCGTAAAGTGTTGTCAATTGTTTATACTGATCCCTCAGCTTAAAATATAAATCAAAACAATTGTGTGTTTTAAAGGCATTTAAAGTAAAGTCAGTTCTTTGCGAACCGTTTAGCTCTAGAGTGAAAGGGATTCACCCAAATACATCTTCGAAGGATATAGATTTAAATTCTTCGCATTAATCAGAAGGAGTAGAATATTGTATATTGTTAAGAAAAACAATCTATTCAAGAAGAATTACAAAATGCTATTTTGTCAATAGTCGAAGGAAATAAGAGAAAAGCAGAGAAGGGAATGAAAGAAGAGAACATAAAAAGAGAGTTCAAAAAATTTTATATCTATAAAAAGCGAACAGATATAAATTAGAAGTCTTATCCAACGCGTTAATGACAATAAGACCAACATCAACAGCAACGGAAAGGGTTTTTTCCATAACGGGAATAATAAAACCAAAGGTTAGCAGTAATATTAAATTCGAGACACTTTTTGCATTATTGTTTTTAAAAAGTATGTTCGTGAAGTTAAAATAATTGTAAAAATTAACATACTAAGTATTTTATTTATTTATTTATATGTGCACGAATTTGAATAATAGCTATTTTGGTACATTTGGTAAATACTCGAAAGTACTCGAGTACTCGAGTATTTTAAAATTTTAATATTCGATACTCGAGTAGTTGATGGTTCGAGTAATTGGAGACTCTATTTATGACTCTATCAATAAGTCCTGAGCACCTAATTGTTATGCAACGATAATGCCTGGTCCTGACAATGATATTTTTATTATTTTTAAACATAATAACTAGAATGGAAGCAACTCATTTATATGGCTCAAAATTGAAAGTGGTATTAGATTGTTTTATAGATTGGCAAACTCCGTAATAAACAACTTTAATTCATTGGTATGAAAGAATATACATATTTTCTATATTTATCTGGTTGTTTTATATCTCTTATTTTTTTCACAAGGATATTTTTATCAGTCGTGAAATCACCAACCAATTGATTCAAAAATATTCTATTGTTGATGCTCATCATATCTTATTTATTATCAATTTTTCAGTATTGCTTAAAAATTGTTTTTTCAATGTTAATGATTTTTCTATAATAGTTTATCTAACCTTATCAAATTTGCAACATTATTCTCCGTATATTTTAAAGATATATTAATTATAATATATAAAAGACAGAATATATATTTTTATTAAATATTTTTTTAAATTAAAATGAACTCGTTTTTTTCTTTCGACAAAATTGTCTGTCTAATAAAACGTCCTGTGTATAAATTTGATAGGCTGCACGTGCGACACATACATTTTTTCGTTAACTCGCGGCGCTTTCGATTCGTTTGCAGCCCGGGCAAAGTTCCAAGAGTGGAAAAGTTTTATTTCTAGATTGCGCCGCAAAACTTTTGTTTCGACCCTCGACTCAATCGTTCAAAAGCTCATTGCCGACGGTCGTGAATAATACAAGCACTCGATAGGCCAAACGGACCGCAGTTTAACAAGCAAAGTTATATAGAATAGGCGAAAACTTTGGTGTCTCTCTTCGGTCAACCGAGCCCGAATTTTATATTCAGCCTCCGAATTTCACGCTCGGCAATCCCAAATTATTCGATTATCAACTTTGATTTCGCTTAGACACGGGAAGACGTAGTCAGAATTCGATTTGGCGACATCCGCGATTGACGCTGAATGAAATTTGAAAACGATCCACTTTCAAACACGATAAATCTATGTATATTATCGAAAACAAATCGAAATTCCTAAGAGGAAATAATAGCAAAATGTAGACAGCGGTTGACGGTAAAGAAATCTACAATCTGAAGATAAAAAAATGATATCTTAATAACTACACTACCTTCAAATTTGCATAGAAAACTAAAAACGAGTAGTTTACATTCATTGAAATAAACGATACAGATATGCTCTAAAAGCTCCGTGTCCGGTTAAGAACAGCGTGATCTCAACCTCACATTTCATCTATTGCTTCTTGAGATGAGCTTCCACCGCGTCTGCCTTATCGAGTGAGGTCTTTCGAACGTAGTGCTGAATCGTGCACCCTGCGTCCTGCAAAGTGAGCTCGTTCAGCATCGTTTGGATCCTTACTTACCCGACCGATGCCGAGCGACCCCTTTGCTGTGTGGCAAAATCTGTGTGGCTAAAATTAGACGTGCCGAAATCGCTGTTACCTATTTCATGGGTGCCATCAAAGATCTTACTAAAATAAACTGCGGATATCTTCGCGAAGCCCTCGCAATTGCTAAAGGGTGGTGACGATAATCTGTTTAAGCTTGGCGATTTTTAACTACGAGTGCCCCCAGAGAGTTGCGATCGCGTTCCTTATTCTTCATCGTCGCGTCCATGACATCAGCGCTTAACAACACTTCCCTTACACAGGCCACTTAGCTTCTCAACAAATCTACCAAAAAAATCTAGTTAATCAATGTTATTTATCTGTAATGATTGAAGAATGAAAAATAATATAAATGTTGATAAATAAATAGAGAATATAACGTATTATCGAGTTTTCTAGTGCCAAGATCTCCCAATGTCGAATTCACTAGAGCCGATTTTTATACAGCTAGATAGGATTATCCATAATAACAATGATGATCATATAAAAAATAATTAAATTGAGAAAATTTGTTAAAATCCAAGTGTCTCTAATTGATGAGAAACTACTTTATATAAACTACATATAATGGACTATCAAAGACACTGAATAGAAAGCATCAATTGAGAACAGGAACCAAGTCTTTTTGATAAATCGCCATTGAAATGAGAAGACAAAATAAAACGCGATCTCAGATCGTAAATCCAAAGGAAAGGCATACTTTCCGGATAAACAGACAACGAACAAAGCTTTTTCCGGTTTCAGGAAAAAGAAAACAAATCACTCGGTCCACGCCTTCTTAAATGGACTCTTTAAAGAAGTGCTATTTATCGCTGCCCGTTAATCGATACCCCTGCTATTATACACAGGTACATAAAAGTGTTTAGATTTAGTATTACATTTAGTATTCAGCTCCTATATTTTATAATATTATAAAAATAGATGATACATAAAAATATGATTAAGCAATTTTACAACCGATTAACCGAACAGCATACAATTTACAATGATACGACACGCTTTCTTGCTCCTAGTATAACACCAATTCAAAATGAAAGATGGTATACTTCACTTTTAAATATTTAATGTAAAATGTTTCGAACATCCAAAGAAAAGGGGTTGATAAGATTAATGCTCAGCTTATCCTAGAAAAATCCTGATTTCTCGTATATCCCCATACATTCGTCGGGTATTATCGAATGACGCATTTAACAGGAAACAGGAAATAGGGTTTTCGTTCAAATCCCGGTCCAATTTGACTCTCAGATCACGCACCGTGAGAAATGGAGGGAAAGTTTACAAAGGTCCTCGATTTCTCGAAGCCGACCCAATATCGTGAAATTTCCGCGCCGATAGCAAATGATCCGACATTTAACACGATCCTTGACTGCGAATATCGAAAGCGACGACTTTTCACGGCCAAAAAATTGTCCGAATCGAGATTTTTCTCTCGTCGCTTTATCAGAATCCTTTCAAGTGCAAAACATACTGAAAAATAGACTGTTACTCCAGTAGCAACTCGTTTGAGGGTAAACGAAATTATTACATAAATGTATCAATTCAATTTTCAATCAGTGTTCATTCAATCAATATAAATTTTATTATTAAACTATTTTTTTTTGCTAATTAGTTTAGCCCGTAATGGATAAAAAATCAATCCGAAGTGTGGAAACATTTCAAAAACTCACACAAAAAGATTCAGCCCAATGTATTCACTGCCCAAAGCAAATCTCTTGTAAGGGGGCAAATACAAGAGGATTGGGAGGACACTTTGAAAGAATTCATCAAATTCAAACCGACAAGAAAACTCCGGAATCGACCGACATGGAATGCTCGAAAAGTGCGAAGAGAATCGAAATAAATCAGCCACATTATCAAATTACGTTAAAAGAAAATCACTTTCTGAAATTGTCGCCTGGCTAGCTACTGAAGATGGTATTTCTATTAAAGCTATTACAAATAGTACTTTTATTCGTGAATTTGTCGAACATAAGGCTATATACTGCTGATGAATCCAGCTGCGTAGCTATGGGGGGCGGGCCGCCCCGGGCGGCACTTGCTTGGGGGCGGCATATTCGCGATGGGATCGTCTAGTGTGGTTATTAACCCTGATTGCACTAAAACATATAAATCCACGAATAACAAGAGTTTAATAATAACCAATTTATTATTTTAAGAAATGCTGATTTTATGACCCTGCAAAAAATGTATGGGGGGGCGGCAATTTTAAGGATCGCCCTGGGCCGTACATACCCTAGCTACGCCTCTAGATGAATCAGTCAAATACCATTAAATAAATTTTAAATTTTTACGACAAAAAAATAGATTATTAGCAAAATAAATAATCTTAAAGAATTGGTACTCCCTTCAACCTAACTATTGATGAATGGACAAATTTACGAATTAAAAAATATTTTAATATTGTAGTTCATAATAAAAACGATGTTTTTAATTTAGGACTAATGATCAAATTAGGAAGATGTGATTCTTCTGTAAACCGAAAATTTGTTGAGAACCGTTTGGAAGAATTTGAAATTATTTTTAAAACCGAACAACTGATGCAAGTCATTAAAAAATTTGGATTAGACCTGTCGAAAATCAACTTTGCCTAAGTCGTGCAGAAATTCCAAAGAAAAACTATGTTTGAAACCGAGCTTTAATATGGCTCTAAAGAGATTCAAAAAATAATCAAATTATTTTGAAAAGTCCAATGAAAGGTAAAATTTTACAAAAATATGTAAAGAGTGAATTTGATGTCGAACTTAATTTATACCTCGACATTAAGACAAAGTTGAATTTCTTAATTCCCATGATCAAAAGATTTTTAAAATTACGGAATTGCATCAAAAAATCTTTACTTGATATTGACATCGGCCATAATTGGATTGAATTGAACATTCACGTATTGGAAAAAGTGAACGGACTAGGTATTAATCACATGCCAACTGGTCGCACGAACATTGGTCACAGGAAGATTTGTCACGCGGATTATTGCTCACACGAATATAAATCACAAAGCACCTTGCTCACACGAAAACTAGTCACATATCGATTCTTCACAAGACACTTTTCAGAGTTGTTACGAATTATAGCGGGAGCTAAAAAAACATATTTTTCCGACGGGAAATGACGGGTGGCAATTACACAGATTGAACCGCTGCAATAGTATTTTACTTTGACGATTTGATAAAGTTACATGTTTATAATACATACATATATAGTGAACGGGGCGCGGGGCCCGCACCGGCTTGCGAGCTCGATAGTCCGTCACGCCAGTGTTACCAGAGTGCCGCCAAGTTTTGGATTTAATAAACCTAAATAAATATTAAATACATTGCATTAACTATTTACGTACGAATCAGGCACGTGTGGTGAGGTATCCACCCTTTGGCTTGCCCACACCTAAAGTAACGGGCATCCAAATAGCATGTCCCCAACTTACCGTGTTATTGGGGAGTCTACTACATATATGCAGGGCCGGCCCTAGGTTATTTAGCGCCCCAGGCAAAAACTAAATTTGCGCCCCCCCCCCCCCCCCACCCTTAGAATACTTTAATAACTCATTACATGAGCGCAAAAATATAATTCAAATTAAAGTAATTTAATATTACATATATTTGACACCATACTCTTTTTTGCGATTATGGGTATTTAAGAATTTGTAGTTTTATTTTCGTCGCGATTTTTTACGCGTGAAATAATCTAAAGAGTACACAGTAGTGTATACAAAAAATATCATATATTCTTTAACAATATTTTTTGATAATTTTAAGTGAATATTGCGCCTTTATTTGGTATCACGGCGCCCCACAAGATCTAGCGCCCCAGGCGATCGCCTGTACTGCCTGCCCCTTGGACCGGCCCTGCATATATGTATACATATTTTTCCACAGATAATATACGTTAATTTTTTAACATCAATTTTTTCCATAATTTAAACAAAAAATAATGTCTTGAATCCTGGGAATTGAAAAAACCTGAGACTTCAGAATCCCCAATGAAGACCCTCAACCCTGAAAACCTTTACTTTAAATATCAGCGCTCCGTTGTTTTTACCCAGAAAACATGTCATTTTAAAAATCAAGGAATATTTTTAAAAGCCGCGATATTTCCTTCGGTACTACAATTTCAGGAATAAGATATCAAAGATTTTCCACGAAACGGAAGATTAGATTAGGTTAAATCCAGAAAAGTCAACATTCACATGTGATCCTGCTGTAGCGAAAACACCCAGAACACTACAACTAAGATACTAATGCACACTAAGAACCGTTCATTCGGCTAGAGGCAAATTTTCGAAGAAAGTATGATTCCCAAAAATATTTTTATTTCTATAATCTCTATATGTAGAATATCATACAAAGAGTAGTTAATCGTACCAGTAGCCAATCGAACCAGTCGAGGTATAACTAAAACTTTTACTCATACATGTGAAAACTCATCTACAAAAATAATCAGTTGAAACTTTTTGAATGGTGAAATTCCATTAAACCAATAATCAATCCAGATAATCCCCATAACTTTCCTATAAGCCTTAAATCAACTAATTATAATTTTAACACAATTTATAAAAGTTCCTATCAGAAGTGAATTCCAAACGGAATTTAAAAGAATGCTCCTATATGTAAATGCTTGGTTTAGGTAGTGGACTTTCACACTTAAACAAATTTGCCTTTTTAACTTCAGGTTTTCATTTATCAATTTCAGTGGTATTTTTATTTCCTGAATCATCTTTCGTATTCTTAATTCAAATTCATTTTATATGGAAAAAAATGCATCAAACTAAGCACTGATTGTTAAGTTATTACAGTAAATAATTAATATTTTTGGAAACTTTAACCCAGTTTTTCCCCCATATTTAACAAAGTAAACACAACTTTAAAATATTGAAACACATTTAATTTTTAGTTTTTTTTTTATTTATTTTATATAAACATTATTGTTAATTTGCAGAACCAAGCCTACTTAGTCGAGGAAGTTGTGCTCTGGTTGGAACTCTTTGATTCCCTCAAAGAAGCGGACTTACGTTGCTTCAACTGCTGTTGGCGTTTAGCCTGAAAAATAAAACCAACATTTTAAAACCAAAAACAAAACAATGTCACTGAAATTAAACCATAAATTTCTATTATAACAAACTATTTTTAAAAAACCACACAATAACTTTGTGGCGATTCATGGATTAGTTGTCTTAAAGCGTAAAAATATAATTCACCTTAGCTTCCTTCTTCCTCTTGGCGATGAGCTTGGCATAGATGGCGTGTTGTTCCTTGCGATGTTGAGAACGCTTCTTCTTGAGTGCCAAACGATGACGCTTGCGTTGCAACACAATCGGAGTCACTAGTCTCTGGATTTTAGGAGCCTGTCGACAATAACCATAATATAAAACACTATCCAATAGGAAATAATAAAAAAAAAAAAAAAATGTCGGCATTTATTAATATCACATACACGACTGCTTCGCAAGTATGTGGGGTAAGCATTAGCCTTTGATCTGACAGTAATATATCAGACATCATGTGTTATGATTAACACCGACGCTTGGTTATACTGTCGTCCATCAAGTTAGGGGAAAAAATATACCTTGAATCGTTTTGGTTTGCCTTCCTTTTCGGGCAATGGACGCTTGATGACATAGGTTCTGACATCGTCGTCCTTGGCCAAGTTGAAAAGCTTGCGGATGTTGGAAGCCCTCTTGGGTCCCTTCCTGCTGGGAACAGAGCTATCTGTCAATCCAGGAATTTCCTATAATAAATAATAATAGATATCATTTATTCGATTGAATTAAAAGTAGTCCGTAAGTTAGTTTATAATAAACGAACCTGGTCTCCTTTGCGTACGACTACCAGAGCCAGAACGGAGAGATTGGCATCGACGATGCATCCACGTACAGATTTACGTTTCCTTTCGCCGGTACGACGGGGTCTGTAGCAGGAGTGTCCTTTTGCCAACAACAACCTAACACGGCCTGTAAGAAATATTATTATAATATATCATTTTTCATCTTACATTAAGAACAACAACAGTAACATAAAAAGCATCCTGTGTGTAGTAACGCATAGAGGAATATGCATAAAAAAATTAACTATACTGTCTAAATATAAGTTTTTCATAATAGATGGGGTAAATTTTGTCAGCCACGGTCGCGCATATGTACACATACACGGAAATATTTGGGCACATGCGCACAGGTGCCTATTCACTAGTGCGCCCATACACAATTTCACTAATACAATTGGCATGATCAAGTCTGAGAAAGTATATGATGTTTTTATTTAAATTATATATTTTTACATTATATTTGAGTCAACCAAAATGAGACTATAACATCAAGTATGGCTTAAAAAGAACTGCAATTGTTTAATGAAGACGAAATAAAGCAGATAGTTGACCGTTGGATGTTCAAACCCAATTGAAGTAATATTATTGTATGCTCGGCATAGATCGATAACAATGATCGAGCCTGGTCTGATTTTTTCCTTTATAATAAGCAAGAGTTTCAGCAGAACAGTCAGGAACCTGAACAACAAAACAATCCTTTGTCTCCCAAGTCCTCCAAATATCAATTGTTGAGATAAAATCGATCAAAAGTCGGTAAAAAAAGGCGCAATCGTAAGACAACACATGCGCATTGTGCGCTCAATTGTTTCGGTGTACGTGTACATGCAAACGGTGGTGGCTGACATATAAAGGAAGAGTACCAATTTAAGTTTTCATTATAAAATACAAAATTTGAACAATTCATATATGTTAATTATTAAATTAAATTACATATTTTGAATTATTTACCATATGTAAAAAATATAAAATTTATAGTTATTTGAAGTATACTAGTTTAAATAAAATGAATCAAGAATTTGAAATGTATTGGACACCCTTTATTTATTATATTATTCTACATTAACTTTAACTTTCAGATCAATAAATTAATATATTGACACGAGAAAAAAACAGTACAATCGATAAGTTAGCTTTGATATCGTTATTTTAAAAATGTATTATCTGTCCATCTTAAATAATAAATGTATTCAGATGAGTCGAGTAACAGATCCTTAAAATTGCAATAGAAATCATAAATATTGCTAAGTTACTTTCGTTCAAGTTGACAGTATCTAGGTGTCCTGTAGATAGCAGAACATCGCAGACGAGCCACAGGATGTCAAAGTAGCAATATAATAGCAACTATGTCACTAGACATGCGCTAAAGATTAATTGTCCAATTTTTGTAGCTATAAAGCTACAAGTGTCAAACAAAATCTTGACATTAATTTGAAGTTGGCAAAACTGACATTTAAATTTAGTTCTTCAAATTGTTTCTCGATATTCAATTTCTTGGTAAATAAACTGTCTTTATACAAAAGTTAATTGAGTATATTAGTTTATTTTGATTTTATATGATCCAAAAATTGAGAAATGTTTTTAAGTTCCTTTTAATTCAAAATATTTTATTTCGCGAGAATTTTGAAAAACAACACACTAAAAAATCGTCCTAGTTAAAAGTAAAGATTACAATCAGTAACTTACTTGACTTCTTGAATGTGTTTTATGCAAGCTACACATTTCAGCCATTAAAAATCATTTACGAAAAATGATTTTATTAAACATTGTGTGATAAAAACTTTGCAAGAAGACCGAAGTATAATAAACAAATTTTACCAAAAAAAAATTAAAACTGGATTTTAGTTTAACAAGCTTGCTCTAGTGAGTGCAGCAGGAAGTTTCATAACAGCGTAAGTATGGTAGACTCCTCAGCAAATGTACAGTGAATTTTCTATTCCATTTAAATTTAATTATTTTTATCAACGATTGCTAGCACTCAATCGTGGCACTTATATATTAAAACGGTGACAACTTTCCTTCCATACAGTCACAACAAAAAAGTTTCAACAAACCGGTTGTCAATACACCCTGCTTCATCGGGAATCCTTGCTTGTCATTTCCTCCAGATATGCGAACAATATAGTTCTTCCATTCATCTCCGAGAGCATCGGCAGCTACTTCAGCTCCCAAACGCTTCTCGTAGAAGATCCTGAGCTTATGCTCATCTACGACTTCAAAGAGTTTTTGGCAACCCGTTGCCGGGTATGACACGTTCAACTGGAAAACGCAATAAAAACATTATATACACAGTAAAACGACGTCTAACATTTTTGAGGTTATGAAAATATTGAACGTAAATGTTCACACTAACAGACCGAAAATCACTTCGAACGAGCAAAGTTGATTAAATATTCAATTATATTGTAAAAATGGTCGTTTGAATTCACGAATTGATGATTATTTATAAGATTAGAAAGATTGTAACGCGGCATACGTCAAGTGTCGGTCGAATCCGCCGACATCGTGGGATTACGCCCTATTGAGGCCCTCAATTGTGACAAAAAATATGCGAGGAAGGGACGCGCGCCCCTCGATGAGGGGCAGGACCCTGGATTAAGTCTTAAAACGCACCTTCATGCCGGCACAGTCCGCGGTCACTCGTCAGACATGGAAAAGGACGGGCTACCGCGACGCGAAGGGTTGCAAGTAGTAAAAATTCGCATGAATTACTGTAGCTCTAAAGTGAGCTAGTATGAAGCTAAATTAATAATTTAGCAACAATTAGATGTTTATCTTTTTAATAGTTAATCCGAAAAATATATTAAAAGAGCAATTTTGCAGCTCTACATATATAATTTTAATTTTGAATAAGAATTTAACATTTTAATTTTTTCCTGAGCTAGTTACCTAAATAATACAAAAACGTTTTTGAGTGCTAAAGGTTAATAACCACTCATTATTCAGGAGAAAGATATTTTTCAAGACTTAAAATAATTCAAAATTAATTACTGAGATGCACTGTGCATTTTGTGCAATGTAAGTGACAATTCTAGACAAAGAAATTTTGATGAATTCCATGTTGATTTCGCTATGAAAAAATATAAAATAAAAACATTTTTTGTCTACTTTACTTATATTCAATGATTGAAGTTTTATTTTCTATCAGCGTGTATTTTTATTACATGAGGTTGGACCTAAAATTATAATACTATTATTTCCAGCTTGTCATAATCATCTTCTAAATATACCTGATAATAAAATTTGTTAGATCTGTATTTTTGAATAATATTAAACCCAAAATAATATTTTCTCAAAAATTCTTACTAATTCTAAAAATATATAAAGGTCGGGTGATGCATACATTTCTTACAGTGTCAGTTTAAAGTTATAATAAAATCCTTTAATCTCGACAACTGTATTTAAATACAACAAAATTTTAAATCCTTTAGTATTTTGTGATTAATAATATTGCTATTACTGTTATTAGTATCACTACTATAACTATTATTGTTATATTATATTTATTATGTCCTTGGTACTTTGGCGACGGGACGTGACGGGTGGCTTTTACACACAGATTGCGCCACTGCAGTAGTATTTTTAGAGTTAAAGTACAGTTTACGTATTATTTAAGTGAACGAAGCGCGAGGCACGCACCGGTGTGCGAGTCTGCCAGTGCCGCCAAGAGTCAGTCCATTTCGTCAGTGCTACCCAAGTGCCGCCAAGCTTTGAGCATAATATTTTTGGCCCACTTCAAAAATATTTGAAGACCTTTGCACACCGGCCCGGGGAGCGGGCTATACAGGCGTCAATTAATTTTAAACATTTTTTTTTATTTTCTAAACAACATTTTCCGTGACGATCTTTCTTTTATAGGTCTCAGAAATTTGTCCTTAAAATTACAAAAATTCAAGTTAGTTTTTCAACAAATATTTTTCGATGACCTTTTTTTAGCTTTTAGAAATAATTTCCCAAATGACCTATTTTTTAGAGCCCGGGACGCTGAGCATTCTCATTGCACTTCATATGCTAACAATTCATGGAATAAAATCAGGTGAAACACCTGATATTTCTACAAAAAAAAAATAGTTCTTGAGATATCGGCGTTTTCTAACACCAATGGCTGCCATGCCCATATGCAGTTGTATTTATAAAACTGCATACCAATAGTTAAAAATGACCATTCTTTAAAAGCATATATGGAATTGTGATAATTTTACTCACCTATATGAAAATCAATCCGAACACATCAGCCTTGGAAAGTATACACAAAGGTAATAATATACTTACTCTGAAGCAAGTATATTCTCGTGCATTTATATGCTCTTGTTATTTATCTCAATTTTTTAGCAATTTTCTTTTAAAAAAAATAAAAAATAAAACAAAAAAAAAGACTAGGTTTATTTATTTTCATACTCAAGTAATTAAAAATTAATTTATCATACCCGGCACTCTATACAAAAACAATCCATCATAGTCGTAATAGCAATCGTTTACTTTATAAGTGCCTCCTTTTTTCCAGACATCTTTAGGAATTTTTATTTTCAGTGCTATTTCGGTAGATTGTGATCTTTCGTCTTCTTTAAACTTCGAGACCTGCGCTTTCTCGCTGCTTGGATTGACAACAAAAGTTTCAGAGTACATCATCATATTGTTTTGTTTTATGCGTTGGTCAGTGTCGTCAATCAGATCGTTCTCTTTTTGATCTTCAGCTGGAACTACTTCTGAATGTAACATTAATTTGTTACGTTTATGTTCTTCTTTTTCGATATTTTTGCTTTTTATATATTTCGGCTTTTCTGCGCTCAAATCGGACGAGATTTCCTTAACATATTTTGCTTTGATTGCTTTCTGATAATTTGTAATTATACTGCTAAACTCGCCGGTGGGAACTTCACCGAGAGATAATCTAACGCTTTTCTCGTTATCCAAATGATTCCTCGGTGGAATCACTCTGTTGGAAAACTTCAGCAAATGCTCACGTAACTCAGGAGTAATGCCTTCTAGTGTATTCTCTTTGAGCTCTTTCCAATTTCTCAAAGCTGATGCGTCATGTCGGGCGATTCGTTGAAGCGAACTAGGTTTCCAAACCACTTTTACTAGTTTCTAAAATAAAGTAAAATAAAAATATTTCAATCGACAAATAAACGATAATTAAGATATTATTTTAGTATATACCAATGCAGTTTCCTTTGTTATCGGGAATGATTCGCAAATCCTATCTAAAGACCATTGTTTAGGATCATCCTTGTGCAGATAACGTATTTGTTCTTTTTCACTCCATGTCAAGAAATTTGGACTAGTTTCTTCAAAATATTTTCTACCAACTATCTTCTTACGAACCATTTCTTTATAACCAGCTGTCTCCTTATCATGCATATGACTCAATTCGGATAACTGTAATAAAAAAAAAATATTTATCTATTATATACATACTATGATATAAAGTCAATTTGGCATAGTATTTATATTTATTATAAGCAAAACCAGTCTGTACTATCAATTAGAGACAAGCAATGTTTCCCTTTTTGTCTGACTATTTAATTTTAGAATAGTAACAAGTGGAATAATTTAGGAAATACATTTATTAATAAATATATTTTATATTAACCAGTTCACTGTGGGAATTTATTTTTAAAAATACCTTACTTTTTTATAAAATACATAGCAGTTTTATTGGTAACATAGAGGGAACATGCCTCTAAATAACATTTTTATTACTTTTTACTGAAATTTGTAGTTTTTGTACTAAACGCTAATTTTTTTATTTTACACGATAAGCATACCCACCAACTGCACCGAAATAAAGTTTTAGATTGACATGAATACACGTCTAACGCATTTAACAAATTAATTAATAAAAAATTGATCATGAGTAAATACCACCAGAAAATTAGCAATTCTTTCAACGCTTTAGAGATTTACAACATTCGTTTGACCAGTTAAATGTTCTAATATGATGTACATGTTATTGCATCAGTTTTAATATCTTTAATTCTTCTTTTTACCAAATCAGTTTGAAAAGGGGAAGCCTTCCATACTGTTTATGTTTGATTCGACATTCTACGCCGAGGCAATAACAAAAAATTATTCCTAATACCTATTATATTTTTAGGTAAAATCCGGAAAATTGTTGCATTATTTTTTTTAAATTTGTATGTTCTGTATTATTATAAATTTTAAATATATGAATGTCAAAAATATGAAAGTATTTTTCCCCGTTTTTTATTTTTCTACATTTAATTCTGAATGTGAATATAGATGCAGCAGAGAATGGCTATAAACATATAAAATTAATATAATTTTTTTGGAAGACTTGTTAAGTGGTTAATCGATATTTGAGATTGACCGAACATTTGGTTCAAAAACACGGCACACAAGTTTGTCATTTCTTTCGATTGAATTAGATATAATATATATACATATAGTCAAAAAAAAATATATATAAATGGGAAAAATAAAAAAAATATTCAAAAATTTATATTTTTTGCAAAATATATTTTTAAAAATTACATTTACAATAAAATAATAAAAAATAGCTTTGAATTTTCAAATATTTGGTGATTTCTGAAAAGAATAAAAAGACTTAGAATTATGAAAATTATTATTATTATTATCATTTACATTTGACCATGGGAAATTTGCTAGAAAGATTTTTTTTGTTCAAGTTTGTTAGAACTTATGTATAATAATATGTTGATATACATTGCAGTACCCGATTAGAAATTTTAAATAATTTATACGTGTATATTGGAACAAACTATACATTATAACACTAAAATCATTTTAGCATTTACATGGCCAACGTAAATTTAAGAAATTTATAAAAACTCACCTAATTCCGCACATGGTAACTATGAAAGCAAGGCACGACACACAGTGCTATGCCACACTGGATGCAGCAATATCTCGTTTTCTTGCGAATTTTTTTACCCGCAGAATTCCTCTTTCTCGAGCACTCTACGCAGACCTTTCTTGCGACTTGATTCGTCGGAGTGAGGGGTAGATAACCGGGAAAATGTTGTTCCCGTCGAGTAATATCCGACGACGGCCTTCCGCTTACTGTTCTATCAATATTTGGTGAAAATTTTCCAATTATTTTTTCAATAATCTCTATGCGATACAGAAGATTTGAAAGTGTTCTTTCAGATTTTTTATATAAAATGTAGGAGTGGTATAAAGACAGCTCCAAGTAGTGAAAAAATATTTTTTACCCCGTTTTCTCGGTACGGGGTAATCAGCCAGGTGTTGATCTACTCTATCTACGCCCCCCATAGTGCCATTGTAATCAACAATTACTTTAGGTTTCAAGACCGCGATTCCTTGTTGGTCAATACTTTTCATTTCATTACTATGTATAGTGGAAAGCATTGTGACGTCTCTTTTGTCCTTCCACTGAAGGACCATCATCTTTCCTCTTTGGAATGCGATCGAATCGCCCTTCTTCAATTTAGTTGTTTTCAGTCGAGGAGGCATTTCGAGTCGGTTTGTTCTCGCCGTTCCATATATATATATATATATATATATATATATATATATATATATATATATATATATATATATATATATATATATATATATATATATATATATATATATATATATATATATATATATATATATATATATATATATATATATATATATATATATATATATATATATATATATATATATATATATATATATATATATATATATATATATATATATATATATATATATATATATATATATATATATATATATATATATATATATATATATATATATATATATATATATATATATATATATATATATATATATATATATATATATATATATATATATATATATATATATATATATATATATATATATATATATATATATATATATATATATATATATATATATATATATATATATATATATATATATATATATATATATATATATATATATATATATATATATATATATATATATATATATATATATATATATATATATATATATATATATATATATATATATATATATATATATATATATATATATATATATATATATATATATATATATATATATATATATATATATATATATATATATATATATATATATATATATATATATATATATATATATATATATATATATATATATATATATATATATATATATATATATATATATATATATATATATATATATATATATATATATATATATATATATATATATATATATATATATATATATATATATATATATATATATATATATATATATATATATATATATATATATATATATATATATATATATATATATATATATATATATATATATATATATATATATATATATATATATATATATATATATATATATATATATATATATATATATATATATATATATATATATATATATATATATATATATATATATATATATATATATATATATATATATATATATATATATATATATATATATATATATATATATATATATATATATATATATATATATATATATATATATATATATATATATATATATATATATATATATATATATATATATATATATATATATATATATATATATATATATATATATATATATATATATATATATATATATATATATATATATATATATATATATATATATATATATATATATATATATATATATATATATATATATATATATATATATATATATATATATATATATATATATATATATATATATATATATATATATATATATATATATATATATATATATATATATATATATATATATATATATATATATATATATATATATATATATATATATATATATATATATATATATATATATATATATATATATATATATATATATATATATATATATATATATATATATATATATATATATATATATATATATATATATATATATATATATATATATATATATATATATGGAACGGCGGCGGAATATCGGTTGAACATGCCGTTTGCAAATTTGCTAATTGTGGCGACGTATAGAAATTCTCGGTTGTTATACAATAACCTTGATTCAATAACTTTTTTGTCAAACTCATTACCACCTGTGACGACATTGGAAGTTGAGAATATTCCAAATCTATAATACTTCCTAGTTGAGAATATTCCGAATCTATAATACTTCCTTTTCCTGTATATATCGTTGTGTTCTAGACATACCCGCTTTGGGATTCGCACAACAAATATGATTTTATTCCAAAGCGCGCTCTCTTCGTCAGGATGCACTGTCTCCAGCTCAGTCTATCCTTATAAAGAAGCAAACTTTCGTCTAAGGTGATGTCACCTTCTGGGGTATAATATTTCTGATAACGTTTCATCCACATCTCGTGAACCGTCCAAATTGTATGTAGTTTCGGATTCGGGTGCGTTTCAGCATTGTATGTCTAATTATCACAAAAATGCAGATACTTTGAAATATCCGTAAATCTTCTACTTGGCAATGTCCTTCCAAAAAATGAGGTATAGAGTATTGGTCTAGTCGACCAGGAAAACTTGATCTCCGGTTTTCTATTTATGCTCTGTAAAAT
The DNA here is from genome assembly GCF_051122295.1 of Plectrocnemia conspersa. Classification (NCBI taxonomy): domain Eukaryota; kingdom Metazoa; phylum Arthropoda; class Insecta; order Trichoptera; family Polycentropodidae; genus Plectrocnemia; species Plectrocnemia conspersa. The sequence continues at coordinate 19,344,455 of NW_028277167.1, forward strand.
TTGTAGAGCAAAAAACACCATTAACTCCGGTTTCTGTACAGGTTTCCTATCCTTTGTTTTTGTAGACCGACTCGCCGATGGAAGATTTGCACGTTTTTCATCAGAAAAACGGTTTGTTTCCGTGCAAATGTATTGAATGATTTCATCGTCGAAATACAGAAGGAAAAACTGAAGAATGTCATTATCTATATTAAATTTCATTCCAGGTGTTCCAGAGAAAGGAAATCATGCGGGTGGATCAGAAAATGGGGCTGAATTTCTCATTTCAGACCAATTAGTATTTTGCGGTAATGCGATATTATTTTCAGATGAACTGGATTCGGAATTATCAAATTCAAACTCTGTTTTGTAATCTGAATTTATACTCTGACCGACCTACTCACTCAGTTTCTTCTATTGTCTCCATCCCATCTAATGCAATTGAGAAATACTTCAAGGGGAAAAAATGTAAGTAACACACTGCCTTGTATTTTTCTAATTTATGACTTCCACAGCTAATAAAAAAAGTGACCTATTTTTATTTGAAACGAAATGCGGAACGAGTCCCGCATATGCTCGGAAGCCTGAATATAATGACAAATATAATCAAGTTCATATGTGGAACCGCGTTTAAATCCGATTTTCATATTCCCGCACAGGCTCGACACCGCGTGTAATGGACATTTCTAAATTCACACACCCGTGCGGTACCACACGTAAAGTGGTTAAGTCACTCTCGCGTAATCATCAAATTATAATTAATACATACATGCTGTAAATTGCCTTCGGATTCGTTCCACATATCCAACGATTCCTCTGTAATTTCTCCGTCATACCCGGATTCTCTCATTAGTTGTATAGTTTTGGACATGCCTTCGTTGACACTTCTTCTCGGTTGTCTATAATGTCGTGTGGTATTGATGGACACGTTTGTTATGAAACGCAGCGTCTTCAACATATTGAACATCTGTAAATAAATTATATAAATATTTATATACATATAATAAACAGCAATTTGTGATTCAATTATTTATTCAAAATAAAATTTATGATTATATATTCAAACGGTAATAATACACACTGGTAAATAATTGGGTAATATAGGGATTCAGTGTCCTTTATTGATTTAAGTTGGCATCACTGCATTACTCACATTCACACACGTTTGTAGTTATTTTTATGTGATTTAAATAGGAAAGCGAATACAAACAATATCAGAAATATTCATTTCTATATGATTACGCCATGAAATAAAACGATTTAAAACTAAAATAAATACAATAATCTTTAATGGTTTAATTTTTAAGGAGTTTATTTTTTCGTCGGCGTACTTCGGAAACTTAGTCAATTATTTTCGAATAATTTAACGAAATAGTGTAATTTAATTTGTTTTATATTAACTTTTCACATTGTACTCGCGTGATTTTGTGTAAAGAAAAAATGATCAAATGAAGATATATTCAAAAAGTTCATTGTAACATATAAAGAAAATTACCAATAATAAATCACCAACAATAATTATATTCTTCAGTCATATGCTATGATGCCAACTAAACCAGTATAATAATAAAGGACACTAAAACCCTATATTACCAATAATTGTTACAACTATGAAGAACTATCGGAATGTCGCTTAGATTTGGACGATTTTTTCTTGTTTTTCTTGGTTTTCTTTTTGTCTTTCTTATGCGTCTTTTTCGACTTTATAGGCTCGTCACTGTCACTGCTACTGCTGTCTTCTGAAGATGGATGCTTTCGCTTTTTGGCCTTCTTTTTAGCCTTAGAAGATTTTTTGGTGAGCTTCTCCTTGAGCTCCTGCTCCCTCAGGCCCTGCAGCGGCGTAGGCGCGTTCTCTTCGGAATCGGAGCTAGTGCTGCTCACGTCTAGCACGATCTCCTTGTTGGGATCGACTTTGATAAAATTCCTGCATTGATACGTCAGATGGCCAGCATAACCGCACTTTTTGCAGGCGGCTCTAGAAGATTCTTTCCCCTGAGGCACGATGCGTGACCAGGCGTCGGAGTCGGCCATTGGCTGCGGAATCGAATAAAATCTAGTCCATTCGAGCACTGACCGTGAAAGACGAGACGCGCAAATCTTATTCAAAGCTTTGAAGACATTTGTAGGTTATTCTTTTGAGAGATGCTTATATTCACTTATTAACAATAACAGAGTGAATGTTGACCATGAACACAAAATGCGACTGTACTTAAAGTTATGTTCGTATATTATTTATATATTATTACCAAAGTAAAACACATTTTAAATGAATACTTTCATAGCCTAAAATATGATAATGCGATTAATTATTGTTTTTTTACTCTTTTCAATATTAATGAGAAGCAAAGAAAATAATAAACATAATAAAGCTTTAATAAATGATTTTAAGCATAATAGGCCAGCCTTTTATTTTTTGCAGGCTTCTTGCTACAGAAATTATTTTGCGGTTAATCAGTGACAGAATCTCCAACTACAGGTCTGGTCAGTAAGATATTTTAGGTACGGTGATGGTGACGAGTGGCAAATATACACATATTGAGCCGCTGCAGTAGTATTTTATTGATGATACGAGTTGTTTACACTGTAAAAGGCGGACGCGAGACGCCGCGTCCGAATGCGCGGAACATTGTCAGGCTAGAAAAAATCGTCACGCAGTGCTACTCAAGTGCCGACCAGTTTTGGCCATAACAAATCTAGGCTCCCACAATATTTTCCCTTTCGCTCGTTCGTATGTTGAGTGACGAGAGTGAGCGCGAAGAGCGTTCAATTGCACGCTCTTATTTCTAACCCACTATTATCATTTAACTGTCTATAATATATAATATTTAAATTGAAATTAGTTTATATTAAAATTATTTAACGAACTAAAAATTTTAAATATTTTTAGAAGTTTTAACATGTCTAGTGAAAACAGTCTGTTGGGCGATTAGACTTGATTTTAGTTGATTTATTTTTTTCTTTCTTACTTCAGATTTGAGTGGATAATTCGTATCAAAAGTGGCATGATTTGTCTGAAAGTGACGTTCAACATTATGTTTTTTCGGCACTGAAACACTACTGCCACACATCAATCAAACGCATTTATCTTTCAAATTAACAAAACAATATGATTCCTCCCAGTCAGTGTTAAAATTATAGGTTCGTTGTCTTTCACTCGGTCCACTTATTTTAGGACTAAAAAATAAATTGTAATTGAACTACAATACAATATCAAAATTATATTTCGCTCTCGCGTATTAAAATTTAAAATTAAGCCCGTCCTAGTAAAAAGTCTATGAGGCCTATAAAAGGCAGCCTGAGCTGGCATTGTTTAGAACAGCTGCAATAGTGTTCGATATTACCCCGTTTTCTGATAGAATTAACATTTTTAACTACAAATATTTAAACACATTTTTTTATAATATTATTCGTTGTTTTCTAAACAGTCTTAATGTTGATTTTATTTATTTAGTAAAGTTGTTTATTTTAGTTTCAACAAAAAAATCATGCGTATGGTCTAAAAATAAGGCATTCCGACCAAAGTTTCCACAGCAGCAGACGTTCGTTCCGCAGCTCCGATGGCCGAGGCAGGAGCGGCGGGGGCAGCAGGGCCCGGAGGCTCCACGGGGGCTACCGCTCACCGTTTCTTCTGTCACAATTGCTGTATCGAGTTCGTGGAAGCTCATCCGGTAAGCGTCAGCTCCCACGTCAGACTTGACGTTTGTCCTTCGGTCAGCCTCGGGAACTCCCAGAAGCCCCCAGAAGAACACTCCTATTTTGTTCTTCATCTTTTATCAACCCGTACCGTCGCTGAAACTTTTACGTCGTACCGTTGCGACATTTCGATCGAAATTGCGTGTAATTAGCAGGGATGTTTTCTATTCTACTATTATCTGTACATATTTTTTTGTCGTGACGCATGACTAATGCTTCTCATATCGATCGACTCGCAATACCCTCAAAGATTCATGTAATGTTAATTCAGAGATACCTTATTATCAAATATATGTAATCTAGTAATCATCCTTAGGTATTGTATTAGATGAAGAATTTGAGAAAACATCTGTAAACCCTACAAAATAAAACACTAATCTAGAAGATCTTTCAAGGCGATATTGCCGATCAGACCTAAATTTAGGTAAAAATGAACACACCGTTAACTTTTAGAGCAATATTCTTTGCATTTTTTCCTTATTTATGAGCGTAGCTTTTTGCTTTTGATTTAGTGAAATTATACTACAGCATAAGAAACTCTTGACTAAATTCAGTAATAAACAGGGATCGTTTGATTATCGCCTAATATCTTCACAAATATACTCATGATCGCTTGTTTAGTAATCATCTATTATAGATACAGTTTTAACTAGAAACAAACGATTGGAACTTACAAGTTTTTTCTTGTACCGAAATCTCGGGTTAGATACATATACAGATGCTATTTTTGCTCAAAAAATTATTATCAAAGGTCGATTATAAAAAATCGTCGTAACAATAATAAGGCTCAACAATGTGGGATTCAGAGGTTTTAAACCTCGACACAAACTGTGGCTCTCAGAAATAAATAAAACTCGAAGGTTAGAGTGGGCCCGAACACACCGAGATTGGACATCTGAAGATTGAGTGAAAGTCATTTGGTCTGATGAGTCCAACTTTGAGCTAATTTTAAACTAATATTGGTTAATATAAAAAATATTAAAAACTTTATTTATTCTAAGATTTTTTTTAAATAATCATACTTTTTTTCAATATTCTTTTTTGGTTTTTGGGACCCCTGGTATACGTGCGTTGAAGAGTCAGAGAAGAATATCTAGCTGATAGTGTAATATAGGTATAGTCTGGAGCTGCATGACAGTTGCATGACAAGGGTAGGGTAGTTTGAATAGTGACATTTATAGTTCAATGTTGAATCCACTATAATTGATTCCTATAGAAAAATATTTCAAAGCACAGACCACACTAACATCCGATTCCAGTAAAACCGTGCCATACTTCGCGAAAATCAGGGGTTGGTTTACGTCAAAGAGTTTGACGCTTTAAAAATTGCCTGCACAGTCACCAGACCTAAATCCTATAAAGCATTTATGAGCGAAATTTCAAGGAAAGGTTGCCCAATACAAATCCAAAATACAATACATGACGACGATACCTAAACCTTATAATTTTTACACAACAATAAAGTGCTAAATGTGAAATTAAAGTTTATACATAACCCATTTCTTATAAAATAAATTGATGTTAATAATTATAAAATATTTACAGGAGTACCAATGCCCTTACTGCGCTCGAGGATTTGTCGAACAAATGGAGGATTCGGTGCCCATGAACGAGGCTAGCGAAAACACAAACACGCAGTCAAACAACAGGCCTATAATCGCCGGACAAATTAGTGATATTGGAATAGACGATTTAGATGAACTGCCACCAGTGAGTTGCATCATTTAACTACTACATAATGTACATATTTCAATATCAGATGTATCCATTTTTATAGTTTCTTTACTTATATGTATGTATATATATACAGATAATGTAGAGAAAAAGGCAACTATTATATATATAAAACAAGTATTTTAAAATCAGATCAATCTAACAAAGTTGTGTATTACTTTAAATGCTGACATGTCCAAAATTAAAAATTTAAAATCAGGAATAAAAACAATAATCCAGAAGTTAGTGTTTGGTCTTTTGACCAGTCGTCGTTACTCTATAGATTTTGTTTATTATCTCGATTATTTTAATTTTATCAAAATCATAAACTAATTAAAATAGTTTTCCTCCAGCTAAATATGCATATTTATTAAGAAGTAATAAAAATGATAAATATTTCATGGTCAATAATATATATTTTATTTAAAAATAAGTAAACTTGATAACCTAACAGATATTGATTATAACGTTAAATTTTTTTGTAATAAATTCTTACAGGACGATCGTCACTATAGTCAATGGTCCAATTGGTGTCCGCCGTGGAACTATAGAGATCCAAATACTCCTCAATTAGTCAGTTTTTTCATTCATTATGCGTGTGCATCATAAAAATATTAATCCTACATAAACGAATTTATAACTACACTATTTTTCTCAAGAGTCAGTGCACAGAATTCTCGTGATCATTGAAAACAGGGCTGAATTATAACAAATATAATTATAATATTAATTTAAGAAATCAATAAAATTATAAAATACGTGTAGATCAAGGGTAGGATTATATTTAGTAAAACATATATAACTATAACAATAGTGAAAGTAGCGATAAAATAATAATTTCAACGACTATACCTTGAGTACCAGAAATCAATTCCACCCTTACCTTGAGTATTCCAACGTACTGATACCGCCCCTCTGGCGACCGATCACTCAGATCAAAAATTTAAAAGTATGTGATCATTTTTATGTTTTTGCGCACTGACTGTTAAAAATAAATAGAATGTAGTAAATGCACTTGATAGTACTTGTTATTTTAAATTTCATTGTACAAGTTGTTTTCCTTATTAACCACATCATTATTTTCATTCAATTTATTAGTCAACTGATATGTATTTATCCTTAGTTATTTATATGTGATACTATCATTAACTCCAGTCGTCTCAATAGATGAACATATAATTTTGGTCAGTTTCATTGTACTTCTTTTCTGTTTACTCAAATTTTTATTTTACTGAAAACACATTTTATCTCTTATCCTTCATGGTTATCTAAGTTCAAATGATATGATTAGAACGTGTTTGTATATATAGTAGAAATAGCAGTTTGTATGTGAACAATCAACGCGTATATATTTTACGAAGTATTATTACAATTGAGTGTTTGGTTTAAATATTCAGAAATCTTTTTACTGTTATTGCCATGACTATGGTAAACAATTTTGTGGTTTACATATGTGATACGTGTTCAAATGTTGATTCCCTGTACCGGAAATTAGTTACATTATCATAACAAAAACATCAGTTAATGCTGCCAAAAACAACTTGCAGTTAAAGCTGCATTATAAAAATTGACCATTGTAACATGACAAGCGTGAGCCCAATAAATTACAACAGAGTAACTCATACTGAACAAGTTGGGGAGTAAGAAAATTAATTTTATATTATGATTTCATTCAACTCATGCTGTTTTTGTCTATAGCGTATTTTTTATTATAAAAAAAATTCTACCGTGAGAAACAAAGATGGTACCTTATGTATTATTCTATTTTGGATTTTAAATAAAAATATATTTTACTTAATTACATTTTCTAATCTCCAGACTAGTTTTAGTTATTGAGTACATATTAAAATTGAATAATAAACCTGTCAAATAATATAAATAATATGTGTTGTTATTAAAAATATAAATATTTTAAATGAGTGTCCTATCTCCCAGTTAAATATTTAAATTTAATCATTTCATTGTTTCAAAATTGCAGAATAATTCTTCAACACCATCCGATTTAAGTAATTTGATATTTCCTTCAGCAGGCAGCGAAAGGATTAGGTAAATAATATTTGAATTATCGTCATAATAAACTAAATAAACTTAATGAGCACTTTGCTTTGTCAGGGGCTTCGGCGGTGTCGGAATGGAGTCAGTGCTGCACCAAATAATGTGGCAAGTTACCGGCGGCAGGGCTGGTGGACCGGGAGGCACCGGGGGCCCTCTGTTTCTCCTAGGACAAGAGCCGAACGAATACATCATGTCCAATGAAGGCATAGACGCTATAATGTCTCAATTATTGTGGACCACCGACAACGATGGCCCACCGCCGCTGGCTCAAGAGTGCATAGAAAATTTACCCGAAATTATCATCAATGAAGAACAAGTGCTAGCCAAGCTTCAGTGCACGGTGTGCTGGGAATTATATAATTTAGGTTTGCTATGATGCTTTTGTATATTGTTCAGAAAGTTATTTTTTTTAGTTTGAATCAAATATCCTGTGTGTAATTGCATTTTTTTTAACGAATGATTATTTTATCTCCCTAGACAAGAAAACAAGTTTTTGGAAATCACATTTAAAATAGAATGGAAAGTATATTATCGCGAAATGTAGTTATTAATAATAGAATATCATATCAACACAGAATTGTACTTCATATCTTTTAGTGACAATTGTCGATAATGCAAGTATTTAGCCAGTACAATAGATCAATGGTACAAGTCATTGTTTATCAATTGAAAGGGCGAGAACTTTGACATTTTTCAATTTACATTGTTGCTGGGAAATCATAATTAGTAATTGTTATTAATATTATATTTATAATTATAATCAATATATTTAATATTATGTTTTCTAGATTGTCCTAATCTCATTTTGATTCTAAAGTCGAGCTAGTTTGTTTGTGTGTGCTATCAGGTGCTCTAAGCTAAATGCAACTCATAATGACGAATGTGAATCAAATGAAAATCTCGTTTCTGAATTAAAAGGTTCAAATTAAAATATTTTAAATTTGAACCTACTGTCTACGGTTCATTATACATTTTTCAACACTAAGAAAGTGCATGAATAGCTCTAGAACAAATTCTTTCAGTACAATGCGCAACAACTTATATATCTCTTCATCGGACATGAACCTTTTTTTCTACTGTTACCTCAAAATAATTCTTAGTGCTTCCACTTAGTATCAAGTGCTTTAAAATTACTGCTTGTTCATTTTAAAAGAGAATCGGCACAATCTTTCTTGAAGTATAGTGCCATTTCTTATGTGCGTGCCCTCTTGGTTCTCGACAGTCAGTAGTGAACTCAGTTCATATTTGACAACAATTATTTCTAGAAAGCTATCACATTCTGCTTTATAACGTTGCAAAAGTGCCTAGAAATCATTATTATACGTTGTTTCAATTTTAAAATAGGCTACTGTGGTGCTAACATTTTAGATAATTTAAAAACTGCAGAACATCATGGATAATGCGGTATGCGTGCTGTCCATGACTCATCTTTAGAAGTCGGGCTACTTTACTGTTAATCAGTTATTTTTCTTAACTGTCAAAGTCCAGGGATTAATCCAAAGGGTTTTAACAGATGGTCAGAATTGTGTAGTCCTTGACAAAGTTCTCATTAGTGTTTCTCAAAATGTCTATGGGTTGGCTTATGGCGCTGATCTAAGCCACTGGCTCTCTTTGAGTGTCTTGAGTCCTAGTCAAGTGTGTGTCTTTCGTTTCCTTGAACTAACTTGAACGAATCAGGGAAAGGGCTTAACACCGCCTATTAATGTACAACCCTTACAATGAAGCAAGATATATCCTGGGTTACCCTTTTTAATGAAACCATTATGGTCACTTTACAATGATAATAAAATATACGAATAACAATACTATTTAGTGCGTGAGACAATTCCGATTGCTTTTTATGTATATGTCAAAGGCAGTCTTACGATTCTTGGGTGTTTTGAAATTACGATTTTTCTCATGCTTTTATTTAGTAACGCAACTTTGTTCAATCGTCACTTTCTTCTGGACATTTATGTTGGAACTCCTTCTTCATCATAGATAATATAATATAATGTGTGGTATGTTAATAGTTTTGTTAGTTTTCAGGATCTGATTAATATATTTTATTTTACTGGTTTCTCTCTATTTATGATACATATGCTTTTATAGTAATGCAATCCAAATATTGTCTTTTTAACATTATTTTAATTGAACGACTTTCTATAGAACGAATAGATTTAAAAAAAGCTTATTGACTTTCTGGGTGATATGTGCTATTAATATGTTGTGTTTGCTTTTATTAATTTGTTTTTATTTCCAGATGAAAAAGTTCGGCAATTAAAATGCGGACATATATATCATCAAAGTTGCATATCGCCTTGGTTGTCATTGCACGCGACGTGTCCCATTTGTCGGCAAAGTCTCACACCTACGGAGATTGCAGAATCGGATCAAAGAACTCCCGGCTCAAGGGACACTGCCGCTAATAATCCACACCCACAAACCACGCAATGTAATGATTTTCTAATATATTATGATGATTACAAAACGATCGAATGGATTATGATGATGATTGTCCTTCAGATCCTGGTTTAACATCTTTTCTGCTGCGCGCCTGCGGAATATTGCCGACCGACGGAACCGTAGCGACTGGCACCGTTTCTGTAATACAGTCCGGCTCCGCTCCGGCTCGGCCGGCCAACGGCGAAACCGGCGACGCAGCTCCCGCGAACGAGACACCAGAAAATAATAGTTCAACAAATGATAGTGCTAATCCTACGGCGGTTACAAGTGCTACGCCGACGGCGCCGACCACTCCGCCGGTGACCAACACAGCGCCTAACAATCGTCGCCACATAACCGCTTCCATCTCGCCGGGACACTTTGTTTTAATGTCTTCGCCGCATGGCGTGCTGGACAATATGGCGGAGTATATAGCTTTTTGGACGGGCTCCACGCCGCCGGTATCTTCCCATACAGTAAGCTCGACCACTTCCGACGTCAACTCGACGAGGCCGCCCACAAACTTCGACATGGACTTGGACTGATTCACAGTCACAACAGTTGTATTATGATGAAAAGATAAAACGACAAAAAAAGTTTAATGTAAATTTTTATTAATCTACGGCTCACTAGTGAGGCTTTGAAAAATTCTACTAGAACTTTGTTTCATAGAAAACATCGCTCAATAATATATATTATATACATGATGATTAATGATTAGCTTCTACTAATTAATTACGTATATGTACAACTATCAATCGCTTTTTTTATAAATATTTTCACTGCAATGTATATATCAATTATATACGTAATATTTTCCTGACACATATTTTTTTATTTAAATTAGGAATGATTGTGAACATGTTTTATTTTATTTTTCCATTTTTATAATTCAACCTTTACCTTTTTATGCTCACGCATTTTTTATGAATATTTATTCATAAAATATCGTAGTAATTGAGTGTAAAAGAAGAATATTTATTTTATTAGTGCGCTAACGAAATTGTCAATATAACGCTGTATGTAAAATGTTAAATAATATGGAAAATACCTTATAATCATTCATGCTTAATTTCATTAAAGGAATGTGAATAAATAGTATTTTTTTTTATGTGCAGTAAATCTCCTTTAATTAATTTATTTTCTTTACAATTCCATAACCTATTATCTAAAATAGTTGATAAATTTTAGTAGCGCACTTTAAAAGTACGTATGTATCTGATATGCAAATTTATCACATTTGCACATATTCATTGAGCCGTCTAATATTAATGCTCAATTAAATGATAATATTTTTACATATTGCAGATTTTTATAGTTGAACTATTTCCAGCTTTGTTACATGTGATTTTTTAATTAGAGCAGTTTTAATTGGTTGTTTTCTAATTTGAATATGCAAAGATGTAATGTATAATGTATATAAAGTATTTTATTGTAACGATATATCGTAGCGATTGTTTTTGACTTGAAGCCTACCTTCTGCCATTGTTATTGTTGAATATTATTATTTTAATTAATAAAGCGAACGTCATAGAGTAATTAATGGGTTATCTGGACTGGGTCTTCTGACGATGATAATCTTTGATATGAATTGCAAAAATGTTCAATGACACGTATGTGAAAGTAATAAAGTGCCACTAATTTAAAAATAACACTTTTTAATTATTGTAATCTATCGATTATGTACACAGTGATTAGGGTCATAAATTAAGTGTTGTTCTGCGGTGATTATATATTATGTTGTGAATCACTCACCATATGCATCCTATATTGTTATGATTTTATAATATCACATTATTTTTGGGGAATGCCATCTTTATAGTTTAAGATGAAATTGCATCGTCCAACGGCAGAGTGCTCTAACCTAAAAAGTTGTTAGACCACCCTGTCGCTTGGCAGCTCAGTTGTAAAGATGTTGGAACTTTACCGACGTGCATATATTTTTATTGTGTATTTTTAGTCATTGAATTATTTATTTAAATTATTGTTTAATTATATATATTTTTTTGGTTTATATATATTATTAATGAATAAACTATTGCTATATTTAACCATGCATTTAAATACCCGACAGTAATATACATTCCAGTGATTGGATATGTTAATAAAAAAATTACATTGTAAGTTATCGATATTTTAAAGCTTATAGTGATTTTTAGACGGTTATTATAAAAGTAAGTTATGGCATTGGAAGGTCTATTTTTGTATGAAAGGATCTTAAAATGCTTTAATATAATACTTAATTATTGTGACAATAAAGTTCCAACTTAAATATATTAAAGTATATTTTAATACCGTCCTGTTTTTATACATGCATAAATAAATGTTCCTTTCTATGATCTATTATTATATGTATGTAGCCTAATAATAAATCATGGAATGGAATAGGTTCAGATTTTGAATAAATATTCAACCTATAATCAACAACAGTTAGTATATTTTATCATTTATTTTTATTTTTCACATGACATCTTCATGGTGTTTACAATTTGATCGAAAATGCCAAGGATCTCGGTGTATAAAATGTTTATTTTGCTTCTATATACAAATACAAGTCATATTCACTTGCCTTTGACTTAATCCCACTACATTACATGTTTATATTTTTCATTATGTTTTGATTGACATATCATTGTAAAGAGACGAAAGCATATTATTAACTGACAAAGGTAATTTTGAGATATTTAGACATTTGCAAATTGGCCTGTATTTTTATAATATATTGGATTATCGAGAAGTTTTGTCGTATTTTATTATATGCAAGTATAAACGTTAAACGGTGTAGATAGACGTCATGTGGGTCCAATTATTTTGTCTACATGTCGTATAATAATTGTCTAAATATCAATATCATCAATCAGTTTCTTGTAATATTTTGGACGATTAAGATTTCAGACACTATTTTGTATGAATTTCAACGAGGCAATAATGCATCAGAAGTACTATGTGTAAATGTATATGTAGTGTTTTGATAAAGATGCGTAAATGTTTTTAACTGCCAAATAAGGTTACTAAATTCCGTTCCGGAGATATTGGCCTAGAATATGATTTTGATTTGGGCTAAGATTTTGCAGTCATTGTTGAAAAAATCCACATTCAACAACCGGGATGATCGCAATTGAGTATGGTATCCATCATTCGGACTATCTTGAAGCAAAACATTTTAAATTTGCAAATTATCATTTTGCAGTGATTTTACTTGAAGCTTTTTCGTTCCTGGCTTGAGAGGAAAGGTCCTGAAGTTGTTGATACAGTTGCATGGCTGCAGTTTCTGGCGGCGCAGCTGCTTTTGGAGACCCGATTAGCCAAGGGCGGAACTCAATTGGAATCCATCTGTAGTAACTAAAGCACCGTGAAGTTCTGAAATCAAGAAACTGACTGAAGTAAAGTTAAGACTTTAAAGGCTGAATTGACTGATCCGAACTGGAAAAACTCCCCGCCCAATGTCTTTCTTCATTTTAAAGGACCGATTGGGGATGATCTAGGTGGTAATGAAATTCTCTTTTTTCATATTATGAACAAACCTTTTTTTATATATACGTGAAATGTAACAGTAGCAATATTTTGTATAGTTCTGGAAAAAACAGTTTCCAGTTGAATTCTCCTGCTGTTTTTTGTTGTTGTATAGATCTCTGAATATCGTTTTTATTGGGTTATTTTGTGTTTCGTAATTTTAATCATTTTAAATACGTATATTGCTACAATAATAATTAGTAAGCGTTGCTATAAGAAATTGTTTGTATCTCAGATATTTATTAAGTGGCAAGATTAAAACACAAATACCTTAAAATTCCATTTTGTGTCATTTTTTAATCTTTATTATCTTTTTGTGAAATAGAAATGATAGAAAAAATGGATATCATTTTAGAATTAGCACTAAAAATGGTATAAAATTTAGTTAACAAAACTAAATTTTTTATTAAAAACTAGTTTTTCACAGGTCCGTGTTAACAACAAGCATTTAAAAAAATATAGTAAATCAAAATAACTACATAGTAGGGAGGGACCAAGTTTTTTAAAAAAAAAAACCACAAATTTAAGGATATCTTCGGATTTTTTTATATTAATCGAACATTTGATGTATTTCAATAATTATGAAAAATATAATCAATTAAAAGGACGTTTCTGGACCCTTTGCAGCAGCCGATCTTTTCAACGTAATTTTCGATGACTTTTTCGTACATTATCTTAGCTATAACTTGCCGGATGTTGGTTTTTAGGTGCTCAAAAGTTTCGGGCTTGTCGGCATAGACATGAATCTTAACGTAACCCCACAAAAAATTCAAAGGCGTTAAATCTCATTATCATGACAGCCAGTGACGTCACCAAAACGTGAAATAAAATAATGTGACCTGGGAACTTTTCACGCAAAACATCCAACTTTGCACCCGACACGTGGCAAGATTGTTGATCTTGTTGAAAACACGTGTCTTCCACATCAATATCTTCGATTTTTCTCGTAAATTTCGATACACAGTTCGTACAGAATTGTTATTTCTGTAGAACAATTGAACAATTTTAACGCGTTGAGCGTTGGTTATGTGCAAGCCTGCCGCGAGGTGAGGGGAGAGGGGACAAATTCCTGGAGCCCGTTCTCCTTGAAGGGCCCGACTTTGGAAAAATTTATAGCAAGAATATATTTACAAAAAAAAATAAAAATCGACATCAAATAATGAATTCGATGTAAACTAGTTGTTTGCGATGTACAATATGTACTGATGTATTTTAGGTTCAAGTTTTTTTGTCCTTTTTATACACCTACATACATTCAACAAATAAAAGAAGCGGAACATTGCCTCCAAAAGTATCCACTTTCTAGGAAGTACCTTTACAATTAGCATAATTATTCAAAGGAACAGATCGTATTTTTTTGATACGGCTCCGTTTGTATTAAAATTTGCTTGCAAATTATTGTTGATTTTATTGCTTTAAAAAATATTAGACTTGGCAGGAAATATTCACAAAAGTAAAGTAGTAGATGTAAATTTATGTATTTGATCTGAATTTTTAGATCGACGAAAAAGGAAGAAGTCAAGATATAACGAATAATCAACAACCAAACCAGCTAAATTATATAAATTTTATTTTTTTATAAATTATATTATCGGTAATTTGACAATTAGATTTGATTATCCATACAGTTGCTAAATAAAATAAAACAAGTCAATCTTGAAGCAATATTTCCCGATAATGTTTTTATTTTAAGATTATTTGTATAATATCAGTAACTGTGGCTCAATCTGAATGATCATTTAGTTGCTAATCAAGAATTAAAAATGTTTTGCGGACAACTACATACATGTGGCAAAATCAGTGTCACGACAAAATGTTAACTGACATAATGTTAACGCGACATAACGTCCCCCGACAAAGTATTAACATTTATGTATTTAAATGAATAGGTATTCTATAATATCATATAATAGTATGTTTACAAAGTAGATGTATTGTTTAATTTCAAACAATTGAAAATTTTAGAAGCAAATTAAAAAAAATACATTTAATAAATGTTGCATTTCACAAAAAGTTTATAATGAAAATAATTAAAAGTAAAAAAATCCTAACCTATTAATATGGAAATTATAGTAATAGCACGCAGTTGTACGCTCTCCATGAAATTTTAGAATTTTTGAGCAACATTGCTTGAAAATATTTAAAAAAAAATGCAATTCAGCAACAAAAAATTGTACTTGTTAGTTAGTACGGCGCCACGCTCAAAAACCTCCATGTGTTACTCTATAACTCTATACTCTAACCTAAATAAATTAACCATTACACTATTATATTTATTTAGGTTGGTTTGGGTTTGAACAGCAAATGGACGTTTCGCAACTGTCGAATTTGAGCGTAG
The DNA here is from genome assembly GCF_051122295.1 of Plectrocnemia conspersa. Taxonomy (NCBI): domain Eukaryota; kingdom Metazoa; phylum Arthropoda; class Insecta; order Trichoptera; family Polycentropodidae; genus Plectrocnemia; species Plectrocnemia conspersa. Next base: position 19,360,170 of record NW_028277167.1, read on the forward strand.
CGCCGTGATAACTAACAAATACCTAAAAAAGTCACTAATGTAAAGTTAGCAGTGTTTGCTTGATTTAGCAAATGCAATTCAGCATCAAAGAGTCGACAACGCAAAGAATCATTTTTATTTGTTTTTTTAATAAATAAATATAGCAAAAATATATATTTTCTTACTAGGGATACAAATATCACAAAATTATAGATATTTCTATATGTAACACGATTCCCGAGTTAAGCTAGGTTTTCAGAATTTTGACACACTGCGCCCAAAAGGTTCGCCAACACTGGTATATTTTATCGAAAAATAAGTACATACTCATGTTTCCACTCTACTCTAATTAGGAGTTGATATGTAATTGCACTACTTAAAACTGATTTGGGTTAAAACTGACTCATTACCATAACGACACTTTTCAAACTATACGTTGGAATAGTTATGGATTCGAACTTCACTAATCTCAAAATGGTATTAGTTTAAAACTATTTTTGAATTGTGTCGTTATTGTAGCCGATGTGCCATGTTTGATTTATTATATGGCCATGTTTTATTTTTATGATATCTTTAGCTCTGATGTCACGTCATATGTTCATGGTTTGAGAGTTCAGTACCGTTTTCATGTATGGATGTATGTATGTACATATTGTATATATGCATATATAAATATCATACAAAGTTACAATTCTTCAATTTGGAAAATCGTGACTCCCAAAATCGCACACTATGACATTGTCGCATTGTTATTATCTCACATCCAAAAAATACATTTAAAAAGTTAATAATATCTGTATAATTTGCCGATTGGGTTCATTGAAAAGTTGGCGGAGTGCATTATCGGAGACTGAATGACGTCCAACAAAGGACCTGCTCGAGGACCTCTGCGGGTCCTCGCCGAGGAGCAGCTGTACAGTGCATTGTTTCGGCCAGACGTATTTATTTATGTTTTTTTATTCTTTCTTCGCTTATTGCTACCACCAGAGGGCAGGTGCTCAGCTGCGTGCATCATCTGGCCGACAACCGAGCGGCTTAGGTACTTACGAAACGCACCACAATACACGCGCATTTGCATAATAAAAACGAATTCTTCGGCAACCATCTGCCCTGTTCTGCAGCTAACGTGAGCTCGTGTCCTGGTCAGGTTCATTATGACGATGACACTCATAAGAGTGTTACAACAATTGCATCTGGCTTACATTTATTTTAAATAATGGTCAGCACTGCCCTTTTGACGTTCTCTACCTTACTTTAAACACGAGTTGGCAATAATTGTGTGATGAACATGTCGAGGTAGAACTATCAAAATTTAAATGCTGAATCAAGGAGCGAATGTATTTAAGAGTCACTTTTATCACTGGTAGAACTTTCTACATAGAGAGCGAATCCTTTGGCTGGTTGACTTTGTTAAATTAGGTTTGTTGCTAAATTAAAAACAAGTACCTAACTTACTTTTTTTAGTTTAATACCATTAAAGTATTAAAATAAAAAAATAATATATACATGTATTAAATACACAATTATAATAAAAAATAACGACAATTTCCAATTTAATGAAAAAAGTATTTCTTAATATACTTCAAAGTAGTTTTGCCAGCGTTTCTTCCAATCCAAAGAATATTTTTGGAATGCACTATTAGTCTTCAGCTTAATTGTCGATTTTGTCTTTATCTCATTCAGGGACGTCATTTGCCCCCCCCCCCCCCTTGAATTGTTTAATTCTAACAGATATTCTAAAACTAATTATAGTTTAAGAACGTTCATTAGATCAAGTCCAATACAAATTAACAGTTACGAAACGTCTATTTGCTGTCAAACCCAAACCTAACCTAATGAAAGTTCTAAAACCAATTATGGTTTTAGAACTAGTATAATAATATCATTCTTAGAACTTATAATGATATAGGTTTTAGCACTAGTATAATAATATACTAATATAAATATGAAAAAATCTTTTGAAAGCCTAGATTCACATTTATTCGAGGGGAAAAATATCTATCTACAATATAATTGTTCCAAGCCAATTCTGGACGCACTTTTTTTAAATTGAAACATTCTTTTCTACTCTGTAAATCGTATCTCTTTGTATGAACGGTGTATATAATAATACACATAAACAAAGGAAATATATTTAATTAAAATAATAAAAATTAAAATTGAGTTAGCTCGATTGACTTCGGAGCCACTGGTAATGCATTCTGTTGTTTCGACCAATGAAAAATAAACATTCAAATATAAAACAAGATGGCCGACAACAGTTTCAATAATTTTCATTATTTGTCATGTGCGTTGTTTGATTTGACTGAATATAAATAATCGGATTGCAAATTAATTAGGTATGTTATAACTATGAAAATGAAATATATACATATTGTGTGTAAGGATTATAAGAATACATTGATTAAACTAGATAACAATCATACAACAATCTTCGTAATGAAATCTTCAAATTTTGAATTTCCGTCGATGGACTCCGGGGCCGAAAAGTGAGTTTTTCCTTTTACAATATATAAAAATTATCATTGCTTCTGATTTAATGCACATATTCGTTAGATTTGACGTATTTAAAACAAACCAGGTGCGTTTTAAACGCGAACGTGTAATATATTCTTAGTATGTATGAGGATTGAAAGTTAATGTTGATCAAATCGGCGCTGTCGCAGTGGAAACCCTATATTATATATATCAGCCAGCTTATAAATGTGTACTTTCTTGAATGTTATCTAATAGACAACATTTTACAATGATTATAAATATATGATTGCATACCTGGAATAATCGATAGCCAAAATATCTAATAGTGGGTCATTTTTAATTCCGATGTGACAAAATACGTCATGGTTTTTTATCAATTTTTCGTCTGTGCAATAATTTCTATATCTAATATGTTATTTATAAAAAGATAATACTTGCTGACAGTGACTTCAACTTTTTGTTTATATATATTTGAAAACATTATTACTAATATAATCCATTAATTAAATTTAAACCACAACTGAAGAACAAAATTACCGGAAGTTACTGTAAAGAATTAAACACGTAGATTGGCATCACTTCTTAAACTGATAAGTTGTACATCATATTTTAATTGTTTGCCATATGTAAATATTATTAGATCTTTCATTGCTTCCGAAAAATAACTGTAAACGATACTATATAGTGGGTAAAATGTAACTTTTTGTTTAAGCTAATATGAGATTTTTCATTTTTACTACCATATGTTTAATTAGCTTTGGTATGTATACCTTTTATTGCCAAATCACTTCTGTTTGTATTTTAATATTTGATCCTAGAAAGTCAATAGTAATTTTGTTAGAATAACCGTGACATATTATTCATATAACCAAACACTTACTGGCACACTCATAATTTATAGTTTTGATTATATTATCTATAATTCCAAGCTACACCATTTTGAATCATCTTCAATTAACACTTTGGAAGAAAAATACTGTGATTATAACATATTTCACTGTTTATTTAATTGCACGGAACTGAGCGTAGCGAGTGCTTGCCAGATGACAGAAGAGCTGTCACACGTAAGCAAATTTGAGCGTTAAGGGAAATCCCAGTTTTGGGCGCGCATGAGAACGAACTACGCAATTGATTTTATCGATTCAAAACACTTTTCAAAATATTTAGAAAAATCATAAAAAAATTATAAAAAAAATATTTTTGTAACTTAAGAAAAATATGTTTAGTTTATACGGGATTTTAATATAATATAAATAATATGGATTTGTATTAGCTTCTCTATACAGAAAAAAGGTATACTTAAATTTTGACGAACGTTGGCAAATTAAAGTTATAGTTTTAAAGAATTTTTAAAATTTCGATTGAAAAAACATTTCCAACAAAAAGGGGCAGTGTCTCAAAATACTACTATTACTACTACATTGTGACAGTACTATTCGTGCTGTCACAATGACAGCGTGTATAGTGTTGTCATTAACAACCAACTACTAAACACATAAGTAATAATAATAATTAAAAACCTTTTAGTATTTTTCTGTTTTATTAATAATTAGTAAAGTTGCAAACCTATTTTAAAACGTAATATAGTGAAATCTCTTTGTAACAAATACCGAAATATTGAAATTCCCAGTATAACGAATTTTAAATTTGTCCCCGATAAACTTTTACACAAAATGTTTTCATTGTAACGAAGACTGATCTTAGTATAACGAAATATTTTGATCCGAATTTAAGAACGACGTTACAACTTGACACAATATTTCTCCGAATTCAGTTCGTTCGTGAGTTAGCGTGTGCCGGATGTGTTCACAAGCGACATTCAATATGTTTCGCTGACCCTCAAACATTTTATCCTTGAAAATGGACAAAAAACGATCTGTCAATCTTATAAGAGGTTATTTTGATGATGTAGTAATATGGTAATAAAAAATAAAGTAAAAATATATCATCTTCCTTACATTCAATGTAACGAATTTTCAGTACAAAGATTCTTTTTCCTTCAGTACCGTGAGCTTCGCTATTCTGAGATTTTATTATTATCTTGCTAGGTTTTAAACCTAATTTTAAATTATATACAATATTTAGTTTTATCTAGTTTCAAATCTAACTTTAAATAATTTAAAATGTTTTCTTCTAAAAATATTTAGCCAAGTTGTAAACCTATTTTCAATTGAATTGAAAATGTTAAGTAGTTTTTTATATATTAAACCATTTTGAGTATCATTGAAAATCCTAAATAATAATGTTTAATTTAAACCAATAAATTTAAAAATAGATTTAAAAAAATCGGAAAGAAGCAAAAATAATATTTAAGACCCAAAAAGTTGAGGGTCCGGTATTCGCATCGGTACCTCAGTGTCGTGAGGTACCGACAGCTAGTTTTGTAATAATTGTTCATAACTTTATTCTACTAGATTGCGTCTTTGGACAAATTTTCCATCACGATACACAATTGATAAGTTGATAATTAGCACATGAAATAATTGGGTTCGAATCCCATATGAACTCTAGTGTTTTTCAATTTCTATAGTGATTATGTGATTGTAATTGTAATTATTATATAAATATAATTCCGACCAATCATTACAGATTAGGTTTTCCTATATTTTCATTATCTCACGGATGAATATCCTGATAATTAATTAATAGTGCATATATGGTATAAAATTCTTTAATTAGCTATATTCAGCTCATTATTAAAAATATTGCATATGTATGATATGATATAAAAAAATCATAAAGAAGAAAAACATAATTTTCATGCTATAATAATTGAAAAATTTAGAACTGTATTAAAACTTGGGATTTGAAAATTTATGATAGGAAGAACTGTGCGAAATTTAATGTTCCAGCTTGCTGGCTTTTTTATGTTCAATGCAGCGAAACCTATAATTTCTAAAAGTAAAAAATAATAAAAAAATAAATAAAGAGACGAATTATATGCACTGGAATAAAAAATGAAAAGCTTTGAATTTATATACATTAAATTATTCAACATCAGCGAAGATAGACGAGATACCCGCTTATATTATTTATGTAATTAGAAATGAGTTTGCGTAAATATAAAATATTTAGGGACTTTTGCCATAATGTTATCATTTTGATTTTTTCACTTCTAACTAAATAAAAAATATAAAGTTAGGTTATTTATAAATAAACATACATACTTTGGTGCTTAAACGACCCATGTCATGCGTTATTTTACATTTAGATACTAACTAAAATTTACTAAGCAAATAATTTTCTTACAACATTAATTCACTATCATTGCTTATTCCTTATATATTTATACTATAAAAACATCTAAACAATATTTTTCACGACAAACAGTTGTTTCATTTCAAGTTTCTGAAATAAATCTGGTGGTTAATATACATATGTATATATTAAATAACTTCAAGCTTCTCTCCTCTTTGTATACTCGAGATTATTTAGGAACGAGATATAATGTAAAATGAATAATTATTCCAATTTATCGCTAGAGTTAACTCCAAGGGATGGATTTATACATATGGAATAAGTGAGACCTTTTGAGATATAAATAGTAAACTTGTGGCTGTTAAAAATATTATTTGCTGAGCTCGATGGCAGATGTGCGTGTAGGTACCTGTAAATGCTTTGTTACGTCTATTAAATTGTATACTTGATGAAAAGAGCATACACACCGTTACTATTAGTCTCGTATTTTCGATAACATTGTCCAAAATGACAATTGTGCAAGCTCTACTAATCTCGGATTATTCGCTAAAATCTTCAATAGTGTTTTAGAGTAAATTTATTCTTGCTTGAAAATAATGGCTTTGAATTTTACAATAGAAATAGTAGCTGTTTAAAAGATACAAAAAAGTCGATCTTGTGATTCTTGGTATCTAAAAAAAATATTTGATCAAATCTCATTTCAAATAATAAATTGTATTACAATTATAATTGTATGCACATTTTATTCATAAAGATCCATTGGATTTATTATTTTAAATATAAGGTTGTGTATTTTAAATATTGTAGATTTAATTTCCTTAATATTTACAAGTTTATAATTGTATGTTATGCATTGCTTCCACGTTGATTACACATTTTAATTTGTTTTTGCTACAAATATTAAATGTTTAAGCTTATAATTTCGAATAAATCTGTGCTATAATGATTTCATCCTATATAAACAAATTATAGTTTACTGACTATTGCTACTTGAATCAAACGTATTACTATTGTAAATTTAGTTATTTATATTGTGGATTGTTATCACCCTTTTTTTGTATCACACGGTTTATAGCTTAGATACAATCTTCATATAAGGCCTCACATCAACTGTCAAGTGTCAGATTTTTTCTATTAATTTTCATTAGATATCAGCTGTTACCATGCCTTACTATATATGAAGATTGCAATTGCACGCAAAACACATTTAAAAGTGTTTTAGTAATATACTTGTAATGTATAACATACACAGGGTCGTCTCGTGGATTTTTACGTTAGTGTGCAAGGCGCCTAAAAAAATTGCAATCTAAAAAAATGTTTTTCAATATACAATACAATACAAAATACATAATACAGTACAAAAAGGAAAATAGAGAACTAACAAAAAATTGTGAATTTGTAAAATTGTAAAAATTAAAAAAAAAGAGTAAATTACAAAAGTTTTTAACTTTTGATAAAATAAATCCGTCTGGCTTTTAACCAAACATCAATATCGAAAAATTGGGTAATTTAATTTTCTATTGAAATTTCTGCTATGGTAGCTTTGGCGATCAGTGAGATCTCTTGCTGGATTTTTTATCCCAAGTAATGCGTTACATGGAGAATCTGGTGGAGAAGTGGTGTCTCTGAATGACCCGCTGAGGTCTCTCGTGCTTGTTGTTGTTTGTTTTCGGTCTCTGTCTAGTTGCCGTCTCGAATAAAGTTCTGGTCTGTTATCGGTACGTGTGATTGTTTCCGACACTCTTATATCGAATCGCTTGCTTGTTTTATACTCTTGATTTGGTCGTCTCTGGTGAATCTGAGATGCAGATATTGGTTGGCCAATTGCATCGCTTACATATTCAACCAGCGAAATATGTTCACGCCTCAGTATAACTACAAGGCGAACTTTCTAAATAATTGATGCAAAGAGTAGATTACAATAGTGGTTTTTACTCCTAATATACGTAGTAATTTTACCTCCCTGTTGGCACATCCGTCCATTAGGCGCCATCAGGGAAATTAAATATCCAATAATTATAGTTATCACCGTTGTTGCAATAGTAATTTACGCAATTGTGTTATTGCTGTTATTGTCATTAATCCTTTTGTCAAAACGCGTTGTTATATCCTTTTCATAAGTTTGAAATTGTAGTTTATATCACCTTAGCGTTAACTGCGCAGCTGGGTATATTTTTTATTTTTATATAGATTGTATACTCAACTATACATACATAATATATTGGTTAGACTTATAATTGTCAAAATATAAGAGACAATTATATTGAATTCATCTCTCATTGCATATCATATTTGTAAGTGCTTTGTGCTAACTGTGAATGTTGTGTATTTCTCAATTTATACTAGAGGCGCTCAATTTGGGGATGTCCAGTTTGGTACCGACGCACTACATATGAAATTATGTTAAAACGGGTTTAAATTTAGTAAATTGCGTGATCTTGTTGTTGTCGGATCTCGTTTTAATATCGGAAAGGTGTTTCGGCTCGCAGCTGTTGTGGCACCTGCCATTTTTTATTGCCGCTTCGAAATTATAATTTTTTTAGTCCGTTTGTTATTGTGGCCGGCACGGGTCTGCCTACAGGACATAAACATCCTTATCACCATCGTCGAGCCTCTACCTCATTTCGATCTACTTTCGAGACCGTAATTTAATGCAGACCCCCATTAAAATGTTTCGTCAGTTTCGCAACTCGGAGCAGTTTCTCGCTTTAAGTTAAATAATCGTAATGAGAATACGTAATACGACTATCCGGTTGGGCGACAGCTTTTTAGGACGTTTTGGCGTGTGCCATAAAAAGCAAACTTTAATTAAACAACTGTTTCTTAATCTATAAGTACGTATTGTTTACTGTTGTATAATATATTGTACATCTACCGCTGCTATAATAACATTCATTTACAGTAATGAAGAATAATAGTTTAGACAAAATACTGCGTCGGTACTTGAACATGTGAGCCTTATATGTTTTTCGTAGAAATTTGGACGAATACTAAAAAGGCTTATTTAGACCCATTAAATCGTATTTTTTAACAAATTCTCAAAAAAGAATTAAGCAAACAACTAATAAGCCAACAGCAAATTTATTCACTAAAAAATAGTAAATGTAGTCGACGAAATGAATTTAAATTTTGCAACTAACCGGAGAAGGGACTCAAAATCTTAATATTTTAAATAAATCTTTGCTCATAATTAGATCAACATCAACGGAAAGCGAGCGAGTATTTTTAATAAGAAGAATACTTACAAAGAAAATTATCTGATTTGTCCCTAAATGCCTTGGTATCTATAAAAACACATTTTATTTAGAAAAAAAATAAAATATGCATCTTAATTTTTATAATATAATTTTATAAAAACTGTTTTATGTATATAATTGCAATTTTTTTTAGTTATTTCATACGTTATTTGTCTTATTATTTTATCACCTGATTTGTAAATTTTGCAAATCACACCTGCGAGTGGACATAATTTTGTCGAAAAAGTGCTGCCCGGCATCTCAGCTAGGGATTCCAATCCCGGGCCAAAATTTTAATGCGGTGATTTTCAGATAAAACTATATTTTATGATTCAGAATAAAGCATTGTAAATCCTTCTTCATCTTCGTATCCATCAGTAAATTGATATTGATCATTTTTTCATAGCATAATTCCAAGGATTCAGTTGAAATTTTCTTGTAAAAGACTTGAATTCCATGAACGATGCATAATTGATGTTCAGGCATTACAAGTATCCCAACGCGAACCATAACGCTTGCCCCGTCTTTTACCATAGAAACTATATCGTTATTCAATAATATATTATGGTTTTCCAGACATTTCTTCAATAATTGAACACAAGCATCGGCTGACATTGATCCATGCACCGAGATAAACCAATATTCCAAAATTTCCGTTTTACTATGCACATTAATGTTAATGTAGCGTTTATTGGCGACCGATGTCCACTCGCCAAACGTCAAACAAAAACGTTTTCCATTTTTTTACATTCATCAATTTCGTCAATCTTCTTATTTCGAAATTTCTTACTATAATCGACTACACGATTGCTTATCGAAGTAACAGAAAAAGGAAGAGATTGGTATCCTTTGGATATATGAGCTGCTCTCAAATCAATCGATGTATTAAATATATTGAATGGTAAACCATGTCGAGATATCATCCGTACAAGCACAGCATCGAGTGATTAATCTTCTTTGGTTAAAAAATAGTCGGATATTAATTTTCTTTTCAACGGTCGATCAGGCGATTTGATGGTTTTCTCGGTAGAATTGACAGAATATGGATCATGAATTTTCTTTTTGTGTATTGAAAGCAGATGTGTATGCAGTCCTTTGGTAGATCCTCCGCCAGTTTTTAAAACCACACTGCATTCTTTACATTTACCTGTAGCTCCATCCGTTGATGTTAAAACATATTTCCAAATCGAATTAATATCACCATATTTTTTATGAATATTATATTTCTGTTGCTTATTCATTATTGAAGGGCAAAAATATTTTATTGAAATATAATGTACGAGGGTATGGGTCTCGTTTGAATGCGATCTGAAAACTAATTGAAATTAAAAATATTCCTGGTTATATAATATCTAACAGGAGCAACTTTTTGTTGATTTGTCATTTTTTAATTTCAGATTGTTATTGTTGTAAAATGAGGGCTCATTAAAGGTAATAAATAACGTTTTTATTGATGACAAATCCATTACGATCCAGGGTGTAGGGATCAATTTTAAAATTTTATGTGTTTGACATTCATTGAAACATTATTTATCACCTTAAATGAGCTCTAGTTTTGTAATTTTTTATTTTTTGCATTCGAAATTCATTTAAATACATACAATGATTTTTTATATTCGATGCGGAACGCAGTAAATAATTATTAGCTATATTATTTTTGATTTTTAGCTGTGTTTTAGTAATAATTTTTAAGCAATTTTGTTATTTTTCATAAGGAATTGTCAGCCGGGTTCTTTTTATTTAATTTACGAAACCACGTTATTTATCAGGACAAATTCAGACGTCTGGTTAGCTTACTTATAGTATAATATAATAATCAAAATTTATCATAAGATATTGATAATTTTATATTGATCTTTGTTTTAATTGTAAACTTTTTTTAAGAATTAATCTTTTCAAAACAATCGTGTTTATTTAACACAGCATTAGACTTGTCTAAAAAAGCTCCATAACTTGGCTTAGATTCGCTACTAAAATATTGTGATATTCACTGTTTCTTTTCATAACTATCCATGATTCTATATTTATGATAGAAAGTGCTTCATTACTTTTTTTGTAGCTGATTAGATTGCAGGCCATGCATAATACACAAACACACAAACTATTATCCCAAAGATCGATGTAAGAGAAACATCTCAATATTATCTAATTTTTCCCTTCAATATTGTATCGATTGTTAAGTTATTTTCAATATTATTTTTTAATCAATACTTCTTACTTTCGCCGTTTCCATTAACATAATTGTTTTGAAAAAAGAGTGTTTTTAAAATTAAGCCAATTAGGTTTAAGCATGAAATTTGCAACTCTTTCAATTGACTTGTTAGAATGATATAAATGTGATGATAATTTTATTAAAAGCTTTGTTTAAAAATACTCTACGAAAAATCTACGAATTAGTATAAACACATTAGTGAATGCAAGCGAGCATTTTAGAATGTTTAAAACACACTTAATTTTTCAGCGTATCAAAATTATAAGGATACCATGATATACTATCTCATATTATGTTATGATAGCTCAAATTAGGGAACGTTTTCGAATAATGCAAAAAAGCGAGCTCGAAGACATATCTTCTAAATTGACTTCATCACATGTCAGTATTTTTTTACTTAATTAGTTAATATAACATTTATAAAAAAAAATATTTTAGAAATATAAGAAAAATACGCAAGGTGTTTTATATGCAGTATCTTTACTTTACTTTTAAACTAAAAGATAAAAAGCAGAGATTTTTTCATATGCATTAAAAAAACAATTAATGGTCTCATTAATTAGATCGTAGATCTTAACTTTGTATCTCTTCGTTTAAATATCAACAGTTAATTTTATTATTTAAAAATCGTAGCATTATAATGGCTATCTGAGTATTTCCCATTAGCATTTAAACTATTGAAACGATTTTCTCTATTTGCTCGAACGCGACGTATTTAAATAAGGGGTCTCACCCCTGCGAAGTCTAGAGTCTCTCGTTTGATTCGGAATGTTAGCTTATTTTTATTTCTGTTTTTATCTACCAATAGCTTTTTGTTCGAACTCTAAGGAAATTGTACCGAAAATTCGCATTTGGCACAATGGAAGTCAAAGGTCATCGTGGCTGTTGAGAGCCAAAAGACCAACCTTGCCTGGCCAACAATAGCTATACAACGTTACGGAAGACATTATCTTGTGTTTGGAAGATGACTACACAAATTCACGTGGCGTTAACGTTTTCATTTGCAAAGTGGATAGTGCCTAATGACTGTGCTTGTCTGAGAATTTTGAAGTTTTGGAAAATGCAAAGAGTCGACCAACTTCTTATATAAATTAAAAAAGGATCATGGGGTTTGTAAAAAAATATTTTATTATTTATAGTTATTGTAATTGAATTTGTTTCAATCAAATCTTTTAGTTTTGCTCGTATTGTTTGTATAATTATCACAAAAATAAGCCTCAAATAACTCGGACAATACGTGACGTCTAGAATTTTTATTAGATATATCTATGCTATGATTTCTTTACTATGTATGCAAAAATGTATATCACATAAGCGTCCATGAGGTTGGTCTTTTAAAATCAAACAAACTTATTCAAAGTTACATAAAAAAATATATCAAACCCAGACAAATAAAAGAAAATAGAGGTCAGCGATTGGATATGTGTAAGATCTATATACGCTATGGATTCGGATGTTATATTTTAGTAATGTTAGTTTCATTCTCAGACATAGGTTAACTCAAATAAAGAAAAGTCTGAAACTACAATTCAAATTTTTTTAAATAAATAAATTAAAAATATAAGATATGTATATACATTTCTGCATATACTATAAAATATACATATCATATATTCCAATTGATTTATTTGTTCTCAATTGCTTATTTTAAGACTTTTTTAATTTGTAAACTTACTATAATAATTCAAGCACAATTTAAATTAGTTAATAGTATATTCAAGCTAAAATATCCTTTAAAAGAAACATATATTATTATTATTATTAAAAATATAATTATTGCATCATGAGTAATGTTTCCCATTATTTGATTTTCCCAACCCTCGCAAATATGTTTTGTCGAAAAATGAAGTGATTTGTATAGCATGCTGGTATTGCTATTTCGTCGCTTTGACCACCCTAAGGATTTTACTACCCGTAGATATTTTCATATTAGGGAAAAAGCCATTACGTAAATATGTATGTTTGTACATATATGTTTATATAAATACAAAGAGAGCATTTTTGTCTAATGGGAAAAGTGAATCAGACTTCTAATTAAACATAATACAAACTTATTTCGAGATATAAGTATTATAAACAAAGTGAATTTCTTATTAGGAATTTCTTGTGGATATTATTTATGGATAGAAATTAAATTATGAATTTATGAAAAATTATGAGAGCGTATATTTTGGATAACAAACTTAAGCTTAATTGTTCACAAATAATATTATCAAAACTTTTTTTTTAATTGTGATATTTGGAAGCGATTGTAATTTGCTTTCCTTTTAATCGATACTATAAAACAGAAAATACACGCATGTATGTCAAAATTTCTTCACAAAGGGTGAACATGTTATTCTGACTGCCATTTCTAGACCAAATGTAGTATTTTCAACTTTATTGTATTTTGAGTTTAACAGCGATTACGTGCTACTACATTACGTGAAGACAAGAGACTAAAAATATTGTATATAGCTAAATATTGCTTAAAGAATGACTTTGAATCACACTAGATATCCTAATTCTTGGCTCATTTATGAATCTTAATTCAGTAATTCCTCTGTGATCATTATATCTTCCACATTAGGATCTTTATCAGTAATTAATAAATTATTGTAAAGATTTTTTTATTCGGTCGTAAATATCGAAGCATCAATATAATCAAATTAACCAGTCTAACATATTAAAATATAGTCAACGATTTTGTAAAAGATTAAATTAAATTATTCATTAAAAGTTATTATTAATTACTTCGGCTGATATTGTATTATAGAATATATGTGATTTATGCTTTAATATTATTAGTAATAACTTTTAAAGTATGTATTTGAATAGCAACATTAGTTTCCGCATATTTGTTATCCATATATGTTTTAATTTAAGGAACAATTTTTAATAATATTTTTAGTAAAATTCACGAGATTCAAGTTTGATTGATTGATAATTTCCGGGATAGAATCTAGTAACAAAACATTAACTCCTTGCGAAGATTATTTGAATACTAAAAATCATATAAAATATGTTATATATTATAATATGTATTTAACATGAAAGCTCTCATTTGCGATATTACTTTCAAGTTTCGGAAAAATTACAAGATAACTTTACAAGTAAAGTAAAAAACTTTTTGGCGATAAATTAAAAAAGTGCTACTCACACCATAGTGGCGAAATTGTGAGAGTAATCTAGGACCCTTCTCAAACCGCTTGACACCGGTGAGGATAACCGGATAAATTAAAGGTTTCCGATAATATAAAAGCACGCAACGATATTTAAAAGGAAATAACTTCGCAGAAAGGGAAAAATTTAATAACGTATAGGCATATGTATGAAAACGGTCGGGTAGATAAATGTCTGGCCCAATGTAGAGCCATTGACCCTATCCCCTGCTTCGCAGTGTGATTGTTGTCTGCGGACGGGATTGCTTCCCTCCTAGTCTGGACCTGTTACCAAGAGGAGTGTCACTAGCCCTTCGTCTACTAGGGGTGGCTCACCCAAATCCAGGGTCAGTGATTTCAAAACTGAATACCGATTCTGGCGAGGCGGTTCGTCTGGAGCTAAAGCGTTATTTATGATTCTGAAAGGAGTTGGATGACGGTTGAATAATGACGTTTAAGATACACCATAACAATACTAGTTTAATTACTTTTGTGGAATATATTTTATATGGAATATAAAAGTAGCATTATCAAGGTTTTTTAAGAAGAAACTTGTGTGCTATCAAATTGTTTTAACATGAATAATTATTTTGTGCATAGTATCCTCGAATTGCCTCTCTTATTTAGCTGCCGAATAATCCAACTGACTAATAATATAAAATTACAGATACTATCAAGAAAAAAAATTTTGAAATAATCTTAGGATTTGATTTAATGTGCAATTTTATTTTATTTTTCGGGTTTCGAAACCAAAAGGATGTGACTTTGCAGCCAAATAGACGCCGTAAAAGCTGGTAACAGTTTATTTTATAAACGTTTATAAATTACGACAGATAAAGAGAAATGTGATGCTCCTATCAGGTGGTGGAGTTAAAATGGCAGGTCTTGGAAGTCAGAGAGTCTTCGCTTGTATGTCTAGTTGTATTATTGTCGGCTGTGATTTAGTGTTATTACGATATCCCGTTTATTTATTTGAATCGCTTTATTTTAAATGTGTGTTACTCCACATCGAGCAAGCGTATGATATTACCGGTCTAATTAGCTGTTTATAAAGCAAAAAAATATTTTTTCTCGTTAATGTGCTTCTTCTGTTTAATATTAGTTTTGGGGCCGCAATGGCAGCAAGTAGTAAATTTAAGTTTGGAGTTTAGATGTATACCCCAAGTATTTGACATTCGCCCTCCATTTAATGCATTTTCCTTGTTCATTTTTGAGAGGCGGAGGCAAGGATTATTTTATTATGTAAAAATTTTTGCTTCAGTTTTTGATTACATTTCTATGGTTTACCACACAACTTGAGACACAGACATATATTGTTGGTATTCGATACAAATTTTATAAAAAAAATATTTGAAGCTATCAGTTATATTTATTTAAGTTGGTATTCTTTATTTGTGAAAAAGCTTAAGGATAAAAATATGCGTATAGTTAAAATAGTATCTATATTATTGTAAAAGTGTACAAAACCTATTCATTATTCTCAAATATCTACAGTTTTTAATAAATAAAATCTATAGCTAATGTTAGTTGTTACAAATTAAAATAAGGATGCGATAAATCGTGTTTATTGGATTTTAACTTTTTCTAAATGAAAATATGATTTCTCAAATATGCATCTTTTTAATAAAACAATAAAATAGTTTAAGAATATATGATTTATACACAAAGTGAAATAATGAATCGATTTTGTTAAATGCTGCCTACTGACTGTGATTTTTTAAAATTGTATAAAATGTAGTTATGTATGTGAATATTATTCGCACACGTTCAGGCAAAAACAGTGCTTTTCACACTACGTGAATATATTACATTACTTTTAACGTTAAGTCATATTACTAAATACATTAAAACGTATAAAATCTTATGTTGTATATTGAAAACATTCACAAACCTTATTGAAATATATTTATATACAAATTCATATAATAATTCTTACTGTTGCATGTTTTAAAATACTTTCATGACTCACTATTTTGGGAAACACTGCTATGAATATATGTATATGCTATGCACATATTTGCAATTTATAATTCTGATATACGCAGTAGACTGACGACGGGATTTGCTTATGAAGCTTCCTCGTCGGATTTTGTGGTAATCGGCTTGCAAAATGTTTTCTCCTATAGTATAAACCTTAAGAGATTTTCATTTTTCTTCTTAATAAGCTGAAATATATTTTATGCATAAATATTTTAATGAAGCGCGTCTATTCTACTTATTAAAAACTAATAGCTTCTAGAATATGCTAAAGCATAAGCGGATTGGCGATTAAAACCTTCCTATAATTTTTTATATAATATGTTTTAAATGAGCTTCAAAGCAATCGATCTCGCATACTTATTGTTATGTTGTTGTCATATTTTTTAATGAAATATGTAAATATTTAGTTATAATTTGCTTAAAAAACAGTGAATAAGTCTACCGTTAAAAAATACAATATGATACTCCATTTATATCACAGTGACGAATCCATCACTATCCAATTTGGATGAATCAACGGGAGGTCAAATCTGTGGGGCGATCTTGACAAAACGCAAACAAATCGGTAACAAAGACTCCATGTGGGTGGTAAAATAAAGAAAATATAAAATTCTTTTATATTTTCTTATCAAAAAAATAAATATTAACTTTAGTATATATTCGCTATACATAAAGAACAATTTTAAGTGGCTTGTATCGCACTTTGCAACCTATAGAGCTGCATGTTTCTACCCTTGACCTTTGCTTAAAAAATAGAAAATATGTAGTATATTTACAGAGCACTTTGCCAAAACTATGTGTAAGGGTTGGACCAATTTTCACAGGTTTTCTTCATCTGGGCCGTGACGAGGGTTCATATGAGAATTGCCCTCTAGTCATCTTGAAAGGAATTAACGTACCCTTGTGCACAGAAATGTATTATGGCTTTCACCTCCGTAAATGGTACAATTTAATTAATAATATATGGCGGTTTTTCAAAACACGGATAGCGATATGTTTTCAACGCGATACAATATTATACCAACGGCATTTAATGAAACACGTTAAATTAATTTGCACTACAGGTTATATTTGTAAAGAGGTGTGAGATGTAATATGTGATTAAAATTTACTGTATCTATATAATATAACATGTAAGAGAAGAGACCGATGACATTTATGGATAATGATCGTTTTTGTGAACCAATCAATCAAAACGTGTGACACTTATGCTCCTAGCATATTTTCCCTCTATAGATTAGTAATAAACGAAAGTCTTGATTGTTATGCGCGAAGTATAAAATCGATAGTAATCACCTCTTTTAGAAATATGGTTATTAGAGTTCTTATGGTTAAATCTTAATATAGCTAAAGAATGATTACAGGGAAGACTTGTAAAAATATAACGTAGATACAGCAACAACTTTTCATATATTTCAATGCAAGTTTTAGACTAGTCTTGTGTTGCTTCAAGAAAAGCTACGAAACTTCCATTCAATAATACATTAGGATCTTTTGTATATTAGATTTGTCACCGCAACGTCTGTATGCAAATCGGTATTATAGAAAATACAAACATTTTCCCAATATTGGTAGACGCGACATTTCCCACAGGACAGTAATTGTCATCGCGTTTATCGCCATTTAGAAACTTGTTTACGGAAAACGTAGTCCGCGATAGACGTAATTGTACAGACGGTGTGCAAACTTTGCAGACAGTTATTGCATTTCGCTGGTCGGATAAAAAGTATCCAGCCGATTCTAAACTATTATACATACTGTACAAAATATATTTCATAGCATAGCATTGAGACTGTGCTTGGCAACTTTGCCGTTATATTGCGATTTAACTGGGAAAATACGATACTTTTTTATTTATTGTTACGTAAAATATAAATTAAAAAATAAGGACAGAATGTCAATAATCAATACTAAATGACAAGTGATTGAGTAGCTAATATTACTAATATACAAAATATATTTATCATTTTTTATCAAATCTTAACGCTTTTAATGTTAATCTTAACCCTATAATTTTGTATTTTATTTCGTATATATTAAGTGATCTTTTTCTCTTATTCTTGTTTATTTGATCTTATACAGCTTTGTTCGAAGAACTGGAAAACCGATTTTTTATTAATCATATATTATTTGATTTTTGTTGAGCTTGAGAAATATATGATGAAAAAAGCACATCTTTAAGTACAGCTCCCTTGTTCTTACTCAGAGAGCACACTATAATATTGTACATGCATTTTCATCATAGTAATTCGAGTCAAATCCAGCAATATTGGGTTTTATTTGGTGTTTTCAATATCCCATGAAGTGAAAGACTTCGCTCGAGTCATAAAGTATTTATGAATAATCAGGTATATCAATTAATTATCAATATATACCTGATATTTTTCTTGTTAAAATATTCTCTATGAGCTGAAGTAGCTCATAATTAAAAAAATTCAATACCCAGTCATCCGTGAGATTAGGAAAATCTAGGTAAACCTAATTTGTGATGATCAATCGGAACTATAATTATCACAAATTCCGATCTTCCAAACAGATAGAAATTAAAAAACAAAGGTTCATATGAAATTCAAACCCAGGTCTTTTAGGTTAATAGTCAGCGACTTATACCAATCGTCTATCGTGTTGGTTAAATATAAATTATTCTTAAAATATTGTAATGAAAGTTCCATTGCTACAGAAATTTCAATATGTTATAATTTAGGAACTTTTTTTATAGATGTTCTGATTTTTATTCACAGCTCCAGTTTTAACTAAAAAATAGTAACTTTCAAAATATAAATGTAGAAAAATTTAATTTGTAGAAAAATATTTATTGAAATTGTTGTTTAGCAATTATTTTAATTATAAACTGCCATTTTTCATAAATATAATTTTGATATATTCAGACAATGTAAAAATCTGAAATAATTATTTTAAAATTTTTAATCATTTAAATAAAAATTAACTTTTAAAAATGATTTTTTTGGCTTCATTAAAAAAACGATATCAATTTTAGGATTTCCTAATATGTAACGATATGTATGTTAAAGCCGAAAGTCCGTTATATAAAAGTAGGTTTTCCAAATGTGTCTTTTTATTAAGAAAATAAAGGGTAGAATACAATGCCAGTGAAGTAGTAATAAAAAGTTAATTTCAAAGAAAAAATTAATAAACAAACTTTTTTCCGAAAATTTCATAGCTATATAGGTATAAGTTAAAGGTATATGATTATCATGTGCAGATCAGTAAAACTTGGATTTAAACATGTATAACATTAACAGGATGTTTTTAATACTTTTCACATTTGACTGGATATTTTGTTCGTTACATCGTGGTTATACTGTATTCTAATTAAAAAATGAGAATTGCGGGGTCTTGCACCATATAGTTATATAATATCTAGATCAACAATATATACATATGAATTATTTGGTTATTAAAACCATTTTAAATCCACAGATTGTATACCTCTGGTTAAGGGGAAAGTATAGGTATACATTTTAAAACAAATAATGTGATCCGGCCGTGGACGGATGCGGGAGTGATGGACACCAAGGGGATATTGCGGAAAATTAAATTATCATCAGTAGTGGCCAGTATAAATGTCTATAACTTTTTAGTAAAAGTAAAAAGTTAAGGCTATTTTAAAATGCATCGCGTAGGCTAGCTTATAATTTCTATGTACGTGTACAAATTAATTAATGTTTGAAACAACACATAATTAAACATTTTTTAACCAGCACTTTTAAATTATTTGTAAATACGTAAGTTGTTTATCTTAAGTAAAATTCTGAAGTTGATCTCGATCTACGTAATCAAAATATATAATAAAAAAATAATTAATTACGTAAAGGAAAAATAACAATCAAATTAATATAATTCACTTTCCCCTTGTTGATTTGGATTCAATTATGTGTACGCACGAGAAATATTTTGTTATGCTTATTGATGTTTTTGCGTCGTACATATTTTCAAGGGTATCCACGACCTAACCACAGTTGCCTGGTAACCGTACATAATATTACTTTTATTTATCAGGGCGAGTATTCCGTCAGAAGCTCTGTGTTTTCGCGATGTTACAACCGAGAATTTTGTTTATATGAAAAACAAATAGATAAGGGCGTATGTTTCGATATGCGACGCATAGTTTCCCCGAACCATTGGCTTAATGTCAAGGTTTTCCTAAAATAATACCACGCCTTTTGTGATCGATTGTGGGTACTATAATTTCATAATGTGCTTTAGAAGAATTATAAGCATTTATATGTATTATCTTTATATAGCTTTTACAATTAAAGCTTTTATACAAATGGTGGTTATTGACTATTGAAATAAGTTTTTTATCTGGATAATATTTTTTATGAATATACATATATTACAAAAGTTTATCTTACACTTTTTCTTTAATTTAATTTATGTTTAAGTTATAATTGATAATTGATAATAAATTGTTATACGTAGTATTAATATTAATGCGCCAAAGAGGCTCATGACGTTAAAGAAGAAATTCTTCAATCTCGGGAAATTTAGACTAAAATACTAGAAAATATATTTTTTAAATATTTATACTTAATTAAAAAATAAACACAAAAATCTGAGATGAATATACTAAAATTCTCAGGATTTAAAAAAGAATGTAGTATTCTTATTTACAAGCTTTGTTTATTCATTATAATTAATTTTATTCATTCTATCATTACAAATTTATTTCAATACTTTGTTATATACAATATTTTAATCTCTTGTCTTTACGTATTGCAGTAGTACGTAATCGGACTTCAGCGCGTCGTTGTTCCGTTTCTTTTGCGGTTTCGTTATTCAGTTTATATATCAACTTAAAAGTTGAAAATAGCACAGTATAACTAGAAGAGACAACCAGAATGATATGTGTAAATGTCACGTCGCTTCTATTGACCATTCAGAAGAAGACAGACACATGTGATATAATTGCCTCCGGAAGAGTCTCGACAGTTTAGGAAATATATATTTAATACAAAATTAATTACTCTTTCTTAAAAAGCATAAGTACTCCTAAGCTAGACATCTCACCAAGGACCGCCGAGAGCAAACCCGAACCCTAGAAAAAAAAATTCCGGGCCTCATGATAAAAATGCTATTTTATATATATTTTTAACATCGTAATATAATTTCTTGAATAAATAATAATAGGTCCTAGTAAACCCTTTCCATGCTACAAATAAATATTAAAATTGGCCACTGTTACGACATATTTTATGCGAAATATTTTAATTAGCCTTAATATAAACGCTCGATTGATTATCAAGCGTTTATATTAAGGCGTTTTATAGCAATATTAAGAATGAGAATATAATAAAGCACATCTAAACCGAATTTTTACTACTAGGAGAGTGCGCAAAAAATAATTAGTTGCAATAAAACAGTAGCTGATCTATATGTCCTTATATAGAATGTGTAAAAATATTGTTGATTATTCTCGATAAGTGCCATTATAGAGCTGTTCTTCCACAATAACTTTTACTAGTATATTACTGGTACAAAATAGCATTATTTATTTATTATTCCTTTTTAACTGTATACAAACAAAAAATGGAGTGAAGATAGCATTGCAGGTTTGCACAGAGGCTTTTGTGGATGCAGACGAGGGGGGCTTCCAGACTGGCGGGGCGACGTTTGCCAATCAGTTCACCCTTCGATGTCTGCGCTCTTTGATGCAGACGTTCCTGCTTATTACTACACGCTAACTGCAACATGTAGTGCCCCTAACATGCAAATACACACACTCTCGCTCTTTCATATAAATATTTAACTTTTTTCACCATTCACCCTTAAACTTTTCAATAATTCCCAACGCAGACCCCTCACGTCCCTCCACTGACGCGAAAAACTCGACCTTTATGACATCTTGTGTACATCTGAAACTCGCGCAGGTTTTACCCAATGACGCTCATGAATGTTTTAGTTGAGTTTATTCAGCATTTTTGCTGTTAATACCACCAGCGAAACGCTTGTGTGGCATTTTAAAATAAAATCAGAAATAATGTTAATTATGCCGTTTCTGTTTTGTCAACAAACAGAATATCCAATTTTTTGCGATGTAATACATTTAATTTGAAACATTTTTTGCTTTTATTTTATACTGAACGTCATATTGATCGTTTCCGGAAAATTTCATTATATCTCGTAGTTGCAAAAGCGAAGTTGATTTAATTTTAAAACAGAGTATATCCATGCGTTTGAAAACTAAGTGGTTTAACGAGCTTCCTATTTCTCGTGAAATTTTTGTGTCACGGGACATGAATTATTATTATAAATTTTATATTTGAAAAGCATTGTAAGTAATAAATCTGACTATATTTCTTTGTAATTTAAATAGCATTTTATTTGAAAGCTTATGTCAAACAAAAATAACTGTACGCTATTATTTTCATAATGTGATTAGAATATTTCTCGATTTTTATTGTGATCAAAATAATAAAACATTTAACACATAAATACGTTAACATTTTTATAAAAATACAATAAAATTAAAAAAAAATATATATCATATATAAAATAAATATGCACTATTCCACATATTTTTTCCAGCTGTTTGGAAGCTATTTGAGAAGCTGGATGACTCGTGTAAGCGACCAAAAATAAAGCACACAATTCCGACTTTCTAGGACATTATAACCCGCAACTAAAACTCTCCGAGTATCGACGGATTGTTGACACCACCCCTCAGCAGCTTCAAAAAGTGCTTCATTAAATAGTATCTCGAAGCTTCTAGCAGAAAGATGTACTTACATTCGTTAGGATTCCAGGTAATGGAGCCATATTCGAGGACTCTACGAACTTACATATCGTACAGAATCACCAATAAAGTGATACGCGCTCCGTGTAACAAGCCGAATTTCGCCGACATTTATCGCCAGCTTTACCGGAATGCGTACTAAATATTCATCCCTTACTAAATATTCAGCCTATGACGGGCGTGGATTTTCTTCACTTAAAATGCAGCAATTTTTCTTGTTGACGTAGCTATTTAAGCAAAAATGAGCATCATCGCTGAACAGAATTTTGTGGTGAAAATGAGGATCAAGAGCCCATTCACGTAGATGGACACAGCTCCAATTGCTATGCACGATGGTGAATCGACTCATTCGGGTCTTCCTCAATACTACACTTCACTGAACTTCTTCGGTGCACACTGTACGACGTCTCTGCGGATGCGTATTATCAATTAAAGTATGCCTGGTACAAAACCGATCCATAAATAAACGTTTATGTCAACTGTAAAATGTACGTAGTAAACGTTAAGTTTCGCGAATTGAATCATGATTTTCGAAATAAATTTGCATAATTAAGAAAGTCTATTCATAGTGAAATAGCAAACCAAACTGAGCATAAATCACAACATTTCTAATAACATCAAATATAAGCGATATGCTTTTTTGCTTTATAAGAAAATATTTATTTGTAATATCTGGTTAATTGTAAAAATATTACAGGATTATTTTATTTTTAGGTTTATTTTTAAAAACGTTTTTAAGATTAATACGATTTTTAGATTTGTCAAGTTGAAATAGATTTTAAAAATTGTACTCATATAATATATCACGATTTTAAACATCATAAAACTATAAAAATATACATTGATATCTAAATATTGACATTAAAAAAACATTTTTTAAATTGCTATGTATTAAATATAGTTTAATACCCAATATTTTTTGAGCGTCGATTATTTATTAAACTAATAATTATTTTATTATATATGTATAAAAGTAAATCAACATGCTTATTTGTTAAAAGAATACAAGACATACAAATTATGCTGAAAAATGAAGCAAATTTATATTTGGATATATAAATACTAAATACGATGTATAATTTGAAACCCGATTGATAAATTCTTGGAATAAAATAGAATCTCCTATTACTTCAAGCTATGTATAATCAGCACTATTTTAGCATTATTTTTTTCTAATGGCGAAATAGTAAAATAGCTGTTAATATAATCTTTTCTGTGAAAAATAATTTATATACATATATATATAATCAAGTCTGTCACGATTTTATCACATTAAATCAATGAATAGAAAATCACAAACAGATCCGGATTTAGATGAAGAGAGGCTTTAGGCTATTCCACTTGCGAGGTCCCTCCAAACCCCCCATTCTCACGAGTAGCGGAAAATGGAATGAAAGGGTAAATTTAAAGGATAAAAAAGACATAATAAATGTAATATAGTAATATTATTATTATAAGTAGTTATTATAGTAATAATAATAGTAAAGTTATGTTTTGAAGAGAGTTCTTTTCAGGCATCGAGACCAGGTGCACTTTTGGCATTTTCTAGCTGTTTTCTTATTATTTATTTCCTTCTAACAATTCTGTTATCAACATTTGGCAACGTGGTTTTTGATTGTTGCTCAAGTTTTTTCAAATATTTAACAATATACAATATAAGCACTCTGAGCTACATAATTGAACTATATTGTCATATTACGAAAAATACGCAAATGTCTATCATAAACAAAACTGCTAATTCGATAATTCAATAACGAAAATATAGAAAAATCCAAATTAATTTCAAATGAAAATAGTTGATCATGAGAATATTTTTAAAGAAGTATTTAAAATTAATAACTGATTGGTTTTTACCAAACATATAATTAATAAAATAAATCTTAAACTAGTAATTACGTAGGTGTATGATATTTTTATTGAAAGACAAACAAAATCGATTTTTTAACTGATGCTTATTAAAAACAATACCTGAAATGTATTTTTAATTATAAGGTGTTTTCATAAAACAGTAAAAAAAATCATAAATTATTTTTTTATGAATATCAGATTTTTATAACATATGTTACATACGTGTGTGTATGTGTTATAAATTTATTGCACATATCCTTTTTATAACATATGTCATTCTCGCTTCATATTATAATAATATATTTTTCAATATATATTGCACTATTATTACAATTTATATGTTCTAATAAGTATTATTATTATTATTAATCTTCCTAAAATACCAATTTAAATAGAAAGTCAGCTGATTCAACCCTTTCAATAATAGCAACCCCTCATCCGACACCATTAGCACCGAACACAGCGCGTACGCATGTTTATGACAAGAAATGAGCAATTGTCTAGACCTCCCAGACCCCCTCGCAGAGTTTTGAAATGAAATTACACGTCTGGCTGAGGGAAATGGAAAGCCGGGTAGGTAGTGAGGTATGTTGTCGTAGTCGAAGGGAGGACAGGTGGCTGGCTGCTGTGGATGAGGCTGCCATGGAGACCGCCAGACGATTCGATTTAAAAAAAAACAGGAAGCTGTATGCACCGCGACCAGACCAGACTGTTAGGGGATGAGGGGGGGGGTAGTAGGCACTTGCTATAATATTTATACGTATCAGACGCTTCGGCCGCTATTCCCGGATCGCTAATGGAGCACTTCGACGTAGCTGTAACGTCCAGGAATGATGGAAAATGTGGCTGGTGTAACTGCATATATGTTTAATTTTAATATATATTTATCTATAAACAAATATACATTCGATAACAATAGATTCATATACATATATTATATCTTAAACTATTTATAAATATAAAGAACTACAAGTGAATTAAGCAACTGAGTACAAATAATTATTACTGTAATGAATTTTTATGAACAAATCAAATTATTTTTCTTTAGACGCGTTATTTAACTACTATAGCAGTTATGTATTTCTTATTTTATTTTATTTAAAGTAATTAACCATTTAATTTATTATTATTTTTATTATCAAACATATTGAATAAAATAAATGTTAAGCCATTCGCATAAACTCTCAAGCGACTGTTGCTTTTGAAACTTTTTACAAATAAAAAGTTGTATCACCTAAACTTTGAAAGCTTTGAAACTTATATCAAGATTTCTACGTATAAAAATAAACATTTCAGAAAATTTATTTACCATTAAAATATCATTTTTATATTGATATTTAGCTTTTCGTGATTTTAAGTCCATTAAATTACTACGAGGGTCTTACGGGATTATTTCCCCGATCCAAAATAAAAAGTGCACATCCACTAATTTCATCCCTATTTCAAGTACCAGTACAAATGTGATGCTGATCCACCCTTCGGACATACACACGTATGCACTAAAAGGTAGGGTTCGATAAATCAATGCAGACAGGGGACGGTCAGGTTGACATTAGCTGAATTTGATTGAATTATTACTGACCGTCTAGCCAGTGGTTCGTTTCAGATTATCACCGGCCTATTATATATACAGAAGGATGGAGTCCGAAACCTTCGATCTACGGTCTATTCTTTTTTAATAATTTTCAACTAATTTACTGATAAATTACCTACGTGGTATACGTTAAATATAGTACAAATACTTTCAACTGCACAACAAGCGCTTGCCTGTATTTGGATATCTATAGAATTTATATTTTTATTATTTGACTCGCCTATGTATCATATAAAATGACATATAAAATATACATTATACTGGTTGTCAAAATGTTTGCATGACAAAATGACACCTGCGTTTATCCTTAATGGATTGCCTTCAATTAAGTTACGACCAGTCAAGATAACGACCACCGAAACAATCAATATTGACTAGCCTATGTTTGTATTGCAATTCGATCATAGAACAGTCAACCCAAGATATTTTTAATCAATCTGATCTGAAGATCAAAAGAAACACAACTGTATGTTGATATAACACAAATAGAACGTCGGGTTTAAAGAGGGGTCTGGATATAGTACCGCTGCGAGACCCCTTCGGTAATAATTAATCTGCCAATCAGACAGACTCCACTTTCAGTATTAAAATTAATCTGCAAGAAGGTAAGGATATTAAAATGACTTCGATATTTTTTTAATTAAAAAATAAATAAGCATTAATGAAGAATCTTTTTCAATCTGAAATCGTTTGATCGTATTTAATTAATTTTAGCAGTAAAATATTATTATATTCTTACAAATATTCTCTATGTACCTACATACATAGAATATTAATTTATTACTAATATTATGCAGCAATGACATCCCAAAAAAACACACAAGGGATGGCTCACAATCTTTCGATATTTCATTGAAATAAATGGATAGATTAAAATTTTTAGTAGTTCGAATAATTTTTATTTACAATTTGCTGATCTTTGAGATGAAACTTTTTATTAAAATTAAGGCTGTATAATTTTTATTATACGCATATACTAGAGATTCCCTAAATTTAAAAATCATTGTAGAAACTTACTCTATTTGGCCTTATTTAAATGGTATGCGAGCCCTTTTATTTGTCTTTAGTAACAAAACGTTTTATTTTCAATCTGCTCTTTATTTGCGGAAACAGGAAAAAGATGCAGAATGTATTTAGTCAAGTGGTATAAGTCACTGACTATTGATCTGCAAGACCTGGGTTAAAATTCTATATGGTGTTTTTAAACTTTTATCGTGTACGCAAGATCGGAATTTGTGATTATTAGAAAATTATAATTCCGATCGATTATCACAGATTAGGTTTAACAGAGATTTTCCTAATCTCGCAGACGAATATCCTGATGATCACTTAAAATCGAGCTAGGTCGTACATATTATGTATTTAAAATTCTCTGAAAATGAGTTACTTTAGCTCATAAAGAATATCTTACATGTATTAAAAAATAAAATACAATAAATATCTGACAAATACCAAGACAGCGTCGTTTTTAATAAAAAATTCACTCGCTTGACCAAAATTCTGGTTTTATTCTTCGCTCACGAGGACTGTAAGATAATATTTCAGTTAGTAAGAAATTATAGAGGACTACTGTTTTAATTGAAGAAAACAGTAATCCTTTTCTTCTGGTATCGTGTCCGATTCCCTTCATGATCTTTGTCTGTACGAAACATTCAGCTGTCATCCTCATCTATAGGTGTATATTTTGCAATTAAAACATCTTCTTTCTACCAATCCATTTTTAGATTAAACTTTTTCCCATTATTAAGCTTATATTTCAGAGCTCGAATCATGGTCCAAAATACTCCATCTTCTTCCACTTGATAGTTATAGGAGTTTCCGATCGCGTCCTATCATGAAGAGAATTCGATCATTAGAGACCTATAATCCATGAAATTTTCAGCATACATTATCTCCGTCTAATGATACTGGGCTTACAGGGGAGCATGCTTATAACCATAAATTTTGTTTTATCGATGTTTATTCGTAGGTCATTTTTTCTTTATTTACACTATTGAAGATCATCAACAGTCTCGGTAAATATTTCCGTGTAATCAGCATAACGAATATTGTAAAAGGTCTCCACGTCGATTTGTATTCCTTTTTGTCTCAAGAGTGTTTCTTTGAATATGGTTGCGGAGTATAAATTTAAAAGAATAGGAGATAGAACACATACCTGTCTGACACTATAGTGCTGATTGATTCCAATACAGAATTTTAATGACTCTTAAATCTCTGTCATCTAGCCTAATTTAATTTAGCCTCTTTATAAGATAATCATGTTTTATGTGATCGAATGCTTTCTCAAAATTTGTATAGCAAATGTAAAGGGGGCTAAAAACTTATTAACATCTCTGAAGTAGTGTTTTCATGCAGAAGAGCGTTTCTTGTGTACCTAGGCATTTTTTAAATCCTAATTGTTCCCTGAAAATAACTTCTTCGCAATATGTGTGAATTATAATTAAAGAAAACAGTTAGTAACCTATAATGTACATCAAAATTGTTTTGCATAACCCTTACGATATACCAATTTCTTCAATAGTTATTGAACACTATCCGATTAATCGGTGATTGATGTGGTAGACCACCAATCTCTCTTGTCGTCTTCGACGTCTTTGTACCATTCACAAACCTTTCATTTGAAAGGTATGCGAATAGTAAAGAATGAACAAAGCATCTTTACCTTATCCAAAATTTGCACTACTTTACCCATTTTTATCATAACATGTAATGCAAATTCTTTATTTCGTCATTTTTAAAATATATAAATCACCAAGCGTGATTTTTTCAAAAAATATATCGTCAATATTTGACTATCAAGCACAAACTACGCTTCCAGTGCGCTTCAGATACAGTAATATTAACGTAATAGAAAATATTTCAAAATAAATGTGTTGAAATAAGAAAAATAATGCCAAAGTATAATACATATGTAGGCGTGTCAATATATACCTTACTTTTTCTATTATATATGGATTATTTATGGTTTATTTTTTCATTATAAAATTGTCATTATACTCTCACATTTTTCTAAATATTTTTTGCTATAAAATAAATATCATCATAATCTAATCTAATCCCGAAAGGTTCGAAGACGCACTTATGCGTACGTTCACGTGTGTCGCACACGCGCACGTATCGTTTCACGTGAACGTGAGGGGCGGCACCTAGGGCCCTCGGCCTTTGCCCTACATTCCATAAATCTAATTTTTCAATTAAAATTTATTATTCGAATCAATCCGTCGGATTGTTATACTATATGTTGTGCTGCATATATTTTAGGAAGTGGCCGGGTCTGAGTCGCGAACCGGGGTAGGTGCATGTGCAGGGGCGCACCTGGCCGCAGTCACAACACAAGAGGGTGGTCGGGGGCAACGGCCTGGGGGAGGTGAGGCGCCGCCCGCCGGATCAATGACCCGGGGCGGCGGCGGCGCCTGCGCCCTCCTGCTTCCTGGCGCCCCATCAGCGCGCGCTTCTTTTCGCAATCTCTCTCCTCGCAATACACCTTGTAAACTTTTTTAATTTCACTCTCACAGGCCGCAATTATTACCCCCGCGTATGAGGGTGAACTTTGGGAACATCTTGAAATTAAAAAAATGGCCCCTTACAATTGACAAGGCGGAAAAAGATTGACCCCGAGATTGTAAAAGAATTTTTATGGCATATTAAGGTACCTTATTGTTAGTAAGCTTTTTTAAATTGCGATGCTAATCTTTTTGAATTTTTAGTTTAAAATTAAAATCCTATTGATGTATATGCTGCAACAATTTCTAATTATAAAAACATATTTCATCAACACAAATTCATAAATCTAGCAAAGGATAAATATTTTTTTTTTAAAAAATGTATAATTGTCAGAATAAATACATTATGATTCACAATTTTTTAGATGCAACTTACAATATTTTCAGGTTGGTAACTAGGGCTCTTGTTGCAAAAAATCTGGTCACCCCTTGCATATGAGATTAAAATATAAAATCAGAAAGGCACTATCTCATCATATGAAGTTATATTTGAGCGATATATATTTTATAGTAAAATATCAAGATGAAAAATCTTCCCATTGTCCAATAATATATAGAGTACCTCGGAGCAGTATTCTAGGGCAAATACTGTACTTACATACATTTACAGCAGACTTGCTAACTGCAAACATTATTATACTTCTCATGAGAATCAGGATACAATACTCCAATAGACAAAAGCTGATTAAAATTTCTTATGAAAATTTAACAATGATTAAAATACTAATAATATTATCTGACGATTTAAAGAACGCATTCTTAAGACAAATAGTAACTATGTAACTACGACAAAAAATAAGAAAAAAATATAAAATGATATTTAAATGTTAAAAAGTATTATTATGTTTCGCTTATTTTAAACACATTTTCCATTAATCTAAGATTTGTGCATAAAAATCTCGAAACCTGGAAAATCAAAATAAGAATCTCATTTCTCGGAATTTTTAAATACAAATCAAATAATCAGAATCCCTAGTGCGCACAGTCGTCATTTTAAAAGCACAATACACAGCTAACATGTACAAACTTAAATTTCATTTCTAGGAAAATATTTCACGTAACTACAGGTTTGTATTTTGTTGTAGATTCTATGAATGCCTCACATCGTAACCTACAATCATTATCGTCTGTGTATTGAAAAGTATATATAATATTATATAATGGTTAAAAAAAAAAATATTTTTGAATTAGTATTGTTTTTTTTTTCAACATATATTTTTCTTTGAATTACTATTATTATTGTAAATCTAACATATAAATATGGCAGACGATAGTCCAATGAATTACAATGGACCTCTAATTTTACTACATAACAGCAATTTAAATTAAAATTTGATTCTGCTTTAAACATAATGTTAGAATAATATATTTAATTAGAGCGTTTTAATGTCTATCTACAAAAAAACAGACTTATATAAGTTATAAATATTAAAGGTTTGCCTAAATAATAAATTATAAATTAGCTCATTCCGCGTTTTATAAGAAATTTATATACTTTTTATTTTGTCTATATACCTATTGTATAAATTTAATTATTATAGCTTCTAAGTTATGGATATCATTTATAATATTATACACTGATAAATAATGAAAAAACACCCATATGTGGTGAATGAAGGTAGTGAAATAAATAATATAATAACGGTTTAAAATATTATAATAATCTTGAATGTATATATATTTTAATAAAAGGTTTTTATTATAAAATTTAGTTTTATGATAATAAAAAAATATTATAAAATTCAACAATATTCAAGCAGATAATATATATTTAGGAATAATTTATTATGTGTATAAATATATTTTATTTGTACTACCTATATGTATGTAAGTAGTTATTCTGTAATTAAATATAAATCTAATCCAAGAAGAATTTAATTCAATAGTGCTTTTAATAAAGAAGCTTTATTTTAAAGTATTAATTTTTTTTTGCAAAATAAAATTATAAAATTTTTTGCAGGAATTTGCCCGCAATTGAGTATTAATAATTATTTACGAATAAATTTGTATATTATATATATATATCATACATATACGTATATATAATATATTATATTATATATAAGAGGAAATCAACAGCTCGAAATGAATATACAAAATAAACTAAACCCCAAAAGTTATTATCACACCCTAGACCCCGATTTAACATTACGACCATAGTAACCTAATTTGGTGTCAAAGCCCCTATTATCAATGAATCGAATCAAAAATGTATGTTCCAGTCTAGCAGTTTACATACACTCCATACAATTTGTCCAAATAGAGATTATGCTTTTCTACTATTTTTACAAATTCATAAATAGTGCAAATTTGTAACATATTAAATGTATTTATATAGTTTTACTGGTATATGACGTTTGACGTGCAAGTGTATTGGAACTTTTCCAGCCATGCGAAATTTCCAATAACAATAACCTTTTGTGCAGCTGAATTATACAGTGTCTGTACGGTAGAAGCTGCCAAAAAGTTTCAGCCTCTTATAACAACGTTAAAACAATTTCATATCACATACATGCAGATGCACTATTATTGCCGCTCCTGAATAAAACCACTTTTTAATTCTAGTCAATCTGTGAAAGTACTTTATTTCCCTGTAATGGTGTAATAAATTTTGTTGTCCTGTCTGCATAGAAATGGCGCCGTTGAAAAACTTACGAAGTGCAACCATTATTACCTCTAGACATTCGCATGCAACACAGTCTTAAAAATATATTAAGAATATATTTTTTGGACCGTTATTTCTACAATTAGCTATGAGCTATTATTAATAATATTAATAAAAAGTGGGAACGACTATTCTTTATACAATTTAGCAAGCAAAAGTTATTTCAATAAAAGCATTTTTTGATCCAACTGTAACTTATGAATTAAGTTGCTTAACAATCATTAATACGAGATAGAAATAGTTTCGTTAAATAAAGAACATATCTGGAAATCATATCAAAACCTTTTTTTCATTTTTGTTTAAATAAACTTACGATTACAATTTCAGCACCAGTTGCTCGTTTTTCACATAAGTAAGCAATCACTACAATAAATTTGCACTTGGAAGGATTATTAATTGATAGATATTTTAAACAAATTTAAGCTGAACGGTAGTGCAATCAATATCTGGAAATATTTCCACGTGGACCTCCGCGAAAAAAAATAAAAAATCGCTTTTCTTTTCAGTAGTCTGTATCTTTATTTCCCTAAATAAACTGATTTATTTTGCTAGGAAAAATCAGGCACCAAGAAATAAGCCGTTATCTTCAATAAAAATGAAAATGTAAATATATATTTTCTTTTATATACAATGTATTAAAAAACTAACCTGATTCATATCAACGATTCGAGAGGATTAATTGAAGGTAGAATCAACTTCGAAGCTATATATCACCTCCAAATGGTCAATTTTATTACTCACTCGCTGCGTATCGATCTGCTGTATTTTAGATACAAGCCAGATTTGGTCGAGCAGTGCATGTCTGTACAATAACTAAAATTGAGGTTCGATGATAACGCGCCGATAAAAATATTAATCATCGTTGACTTTTAAAACTGTGTGATTGTGCGGGTTATGTGTGTGTGTTCGACAATTTTCCCCAAAGGCGGCCGAGTATAATTGGAAAATCGCGTGACAGGACCAATATATAATTTTTCTTCACGTTGCCGAAACAAAATGTATCGGAAAATTACTTGAATATTCTTTTTAGAATGTAGCACGGAAATGGACGCATTAGTGTTTATGTCAGAGTAAATTTAGCACTTGACAATATTGCTTAATGATAGACGTCACAGCTTTCGAGTCTTACACTTGACATATGTATAACTTTTTCAAATTTACATCTGTCACGAAATAAAATAAAAACTTGCTCTTTTTCAATAGCATTTTTTATGTATGTATTAATAATTAAACTTATACATATTGCAAAATATAACTAAAAATCATAAAATATCGCCCTTCCCACTGTTTATCTTCATGTTTCAAAATTTCTACTTGTATAGGAGGAAAGTTATATTTCCATAACTTAAATATTATATAAAAATATACTAAGTTACAGATTTTTTTTTTCTGTTTTGTAGGTGTATTTTATAGATACTCAAGTATTGTCTTCAATCGTTAATTTTTAGTGCTGGCACATGATGGCAAGAATAAGATTAAAATTAATTTAAAATCAATTTATTGCTGACAAATATTTAAAATTGAATCTGATTGCAATAACTATCTGATTTTGGGTAACGACAGCCAATGGGCGGTCCCATTAGTATATATTAGAAGCTGCAACGGTGCGATCTCGTAGAAGCAGCGGGACGAACATAAAATATTACTACGAATTATGTTTCATTTTTATACATAATAAATATTTCCCATATTTTCGAAATAAGACCCAACATCAAAAAGTATATAAAAGTGTGTTTGTTAAAGAATTCATTTAAAATATATTTTTTCATTTCAATACATGATATAAAAATATATCATGTATTGAAATGCTATTATAAATCACACTATACAATAATTAATAAAATATTTATAGTATTGTATTCTTAACTTCATATGTTACATACAAATGTTTTTTCTTGTAAGTATTTTAGTATCACACTCAAATATAAAGCATTATAAAAGCAATGAATTAATTGATTCATATTTTAGGTATTTCCTTTCCATATATTATTAATGTAATTCTATTAAATAAATTAAGATTGTGTTATGGAAATGAAATATTACATTAAAAAAATGAAAATGTATAAATTTGATCGCTAAAATTTAACACGGTCGTATTTGGGTGACTCGTCGAATATGCGTTAAAAATACCTTATAAATTAGAGTAACTGTATTGGGTAGTTTTTAAATTAATATTTACATGTAGTTATAATTTAACGCAGTGTTCATCCATAGTCATACTTTTAAGTTTAATTTTTGATTATTTAAAAATATTTTTCTGTAATACATTAACACGAAAGAAACGCAACAAAATGGTCCTTGAAGTTGAGCCCTGATTGTGAAAATTTATGACGAATAATTTTTAACTGTTAAAGCGAAAAATAGTATTGACCGATACGCCACCGGAACACGGTCAGAATTTATGCGTGCAATTATTCATCTTCTAAACGGAAGCCGGAATCAAGTTCAAATACCCGAAATTTTAGCCCCCCAATAACACAAATCAATTTATTTTTAACATATTTTTATACTAAATAAATTGGAATACATGACTATAACGTATTATGTTTACCATATAAAATAATAGTTTATAAATTAGGTTTCAGAAATGTGGAATTTAATATTATTTGATATTAGATGCATCACAGCGTACGCATATAAACGATATTAAAGCTTCCTTTTCAAGATTTAATATATTTTCAAGTACAAGTCATGTCAAATGAAATTACTGCGATGCAGACGACAATAAGAAGCCACTTCGGTACCCTATCTTGGAAGAGTATTTGCGGTTTTCCAGTCACCTAGGAGACAATCGGAAATACGATTATTGATAATTGATTGAATCACTGTGTTGGAAATTTGAAAGGGGTGAAAACTGAGAAATATTAGGGTTCAAATATATACAATATATATTTAGATACCAGATACATTATACACGTGTATTTAGTACATTTTTAAAATATAATATTATTATTATTTTATTAATTTATTTAGCTTAATAGCTAATCTTTACATCTAACAAATTTAGTAAACATATATAAAAATATATAAAAAATACATAACAGAAAGAAAAAATAAAAATATACAATAATAAAGTCTTAATATTATAATTTATTTCTATATGTACGAAGGTGTTTTTTTATTCCATTTATGAAACCCGTTATATTTTTGCTGTTTCGAATTTCTCTTGGAAGACTATTATATAAATCAAAACCTCCGTACATAATTCCCCTAGCCGTACTCGTTTTCTTATACTTAATTATCTTTAAATTTTCTTTATTTCTAGTATTATATTTATGTACATCTTTATTTCTTATTAAATACTTATTAAAATATTTTGGTAACATATTATTTTCTAACTTATATATAAATACTAAAACATTCATACTCAATATTTCTTGAACATTCAACCATTCTAATCTATCAATCATACTTTTACAATTAATTAATCTATTTTTATTTAAGATTACTCTCATTGCCCTATTTTGTAATTTTTGCAACATTTGTTTATCTAATTTATTTAACATATTTAATAGTGTTGCACAATAATTAAAATGGGGCAATATTATACTATTGTAAATTATTTTTTTTGTATTTATACTTAATATATTTCTTAATCTAGATAATAAACCTATTTTTCTACTAATTTTTTTTAATATGTAATTACAATGTTCTTTAAAATTTAATTTTGTATCAACAATTACACCTAAATATTTTATATTATCCACTATTTCTATACTAGAGTTATTTATTACTATTTTGGTACTATTATCTAACACATTTTTATAATTAATAAACATACATTTAGTTTTATTCTCATTTAATTTAAGTACATTATTCTTTAACCATATTTCTAATATACTTAATTCATTATTTAAATTATTTACAATTTCTTTAATGTTATCACCTATGCAATACATTAATGTGTCATCCGCAAATAGATGAATTTTACATTTTTTCACGTTATTAACTATATCATTAATATACAAAACAAATAACAATGGTCCCAATTTAGACCCTTGTGGTACTCCATAAGACACTAATTTCTCTTCAGAATATACATTATTTATTTTAACTTTTTGTTTTCTTTTATATAAGTAATTATTAAACCATCTTAAAACTATATCACTTATACCTATACTCTCTAATTTCTTTAACATTATTTTTCTGTCTATTGTTTCGAAGGCTCTCTTGAAATCCAAGAAAACTGCTCCAATGATTTTGTTTGTATCCTTAGCCAACAGCCAATCATTTATCACTACTTGTAATGCAGTTTCAGTCGAATGCTTTTCTCTGAATCCCGATTGTTGTTCACATATTATGTTTTGAGAAGTAATAAATTCCTTTAATTTATAGCAATATATTTTATTTATTTATAAATCAACGTTGACACGACTTATAATTCTTCTATTCTAATAAAATTGTATTTACGTAAATATATTAAAATACTGTGCAAAATCAATTAAAAATGAGTTGTTGAAATATCAATTTGATGCGATAGATCAGTGGTATAAATTGATGACTAATACCTAAAAGATCTGGCTTCTAGTTCCATATGAATCTTAGTTTCTCATCATTATATAATTAAAATTCTGATCGATCATCACATATTAAATATTCTTAGATTTTTCAAATCTCGCAAATAAATATTGAGATAATTCTTTTTAAAAATCTAGCTATTTAATGTATAGTGACATTGACTTCAAGCTGTAATGATAGTTTATAATTAATAAAAAATAAATGTCATTGATTAATAGACTTTGATTTTAGTCTCGTGTCTCACTAATTAAATGCTGATTACAACAGAACTATTAAAAGATAAATTATCTAGTTTTTCAGCAAATATTTTATATGCATTAAAAATAATTACTTAATTATGTATTTCATTCTTATGCAAATATTATTCTAGTAACATATTTCACTAAAAAGCGCAAATTCTTATGCTTGTGTCCATGTACATAATAATTTATATTTACTTATAAACTTTTTACTGATTTTCAAACTTTAAGTATGCTGGTTAATACATACTCGAAGGTGCTCAATATGTGTAATTGACCTAGTTAGTACATATTTACCATATTGTAACGCATTGGACTTACTCCTGTCAAGTAAAAAAAAAAATAATAAATCTTTCAGTACAAAAATAAAATTATTATGTACACATCTCTTATCAAGTTGTATAAAAACCTATACCTACATAATCTTTGAGAATTGAGTAACCTGAAATGTTAATTTTAATAATTATCTTATTTATCGAGTAAACATACTAAAATTAGGTTTCTACTAATGTAAATTAATAATTATTAATAATATTGTAAATATATAGTTGTAACACAGTACGCTTTGTTTTTGTATAACATGTTCCAATTTTTCTCAGTTGCATTTTAGGACCCCGAAGAAAATATAATTACAACATCCCATCCCATCGTCTTATCATCTGCCTGGACCACATTTTTCATTCCACTTTAGATCATGCGCAAAACAAAGCACCCCTCACTGAGAACAAAGCATTTTCTTTCGATGTATTTTGTTTGTTATTCCATTCTGATTTCTCGTTAAAGCCTTTATTTTATAATATAATGTAAAACTTCTGGCATTATATAATATAGATTTTAATCAACAGATGTCACATTGATCGATTGTTATTAGTACCATATTTTTTATTATAAATAAAATCTAACCCACAAAATAATATTTAAAAGTAAATAAGCGTTGTATTTTAGTAGTTATTTATACCCCCTCTTTCCTCCTATAGATTATATGTATTTTATGATTTTATAATATATTAATAATTAAAAAACATTTTAAAATAAAATAATATTATTAGTCCTTAAACATTCCAGTTGGAGTTCCTTTGGCAAGTTTTCCTTGGCCGTTTCTCTTTATTTTGAATACTAAAAATATACAAAAATGAAAAAATACACTGATGATACAGCAATTTTGATAAGTGCTTACGCTCTTTTTTTGCAATATTTTGAAATCTTAAATAAATTTTTCGGAATGTGAAAAATTAAAATTACAAAGAAATAAAATTAAAATTAAAAAAATACATAGTGAACAGAGCAGTAACGAAGAATGACAATCACATTATGTATCTTTGCTCTAAATGGCTTGCTATCATTGCGGTCCTTAGACCGATATTTAATAATAAAAAAGCGCGCTTAGTACAAAAAATAAAGTCTTAATATACAAACAATTAATCAGACCAACATATGTCTGTCTAGTGTAGAGTCACTATTTTTTTCTAAATTGCAACTAATTCAAAATTAGGACATGAAAAATATATAATAACAATAATAACATTTTTTACAAATCTTAAATTTTTTTATGACATCTTATAGTAGCAACAATCAAAAATGTTTAAATTTTTATACCAGAAAATACTACTAATACTAGCCCACTAATCTCATGTATCGGAGGCTACGATAAAAACAACATTTAATTTTAATATAAGCACAAATGCTAAAGTGCATATTGCTTTAGAGGCTCTGAACAATACACCTGAATATCAATGATTCCAGATCTTTAGCTAAATATATTTATTTTAGCACTTAATCCATTATTTTTTCTTACAATTAAATTGTAAAAGGTATTTTTTTTATCTCTTTAAATTCTAACCACTAACGTAGTAGTACATAATATATGAGCATTACAAAAAATATTTTATTTTTGTTCGTCTATATAAATTAAAGCAAAAATACTAACGTTTATGTCATTTTAAAATATATTAAACACACATTTCCTATTAACTTAATACCGCTGCTCCCGACATCCTCCAACGCAAATTCTTCCTCTTCCGCCTGCTTCTGCACAAATTGCAAATGGACGCCGTCTAGAAATTTCCATTTGCAACTCTATTTTTTTCTCTTTTTGTCGTTA
Source organism: Plectrocnemia conspersa (assembly GCF_051122295.1). Classification (NCBI taxonomy): domain Eukaryota; kingdom Metazoa; phylum Arthropoda; class Insecta; order Trichoptera; family Polycentropodidae; genus Plectrocnemia; species Plectrocnemia conspersa. Next base: position 19,399,618 of record NW_028277167.1, read on the forward strand.
TTTATTCTATCGTATACTCATAAATGTACATTTTTAACACAAAGAACGCATCCATATGACGTCATAGGCGTAGGTACATTTTTGTTCCGAGGTGCATCGCAAAAGTACCGGTGCAGGGGTGGGTTTATTGACCCGGGCTGGTCCCGTTTTGAGCGCCAAATCAAAGGCTGCAAGAGCGCATCGATTATCCTGGCCGGGCTACGGGTCTACGACCCCGCCCGTGACCGCCTGCTACGCCGTAGCACGTGGCCTCCCCGGCCCGCCCGCCACCCACCGCTACGAGAGCCAACCCACGACAGCGGTGACAAACTCGCAACGACGACACCTACATATAATGTGCAAGCTTCTTTTTAGCTTTTTTAATGTGAAGTAAAACCAGTGCATATAGTGGAATCTGCGGATTACTTTAATTTATAACTATAAATAAGTAGCATAGTGGGTCTGTAATTATTTTAAAGCGATAGGAGCAATTCCGCATTAGTGTTAGATTTATTATTGTGCCAATCGCATCGTCTTTGGGATTGTCACATTTTAACTATCAACAATAACAGAAGGCTTACTATAATATCTTACCGGTTAAAATCATAAGAGAAATTCGATACCTTAATGTCATTTTAAATGAGAATCTATACTTATGGTATCTCGTAGGTGATTCACGAAAATGTATTCGGATATGATTTCACTAAAACGCCAGTGAAAAAATAATTTACTGGTAAAATTATACATTCATTGTAATAAATATGCAATCCAAGCTTTTTTCCTTTCATAGGATTTTTGTAAGATTTTTTTTTGTCCATTTTTGCATCGTTATAAAAATATCAATCAATTTTTATTGATCCTTAGATTACATAAATATCAATTTGATTCAAAATATGTATATCTTTAATGCCATTTTTAATTGTAGATATGTTTATAAAATAAATTCGATAACATATTACAGAAATGTTTTACGTTTTTAAAATTATCACCAAATACAGTGACGCCTTGGCTTAATTCGCGAGTTTAATTTGCTATGTGGCAAAGCTCGTAACTCTAATTACTTGTATGTCAAATCAATTTTCTCCATTGAAGTGCCACTAATCCATTTCAAAGGGAAAAATTGAAATGGATGGCAATTAAAATGGTAAATATATACTACGTAAATTAACAATAAAGTTACAGTTACAAAAGTTAATTTTTTTTTAATTGCTCATATTTCGAAAAATTTGTTGACTTAGTTTAATTGTATACTATAAAATAGTTTTTCAAGTATAAATTTATGTAAATGTTCACAAATCCTTTTTATGTACATATTTTATAATAAAAATACCACAATTACTTTTATTTTTTTTATATATTACTATTATTATTATGAATAATATAAATAGCAATTTGGTATACTTTTTAATTTTAATTAATTGTCAGAGTTGTAATAAATATTTAATTAAATACATATATCCATTAAAAACTAAATGGCTAGCAAGATATATTTTAACCAAATCAGCATTCGGTTAAAATATATCTTGCTAGCCATTTAGTTAAAAACTTTCCAAAATTAAAAAAAAAACATTTTCATAAAAAAAAATCTTTGGATTTTCTTATTAATTTATTATGAAGAATAATATCAATTAAATGGCCACCTTTTGCAGCAGCCGAATTTTTCAATGTTTTTTTTTTATGACTTTTTCGTTCATTTTGGGCGGCATCCCTGCTATAACTTGATGAATGTTGATCTTTAGGTGTTCAAACCTTTCGGTTTTATAAGCGTAAACACCATTGTTAGCGTTACTCTTAACGGTGCTAAATCGCATGATCTTGGCGACCAGTTGACGTCACCAAAACGTGAAATAATGCGATCTGGGAAATTTTCACGAAAAACATCCAAGTTGCGCCGTCTTGTTGGAACCACGTATCTTCCATATCAATGTCTTCAAATTTGTGCCAAAAATAATTGGTCACCATGCACTATTGATTGTTACAGTCTGATCTTTACGTTTTAAAAAATAAGTAAGGCTCAATGACGCCGCATGACCACAATGCGCACCAAATAGTCACTTTTTGGGCATGTAATGTTCTCTCGTGAATCACATAAAAATTGTTTTTGCCACATATGCGGCCATTTTGTATATTAACATATTCTGAGAGGTGAATATGTGTCTCATTAGAGAAGATTTTTTTAAATCAGCATTCTTGCTGCTTTAACACCCAACCTGCATGAATTCTTCGCTATCAGTTTTCAGTTCTTATGTTATCTGAATTTAATACGGATGTAGATGCAAGTCCAGATGCAAAATGCGTCAAAGGGAGCATAAGAAAAGACCAAAAGCTGCGAACGCCGACGAATTGGCAATTCCGGGTCTTTGGACCACTTTTATTTACAGCAGCAATGTTATTGGCTGAACGGGCGCTGCAATGTTGCACAGCCCTCACCCTATATCAAACGCTTCCGGTCTCATCAATTTTTTTGACGATGAAATTGACCACATTTTTCAGTAAACATCGATACACAGCTCGTAAAGAATTGTTATTTCTGTAAAAGAATCGAGCAATTTTGACGCATTAAGCGATGACTAAGCGATCCATTTCGCAAATGTGTTATTTCAAACTAACATTTGACACTTTAAGCACGCGTGATTATTGACAACTGTCTGATTTACAGTGCTGCTAACATAGGAATCTCGAATTGGACCTTCTTGTATAAATAATTAATATTGCACGATAACATACGTTGCGTTATCATTACGCATTACAACATTTTTTCGTAAAAATTTAAATACCGGTACTGTGTGTAATGAAAATAAAAATATTTTTTAGTAAATGAGCTTGACTTTTATAAAAAAATTACAGATTGTTTATTGCAACTTTTTTTTATTTTTACTTATTCATAATTTTATTGATCATTTCATTTTAAAGCTCTCCCTTTTTAAAATATGTGTATTTTTTTTTCTAAATGTTAAGTTTATTACTTGTAATGCTAATAATAATATAATACATAACTAAAACTAACATAACTAGTAAAATTAATGTGGGGTTCATTTTAGTCTTCTTTGTTTATTACACATGGAAAATGTAATATATTCATAATTTTTTATTTATTTTTAAGTTGCTGTAATTTATAATTTTATTATTTTTACATACATAAATATGTAACATTTATGAACTAGAAATAAAATAGTTAATAAATAAACTTACAGAAAAAAAATATATATTTGTACTTGTGATTAACTTGCGTTATCATAATTTATCATATAATAGAAATATTTTTTAACAAAAACATTTTCACAAGCCACAACAATGTTACTTATATATTATTGATTTTAAATTTATTTACTTAAAAAAATTCATATTCCTAATAGCAAAATCACCTTGTTTAATTTAGAGCCCAAAAAATAGTAGATCATATTCTACCATAATCTATCGCAAAACTTTTTGAAAATAAACAATGTTACATATAATCTTTCTACCGAGCTACTTTTAGTACAGTTTAATAGATAGAAACTAGGTTTTAAAAATCAGATTTTTTCTTAGCGAAAAGGTTGCTGACCCCTATCCCGGTAGCGCGAAATATACGAGCCCCAGGCTGCAGCCCGTTTTTACGTCATGCGGCTGCGTTGGCTGCATTGCGATTCCCCGGCTGACTGGGAACCCGTTGGGGGGGGGGTGAGAGCGTCCCGGGAGCGTGGGGGCGCAGCCCCCGCCGGCGGATCCGGGAAGCGTGGTTGTTTTCTTACTCGCAGCATCGATTCAGTGCACGATTTATGTACACGCACCTATATTACACACAGCCAGACATCCCTCGACTCGGCTTTTGTTACCGCCGCTTCGCCACCCCTAACGAGATCGCACTAGCTATTACTCTATAGATACTATATAGAATTATAAAGTAATAGCAATTGCTTCGATAGCGCCATTTTTCATTAGCTCACCTCGACTAATGCCGCTTTATTGCTTGGCGCGACGAAAGTGTTGCCGTATTAAAAAAACGCTTTTCAATGATTTATAATGTGCTATTTTATAAAACTATTAATTATTTAAAATCAATATGTTAATTAAGAAGCTGGATAATAAAGAGGCGTATCTGGTAGTTTTAAAGCAATACGAAACCATTCCAAATCACTTTGATGAAATAAGTCTAATATTACCTAGGCTTTTTACTATGTAAGCTTAATTTTGATATTTGTTTATTTACTTCCCTTCTAATAGTCACTTTGAATAAGCAGTTTTGGTGGAGCACATTAGCCAAACTATATGACGAAAGACTTTGTAAAACCAATACATACAAATTATATAAAATTTATGCTTAAGAAATAACCAAAAAAAAAATATTCGTTTATTTAAATTCAAGTGTGGTTCTTTACCGTTTTAAAAAAAATATCCGTAAGTATTACAGTGCTCATCATTTTTTCTGATAAATAACATAAAAATCTATAAAAAAATCACTGTGGAGCTAAATACTTTTACAAATTTTCAACAAACTAGATCTCGAAATTGTGTTTACAAATATAATTTATTTTACAAATTGTGTGGCGAATAAGTACTCCTTTAAAACAGCCTTCAGCATTTTCTTTTAGTAAAGAAGGAGTTTTTTAGTATATTTTATTATAAAAATAATAATTTGCGGAAAATTGTGATTAAAATTTAAATGTTCAAAATGATCATTGTTTGTTTAATTAGAATTATCAAAATTATTTTTAATTTGTAAAATTATTTAATAATACCTCCCTGAGGTTAAAAATTTCGCATTGTCGCATGTCAATTTTGTTTGACTACCAAGTATTATGGACGCATTTTATCACGCTCAGCAAATTTTTATTTTTATTTTTTTTTTAATTTAATTTAGACAACAGTGGAATTTTAAATATATTTTTTAATTTAAAATTCTACTGTTGCCTTGCATCTGTCAAAACAGAATATTCCAATAAGATATTTAAAAGATAAAAACAGAGTTTTACTCCGCCCAAATCATTCTAATTGGTCAAAGATCAAAGAAGTTTATTTTTTCTTATTTCTCGGAACGTATAATAGCTATAGAAAAATAACTTTCACTCTCTAAGTATCACTTTAACTTCACAATTCCGATTTGAAATACCCCGAACTCCCATCCAGCGGAGCTTACGCTGAATCGACACAGTTGACATCTTCGAAGTTCAGAGAATAGCAGCCATTTCGATCGTCAGATCTGATCCAGCCAAGCAGATACCTTCAATCATTAAGGGTTAAACTCGATCTTCGAGAAAACTTAAAGATCTTACCAGGCAACGCCATGACAACGAACGACATATTTATATGTATCCTGATATCAGAAAAACAATATTTCTGCTATCTTTGTAATTCAAACCTAAAAATAAACTATGTGCTAAATAGTTCTCTAACCCTTACAGTTCATGATTTTATTAGACTTTCTATGCAAATACATGTTTTTAATGGAAATATATTAAAATATTTAAGCATCTTGATTAAGTATATATTTTTTTTATTTCTAAAAATCTATTAAATTGAGGAAAAAAGTATTTTGCAAAAAAATATTTTTTTTCTCATCGTCCTTGATGGATGGTGCGTGTTTTCCCCCATAAGACATAATAATACTATTTTTCATCCGAATAAAAAAATAGAAAAGATTTTTTTTGCCCTTATTATTGCTATTATTATCCGACGAACTAACGTCTCATTTATTTGACGATCTATCCAATTCCTTCGTTTCGAGGGAGAAAGAAAAACGACGAGCATCAGCAAACAAATACGTTTGCATTATGCGGAACGTGATTGATCCTGGAGAAAAATATTTAACGTTCCTGGGGACTTTGTCACGTTTTCGCGTTATTGAGCTTTTTACCGGCGGCTCTTTTAACATTTAATTATTTTCCATTCTGTTTATTATTTTACTTTAATTTCCAATAACATTTCGGTTTATTCTATACGCGCCAGCTAAGTAGGGGGTCGATTTAATCTTAATTTATATGGTTGTTCGTTTGAAGTGGAAAATAAATTAATATTCATTCCAGGGTGTTCCGGGTTTAAATGTTTCGATAATAAATTTGAAATATGGAATATTAAAATATTAAGCGATACATAAATTGCAATAAAACAAACGTACTGTTCCGTACAGCCGTTTCGATTATCCAATTCATGTTCAGCTTATTGTCAATAGTTTGAATATACACACAGTAGCATGTTTTGGATAATTTTAGATCATTTATTCCAATAAAAAAACGGCAGGTTGTAAATTTTATAGCGGCTCGCCACGTTACACTTGTTACCGTTTATAAACACGTTAATCTGTTCTTAAGGGCTTCACTGCGGTAAAAGACGTTTACCGCACTACGTTTATAGTGTTGGTTAAATTTATATATTTATTTAACCCAAAATCCTCGCTCTTGCACGTAGTCACGTTAATCCAACATTTAGCAAATGGCGCGAACCACGTGATGCTTTTCCATCCATTTTTCTCATTTTTTTACATTCGATATTAATGTCGTCTTACACAAAATATTATTTAATTAATTTCATTTAAAATATTGGGTGACAATATATATTGATTTTATGATTATTATTTATTGCGTCTAAACGAATATTTATATGAATATATATATATACCCTTTATACACAGTTCTATCTATTACAACATAAAACATTTTTCATAAATTGACATTATACGAAAGTTTCTTAAATTATATTATGATATAGTTATATATCTATTACTTTTAAATATTATAAATAAAACTAAATAAGAAATGCTATCTCTGTTTTTTCATTATGATAAAAGTATGGATATCGAAGTTATGTTGTTGTTTTTTGTAAGCTTCATTAAAGAAAGGTACGCGATTTCGTAGTTTGTGTCTTTTTTGACATTTTTATTTTCAACCGTTGTTTTATTTACAAAATTCAATATAAGTATCCACACATATAACTCTGAACAAAAAAATATATTTATAGTAGTATTGAAATGTACTTAACTTATAATATTTTATTTAAATATATATTTGTATTATTATAATTCGAGAAGGCATTAGCATTAGACTGAATATATTCTCAAAATAAATAAATATATCCACCTCCGCAGAAATATATTCGTCGATTTCCCTCAATTCCTATGTACATATAGTACATATATTTACAACCCAATTTTTCAACATACAAATACACTTTGTAAGCAGAGTAATGATATTCGATTGAATTAATCATATTTCAAAACATATACAAGCATCGTTTATTAAAAATATATGTACAATATATGTATATTTAAAAGCAGACTTTTATTTTACAACATTAGTGCTAAGTATTTATAATAAAAATCTATAATTTATTTTATTTATGTATAATGATTATTCCCAATGTGAACTTGTACAATTTTTTTGGCAAGCTTTAGTGATTCATCACCCCCAATAACACGGTAAATTGGGAACGTGCTATTTAGGTGCCCGTTATTTATGTGTGAGAGAGCCAAAGGGCGAATATCTCACCACACGTGCCTGATTCGTACGTACGTATTGCAAAAAATAGTATGAGTATTTTCTAGTCCCCCAACTACACGCACCCGAATAGCACGTTCATAGTTTACCGTGTTATTAGGGAGTCAACTATACATGCGACTAATTTAACATCACATCTACGAGATATGATAAAAAATTGACGACAATTTGTATTTATTTTAAATATTCATATAGTATCTAAGAGATCGGAACTAGCGATTATTATATGATTTTAATTCTTTGATTTTTTTTTAATGTTGCGTATTATAAAAAAAAAAAAAATCTAGCTACATAGGTAAGCTATAATATTAGTTTATTTTTTAAATATAAGTCACATAATTACAGATTTTGATTTCAGTCTGATATGTTTACAATTTTTGTAACGCTCGTTCTGATCCAACTGAATACTAACTATTAATAAATGTATAACGAAATCTTAATAATAATGAAAAAATATGGTTATTAAGGATTTTTAAAAAAATAAAAAAATATTTTATAACTATACGTTGACTGTATGTTAAACAAACACGAGGTCTATGAACCTATGATCAGAATAAAGTATTTTTGTTCCAATAAAAACACATGCAATCCGAGCTTAGTTGTAATGATGTACAGAGCTTCATCATTATGTTAAAAAATACTGAGCTTAATTTTTAGCGATTTTTTAAACTTCATAATTATAATTAAACTAAGTTTTAAATGAGTTAAAATTGTTATTCTTGTTCTAAGATATTATAATCTATTATAGAAATGTAAATAAAATATTAAAAAACATAAATTTGAAGAAAAGTGTTCTTAAAATACTAATGTAATTATTTTGTAGTTTTAATATAAACTTAAAAGAGTTATATTATTTGTGTGGTAACGTGCTTTATATATTATTACAAATAAATGCTAATCATCCATTTATCGCTGGTATTTACATTTTGTTTACAACCTAGACAGACCCAGAAACACACACACACAGTGGCGCAAAAGCGAACTCTGAGCGCCGAGTTTACATCGTAAAATGGAGGTTTTGACCCAAAAAACGTAGATCGGGGGCGTTGACTAGCGTAGCACAAGGGTACATAGTAGACCTCCACGTGGAAGGCTTTGGGGGTCGCTCACGTGAATGGGGTGCGCGCGCCTCGCCGTTACACAACCCGCCATTTTAACGAGCGCCAATGCATCGTCTCGCAGTCCACGTGAATTTTCACGTTTCTACGTGGCGACGACGGAGAAGAAGAACCGAGAGTCACGCGGACGGCGGACCCTCGGACCAAAAAATCGATCGAGCGGAAGTGACGGAAAACCGGCACGAGTTTTGCACATACGACGATGACGTCAATGCGGGGCTGCGTGTATTAATATGATTTTGTTTATGTCCCCCACTGATGTGAGCGATTCTCGTATATTGAAAAAATTACGTAGTAAGTCAAATAAGACATTCTGACAAACAACTCGTAACGTTAAAGGGTACATTTTCAGGGAAAAATATCATATTATAAAGAAACCTAAATATTATCGAATGATATATAAACCTACTGGAAGGACTAAGAATCGAAAATATTTTTATAAATTATTAAAAAATAGCTCATAACAGATTAGAAATACAAATTATCTTTTTTCTCATTTACTGAGGATGGCAACTTGAACAACCAGTTAATTTGGAAAATCTAATTTACGTATCAGAGCAGTTAGAGAGAGCTTCTTGTGTGTTCTATTATTATATTTACTGCTAACGTGAGTGAAGAGTATGTTATTAAAAAGAGAATATGTTTTTCTGTATCTATATTGATATAAAAAATAATTTATAACCTATAGATCTGTCACTCAAGAATATAAGAATATTCAGGTATCTTCTATGAGTCGAAAAATAGCGTAGTGAATAATTCGTCTACTTATTGTACAAAACTTCATTGGTTCTATTCTTGTCGTTAGCGAAGTGAAAACAAGTAAAAATTTTCGCTGTTCAACTATCAATGTGTGTAGAATGCAACGAGAAACTAATAGACTCGTCTGTTTCGCAATTAAGACATTGACATTGATTAGTGACAACTAAATTAAATTTGGTTTACTCACTATCTACATATGTATTTTCGCTTTGTATATGGAGCTTTTTTAGTTTTATGGTATCTTCTTAAGCTTTTGACTCTTTAATACCTGAGTCAATATATAAATGTCTAAATAAACCGTACAATTTGTGCAATAATAAAGATATATACATTTCTTTTTTCGCCGCAGTACAGCGTTACGTAATCACAAAGTCGTCTCGAAGATCGGTTTCAATTCTTGCGATTCCCAGTGCTTTCTCGGGCTTCTGAGGGTCATCTTGGATAATTTAGCTTGGCTCTGCTTTCTGTAAACTCTCATTTATTTTAAGTCGGTAGCAAAATTGTAGTTCTGGATAAGGTTCCTACCAGAATTTTTTAACCAAATTCCTCACTGTAATGTCTAAAATAAGTAATTCAGAACGGTTGTGTTCTGGCTACACTTTATTATCTGGGGAAATTCAACGTTCCTTCAATTTCTCGAACAGCTGGCCAATTTAGACGATTCGGGCTGAAACAGACTATTTGTTATTATGTAATTCGGAAATTTGTAAAATTTGGAAATGTTGTCATTCTATGGAACGTGAATCCGGTTATTAATACCTGTTTTAGTGCACCATTGGCTATGTTTATAATTTTTTGGCAACTATTTGTTAATGGATTTAAAATCGAAAATTGTAATTAATTTCCTGAAACTAAAATTATGAATGTTATTGGCGACGCAAATAGTCCATGCAAATAATTTCACCGCTACGATTTCGGTTAGTCCCGAAAGAAGATTATAAATATGCAGTTTTATAATCTTCTTTCGGGGCAAAAGATTAACTTACATATTCTAAATAAATTAATTATAATGCCTATCTGTACGTATTTTTACTTTTTATACAATTCAACACGCTTTGATTTGTCAAAGCGTGTTGAATTGTATCAATTATTGCATAATTACTCCCTAGGACCCTGCTCGAAATATATGTATCGTGAGCTACCCCACCCACGTGTTTTGAATATTATAAGTAGCAAAATTTCTCAGATACACTATTTCATGTATGAAATCATAACAAAAAAATATTTCTCGGCGTAATTACATGTTCATATGTGTTGAAAGTTTAAAATATAATACATAAAAGCCTAAGCAGTTACGGAGAATTTGTGTCGTAAATATGTTACGTCTAATTATTTGTTGTATGTAATATCTGATTTTAGTACCTATACCTTGATTAGTGTAGTTTTTTTATTATTGATTTGGCTAACTTTTAATTGCTCTATCAACGATTTATCAAGAATCGGAAGAATCATATTTTGTTTGAGTAGCTCTGACAAGACATATACTATTGTATATTAATAATTTTTAACAAAATTTACAGAAAGCATATAAACACTTGTAATACATTTTTTTAAATAATTAATGATGTGTATTATATTGACTTAAAAACACTATATATTGCCAAAATGGTATTAAAGAGTATTTTTCAGGGCTGTGGAGTCGGAGTCGGAGTCGGAGTTGGAGTCGTGGAGTCGTGGTGTTTTGGCCGGAGTTGGAGTCGGAGTCGGAGTCGTGAAAAATGAGCGACTCCGAGCATTTTTTTAAATTATTAAATTTATGAATTTTTAATTGAGTAATAATGAATGTGTATAGTGTATGAATAATAAACGTGTAGAAAAACATCAAAAATAAACTTTTTTAAGTCGGAGTCGAAGTCGGAGTCGGAGTCGGAGTGGAGTCGTGTTGTTGGTAAATATCGGAATCGGAGTCGGAGTCGTGTTTTTTTTTAACGACTCCACAGCCCTGTTATTTTTACCCAATTATTCAAATTAAATTATAAATGAGTAGTTTTTTTATATAAATAAATACTTCTAATTGTAATCGTTATTATTGAAGATACCATAAAAAATAATAAAATGTGGGGGTTCTTCTTTGTTAACTCATGCAGTAAATCACTATAACCAAGATAATTACTATTTAAGATTTGTAGTTATAAGGGGATGAAAACTGATGATAATTTATTGTATAATATAAGTGCTGGTAGAGAAGCTGGCGGAGAAATGATGTCCAGTGAATGGTCCTCTGCGGTCGTACTTAGCGGTTACGCAAGCAATACGCCATCAGGCGACAAAGCACAGTTAACATTTAACCCGTTGCATTATTTGACCTTCGAAAATGTCCATCAAGAAAACTTCAATATCCAGAGGCACAGAGGAACAAGCACAAAGGCAAAGAGACGGGCTCATTAGAGACACCTAGACGATCAATCACCTTTGACGATCGATCACGACCACGTTCTACTACCAGAGACCTCAGAGAACCATCATGAGGACATCATTTCTCTGCTAGCTTTTCCACCAGCGCTCAGAGAAAAGCAATACTTTTCAATAACAAAATAAATGTAACTCTGACGTATAAAACATTTGTACCGGAAAATTAAGTTTTCAGATTTTTTACGATAAACACAAATAGCGTTAATTAAAAAGTCTAAATATAAATAAATTGTTATCGATATTATGTTGACAAATCAAAATTCACAATGAATTCACGTGCGACGGAAAACCGCCTCGAGTTTTCGCCGAATGATGACGTCAATGCGATTTTTTTCTATTTGAATACAACTTTTATTTATTTTTTCCAACGATGACGATTTTTCGACATATCTAAGTCGCATGTGTTGGTATGTAATGTGTTTGGATGATAAAATCGTCGCTTTATCGCTTCTACGGATATAGAGCTGGCTTATAAGGGTCGAACGCATTATTCTTTATTATTTTTATTCCTTGTGCAAACATAACTACTATGTATATACATATATAGATATTTATCAAACTTAGTATGGCTATATTTAATTTAAAGTCATCTTTGCATTATTAAAATTCATATTAATAATTAAGCGTAACCTGACGCAAATAACGTTAATTCTACCCTGTCACTCAAGATTGAAATTTCAGGTGACAAAGGCGGTTCGAATGACAAGTCCAAGGTCAAATTTCCAGGATGATAAATAATAAATTATTTTATTTCAAGGTCCGGGACATGAAATGTAAAGTTAAAAATTTAACTTATCGAATTTCATTATCAAGATCCTTTCAACAAGAGTTTTGATACTTCAATATTTAATATTATTCAATATATTTATACTGGGTTGTCTCTTTTATGTTTTAAAAAGAACCGTCCTCTTAACGACAAGATGATAAATAGCATGCTTTTATAGCGCACTACTGATTAATCAGAAGCAGTGAAAGATTCTCGTATTACAGAACCCATAAATCTACTCATCGATGATGTATTGTTGTAACTGTTATAAATATTTCTGACGAGAATTGGAAAAAAAAAATTAAACCGTCTTGGTTTCAACAATATAGTGCAATTTACCATACCAAACAACCTCAGATTTCCCTGGTATCAAAAAATTAAAAGGCATGATGGTCAGATTAAAAAAAAACTCACGTAAAATATACAAGAAAAACTCTAAAATGAAAGCAGCGTGGCCTAGTTTATTGTGACAAACATTTAAATCTAGCTTATATGTTTTTATTAAAGTATGCCATTTTAAACACACTAAGAGCCTAACGCTATTTTAATTAAGACCTGATAAACTCCGTCACGTCACGCGAAACTTAACAGAAGCAGCAATGCAAGCAACTGAATAAAATATTTAAATTTTTAAACATATTTTATATTAACAAGCTTATGAACTCATCAGTTAACAGAATAGTTTTAATGAAAATTTATATTGAGATCTGTTTGGCTGTGTATCGAAGACTTTCGCATATTTTTAATTAAATCAAAATAAACTCGGCTTTGAAATTAGCTAAAAACCTTTGAAAAATATAAAAAAAACATCTATTTATTTTTGCGGCTCAATAATTAAAACCAAAAACAAATTAAGACCGCAAAGCTTAAAAGGTTATCAGAAGGGTTCCGAATGCCGCGGGAGGTTGAAGACTCTCTAAATAAGTAATGCAGAATACCCTAAATAAAGCTGAATTTTGTTAGCGTCCCCAGAGGTTCCATTTTAGTAAAATGAGGTTGTACTGGGGATATTCGTACAGTAGGTAGTCCAGAATATTTTTCTAAAGTATTTTATTTTAGGATGGACTTGATATTTTTTTTAAATAGTAATATAACCATAGATCTCAACCCAGTTGCTTTAGCGACCAAATTCATTGAATTTTATAATGATATTACTATATCACTATATCGATCGCTAAACATCTATTAAAACATTTTTTTGAATGAGTTCATCAACGAAAACTATTGCCTTCCGCTCATTTTTTAATCATGAACATCACTCCTTCTCACTTTAAATTCTCAAAACCCTTTTGTCATATTATGCATGTTCTTGTGATGAATATTAGTAACAGTTTTTCAACCTTTGATTGATACTTGCTGTAACAGAAGCCTGGTAAAGTCTGTCGTATTACGCAGAACCTTTGCAGAAAATTGTTATAAAAAACATTGTATTTTTTTATTAAATACTTATTTTTATTACTATTAAGTTGAATCTATATTTCACTCTAACTACCCATAATGTATCTTATATTCTAGAGCTATTATATTGAGCGAGTCCCCTATTGTCTACATGCAAAACCTATTTGCTAAGCTTTTTTAGTTAATGTAAATGTATTTTTTTCCACCCTCTAGATCACAAAGCTCTTGATAAACACAAACGGAGATAAATCTACAAATATCATCAGTTTCTAATAACTTTTCACTCTATACTAATTTTTATCAATCCATTCATCGGAATTAAAAGCAAATTATTTTAATTTAGCAGCGCGAGTTTCGAATTTTGTTCGCTTTGATTCGGAACACTTTAGTCAGCAATGCAGCATCCGAACGCCCCATAGCAGTACTAAAGCGGAGGCTTTGAGGGTGGCGTACCACCCTACCTAACCACCCTTAAACCCTACCCTGAACCACCTAACCCACACCACACCAGTCGGGCAAGTTTTGCTAAGTCGGACAACAAACTGCGGCACCGAGGGCGGCTGGCGGTGGATAGTTATGTCACCGGAGTTTCACCTCTTATATTAACACACACCTATGTATATATACAAATAAATATAACGCATACATAATGTATACAATAGAAAAAATATTAGTATCAATGCGTTTGTCGCAAATATGTATCAGATCACGAAATTTATTACACGTTCAAGTGTATTATTACTTACTACGAGCTCACTAATACAATCATTGAGACTCGATTGACTTTGAACTATGGAAGCGACAAGCACTTTGTTGATTGAAAACTTTATAATAAGCTGTGTATGTATACATGTATTAAGTGAAACTTAATTGTATCAGTATATAGCGTCATCGAAGGGTGTGGTTTGATGAGTTTAGGTAGAATATATATGTATTTATACATACATATGTTGTAATAAAATACACATAAATTTGCATACTTTCACTTTCAGTTTATGTTAAACAAATTATTTAAGAACATCCTATTCCATGTAAGAAAAAACTATTTTAACACCTGATCACCTTCAATGACGCCTCTTTCTGAATTACTTCCAATGAATATATTCGTTAAAATATGAAGAATAAAAAAATAGAGTTTAAATACTAAATACTGGTTCATACACATATAATTCTATGTAATAAAAAAAGCAATAAAAATAATCAAGACTATTCAAACCAATTAGTAGTTTTAATTATACCAGCTGCGGAAAATACTACAACTCGGTATTGACGAATAAATATTACCATAAAAATTATTTTAGACGGACTTAAACATTATTCGCATAAAATGATCCTGAAGATATTAAAAATGCAATACCAGCCATTGCTAAACTCCACAAGTACACGTTATTAACTTGGAAATATGAGTAATAAATGGAATTTCAGCGATTATAAAGTGATTTTTTTTTTATAATTTTGTTTTTCGGCTATTAGTGGTTATGGCCATGGCTGTTTTAAAAATCATAATGATAAGAAGATAAATTTCGGAAAACATAAAATGAGTAAAATTAGGGTGAAGATGATGCAGCGGTACATCAAAGAAAAAATGTCTATCTGCGTTATTGTAATACAGAAAGTATGAATAATTGGATAAATAATCGAATAACGAATTGTTAAAAAAAACGGGTAAATAGTCGAAATGAAGTTTATTCACATGCCTATCCCAAACTAGTATTTATATAATTTTGGAATTGAAATTCAATAACAAAATATTTTTCGAGACAAGATTTTATTATTTTGCGAAAAAATGACAAATGTTTTTTAACGTCATTATCTCACGAAAATATAGTTGCTGCAAAAAAAATTTAAGTTGCATATAAGGCAGCAAAGAAAAATTAATTATTCTTTAATTTTGAAACTGAAACTGAAATAAATAAGCAAGAACTGAATAGTTGAAATTTATCGTATTCTTTAAATTTTCCTTAAATTCAATCAATTAAATTAATATTAGTTAGTTCCGGCCCCTTTTTTCATACAAAAAAAGCACTCAGTAAAACTATTTTTATGATAAAATATTACAACATTATGGTCGTATGAAGCATAATACATTTTTAACTGATTTAGCAATATGTAAATATTAAATAATTAAATAAAAAATTCTTTAATTTGTAGAAAAAGTAAAATTTTACACTAGATTATAATTTATATTTATGTAGCAATAAATATATTTTATTGATGTGGTAACTTATAAGTCAGATAATGAAATTTTTGCAGCAAAAAATATATAATCCCAGCAATAATTTTTATACAATTTTTCTTTACTTGAAAATTTGTTATTTTGAGCCTTAAACTTACATATATTTAAATAAATGTAATCTGTATTTTATATCATAATTTTATAATTGAGAATATTTTCATTATTCGAGAAAATATTATTAAATATTTTTAATCGAATAATAATTTTTTATTATTCGAGTAAAAATAAAATCGACATTATTTTTAATACAATAACGTATAATAAAGAATCATTAAAAAAATATATTGCAATTTATCAAGAGATTTTAATAAAATATTAAAATAAAAAAAGACTAAGTGAAAACTTATTTTTTGCTGTTTATTTTGCTATAAAGTAATAACTATCTACCATTAAATTCAGATTTGCCAAAAAACTATATTACGCCATTCCCATTACTGTATAATATATTTATTGATTATACAGTATATAATAAATAATGGATAGTGAATCTTGGATAAATTCATTATTTATGATTTAAATATTACTGTAGAAATTTCACCTTTTTATATAGTTTGATAATAAACATGTAATTATATTCTGTAAGTAAACTGTTTTTTAATTAAAAGAATCGCCCTCTTAAAATTTGGAATAAAATATTTAAATTACAATATAATGCAACATTATAAATTGTAAAGAAAAATAGCAACGTCAAGAGAAACACTTTTGACAGTCAATTAGTAGCGCGTTGTTTAAAGACAACGATAATTTTCGCTTTTCCCCCGAGCTAAGCCCCGGGGCGGTCCTTATTATCCGAATTTAGGTAACAGAAGGGCCTGTAAGACAGAGGGAAAATAAAATTTGTATACCCATGTAAATAATAAATACTGCAATAAGGCTGCAATAAAAAGACGTCGGAAAAAATGTCACTTAACATGACGCACACGAATTACTTCATTTAAATATTTCATTTAATATACAATATATAGGGGTGAATATTTATTAGTATTGTAGTATTAAGTACAAAAACATCTCCAGATATTTATTGGTCGTAAATCGCGCAAAGTGGGAAAATCATTGGCAATCTGTTGATTTAAATATCGATGGGTTAGAAGTAGTTCAAGATTAATGACAGTGTCTAAAGAACCATTACGTTTTTGATTAATTCAAAGAGCTTTGCCCCTTAAGGGTTGTCTCTTTAAGAGACACAGTTGTTTGTAATGTCTCACAATGGGTTTTTAGATGTCGAGTGGGTCGCAAAATACATTTGGGATATCAAAAGTTAAATTATTTTTTGCTCTGGAATGGAAAACTTCTTGCTTCAGACCTTTTCCATTACGAGTGCTACTGATGAATGGCTTATCATATTTTTACGTTCAAAAAACATTTTTTTAGTTAAGAAAAACTAACTGAATTTTCATATATAATATATATAAAATATTATCACATTAAACGTGTGTGTGTGTACATATATTTATACATATGTATATATATATATAATTTATTATTCTATAGTATCCAATACTATTTTATTATTAAGCGACATAATAAGTCATATGTGTCTAATTTACCATATTATAATATGTTTCATATAAACTGTTAAATCTACATAAACATAAAAATTACTATTTGATACGTTTTGAACTGTAAAATTGACTGTTGTGATATAAAATATGACTTATTAGCATTTAATTAACCTTAAGCGTTATTTTGAGCAACGACCATCAAACAACTCTCATGAATTAGTGTGACCCTAAAACATAATTCATGAATGAATATTAGTCCCAGGGGTAAAGGCTTTATAGAGTTTTATATCAAATTGGGTTAGTGTGAAAGAATGGGGTAATTTAATTATTTTTTGCCACCATACATGAAGAAAAGACAAATTAATGTAATGCTTGTTTTTTCATAATTTTAGTTGTCTAATTAATTTTAGTTTAACCAATCTATATTTAATTTATTTATGGTTTAAACTTTTCTTGCTTCGTTATCATCACCGTGTCTTAAAATAAATAGTTCAGTTTAAATAAAAATCGTAAAATTTCTTGCTACTCAACTTAGTTTTATTAAAAAATTTTGGTTGTGTATTGTTGTGAATCTCCCAGGTGATGAAGTTATATATTGCACAATAAAATGTTCGTAATCGATAACATAAAAACATATGTACTTAAAATTAACGGTACAATAAGATACATGAGAAAAACCACAAATAACTATAAGAAAAGAAATATATTCTTAATTTAAAAAAAAAAATGCTTTTCTTTCTCTTAAACTTTAAAAATTGTAGATGGGTTGTTGTATTCTTAGCTAATCGAAATAAAAGTTGTAGCTAATGAATATCAATTTACTAATTTTCTGAGTCTAACGCATAAAAATAGAGCTCTAGCTATAAAATACAATTTAAATATGTTACATAATTCCTTTAATATTTTTTTTGTAAAACGATGCTAATTACAAAATCATTGTTATGAACATATTAAACAAATACTAATGCCAGCCCTTATTTATAATTATAAAGGTATGTTTAAAATTAAGTTATGTTTAGTTTATGTAAGTGCTTAAAAGGTTTTTCGATATTTTATGATCTGATTTATGATCTATTCTTCAAACTAGTTTGTTGGTTGGCGTTGACGGTTGCGTAAACTATCAAACTTTTTAATCACCAACGAAATGAGCACTTATTTTAATATCATTATTAAAGGCTTCGCGTAGGAAGTTAACTGAAAAGTTATTTCTTCTAATTAAATAATTAGAAAATATTTTTAAAAATATTAAAATATTTATGATGATTAACTTGAATGTTACTAAGATTGATTTCTCAAAATATGTTTATTTACATTTTAATTTAAAATAAATTAGTTAAAGTCATTATCTTTGTAATCTTTATTAAAAACAACACTATTCAAAATTATGTGTGAAGATATGAGTAGTCAACAAACATATTTGCTGTCAAACACTGAAATTAAATGGTTATCCCTGGGAAAAGTCCTTGGTAGATCAGTATGATTTAAAAAAGATAAAAATTTGATATTAACAGAAAGTAAAATGGTTTAGTCCAATTGCTTATTTATAAAATATATTTATAAAATTAAATAATGTTTTTCTTTCTTTTCAAGAAGTGAATATAATAATTTTGACCACAAAATATAAATATCAATCCATATTACAAAAATTAAATAATTGAACTTTGGTAGTTAAAAAAAGTTACGCATTTCCACTTATTTTTGAATAAAATATTTTATTGTCTAAAAATTGCAACAGTGTAATTAAAACAGTATTTAAGAGGCGAAAAAATAATATTTATCAGAATAATACATAGGAAACGTAGAAATGCTATAGGGTGAACAGGGCAGTAGTAGAGAATTTTAATCGAGCATTTAATACCTGGACTCCAATCTAATGTTTAATTAACTTTACTTTAAATGGCTTGCCACTATTACGACCTTAATACCGATATTTAATAGATTTTGTATATAGTATATAAACAATCAAAAATTTAACATATGCTTTTCCGGTGTGAAATAATACCAGTAAAACTATTTTTTCTAAACTGTCATGAAAAATAAAGTTTGGTGCTGAGAGTGTGATCTTTTCATATTTTTAAACGCCGGAAAAGTTTACAGAAAATGAGTTCAAAAAAATGTAAATGTCTTGAGAGTCTTCGTTGTGGTCGTCGATGATTCGATCGGTGAATTGTGATTGCTGTACATCTAGCGCTTGGCAAGTTCTTCGTCGTTGGCTGTCGTTAATTGTAAGTAGTCATATAAATTGTTTCTTGCCAGTGATTGGTGATGTAACCGAATGTCACATATTTTAAATTGATCCTACCAAGAACTTGGACGAATAGGAGACGAGGACATTTAAGAGCCAACATATTAGCGTCTAATCCCACATTTTGTAAAAACTAGTTATAAATGACTTATTGTTTAAGCGACCGTCCAATAATTACTAAGAATACATACAACAATGCTCGGTCAAGAGTATTTTTTTCTAGGGGTGTATCTTGAAACTTATAAAGGTTGGGTTTTTATGCTATGTTTTTAAGCATATCTTCGGATTATTTTATTAATCGAACATTTCATGAACATATTTCATTAGTTATGAAAAATAATATCAATTAAATGACCGCTTCTGGACCTTTTGTAGCAAGCAACCCTTTCGATGTAATTTCCGAAGACTTTTTTGAACATTTCGGGCGTTATCTCGGTTATAACTTTGCGGATGTTTGTCTTTAGGTGCTAGCGTAGACACGATTCTCACAAAAATCCATTGACTTTAAATCGCATGATCTTGGCGACCAGTTGACGTCACCAAAACGAGAAATAATGTGATCTGAGAACTTTTCTCGCAAAACATCCAACGTTACACCTGATGTATGGTAAGTTGTCTTGTTGGAACCACGTGTCTTCCACATCAATATATTCGATTTCGTGGCAAAAATAATCGGTTATCATGGCATATAACGCTCACTGTTGACTATTATAGTCCAACCTTCATCGTTTTCAAAAAAGTAAGGCTCATTGACGCCGCATGACCACAATTCGCACGAAATAGTCACTTTTTGTGCATGTAATGCTTTCTTGTGAATCACAAAGATTTTCCTCACCCCTATTCAGAAATTTTGCTTATTAACATACCCCAGAGAGGTAGAAATGTGCCTTATCAGGGAAGAAAATTTTCTTTGAAAATCAGCATCAATTTCTTGCTCCTCTAACACCCAAGCTGCGTAAACTCTTCGCTGCCCGTGGTCTCTGGGTTTTTTTACGAGTATAGGTGCAAGTCCAGATGCAAAATGCGGCAAAGGGAGCCATAAGAAAAACCCAAAAGCTGCGAACGCCGACGAATCGACAATTCTTCGGTCACACTTTCACTTACAGCGGCAATATTATTGATTGAACGGGCGCCCCAATGATGCACAGACCTTACCCTATCTCCAACGCTTTCATTCTCTTCATGTTTTAATACGTTGCGAATTGTTCGATAAAATAAAAAATATAGGACGATGAAATTAACCATAATATTCTCGTAAATTTCAATACACAGATTTGGATCACCATGTAGCAAGAAGGATAACTTTCGATGAGAAAATTTATTTTGTATAAGCTACATTTTTTTAAATGTGGTAAAAAAGTTGCTTATTCTAAAATAATTTTTGGAATAGTTTTTTTTTAAACCCAAAACCTTTTTTTTATCCTAAAAACATTCCAATCCCAAGAACGCAAAAATAAAAATTCAAATATGCGTATAAAAATGTTTTTTAACTTTAAACTTAAATTGTAAAATATATAGAATATGTTTCCTACGCAACTATTTCTTGTAGTTAAAAGTTGATATATTATTTTCTTATTTTAGCAAAGCATAAATGTGTTAGTGTATTGAAAAAATATATATAGTTTTGTTCTTGAGTGGATACTACTTGAATTTAAGTTAGTGTAATTTAAAAAGTAAATACATTGTCAACACTGAGACATTGAAGATAATTTGTGAGAAAAAAATATTTAGACTTAATCCGTCCTGAAATTATTTTACGTTGTGAACTCTTAATTATATTTTTTGCAAAGACTACCACCAGACTGGACATTTCTAGTTCGATCGATTGTAAAGCGCGGGAAGCTGCTTCCCGGGCCCGGGCTCGTCCCGCTTCCCGTCAATTGCGTAGTTGCACCGGTCCTGGAAGAGCGAGGGGCCCCGGGGGCGCAGGGCGAGGGCGGCGGCGGTCGTTGTCCGCGGCAGTGTGCCAGCAGCCGCCCATGACCGGCGCGCGCAAGCCGTTGCACCGCAGCCTCCGTCTGCACACCCACACCCTTCTCTTCCTCTCCCTCTACGACCTCAACCCCTAGCTCACTTTTGCCTCCCCAACGGAGCCCGTTCCCGGGATAAAGCCGCCCGGTGGCGCTGCACGCACCAAATTTTACTAGTGTGCAGATGAGACGCGTACGGTAATAAAGGCTCTACGCAGGAATCTGGGTCATGTGTCGATGCCCGCTGGTACCCCCGAAAATGGATGAAATTCGGATCCGAAGATTGTTTTGGTTAGGGAAAATCCGAGTTGCGCATTGTTGAAAATCTGTCTCTTGAGTATTAAATATTCGCTAAATTAACTATTCCAATAGCAAATATTATATTATAGTAAAATCATGATATATTATGCTATTTAAAAATAAAGCGAAAAAACGTTGCGTCTAGAATTATTATCAAACATATTTATTTTTATGGTGGACTGTACATTTATCGATTTTATTTTTCCAACATTTCAGTTCAATACATTGTTTTTCAACAATTTTGCTTTGACAATATATTCGAATACCATTTTTAGGGACGTTATAGTACTTCTACAATAAATACTATGCTTCTAAGAATTTACAAATAAATAAATTTATGATGAATATTTAAGAATAAATTCCTATAAATATTATAATTACAAATATATCTACTTAATTCGATATAATATGTATTAATAATTGAAATGCTTTAAGAGATTATAAAATGTCAATGCTATCCATTATCAGCTTTGTACAACACTTTGTATTGAAGAAAAAAACAGTAACTGTTAAAATTATTTCTAGATATTTCAATATATTCGGGTTGAATTATTGTATACATTGATTATAATTACTGGTACTTTCCTGTTATCGGGGACCAACGCTCACTCGCTGCCACTAGATCGTACCTAATTCTTCAGCAGTTTCAAGATTTTTATAAACTCGTCTTTGTCTTTAATAAATTATGTCAAATTCAAAACTGTTTTGAACATAACAAGTTTTACCTAAAAATAAGCTTAGCCGAATTTCTTACTTTAAAAAGCTCCAAAATTTTATTTAAAAAAAGAAGAAATGTATCAATATTTTTAAGAGTAAAATAAACACAACCATAACTCCCGATAATTTTCCAAATAAAAAGGCAACGTAAATTTTTACAAAACTAATAGTTCAGTTGCAGATTCTAGACATACCACAATTTTAATTCATATGGGTATCTGAATCTGAATTTTTATTTAGTTTTTTATATAAAATCTAAATCTCTATTTAGATTTGTATATCATTTTTAAGGAATGTGTAATAACGCTATATTAAAATCTTGTATGGATCAGGATGTAAAATTCCAGTCAAATGAAAATTGTTAAAAAGGGATTTAGATGGCATTCAGCTATATAATGAAATACTGTCGTACCGCAAATTTTTCCCTGACGCGTCGTTATCAAACAATTCTTCTTATATTTTACAAAAGATCGTAGATTTTGATTCAATATATTGTTCCCAAAATGTTACCATTGCCCTGAGAAATATTTTAATACGGTTAATTTAGCATACTTCTCGCGAGAGAAGTTTCTCATAACTTAAAATAATAATTCTATAGAACTTGAAATATCAATATGTATATTACAATTGTAAGACGAATTTACGATTTTATGTTTGTTTTTAAAATGTTCTAGTATATTTTTTTATAGTTTATATAAACTAAATAAGGAGGCGGCGTTATGTGGGTTTGCACATGGACATGTCCCCAGGATAAGCACTGACTTAATACACTGCTAAAAATATCTATTATACCTACTCCTGCATATTCTTATTGTACCTAAATTTTATAACATTTATATTGAAATAATGTTGTTTTTTAAAAGAAATATGATATTACATTTATCTGTATATAGTAAAAAATTCCTCTTGTAATGTCTCTTTGGCATATTCTAAGATGCTTTTTTTAACAACTATGTATCATATCATGGGTTGGTACTAAAATATACGTGTTGTATAATTTACACAAATGTTTTCAATTCCGTGCAGTATATATTTTAATATCTACTTTTAAAATAAGTGTTTCAATTGGTAATTTAACGAGCTTTTTAATGTATTTGAGTGTTCCTGCAAAGAATTCGTTTTGAATGGCTTTTCATACATACATAAGTGAATAATACCCAAATGTCTAAATACTATCTCTCACTTTGTATACACAAAAGTCTTTCATTTTGAAAGCTCTCCCCCATTTTTTATCGTCCATTCAGACGGGCAAAGGTCGATGCGCGAATTTCTTCGTACATGCGGTGGCCCTTCAGAAATGGAAATTTTATCGCCGTCTATGGCTATGACTCTGTGAAGGTGTGTGCTATGATGGTGGTTGCATACTGCAATGCGGCGCAATCAGTACTTGCACCAGACGAAGTCTGCGTGACTTGGATGCAACGCTTGTACAGGATGTACTTTCGAATTAAAAAATAAAATACCACCGAAAAAACGCTTCATTACATGCTATTTGAGAGGTTAAATTTGACACCGAATTGAGTTTAATGCCCGGGTAACTTTTGGAAGAGGATCGATGAAATTTCCTCCCAATTTAATTGAGTGGCGAACCTTCGCATTTAATAGGTACTATATCTCAAAAAGTTAAATAAATTGTCGCGAAAGCATTTTCAGAAAAACGCTTTAGAGCATCTTCATTATAATGCGGCAATGCGCAATTTGAATATGATATACCTAGGTACTCATTTTTTTATCTATTTTAAACGAACCTTTAGTATCGAAACTGGAATATAAATGAGAGCTGATGAATAAATAAATAGCAATAAGTTTATGTGGAAATGTTTCAGAAAAAATAAATTGTTACATTGGAATAATTTAATGGTTATTTAAAGTTACTAATAAATAATAATGATTAATTCATATTCTTATAACTATAAAATAAACTGAATCAATACAAATATATTTATATTTAAAGTAGGCTAAAGATGTGCAATATATAAAATTTGTTCCATGAACGGTAAGTTAGCAACGTATATTCAGTCTGCATGTAGTCGGGGCGGAGTGCAAATTGTATTTCCTAACTAAACAGCTCTAGACTAGAGAGCAAATAGTCCATAATCTAGACTATTTGGTAATATTTTATATCTAGTTAAATAATTTATATATTTTTTCAGTTTTACAATTTTTGTAGAAACTTTTATTTAAAATGAATATTCTAAGTATTTATAATCACAAATATTTTATAATTTATTATAAATATGTATAGATACTTGTATGTAATTTGTAGTTAAAATATATGTTTTTTGAAAGGCAAAAAAGGTGCCTCGCCTCCTGTTTGAGCATCACCTCCAGGACGATTTCAAGAAAAACAAACCATTTAATTTAAGTAAATTAAATAAATAGTAGCTTATTATTCGTCCATTATCTTATTAATTTAGTAGTAACGTGCTGCATCTGTCATGTTCTCTTGAATTCATAAACTATGAATATCATCGATTGCTCGGAACCGCCCATATTCTTTGCGTGGCAATTTATAAAAGGAACGAAGTTCAATAGAAAGTCAGCTATCAGCTTGTCGAAATAAATTAACTATCGAGGAAAGAATGTGCATTCTTAAAGATAATTGTACCCAAAAATGACCACCCAAATAGCGTTTCCAATTCCAAAAGGTACAAATTCCATTGTTGACAAACTTAGAAAATCCAAATCGAATGAACCGTTATATTAGAGCTGGGGCGTTGATCTCCTGTGTTTTCCCTGAATGTATATAAACCAGAACGATGCCATAGAGCAGGGTTTCCCAAACTTTTTCAGCGACGGAACACTTGGCAAATCCGAAAATTTTGGCGGAACACTTAACTTATTTTTTAGGCTGGGTAATTCATAATAAAATAAAACATGTTATTAAAGAAATGTTACTAAATTTATTTAATAAACATAAAAATACAAATAAATAAAACTCCTAATGACTGATGATTTTGGTTTCTTAAATAACATTTTTTTTATATCAGGTACAATTTTGGTTAGTTGTATTTTCATATCTGCCGTGGCGTGGAGTCTATTTCTGTATTTTGTTTTTGTTGCAATATACTTCCCAAAAATCCCACTTCGCATAAATACGTCGTGGAAAACGGAAGTAAACAAATCAGAGCTTGTTTTGACACCTTGGGGAACTCTTCAGTCAGACTAGCCCAGACATCATTTAATGGCTGATATTTTTGTTTCAAATCAGAGTCGTTAACTAAATTCTCATAATCCCTTAAGCCCACTGGTTTTACTGTCACGGAAAATGGATTCCGAACCCAGGAATCGTCCTTACTAGTTTTCGGAAAATATTCCGAAAGAGTTATTTTCAAGTAATATAGGTGTTCTAAAAATACTTGTGAAAATTCAATTAATTTAAACATTCATATCCAAGACAGGAAAACAATCAAAATTATTAGATTTAACCGATAAAATCTGAAATTGTAATTTTTTATCAAAAGATTCAATTTTATCTCTCATATTAAAAATTGTAATACTTTTTTCTTGTAATTATAAGTTAACATTATTTCACTTTGTAAAAATTTCCGCCAGATATGCAGATGTATCAACCAGGAAGGATTTGTTAAAAAAATTATAAAATGATGTTGCAAATTATTTTGTGCTTTCAAGAAGACTAATAATTCATTTCGAAGTTCATAAAGTTTTAATAGTACTTTTCCTCTGGATAGCCATCTCACTTCAGTATGTAATAAAAGTGCTTCATATTCACCAGCAATTTCATCGCACAAAATTTTAAATAATCTGTATTGAAGTGGTCTAGATTTTACATAGTTTATCCTTTACACGGCTACTTCATAACATTTTTTAAATTTGTGGAAATTTTTTTAGTCAACAGTGCATGTCTATGCAAAATACAGTGACTGCTAGTAGCATATTCAGTCACATTAATAAAATTCGTATAACAAGCACTAATATCGTGTGATTAATTATCAAAAAAAATATTGTTTAAATAGGATCAAATTTTAAAGTTAAAAAAAAAACAACACCGACTTATGAAACTTTTCCCTCCAGATTTTATACACATCAATGTTGAATATTTAACACATATTTTCAAGCTTTTTTATCAGATTTATGAACAATTTTTATGTATTAGCAAGACTAACAATCTTTTTAATCTACTTTAAATTTTTGTGAAATATCTATTTAGGCTCCGCGGAACACCTATTTTGGATCCGCGGAACACCAGTGTTCCGCGGAACATAGTTTGGGAAACCATGCCATAGAGAATCACTTCCGTTTGGCACTTTTATCAGGACCTGGAATACACGAAAGAAAATCTAGAATCTCAAGAATCTTGGAAAGCGGCTGCTTTTTTCGATATTCTAAAGATCGACTTGGTTGATTTGGCACTTTCACAGGACTTGGAATATACGAGTTTCCCGGAATCATGGAGCTTTCGCCGGCACGACGCAAACGACTTGAGTCCAGAGAAAACCACCCGCTTTCATTTTTACCGATTTAACTGGTCCAGTCAAAAAGTCACCTTAAACTTCCAAGACATATAAAATAATAAAATATACATAGTATCGGAAAACGTAACAAATCGTGAAAAATTAATATTCCCACTGAACCATTTTTTCACCATATCAAATTCCTACACGGCGCATGTTAAATTCCCCCGTGACATTTGAAACGCACACATAACCAACCCCTAAGCAATTTTATGTCATGTTTGAAACACAATATTTGGACGCAGGCAATTTTGCATCTCTAACGTGTCAGCGTGAATGATATTCTATTATATATTACAATATCATGACACCGTCGAGTTTGCTTTGCGCAACGCGCAAGATTCGCGCCCCTCGCAATCTTGATGAATGCTTCTCAAAATGTTCCATCTCCGGCGCCCACCTCTTCCGCCTCTTGTTCCCGCGACACTCGTACATTTTCCTCGCAGCATAAATCAATGTCTGTTTATGGAAAATAATTGGGTAAATTACGACGCCCGGGTGGGGAAATGCTCAATGTGTAATAAAAATATTTTTTGTACCATTCGTCAACTTCTATAAATACAATCGGAAATTTTGCGACTCGGATAATACGAGCGTGTTTGTCATGTGTGTTCCGCATGTTTCACTAACTCTACATACTCGAAAAAATGAGTCAATGTTTTACTTGAGTGACACAAAAGTTCCGTGTAAAACTAATTCTGAACATTTAAGTTATACGTGTATTAATAAACATTCGTAAGCGATGACCATAGCAGAAACACACCTTCATGCACACTTGTTCATCGTCCTTCCTCCATTAACGAAAATCGTGACTCAGTCTTGATTTTTTTACAATTCTTCTCTACTCTCACAACACTATTTTGTTAGTGTAAGCCTTTTACCTGAACCGTCTATCTTAGGAAAACTTCTTTCGATGATCCTAGTTTATATTTTATCAAATTATTTTCAATACACCATATTAGTGAAAAAAATATTACAATAATTGAAATGGCGTAATTCATAAAGTGAGGCTCGACTCGAATTGTTGAACATAAAAAATATGCTATTAACCTGACGGTGTACGCGTTTATTTTTATATTTACAAAGTTGAACTGTATATGTTCTCGTATTCTAGTATTGCGTCACGTGGTCTCCAAGTATTGAAGATCAAGAATCTTGCTAATCTTGGAAAGCGGCTGCTTTCCTCGATCTTCTAAAAGTCAACTCAGTCAATTTGGCATAGCTCCGCTCGGTAAGATTTCGGCTGAACTGTAGTTTATACCAAGTCAGAAGCAGTGGTAGTTCTAGATGAATTGGCGGAACAAAGTTCCTGACTGAAGTGTATGAAGGAGGTAATTCAGTACGGCAGTGTTTCGGCTCCAATGACTGTTTTAGTCAACATTATTCTGATCAACGTCGATGATTCGGGGCGTAACCAGACGATCCGCCCCGAATGAACGGTCTAGCTCGATTTTAATTAATCATCACTATATTTATCGGTGAGATTAGGAAAATCAAGGTAAACCTAATCTGTGATGATCTATCTGAATTATAATTATATAATAGTCATTAATTCTGATCTCCCAGACACGATAGAAATTACCTTGTGATCGACTAATTAGGATAACACTTTAAATCTAAAATCAATAATTTATTATTTTCCCAATAAAAACGCCCAGATCTTGGTGTAACGCGTGAAGCTAATCGCGAACGACTATGATTGTATTAATGGTTTTATACTTGGCTAAATTTATTTACCAATTATTTAAAAAAAATCTTCATAGATGTCTATATGAATATAAAAATAACAAAATATTATAATTTTATATTGATTTAAATTTAGTGTTTTTATAAAATAAAACAATATTAGATTAAAATATTATTTTTCTTTTAATTTGATTATATGTTATGCAAAAATAGGTGTAATGGATTTTTAAACTCAGTTAATTTATACAAATGTTATGTTGGTTTTTAACGGGTATAATCTGTATTGTAACAAAGCAGGTGCAACAGGTACACAGACACTGTACTCTGTACGGAAGGAGTCCTGAAATGGAACTGACAAAAAATATAAAATTTATATTTGATTTTATTTTTTCAAAAAATTACAGAATCAATTGATACAAAATTTAATTTATTGATAAATGAAAGAGAAGAGAAAAACATGCACATAATAGAAACAACTGAGAATTTTTAATGTCCATTTTTGCTTCCTCATATTTAGAAGCAATGGGTGATGCTGATTTACATATATATGTATATCTGCTTCATATCTCAATAGAAAATATTAAAAAGACCTAATTATTTATGAGATCGAATATTAAATTCAAAGCTTTTAGTTTAATGCCGCGAAACTGCAATTTCGCATATTCTACAAGACAACAACTTAACTGACAAATTTTTCGTTTCTACTGCGTCTGGTTAGAGCAGTATTTGTTCAAATTAATTAAGAATTATTTAAGACAAGAAGTTTTGTTTGAATAAATTATTATTGAAGTTATTAATTATTATGTAATCATAAATTTGATATAATAAAAGCTCATTATTATTTATGAATGTCATTTGTACAAGAAAAACATGTATAAACAATTGTTATGTCGAATTTGATTTATCCTTTGTCCCCAAAATAAATACGATGTGCCTAAAAATAAAGTCAGATACTAATTATTTATAGCGTAATGATAGGTACATGAAAATTCATATAATATATATGTATGTACGGTTGGAAAATTGAACGCCGTAAATATGGCGTAAAGAGATTTACCATTAATCTACTTACGCCGACTTGAGCCGCTTTTGGCGCAATACGGCAGCGAAGGGGTTGAAATGAAACACCCGGCCGGAACTCGCCGGGTCAAAACGTATCGATCAGTTCACACGAAAAAAAAACAGTTTCCACACACAAATTTGGTTCATTTCTACTACAAAAAATACACATACAAAACATATAGTTTCGCTAAGTTTTGGAAAATAATCGATTTCGTTATAGTCATTTTAAAGGGGCGGGGGTGATTTTGTTTCTCGTGCCATTCACGCGGTGACACACAAAAATAGCGAAAGATCCGCGGGCCGCGTCGAGAAGGCATTATCCTGGAGTAGGTGAACTTTGGCAATGACCGGGTCGGTGCCACGTGTGCGCCACCCCAAAGGGCCGCCCGGAACCACCCGGTTACCACCCCCACGGGTACGGGAGCTGGGCTACGATCTCCGCCGCACGTACCACGTTGACATCGCAACCTCGTTTCGGATAGATTCAGATACGTGCCATCAGCACTTTGTTTAATTATATGTGTGTGTGTAGGTGGGGTTGTTTTATGTGTTTATTTTATTAGCATGATTTTATGATGAGCTGTATTAAACAAAAATTACAGGATGGTCCATAGCTCGCTTATCGTTTTAAAAATATTACATTCATATCAAGAAAACGCTCACAAAACTTTAAGAAACTAAGATGTGACATTTTGAATCAACATCAGACAATTTATTTTAAGGATGTTGCAAAATTTATTTATATTATAATTTTCGTATTTTTATTATTTCCATAAAAATTTTAAATGAGCAACAAATTAATCGTTACACTTCTATTCAGTGCGTCGTAATATTAAGATGCTGTTTTATCGATTTTTCTAAAAAAAGATTGCTTTAAGACGTAGCTCACTTTCAGGTGAATAGTTCGGTCAACACACCACCGAATTTGACTACACTAGATTTTTTCTTTGTGATGATCTAAAAACAAAAGTATACATCAACAAGTCAACTACTCTACAAGAACTGGTTAAAATCATATCCTAATATAGGGTAAAATTTATCAGTACATACTTTAATGGCTGCCAATAACAACTTATTCAATAAAACTTATTTATATTTTCTCTAAAGTTTTATAAAAAATGCGGTAATAAATTTTGGGACACATTATATAAATATTATTCATTAAAATTTAACCAAGATACGATGTTAAAATAAATTATTTCATCAAAAACTACATTTTTAATCACCTCTTCAATCTTCCTTATTATAATTTTTATCACATGCTAAATAATTTTCTTAAATTTATGAAAAAAGTCGTTACACCAGTTCTTTCTCCAATGAAATTATTTTTAGCGCATCTAGGAGAAAAGTCTAGATTCTAGAATAATCAGTGTTAAATTCTGATTTTTAAAAGTTGTTATCAAAATTATAAAACTTTTATAATACATTACACCATTTTATTTGAGCCTCATATGTACTTATCGCCACAATGCCTGTTTTAAAAATTACTACGAATTCATTAAAACGTTTTTTTAATTTTTAAAGTAACAGATTTTCCCGTAGTAAAAGCACTCAGTTAGTAGGATACGCATAACTAAATTTAACTCTTAATTGTATACTATATAGGGATTCTGAAGTCTCGGGTTTTTTCGATTCCCGGGACTCGAGACCCAAATTTTTAAAGTCCCGGGAATTCCCGGGACTCGAGACTTATTTTTCGTATAATCATGAAAAAAAATTATGTTAAAAAATTAACTTATTATTATTAACTTTAATTAACTTATTAATATTAACTTTAATTAATTTAATATTATTAACTTATATTATTAGTGTTATAGGTACGATAGGTGAAAATTTATTGAAACAATTTAAAAACACTATTCGATATTTATTTAAATTTAATTTATTACAATTTTTTTAATCGAAATATTTATATCAATATTAAGTTAAAACCTTTACTTTTGTAAGGAAAAATATGTTTTTAAAAATACCAAGGCGTTTAATGATGAATCACATAGCCTGTTCCTGGTTTTTGTGGCAAATATTCCAGATGTAGAAAAAACTCTCTCGCTTTCTGTAGATGTTGGCTTAATTGTAAGCAATGATTTGAATAAAAGCTCTAGATTAGGAGTTCGCTTCATAGTTGAATCTAATATCTGAAACTCTTTTTTAAAGTTGATTTTTTTATTTCTAGTCGTTGAAATATTTTGGTGGTTCGTGCGACAGAGTTGTGTTGATTTCAAATATCTTTTTTAAAAGGAAATTAACAATAATTTCGGAAGTTAATAAAGTGGCATCTCGACGACTTAGAGCTTCAACTGCCAGTTTTATAGGAGTGAGTACTTCACAAATATTTTCCAATACGTGAATGTTCGATTCATTCCAAATTTGGCCAGTGCCAAGATCAATTAATGATTTTCTAATGCAATTTCGTAACTTTCAAAATCTCGAGATTATGGGTAATAAGGAATTCCACCTTGTCTTCATATCGAGACATAAATTAAGCTCGACATCAAATTCGCTCTTTACATATTTTTGTAAAATTGCACTTCGGAAAGTCTCGAGTCCCGGGTTATTAATTTTTAAATTCCCGGGACTCGCGACAGCAAAAAATCTTTGAATTCTCTGGAATAAATTCCCGGGTTGTCTCGACACAGAATCCCTAATACTATATCTAATTTGTTGCACACCAAAAATTATCTTTTACATAGCTGTTTTTCCTAATATTTCCTATAAATCTTCACTTAGAATTTTTTTAAATATTTTTTAACCCATATTTAGTGTATTAATGTCTTAAACATTATTTTGAGTTTTATTAAGAACATCATACAATTAAAGGTTACATTTGGACTTTAAATCTCGACTGTTTCGAGATCATGGAACAGATTAGAAGTTGATTTATTTATAAAAATATATCAACGACGTTCAAGTGTAATTCCAAATTTGGGAAAATTACATAATTTTCGTTGACATTTGTTCCTATAATCTTGATATAAATATACTTTGAAGATTTCACATTTCCATAAAAGTAGCTAATAATATAAAATGATCTTAAAAATTACAATTATACTCTATTTGCGTTAACACAGTCAGTTTTATAAAACTTTTTTCTATAAATGTGTTCAAAAATAAACGGGAATAATGATAAGTATATCAAACGTATATCCGTATCGTGTGCTTTAGAGCTAATAATAAGGACATAAACCCTTACTTGCTATCTCTTTCTTAATTATGAATAATGATGAAATGGATAGCTTCCGAAGCTGTATTAACGCAAATATGGAAGAAAAAATGAAGAAGATTAGGTGCATCAGTTTATTTATATGTACATATATATATATATATATATATATATAATTGGTATATCTATCAAATTTTGCAATCGCAAAAATCGCACAATCTTAATAAACACAAACAGAATAAGGCACATTCCAGACATTTGATTTTCATCTTCCGTTCCGGCCAATTAGTTATTGAATTTTGCTCAGTCTCGTACTTGTATACTAATTACATTTAACTCTATATTTTCACGATTTCACAAACAGGTCTGTTTGAAAGGATTACAGTATTAAACATTTTTTAAGTATTTTTATAACTGATATATTTTTATTTCGATTTTAGGAACCAATATAAAATACAGACACAATTTTGAAATGAAAACAAATACAAATTCCAGACACTTGATTTATAACTTCCGATTCTGAAAATTGGTTTCTGAAATTCGCTTAAAGTCACGTACATACTTGCATAATAACTCCATTTAACTAGTATACATACTGTTCTAAAATGCTGAAGCAGATTCTACGAAATTGTATTATTTTTAAATCATAACGATTATTCCCACTTCATAAAAAATCATTCAGTTTTATTCGATTTTGACGGATTTAAAATATTAGATAAATACAAACATTTATTCTTTATCAGCAGATATATTTAGCATTGACTCTCAAAAACTATGTTTTTTTATAAGATTTTTTAACGGTTCTATCCCAACTCTGTCGACACTATCGTTATTTTATTCTGACAAACAATATGTCACTAAGTATTATTCCATGGTATTTCTTTTATATTATACATCGTGCAATAAAGAAAGATATTGGCACTTGGCACATTTTCTTTGTTTATTCACTGCGTTTGAATTGGCCTAATTTTCTGCACTTTTTATTATTTTCCTGAATAAAAATAGCATCACGTGTCGCCAGCAAAAAGGTGTGTACCACACAACCCATAAATGTTAAATAGCAATGCATGAAACCTATATTAGCAGCAATGGTCAATATAGCAATGCTTTTTTTGAAATATCTCAATACAGTTTAAAATATATATTTAAGAAAAGTGTAATTCATAAAGACTTTGAAAATAACTCTCTTATCTAACGTTTTGACTTACAAATAAAACGATATTGCCCTAATAATATGTTGTATAAAAATATGATTATGTAATACATAAATATGTAATTTATTACATCGCTCAATTAATTTAACATTCTAACATATCCATTGAGAGGTTTACTATCAGATTATTAAACAATAATAAATACCCCCCATTCTTATATACAATTATTGTACGCACAATTAATACATTGTTAATATAATATGAATCACGGTTGCATTATTTAGTATTATATTCAAAGATTCAGATAATCCCCAGCAAGTATTCATTATTACTAACACAATATTATTAATAATTAATTAAAATAGTGCTATATGATATTAAATGGGTTTATTATATTGTGTCACGTCCTTTTTAATTCGTTGTTTGGTCGACCGATACCGTGAGATACCGGTGTTTGTCCAGGTTGTTTTCAGGTGAGAGAGACCAGGTAGGTAGAGATAGGCCTGCGAGATCACGTAAACACGCCTTACAATGGCGGTTTGAACAGCTGCTGGTTATATTTAAGGACTCTTTGTTTACCTGGCCGAGGCACACAATAAATCCCGGCCTGATTCGAGACGAGAGCTGGAGATGAACCCATGAGAAAGGATATCCGCTCCGTATTGAGAACACAATTCCTTGATGACAGTGACACGCAACAATCGAGGCATGCTACGAATTACCGACAAGTCTGGAAAAAAATATGATGTGGGATATTCTAAGAAACGTCTATTTACAATATAAATAAAATAATTAGTGATATCAAATATATCCGACTATTTTAATTTTAATGTCTTTTTGTCCCTGTCAATTTGGAATAAATCTGAAAATCAAAAGCTCCAATTTGAGTTATATTTTAATGCGCATGTTTAAATTAAATGGATGTACAACATTAATTGGAAAATTTATGTAAATACATTAAAGAATAACATAATGCATTCGAAAATGTCAGAAATATATAATCATCTACAATAAGTTAACATAATTGACTATAAATAATGTAGAATAAAACTTAAAAATATAGTCATTAAATTTATGCAATCTGATTTTACATAGGTTATTCAAAAAGTGTTGATTCGTTAGATTATTTAACAGACAATGAATCGTCAATGATTTTATATTCTAGAATATCTAATGATATTAAACTTTAAATGTAACATGTAGTCAAGTGTATTTTTTATTATTTTACGTTATGTAATGTTACAATTTCACATATCTTAAGGCTTTATTATCTCTCATATAATTACTAAGCCTGCTTAAATTAGTCGATAAATTTGTATGTAGTTGTTGAAAAAGCATCTAAATTATATTAATAATTTACAGATATTGGTTTATAATTATTTTTTATATGGCTTGAGATGTGACATATATGTTTCCCAATTAAATTTTAAATCATTTTTATTTGAAACATATAAAAAGGCTCTTATATTAAGCTAACTTTAGCTCATGTAATCTCTATATTAAATAAAAATATATTATATTCATGAGACAAATGACATACCCTTATCATAACATAAATACGAGAAAAATATCGATACGAAAGTTCACTATTGTAATTATATAATTTATCCATCCAATTATTAGACTTCATAATAGAAACCTATTTTTCTCTTAGAACAACCCAATAATTTAATATTAGTATAATACTAAGTGTCTATATTTTGGATTATCGATAAACTGTTGTCGACTCCTGTCACTTCCCTGCGTAATGTTACGTACATGGCAGATGGCATCACGCATTGTCCTATTGTAAATAGCTATTTACTTCTTAGGAACTCACCTGGTGGGTCTTCCTAAAAAAATCGATTTTCTACTTGGAAGATCGATGGGAACAACTACAATTGCTTCAATGGAGCGTTTAATTGCCAATTTATACATGAAAAGCTTTTTATTTGCAAGAAAAGATATTCTTTTAATAGCTCGCAGTATGAAGAATAAAATTATAATAATTCAGGACTAAATATTAACAGCATAGTAAACCATTTCACTTATAATTTTTGGCACAAAAATAGATATATATCGCGTGAATATGTATTATTAGTTTTTTACTAAAAGCTTTAATTTTTCAGATATCGTGAAAAAAATACACAATTCATTGATTTAACAAAATATTTTAAAATACGTTGAAGACAAGGGCGTTCTTCTGGGCTTGATTTGATTTCTGATTTAATTTTGAAGAGTTGCAAAGTCAGCCTCGCTGCGCATCTAAAACGTATTTTTTATCTAATTCTCAAGACATCATTTCCTGATCTATAGAAATACACAAAAGTTACCCTTACTCATAAAAAAGGTGACAAATTGTGTATAAAGAACTATAGAACAGTCGCAGTTTTGTTTTTTCTCCTGCTACATTGTTTGAAACAATAATCCATAGATATGTCTTTAATCACTTTTGGCAAATTTTGTTGGACCAACAGCATAGGTTTCGTCCCGCCCGTTCCACTGTTAATAAAACGGTGACAAAATCTCTCGATGCAGGAATTCAAGTAGTATCTACAATCGTATAAACAGATATTGAGAAGGCCTTCGACAAGGTTTGCCGTGGGTTATTATTAAAAAAATTGTTGAATTTCAGTTGCTCGGATGATTTAACTCGGTTATTCGTGAATTATTTGAGCGATCATAGACAGTTTGAAACCAAAGGCGGCTGATTGTCGAAAGAATATTTCATAAGTATCAGACGCAATTCAAGTCTTTTTGAAAAGCATAACTCAACAAAATTTCAATCTGCAAATCATACTTTCT
This sequence comes from Plectrocnemia conspersa, assembly GCF_051122295.1. Taxonomy (NCBI): domain Eukaryota; kingdom Metazoa; phylum Arthropoda; class Insecta; order Trichoptera; family Polycentropodidae; genus Plectrocnemia; species Plectrocnemia conspersa. Next base: position 19,436,810 of record NW_028277167.1, read on the forward strand.
GTCCTTTTTAAAAAGTGGTTTTAATATGGTTCTAATAATAGGGGTTATCTTATTAGGCGTTGTAAATGGTCGCCACATTAAAAATATTATTTCCAGAAATTAAATATATGTTATTATATAAATAAATTATATAGGGCAATTATTTTGTAACCATTTTACACCGAAAAAAAATATCTTAAAAAATATTTATAATAATCACCAGCTAATTATATTTTTAAGCATTTTGTCAAAGCAAAACTGTTTTTACTGAAATAAATTTTAAATCAAATTAAATATAGTTTTATCGAAATTTTTCAGCTTGTAATTTTACATATAAATCTTGTGGCAAAAAATCAAAATTGTTGTACAGAGAGTAATCTGTAGAAATAGCAAATATATCTGGCAAAAACTCATTCATAAGAAACTAAGGATAAAATATAATATTTAAAATTTATATTCTGATCGGTTCTCTCACATATCAAGAAGATTTGTCTTGTGGTTAAAAACGGTGAATCAGATAGTAAAATAAAAAATAAAGAATTTTATTTCGTCACCTCAAGGAAATAGAAAAGTTAATGAGCTATTGCCAATGCCGAGCAAACATCTGCACTTATTTTTAACCTGTTATAAACAGGTGATATATTTTTAACGCATTGTGATAGGTAATGAAAATTGAATAATATATTATAATATCACAAGAAAAAGATATGAATAAATAATAAGCTTTTAACAATATCATAAGGAGATCCTATAATGATACTCTTATCTGTTTGATACGTAATATTTTATTAATGTTTAATGCTTAGGAATAAACATTTATTGTTAATATCAAAAATATACAAATCTAATATGATTGAGAGCCCATCTTTAAATACTTAAGTATTTTCCCAAGCTAGATCTGTTTACACCTCCAGTGAAAATAAACAATAGCAATTGCTTCTTGGAAGAGTTTAATTGGCAATTTTAGATCGTTTCTATAGCACTGCCTCGCTGGAAGGTGAATTGAGGGGGAGGAATTTGCTGGAAACTAGGGGGGCGCTGCCATAGCGACCGCCAGGGATGCAGCACGACCACCCTGACTACCAACCACCACCATCAGCTACACAGCAAAACTACGTAACAATGCCAAAGGTGAATTATATACGTCTGTACCAATTCAACGCACACCATCATAACACCATCCCGGGTTTGATGCACCCGGAAATATCCAGACTGAGCTACGAGAAAGTCTGGGAAGTTTTTTTTTTAATTTTCCATCTGGTACTAGGGTAGGTATATACATAGTCTTATATATATACATAGTCTTGTAATTATGCAATTAAAACGACAGCTCAGGTGTGGTATATGTGAACCCTCCGTATGTTCATTTTATTTAAACCCTCGGGACTCGTAACAGTTGTCTCCAACTGACGACTGTTAATTATCGCTGTTGACGTGTAACGAGTCTCGGACAATTGTTATAATGTGCGTTTACTGTGTATTTAATGTCAATTTTGTTATAAACCCGAAATTAATTTAAACGATGGCATTATGTGGCATTAAGTGTTGTCATTATGAATTGAAATCAATGATAAATAAAAAAATACAGTACCAATGATCACATATTGAAAAATTAGGTACCTTTATGCTTAATTTATATATGTTTATAATTATTATTTATAATTATGCTTAATTTATATATGTATTTTATTGTATATATATGTTAATAAAATAAATGTAACGGGAAAAACAGTTTATTTTTATAATGGAGGAGAAAAATTTGAAATATAATTATGAACATATGTAGGCACATACTTATGAACATATCCATAAAGTATATAATGTGTGTATCAATCATCCACAAAGCATTATATAACAGGCATAATAGAAGTTAGTCTAGACGCCCCACGACGTGGCATAAGTTAAACCAAATTATAATTATTATGATCCCCTCGATATGTCACATTGACGAGGTCAAATGTTAGGAAATTCAATGACAAATTCCCTACTTTATATAGGCATAATTTATGTGAAGAAGCAATGTTGAAATTGGGTAAAAATATATGCAAGAGATATAGTCTGAATAACCTAGCTCAAGATTTTTTTATTTGAAAATGAATAAAAGGCATAACTTATAAAATAGCCAAAATTTTAGATTAACAATAGTCATTTCTTTATCATATATGGCTTTTGTAGTATGGTATAGTGTTTCTCTAACTAGAACTTCTGATCTTAAAAATAGATGAATTTGGTGCATGACGTTCTACAGCACATGTGGGTAGCCTCCGGCCTGCGGGCCAGATCCGGCCCACGGCACGTTTTGATCATTCCCATGGACGCATAGAGTTTCGATCATCTAAAAGTTGTTCAGTTATTTTAAGTCTGTGTTTTATCGAGGTATTTTTTTCGTAATACATAGATAAATAATATCATAAATAGATAGTAAATTTATCAGTTCGTTGCTTGTGTTGGCGTTGTAAAGAAGTTTATTAAAGTTGTTCTATTATCGTGATTTGTTCAATGCACATAAATACGAAATATCCCTTATAAAAAAAATATCGGGGGCTATGTCAATAAAAGTAGATGCAGAATGTGAGATGAACTGAAGGCACCAAAAGAGCAATTTAAAATAAGGTTCGCCGGTTTTTAGAGTACAACATGATCTGCTACGTTCTTAAAATATGCTCACATTACATGTGTGGCGTAATATTGATTAACGAATTTAATTTGAAACAGATAATTCCATTGAAGTGTTAAGAGCGTTCTGGCAGATTTTTGAATAAGAAAGTAAGAAGATGCTCCATATATGATGCAATCGCAATAGCAGTAATAATCAACATAACTTATTTCGTTACACACTTCGTGCCTTTTAAATGAACACAGACATAGCAAATAAGCATTTCAACCATTATACCGGATATTTATTCGTTAGACCATTTCTCTCCTTAAATTGATTTTGTAAGCTGCAGCAGTAATAAATATACATATATAAAATAGTTTAGTTATGCTTTAAAATCAAGATAATGAACAGTTATATTATTTTAAATTATAATAGGAGTTCTTATGCCAGACAAACAGACACGCGTATTTTCTGTTTTATTGTTTAGAAATACAGTATGTGTATTTTTATATGAAAAATCATTTTACTGATTTAATTTACAATAATTTGGATCAATATTTATGCATGTAAATTATATTATATTATAGTTGAAAATAAAAATATACACGAACGCAAAAAATGGTGAAATGTTTATTAAAACATTATTAATTTATTTAAAAATTTTATATGAAGTATTATTATAATTTATTATCATTTTCTATTTTCCCACATATTTTGAATAAAAATTACAACTTATCATATGACGTATATATGTATAATTTACATTAAATAATATATAATAATAGATCATTCTTAAGTCAGTGTTTTGTTGACCGGTAATTATTCAAAGAAGTCGGAACGAAATTTTTGCATATCGTGCTTCTTATAGTCGGTCATAAAACTTATATCGTTACTTTTAAATATCAAGGTTTCCGGAGTATTAATCAGAAATCCCTGTCTCTTTTTTCACTACCTTCTTTGAATGAAAATGAATTTAGTATATTTTAACCACTACGGTTATCAACGACTAAAAAACATTGTATTAATTTAATTCTTAACAAAAAAGCATTTAATGAGATTCTTTAATTTATCGAGAAATAATAAATCAGTATTTCACATTTTTCTCGAGAAGTTACAATGCCTAATATGTATTAAATTTCACCCATATGTAACATGATATTCTGGCAATTGTAATGTCACAAAATTTATAATAAAATAATAATAATAATATAGCAATAGGGTATCAAATTGTAGCGATAACAAAGATTAAATATAATCATCGGACGATAGTAAACCAATTGATATGTTAAGACTGTTATGAGTGTGAAATACTATAATGTGTGGAACAAATATTTTTTTTGTCTCTATAACATACTATTGTTGTTGTATTTATGTATATTACTGTAATTATTTTTTATAGCTTAAATACTTTTTTATAATAATTGATTTTATATTTCATTATGGCGCGCGTAGTTCATTGTAACGTGTAATTTTAAATATCAATCGAGTATGTGCTTATATTTATTAGGAAAAAAACAAGTTTAATATAATGATACATAATAAAAGCACTCAAAGAAACATATTGATCTATCTAATTTAAAAAAAAATTAAAAAATTCTATTTAATTTGAAAAAATATATTAAATTAAAAACTAGTTCCGCCTCCATTAATTTTGCGGATGCAACGCAAAATTTTATAAGAGATAGAGATAACAGGCCTTGTATGTGAGTGAAAATGTAATTTTTGATGAATTTAAATGAGCTTTCCTTTTTGTAGCATTATTATTTCACGTTTTTAATTTTCTTGTGATATAATTCATAACAAGTTTTCAGTTATATTCAAAAGTATTCAAAATTATATTGAAAAGTATGAGGTTTTTTATTTATTACGTTGCAGAATTTATTGATAGTAAAACCGTATCTCTTTTGGATATAAACTACGTCGAGATTTAACCTAAAACGGACTGAGGTTGATGGAAAAATCGTTGTCGAAGCGAAAGTGTGACGGCCACAAGACAGCTCCCCAAACTCTGCAAAAGAAACATTTTCAACAACATTGACGGAAAATGTGTAAAATGTGGAACTCTAAAGACAGCGCCCAATAATTTAAATACCAAATTCGTGGCGAGCTTTTACCACAAAGCGTATAATTAAACTTACCGAGATGACAACTAGACTTGATTGCGGATGATCAGGGAAGACATTTATTCAAATGGGTTGAATATATTATATTATATGGAAAACGTTTCACCTGTCTGCGGTTGAAATAGATAAGATCGCACAGAAGTCTTAGATGTACTATATAAATTGTTTAAATTAATATTTTTTTCAAGAGAAGATCTTCCCAAGACGATAGCATCCCTCTTGAGATTACCCTTTGATGTTGTTTTGCATTATTATATAATGTAATATAATATAACAATAAAATAGACAGATGTAATGTGAATTATTATAATGCGAGAAATAATTTATTTCTACGTCCTTGGCCTTGTTAAAGCCTTGGATATGTACGCATTTATATTAAAACCACCCTTTTATACGCCCGCGCAACTTTACTTGTAGCCTCGCTACTGTAATGTGCGTAGTACCAATTAACCGTAATGTTTGTTAAAATCAAATTGTTGAACTTGTTTTTTTTTTGTATAAATTTAATTTACATATTCTTTATATAATGTTTGAATTTAATTTCTGTTCATTAAAAAATAAAAAATAAATATTTCCAAAGTAATATTTATTTTATTGCTAATTATAAAATAAAGTTCTTTCCAATAATTAATATTGGAGGTTGATGCTTTTATTTCATTATGAAGTTTTCTTTATAGAATAAAGAAAAATAATCTTTAATGTGGGATTATTTTTAAAGAAATGCATTTTTTTAAATTCACTCATTCTAGTCTTAAAATTGGATAAACATATAATAATTTTTATTTTTAATAATTATAATAATAGTATTATTTTTTGTATATTTGTTTGTCAAAGATTCTCTAAAACATGTCAAAATTCTCAAGATTGGAATCTTCCTCTAAAGTAAATAAGAATGTTAAAAATAAAAAATAAACTTATTTTTCGATATATTTGTTTACTAATAATTTTAAAGATACTGTTGTTATTACACGCTGTAATATAATTTTTGCTATATTATAGCAATAAATTTGCTACTTTGTAGAAATAAAAATACTAAAAAATAATTTTCTTAGTATTGTAGAAACATGTTTTAAATTATTCCGTAAAAAAACCTTTTTATGTTAAAGAATATGATTTTATATACCTTTTTTCAATCTTTAAAAAGCTCTTAAAAATAAAAAGGAATCAATTAACAATATTTTATGTTCATCTTAAAACTTGATATTAAGTGCAACTTTTTCCATTTTATATTGTATTTTTTAGGAAAGCTTTATAGCTATATTTTGCCAAATTGCAGTAGCACGATTTATATTATTAATCATATAATGCAATTGAAATACTAATTGTCTTTATTTATTTTACAGTTTGAACTCAATAGCTAATCGTTAGGTTTATTAAAAAAAACATGTTCATTTACTGATATCTTTCTAAAGTACGTATATATTCAATTGTATTTAACTAAAGAAATAATAAATAGATAAAATCTAAGAATGAGTATTGTAAAATGCATTAGTATCTGAAATTTTTTTTCAGTAGCTCGTAAACCATGGTTTATTAACAGCTTAACTATGTTTAATAAATGTTCTATAGACAAACAGCACCGCTATTTTTCAATTTGATTTAAATTAACAAATACAAATAAAGTGAGCCATAAATCAGCAATTTTATATCCAAAAAGATTAATAATCGCAGATTAACAGATTTAATTAAAAAGAGGGGAAAATTTAAATTAAGAAATTAAAATTGGAATTTACGAGATTCATGTAACATGTTTTTATATTATTTAATGTTTATTTTCATCAACGTGACCAAATAATATATTTTATCGAGTGCTTCATCGTTTAAAGATTACATACACTAAAGCGTCTTTCTGTACTATATATGGTTATGACTGCTTTGAATTATTTTTAAAATGTACATATTACACTCTTATCCTTTTAAAACCGCATTTTTTTAAACCTTATTTCTCCAGATGAATAACCATTTGTGTTTGTTTTTAACAGGATCTATAGTTTATTTCAATATCATTTTTTTCTTCAATTTAATTTTAAAACCATATAATGAAAATTGCAGTTGCTATGAAAGCATTATTTTTCAATGAGAAAATACAAAGTAAATTATACTAATTCTTCATTTTTTAAGCTTTTTATTGGGTTTACTGCGTTTTATAATTTTATGTAACGCGAAGAGATGTACGCGTGAAGACGTTCAATGGATTGTACTCAGTTTGCCAAGTAAAACTTTATCCCCCATAAGTAAACTTTATTTTATAATTGCGTTCCAACAAGGCACTTTTTCCACTTTCACCCCTGGTTATTATTAAGGCATAACTTCGTTGACAGCTGCTCGAAAAAGGGATTGTTGCACCATTTGTGAAGATATTTGAATCACAAATACGTCTTCTACTTGGTGTTATTCTGCCTTTTATCTTTCTTTGAATTAAAACTGTGTTTTTACGCATTTTTGAAAATCTGTTTTATTTTTCCGGTATATTAAAAACTATTAAATTAACTCATATGGATAAAAAGGAACATGAATCTATGAAAGAGAAATGATTTTATCAGCATCAGCCAAAGTATTCAAAAGCATAATTCATTAATATATTTCAGACCACATCGAATGATATTTTATCAATCAACTGTTATTTTTTAATTAAGTGACAAAAAATTTAGATATAATCGTATTATAAAAAGGATTTTGATAATATTGATTATTTTATTCTTATTTTTGCTTAAATGTTTTGGACACTATTGCTGATTGAATATTGACGATGAATAGTGATTTATTTATTGGAAAGCGCTATTTACACACTTATCAACCATACTCTTCATAGAGGAATTTTTGAGTTTTCACATACTATATTTGGCAACCTTTTTCTCCAGACGATCCATTCGAGATAAATCGCTGTTGGTGCATATTTTGACAAATGTTCGGTCTAGACCTCTAGACTCACACCGCCTTTGAAAAGTTACATGGCTCGAGCGTTGCCAAAACGAGAGAATAACGGGCCACAGTTTGAGAAGCGATGGTACGGTACTGCCAGCGTGGATTCCGCGTGTGTCCGGAGGCTGCGGGTCGATAGTAGGCGCGCGCCGCAGCCCCGGCGTTCTACGGAGGGGGTGTGCCCCGACGCCGGCCGGCGTACACCCAAACAGAGAGATCGTCCTGCCGGGAAATGGGAGATGGATACGGGAAGAGAGAGGACGCGAAAAGACAGCGAAAAACTGGGTGAAATCTGACTAGTATCAAAGAGGTGAATTCTTGGAAGTGTTAGTTAAATATTGCGATTGAGTTTCCTAAAGGGATTATAATTCTCGTCATTTTTTAAAGTCCTTGAATCGAGACGTCAACTGTGATAAGTTCCGGGAATTCCCAGAATATTATATTTTTGTATACTGTATATAAATGTCAAAGTTGGGTATTTTATGTACGATATGTGTTTGCAAAATTCTAGAAATTTGACATATATTTATATTTCTTCAAAATAAATACTACATTTTGAAGGTAAGGTTAAAGCTTTTTAGAACTTTTGTGATGTACAATTTATCAACCCATTTATCGCTCTTTTCACTTCGTTAAAACACTGAAAATGCTTTCTGCGTAATGGATTGTTTCACTAAGCGCTATATCAGACGAATAAGGAGGTGTGTTGGTATGCGGTTTTTCATTGTCATATTACAATAAAGGTCGAGTATGCAGATTCTCTGATTGCTTCTTGATCAAAGTTCATCATAGTGGTCCATTTTTTTGCTGTTGAACACAAATGATATTCTCTATAAGCTGAAGTAGCTCATCATTAGAGAATTTTCAATACCTAATATGCACGACCTAGATCGATTTTAATTAATCATCACGATATTCATTCGTGAGATTATGAAAATCTAGGTAAACATAATCTGTGATGTTTGATTGGAATTATAATAATATAATAATCACTAATTCTGATCTCCCAGACACGATAGAAACAAAAAACACGTGTGATTCGAACCCACTCGTCAATCGTCCTAGTCCAGAGGTCGGCAAAGTGCGGCTCCGGAGCCGCATGCGGCTCTTTGGCCCCTTAAGTGCGGCTCTGGCACAAATATCCACGGGCATTCGCACCAGATTTAAAAAAACAAGGAAATATGGAACTCTAAATTCAAACGTCTTTGTGTTGATTTGGAAAATTATAGTAAAGTTTTGCTAAATTAATAAATAGATTTGGCTCTCAATTTTTTTTAATCGTTGTGATGTGCATATTTGGCTCTTTGGCTAATAAGTTTGCCGACCACTGTCCTAGTCAATTAAACAAATATGAATAGTAGCTAGCTAGTCTATGAAAAATATTCAAAATAGATTATTCCTTCATATTCATTTTAATTTATATTTTATTAGAAGATTAAATAAGGATATCTAGGTTTCATTCGCCGTAATTAATAGCTTTCAAAAAAATTGTAAACTATGTAAAAAATTGAGTAACTATGATTTTTAGTCTAGAACAAACGAGGCACCTATCGAACAGAAACTTGATACCAAGCGTTAGTGCAGAATCTCATTAACTAAAACTTCTGTTTTTCATCTCTACTTTTTCCACAGAAGCAATATATTTTTAACTGCTACGCTTATTGTCTGAGCGATATCGGGCTCGTTTTACCATTTTTGAATGTCAGTCTAATGTCACTATATATTTTTTAAATAGCCTAAATAGTGGTATTGCAACATTATTTGATGCGGTTATTGGTGAATTTAGTAAGAAGGAGCGTCGAATAAAATTAATTTAAAAAAAATAAATATATAATATGTTTATCAAATAAAAAAATAAACTCCCCCTGACCGCATGGCTTGTTTCAAAAGTCACCGCACGCCACTGATGTGTATGTATGAATCTGTATCTATTATTCAAACTATTCAATATTAAAATAGTTGAAAATAATTAATATCTGTAAATTCTAGCTGAGACAGGACCGCAAAAATAGCTACTTTCAACTTTTACCATAACACCATAATACCAAGAGTTCAACCCGATCTTTGAAGAAAACTTAAAGGTTACGTGACGCAGTACTATGGAAAATAAACACGTACACAAAAAAATTCGATGAATTTTTAAAACGTACGCTCTGTAAGGTATTACGTTAGTAAATAAATAAATCACCTGATGGGAAAAGCAGCATAAGTATTTTGCTAAATAAAATTCATAAATATAAAAATATGGATTATTTAAAAAAATCAAAGTTATGAGACTTTCATTCCAATACTCCTATTTATAAAAAATAATTGATTTTATGTATTTACATTTTTCAACAAAACACAACTGGAGAATATGCGCATAATTCTAGAAAACGAGTATAACAGTAGTATTATTTTAGTTTCATTACAAATTTGCTTATTTTTTATTATTTATTAAACATTTTTTTGGTATTCATCTCACCCCCACCCCTAATTTATGATCCCTCAATTTTTTTCGTCTTTCGGGTTGACATCGACATGACAGAAATTAATGAGAATATTATTAGTTGTTATATTATCTCTATCGACAATTCCTACTTCAACATATTGATCAGTGAACATGAGTTATCTCAAAATATATTTGTATACAACGATTTAATAGACATAGACCAGTTTCTGCTGCTCCTGAAAAATTATAAAATCGAAAGAAATATAAAAACAAATATTTTTTTTCTATAACTTATAATTTAAAAAATATGTATATTTAGCAATAAAGAATTAGAAAACATCTATCGTCTACACACAGAAGTCGGTAACAATTTACCGTGAACAGGGACGTCATTTGAGATAGGTGGAGGAATCCCCCCCCCCCTTTAATTTGGCCAGAAAAATGCTTGTCATTAATTTAAATACTATGATTCTTTATGTAATAGATATATTAAAAAAATACTGAAATGGCGTCTCTGATTTTAAAACAGAAATTCTCGAGTTATCCCTAAAGAAAATCTAAAAATAACAGTCTCGAATTTATCCCAAATTTTTTAGATATGTCATTTCAGTGATATCATGGAATACATTTTCACCGGTAGATATATATTTTACCAGTAAAATATAATTTATCTGGAAGGTACTAGTAAAACTATTTGATTTATACTTTTCCATGCGTAATGATACGAGGGTAGGTCAATAAGTCCTTACAAAACAATAGAAAAACACATTATTTTGGGTTGATTTATTTTTATTTCTCAACGTACTCCCCTTAAGCTCGATACACTTCGCCCAGTGTTTTTCCAACTTTCCCAAGCCATCTAAAAAGTAAGATTCCGGAAGGCCCTCAAAATAGGCTTCTGTTTCGGCGATACTCTCTTCGTTTGACGAGAATCTTTTTCCGGCGAGCCATTTTTTCATGTTTGGAAACAGGAAAAATCTCTGGGGGTCAAATCTGGTGAATACGGTGTATGCGGCAATAATTCTAAGTGTAATTCGTCCATTTTCGCCTTCAAAATGCATTCATCTTGGCCAAATCCCTGCAGCGTCTTGATTGAATAGCATACATCTTGGCCAAATGTGGACGTATTTTCTCGATTTTTTCACTTAACCGGTCCATAACATCGCATAATCCATTCATCGTTCGTCCTTTTTCCATGTAGTTAATGTGGTTGATTACGCGTCCCAAAAAAAACCGCGCCCATCACCTTGCCGGCCGATTTCACCGTCTTCGCCTTCTCTTGTGTCCAGAATTTTTCCAGAAACCCAATGTTTCGACTTTTCCTTTCTCTCTGGAGTGTAGTGGTGGATCTATATTTCATCAACGATTATGTATGGATACAGAAACTCGTTAGAATTGCTACGTAAAAGCGTCAAACCAGCCATTGAATCGACCATACGATTGCGAGCACACGCGGACTTACTGATATATTTTTCATACCCAATTTTTTGTGCAAAATTGAAACCAATGAGCCATGTAATATGCTTGCAGCCTCAAAAAGTTCACGCACTGTAACTTGTCGATCACACAAGAGCAAATCGTGGATTTTGTCGATCATCTCTGGCGTAGTCACCTCAAGTGGACGTCCCGAACGATGTTCATCGCTTGCTTGAACTCCACCACGTTCAAACTCATTCACCCAATTGTAAACAGTTTTAAATGCTGGTTTTAGTTATAAAAGAACTTTATCCAACTTTTATTTATCCTGTGTTTTTTTTTTAAATATGCTTGTTATCCTTATCGATATTACTACGGACTTCTGATTTGAGAGTATCGGTCAAATTATATTCAAACTGAATTTTGGGTTTAGGAGGAACTAAAAAAAATATCACTTCTCAGAAGTCAAAAATCCACGTCAAAAGCAATAAAATCGTGCGACGGCAACCACAAGATTTTATTGCTTTTTACGTGGATTTTTACTTCTGAGAAGTGATAATTAATTTTTGCGTCCTCATATTGGTCAAATCAGGTTTAAATATGCTACATTAAATTATTCTATGAAATAAATATGAACGCTAGATAACCGAGCGTTTCACTACGACGGCGACGGCACGATTTTACTGCTTTTGACGTAGATGTCATTTAATGAAATACTATGAATCTTGACGAAATCGAAATATCAAAAAAAAATACCACTGACTAGCCAACTTTTGCCCCCTTCTGAAAAAATTTGAAATGACGTCCCTGCTCTTGAACTGATTTTATTTAAAGTTGCTATAATTTAAGAAATAAACTAGTCAAATATTTAATTTTTACTGTTATTTAATATAAAGAAAATATTACAATTCAGTTACCACGCATGGTAAAAACTAAAAATATTTTATTCATAAACTGATATAATATTTACCTAAATTAATTTGAGAAAACGTTTAAATATCTTACCCATAAATTACTGTATATTTAAATAAAACTTTGGTTACGTAAATGTTCAGTTAGCTAAATAATAGCATAGTTATAATTTTGAATATGCTATGCTATATTTAGGTTGAAGAAAAGTTGGCTAATTGCCATTACGTTAAACAAATTTTCTTTGCTTATATTTAAAGGTTTGTCTAATATTTAAATTAGATGCAAACTATATTGCTTCAACATTTATTAAGCCGTACTATTTTAAAAATATCTAATGCATTACAAGATCAAAATCATTTAACTAATTTCAAAATAGCAAATGCAGTATAAGATCAATGTCATATGTTTGTTAAAAATGTAATACAGCATGGGCTGTGACTAGGGATTCCAATCCCGGGCCAAAATTTTGATCCCGGGATTTCGGTATTGCAATTAGTTGATCCCGGGATCCCGGGACCAGTCCTGGGATAATTTTCATGTTATTTTATCGATAAAAGTAATTTAAAATGAATAATACAATATATTTTTACATCTGTTTTTTATAACGTACAATGTATAAAGTACGTATAATTTTAGTCTTGGGCCTTAAATAGAAAATAATATAATAAAAATAAAAAAGGGAAGTTCTTATATATTTATTTGAGAAGATAAAAATGAAATTTTGACAATGTATGTACATATGTACATTCATAGACACAATTAATTGAAAACATTATTTTGAATAAAACTCACGAAGTAACATCAAAGCATCAAGTGTTTTATCATTTAGCCTTGATCTGATTTTGGTTCCTAAGCAGCCTGCTGCTGAAAAAGCACGTTCAGACTCACAGCCTCAAAGATTCACAGATGACACGTGCAACTCGCGCAAGTTTGTACACGAAATATAACGATGTTGTCAATAATAATTCGATTGTGCTTGATAAATCAATCAATCCGAAAAATTCGGGATTATGTTTTATAATCCCGGGACTCATCGGGTATTAAAAATCGTTCGGGATCCCGGGATCCCGGGATTGGAATCCCTAGCTGTGACTGAAGCATTCAATAATCTAGAGAAAACAAATAACGTTATGTGTCTAAACATCGAAATATTTTTAGAAAACTCTTCAAAGAAGAAGCAGAAATATATACATATAAGTTTGGAACCAAATATATGCTTTGAAATATACAGCGAAAAAAGAATGTTTTGAGGTTTTGAGGAATGTCGTATTTAATGACTAGCTGTAAAATATTCTCAATGGACCTGAACATCAACACCCAAAAAACTAAATATTTAGAAGCCTCAAAGAATCCGTACCCTCTTCATAGCATAACAGGAGTGTTTTCGTTTTGAAAAAACAATGGTCTTACATATTAGAAAATCCTGAATCTCCGCTTTTTTTGTCATTTCTTCTTTAATAACATCGATGAATTTCTTAACGATTCTTCTCCATCTTTCTCAACACTCTTATAATAGTGTACAATCTGTTGCTTTTTAACTCGATTCAATCTTCTCTACATCTTGTATCTACGAGTGGTTTTCAAGTGACTTTAAAAAAAATCCTTCCTTCTGTGATAAATTGGATTCGTCATACTCTAATTTTTCAGGTCTCCGCGTAATTAATTGAATGCATTTTATTATTTCACTTTCAGATTCCTTACCACACAATTTTGCAAAATTAAAATTAAATTAGATAAGTCCGTTAATAATACGCTTTGATATATACAGAATCACTAAATTTTGCATGGTTATTTTTTTCGATCAATGATCTTTTGTTTGTTTTTTTCTGTATGAGTGAAAATAGCAGTTGTTATGATAGACTGAAAAAATAATAAGTAAAAGAGCTCGGAAAATAAATTAAACTTAAATTATTACAGTGATATTTTAATTTAAATAGCTAAGAACGGTTTACTTTTTTATTTCAAAGCAACTTGATTCCGCTTTAGAGTAAAAATATAATTCTTGCTTACATTTTTTTTCGATATTGTACGTATGTTATATTATTTTTTAAGAATATAGTAGAGAATCTCACGATTAAGTGGAAAACAAAGATGTTCACGCGATCAAAAGCGAAAGTAATGGTCGAATTAATAAGCTATTAACGTTATTTTTAATTACCTTTTATAAATTATAAATTTCATTATTAAAGAAAAGTATTATTGAAAAAGTTTTTCTTATAACATGCTTCTGCAGTCGCGTCTATGTATTTCCTATGTATGTATTGTCTAATCAATAATTATTTAATGGTTGATATAGTCAGAAAAATATGATTTATATGAGCTTTAGATTATGTCTAATTTAACAAATCCAAACTTTTATAATACATTATTCACACATTTCTTAAAATATTAGACTCTTATGTGGACGTTGTGCAAGCTTTTTATAGTTTAATTTCGCTTTTATGGACATTGATATGTATTATATTATAGATCTTATTAACCTTTAATTTAATAATGGTAATCTATAATACATATAACACACTGTCAAATTTAAATTTGACCCTAAGTTTATTGCTGTTCACATAGGATCAATGACTATGTAAATATTTTTAATTAGCTCGTTAATCCTATATTCTAATTCTTAAGAAAATATGTTTTCGTTTCTTATACGGTAATTATATTATAATGAAAATATTATAAAACCATGTTTATTTACAAGAAAGTACTTAAAATAAAACGGTTTATGAATTACACTTATTATTATTTTTATTGCATTATTATTATAAGTGAACATAAATTGTAAATAATATCAAAATGCTTCTTATAAACGGTCGACAAAATGCGTGCTTATTCAAGCGACAACATATCGAATTTCCAAAAAAAAATGGCTAAACACAAAACCTTTGAGAAACAATTTATGTGGAAATGTATACTTACAAAGCTATGGAAATATCGGAAAGTAAAGTTATGATATGAATTATTAAAAAGTAATTTATTTATTACTTCTTGTGACAGTGATTGTATTAATGATTTTAGGAACTTGTTTGTATCAAAATTTTCTCTTCTCTTTCTAGTTTTTGTTAAATATTTTATCGCTTTTTAAAGTTATAAAATATAGCATTAATAAAACAAATATGCAAAATAACTGCTAAAAAATACTGTAGCTAATATAATATCATTATAAAACATATTTAATTAATTTGTCTTAAATTATGTATACGAATTTTCTTTCGTCTTGGACTGAATTACGTAAACACCTAATGACGTAGTTGAGTAATTTACATAATTTGATAATAAATTATGTAAGCTACAAACGTAATGTAAATATTCCCTTTAAGATTTTTCGAAACTAATAATTATAAATTTAAGCTATTATAACACATTTTTAAATATTTTATAGTATGTATAATAAATATAAAATAAATACTAATAACATTCTATGTACGCTAAAAATACATTTATATTTAAAAAATAAAGTCATTGTAAATATTTTTGCATAATTACAGTATATCTGATAATTATAATGCAATAATACCAATGATTAGAGTTCACCGGTATGTGAAATGTTTTAACAAGTATTGGCATAATCACACTACAAATTACAAACGTGTAACTCTACAAGTATAATTAATTCTGATTACAAAATCTGAATATCGATAGGCAAATTTTATAGTAAAAACAATACCATATATTACGGTTCTTTGTGTCATTAGCGTCGATGTACACGTCCAATTGGACGAACGCCAAAAAAGTTTTTTATTATATAATTTATACATAATTTTAATGAAAACATGAGTGATGATATTGAAGATCAAGGATTTTGCAAAAAAAAATCAACAGCTGATTTCCCCTAGACTGGTCTGGGCTTGTGGATTGAATAGGAGGTATACTTTTTTAATAAAGGAATTGCCAACCAGTTCCGATTTGATGGAAGAGGAATTAGATTTGTGTTTGTGTAGAGCAGCGCTTCTTAAAATTTTAAAAGTAAATACATTTTTTAATTATACATATAAAAAAAAAATTTAAGACTGCCTTAAAGTATTATTTGAAGTGCACTTTCGTTTTCAAAAATTTAGAATCAAGTCTTTTAGGTTCTCCTTAAGTAGTCTTACTTATTATTTTATTATTAAATCAGTATATGAAATACTCAATATTGACAGGCGTCACATGATAACATGAGTAATATTTTTTGTAGCTAATGTACTTATTACGTACATAAAATACAAAAAAACGCATCTGATAAGTTTACACAGTTTACGGAGCCAATTAATTTTGTTTCCATTTTACAATAACATTTAAATTATAAAATTCGGTAGAAATTTCTACATACATATTTTTTACAATTGAAGAAGGTACCTGGAATTGGGAAACAGTGATACATCATGTTCGCACATGCCCGATATTTCTTATATTGTTCAAAATTCCAGGTGTTCATTGTGCAAAAGGTTAATTTTCGCCGGTGCTGCTCTCTCTCAAAAAAAAAAATAAGAAGACCTTGGGTAAGTGAAAAAAAATGCACAATATTTCATATGGGAATTTGGCCGAGCGAATGGGGGCCTTTCAATGGGCGAACATGAGAACGTTGGCTCCACAAAGGAAGCGACAGTTGGCTCGAAAGGGCCCTTTGTGCCCTTCTCTCTATCCTCAGGGTACCAGACCTTTTCTTTGGGCACCAGAGCCTCCGAGCTCGGCCATGCGGGCTCTGAAAATGCGTACACTCTTTTATCGCCTTTTAAATTTTACGACACGCAATTATTGTAACCGGTTTATTGGACTCTTGTCGCGAAGTGACTTTAATCCAATTAATTTCAATAAACCATCATCGATCGCTTATCTACAAATTCACGAGGTATACCTTATGTAAAATAAATGAATTAATATTTATCTTAAAACCTTGATCTTTCAGCTTTATAATAATTTAAAAAAATTGAAATGTAACTTTTATTTATATTTTCAGGTTTAATATAATATATATAATAATTACTAAATACACGATATCTACAAACTGCACTTTGTTTTAAGTCAATTTTATTGTAACACTAATCATCTAGAATACACGTGTAAGAAAATATAATTTATAACATTAAAGTAATATTTAATATCGTACATAAATTGCACACTTATCTTATTGTTGCAATCATAAATAAAAGTCCATCTAATGTCAGAATTAAATATTTTTTGTGCGAAATATAATGATATCGGTTTTCATAACTTTGCTCCACAAATATTTCCTCAGCATTTAATAAATTACATACAATAAGAATATCTCAAAATTCAACACAAAAAAACGAACGTTAAAGGTTAAATTGTGGCATGTTACAAACATAAATAACATGAGAGAATATTACAGTTTTCGTAGTTACTATCCTATGAATAAGACAAGATAATTACTACCTTTAATTTTACAACAAAAAATAACATATTTAACCGTTGCATTATAAGATACATTTTAAAATATTATTAATTAATTTATATTTTATTTAAATTGCTAATTACTCCGAAAGTACTGAAAATTTAAAACCAGAGCTAATTTTGAGACGTAGTACGCATTAATGTGTTTATTATAACGCGATAAAAAATATTTTTGCCCAAGTACTGTTGAACATATGGCGCTATTTTTGTATAAATAGATGTATAAAAAACTGTCAACGATATTTTAACACTTTGAAACCACAACGAACATACATCATATGCGTATTATTTATTCTTTTAAACAGAGAACAAAGTTTGACCCATTTTTTATCATGACTAGCAGCATTTAGAATTGCAAAAATACAATATTATATATTTGAAGCCCAAGCGAATTTTAACAATCGCCTTGACGTTCTTTTCTTCGTGCTATTTTGCTATTATACATTTGTGAATGCATTATACATATATAACATTATAACATAAAGACTCCATATTCTACTGTATAGCTATATATTATAGACGCATGTAAAAAGCTTAAGTTAGTTCATATTATATATTATACTATAATAAATAATATTTCATAATGTTATTTTTAATTCTATAAAATTAATATTTTTATTTTTAAATTTTCTTTGATATAACATATATGTTTTTCCAGTGTCTTGAATGTATGATTTTTTATATCCTACGTCTTAATTGAAAGTTCATGTGAATATATATACATGTATAAAAAAATAAACTAACTTTACTGGTACAGATAAAAATCAATTTTAATTTTTTTTTAAAAATAATTTAAAATCCAATTAAATATAAGCTGTTTGATTATAATACTAGTCTCATAAATTATTTTTGTTCTATACTTTTGTATAAAAATATAATAAATTGTGTAGTGTGGCTGATTTTTTTGAGCAGTTGCAGTTTATTTCATTATTTCCAACGAAAACTTAATTTTAACTATTCAAAGTAATTACGTGTATATAGTTTTTCAACGTGAATAATGGATATAAATGGTTAAGGTTGGACTGACAATATTCTCAGACATAAGTTTAACCCCTAATGAAAGCTTTCACCGATCTAAAAAAAATGAACTCTTTGCAGTCAACGGGAGAATTTTATCAATTTGCATATATTGTACATTAATTATTATTTAATTGTAAAAAAATCTAAATTATATCGACCGATATATAATACTTACATCTACGTACGTGCTTTATTTGCATACATTAAAATTAATCCATTGTAAGGATCAACGGTTTTCGATTTGGAAACGAGTAACGCAGCACCCCGACCTTGGGGTGCGCTAGTTTTGACCCTCTTCCGTTACATACATACTCACATACGCGACTTTCAATTGTTGTTACAACGGTCTTTTCTCTCGCATGGGAAAGTGGGCGAAAGCCCAGGACGCTCGTATTATGCCAAAGAGCCTGTGACTCGTCGTTCGTCCTTGAGACATACGAATTTCTCGTTGTAGCATTGACGTGATTGTCAATTTTTTATCTGCACGAGATGGCTACTTTTGTCAAATGGAATGGATGTAAGATATGACATTCATTTGATATGTGATTTGTGATATATGAAATTAATTTACATATAGAATTTTCCATATTCTCTAAATCGTATAAAACTCATGTTTATAAATTTGTTTTCAGTCTAAATGGCTTAATTTTGATAAAACATTTTCTTTTCAGTATTAATGAGTCTGATTCAGTGATTCGAAATATTATTGTTGTAATTGAATATTACTAAATATTACTAACAACAATCGGGATTCAGAGAAAAACATTCCACTGAAACTGCATTACAAGTAGTGATAAATGATTGGCTGTTGGCTAAGGATACAAACAAAATCATTGGAGCAGTTTTCTTGGATTTCAAGAGAGCCTTCGAAACAATAGACAGAAAAATAATGTTAAAGAAATTGGAGAGTATAGGTATAAGTGATATAGTTTTAAGATGGTTTAATAATTACTTATATAAAAGAAAACAAAAAGTTAAAATAAATAATGTATATTCTGAAGAGAAATTAGTGTCTTATGGAGTACCACAAGGGTCTAAATTAGGACCATTGTTATTTGTTTTGTATATTAATGATATAGTTAATAACGTAAAAAAATGTAAAATTCATCTATTTGCGGATGACACATAAATGTATTGCATAGGTGATAACATTAAAGAAATTGTAAATAATTTAAATAATGAATTAAGTATATTAGAAATATGGTTAAAGAATAATGTACTTAAATTAAATGAGAATAAAACTAAATGTATGTTTATTAATTATAAAAATGTTTTAGATAATAGTACCAAAATAGTAATAAATAACTCTAGTATAGAAATAGTGGATAATATAAAATATTTAGGAGTAATTGTTGATACAAAATTAAATTTTTAAGAACATTGTAATTACATATTAAAAAATATGTTACCAAAATATTTTAATAAGTATTTAATAAGAAATAAAGATGTACATAAATATAATACTAGAAATAGAGAAAATTTAAAGATAATTAAGTATAAGAAAACGAGTACGGCTAGGGGAATTATGTACGGAGGTTTTGATTTATATAATAGTCTTCCAAGAGAAATCCAAAACAGCAAAAATATAACGGGTTTCATAAATGGAATAAAAAAACACCTTCGTACATATAGAAATAAATTATAATATTAAGACTTTATTATTGTATATTTTTATTTTTTCTTTCTGTTATGTATTTTTTATATATTTTTATATATGTTTACTAAATTTGTTAGATGTAAAGATTAGCTATTAAGCTAAATAAATTAATAAAATAAAATAATTATTATATATTTGGATCATCAGTTGATACAGATTTACCCCGTTGTAACGCATTCGGCTTAAGCCTGTCAGATTACAACGAAAGATTTAGAAGAAAAAAACATTTTTTTATGTATATAATCTAAGAGGAGATAATTAATATGGAAGAAACTAAAATTTCAAGTCACTAAGGTCACTAGTTACTTTGATATGATTTTGAAAAACTGAAAGTAACATAATATATAATTTTAGAAACTTGAGCTTCATAATTAAAAATATGTTTGTTGGTGTTGTAATTAGTTGTAGAAGACACGTTAAAAATATCATACAAAACTAATATTCCATATAAAACAATCAATACATACATATATCCTCGCCGAAAGCATATAACCTTCAAACAGGATCAATCGTACACTCTAAGGCTAAGCTACACACTATCGACAATAGTATAATAAGATATGCACTAGATGAAAAAATCTAGTTCCGACCGAAAGAGAGCAGTGACGTTGATCTCCTTCCAATTCCCCGATAATATATCAAATATAACGCTGCCATAAGACACTACCATTAGAATTTCCACGTCGATTACCACTTTACATCTGACTTAAAACACTGGAGTTCCACCTGGACTCGCATCCTAAATGTGCTTTCAACGAATCAGACTACCCTTTGAGAGATAGCAGACGTTTAAGCTATGGTCTGCCAAGCAGTCACATTGAATCTCCAAGAGCTTTATCTTCGAGCGAATCGAAATCATAATTTTTATCCATTGCACAAATTATACTGCCATATTTTAACTGTCGTAACTTAAAAGCGATTTATAAAACTTTGTAATTTCTAATTAAAAATAAACGTATGTCCCGAGAATCCCACATATTAATCAGTCTTGTAAATCATTTCATCGCCCCTTTGCTTTTATAACCCTTAAAACATCTTTTTGAAGGGTTAGAAAGTCAGGGTTGGCAGCCATATGAATGAATTGCTTTCATACACGACTTCCCCCGCGTACTGTTCGTAGTTGATCATAACTGTCAACACTTGCACATATATCAGGCCTGAGCAATGATTTTTCCTGACGGGCATTAAGAATGGGCGGCCAAATAAAATATTACAATATGTTATTAAACAAAACTTAATGAGGTGAATGCATTATTCAAAGCGCTGGCCATTTTGCATATTCTTTAAATTTACCATCCGGTATAGTCATCATGCATTGCTTCCATGCTCGGAAAATAAGCAACTGTTTTTTTTTCAATAAATGTAGCGAAAACAAACGCAGATCTAATTTATATATATTTATGCATATTACCAAATCGTGAGCATGTAAATATTTTGATTGTAATACTTTGTTGAAAAGTCAGTGTAAACGCACAATTACAAAGAGATTTTTGATTATTTCGTTCCTGAAAATATATATAAAATAATATGTAAAATAAATTAAAATTAATATTTTCGTGTTGCCAATAACTTTAGTAACTATATCGCTAAAATGTAAGCTTAGTAAAAAATATTGTAAAAAAAATATACTTTTTATGTATTTTTTTAATGCCTTAAACTATCACTTAAAACTGCAAATAACGCGTATTAAGTAGTACTGGGAAATAAGTAAGATCATAATATTGTACAGTGGTTCTCGTTTTTTTATTATTTCTTGTTCATATTATTTATTTGAAAATGCGCACACACAAGAAAAACCCAATTAATGCAATAATGCGTCATTACTAACATTTTTTTATTGTTTGAAAAAAATCATTTACATTGGTATCTAGATTCTTTAAATCAAACAAGTCAAATATATATAAAAATATCCACAAAATCGAGGAAGCTATTATTCATATAAATGATAATTATATATTTAAATTAATTTTGATTTTATAGCGATAGCGAAGTAGATACGCCAAATGGCGTCAGCGGCTGATAGCAGTTGGCTCCTATGTGACGCCTTACGGCGTGAACGGCTCATAAAGTGTTAATACATTTTAAGCTAGGAAGCAAACTAAATAATATCGTAAAATTTAATAATTTTAAAACTGAAATAATTAGCCCAGTCACTCAAAAGGTTGCCAAGTTAAGATTCTAGAGCAGGGTGTCTTGACATTTTTAGTGTTTGGTTAGTCAGATGAAAGCAACGTATCATTCTCAACAAAGTTTAAAAATTACATATTGAAATAATATGACCATAATTATACAAAAGACGTCAATGTGGTATATCATAATTAGGCTTAACACACGTCCCGGTTTCACAAATTTTTATTTTTTAGCTCTCACCACTATATATTCAATAGCTTGCTTTGGATTCGCAATGTGAGCATGAATCACCACTGGGTTTTAATAAATGAAACGTCGTTTACCTTAATATATTTTGCGTTGTTTTCTGAGATAATAATTTCAATGAAACTCAGCGAAGAGAGGTGTTGTAATTGTTTTGTGATGATTTTGGCCTCAGACAATGATTTGAGTCGTTATTTGCTTTTGGAATTTTTAAGTTTTGATTACAAATAAAAGCAGGTATAACACAAAACCTTCACTTTACTTCAATCAAACAAGAAAATAGCATTAAATATTATATTATACATATTCAAACGGATATAAGATGTTGTCACCTAATTTTCTTAATTAGCATTTGTTGGGGTCTAGCCGTACCCCTATTCGGACAGCAATATTTCAGTTTCATCCATAATGCTGATTTCACGACCTGGTATAAAATGATTTATTTCATTCATATGGTGAAAATATCCATTTGAAATTTAAGAGTAGATCTTACTAATTCATTAAAAAATCCTTCATTCAACAAGCGCTTCATAACATGTCTTGAAAGCATTTTAATATTCTACTCTTAGTTCTCGAGAAAATGTGAAATCACGATAGCAAAATCGCATAATTTTACACAACACATATTTGTAAAATATTAGTTTGTTAAAATGTATATATCTTAACATACTCACCATCATAATCTTAAATCTTATTAGATACTCACCAAATGAGTACTTACCTCACCCATAGCAACCTCAGCTCTAATTTTTCATGAATAAAATGCATAAAACACATTTAATATATTCTAAATCGCAAATTTTACATTCTGAGACATTATATATTCATCTGGCCTCATAAATTCTAAATTACATTAAAAGAACCCGGGATTTTTATGCATTTTAATTAGAATATTCATGAACTGTTGAGTGGCTTTTTACGTTATAGCATATATTAAATTATGGTTTTTAAAACATCATCTAATTCCAATTAACACAAATATGACAATCGTAATAATTAAATTATAAGTAAGCATGAGGGCGAAGGCTAATTAATTAGTAGCAGTAGTACAAAAAGCATTTTGTTATTTTTTTGATCGGATATAATTTTCCTCATAAAAATGATTCAAAAGTGTTAATTGGACGGCGCAAAAAAAGGACGAAACAGGACATGGGGAGTTAAGACAAAATAAAACATGCGATATTTTCCGATACAAATACGTATTTTTATTATTGTTATATTTTAGCTAGTTTATGCAGAATAATGATTCCTATTAAATATAATGAATTTTCAGTAATAATAATAATGGTTAATAATAATAATAATGATGACACGTCATGCTGTAGTTAATATTTTTTTTATTGTAAATATAATAAGTCGTTATTCATATGAGACAAAAAACAAACGCTATGAAAGCCTGAGCCACGCGTGTTAACATTACATTAAATATATTTTCTATATATATATTATATAAACATAACCCCAATGTGTTAAAAAGTGAGTTTCTCTTACATATTTAGAAATAAAATACAACTATAAAAAAATAAAATTAGAACAAAGACGACACAACGTCTGTCAAAATGTATCAACAATCACATTTTCCACAACCATGCATACATTTATGTATAAAATAATATTAGGATGTAAAAAATAAAAATAAAATGAAAAACATGAAAACGCACACGCACACAAGGTATACAATGTATTGTGAAGTATGTTGAAAAATGATAAGGTGTAGTATGAAATGAGGTTACGTTTCTCTCGCTTTCACAACATTATCCTTTTTCCCTTAAGAACTACATACAGGATGCGGGATGCCGTACGAAATATATATATATATAATCTTTTTTTATATATATATGTAATATAAATCGACAATAAAAATTAAATTATGAAGGAATGCCTCGAAAAAAAACACTTCCGAAATGAAAACAGCTTCGCTTGAACCGGAAGTACGAAACAGAAACGGAAGTTAGACTCTCGTTTAAAAATCTTGGGTGTACAATTAAACTATCGATAATAATAGCTACGGTTACAATTTTCACTATTCACTTTTTTTTTCTCTATACAGCCTTCGTTTTATATCAATCCCTTAAAGACCAGTCTAAAAATTTATACAATAATAATTACAATTAACAACATTTGGTAAAGAAGCGAATGAAAAACAATATTAAAAAAAAAATGAAAAAAGAAAACACAAAAATATATTTTTATCTTCAAATGTATGTTTGAACAAACGGCGCGTATTTTCATTTGGAAAAATATATACTTTCATAGATCAATTACAATAAAAAAACTTATATATATTAATTAAATAAATCAATAACAAATCTTAGTAATAAAAATATTTGAATATATCGTAATCGTTAATTTATACGTATATATATATATAAGCTACGTTCACTATAATTATTCAGATACAAAATTTTATCATATAGCTTTTTTATTTTATTTATTTTTTCATTATAAGTAATCAGTATCTATGTGTATGGATAAGTTACAACCGTGACGTAAAAATACTAGAAATTCTAGTAAAAAATAATTTCTCTTTTTTCATTAAATATAAGTTTTTTTTAATTATTCCTCGTCAAAAGTTTTTGGAGTGTGTGTGATATTTCTAATATAACTTTACTTTTGAACACATCAACACGGAAGCCTTATTGCCATAAAACATTTTTTTCGAGTTTTTCTCATTTCTTATATACCTTGAAACATTTTTTTAAAATACATAAAATTTAAGAAAAATAATAACATTTTTATTTATCTTCAGTATTTCGGGGATATATTCGATCGCGTCTACACTACGTATCATATAATTAAAAACTATCAAATACAATGTAATAATAATAATAATAATATACTTTTATCATACAATTTTATTCATATATATATTTATAATATGAAAAAATAAAAAAGCGTAGCAAATCTGGTACGAAAATCAAACATCACCAATTATACACGTACACAATAATCTTAAAAATACAATTACGCAAAGAAGCTAACAAAAATATACTATTTTTTTAATTTAATTATTACTCTTATTAAATTTAATTTTTAAACACTCGTTTCGAACCAATGGAACGTCCATTTTGCGAGGCATTCCTTCATAGCAACAGTACACCGTATATACAACACAAAATAAAGAAGATCCATAAAACCGTATATATGCTCCAGTGCAAACGACGATCGATCAGTAGATTCAATTTCCTAACATTTTCTTTAAATTCCAGACCTATTAATGCGACCCTGTCGTCTCGACGGACACCATACGAAGGATCCGGAGAAGTATTCTCTAGGACCGACAGAGTCGCTCAGTATAAAATTTACCGTCCTAACTCGAATTACAACTATCCATTTTCCTAAGTCTCGACCGATCCTAAACATTTTCCTAAACAGAAAAAACCCGTATTTGATCATTTTCTAATTTCCTTTGGGCGCGCCCTGGACGTACAGTGTGGCGAAGGTAACTTTCCAATGTATCACACGACAGGAACTATTATTGATTTTTTTAAGCGGTGCACAGTGCACCTAAGCTGTTATTTTTTTAATTAATTTTTTCGCCCCACTTCGTCCGAGGCGCTGGCCCCTCTCGCAACCGTTCAGTTTTGAATCTACCAGTACGAATTCTTTCCTAAACTGGGCAAACCCTCGGAGTTCCCCGGCTTGGGTCACTAAAGGTACCGCGACGTCCGTCACATATCATTCTATTCTCACTCTGCCTATAAATTAGGGTTTCAAAAAAATAATCATTTTAAAATTTGCATCACTGTTCAACGTTCAATAAATTGTGTTTTATCTTTTATTATTATTATTATAGGGACGCCGCAGACCTTTCACGACCCTTCCGCAATATAAACTTTCACCCATCGCTAAACATTAAGTACATATTTATCTCAGTATAAATAAATGGATTATAATAATAATCATAATACACAATCAATAATAATAATAATAGAATTTCGCATTTATGGATTATGAATAATATGAATAATAAATATCGTAGATGATCTTTTTTCGCGTTTCAATGTTAACTTCGAAAATAAATAGAGGTATTCAGTTTATTTCTCTTTCTCTTTAATTAAATATTGAATGACGATTAAAATACTTTTTTTCAATATTTTTTATACAATATAAATCTTAAAGACTTGACATATTAGGTTTACGGTTAAGTATTATTTTTTTTCGATTTTTTATAATTTTTTTATATTTTATTTATCGATTACATCCGAGTTGATAAGATTATCTCGACGCCCGATAAAAACATTCAGAATAAGAAAATATATGTGGATAATTTTGCTCGCTTATTGAATTAAGGGACACTAACATCTCGGCCGCAGCTACTTTTCAAAAATGTAAACACAAACAAGAAAATTTTCACAAGGAGAAAAACCAGTATGACAGGTCATGAAACGTTGGAAGGGGTTGTTTCAGATGCGACAGCGATAAATTAAAAAAAATCAAATAGAGAGAAACAAGGAAAATATACATTATAAAATATATATGTATGTGTTTGTGTGTTTATAAATATATATATTATATATAAGAAATTAAAGTTCGCGCGAAGTAGGAGAGCTGCAGCAGAGCGGCCTTCCCACTAATCTAGTCAACTTTCAATGAAAATTTTTGGCACCAGGGTATAATATTTTTCTCTTTTTTATTTATACACGATATACTTTTTTTATTTAAATTTTTATCAATTTACGCATGTCAAATTTTTATCAAATAGTAAAAATAACCGATAAGAAATAAACGTAAACTGTGCGGTTCGTGATTCTATTCGTCGATTTATTTAAATTTTTAATTAAATATACAATATATTTTCCATTATTTAGAATCGAGAATTCAACAATATCACTATGATAGCAATATATATTATAAAAAATCGATGTATTACCGTAAATGATCCCAAACAGTAGATTTAATTATTGATTTCCGTCAGTTCTGTCACGGTTGTCCAAAAGTGAACGGTTAACGTACGGCGCGCGGGTTAACTTTAAACATCGCGTGTGAAAGCTTACATATTTTCATCCATTGCACCAAACGTTAACACGTGGACGTGCCTCTAACCTCGCAAAATTTCAAGGTAACTAAACACACCAGCACATCGGCGTTAGCAACCGGCCATCAATTTTAATACCACTAGTTACGTTTAACTTCCATACAATTTACGCCTCTAATATTCCCTAGATTATGAAAAAGTACAAGCGGGCTTACGAAGACAGAATTAAGGTTAAAACCGGGTCCATACACCCCCTTCCCCCACCCCGGAAATCCCTACAATCCACGATGTGTATGTATATATGTTTATATATAAATATCGCTCGGCCTTTTATTATTATTATTGGGTCAATACGAGCTGAGGTGGCGTAGCGGAGCGAGCCACCAAACTCTTCATAGATACATCTCGAAACAACTCTACAAACAGAATCGAACCTCTATCATAATAATCGCTGAAGACTAGTTAAATTTTGAGCATAGTTTTCATTATAATACATCATTTAAATATACAAATTAAATTTATTAAAAAATCGCGCGAATCATAACGTATGTATATTATCAACAGGCCTTCTCGTTTTTATTACTCAAATTTTATAAAAATAATATTTAACGTACAAAAGTATGAAAGAATGTTCGTCGGCGACCGGTTAAATTCGTGTTAATCAAATTAGCACGATGACTGTGTAAAATAATAATTAAAGACACCGCTTGAATGACATTAACTATTTGACGTTATTTATTATACAAACGGTGCCCCCTCCGTGTTTTGATGATAAAAAATGAATATAATTTCTCCTATCAGTCTTACAAATCACAGTAAAGCTTTGATATGAAGAAGCTGCGATCGAATCGCAACATTTAACGTTAACTAAAAGAAGCGTTATTATTTTTTCAATTATAATAATTTAAATTAATAAAAAAGTGATATTTTTAGGCAGTTTAGCGTTTAATTTTATTATGGAGGTATTGAAATGTTTGAATAAATAATAAAAAAAATGTCATCGCACTAATGTGTTTTTTTTTTCAAGATTTAACTAACCGGGTGTTAAATTAATGTGATACGAATAAGATCGGCCCTTGAATTAAATTATTTTTAAATATATTTTAAACGTACGTTGCTATGTTTTGATTTTTTCATAAATATATAAAAGTTTCACACCTTTAACGTTTTCCCCCTAACAATTTAAGGAATTTTTCTCTTGTATTGTAAAAAAAATAACATTTTTTTCTCGTAGAGATTCATATTCTTACATAGAGTATATTATTTAAAAATTATTATTATCGATAATAATATTTTATCTGATCCGTAATACCTTCGCGTCGAAAAAAATGGTATATTTAATTTATGCGATTATCAATATAATACATATGTACGACATTACCAAAAAATCCAAAATTTATATTATTATTATTTATATATTTTTTTATAATATTGTATGTATGTAAATATATATGTATACAGCTACTTAGATAAAAAGGGTTAAGTGTAACGAAGGGTCGTCCTCGGTGGGGGAGGGAGCGGGGGGCGGGGGCCCGAGAACTTAAGGGAGGAATCCGCCCTCGATCGATACGGAGAGGAACTATGTTCTGCTCGTTTTTCTTTTTTATTTTCTTTAAAAATATATTATTGCTTAATTCTGACCCTTGCGAAAAATCTAGCCTCCCCCGGCGCACCTCCCCCCTCGCCCCCCCAAGTAATACAACGGTACCTACAAAACTAGTCATTCAATATGCTTACACGGTAAATATATTTTCCACTATTATAATAATAATAATATATAATCAAATAATTCTATCAGTATTTTTTTTATTTATTTAATTTTTATATTACATTAAAATTCAAAAAAATGCTTTTTAATTATTTTTAAAAACTTTTATTTACTTTTTTTGAAAATATTTGACTCTGCATTATTAAAAAGTTATATATAAATATTTTTCAATTAAATTTTGGGCGTATATATAATATGTATTGTGTTTGTGAAGGTGGTGGTGGTATGTGGTGTCGATACGTGTGTTTTTTTGTTACACACGTGTGATTTTATAATTAGGCCTGGTGCGACCTTCCCCTACCGGGTGACTCGAGCCTACACTCTAAAACAAGCTTTTTTTAATTATAATAAATTAAGCTTCTTTTCAGGACCCTGGCAACTCGATCTTCACAGAGAACAACACAACCGACAGTATATATGAAAAATAAAATTACTACACATTTAATATAAACACCGAGCGAAGGTCAAGTGGGATTAATTATATTATTTTTTTTTTTTTTTTTGAAAACGCGAGATTAATACATTTAATATATATTTATATATAAATATATATAATACAAAGAAGCTGCACCATTACAATGGGATAAGGATCGGCATTGAACACAATGAAGTGGCCATTCGCTGTATTTTTAATCATTCAAATATTCAATATATTCACAGCATCTTAGATACATACTAACGATTATTTTTTATAATAATTATACAAACAATACACAATTTAATAAAATATAAGAAAAGCTATCTCATGGCTCATGTGCTTCACAACGGCAACAAGCTTTCTGCACAACGAAACTGTGTATGTATTGTCGATTATGATGGGCGACGTCGGGTCACCAATGAATGATCATGATTATCGGGGGGTGGGTGTGGAGGAGCGAGGTGTATTTTTTTATCATCGCTGAAGTCGGTCGCCGTCAGCCAAAAAAAGGTTGAGCGCGAATGTTCGTCGATTTTTCATTAAATATATTCATATATAATATAATATATAAATGGAGAGAGCCTGTACGTCTAGATACTACAAAACACTACCTATCCTACGTACGCTTATAAAATAGTAAAATTACAAAAATACAAACGTCCAATTGTATATTATTAATATTTATATATTATTATATAATAATTATTATATAAATTACTGGCTATGCACGTTTCATAGGTATAACTTTACGAATATATTTTTTTATATTTATTATTATTATTATATAAGTATTATTTTTATATATGATTAATAAAAAATCGTAAACTTCAAAGCGGATCTCCGCGGTATGTTTTTTTTTTTTAGTATATGTTGCAGTATTTTCGTTCGCGTCCTGCGAAGATCCAAACTTCAAAAATGTCCCTCAAATATTTTGAGTATTATTTTTATCTTAACTTCTTACAATGATCGACAAAATATAAATGTGTTCATCTGTATCGTGGATATAAACTATACAATGTAAATAATGTCACTTTCACATGTTTATCAGTATAGTCCAAAATCATTTGGTTTTGTGCTAAGTTAGTCGTAGGACTCGCGTGTGATACTAATAAGTCGATTATTTATACAAATGTTAAAAACGTACAAAAAATAAACAAAATTAGTAGCAAAATGGTAAATGAGATCTCAACAACGCCTAAACTTAAAAAATAAATACGTAATAATGTGTATATATATTATTTTTTTAAAAATGTATCGTAACTACATAAAATATATAGGAAACCAAATTAAGAAATGTTAGTTATATAAAAAGGATAAAAAACAAAAAAAAATGGATAAATTATAAAAAAAACTTTATTGTGACAATATTTTTTGGTAGCAGTCGTCTGACGTAACACTGTCACAAGTGTGTAGACGCAAGATCGAAGCTGTCAGCTTTCACACTTTTTTAAAATTTATCAAATATCAGAAAACACACAATTATAATAATATATAAAAATCAATAAATCTCTAGTGCCTCATATAAAATTACAAAATAAAAAAATTAAAAATTAATATCTTGTCCGTTATTTGGCTAAGGGTATTTTTTAAAATATTTATATCTTCTCGCATCAAATAATAATAATTAATATTTAATATAAATCTAATTAACTAAGCTAAAATAGAAACGAATAATAATTATAATAATATGGTCTGGGCGGGGGTACGCCGCCCGCCTTGTACTAAATATTCACTTAGAAAAACTTTATGGAAAAATTACGTAAAAAAATAAAATAATCCTTTATGTGTCAATTAATAACTTATATAATATATATAAAAAATTAATAATATTTTTATATAATTAAAAAAGTGAGAATAATAATCATTATATATTGTGTGAACGAATACTTCTCGTATTACAGTATGACTACGAAGAACAATTATTAGTTACCTAGTGTGACAGCAGTACACGACACAGTACAATACAGTACGATTAGATACAAATTACATTTTTTTTTCACTTCACCATCATCATCGTAATATTTTTTTATTAATTTCATTACCGTTATGCAATCTATATATATCATATATATAATATATAATCAATAGAATAAAATAGAATAATGGGATTCAGACACAACAAGGGCCGGCGGGCGGGCCAGGGCAGGACTCGCCACAACCAAACTAACCTCTTCACCGCCGCATATAAATATCAAAATACTAAGTCAACAAACAGCATTTTTTATACCACTCGGCTCATTTTTATAATCATACTCGAAAAATTCTAACAATTAGGGATATGTATCAATTATTATCTTTTGTTTCGTCTAGTGAATAATAATAATATATATGTATATTAATATATAATCATATAATATTAATATATATAGTAATAATAATTATTACAAATACAGTACACATACATATATATAAATCGGTGCTGCACACACGCCCGCCCGCCGCTTGATATATAATTATATAAACACACCGGCGCGAACCGATCTTTACTTTTTTCTCATCAAATATAATATAATAATCATAATATATATATTTTATACAAATTCTTCAATATATTATTGTTATATTCTCATTATATTATATTATTGAATTTATACTTTTTCTTTTAATTAAATTTAATTATTCTTGAGAATTGCCATAATCGATCAGCCTTTAGAGAATCACGGCGAATTTATACAAAAGAAGGGATGATGGAGGGGGTTGGCCTGCGACATTATTCGAAAAAGATAACGGTAATTACATGCAGTACGTCTCGCCGTATTAATTAATTTTATACATCATAAAAATTCACAATGCGCGCGCGCGTATGTCGTCGTCGTCGTCGTCGTCGTGTTTTTTTCATGTTTTTAAGGAACAGACCGCGAGGAAATTTCGATATTTACATAAAAAAAAATATAATATATAGCGAGCGGCGGCGAAAGCGTCGAACTTGCGTCGTGTGCTTATTTTTTTGTGTTCGTACGCGAACGTACGAATCGAACGCAACGTGTGATGGGGGTTTTATATTGTACGTCTCGCGCGCGCCGAGTGGAGATCGAGGGGTCGCCGCCCGTGTGACGCCTTCTCGTTTTGAGATTTTCAGAATTCGCATTACAAATGCGCGATCTTTGAAAATCTGCGGTTATGGAGAGAACGGCGTCAGGGGCATTCCCAAAAGCACTCGGCGCGCGGAGAGCGCCGTCGATCGGTCGGGGCGGAAAACGACCCAGTCGTTTTCCGTACGGCGTATTGGAGATGTAGATACGTGGGGTTATTACACAGATGAAATTAAGACGTTGTTCATAGATGGGTTCGACGCTTTCACCGACGCCGCTTTACGATCGAGCGGCGGCGGGTTTATGTGGTGGTGAGTATGCGTATGGCGGAGGCGGCGGGCGTGCTGCAGACCGGGCAGGACCTCGTCGTTGTCGTCAGGCGCCTGGCGCACTCCAGGCAGAAGAGGTTGTGTCCGCAAGGCACCAGGGCCGCGTTGACCGGTCGCTCTGAGCACATGGCGCAGCCCCTGGGGGAGCCGCTGGGTGACGGGCGCGCCGCCGGGAATGCCCACACTCCCGCGGGACTCTCGAAGCTCGGCGAATCGCCCAGCCCTTCGTCGCGCTCGCGTTCCGCTGGAGACCAAATACTAGCTAAACCAGGGGCGCAAGACACTGACCCGGAGCCGGACGACACCGAGCCGGACGACGAGAACACACCTGACGAGCAGGACTGCGTCACGGGCGCGCCGTCCAGGCGTCCCAACAGCGCGTTGAAGCCGGACCGGCACAGCACCGAGCCCAGCTCCTCGTCTCCGGATCCCGCTCCAGTCGATCCTGTCGCTCCCGCTCCCGTGCGCACTGCGATATGTGCTTCGATCTCCTTCCTGGCGGCGTCAACACTCTCCGGCAGACCGGTGACTTCGAACACCGGCTCCTTGTCACGACTCGGAGTCACTATGTACGTATGCGTCTGGTGTTGGATCCTCTTGATGGTCGCTCCCTTGGGTCCCACGACCAATCCCACGACGCGATATGGTACGCGAACTTGCGCCGTGATGTGTCCGGGTGCTGCGGCCGGCGGTCCGGGAGGCGCTCCTGCCGAAGAGCGTCGCGACGCCCTGATTTGACTGAAGTGCTCTGCCGCCGATAGGATCTCCTTCTTTGCGCGTCCTACGTCTTCTTTGCGACCTGTCACTACAAACACGGGCTCTTCGCCTCTGACCGGTGTCTTGATGTATGTATTAGTCTTTGCTCGGAGTGCCTTTATTTTACATCCTGCGAACAAAAAATAACATTGGTTAGTATAAAGCATAGTATTTATGGGCAAAATTTTTAATTCCTAACTATACGCAGTACCCGTTTTACGCGGTTTCGCTTTAGCGCTGCAAATAAAAAACATTTTTTTTAAATATACTACATTGCAATCAAATAATAATTTTGCAGCTAGCAGAAGATGGTTCGAACCGTTCAAAAAAGACACGCATTACACAACCTCCAGATTAACGGTAAATAGCTTTCTACTGATTCTCGGGAAAAACTACAGAAAATTCTTATTCTCAGCGTCAATTTTTAATACATATTTAACGAAAACTGAGAAATCAGCCAGTGATTTGAAGTTTGCTAAACATTATTTTTCTGTAGATTTAACCTTTATAAACGAATCGAGCAATGGTATCATCTAAAACCTAGAGCAATGAAAAGTATAAATTTTGAAAATCTTTTAGTCCATTGTATCTGCTGCAATATTTACTCAAATGTTTGTTCCAGAAAGCATAAGAAGAATAAAATCTTTCATTCAAAGTTATTTTACTTTTGTATAAAGCACCAGGTCCTATTCAAAGAGCAGCAAAATTGTATTTTTACCATCCAGTACAACCTTGTCAATCCTACCGTTAAACCAATGGGTAATTTCAACGTTCAACGTATACTACATAAAGCGGACATAGCAATATGGTAATAAAAAAAATTTAATTTTAAATTGTGTAAAGTACATTGCAACAGCATTCGACGAAATTGAACCGTCAAACAACAATGCCTGTTGGTAGAGTAATATGACCAGAAATGGATGAAACTGCATCGGGAGAAAGATTTAAAAATTCAGAATTAGCCCACATTGACGACTTATTCGTTGAACAAGAAAAGGACGAAGAAGAATTAATTGACAAAACCAAATGAATCCACTTCCAAAAATATTGCTGAAGTTCTACAATTGGCCAGTAAATTATAAAATATGGTTTTAAACATCGAACCAAATATCCAGCGTGCTGTTAAATTTCAGCATTATGTAGGTCAATTGCGGGCAGTATCAAGAAATTAACAAAGATTTAAAAAATATTTAATATGGGTAAATCCAGAAAATCTGCTGCTAGATAATGATTTCGAACCAATTCTAAGGAAACAACAAGTTAGAATACAGTAGCGACGAAGAGGTATATTCAATATTGTTATCCTGTTTTAAGTTGTGTGTATTATATATGTTATAAAGAATTGTTAATTTTTTTGACTTTTTATGACTGCATTTGTAACAAATGCAAGTACATTTAGAAGTCGCTCCAAGAGAAAAATTGAGAAAAAACATTTGTGTAAAGATAAAATAGATGAAAAAATTAAAAATGGTTAGATATGGATCAGGTCTGGGCACAATCCGACTCCGCGAAATACTTCTACCCGACTCGCGAACCTTTTTTTTAAAGATTACATCATTGTAATTTGATAAGTCTAATGCATTACAGTGAGGTAAATCAGTGTCAACTGGGTAAACAGTTGGTAACATTTACCGGTTATTTGTTGTTCCTGGGACACGAGAAATTTAAAATTAGTATTCTCGGGTAGCCTGTGATTTTTTTTTAATTAGAAAGGAAATATTAAGAAGCCAATACTATATTGATAGCATCATCCAATCATTTACAGCACAAACTTGGCCCTTATGGTTTTCACACGAATCTTTACATTGGGTTTCCTTTTCAACTCTATCGCTTTCAGTAACTTAAAAATCCTGCTAGTACAACAAGTAATTGCGAACTTTTATCCTAAAACCAAATCTTCTGTAGAAGCAGATTGTGAATCTAGTGTTTAGAGATCATGGTTTCTTTGTTCGATAGCGAACTATTAATACGTAAGAATGATAAAAATCAGCATTTTTAAACTTTTGATTTAAAAATATAATTTGGGTTCATAAACCATAGTCGAAAGCCGAATTCAAAACGAAAGAAAAAAAAGGAAATGAAATGAAATGAGTAGAATTTTCCGATATACTATACATAGAATGGTCCTACATATTATATATACTTCTGCCATTTTCTACTACGCATTTATGCAATGCGGCGTTTTCAAAAGAACCGCCTTCCGATCTGTGTATATACACAGAACAAAAATGCTTCTTCGATTTAATCAATTTTATCCGCTATCAGCGCTATCGCGAATATGAAAATAACATCGAAGATGAAGAAAATGACATCGAAGAAGATATAAAACATAGCAAATGAGCTAACGAAACTAGTCTTTCTAACCGTTTTTGGCGGTTACATAACGAACCGTTGCTATTTCGCATCATTAGCCCAGTGTGTACGAAAACGAGGGGCGAATTAAAAAGGAGCATGACAAAGTGTATTGCTTAAAAAAAGCGTTCAGTATTCGACGTGTAAAAAATGGCTCACATGCGGCAGCGAGCCGGTAGGTAGGATAACGCGGGGCCGGCGACGGGGAGAGGTTTTAGGCGTTTCCCTGGCAACGGGGGGTGTTTGTAGAGGGTACGAGAGGGTTAGGGAAGGAGGCTTGCGGACCAATGCGGCAAAAATCTGGCAACGGCGCGCCAGACGCCTGGCGTCGTTCTCAAGAAACGAACCGGCCGCAGAAGAGATCGAACCGCGAAACAATGGCAACCGAAGGGTTAATTAGGCAGGATCGTCCCCCCTGAAGTCGTAAGGGTTGGCGGAAAAAAAACTGCACGAATACAATGAACCGGCCGAAAAGTGTGCCGGCCGGCAAGTTGAGCAAAATCGATATTGTAATGGGGCGCCGAAAGGGGAGAGAGAGCGTAGGACATTCTTAGCAAGTTTGGAAAAACCGTACGCGAAACTTTCCGGTGCGCAGTCATGCGTCACAAATCGAAACCGGTAAGTCTCACCCTACACGTCGGTTTGGTTTCAACTTGGCACGCTTAATCAAGCTTTAAGCTCGACGTTATAAATAATGAACCCTTGATGGGTTGACATTAAAACTCGCTGTCGTTACCTAGCAATAGGCCTGAGAAAGGATGTCAACCGTCGTAGACTGCCGAGCTAGTCTGAAAAGCCGAAATAAACAGCACGCTAAGATGTATTCGTCTACTAAATATCTGTTATTAAAATTAATGTGAGTATAAGAGAAGCAAAAATACAGAGATGGCGTTAGAAGATGATTTTTTTATTTGACTACTAACATGTTAAAGTCAACAGCCAGCTAGATATTAGAAATTATTATACTTTTCAAATGCAAATTGAGTGCAAATTAAGTTGCACGCATTATTCAAACCTCCTTATTTTATATAGGAAATATAAATAAAATCATTGTGATAAGTTAAACATCGACACAAAAAATGCAAATATTGTTTTATAGTAACTAATGAGGGCCTAAAGAGGGGACCATCTTTACAGATAGAAGATTCCTACAGGCTTCGCAGAAAGTATTCGGAAAATGAGTATTATTATGCAGAGGTCTATAATTTAAATTTTCGGCTTTGTAGTGAGGCTAATAACGATCAAGAAAGAATAGGTAATACAAAAAGATAATGCAAATACGCACCCTGTACTAAAAAATATAGATAGAATCAAGATTTCCGCAAGCGGCGAAAGCCAAGAGGAAATTCTGAACTCTTCGCACAGATCGATAAATGTGCTATACTATCATATATACACGGGAGAAGAGGCTTTCGTGCGAATACCAAGCTAGTGTCTCTTTAGCTACAGCCACATCTAATTCCGATCATATAGCGTCGATTGACCTTGTGCGCCAAAAAAATACGATTTCCGCAATGGCTAAGCGTGTATTATAATAATCTTTTGTCCTATCGATAACGATCTTATAGCAACGTGTTTTCGCTACGCAGTGTGACTGTTGATTTTTTATCTCCAGAGTTCAAAGACCTCTCCGGATAACGATTTATGCGTTCTTTGGGGTGGGTTTTCGGGATCGTGCTCTCGCTCTCCCTTGTTCAAAACTACTACTGTTGTTGTTGAGTTGAGTTTCCATCGTGGGGTTTTCAAGTGGGGCACACGCGTGTAGCGATCGATAGGCCACATGAAAAAAGGTACAATTGCTTTGAAACTTTTAGCAAAGAATGAAATGTTGTGTACGCTCGGGCAAGGTCAGAATCTGAAGCGGCAAAGTTGGCCGATTCGATATATTTTGGAAATTACTATAACAAGGTCTCGCAAAAACAAGAAAAAAAAACGGAAGACTTCCGCGTATAAATTACAGGCTATTCTTATTTTTCTGATACAAACGTCGGTTGACAAGAGCTTATACTCGTAAAAAGATATATTTTCATCAATAAATAAGAGTTGATTTAATTCTTTATAGTCTAGGCATGTTCTTACATACGTCATTATTTCATTAAAAATAAAGCTGAAAACCAACATTTTTGTGCTATACCTAGCGAGATTTTAAGATTTTTTTTTTTTTGTTAAATCATAAGAATTTGCAATCGTTATATGCATTTCAAAATATAAAATGGTTAAAACGCTTTGACGCTCACTATTACTCACTATACAATATAAAATATAATTTAATAATTACACACAATTCTTTTTAATCTGATTCTAAATATTGATGCATTTATCTACCCTCAGACATATTGAAGCCGCGTGAAAATAATATTGTTGTATTTTATACAATGTACTAATATGATTTTTTATCAACATAGATTTATTCAACTTTAAAATCATTAATAAAATCTACTCGAACCGAAAGTTTCTCAAAGCTATTGTAAAATCTAATAATTTCGAAACCGGCAAAGATACTTATAAAGCAAAAACCTACAGAAAGCCAACCTAAAATGAAAAGTAAAATTGTTCTGTAGTAATCGTCGATTGTTTCGAAGCAGTAAAACAAGGTTCGCCCATTGCGTGTTCGACTTCCAACTCCACACAATCCTACCCATGACTAAACTTCCTTGGAAACGAGGCCGGGAGCGCGGAAATCGCCAAAAGGAAAATATAAACAAGGGTAACCAGAACAGAGAGAGAGAGCCAGGGTGCCACGTGCGAACCGCGATGGCGTCGTTTTCCCCCCGGGGGTGGCCACGGTGGCGGGGGCCGATCGATGCCTCCGGGTGCACTGACCCCGGTGCAGGCTGCAGCCATTGTTGCCACCCCCTGGCGGACCACCCGGGGTGGATTCACCCACACCGCTCTAAGGGTTCTAGGACCGCTCGATACGGAACCGACAGCGCGCGGCTCTCAGAAAGATACCTATGTACTCAGCTCTCTGGGGATGATACGCTATCGAGATGACACAATTTCGTACAGTCCAGAAAGCCAACTATAAAAATGTTGATGCATTGATCGTACGACGATCATACGACGAATGCTTAGATGATGGATTGGGTAGTACAAATTAAGCATTTGGGGTATTCCCCAAAAAAACTTTCTACTGAGCCAATTCGATTTTCATGTAAACAAAAACATCAGACTCTTTGGCAGAGTGCCATAAAGCAGAAGCAGCAGCAGCTAAACGACACAAAGCTATGACGAAAAGGAGACACCAGGAAATACCGCTTTTGGCATTCGAGCTAATAAATTTATGCAGCATCTTTTTACGTCTTTTTTAAAATAACGCTTTCTTTCGAATAGTTGGACAACGCAGCTTCTATATGTGTTGCAATGGTATAAAAATATGCTACGACGCAACCAACGCGGACTTTACAGAAAATATTTCCTCCTCATAGAAAACATAATACTTCCTCCTACCGACCCTACATAGCATTAAATCAAAAACTTAATCACCCCAATTAAAACGCGTCAAACTCACACTATTATTCCTAAACATGCAAACCAAATACTGTATGTACATAATTATATTTAGGGGAGTTTGTGTACCTTTTGATTTGAATCTCTATTTTATGGATATACTAGCTTACGTGCATGGCTTTTCCTGCATTGTGTTTCTAGATATTAAATATTTATTTCTATTGGATTTTTTTATTGTGATTCGCTTTTGATATTGCGTTATAAGACAAACCACCAGAGAAGCATTCATCTCTATTGTTGTCGAGAATTAGAAGTAAAACAACTCAAATTAATCCCCGCACTTAAAATGTAATATTGAAGGTTACGTCCACTAGAATTTTTGCATCTAAATGACTCGAGGGTTGCCTGTTCATGTTGTGTTTATCAAATTAAACTAGATTAAAGGTAGCTTGACCTAAAAATACGCAGCAGAATCATATTATTATGAAAAAATAATGAAACATAGACACTGTCCAAATAATTCGGTGATCTTTTTTTTAGAGATGAATTTTTAATGTTTTCTTCCAAGTATTTTTTATGATGCGCATGAATAATACGGTAAAACCAACGGATAATATGACATGTCAACAAACGCAAACAGTGCCCTAAAAAGGTTAACGTCGGTTACAACTGGGCATGATGACGGTTGGAGTCCAACGGAAGTCAGGGTGTGCGTATGCACCGCAGCCGAACAGCTGTCCAACATTTGTTCCGACAACACCCAACGGCAATTCCGATGTGACGAACAACGAACCTTTCCGAGAAGTCAACCGAACGAGGAAGGAACGGCCGATCGCGAGGACGTCTCAAAGGACTGAGAAGTCCTCTCTCCGGTGGTGAATCCTTCGTATTTCGCGCCGGTCATCACCATGACCATAGATGGGGCTTTCTCGCCACGGTCGTGACTCGTTCCTCGATAATAAGGCTGATGTTATTCCGAGATACGCATTCCATAGTCCAGCATCGCGGCTCAACTTAGCAGATCGCACTAATGTTTATCTTTTTCGAAATTTACTGCCGCGCAAAATCGAAATAATTAAATGTCAACGTCGGATTCGCGTGGGCGATGATATTACAAAAGGGTCGGCTCTCTCGGTGTTTTTATCTCGATCCATGACTTCGCAGATAATTAAAAGCTGTAAATATAGACGTATATAAGAAACACTGATAGAAATGCTTCCGCATATTAACGTTTGCTTGCCCTGATTAAGAAGAAGTAGTCGGTAGGTGTCACACCGACTGCAGCTTCAAGAAGCGTCGCGACGCTGTCTATTTCTATATCCGGCTTCCCTCCCCCCACACGTCTCCCGCGCCCAGTCCACTCCTAAATACAGACCCCGCAAATAGCTTCTGTAAATGTCGAGGGTTTGAAGACCCCAACAGTATGCGGCGCTGAAACGTCACCGCGGCTGCATTCTCGCAATCCCATGATGCATCGGTCATAAACGAAACCGATCAATCGGACGTACACTATACATACATGGTTATATACGCGTCTCAATAAAAGGCCATTATGCGAGTTCAAGGATGAGCCATCAGCTGTTAGTTGTGGGCAAGGAGGGTGACCGCCGCTCGGCGCATGGGAAGTCGTAGGCGTGCTGATCACTTGTACTTCTCTACTATATGCATGGGAGTTTATATAGTACGAAGCATTAATATGTTGGGGTAGTATTGAGTATAAAAATTTAAAAGAGGTCAAGGTCCAACTATGATTATGGGAGAAGCAAGTCCTTATTGGTCGCTTGAAAAGTGCCCACACGTGTGATTTAAAAATTAATACTTTATTATAAATATAGATCAAAATGGACTAGATAAAAATAAAAACACATTAGTAATGCATATGTAGCATTTGTGAAGAGCGCAAATGTCAAGAGTTGGTAAAGTCTGCAAAGTTCAATGCAGGTGAGTTATATAGGTAGTACAATTCCTCTGAATACATAAGGGGTTCCTTATCACAAATGTCAAATGTCCTTGTGTGCTCATAAAAAAGATAAACATGGCATGGGGTCGATGAAACGCAATTACTACTAAATGCGACTACGCCCTTCTCCATTGTTATCCTTCGAGAGACCATGCAAATTTCAATATGAACACCCAAAAAGAACGTCGTGATCATAAATTAAACCAGAGTTAATCTAAATATTTACGTTAAACGCATCTAACGGTTGCGTGTGAACCAAACGGAGTTACTGCACACTCGTAGTATTGTGAGAATATAAATTAGCTGAAAACCT
Organism: Plectrocnemia conspersa; assembly: GCF_051122295.1. NCBI lineage: Eukaryota > Metazoa > Arthropoda > Insecta > Trichoptera > Polycentropodidae > Plectrocnemia > Plectrocnemia conspersa. The sequence goes on from NW_028277167.1 coordinate 19,478,989, forward strand.
TTACGAGAGCTTCGTTTACGTAACGCATTCAGCTGAGACGCATCGGAGAAGCATCTTGGCTCGCACACATCGATCCGAATATGTCTCGCTAATTATTTACAGATCCGAACGGTCTCTAAGACAACTGAGTTTTAAATGTGTGCATCGTTAATGAATCGAACCACGGTTCAAGGGTAGTTATTACGGCGGAGAGGATAAAGTACAGGGGTGAGGATATTGTGCGATTGCACGAAACAAATCGCTCCGTTCGAATGTAATGTTCTCGAAATGCTGGAGAAGCAATCGAGGAATGTTAAATTCTGTTTACTAGCCTTAAAAAGCATTACATTTTCTCACCAGTGAATCAATACCTTTGACGGTTACCCAATATTGAACATCTACGAATGGATGAAAAGCCCGGAAGTATTGAAGAAAAATGAGAGTAAAAGAGGAATTTTAATGTACTCATTTTAAGTAGCATTATCGAGCTTTCGATTGATAGTGCATTCGACGCCGTTATATATAAATATATATAAAATTTAATAAATAAATTAATACGAAATAGCAATACTTCTATCCGCTCGGAAGAAAAACTAATTTATCTCTAATAACATATTTAGTATTACGAAAGATAGGGAACCGTTCATCCGGCCGTTACAAGCTGGGTGCCCACCCGAAGGGTTGGACTTAAGGGGCTTATTACATGTAACGGCAGTGGTACACGTAATGGATTACATGTAGTATTACTCCGCTTGTGATGGCATAATATTATTTAACTGGACTGATTTTTGCTCGTTTGCTTTGATTCTCCAGAATTGTAGAAATTTTTGAATTTTATTCAGATGTTCCTGTATCTTCGTATGTGGCCATAACAACCATTTCGTTTGCAAAGGTAACAACAAACCATTACATGTTTTAAATGGGAAAAAAAACTATTAAAACAATGCAGTTTGAAAAAATGTTGTTCCAAGGGTTAATAATGTCAGCCTATCCGTGTAGATTAGATTCGATATATTATATTCGATAATAATACACATTCAAAATATGTATTTTAAAAAGAAATCTGATCGTTTACCCAAAGTGGGCAGTTAGGAGCCCAAAAAGTTGTGCCAATGATCGGGTTACGTACGCGATTGTAAACGTGCTACTTAACCGCACCCATAAACCAGCTTATTTAGATCTCGCGCGGCCTAATTTACTAGGTAGTTTACACTAGTATAGTTTCAAAATTGAATACGAAACTGATCAAGCAAACAACACATCGGAAACTCGGGAGGAACACCTCCATCCGTTTGTACAGGACGAGAGGCACGTGGGAAAATGCAAGTCCTGCCAACGAGGTGCTTGCGTCACCCCGTCGAAATACATCGACAGACACAATGGAGCTTCTGAGAATATTTGCAGAGAAACTGTCTGCTTCTGCCGCGAGCAGCAGACGAGTCATCCGGTGTGACATGGCAAGTTGTGCATTCGGCTGCATCAGCACGCGCATTGCCTCTGGTCGTCTATTATTGTTTTGGACGGTTCATTCACACTTGGCCGAGCGGCGAGGAGAGTCACCACACACACGCAGATCGCCCACGCGGCCCTGGAGAAAAACAAACAATCGGCACGACGGTGGAGAGAACGCTGGTGGCGCTCTTATCTCCGCGAGACGGCGGGGAAGACCCGACACTTTCACACACAACAGGAAGAAGGGTGTGTGCGAGCGCCAGGACGTCATCGGACGAGGATGAGATCTAAATCTTTGGATAGCCCACGCGCATTCCTAAACGTTTTCGACCTTACTCAACACTATGGTTGTTACCGCGGTGGATTGTATGTACCAACAACCATGTCGAAAAGATAATTAAAATTTGAACAACGTCAGGCAACACAAAACAAAATTTACCAAAAAAAGTTGTAATAATACAAAATGGAAGAAATATCGATGTAGGACGTTCTTTTTTCATTGTAGCATTAAAATAGCCATCAGCGCAAAATATAATAACGAGAAGGATAAAGTCAGGTGGATGCCAATAACAATTATACAGTCAAGACCTGAAATAATACATCAGCATAAGGGTAAACCACCCCTTTTTAAAGTTTAAGGTCGCACCGTCTGCCAGAAAGATCAAGGACACGTTCTCATTTGTAATATTGAGGGGATCCTGCGTATCCAATTAGGGCCAAACCAGTTATAACCCATTTTTCCGGTCATTTAAAAAAACGAATACCGGCTATTTTAAAATTAAATAAAGAATATTAATTTTTAAATTCATAAGCGAATCCTAACTGCCTCAACTCAAAAAAAGTATTCCTAACTATGGACAGTATGTTTCAACTATAAAAATATTTTAAATCATATGAATATACAGTAGAGACCCTCCCAATAACAAAGTAAATTGGGAACGTGCATTTGGGTGCGTGTAGTACGGGGACCAGAAAATACTTTTTTTATTTATACAATTTATTGTGAGATATCCACCCTTTGGCTCGCTCACACATAAAACAACGGGTACCCAAATAGCACGTTCCAATTTCACGGAGGGGCATGCGGACCGCATGCCCGTATCTCTCACTCACTCTCGAGAACACGCAGGCGATCGAGAGGGAAAGTATTATATTTATTTGTAAAATATTTTTTTTAAATATACGAAACAATTTTCCGAGAAAGGTTATACCAGGTCCATCATCCGCCCAATGATAAGCAATACAGCACATTCACGATCGAGATCGTGACGAATAAAATTAGAAATGAGGTTTTAGTCGTATCATGTGTCTCAGGAGACAAAACTTCCTTGGACGAATATGCGTTACAATCCGCCGCAATTGGTAGCCTTCGACGTTTAACTTGCGACAGACACCAAGACGGTAATCGCACATTGTGCAATGGTGCCTTTCGCAACCATGGACAAGTTTACGGTCGCTTTATCGCCGACTGTAATTTGGACGAATCGAAAAATGCGGGACCGTGAAAGAAAAGCTTTTCTTTAAAAGACCGACTCTTGCTTAATGTTCGATTATGGTTTATGGTCGTTAATCCATAATTGAGGGGTTACGAATGAATATGAAAGGGACAACGTCACACGGTCTTGGAATCACAGAATCTACGGTGCTGTGAAGTCAAACAAGAAGTATGACGATTGTTTGAGTTGGTGCATGTTGAGAGCATTGCTATATGCAGCGTTTGTAGGTTATGTAAGTAGATAAATCCGACACTGTACACATGTCTGGTAATTTGTATGCAATGCCCAAGCCAAGAGGTGAGCGCACGCACATATCGAGCGCGCAGACGCACCGAAACTTAAAACGCGTTCGTGCGCAATAAATAATTCAACCATGTGCGCTCATTCATAATCGATTCCGTCGCTGAGGCGCTTGTCACACGTATCACACGAAAATATATGTTTCAGAAGCGCGTGCGAAAAGAACGCGAAATCCATCCTTGAACTTAATAGAGTTCCACTTTTTTTAATTGTGACCACGTATTGGACAAGGCGGCCCCTCGAGTGGCGCGAATCTATGATTGGTATGTTTCAGCAACGGCAAGGAAGTGACCATGGGTAGGAGCCCGTGAGGTGACGATTAAGCAATTATGCCACGTCGATGATCGATAGACCAGTTTATTACAGGTGAGTGTCCCACATCTGCAGTGGGACACTCTGGAAGCACACTCACTCATGTTTTTATGTTTGTAAGTTAGGTACGTTCGCCAACTGGGCCACCTGCCCACGAAACAATTTTTCATAACTCGTTTTCGCGAATGTCCCCTCGGTGTCTGATGTGTGGGCGTATGCCGGGGAACACCTACTAGTGACTAATGACCAACGCCCGAGACGATGCAGCGTTTTACATACGTTAAGATAAGGGAATTGATTAGGTCGATACAAGTAACGAAAATAGTCAACTGAATACTTTCCGAAAACATCTGTGATTAAAATGTGAATACTAAATCGCAATTTATAGTGTAACGGATGTGATGGATAGACCCCTTTTAGTATTATACATGATCACCGAAACCTCACAATGTTTTGATTTCAGTGTAGTCTTGAAACCCTACAATGTAGGTAGGTGCCTTGCGGTCTCGTCCGAAGGCCTTTTCGATCCAATTATCTCATTGGAACCCCCATGAAATGTCATAAAGTCCGACACACATCGATAATGAGTTCATCACGCACGATGCGTTTATCTCCCGGTGGGCCTTGACAGAGGTCAGCGATTTTTATTGAAAGCGACCGCAGAAAGAGGCCAGACCATAATACCATATAGCACGGCCCTCATGTTGCATGCAACAATGCAGATTCGACGCACTCAAACAAACTCAAAAACATAGTTTCGAGCGACGAGGGTTTCGCAAAGCATAAAAAGGAAATTGTGCGACGAGAGCGATACGGGGAAAAGGAGCAGAGAGTCGACGAACGTTTCGTCTCAAGGCGAACTTGACCAACGAAACGCGTCACGAAAGGCGATATCTGAACGTCGGGATCTCGGAGAGTGAGGATCCTTTGTCATAGCAGTAGTAGTGTTTGCGAAAAAAGTGACCTCATTCGGAGGCGTCGTGACGCAACCTTAACTCATTACCTCCCCTCGGCTTCCTGGTCATACGATCGCAACGTTGCGGTTAAAAAATAAATGATAAAAAAGCATGTGAAACGTCGAAAAGGCGAGTCACCGTGACTGCCTTTTGCAACAACACAGCTCGTCCTGTGCGTGAAAAACCTGTGAGAAACGATTTTCGACAACCATTATTACGTCGAGGTGATTAAACCCAGTCGCCATAAAGTGTACTACGAATCCCGTTAGTGTGGTCGTGTATTTTTTATATTTATTTAATACCTGTTGCATTCAACTCACCCCCGCTAATCCGGATTAGAGCTACTAAAAAAGCTCGCGGGTCAAGGATTATATAGAGATGCGCCCACACAAAGAGAATCGTCTTCTTAGAATCGGTCATTTTAAAGGTTCTTTATGGTTGCGTGTTAGCCGAAATCCGGTCAACCTTGGTTTCCGTCTGCTATATATAATATGCGCGGAGGGCGTATGTGATCTAAAAAAATAGACGTGCTAAATCTAAAGTGGCCATCACAATTAATTACCCCTTGAAATAATGTTTATGATAAACATCTGATGCGAAGTTTAACGTTAAAACGGCATTTTATAAATATCATACATTTTTGGTAAAAAAGCATTTTGTTAAGCTAAAAAAAATCGCAAAAATAACATATCATTAGATCCAGTTTGGACATTTCGTAACTGTCAAATTGAGTTTCATAGATATTTTAGAGTAGCACTAGCGCCTATTAGTTGAATTATATTTTCGCTAGAAAATGTATTCGGATATGATTTCACTGAAATTATATTTATACTAGTGAAACATGTACTCGGTTTTACTTACAAAGAGGGAGAGTATTCTAAACTATTGTGGGTTATTCCTTCAAAATTAGACAACGTCTAAGAATAATGATGTGAATTGGTCTAAAGGGGTAAAAAACACTCGATGGCAATATGACAAATATTCTGAACGATCACAAAGGAAGATCGACACAAAGAGCCGGCTTCTACCAAGATGCGCATTTAGCATTGCGATGGCATCGAATAGTCTGAGGAGAGTATATAAAACCCTCCGAGAGCCGTCTGGCCAGAGCAAAAAACCGAACCGGCCGCATTCTTCTGCGTGACATAGTCGCCGCGGCCGACAATGCAACTCCTCTAAAAGTGAACGGGCTCCATCCACACCGAAAGCACAAGAGACTGAGGAGCTTTTTACCCCCCGATGAAGCCACTCTCGTTTTCGAACCATTGACCGGTCCTCAAGCGAGCTCACGAATCCCGTTCCGAGTACGAAAGCTCCAGCATCCCGCGTATTCCAAAAGCAATAGCAACAAAAAAATATGCCAAAACACCAAAACAACAACTGCAAAAAATCGATTCAAATTAAAGCGCTCTTAGCAAAAACTGGTTCCGCTCGGTGAGGTTCAGTTCGAAGAACCCTTGTTTACAACACTTGCGCGCAATTGATAAAATGATACGTAGTAAAATAGTCACCAAGATGCAAATTTTGTTTCGTCTGGAAGGATTCTATATATAGCGGAATTGCATCGACTCACAGAAGTCGGATTACGACCGTTCCGAGAATCGTTTCGGACCGACAAAAGAAAATTTTAAAGCCGTATAAAAATTAATACTTCTCAGAAATCGTTGCAAAATTGATCATCAGACTGGGACCTCGAAGAGCTAAGGTCAGTCTGCGTCGAGAGCTCGCGTATATATAGGTCCGCAAAAACAAAGAATCAACGAATAATTATTTAAAAGCAGAACATCCGATCCAATACAAAGGCTTGCTATGTAACATCAATGCGTGTATTTGCCGTACCTGTATTATTAAATTATAGATCAAGCTTAGCTTAACATACACGTGTAAATCAAACAAAAAAAAACATACAAGGATTTGTGGTTGGTTATCGCCCAAGGGTACAAAAACTAGCTTCGCCGTAGCCATAGATAGATGCTAACAAGGCATTCCCGAACTACTTTTAAGCGCACCATCAGATCAATTATCGCTCGCATAGCAATTAAAAATCGGGAGTAACGAAACAGAAGTGTGTTAATTGATGCGTCACAGAAGTGTTTGGAAAGCCAAGGTCCGCGGTTAACGATCCGAACCGTATGAGGAAAATCTATGTATGTGAATCAGTGATATTCCAGAAACAGCGTCGCGATTTATCAGTATTCGGATTAGGGATGTTGCGCTGTGTACCACCTTGGCATTGGCAGTAGAATATAGAGTGCGTTAGCCTCTTGGGTTCAATGTCGTTCATTTACTACGGACAATCGTTTTACTTATAAATATAGAAATGTTGCTGACATAACGAGAAGCCTTGAGTCTAGTTACGTACCGGTCGCGGAACACCGAAGGCCTCTACATAGATAGCTACGCGATTTTGAACCGACGCTTTTCTAACTAATGTCAAGGTCCTGGCTGCCACTTTGTGCCGAGCACATGCAAAGGATTATGAATGAATTTCGAGAAGCAGCTGTGGAAGCATAGCTGAAACCACGCCAACACATGGCATTGTTTACAAGAACATACACACTTAGTGCCTAAAAAACGACGTTTTACTCGAGTCGATCCTCTACCGTTAGGACAAATCTGGACCAAGCTCGTAAATATTTTGTAAGCTTCCTTTGTGCAGCCGACAAAGCCGGTCATCAATGCGCCATATATGCAAGATTATGTGCAGTTTATTTTTATTTAGTATCTGACCGACTTCACTTAAAAAAAACTAGCATACCTCATATCGTATCGTACGAGCTTACATATCAACACCAGTCTGGATATTTACCTGCAACGAAAAAAAACACAAGATTAGCGAATCGTTCATATAAAATATGACACAATACATATTTTTTGTGTGACTACGACCAAATACGTCTTGACAATGAGAATCGTGTGGCATGAGTGTTGCATTCAAAAACATATCTAATGCTATCTAATGTTTGTTTAATTTGATACTATTATACAATCCTTGGCGTTGTGTAAGAGATGAAAAAACCTTTTGAAAGATTAGGGACCGAGGGTTGCCACTAAATAGCTCGTAATTAATATTAAACTGTCACTCGACACTTCTTCTAAAATTGGACAATGAACCGCTGTCCACTTATATATATCTTATATATTCTGAATTAGTAGGTTTATATTTTTTCTATAGTAGATCGACATCTTACATGTTGTTTTAGTATACTATTATGCTAAAATAAACAACATTGCATATAAAATAAATCTTAAAAATAAACGGGTCTAGTCGAGTCGAGGTAAAATCCTTATCAAAATTCAAACATCCTGTGTGGACTACGTAGCTTCGTAACCTTTTGTTAAATTATCAATCATACAAAAGCATACAGATGTTAGTAATCACATGTTATATAAAACTTATATTGTGATCGTGGTTATAGTGAAACGATTCGTTATCGCTCTCTGTAATCTGTCTTAACCAACACCAAGCAATAAGAGCTTCCAGCGCAATAATAATAACAACGCTGCACTTCTGTCCAATCCTCTCAGCGCCATCTGAAGCATGACCGACAATGAGAAGCTGGAAACCGAGGAGCGTGAAGGCGGAAGGAGGGTGGGTGCATCTGCAGTCAGGTGCGGCGGGCGGAGTGGGTCACGTCAGAAAGTGAAATGCCCCACAGACCCAACCGAGTTGTGGTAATAGCACTCACTGGCAATCTAAGGCACAGTGAAGCCCGGCTACGGCTTTAGGCACGTACTATTACTACGCCTCAAACGGATCAGACAAAAAATAATCGTTAGCAAGGTGAAGGCCGGTTACAATAGGAGAATGGCGCGTTGCGTAACGTATAAATCCGCGCTCTTCCTATCCGTCGAGATTGTATGGTGTGAGGGATGTTCGATAAGTCGGAAGTTTTGGATAGGGTTAAAAATAGATTGCGGAAAATTGATTGCAGCAATATCAAAAAGTATTTATGTTACAGTATGAACATTATCATGTGGTGTAATATTTAAATATACTATTGATACAACCCTCATACGATTTAATTTTTGATGAACTCGCGGAAGTTTTGATGAGTCGGTCTATAAATTCTTTAACGCCTCATTCAAACGTATTGCATTTATTTTTGGAACTGAGTATGAATGATACTGAGTTTATAAGCGTCGGATGACACGCGATTGCAGGCTACTTTTAAATGCTCCATTTAAATAAAATTCAATAAATTAATAAAAAAATAACAAACAGGTAAGAATTCTAAATGTAGATAACAATGCTACATGTATTGCATATTAAATACATGAGCACAATCATAATAATTTAAAATCAACGAGAAAATAAAATATGTAAATTAACAAAAAAAAAAATATTTTATTTATATAATTTACTAATCCGGTGTACGTCCTGCACGGATTAAATTAAGTGGCATAATATTTATTATTTACAGATCCGATCCATTTCTAGACTCTTCTATCATAAGCACGTGGAAAATATTCTAGAAAAATCTACCGACTCATCGAACGACCATATAAAAAATCGTTGCTCTTCCTGTCCCGAAAACTCGCTAGCGCGCGTGCACACGGGGTTGCGATCCATCCACCGGGTGCGGACACCGTGTGAACGCTCTCTATTCCCGCCCCGTCTGGGAATAAAGAACATTCCAGCGGAGACGCCGCGCCGTATGGCGCTGTCTCTCTCGCACATATCGCACCGTCCCGCTCGCACGCCGGACCTTGAGACCGAGGTTCAACATCCCAGACCTTGACTCGGGAAATTATACACACGAATAAAACCGAATCGCGAGCGTATCGCATTTTCCGCATCGACACAGATAAAAGCTATACTAATAGGATGATAGGTATGTAATTGTATAAATGGAGCAGAAGATGAAGAAAATAATCCAAAACTCATTGTTGTTGTTATTGTTGTTGAGGATGAAACTGTAAATTACAGGTATCCCCCTTTTTATAATTACGTCAACCGCTTAAGTGCATCCATGTGCGCCTCTGATAATTACGTGAAGCGTTGTAGGATATTATGTATAAGTAGCTACAAATACATTACATCCATAAATTAATTACAACGTGTCGAACGACGACGAACGGCGGCACGCACTATCTGGGACAAACATTAGAAAATCGGGCTTTTCCCACAAAATTATTTTACATCGACATTACTGAAATCAAATACTTCTCCAATCGATCATAGATAATCAAATTTCCACGGGCGCATGCATACATCAAAGCCTCGAATTCAAAGACTTATTAGCATTTAATGGGCTTTTCGAATCGTACAATCGTAAAGATGCACAGGATTGACCGTAGGGCCAGAGCCGAAAGTCGCAGGCGGTCATTAGAGCGCGCCTTTTGATAATCACGTGCGGGGCTTCAAAGTGGTAGTTACGAAAAGAGGAGAAGAAGACAATGATGATGAAAAAAGCAGCGAGGCCAGACACAAGTCATTTGGCAGCTCCGCCGCCTTCGAGAAGTGCATCCACCGCGGTAAAAGGGCTATCATCACGCCATTCCACGTCTTGAACGAAATCAAATATTTGCAGTCCTTCGATAATGAAATAATGGACTCGTTAACCCTCGACGGTGCTATATTATATTTTTACACAATGACGGCGTAATAAACAGATTTATTTTCGCGACCGAAAAATGGGCCAGTGGTGCAAACAAACGAGCGAACGACGAACCCGGAGAGTGGTTCGCGTTTATTGCCAATTATTATTTTATACATTTACACTCTCTCGATACATTCACTCGGCGGGAACATGTGGGAAAACAATGCGAGATAAAAAAAATGCTCTGCATACGAGAACACGAACCACCCGCGACGGTGGCTCTGAAACAGTTACGGTTGTCACATTAATTAACATCAAAGTTGTGAACTGATTTAGTGGAGGTATCATATAAATGTCCAGTAAGCAACATTCTCACAGCACGGTTTAAATTGTCGTGAATTGGAAATATGGAAGGGGGTTATAAACTTTCTGAAATTATCTGCATCAATTTCCCATTAAAAAATCTGATATGAAACTTTACAGAGCGTTTTGTTGTAGACTTAGCAGTGTACAATATCGTACAGACTATGTAACGGAAAATTCGAACTTTTTTGCTATTTTACTTCGGAATGTAATGACTAAAAAAATGAGCTATAATTTAGTCTGTTCATTTTTAGAGCAATTTTATAGCACAAGCAAAGAATCAATTGAAGTTTACTAAAACAATAAATAAAATTAACAAAGAATGTGCTAACCCTGACAATAGATTACGACAGATTAACCTTTTATACGCCGCAAACGCATATAATGCGTGATACGCTCACTGACTCTTTTCGCGCACTATTGCACGCCTCACTTTTATATGAATTGACTCAATTTTCAAATTACGCTCGTTATGACATTAACCTTTCGCCTGATGTTTATCAATATGTGATAATTTTAACTGCGAATTTCCGTCGTTTCTTATCAATGTTTAAAATTGAAATAAATTATATCTGAGGTATACCGCCGCACAAAGGTGTATACAAATACGTTATCCTTTTTGAGGATCACTGGCGCAGACAGCCCGTCTGTGTGACATCATCAATCCTCGCTCCTCGCCGCTTTGTACTTTTTATTTTATTTCTACAGTCTGGTCCACTCTGCAGAGACACGGCCACTGTGCGGAGATAGTCTTTGTGAAGGTTCAGATGGCCGTCACCCTGCGAGGTGGAGATCAAGGATGGCAAGAGTGGTTGGAAAGCCTTGCTAATTACATATATGGTTAGGATCAGAGTTGCAATGATCTTATGACAATATTGGTTGCAAAATCAGATCCATGCGTGTCGGCAAACTCGGGAACAAGAAGAGAAAAAGGATATTGAACGGCGGCCTTAATAGGTCTGTTCACCTGAGAGCTCGGGATAAACGGCCGATACACACAGGTAAGTCTGCCGTTCTGCTAAATGAAAAGCAAAACCGCAATGCAACTCAACTCAAACGAAATTGGCCCGCCGAGAGGTGAACGCCAGTTTGACGCACCGGCAATAAATATCCGCTCTAGACAAAGGTTTTCGGGAGTCTGGTGCTCGGTTTTTGTTGTTTTTTGCGTCGAATCGCACGGTGTTCGCTGTCATTCGGGCCGATATTAATGTCGCGGTCGAAACGCATAAACATACGTCCACACGGAGCGAGTGGGCAAATCGGACGAATCGATGATCAGGAGGCGGCGCGCTATAAAATAATGACAATGAAGGTCCGTTCACATGTTATCGGAATCAAATATCATAATAATTCAACGGATGGGGATAGAGGTTCTTACAGGGCGTTGAAAACAGTTGAAATGAAATGAAATTTGATGACAATACAGTACTGTCGGGATTGCGATCGATGAAAAATATTACAAAAATATATAGATACGCAATTTAATAATTTATGTTGATATACATATATTATTTCCAGAATACGATAATACGGAAACCTAATTCATTATACTATAATTCGCATGAGATTTAAACATAACGCGGCTTGGTTATACGAGATGGTGTACTATTTGTAATGGTGTACGATTTATAAGAAAGAATTTTTTGGTTGGAGACGTAAATTTGAGTGAACGAGAACAGGTGCGAAAGTCAGCGAATGTCTGCATGAATTCGTAAAATTCGCTCCAATTGAGGAGAATAATTCTACGAAAATTTTAAATTTTTAAATGGGTATGAAAAATATTCCGGGGCTGTTTTTTTAATATTTCGACTTAAATAAAATCAACCTAGTCGGCGTATAAAATTGATACTAACAATAAGTTTAAAATTAAAAATAAGTTGAAAATTATTGTCAGTTACATTAAAACATGTATAGTCGTTAAAATTGCAAAAAAAAACGTTTTTTAACATTCCTTTCTACACCGAAATTTTCCCTACAAATATACTTATATGTATATAAATTAAATATATATATAGAACAACAAAAGTCTGAGTCACGTCCGGTCATTGTTATAACACTGAGTATTTATATTTTTAACATGTTATTTAGTAGCACGTTTAGTAGCACGTTATGATATAAGTTCGCAGAAGAAATAGGCTCCTTCTCTTTATTTTTTTAAGAATCGAGCACTTAATTTAACAATTTACAAAAGCATAGCAAAAGTCAGACGCAAGCCGTAAAATGCTCTCCCTCTCTCTGCACATTTTCACATCGACAAACTGATAAGACCAATCATCGCGATGATCATGATGCAACCGTAAACAAATCGACACACGCGCCTCGCTTAACCGACCGACTGCACATTCAATTTACCATTATTATTACCATCAAACGAAACTTTATGCGTGTGTACCACTCGTTGGCTCTCAAGAGTCGGCACACCGGACGTGACGTCACCTCACGTCAATTGACATGTGGTGGCTGCTCATAATGCACATTCAGAATGCACCATGAAGAGCGAGAGCTCCAGTTTGGCACGAAAAAATGACATGGCTACCCGAGACAAAGGCGGTCCAATTAATCGGACCAGTGAAGGAATTTTTCGGAGACGGTTTCAGATAAGACTAATTAAACATAAGAGATCTTTTTATGGCGTTCTACACCTCAAAATGTAACACAGCGAACGCTCTATAATCCTAAATAATAAATTGCCTGAGTGAAGCACATGTGCGCTACATAATTTATGTAACATGCGTTCCTTATTTCAAAAATATACCTTTTTCGATTTGTAGTCAAATTCTAATAATAATAATGTCACGAAGTTATCAAAACATGTTAATTCGCCACAGTGCCAACACTGTCTGCATCTTAATCAGATTTTGCCGGAGATTTCACATTCAAGTATTTTTCAATGCAAATTTAAAACTTCATAGACTAAGGTTAAAGAAAAGTTTAAAATCTGTCTTCTGACCTACTCAACCATTAGGGAGCGTCTATCCCTCGAAACGGAATTCCTTCCCATAAAGCATCCTCTCCCACGCCCTTGATCGCCGCATTAGTTCCATTCTCCTCTTCCTACACAGACGGGCGGAATCCTCAAAGGATCCCATCCGGTTTCGCTCACAAATATGACGAATCGCAGCAACGAGCGTCGCTAAAATAAACCTGTATTCCCAACACACATGATGCATTTTAGGGTCATTATACACTGCGGGTCGTTAGCAGCTCGATCTCGAAAGTTTTCAGCGGGAATTCTTGGCGAATGATTTCATCACCGCGGGATCCGAGATTCGCCGTCGTGAATGGACGAGAATGGTTTATGGTTGAAGGTTTCGACCAGAGGTGCAACAACCCCGTATCGACGGCCAACGTCCTAATGGTCAAACGCTATTCAAGAGTTGTGATGCAGTAGAGTTGAAAAAGGGATTAAAAAGAGCATCGGCGCGAGCGAGAGACGAAGTACCCCTCGTTCCTTCTTTCTATATTTACGTTACTATTTTTACGTCTGTCTCCTGCCATGTCGTTCGTCCGCTCTTTGTAACCATGCAATGCTATCATCGTACATTACAACTCGAATGCGTGAACCTTTTAGGAATTTCCTGTTCGACTTAATCGACGAAACCTTGAAAATATTTTCGTCCATTAAGGAATCCATTGCGTTTGTTATTTATTATTTCGCACGACGAAAGCGAAACTGGTGCGCCTTCTCCGAAGTAACATTGTTATTACAAGCATTTTTCTCGATCGCTAATAAAGATGACGTAACTCTGGCGCAATCCGGTTTCGAAGGCATCATCATCATCGTCGTGATGATGAAGGAGGAAAACGCTCATGTCGGTCGGTGTTGATGAACTTGAACACACAAACAAAGAGGCGATTTTGCCAAAGGAAACCTAGGCCACTAACTGATTTTTGTGTGCACTTTCTTATCCTATGATTATTAAAGACTAAACCATGTTAAACTTGTAACGCACAAAATGTACTACTTTACGCGTGTTTTGCAATACGAACATTTTTATCATTTTTGACTTGATAAACGAGCTGATGATTCTCCATACAATGAGGACTTACTTTTTAGAAAATTATCTGCTCATCCTCTAGACCTCAATATAACTCACTCGGGGAATTCGAGTTTGTTTCTTCCTCCCAACAACACTCCATTGTCAATGGATCGGTATGTCATCTTTAGCTTCAAAAAGTGTCAGAATGAACAAATTTGTGTGATGCCTCAACATCACCGATAAAGCATGGGGTGGGGTTACCAATTATTCGCGAGCTAGAAGAGATCTCGTCTGAGGAGAGGGACTAAAGAAGCAGTGCGAGCCATGTATCTATTCAATGACAATGCAATGTCACATTTGCCCCAAATCCTCAAAAGCAAGTTTCATTGAGCTATCAGTAAATTCCGATATGAATAATTAATAAATTCAAATACGTCATTTTTACACTAATTTAGTTTAGTTACACTAGTTTAGTTTTTGAACGAATCATTATTCTTAAGGGGAAGTTGCTTTAATATACGAGTGTTTTGAACTACGAGCACATTTCCCCACTATATTAATAAAATTTTAATATAAATCAAACCTCTACTCTTTCAAGCTTAATAAAAACCTTACCACTACATAACAATCCTACTATAAATACAACAATTACAGTATACCTAGTACTATAAATACCAGTTTGATAGATTTTTATGACGTGGTGATGGAGACATCATATGGTTATGGAATGGTTTAATTTAAAATTGATCTAAAAAGCTAGTTGCGACAAGTTGCAAAAGGCACTAAAGAAAAGAGTCGCTGTATGAATTTTAATTAGAGAAATTTTTAGTAATCTGAAGCAGATTTTTTAACTTACTAGTAAACCACAAAATTGGTTAAATGCTAGTTAACACCCGAATTCGTCTCAATATATAGCATAGAAACGGCAAACCGAAACCCATCTGTCACGCTCGAGCCATTGGCGATCTACGCTATCGGCTGCCATAGCGAACAAACTACTCAATCGCGCAAGTTCTAGCCATAATAGTAGATCCAAGAGCGCCGGCATTGAACTAGAACGCTTCACGGTCTCGTGCTTCCCTTCCTGCGAAGGCGAGCAACCACACACATGATCGTCGATTATCTTGATAATTCGACGCGAGCCGCAAGTTGAGATGCGCTTCCCGAAAACAACATAGCACGGTCCACCGCGCCCGTTTAATTATTACCGAAAACAAACCGGGTGCGCGGCAGCGACGGCAGCGCTAACGCCGCGGCGCTCGCTCTTGCACCAGGGCGGCACGAGCGGCGAGGAGGTGGTTTTATAAATACGGCGCGAGCGTCTACGCGAAGTGTGTCTGTGACTCAGCCGGTGACCGAGTCAGCGCAGAGCCGGCGAGCGGAGTGCGGTAGGTCAGTGCCGCGGCGGCGATCGACCGCCTCGCGCTGCTGCTGCCCTGGTGCTGGCCGCCAATATGCGACTAGCGACTAGCCATGATCATGACGGTGATATAATGATGATGATCGGTGAAGTGATGATGATGGTCCAGAGTCAACAAGCGACACCTTCATCAGCGGCAACTCAATCCGATGTTTGGAGGAATTTGTAACAAGCGCTATATGTATTGATTTTTATTTCAGTACATAAAATGCATTATTACATTATTTACTATATGTAAAAATAGTAAAAAATTAAAAAATACTATTGTAGTTCGTTTAACAAGAACGACATTACAACACCCTTTCTCACATACCCTTCCCCGATTTAAAAAAATGGTGAAACTTAATAAACCCTATTTTTAACATGTATTTTGGCTCATTTTTACACTACAATTTTTATACGTGACGGTATTACTAATATATTTAAATCTTTTTTTTTAATATTTATTTTTTATTTAATGTTTTTATTCATAATTTTACATATTTAATGACATACTTCAAAAGGGGCTCAAGATGCACTCGAATACCCTTATTTCCTGTACCAAACTTTGCATTAACATTTTAAATAAAATCAACCTTTTTTTCAAGGGCATAAATTTTCAAATTTTAAGAAAATGTAGAAAACAAACCCTACTTATCTACACATTAAAATTAGCAGATATTTCGAGCAAATCGCGTATACTAGGAATTTGGATTCGGTAGATTTCGGTTTAGAATTCAATTTTTACACTTACGATTTTTTCTATAGATAATTTCATCACTATGTATAGGCAAATTATTTAAAAAAAAAATCGAAATAAACGACTGAAATGCACATCTACCCAATGGTGATCATTGCTCACATGGCAAGTCACAAGAAGAGTGGTCATGCGGATTATTGCTCATACGAATATTGCTCACGTTTTCAGAAAAGGAAAATTTATTTAATTTCAATATTAACAGTACAAAGTGAAAAAATCACTATTTTTAATAATTTACAAGAAAAATATAATAATGTAGGAATTAAGTATTTTTGATTTAAAAATCGAAAGCATATGGATAATTTTAATTATGAAAGCTGCTGATTTGTTGAACTGAATATATAAATATAAACGGGGATAGATAAAAACAACGTAATTATATAATAGCCGATCGTAAAGAAGAATAAAATTATAAAATCCAATATTTAAAATAGATATTAAAATTATAATAACGATAAAAAATCTTATTCAACGTTATTATAATTATAAATTTCATATTGAGAAAGGTATTCAATTATATTTAGATTGTAATTAAAGTAAAAAATTCTAAACTACTTTTTAAATAATTCAATTTTCAATAATATATATATCGACGGCCTAAAGTATTTGTAAACATGAAGAAATTGATACAAAATATATTTTTTTATCCAAAATTCGTCAGCCTATCATGAATGTCTTAATAATTTGTATGCAATGAACGTATATTAAAATGAGATACCTTTCCTTACCGTGTGAGCAACTGCCTTGTGAGCGATCAATTTATGTGTGAGCAAGTTGCTTTGTGACCAATATACCAATCCGCGTAACCAATCTTTCTGTGACTAATTGCCGTGTGAGCAATGATCACCGAACGATTAGGTTAATGTAGAATTTAAACATTTATTTCGAATTTTAAAAAATAATTCGACTATACATAGCGATGAAATTAGGTGTGACCAGTTGCCATGTGAGCAATAGTCCCGTGTTCACTATATCTAATATATTGATAAGTGTGTATAAGATAAATACAACTCCGACCTAAGCTTCGCCTAAAATTCCATAAATCCACGATTCCAAATTCAAAAGTAATATTCGCATAGCGTGAATATAAATTTATTGTAAATCTTCCGTTGCATCATGGCGGGCGTTAACCCAACGCATCACACCACAGTGTAAACTACTAAAAATCATTGATACGTATTTTATTATTTTATTTATTTCAGCTTATACGAATTATCTTGCTTTAATTTTAATTATTCATCCGTGAGCTTAGGGAAATCTATGAATCAATTAAAATTATTTAGTAATAATAAATAATTTCGATCTCCTAGCCCCGATAGAAGTATAGCATATTTCTTAAAATTTGCCTAAATCTTGGGTCAATTGGATTAAAATCTGTTGTGTGGGTATTCAGTCACAGAATTCTATACATTGAGAAAGGTTCTAATTGTGTACTTTTACTGAAGAAACGCATCCCTATTTATGTACGTAAATATTAATATTGTATAAAAATATCAATCCCACGCATATGTATTATTTTTGATATCAAGGGGAGAATGATTTACGCCCATTCATCCAGTTAATTGATTTATTTATGTGACTTGACCATTAATTTGGTTATCTATCCGTAAGATCTAGGAGTCTAGGATTACGGAATTACTATATAATAATCACTAATTTCGATTTCATAGAAACGATTGAAATTGAAAAATTCTATGGTTAATGTGGTATTAAATCCGTGTTTTATTCAGATATTATTGTACTTTTCCTGAAGAACCGCTTTCCTATTTATGTGCGTAAATAAAAACAAAAATATTTTTTTAAATAAAATATTTAAGCGTAGAACCCCAATTATACTTTATCCGAGAATAAAACATGAATGAAACATCGCTAAAAAAATCAGAATAATCAACTAAGATCTTTTATAACATTTTTAAAGCTCTTACGAATTTATTAATTGACAAATTTCATATGTAGATAACTATCGAAATAATGAATACTAACCATTTCTTAGAACACATTTTAAACAAAAATTCCAAAACAAATTAAATTATGTATTAATATTGCCTGTTCTATTCTTACTGAAGTATAATTGCAAATATGACCAAATGTTTATGTTAATTTTATATAAGAATATTTTTGACAAATATATGTATGTACTACATGCGT
Organism: Plectrocnemia conspersa; assembly: GCF_051122295.1. NCBI lineage: Eukaryota > Metazoa > Arthropoda > Insecta > Trichoptera > Polycentropodidae > Plectrocnemia > Plectrocnemia conspersa. The sequence continues at coordinate 19,497,677 of NW_028277167.1, forward strand.
TTGATCTACCGCTAAAGACTTCGAAGTGTGCAAACAAATATTCTATAAATATAGTGTGCCTCTTCGGTTATGCTACTAATCGATGATGGCCCACATCTTATATCTTCATCTCTACATAATCATCATGACCATAGCAAACAGTTAAAAGTAAACGCCGATAATGAACGCATTGCTATAAAAATACAATTGTATAATCTGCGAGACAAATTGCAGCAGATGTGTGTACATTTACATACATATGTTTGTATCCAATTGCGTGTAGGGTTGCGGCAAATTAACATTCGGAGGGGTTGCGGTTAAAAAATTGACCCACATAGTACCGTCGTGCTTTCAAAACAATTGCAGCAAATATGACGAGATGAAGCAGTTAATGCATAAACCCTCGGCTCGACGTTTCGTCACGTTTCGCAGTTAAAGCGTGTCGTAAATCGCCTATTTTTAACCGGTTTTCTTCCAAACCCGAACGCGGCCATGTTTTCTCCAGCCATGACCACCGACGTGGCACGCCACAACTTATTTATAAACAACAAAGGTTTGAGCACACCTGTCCTAAGATGTGTACTTATTGGCATTGTTGTGTACTTATGAGGTTTCCTCTCGAGATCTCCGGTTCTTTTGGCAGAAGCCAGAAAAAACCCACCCACCCGTGGGAACTCCACAGGAAGTTGAAAAAGCCGCAGGAAGCGACCGAAGCTCCCGAAACGGTCAATCTAACTTCAATTTGGTAGCATCGATTTAATGCGCTGCTTCTTATCTTTTTTCATTAACCGCATCCAACGTCCGGTAACGAACAAAGGACGGGTCGCACGGAAAAAATTGAACTCGACCAGGTAAAATGAGACGCAGAAAAAAGGGTTCATCCTGATGATATTGATGTGGATAATAAGATGAGTTTTACGCTGGATCATCATAGCAGATCGATTCACGTGTATACGACGCATATACAGGCAGCTGTATACGCATTAAATAAACTTAAAAATAATTACAGAATCTAGACGAGACTATTGTTGTTGATTATTATAGCCACGTGTTGACTTGTCTGACAATTCGATTCAAACTTTTATATGAAAATATAGGTATGTATGAACAAATACAAATGCATGAACGAGCAAGAACTTTTTACTAGATTACGAATGTAAATAAAAAATAGTTTCATTGTAAATATAACGTATCTTATCTGAATTTCATTCAAATATAAATATAGGACATGTTCTGCGGAAGTTCGATAAAGAATTTATGAATAGCTTATTCAACACTAGTGCAACATTAAACGATTTTGATTTAATATACTAATATGAAAATGAATTTGCGACAATCCTTTCAAAGACATTAAAAATATACAATTAAGCTAATTTTCCCATAGTTATTTATGGAGCAAAAAAACATTGCGTACTGAAAACTACCGTCCACGTGTACTCCACTCTCAGAACGGCCTCGCTCTTTTATGTTTAAATACATTTAAGATTTTTTCCATACATACATATTATACATTCGGCTAATGATAATTATTCTGGTAAGAAATATCGCCTCGTGGTGTTGCTCGAGAGTGACGACATTGAAATAAAAAGTCTTGCGCAATCGTATGATATTAACCGAATTCGATACGAAGTTAAATTTTAACGCGGTCGTAACACGAGGTATGCCTTTTTTGGAACTAAGTTAAAATTGACCTCGCGGATCTGTGCAAATTATATGGGGCATGTAAGGTCACTCGACCGCAAGTCAACGACCATCAAAAGGAAATCTCGAAATATTTTAAATTTACTTTTGGGGTCCGATTCGATATTTATACAAACAAAGGTACGACCATTTCGAAGAATCGATATATTTTTTTTGTTTATGCATACATACACATGTTTTTTGGGCAATAATTATAACATGCCCGAGACGATGATTATGAGCTGTTGATAACCGAGCGAACAAAGGATACCGACGAGACGACTAACCTCGTTATCCTTGATACATTTTTAAAAAACCGAGCCGAAGGAGAACCGATCGCCAAATCGTGGGTAATTTTGTCAGAATGGATAAAAAAAAACCTGTTGAGATCATCTCACGCATGCCACATGTCTCCGTCGTGTTCGGTAGATACACATATGCGTGAATGAAAATCCTGAAAGCGTATAAAATATACAATAGTGAAACTCTGCTTTGAAAGCGCAAAATGGTAAAAATACACCACTCGTTGCATAATGATTTTGACCATGTTCGTTCGTCGGAATAATAAGAACTGGAATGCCTGAAAACTGGTTTGTTGTATGAGCTCGGACGTGGCCGAGAAATCAGAAAGAAAATCGAAGGTAAATGTCGAAAATCAGGTGGTTCTTATGAATGTACTTTATACATAATATTGTTTCATTTCATGTAAATTATTATTTTAAAAAATGTGGATTTTCATTAACAATAAAAAAAGGCCGCAAAGTGAGAAAATTTTCTGTTAAGATTTAACCGGCATTAGAAAATTCTAAGTTTTGTGTTCATTTCTAGCTGATTGTTGACTTTTACGCAGTAGTTTTTTTTTGTAATAATTTAGATGTCACTCTTCCTTTAAGTGTTGTTTGTTCTTATCTCCGATTTTAGCACCGATTTGGTGTAATATTGTATATTCCGCCACTACTTGCGAGATTGATTTCCCAATAATCCCTATATTATCAAAGCAAATATTCCGAACGACTGGATTTGTGACTTATGCTTCGGATGAAACATTTGCATGGATCGAGGCCCATCTCCTTCGTGACCGTGAGACTGGACTGAAATGACCCGAAGGCAGAAGTGCGCGTCGGATATTTTATAGCAAACAAACACATATTTCGCCAAAGGTCTGCTTCGATTTAAATATTTACACACAGCGAAGCGAAGGTGACCAATTCATCTGCTTTTGAGGTCACGTTATATAAAAGTTTTGATGGAGAAGAGTGAGATAAAGCCAAAACACGCGATGCGTTTGACTGAAATCACGCACGGAGGCAGGTATTGAGGTATGTACGGATTTGAAAGGAAAGGACCGACGCCAAAGGACTTCAAACGAGCACAAAAAGTAGTCCCAAAAGCATCTGCCGTTTACCGCACGAGCTCGGGTCGAAAACTCTGTTTTAAAATATTTAAACCGAATATTACATTTCCTTCTATGATTCGCCGAAATTACTACTACATCTGGTGGTCGTACGACAAAGCACAAAGTGTGCCAATAATATTTACACACCTATGGCATGTGTTGGCTTATCTGCACCGTACTCCTACTAGTTGTTTGATGTAGATTAATAAATAAAAGTCCTTAAAAATGTATGCGTGTTCAAGAATCGAAGCGATAAATGACGCACGTTGGGAGTCGTTCGGCAGATGTTTCCCTCTTCCTGGCAGCTGCCGCTCGTCGACCCTCGCTTATAACCTGTCTAAAATTTTGCCGCCAAATTCTTGTCCGCTCCACATATGTATGGAGCCGTTTCGCAATTGACCGCAAAGACGGAAAAAGATAATTTAGCGCCGCTCGCGGAGAATCCTGTCGGAACCCCAATTTTTCGGACAATAGGCACGCAACTGCCCGCACTATCGATATCGGATGACGCGTAGGCCCGCATCTTCTCCCCGAGACCACACAACAATCCGAGGGTCCGTCAGAAAGAACCAGAGAGAACCCGATCCCCGAAGACTATCGATTTTCAACGGCGCAGTAATAAAATATGGACTTCGAAACGTTAACCCCATACATCCTGCGGCAATTCGACACCGCTCGATAGTACTGCACCCGGGATAATCGCGAACAACGTGCGAAATTAAGTTCTTCACACGTTATGCAGATAAGGCGACTGTCGATCTTCGGCGAGGGTCTTTCGGGGAACAATGGACTTTGCAGCTGTTATCAAGAACCGTGGAAATTGTAAGGACTATTTTTTTAGTGGCGCGCCAGCTGGAGGTAGGTGCAATTAACACAAAGGCCAGGTAGAAAAAAGGCACTAAAAGAATTCCAGAAAAACGTGGAAGTACCAGAACGCGTCTTCCGCCGAAGCTCTACAACAAACAACCAGGTATATATTCTCCGAGCGAACGTTTCGAAATCTGCACGGAAAACGAGATTTAGTCAATTATGACGACAGATTGAGAAACACAAAAATGGATGCAGGTATAATTTAGTGATAATATTAACACAATGCAGGCCGACAGAAGTGTTTAGCCCGAGGGTTCTTAAAACTCGAAGATAATGAGTGACCTGCCCGCCTACCTACCCAACTCGAGCAGTATAGAAGAACGGGCCGGATGAGACTCTTCAGAAGAATCGCACGCGAAACGAATTGCACACAATGGATGCGTTCTCGAATGCAAGAACAAAAAAATGGCCAGAAACGAAAACACGTATTTTGGGGCAGAGCTTCTTTTTGCTACCAGGCGATCGTTTATCGAAGATGAATAATTCATGGACGAATATATATATGATCTAGTTGGCATCTACGTAAGTTGAAGATCTGCGACTAAATGATTTTAATGGGCGCCCGCAGTTATCGGACAGCAACAACACCTGTCTCGGGGGGCAGCTGCCCAAAGAACAGGTGCTTCGGGAGTCGCGTCCGGTGGGGCTCTGCACTCCAGCTGGCGCTTTCCAGTTCGCAACTTAATTACACCGCTGACCCGTCATAATTAAAATGGAACGGCGAAGGAGGTCCTTGGAACGCAGAACAAAAAAGCGCGTGCTCTACCACGCAACACAATGATCGTTTGTGTATTCCATATTGGCCGATGCTCCGTGACAAACATAATATCGAAGAGACTATCCTGTCTTTTTTATTGGGTTAACCATTGTGTTGGACGCGCGACTTTCCAATCGATCAAAGCGTCCTAAAGTAATCGATATCGGTTATATCCGGCACGGATTTGGATAAGAGACAATAAGGACCAAATACGTGGCCCACGTGTTCGACGCGCGGAAAAGCTCGGTTCTGCGAGCGAAATTCAATGTTTACAGGTCTGCTTCTCATAGTAAGATCTACGTTTTCGTCACCTTCCCGCATCAGCTTCGATGAACAATGAAGCCTACGCGCTTAGAATACTATATGCGACAGACGGGACAAAATACGAATACGTAATGCGGTCGTACAGATCCATTCATGATGATGGCCTAAGCGGAGATGATGCGCGCTCGATCGTGCATGTGTATAGGTATAGAAAAAAACGGGCGCCGACCGGCTAGACTCCTCTAGTAACCCAGAGGCGGCGGAGAAGAACAAAGTTGGAGCAGGTCATGGTGGTTGAAGAGGGCCGGTTTACGTTAGTACAAAAATGGAGATCTATGGTCATGTAAATATGGCCGATTCATGAATACTCTCAAATCTATGATTTTAAATCAATTCTTAGCTAATACATGTTAACGTGCAAAAACATTATCTCATTAAAATAGCAGTATTTCATAGAAATATAATAGCATCAGAAAATAGCAGTATTTAGAGTGATAATGATTATAATTATATAATAAGTTATTGTCGCAAACTCGTAAATTGCAAAAAAAAATGATATCTTGGTTTTCACCCAGTGCAATTTAACTGAGAATTAAAGAGATATGTGCATTTAGATAAATACTTTGTTCCATTAAACATTAAAATTGTTTGTGCATTTATGTAAGGTAAATCTTCAAAGAAAAAGTTTCGTTATAGAGAGCTATTCATAAGGTGATCACTGCTTTGATCAACACACACTGTTTTGATCATTCTTATATAAAGATCTCTTTGAAAAACGATTGCTCTACCGTAAGCTCAGTTTTAGATCAGTGTCAATAGTTACGTTTACGACTGTTTTTAGATTTACGTTATCTCATTCGCTCCTTAGAATTAGTAAAATACCTAACTAGCCACTCATGTGGATATTTCATACATTCTTCACGTGTTGAAAATTACTTCTAATTTTGCCTTTTTAAACGACACAAAAATATGTATACGTATAAATAAAACAAAATCAACCACACTCATTCGAGACATTTACAGACAATTATATATGGTTTTGCCAGTCTTAATTGATATAAAGACATTCATATAACAATTTATGACATGGGCTTTTGAGTAGATTAATATGCAAATAGTTCGATTTTTCGAATATAAATACACGTGTTACTTTCTGATTAAAATCCATTGCTATTTGCCTCTCATCGCATACGGCATATTGATAAAAACAAAATTTATAAATCATTCAAACCATAACCGTAATTTACATACGTACAAAATTAGCAGAGTATAATGATAAATTTTGCACAGCAATCTTAGTTGATACCTTTTTTAAATTTATTGTGCATTTTTGAGTTCTAATTAACATTTGCGCTCTACATTTTTGGACACTAAAATCGCGTCTTAGTCGTCGTGGTGGGAACGCCCTACAAAATAAACATATCCAGTATGGTCCGGTGATTATTGCACAAACGAAAATTTTAAACAGCAAAAATTCTGATCATAGAAGATCAATTTTTTACATATGTACTTCAAGACATATAAAAATTACTTTATATTAGCATGATTTTTTCGCGCATTTTTGTTATTAAAAATAGAGAAAAATATTAAACCGTAGGAATTAAAAGTTAAATATATTTGTGTGTGGAATTTTCGTGTGTGCAATAATCAAAACCTGTGTCACCAGAGACAAAATATAAATAATAACCGTTCGTTCACATTATGACGGCGATGGTGCAATTTAATTTATTATGTAATTTGTAATGGGAACGGAGAATATGATTTTTATTGAAGGTCGTAAATTCGGTCTAGACGATTAGTGCGCTCGTAGTAATTGTCACACGGCGCGTGGATTTGCAACAATCATACGGTGCACGTCCTTGAAGGAGCGGAGTGCGGACGGAGGACGGAGCGCGGAGCGCGGAGTGGAGGAGAGAAGAGGAGCACGTGTGCGCGCCGGCCGGCCGGCCGGCTTTCGAAAGCTCGGCGTCGCGGAGTGGGCGTGCGTCGCGACGACGATGAAAATCAATAAGAGCACGTGCGTGTGCGTACCTTGTCTGCCGACGATCTCGGCTACGTGCTCCGAAGAAGGCACGGGCACGCACTCGGTCATGTTCTGCGACTTCTTGGCGCGATCCTCGAGAGGCTGCTGCGGGCAGAAGGAGAGCGGCAGCGGTGGCGATAGAGAGGCCGCCGGCATCGGATCGCCGAGTCCCATCAGCGACAGCTCGAGAGCTAACTGAAAGGTGCGACCGTCCAGGTCGGTGGCGTGAGCGCCCTCCACGAACAGGTTGGACGGCATGCCGCTGGCGTGAGCGCGGACTGCGCGCGGCTAATCCTGCGACTGACACGACGACGCGACTCGTGCGAACGCCCGCGAGCGACTGGTCGACCGGCGTGTCGAGAACGACCCTGCGCGGTCTCGTCTCCCCCCTCCGCCGGAGCGAACCCCGAACGGGCGGACGGGCGGACGGGCGTACGGGCGACTCCCCACCACCGACCGGGTACGTCGCGACGCGAAAAGCGCGGAAAGCCAGCCGCACAACACCGCACCGCGGAGGAAACTATCACTACACGACAGCGACACAACCTACGATATTTTGCGCCGTTTGCGAGCTTTTGTTTAGCTTAGATGTTTAGAACGCAGATCGCCAAAGTGGACTTGCACAAATTAGGGACAAAAATAAATACTCTAGATCAGCGATGGCCAACCTCTTTACAAATATTATTTATCGTTTTTAATAAGAAAAATATTTTTTTATTTAAAAATTAAAAAGCTACATAAACTTTCATAAATATTAACCCATAACCAATAAAAACCCAAATCAATTATTTATTAATGCGATTTTTGTTGCTGTACATTCGATACCAAATACTTTATATCTGGTTCATATGTCGTCACTGTTGTAATATACACGCCAAACTGGATTCATCGGTCAATCTATTTCTTGAACTACAAATTATAAAATCCATTTCAGAAAATATTGAATATCGCCGTCGCTAATTTTTAAACAGCTAAAGATTTCTGGAATGGTGCTCCAAGTTCTCGTTATTTCTTCTTCAGCATTCTTTTTAATTATATTTGATAATCAAATTTTCATGATTTCAAATTCATTTCTTAAATCGACGAACTTTTGTTTCCAGATTCAATTTGATTGAAATTCAACTGATTGCTTTTCTATACCTTTAAGATTCAGTGACTCAAAAATCTCCAAATTGAAAATAAAGCCATGAAAATTTGTTCGATAGTTGAAAAATATTCTTCCTAACGTGAAAATATACGTATTGGATTTTGAAGAGACTGGGAAAAAATATATATCTGAAATGTGCAGAATATTGGAAAATTTAAAATGTCTAGAAAATATCGACCAAAAAAACATTAAGGAGTGGTTTGACTCATAAACATATTCAAAAACTTTTACGCTACGCAGCATATTTTATTGTAATATCTACTTAGAAATTAGTCAACGTTTTAGAGTCAAATTTGGAAAGTATTTTTTAATGATTATTTTTTGTATTCGCAATAGTAAAATCAGTAAATGTCAATTAATTGTGGATCGCAATGAAATAAAATATAAATTTGAGTTTAACAAATGTTGGGTGCCACTGATCTGCTATTGTTACAGGTTTTCCGGAGAACCTAATCGAATAAAATTTTGACCGCTCGATGGTTAAAATAATTACTGATGACTCATAAAACGTTAACGCTACAAAAAAAATATTTATATGTACAATAGCATATATTTATATTAAAAATAAAACGCACTTCTAAAATAGGTCTTTAGTTAATAATAAAAAACATAATCTATCTGATACCAAAATTTAATAGCAATTATAATTACTTTATAAATATTAGATGAGCGCTTCTTAAACTGTCAATATTTAGATCGCCGAGCTAGTTTGATTAATTCGCGGAACTACTTATTGCTCGTTGTTTACCTACATATACAGATGTAATAAAACTTCGTTTTACAACTGTTGTCATATTTTTAGATATTAGTCATTTATTATCTACAAACTGTAAAATATCTAAAGCTATTATATATATGAAATACTTTTTATGCATATTTAGAAAGATAATGTCATTGGTAATACCACATCGGTATTACAATACCATAATACACCTCTATTCAATGAAGTGGTTTAAGCCTTTTTAGAACTATTGTTTTATACCTGAAAACTTCAACTTTCTTTTGGTATTTTTTTCAACTTTCTAAAAATAACCGTCAAATATACAACTATATTTTTAGACAAAATGTATGTTTTATATAAATAAATAATAAACTAGTGGGGTTTCTTATCTTTCCACTTTATTTATTGAATTACACAAACATTCATATGAAATTTTTTGCAATTTTACGAAACCTATATGTCGATATCCAATATTAAATCAAATATTTTAGGTTCACTATGACAGTGAAAATTGATGACAACCTTTTATATCAATTGCCAATGATCTTACTCCTAATTCTGCTAACTTTTGGCTTTTCACATATGGTTGTTTTACTTCTCTAAATTCTAATTTTAAAAACCTCCTTTTCTACATATCACAATATTCGTTGAAGTAGGTTTTGCGGTTTTATACATATTAATTATACGGTGCGGATCGAAAGTAAAAAATTTAACAATTGGTGAATCTCGTCGAAAGTGGTTCAAAGGGTCGTAAACCTCGATAAAGATCTCGTAAAACGTTTTGCAAAAGGAACAAAGATAAAGAAGAAGATAAAAAACGAACGTATAAAGAAGACTTTTAGCAAAAAAATTAATAAGTAAAGCGTCTCGCGTCGGCAAGATGGGTTAAAGTTTTTATGGCACAACATGTAAATTCAAAACAACACAATAATTATACCAACTTGAGATCGATCAAAATGTATATTATACGAAACCTAATACCCAATCTTTCAATGTAATATTGTTTTGGATGAATTTCTGATTAAAGTTGAATATCTATCGTCCGCAAGATCAAACGAAATGTTACGTTTATCAAAGATTTCATTGAGTAAATATTAATATTATTGACTATTGTTAAACGTATTAATGTAGCATCGAGTGTTTTAATTATTAAGAACGCACTATCACAGACTTTTCTAAGCATCGTTAATTTTCAGTTTCTAAAAATTTAATTTTTCGTTTCCCTAACGAGAGGAATCTATTCATTTTCACAACCCACATCTCAATTTTTTTCCTTTCAGCAAGCGTATAAAATATGGAGAAAATCAACCTTATTTTATTTTATATTTACAAACCGTCGACATAAGTAAATTATATTGACTTTGTATCTTAATATTTTTTAGCTTTTAACATTGCGATGTTTTTGTTGAACTATTTTCACCTGACAGCACATATAGGTGTTTGATATTGGGATCTAAAATTTACAATGAAAGACCTTCCTATCACATTGAGCGACTGTCCTTGATACGTATTTATGTTGTAACGGAGAAAAGATGAATTGTGGATCGAAGTCACTTGAAGCAAAAAGACATAGATAGGAATCATTGTGTTTTTTGGAATAGATATATTCTCGTCTTTAAATGTGCCAATCATTGCCTTAATCACATATGTACGTGTTCCATGCCTTCACAACCAGCTGAAGCGAAATTTCTTTAAGGTCAGAATAGCACGTAGCAAACTAATAAGTTGCGGAATCAAGATTCGGCAGCAGATTCGAATTCTTATTTTTTTAAATTTGCTAATATTTAAAATCGAACCCAGCTGCAAAATGGTATCTATTAATTATAAATTATATTATACATAATAAATTTATAATTAATTATATAGATGTCACTTATTACCAGACTTTTAGTCTGGTGGTTAATACTTGTATGTATTTATTATGTCATTTGATTTACCCAGTAAATTTGATTTACGCCTTTCAGATTACAAGGAAGAATTTTAAAGAAAAGCATAGAACCTTGAGGATTACTTTGTGGTGCGATTATAGAACTCGAGTGCAATAACTAATTTTTGTCCATTATTTTATCAATTGAGTAAAATTAATGAAATGCATCATCTACTGAATCTATTAATTACAATGATTACGTTTGTTTTAGATAAATTTTTATACCCCAAAATCTGACTTTTTTAGATTAAGATGATTCTACGTTCTGAAGACGTAGAACCAGTAAAAACAGACTTTGCAAAGTCAATCATTATTATTGAGTATATCAATATGTAAAACTTCCTCTTATATTTCATAATCAAATAACGTTGACTTTTGCTTTTTGAGAAAAGGTCTGTATTTCTACTTTCTAGTGATGCCGTTTAATACCTATGTATTGTAGAAATAGTACTGCTTTATACATACAATCATCTTGCTGAATAATTAATCTCACCGACTTTATCTTACTCACGTTAAATAATAGTTTTCCTCGCGCTAAAATCAAACTCTCGTATCATCTGCAAAGTTTTACCTCTCCTCGTCGTTATCGGAGCTTTCGCACCCCACGCTGAACAACAATGGTTTTCCTGCGAGTTTAAATTTTGGATATCGGACGACCATTGTTCTCGTATCCCTCATTATGGAGTTCCTAGATGGGGGGTGGTTGTCATTGCCTCGCACAATAAATCAAAAGAATTTGTCGCAGAATAGAGACAGACCCTACGCTTTATTTCTACTTCACATCCATCGGATGGCATAATATATGGTTCGAAAATTTTCTAATGCACTTTTTTTTTGGTGTGCAATAGAATTTAGGCCCAAGGATCCCGTTTCCGCAACGTCCTGTCTCATTTCTCTCGGCGGATTTCAAAGGCCTCGGCGATAAATCATCCTTTTTACATGATCCTTTATCCTACGTCCCCGGGGAAAAAAATAAGACCTTCGTAAATGTACAACAAAAGATCGGAATACAGCGACGACAACTATTTTTAACACGTGTTCGTTAAAAATGTGTTTTATTGTTGCACTTTTCAAGATCACTCAAATTTTTACTCGTAAAAACTTGGCTTTCCAGAGACAATAGGATAAATGCATAACTATATTTTACTTTTAATTAAAATTTGTTTTTATTTGATGATCTATTGGATACATTTAAAATAAGTAGAAAAATATCACGTTGATTATAAATTATATTGATTGAATTATAAATTATGTTTTAGTTAAATTTTCTCAACTTGCGTTTAAAATTCAATTTCGTTATCATAAAGCCTTAATTGAAGCCTTTTGCATTACTATTTGTTATGAAAAGTATTTACAAGAACCAAGAGAAAATGTGAGTTGAACCTTTCTTTTGACTCTATATTATACTTTGAAGGAAAACGCTTCTACAAACTTTTTCAACACCTCGGAAAATTATATGTTTCTCATAAAATATAAATAAAATAGTTGTGTTATGTAAATTATACACAAGGGATAATGTAGTAAATAAGCATTTAAACAAATTTAGTAAAACATTAATATTTGTTTATATTAGAAATTGATAGTTTTATTTCTATTACCACATTCTGTATTATGTAACATCATTTGCGTCATAGTACGATTTTATTGCAATTTTAATAATCCCATCAAATTTTATGGTTCACACTTTTTCAACAGCCGTTCGGTCTTCATAGCAAAAAACTTTCCAAAGCTCGACACCCAGCAACAACCACTTAAAAACATTTTTTTTCGTCTACAAAAGCCATCTTCCAAGAACTGCGTCTCATCCCATTCGAAAGGCACATGCCGCGTATTCAACAGCCATATCCAGGTGACTGCTCTCTCAGTCGAAGCAATAACCATTTCCAGCACCCTGGCGGTCAAAGTTCTCCTGTTATGACGTATTGTGCTGCAAAACTTTTAAGCTGCACATGTACATATATAAATATCTGCATACGTGCGCCGGTCGGCGCACTTTTTTATGGTCTTCATGCACCACATGTTGCTCGGCAGGACCCAGAGCGGTTACCCATTATTAAGTACGGTCTGCTGCCTCTTGCGACAACCAAAACAAAGACTCGAACGGTGTGTGGACCCTAGCCAGTGTGTGAGAAATCGACAGCTGCCATTGCCGAGGGCCGAAGGGCGAACGACGATATTTCAATATCAAATAGAGTTAACTCCAAAAAGCCGGATGACCCAGAAACGTCGATCTGAGATTCGCCAACGTGATCCCTAGCCAGTTTCTAAATAACAGGTTAGGAATACTCAACGTCTATACCTGAGCCTTTATGTGACGTCACAATCTCGGTTTGATATCGCCGCTTTTTTGTGAATTCAAAAATAGCTGTATCTTCTTACCAGCTTTTTGTTAAAATCGATGTAAAAATTAATTAAAAAAGCAATACTTAATTTTATTTCGAAAATCTTATACGAAGGATTTCCATAAAGTCCATAAAATATTTCTAAAATTTTTTATGCTAGAATCGACTTTTAATACATTTAGAGCACCCCTTTATTTACTTTTCAGCATAATCACTATTGATGGGCTTGAAAACGAATTTTTGCTTCACTGTTAACTCTGTGTAACAGATAAAATACATCTAAACAATTTTAAATCATCTGTATAGAAGTAAACTGAAATTTATAACTTTCGTATTTAAATTAATAATAAATAACGTGAAGAGGAGATGCCCCAGGTTAGACCCTTGAGGAACTCCCGAAGAGGTAATATTTTTTCGACAATCGACCGTAATAGGTTACGAACTGAATAACTCGAGAATAACCGAGCTACATCATCTCAGCAACGGATATGTTAAATAAAGAATGAGTTTTTTTATTAAGATGTCAAACATTTAATAGTTGTAGATTTACAAAAATCAGTGGAGAATATGCACGAAAGATAAGCACGTCGAGATATGGGAGAAAAAAAAATATATCCAAAGAAATTAACTGACCAAATTTAGTCATGGTTTTTATTATGGTGGAAGATATCTGTGAAATGAAGGAAATATTATCAGATTCGTTGGATATATCATAGATGATGAAAAATGTGTTTTAAATAAAAGTTTTTAACCAGCGAGAGGTATTGCACAAACATTAGCATCTAAATACCGCATCCATTTGGTACCGTCAACGATATTAATTTATTTATGTGATTAAAATACCTATTAAAAAGCCATAAAATGATTTCGATGAATTTTAAATCTTCATTAGTGTCTAACGGTACAGATAAAAAACACCATATATTTTTTTCTATATGAACACGTCTGAGTGCATATTCTAATTTTGTCATTTGAGAAGATATTTAATTAAGTGTAACTAATTTACGATCGAAAAATTTAACATATGAATAATTTATGTTTATGCGCTGCACTCTGTGGTGACCATGATGATGTTAATATTGGATCATATACACGGGAGGTTAATATTGGATCATATACACGAATTTACTCTTTTTTATTTTTCAGAACTGAAAAATAAAAAAGAGTAAATTCTATATAAAAAAAACATTGTATTTATATCAAAAACAAATTTCTCACCGTGCGGCTTTAATTTTTTTATGTTTTTTTACAATATTCATAATTTACTTCTCTTTGATTATTATAATTGGAGGTGTGTTATAATTTCCGATTACTTAATTCTTAACCAATAATAATAACTTTCAATGTGACTTTGTATGTTTTTTTATATAAGACATATATTATAATATAATATATCAATACAATACTTAGTTTTACAAACATACTATTATATACAATACACGATACTGGTTATAATTTTGTATTTAGCTATAATATAATAAAAATGAGAGTTACACATGACATAAATTAGGTTTACCTAGATCCTAGATTATTGTAATCTCACAAATACGAGCTATGTCGTACATATTAGGTATTGGAAATTTTCTAATAATGAGCTACTTCACGTCATATAAAATATAGTGTTTGTGTTCAACAACAAAAAATATGATAATGTTAGTTGTAGGCAATTATTATTAAGTTTTTTAATATATTAAAACGTGTACTATATATTATTTTTATAGTTTAATTTTGGATGACTCGCAATTTAAAAAAATAGTATTACGCATATGTTAAAATGGGTCTGATAAGTGTTTGTAGATTAAGATTTTATTTATTGTTTGTAAGCGCCCTTTCTATTAAATATTGCTCTGAGGGCCGCAATGGAAGCAAGCCATTTATAGCGTAGTTCTAAAATGTGTTTGTTTACTTTAAGTTTTTAGTGTCCAGGTGTAAGCCCAGGTATTTAACGCTAGATTTATATTTTACATTACTGCCCTGTTCATTTTGGAGAGGCGGTGGCAAAGTTTGTCTACGTTTCGTAAATATAATTCGCTTTGTTTTATTCTGGTTGATTATAATTTACCACCTCTCAAAATATTTATTTAGGTTTTCAAAAAAGTTCTGTAATTTATTCGTGATTGGTTTTACACCGTAAGCAATCGTTAAAATTGCTGTATCGCTAGCGTACATGATAAGCGCGAATTTTTATTTTTGGGAGAGAAACGGTCTGAGCAAACTTACCTGAGAAACTCATACAAACTTATATTGTTGGCAAAACAGTCCAGGTTATGTGTCGATTGGCCCATTCATGCGTATTAAATGCATTTCTTCGGTGAATAACGTTTTTGTTGCAGGTATACTACTGCATCACTTATTATTTAAGGCTTGTGCACTACATCAAATGTTTCATAAAACTCACTGGTAATATACACGGTGGTTTTACGTCTATCATCAAATAACCACGTTTTTAGTATCACTCGAATTTCAACTAGGGTAGTAATTTTAACACTTAACCTGATTTATAGCACCAATTTCGACATAATTTGTAAAAAGTCCTTAAACTGACGATTGGTTGTGTCCAGACTGAAAAAAATGTCCTGTTGATAACCTAATTTATAAATACAAAGTAATATCGAAATTTTTACTCAAACTAAATTGTGGACGAGTTGACATTATAATTTTAATAAATATTTTCCCCACGAAAGCTGCCGGTTAATTGGCTAGGTATCATTCAAAAACAATATAGACGTACTCCTAAATGAATCATAAAAAGTACCAAGAAATTCATTTAATCAATGATTATGAATATATCTTAAAATCTTCATGATTTCGAAAAGTGATCTGATCTATGAGATATTTATTTATTATTCTTTCATAAATACATATTTAAAAAAGGTAAATTTAAGAGAGGGTAAGAGCTTAAATTAAATTTATATATTCGTTCATTACTAATTTAATCTCGGTTAAAAATGTCACATTCTGTAACCATACTAAATATTATTGGTCACCCTAAAATTATGCACCAAATGGCGCAAAAACCGCAGATTTGACTGCCACTGAACACAACATTTGACTGAGCGAGCCCACCTAAGCGTCTCAAACTTTTTACTCCGTTTATTGCGCGTTCTTTTTAAATCACCTTATTTTTTTTAATTCTCGGCAAAATCCATAACTAGTTTTAAAATACCACCCGGCTATAATATAACATTTCGTTATCTCAGCTATATAATTGAGTTGGACCGAGGAAAAATTTTAATGTCAATCATCGCCGCCGACAAATTGACCGATTCGCCCCTGAATTATCGGTCGTAACATACTCGTAATATTAGCCCAGGTCTAAACTGGCAATATTTCGTTTTCGTTTTGTGATTCTTGCGCATTTTCGAGGTGTCAAAGAGTTTATTATAGATTAGAAACCGGTCGGCAATTTGCGAAATCAATTAGTTTTTTGCCATTCGCGACAAGAAAAGATATTAATGATAAGAAAAGAATTATTTTATGGTCCACCGATGATATCATATAACTGACCTTCCTTAGTCTGCGTTCGAAACGAGACGAGAAAAAAATATTCACATAATAATATATTTATGTGATAATCTCGTCACGAATTAAATTTTATCAAAGATCATAGCCGTATCGCTATAATTTTGTACGATTACTATACGTTTTTGGCTATTAATATAACACGTCGATAAAATAAACACCAAGAGCAACATTGTTTTCAGCATCGTTGGTTAAAATTTGTGCTTTTGTCAAGGTTAAACAACTTAGAGTGGTCTATGGATATAGACAAAACAGAAATTGTCAATCACGACTTGACAGGTTTCCCATTTAAAAAACATTTAATATTTAAAAAAGTTATGGCACACACTTAAAATAGATGAGCACCATCCCACATCAATTTTTCTAGCTCCTCACAGCTTTCGTCGAAAATATCCTTATGTTTGGCAAGCTCGTTGAGAAGCTGAACCCGTACAACGTCCTGGCCGCTATATGTAAGAATAAGGGACGCGATCGCGACTCTCTACGGTACCCTAAAACTTTCAGCCGGAAGTCACCGAGCATTGACGACTTGTCGATACCACCCCTTAGTAATTTTAAAATGTGCTTGATATGTATTGTGTTTCTTTTCACAAAATACTTATTATTTACGTGATTTTTTTATGTTTATCTAGTTGGTTAGGTAGAAATTATTTAGATATCGATGTTTACTATAATTTCAATATGCAAGGTCTCATAAAAACGGAGGGTGACAGAAAATGATAGATAGGGATCGTATTTATCGTAGATAACTTCGGAAAAATACGCGTATGCCATATAATGTAAGTGATCTGTCTTATTTTAGAAAGCTTGTATATTAACGTATTTTGTGATTTTGTTAAATTATCTATTTATTTTTGTATATTTAAAGTATACATGTATATTGTATATATTTTGTATATTTATTGTATATAATATTATATATGCTTCTAAAAATGCATACTAAGTGTGTATTTTGAAATGATTTTATTATAATAAAATTATGATGTTCAAGGTCATTTTTAAACTGAAAGTGACAATGAATGAGAGAAATTGTATTTATTATAGGTCAATTCATAAAAAATGCATAAACAGTTCAATATTTGCGATTTCAATATAAGCTTGAATATTTACATAAGTTTTAAATATATTTTGCTTCTCTATTTTGTGTTTATTTTAACTTCATTAATATAAATAGGAAGATTCCCGAGTGTTAGTTCAGAATCATATGAAATAATACCTATAAATGTTACTAAATATTTATAATGAATAGGCATAAATATCTAAACATTTAACACTCTTTCATATATGTAATTGAAAACTCGTCAATAAATGACAGCTTTTTATAAGTAGTTTTCTTTAATTACACATTTTATTTTGACTAAGATAAGGATAAGAATTCCAAATTAATTTATACCTTTCTTTGAAACAAACTCGTGTTGTTTCTGGGGAAAATTATATTTGCTTGCTGTGTACTTCGAATTGATAAATTAAAATATTGATAATGTAAATAAATATTAGATATGTTTTTAGATTATTGTATTTTTTCGGTTAAATTTACCTATTTTATTTATAGTAATTTGGCAAATTTAAAAAATGTGACGTGAATTTTGTAAAAGAAACCAGGGAATTATATAAAATAATCAACTAAGAAAAATATTTTTTAATAACTTATTTATGGATATTTTCTTAGTATTTATAAGTATTTATATTATACATAGTAATAAAAAATATTTGTATTTTAAATAATATTCTCTTTATATTATATTATTTTATGAATTAATAATGAAGTTTTTACAACCATCGATATTCCGAACATACATACATATGTATGTATGCATACGTAGTAGATACCCGCAACCCTAAACATTCCTAGTGTATAATAAATTTATCTCCATTTATATTAAATTAATATAATACTTGGTGAGTTTATATGTACATACGTATATACATGATGTGGTTGATAAAACCCAATGATAATTTTATCAAAAAGTATATCATTGTCGGCAATTCAATACTTTTTATTGAAGATTCTTTTAATCGCCGATCTCAGGTCAAATTCTCGGAGGGTATGTTTTTTTTATACAAAAGGTCTCTTCGAAATAAACTATTTCCTATAGCAACATAATTTAGTTTTTTTTATTATGTAGAAAAAAATATAAATCATTAGAACAAACTATAATTAGTATAAAATATTGTCCATAAATTAAATTGCGACACATACTGGCGAACATTTTGAAACTAAATTTTAACAAAACTATCTAACCAGGTAAGAAAGTAAAATTATTCACAATATGTGAATGCCTTATTTTTTTCTTAAATCTATTCTCATATTGTTGAACGCTGGCTTAAGTACTTTTATGATCTTTCAAAGAAAAACCCTTCCAAAGATGCAAAGGAAACCTAAATTTGTTTACCTGCAAAAATTCCCAGAAACCGACCATTTGAAGCTATTGTAATTCGTAAGTGCACCAAAAATAATAGCGTATTTTCAATCTCTATTATCGGTTCAACGAAATGCACGAAAACGCATTTAAACGTGCTTCGAATAGTATAATAATTTTTATATATGAATTAATTAACTTAATTTAAGTATTCCAGCAATGAAAGATGACATGTAGGTATGTTGTTATAAATTAATAATTGTGTTTATGTAATTCTAAAGAAGCACGCCGCTGCTTTACATTGGGGTTATGTTGTTATAGAACATCTGACAGTTGGCCCTAATAAGTCACCGTTCGGCATAGCCCCACTAAATAAATTACGATTTAAACGTTATTTTTTACTTATTATGTAAAGCATATTAGGTATATTAAAATATATTACACGTTTTTTTAAACCTAATTAAAAATAAATAATTCGTTTTATTTTGTTATAGTGAATTTTTAGAATAAGAAATAGAGCAAATATTTTTCTTGTTTATTTCACATTATTATTTTTTTTATCCTAAAATAATAAAACTACTTGAAAAATTATTATGCAGAAAAAACGCTAAATTTAAAGTTTTGTTACTAATGCTTTTATATAAATTTAAAGTGCTGACACTAATGCTTTTTATAAAGGTAGCTTTTTATAAAGCTTTTCCGGGGCAGTGGAAAGGAATTATTTAGAACTATTTGAAATTTATAAAATTTACTTATACATAAAAAAACAATATTTTTAATAATTCAACTCATTGTTGTATTTTCTAAGTTCTAAGAGATTTTTTTTTAATATTATAAACACGAATTTATTTGTTAATTTTTGATTATTTACACAATTGTTCATAATATTATTTTGCAATAAATTATTTTCTACGTTGGCAACATTACCGCTGTATAAGCGCGCGGCTCCCGGTGTGGTTGGAGCCGGTGCCGTTTTCGGCTCCGGCTCTTTCTAGTATCATGGAAATGTCAAAATATTTAACTATGAATCTCGATAACACGACAATCTTGTGCATCGGACTTCCTTTGGTGATTTTGACACTAGGCATTGTTTTGCGGTTAGTTTTTTGCATTTCCCTCCATTCTATCTTTCTGCCATTGATTCTTATGATAATTTATTTTTGGATTTATCACACTATCGATTTTGAAGCTTTACATGTATGATTTAAGGCATGTATACGCATATATACATTGATTTTGTTTTTATTTGGTATATATTGACATTTCAGTAAAAAAATTCCAATACTGACAAATTGCTGGTTTTGCCATGAACGTTATTGGATGTCGTATGGATTGAGCAATTCTTGGACGTGTAAGAAGTGCGAGCAATACAACGGTTTCGCTCCGGTAAGTTATCTTTATACTTTTTCATATAATTATCATCGGTTTGGAAGAAGACAATCACAACTCAAAAGTATTCATGATTCAAATGCTAATTATCGATGTGTTGAAGTTGTAGACATTATAACTCGTATAGAAATCGCTAGATAACGTTATGACGAAAGCTTGTAACAAAAGCTTAGGTTATGAATCAGTGTTTGGTTTGTCGTTTATGCAGATGGTTTCTTTTTTGGTTTAAAGATTTGTGTTCACATTATATACGCATTCAACTAAATAGGATGAGAAAAATGCAATAATTAATCGATGTTTTAATTAATATTTCTTGTAATTGCAATTCTGATTCTTCAGCACTTGATAATGGCTTTAAAACCCTATCAGAATCTCATTGTAATGGTGTATTCAAAACGTTATGGAGTGCCTCCAAATGCTGAAGATAAATCTATATATCATCACGTTTTTCCCCTGAGGAAAGATTTGGAAATTGGCAGAATTTTTGCCGATCTAAGCCGTGTTTGTATCACAATACGCCTTCAAGTTGCCACAAACGCAAAAATATCAGCCTTCGTTTTGATCAAATTCAGCTTATTTGACATATTTGCTATACAAATATGTCAAATAAGTTTTAAGGTTTAGTGATTGAATGGTGCATAAATTTACTGCTTTGACGCCAGTAGAGCTTTTTGATATACGTTTTATTGTACAAATGTAAGATTATACCAATATATAATATAAATGCAGGTATCAGGGAGAGTCGCAATTGTAAAAATCGAGTCTTTTTGAGAATTTTCGTCGAGCCAGTAAGTGATAATGCGACCAAATGTCAAGTCAGGCTGAAATTTAAACAAATGGGTAAAAGGCTAATATAGGAACAATCATGTTATCGTTTAGCTCTGTTTCCGGTACATTTCTTAGCAAAAGTGAACTTCCAGGTGTCCATTTGTGAGAGACGTCTTATTATATAACAAAAGATACTTTAAAAAAGTAAATATTTCATGATACCGCTCTACCTCATTGCTGAAGCACTATCGGTAGCAATGGACAGTATTTTATTCATAAGAATTTCCCCTTTTTTTAAGATGTCTTTCATAATATGAAATATCTATTATCCTTTAGTGTCAATTGTTGATCCTATTAATCATGTTTTTTAGACCAATCGGTTGTAACATTTAAAAAATGTACTTTATTTGAAAATAAATAGTCATTTGCTGAGAATATTTTGCTTGAAGAGTTGCTACTGAATATATTGTAAGAAATATAGAAAATGAACTAAAATTTAATTTTAAGATAACGACACTGTAATTATTTTTAAACTGCTTCTAAGCTTACTTTTGAAAGCACTTAAAATTCACATATGTGTACATTAAATTCCTCACTTGATGGAAATCATTTTTCTGTATTTTTCCACTGAGCATCTAATAATTTTGGGTTGTTGTGATGGGTTGTTCCAAACTGACGATATATTAATAATCTATTTTACTAATTAATATGATATTATTTCAGGATGGTGGATATAATAAAAAAATTGACACAAAGACGCCAAAGCTAACGCATTATATCAAGAACATGCAATACCTCCCGACAAATTCAAACGGCTTTTGCCGAAAGTGCAACGCTAATCAACAATTGAAGATAATGCAACTAGCCAGCTTCGTTCCAATGAATGAAAATAAATTTGACGCTGAAATTGAGGCCTATAAGTAATTATACGAAAATACAACGACAATAGGTCATGCTGAAAGCCTTTAGATATTTTTGATAAACAATAATTAGTTTCAAAGATAATCCCATTTAGTTTCAGTATATTGTCATACGTATAAACTACACAACAGAAAATTTATAGAAATGATAATGTATGAAATACCACATATAAGCGGGAGGAAAGGTTAACTATGTGCCTACTACAGATGGGTAGAAGGAGAAAATTACTATAGGTTTTCTATTCTATGGTTTGAATAAACTAAAATATGTTTCAAAGCAAGTGCTTTTCGAAATCGGAATGACCTTTGTACGACAGTTACCTCTTTCTTCTCTGTACCTAAATTTTGTTTGATGTTGCTGCTAAATCTGCAAAATTTAGATGAAAATAATCCATTCCGCATGCTGTGGTGTGAGACAGTGCACTGTCGTCGCATTATAAAACAGCGGGTATTATTTTAAATTTTTTAATTTCTGTTCCTTGATCTATTCATGACTACGCTCATTATTTCAGTTTAACAGTCGTTACACATTAATATTAGAGGAAAAACTATTTTCTTGCTTACACTCAAAAGCATCATATTAATGCTAAGTTTCCAAATTATAATGATAGTTCAATAGTTTATCACACGTAATTGCTGGCCATACACACGCTCAGGCTGAGAAAAGACAGATTTGTCTGTCCGTGCACAAAACGAACAGATTGGACACGGACAAGCAGATTGAGCACACGATGGTTAAGTGTTTTTTGTTAAAATTTGTCCCTTATGTGATTTTATGATTGCTCGCCTTTATTAATTTGCGCCAAAGTTGCCGCCACCGGTAAATGTCTGAAATAAAATTTTGATGATAAGGTTTTATTACTTTATGACAAGTTTTTTCTCTTTTGAAAGAGATATCAGACAACCATTTTAAATGGACGCGTAAATAAGACTTATGTCCAAGTTCATACAGTTTGCATGTGTGGCGAAGCTCGAACAGATTTGTCCTGGTGTCCGTCGGACATATCTGTGTGTATGCTTAGCTATTGATAATAAATATATATGAAATTGATGGTTTCTAAATGTCTAAAGATTTTTGACATGACATATCAGAATATATAATTTACTTTAATCTATTTAATTATTTCAGGGTCCATTTGGAGAAGCTGTACCAGCTGTGCTCGATGTGTAGGAGATTCTTAAAAAATAAATTATCAATAGAAAAGTCTCTACATCTCAATTCAAAACTTATAAAAGATAGATCGAAATTAAAAAATGAAATAAAAGGCTCAGATGTGTTAGTTAAATTTAAAGAGTTTGTTAACTTGTTGCTGAAAATAATCACTATATCCATATTTATACTTATCTTCTTAGATATAGTGATCCACTTGGAATTGTTTCTTTCCAAACAAGTGATTTACGCTACCAAGAGATATTTTTATACTACATTTATGAATTTGAAGGCCAAATTGAAGCAGAACGAATACTTTAATAGCACAATTAAATTTATTTATTTTGATAACATAGTTCAAATTGAAGGATTTAAGCAGAATCTTATAAATGCAACATCAAAGTATTATGAATACTTAGCTATTGAGCCATCGGTGGTTGCCAATAATCTTCCACACATGGTTTCATATTTATCCATCATTGGGTTTTGTCTTCAAATCGTCAGAAATCTTGCTGATTTTAAATTTACATTTAAACATTTTTTTAAGCATTGCATTTGGTTCTTAATTAATTATAATGCAAGCAATAGTATAAGATACTTGGACGTATTACAGGTTTGTTTGTATATCAAATTTTCTGGTGCAAATCATGGTATTGTTTCGTAAATTGTAGCTATTACAAAGAAGCGAGATAGGACTATAGTTTACACTTGATTTTTTGTGTATATGATTCTGAGAATTTATAATAATTGCTTTTTATCATTTCAGATTTGTTTACTTTCAGCACTGTCAATGTGCATGGAATCAGATGACGATAAAAATACAAAAGAATCTAAAACCAAAAACAAATTAAAAAATCTATCGACTCCTATAGAAAATGACGACGATTTGGATCAATCAGATTCGGAAAATGACGATTATTTCGAATGCTCTAAATTTAATAATGTTTTTGATAAGCCGAAGAGTTCGACGAGGAGTGTCAGAAATAACGATAACTTTTCTTTAAGATACGGCTGGAACATTGGAAATCATTCGATTGCCAATATGCAAATGCCAAATCCGAACGTAATCAGTGGATCTACATGGAAAAACAATTCAGAATTAGATAAAAGTATCAGTGATCTTAGTTTAGGCAAGCGTAAGAAAAAAGACAAAGATTTTGTGTTCACTACCAGAGAGTATAAATGTTCTAGTCCAAATTTGTTCATGCCCATGTCTAGTCCTAGTAACAGATCAATCATAAGTCCGAGTCGTCTTGTGCACGGTGCTCAGCAATCTTGGGTAGCGGGCGGATATTGGGGCACCGAGAGTCCGAGAAAAATGTACAATTCGAGAAACGAAAGCAGCTCATCGAGTCAAAGCTCCGGCTTTGAATCTTTCACCTCGAACATGAGGAATAACATGAGCTCGTTTCCTCCGTCTCGAGATGACTCGATTTGTAGTGAGTACGAAATTAGCAAATTGAATAGCACGGTGCAAAGTTTTCAATCGCCATTTTGTAATAATACGAAACAAAATGAGCCAACAAGATCGTCCTGTGTGCCTTATACCAACTATGGTAACCGTAGTGTCGACATATTTAATAATTTAAGGTTAAACAACAGCAATTCTTTTGTACCTCTTCAAAGGCCGACTCTTGCAGACAGCAACAGTTATTCATTTTCATAATGACTTATGAAAAACATCCATTGTCGTCTAGTCTTATTAATTTTATTTTATAGTAATTTTTACATCTGGTGTTTAGCCAATTTCTCATATACTTATGTTTATGTACTTTTATTTTTTGAACCATATTTATTTTTGAGAATTCAATAAAATAAAAAATAAATTATATTATTTTTTTACTTAAAATCTAATTTTACACATATTTTATTTAAGAAAAATTGTTGACAAGACTGTTAACTTTTAAAGAATTATGCTATTCTATCGATATAATATCATGAGAGAGTAATATATTTATTCTTTATCATTTAAATATTATTATAAAAGTAATAGCTTTATTATGGCATCTTTAATTAATATAATGTTCACTTCTGGTTTTTAATTTGTATTGGATGTTTGAAAAAAGAACGAGAATTAACAATCGCATAACATATTCAATTATCAATCTTTGAGTTGTGATAAATAAAACATTTTTACATATGTATAGATGACTTATTGTCTTATAGGTTTTAAATTTGTTGCCAAAGGCAAGAAGTAGAATGTCGTATCTCATTGTGTATATTAAACGATGTGCACAGTCATTTAAACACAGGGATAATGCATTATTTGCTATTTTGATTATTATGAGCCATAGCTACTATTTTTATTACGATATCGTTATAAAATATAACTGCATACTAAATGAAAAAATAAGCACAAAATTCTAAAGATAGACAAAAAAGCAAAACCCACTTTGTGCGTAGAAAAGCTTCTTACATTGTTAATATATTATTCGAAGTGCAACAATTTCATTAAAATTTGTTTAGCATCAAATGTAAAGAAATACCGAAAATATAATAGAGGTAATTGACGGATTTGCAAGCAATTGGTCATATTTTTTATAAGATATAGGTAAATTTAGCAACATTTATTATTCAGATCATATTATTAATAGATAATGTAATCTGTTACAAGAGTGGGTGTAATATATTTGGATGCAGGGCTGCTTTTTTACTAGGTTTACAACATCTCACTTGAAATAATTATTTAGGCAATCGGTACGTTTGCACAAAAATTTTTCTGCGCTATCAAATACAACTTGAAATAAAAAGTCAACTTATGAGTAAAATAACTAAAAAAAATATTCTGTAATGCCCAATCGAACTTATACAGTTTATTAAAAAATATATTGTCTCATATCTGATTTCCTCCTTATACTAAAAGCAAATTAATTTGTGAACATGTTTAGAATTAGACTAACTGGCCTAAACTTGTTCAATAATAAATATTTTATTTAAAAAATAGTGGTAAGGCCTGATCTAGATTATCAAACAGAGATTTTAAGAAAAAAAGCTATTTTATAAAAAATATATGAAGCTTTTATTTGTTTAAAGTAAGCACTCTCAGCTGTTCTGGCGATAACATTATTTTGGTTTAATTTTTGTAATATATTTATACTTTTACCCAAAAGACCTAAATAATTTCTAATTACGTTTTTAATTTATAAATAATTGTTTTAACATAACTTAATTCAGAGATAGATGCTTATTAATTATTTAAATTTCCGAATCACTAAAAATGTTTTATCAGATATTTTTAATAGTTTAAGGCCTTTACCTTTTATATCAAGAAAATGCGTTTTTATGGCCAAAATAATACAAGAAAAATAAAGTTATTTGATGTCAGCGATGGCACGTCAGCAGCAGGACGTAGACGAGCTCTTCGACATTAAAAGCGCGTTTTATATTGGAAACTATCAAATATGCATAAAAGAGGCATTGAGACTAAAGGTCAGTATCGAATATAAGCATATAAACTACTTGGAATATTTGAGGTTATATGTATGACAGCTCATAGTAATTGCACTATTTGCAGCCTTCAACTCCAGAGATTGCATTGGAGAAAGACGCCTTCATGTACAGAGCGTACATTGCTCAGAAGAAATACATTAACGTCTATGGCGAAATCGGTTCATCATCAAATCCCAAACTTTTGCCATTGAAAATGCTCGCCGAATACTTTTCTCATCCAGCTAAAAGCCAATCAATCGTGTCTTCGATTGACGAAAAAGTCTCAAAAGGAGTGGAGCTTTCGAATGAGATATTTGTGATCGTTGCTGTGACCATCTATTGTCACGAAAATAATTTGGAAGGAGCTCTTAGGTAATATTAATCAAATATTTAAATAATATGCTTAATGTTATTTTAATGTAAATGTTACAGAGTGTTGCATGAAACGCAAACATTAGAAGCCAACGCTTATGGAGTTCAAGTATTATTGGCTATGAATAGGCCTGATTTAGCTCGTCGTCTTCTCAAGCAAATGCAAGATAAGGATGATGATGCGATTTTAACTCAGTTGGCTCAAGCTTGGTTACATTTAGTTCAAGTAATTTAACATTTTTCATCGATTACTTATAGATTTGGAACAAATATTTAATATTATTACGTAATTGAAGGGTGGAGCGAAGCTTCAAGATGCTTATTATATCTATCAGGAGTTGTGTGATAAATTTCCAATGTCGGCACCGCTCGGTTCCGGCTTAGCGAGCGCACAAGCTGGACGTGGCAGTTGGCCTGAAGCTAAAGAAGATGCCATTGAAGCTTTGAACTGTGATCCATCGGCCATCGATCTGTTGATAGCTGCGGCTGCTACTTCACAAAGATCAGGAAAAGAGGTATATTAACTAAAAAAAATATTTTATTTACGAATTACATATTTATAATTTATTATGTATTTTAGGCGACTAATCGTTATTTAACCGAGGTGTTGAATTCAAATGATAAACATCCATTTGTCGCTGATTATAAGAGCAAGAATGAAGAGTTTTTGAGACTCGCAAATCAATACAAACCTTCTGTAGCGAGCTCTTAAAACGCATTATTTAAAAATACATTTATATACATATATTATATATGTTAACTTTAATTTTTTTTTCATAAAAAGTATTTTATAGTAGAATCACAAACAATTTATTATTCTTATTGAAAGTTCTTTATTGTTCTATATAAAATATATTTTATAAAATCATTCCTATAATTTTATTTTATTATTAATATAAATTAAAAAAAAATGTATTTAATAACTTCACAAATAAATAAAATGAACACAAATAGATTCTTTCTATATTGCATATTCGTAGTCACCGACATCTTCGTCTTCAGCGTCACTATCTACTTCATAATCTGTCGATGCTTTACTATTTTTATCATTGCTTCTCAAGATCTTATTAGGTTTACTTTTAATATTTAATAATTGCTTGACATTCTCTAAGTACAAGTCTTCGTTCATTTCTCCTTTCTTTTTAGTAGCTTTAGATAAATCCCTCGTTATTTCACCCGATTCTCCATCTGTAGTGATTGTCACTCCAGATTGATGAACAACAGGTGCCGAGAATGCCCTCAAGGTTCTCTCATCCCCTAACCGTTGAATTTTTTCTTTCATTTGCTGCTTCTTCCAAGCTTGAATCAAATTCATTTTTTGAGGCCTAAAAATAGAGATGTTAATATTTATTTTCGTAGCACTCTTCAGAATATACTATACTTACATTTCACCTTTCGTATAAACCGTATTCTCCAGATTTATGATATCATGCCGAAGATCGTTCAAAAGCAGCAGAAGAAAATCAAACGAGCCTCTTTGTCCTCTTTGACCTCTCTGACCTTTTACTCCAGTTGCTCCTTTCTGTCCGTCTGATCCTGGTGGACCTGAAGGACCCTATAATAATTCCCATAAATATACACATTTATTTTTCATATATCAATCTATCTGTCATGGTGTATAGATACAATCGACTGGAGTAACAAATGCATTCAATTGATATAATATATAAGAGGGTGAGTAAAATGAAAATCTTAAAAATGCAATAAAAATCAAATTGCCGTTTGAATCAAATATGCAATACAAAAACAAAGCACTTGCAACTAGAACCAAGGTGTAGCAGCACTCATTCGTTTTTTGCGTATTAAAGGTCTGATCCCAATGTAGTTCCTTACTGAATGAAAATTGATAATGTAATGTAAATCTTTCATACTAAATAGTGACATCAAAGTCCATTACAGCAGTTGTGGGAAAATTGCCGATTAAAAGTGAATGATATAGCTTCAGTGAGCAATTGATCACACCACATCATCACAATAATAGGGCCGGCCCTAGGTTATTTGCCGCCCCAGGCAAAAACTAAATTTGCAGCCCCCCCCTCTATTAATGCTTTAATAACTCATTACATGACTTCAAAAATATAATTAAAATTAAAATAATCTAATATTATATTTGACACGATACTCCACATTTTTTGCGATTGTGGGTATTTAAGAATTTGTAGTTTTATTTTCGTCGCGATTTTTTATGCGTGAAATAATCTAGACATCTAGGGAGTACACAGTAGGGTGTACCAAAAAAACTAATCTTGGTGAAACTCACAATGAGAAATGTGAAATGCCCAATGGAGAGTACAAAATGATAGTGAACACTCAAGAGCATATGACAGGGAGATGCTCTAGCGTGCAATATGTTCAACATTGCCCTAGAAAAAGTATTCTGAGATGTGAAACTGGATATAATCGGCAGTGTGTATAATAAATCGATACAAATCTTCGCCTGCGCTGATGACTTAGATATAGTGGCGAGATCAAAATAGGTACTAATAGAAGCCTTTAACGCCACTGAATCATCAGTCAGGAAAATGGGGTTGAAGATCAATGAAACAAAAACAAAATTCATGTCGGTTATGCCTAGTTTGAGGAGCCAGTATCCTGAAAATCTCGAAATGAAAGAGGACACTTTTGAGTGTGTCAGTGACTTCATATACCTCGGAACCCTGTTAGCAGCTACAAACGATGTCAGCAATAAGATCAAGAGACGAGTAATGTCAGCAAATAAATGCTATTTCAGCATAATAAAACAAATGAAATCGTGAACACTATCTCGTCGTACAAAAATATTGCTCTACAAAACGCTGATCAGACCAGTTCTGACCTTCGGTTCAGAGAGCTGGATACTTACCAGGGCTGACGAAAGGCTGTTTGACATATTCGAGAAGAAAGTGCTCCGCCGGATATATGGCGCTATATACGAGAGCAACAAGTGGTGTATACGAAACAATCGGGAGCTTTACAACCTCTTCCAAGAAAAGAATGTCTCTACCTTCATTAGAGTTGAAAGACTCCAAGAAGGAAGTTAGAAGAAAAATATGATTGTAACCGGTGAATGCTCGGTTTATATGAAGTTTAAAAAATGGGATAGCGAACCTAATCTAACCGGCAAACGGTTGATGATGCTCGATTTATATAAAGTTAAATAATATGAAACCTAGTCAATCAATGACCAGTATATATGAAGTTTAGTCGTTTAATAACGAACTTAATCTATGTAGGATCGCTGTCGGTATTCTCCTCTCCATACTGTTAATCTTTCAACAGACCGAATTCACGGCTTCCACCCTCTTGAATTCGCATCAAATAAAAATAATATATGCATGTTTTTAGTGCTTTACAGCGAATCGCTTAGGTCAGCGCATCAGCGCGGCAAATAATATTAGATTGCATTCTTTAACAATATTTGATAATTTTATTTGGTATCACGGCGCCCCACAAGATCTAGAGCCCCAAGCGATCGCCTGTACTGCCTGCTCCTTGAGCCGGCCCTGACAATAAATGACAAAAATATTTAAGGTCTTCATTTGATTCCTTTAATACAAATTTAATAAAAAATATGGCTGAGAGCGATATGTTTTAGTAAAAATTAATTGTATTCCCTCGCCAACATGGAAATTTTAATTAAACACTTACTATAGAACCTCGTTGGCATTTGCAAAAGCCATTTTGCGATGGAGCAAAAGAATCCAATAGAGAATATGAAAAGTCTGCTCCATTGTTGATACCTTGGTTGCCTTTAGGACCAACTGGACCAGGAGAACCTGGTGGTCCAGGAGGTCCAGGTGGACCTGGTGGACCACTGGCAAACGTTGATAATCTCACAGCCGTAGTCAATGTTGAAACGTGATCGTAAAGTTTGCGAAAATTCTCATGTAAACGCGAAACAATATCACAACTCGCATAACATTTATCTCTACTAGCAGCAGCTATTGGTCCCATAAATTTCTGCAAAAAATAAATTATAAAATTGATATGTATTAAACAAAAAATCTATTGTAAATTTATTACATCATCAAGAATACAAGTCCGATTATCCTGAGTAAGAGAATATCCTTCATCACACGCACAGCTGTAGCTACCGATAGTATTAATGCATTTTTGTTCACAATCACCGTTCTTATCTTGACATTCATCAATATCTATAAGCATTGAATTTTGTTTAGTATCAAAATCACAGGTAAGCATAAGAGTAATATAATACTCACCAATGCATACCGGTTTTATTCCGTGTCGTTGATTGTGCGAATTGTACTGATAACCGTGATAACAAGTGCAAATTACTCTTTGCATATATACAGAACATTTTTGCTCACACAAATCTAAACTGCATGGGTCAGTGTCTTTAGAGATGCATCTAAAATGGAAATGAAATAAAACTGAAATGTAAATGACCGAATTGTACAGAATTAAAATTTATTGAAAATTAATCTGTGATTAGTTTGAGAGATTGGAGGAGGCTTCAAAAAGTGTACATTAATATAACCTTAGTTGTTTGAATCGTGTACAGTTTCTTCCTTGTTAAAAGGTATTAGTTATGTGTAGGCATTAAAGATTAGCGGTGTATGCAAGATTTGATCCAGCTAAGTATAATATTACGTGAGGTCATGATATTTTTTCAAGATCCTAAGAAATAAATTCAATGTGATATACATTTATATCAGGCAAAGAGGTATAATGGCTAAGGTAGGATGGAAGGAAGACTGTTTTGAGCAGGGTCCTAAAGAGTAACTGCAAAATTCGATTTAGGTTGGTCAAAGGGTGTAGGATTGTAAAGAAAGTAAACATACGCAAAAGTACATACATTCAATTTTATACAAACATAGAAATATTGTACTTACTTCCCTGCAATATAGATGTAATCTTTACAACAATGTTTTCTTGTACAGTCAACCCAATCGGCTCCGACTTTACATTTGTGCCGGGATGTAATCAGATTATCTGATGGACATTGGAGAGTGTCTGGTCTGAAATTAATTTGAATTTTTTAATTTAAATTCAACTTATATTAACTCTATACATATATTATGTCGGTAGTAACAAGGAAATCTTCTAAATAAAAATTGACAACTATTAATCAGGTTAACTCAATGACTCAGATATTTATTAGATGATTAATACAAAATTTTGATGATCAGAAATTAAACTCGTTCACTCCACAGACTATTTTAAAAATTCAATAAGTGATTATAATAGATTAACCCCAAAAAATAAAATAACGATATTGACCCAGGGTGACATATCTTTCTGCTTCGAAAGCCACATTACCTTTTAATTTTGTTTAGGGGCCAAATTAGCTATTTATTTTGTATTAGACAATTAATTTTAATAAATCCAACTGGTGTTTAAAAGTTGATCGCGACCAATTACAGTATGTCATTTATACGGCCTATAAATAAACGCTAAAAAAACGAGACTTATGAACATATGCAACGACTCGACATACCATTGTAGACGGAATTCCATATAAGAGTTGGAGAGTCAAATACAGATGACTTATGTGTGTTCTATACGTGAAGTATTGCTGCGGGATATATTTTATGAATGTTCCTGGAATATTGACTTGAAATATTGTATTGCAAGAATGTCTCTTAATATGCACTATGCTTTTAAATCACACAATGATGATGATTTCCGAACAATATTTATATTTTCCTGACTTTGTATAACCATTCAAAATAAACGAAAGCTAAAATTAACCAATTAATCTAATGGTAACCAAAGCATAACATGTTCTACTGACAAGATACACATTAACAGAGTATGAGATTATTTTATGAAAAATAAATAATCGTTTTATTTGTTGATATTTTCCTCGTTGCTAGCTAACGTTGCCATCAAATTATTTGTTGATATTTTTCGTAGCTTGCAAATTAAAGGCCATGGGTTCGAATCTCACGTGAGTCAACTATTTTTTCAAATTTTCTTTATTGTCTAAAAGATCAGAGTTAATGGTGGTGGGAGATCTCTGTCCACATGCACAGACAAAAACGTAACATTTGTGAACGTAAAAAATGATAATATAATATAACTTGACAATTGCGTAGTTCAAACAAAAGGCTAACCTGTAAGAAGATAACGTCATATAGAACAGACCACCATACCATGGTTAAACCCTCATAATGTCGTAATGAATTGCACAAACAATACGCCATCCGGCGACAAAATCAACACCATTGTTATTACTCAAATTTTGCATTATCAACATTCGGAATATGTTCATCTAGAAAGTTTCACTTTTTTAAGGCGTGGACATATTTCGATGGTCGAATATATAAACGCCACAATTGGTCGAGTGATTCGCGGAGACGTACCGAATCAACCGTACAAATGGTCTAACTTTGGAGAGAGAAAGATAGACGATCGAGTGATCAGACGAGAGACAGTTCAGTTCAGCGACGAGACGACGGTCCTGTGAAGAAACGCTCCAGATGCCCCAGAGACATCCTGCGTTTAGCGACAGCCCTGTGAGTCAAGACGACCAACGAGAGATCTCAAAGGACCATCACAAGGACATAATTTCTCCACCAGCGCTCGGAACAAAGAATATGAATTTGTAACTACCGTATTTATGTTATTAATAAATAATATAAAAAGCAGAGGGCCCAGGTTGGACCCCTGAGAAACCTCCAAAGGGATGAAATACTCTTTCGACAATCGGTCACCCTAGGTTACAAACTGTCTACGATCGCTCAAATAAATCGAGAATAGCCGAGTTAAATCACCTGAGCAATCAAGGTCCTACAATTTTTTTTGTTAATAACCCACGATAAACCTTGTCGAATGCCTTCTCAAAATCTGTGTATATGACGCAGTAGCGTAGCTAGGGTATGTGCCGCCCGGGGCAATCCTTAAAATTGCCGCCCCCCCCCCATACATTTTTTTGCAGGGTCATAAAATCAGCATTTCTTAAAATAATAAATTGATTATTGTTAAGCTCTTGGTATTCGTAGATTTACACAAATTTTAGTTTATTCAGGGTTAAGAACCACACTAGACGATTCCATCGCGAATATCCCGCCCCCTCCGCCCCCCCATAGCTACGCCACTGATATGACGTCTACCTGAATTCCCGCATCGAGAGATTTTGAGATGAAGACAGAAGGTTAGTAACAGTGGAATCCACGCTGCTGGTCCAACAAATCTTGTCGAAAGGGATTAAAGACGTATCTATGGATAATTATTTCAAATAATTTAGCAGGAGCTGACAACACTGCGACCATTCTATAATTTTTTTATGCACAATTTGCCACCCTTTTAATGAATAGACTTTTGTGCATTTCCATAGATCAGGAAATAACGACGTCTTGAGAATTAGAGCAAAAATACATTTTAGAGAAGCAGCAAAACTGACTTCGCAACCCTTTAAAATGAAATTGTGAATCAAATTAGGCCCAGAAGAACGCCCCGTATATAAATATACTATGTACATAAGTAATACAATATATTTCTCTTAGGGAAAAAAAGTGTCGCCATCTATTACCTTAGAATGGGAACTGACAAAATAAATAATTAGCCAAGTAGTTGGCCCTAACGATGGATAGTAGTAATATATAATATTAATACATAATCTTGTTATTCATCTATGAGATCTAAATTATCGATTGGAATTAAAATTAATAATAATCAATTACTCTACTAAAAAAATCGTGGATGCAATAATAAATATTGAATTTATATATCCAAACATATTAGAAATATCACTCCGATCTTTTTGAATTGATTTTATTTTTATCTAGTCATCTAGTTCTTTAACTTTCGTCGGTAGTAAATTATTATGTAGTAATAATATCTTCTTCACATTTAGTCTTTAGTATATGCAGCAAACTTAATTATGATGATAAAAGCATATTTTAGTTTGAAGATATTTTTCACAATCTTACAGAAAAAGCAATCTCAAAAAGGCTTTTTTAATTTTCTTGGCAAATAAATAATACCTTCTGTGATTGTAATCGTGTAGTTGTTCACGCACGAGACTTATTTTTAAATG
Source organism: Plectrocnemia conspersa (assembly GCF_051122295.1). Lineage (NCBI taxonomy): Eukaryota > Metazoa > Arthropoda > Insecta > Trichoptera > Polycentropodidae > Plectrocnemia > Plectrocnemia conspersa. Next base: position 19,532,674 of record NW_028277167.1, read on the forward strand.
TTTAAATACATAACAAAAATGAAATTACTTACGAATTAGCTGGTTCAAAATCTCCTAAAAAGTCCAGCGGGTATCCTTCAATAGTAGAAGAAAAATCTTCGTCATCCTCGTCGCAAAACACATACAACACAAAGCACGCTAATAACCACAAAACGACAAATTTCACCTTTGCCATGATGACGTATAATTATCTATAATTAACCAACTCTACATTGTGGTTATAAAATTACTTCGGGAGCGAACTAGAGACACGGTCTCTTCCCCTTGTGCAGGACAAAGAGTGTTCTCTCGGATATAGCGAGAAGATTCGGCGGTTGTTTTAGTCTCGGTATCCGAAAGGCTCTAAGAGTTGTGTGTAGTATATTGATGGTGATGTCATGTCGTTTAAGTCGCTTTAAGTTTATGTTATCTCAAGAACGTTTTAATTGCTGATCTCTGTTCAGTGCGGCGCAAATGCCCCACACATGAGTCTTGCTCGAAACAGACAGCCCTTTGTATCATACGATTGCAGGACCTTTATTACTAGTTTTGTATAATCTGAGTTTAACATAGAGTCAAGGAAGTTTTGGATATAAAAGATAAATTTGTAATATTTATATGATCGGGCTTTAAACACTATTCGCAGACCCATTTGATTAGTTTCAAATAGACTTATAATATGGCTTATCTATAGAACAAACTTATCATAGTCTACTAAAATGTACTGAGCAATATGGCTTATCTATAGAACCAACTTGTCACAAGTGTCTACTAAAGCTTTCAGTACTTTATGCAAGAATGTCTGTCTTCGCAGCAAATGTTGGTTGATATACATAACAATCAAAATCATTTTTTTGCGAAAATTACATTCTTAAAAGTTAAGTCATCCCCACCATCCTAAACTAGTCAAAATAGCTTTACAGATAATTTTCTTTTTTATATATGAAAAAATAATATTGTGATACAAACTTTGAAATGGTTCAGATGGCCACCTCTCACATTTTATTATAAACCCTAACATTTTATTATTTCTAATATTTATTTTTGTACGTGAACGTATTTGATATACTACTGTTATGACGATGGATAACGAATAAACAGTAATATTCCCCACAGAGTTCAAAAAATATTTGGATCCATATAAAATGCCACCACACATTGCTGAAGTTAACACTAACAAAAGCAAAAGCAATATTCCTTGATTGTAATGACACATTTATTTATTATTACATTATCTAGTAAAATAAATCATGGAAATGTTAATTCAATTGCCTTACTTTCTTTTCAGTATCGTTTTCAGTCGAAATTTAATTACCTTGGTAATGTGCAATTTATTGTGTAGCTATTTGGTTTCACTGTTTTAGTTTTATGATTTAGACAAGCAGTTTCGTTCGAAAATTCGTAGAATTAATTTTATTTTATTTCAAAGATAAAATTGTATGAAAAATGTGCATAAGCATTGTATGAGGAAAATAACTTAACTATTTACTTACAATTTTCTATATTTTTTGATATAATAAATGTTATAAATATTGGTTATACATTTGTGAAAATTAATTTACAAAAGTCAAAATATGCTAATTTTATGTGAATCTAATGAAATCTAAATAAATACTGAGTAAAATTACCATATTTTTCGTTATATGTGTATTTTATGAAATACACATATAATGAGCCTGGGCTGAGTGCAACTATCGTGTTTTTCAGATATAAAATTATGCCATCGAGTAAAATTCCACAATATTTTATTAATTAATTTCTAAGAATATGATAAAGGTTACCCTGTGTATAAATGCGAGTAAAACGAAATGCCTCTAATTTATCATCAACATAAATACTAATTGTACAGTTTCGTTTAACGTTCGTTAACTCTACATGCATTTAATTGGTCAGGGGTATTAATTGAAATATATGTACTACGATTATTTTATAAAAAAATATTGTAAGCTATACAAACTATACGGATTTTGGTTTGTAGATAATATATGTATGTATATAAACATAATTCATTTTTTTAATTATTAAGCATCTTGAGAGTATCTGATATAGCCGAATGAATGCAACCTCTCAATGAACTCATTGCAGTTTATATTTGGAAGTTTATGAGCAATCAAGTTCAAAACCATCCTTTGAGAAATCAATGGTTCATTTCAACATTTGTATTTTCATGCTGGATTATTTTAAATTCTTTTCCTTTGCATTGGAGTGCATTGAATTTATTTTTTACTAATATAAATTGGGGTGTTACATCTTTTTTTGAGATATCTTTTTTGCTGCTAGCAGAAAAAATAATAAATAATTAGGTAACGACTGGTTTTACTTTCTCTTTCTCTTTCTGTTAAATTTATGATGATCATGCGTTCAACATTGTTTTTATATGATGACTTTTAACAATGAATAGACTATAAGTTTAGTCCTGTCAGTTGTGGATTAGTTCGAAAAAAGCAGTTGGCATTTTTATTATCTCTTTCATTAAAGCAGTATAAAATAGAAAATGTGTTCGCTTCTCCATGTTTAATACGAAAATTCATCCATAAAATGATTTCATTCAAGTTTTTATACGACAAAAAGCCAATAAGAACGCTACAAATTAAAGTAGGAAAGAACGTTTTTGAAAGAAGAGATTAAAGCTAACAGCGCTAGTTGGCAGCACTATCTAGGTGTCATATGACGCTGTAAAAAGGTAGCGGCGCCTCTTAATGAGTGCATTATGATCCGTTATGCATTGTACATTTAAATGTCCGGCAACAAAGGAGATCCACAACAAATGCTGTTCGTGTAAGGTGAGTATTACCCACATCACATCAAACTGTCTATAGTTTGGACTGCAAGATATTTTTATAGCAAGTTATATAATCAGTGAGCCCAAAATTTTATGTGAAGTTTCGGCTGTAAAATTGCTGTTGACAATTATTTGGGATTAGCTTGAATACTGTGATTAGGGGTCCCGGTTACTGTATTCCAGCCTCGAAGAGACAACGTAACATATTCTAAAAACTTCGTACTGCCATTCAGCAAAAACGATAAGGACGCATCTAATAAGACCCGTTACTGCTGCATGCTCATATAGCATTTCTTAAAATAATTAATTGAAAGTTTTTTGTTAATATTTCTTATGAATATGCTTACATAATCTCTGAAATCACTTACATTTTTATTGAAATTTAATATTTCAATTAGAATCTTAACATTCTCATCACCAGCCCTCCATGAATTGACAATGCATTTACAAAATTATTGCAGTACGATTTTTTAACGTATTAGTTAACAGCAAACTGTCTTTGGATTCGATACTCTCACAAATTTTCATAATGACTTTTTGAAAATTGAAGATATACTGCCAATCTTCCTTTTCTACATCATAAAAAAGTGATAGTCTTGTTGGAATGAAACCAAAGAAAACTGTTCAAAGTTTTTAATTACATTTTTTAAATAATATATCATACGTGTAAAATCAACGTCTGCATAAGCTCGTCAAAGTATACTGGTAACAGTTATTATCGGTAGTTTCCCGGTAATAACAGTTATTGCAATGTAGGTAGAAACAAAAACAACACACAATCGTATTTTCGTGCGACGTATGTATATGACTTTATTCTAGTGACTCGGCTCTAGCACGCGCGAAATTATGTGTGTAAAAATTGAAAGGCATGGCGTTCACTGTATTAAATTAAATTCGTGGGTGGATGGGGAGGAAAGGGGGGGGGGGGTTGCACCCCCCTTGGATCCGGCTATGCGTCTTGGAAGTCAGTGCTTTTCTTTATTCTTACTTAACAGTGTAAACTGTAGCTTTACTGTCAATAAATATCTTCAGCAGCAGATATATAATTTCTTACATCATTTCAAAAAATAAAAAATATATTAATTTATAACATAGCTTCTAGAACTGTGTAATATTTATTACATATTTATAAATATATTTTTCATATTTTAGATTCAATTATGAACTATTTTTCAATGTCAACGACAAAATAACGTGTGTTATGGCCAAATGTTTATTTTTAAATTGGCTAAGAAACAGAAATTGAATCAGTCTGTCTACGGACGTCGTCGTGTTGGGTGTTGTTTTTTTATAATGTTTCGCAATTTAAAACATATTGTTAAACAGGGAGTGCGGGGCATGGCCATTGCGCCCCCACAACAGCGCCCCGATATTCTTTACACAGGGGTAACACAATTTCATATTATCTTTCTCTCAAACCAAATTCCAGGCCAATTTTCGCAGCAAAAAAGCAAGCAAACATAACCTTGAAAACGTGAATAAAACAAAGTTTAATTATTTTACTTTTGTGAATATTTGCACAACGTAACGTTTGATCTGTATGGTTTAATGAGTTGTAGACTTTCAAGGTTAACATAATATACATATATACGAATCAACTATTATAAATATGTATGATTCTATGTGGTGGTTGGATTGTCTTTTTTTAATTAATGTTTAAATTGTATTCTTAACCATTTTCATATATAGATACGAATGGATTGTAACTCATTAACTTGCTTATGTAATTATTATAGATATGAAAAACTATTACTTTATCTAGATAACGTTATTATTTTTATATAATACTCACAAATCATGTTTATTGCACATGTTTTTTCAACGCTTATTTTATCTCATTATACACAAACATGATTTATATAGTTTTTTTATTGCAATAAATGCAATGACTTTATATCGTCGGCATGGAAAAATACTGTTACAACACAAAATTAACAGATTTTCTGAAGCTTTTCAAAAATTGCAAAATAATAAAATTTCAAAAACTTGGCCGCAAATAATAATATGAACAAGCGACACTATGAGAGATTAGTTGGTAAAATGTCGCGTGAAACGTAATAATATCGAGGAATACCTTTCTTATTAGTTTCTATTCAATTTCAGTAAACTTTAATATATAATATAGCATTCAAGATATTAGATTTACAATATTTGAAGCAAAGAAATTTTCATAGCTCATTCTTTCACATGAGGATTTCTTGAATTTGCTGTTCATTGGCATTTGATTACCGAATGGGTACTATTGATCTCATTCTGCATATGACCATATAGAATTAATTAAGAGTTATACCATAACTTTTTACGTTTGTTTTCGTTCTTATTTTCCCCCCTGTATTTGTCATAGTAATGACAACCCTATCGTTGTTTTCTAATTTTCATATGCAATAACCAATATTTTCCCTTGGCTTCTGCAACCTCGTTACTTTATAGTTAGTGTATGATTTAATTTAATACATGAAATATTGATATATAAGAGGACAATAATTAATAACACTGCTAATATATAATAAATGGTTCTATGTGGGAAAGCTTCATTTCATTGAGATGGACATCACATTTTTTCTGCAGCTAAAGCATTTCACTATAACATGATATTATAACACTAATCAGTAGCCGCTATTAGTAGGTAGCTATGGTACTCGCCACTCTGATGAGTACTTTGATCATTCTGGAGCACCGCAAGGATCACATTTAAGTCCTGTGTTAATTCTTCCCTTGATTAATGACATATATAATCTAATTGAGATTATATGCTGATGTTCTGAAAGTGTTTTAGAGTATTCGCACAAATGCTGATTTGCTGTCTTTACAAAAAGCCCTGGATTCGCTGTGAAAGTAGTCAGCTGATAACTGGCTATTTTTCAGCATTGCCAAAGTTCACATTGTTACATTTTACAGATCTTCTTGCCTGGCGGAATTCTCTTACAGCTTAGGTGAAAGTGTTTTAAACAGAAATACATACGTCATGGACCTGGGAATAACTTTCGAGCAGAAATAGATATTTGTTATGCACATCGCCAAAGTTTGCGATAAGGTGTTCAAGATGCTTGGTTTTGTTATACGAAGCTCATGTCATAACAATTTTTTGCTTTCTGTATTATACGTTAATTCGTAGCGTCCTCTAATATGACTCCATTGTCTGGAATCTCAGCGAAGACAAGCACTTCTTTTAATAGGAAGTACAGATCGTATCCATATATATATCCTAGTGCTTTTTTTTAAGAAGTATTGGGATATAATTGATTAAATTCTCGGTAAAGACTATTCAATGAAGAACTTTTTGAAGTCGCTGAGGGGTGGTGTCAACAATCCTTCGTTTCTCGCTGATTTTCAGCTTCTGTTGCCCTAGAGAGTTGCGATTACGTCTCATATTCTTGACTATTGTAGCTAGTACTTACACAAGCCACTTAGCACGGACGTCATTTCAGCTTTTTCCAAAGGGAGGGGGGGTGTCAAAAGTTGGCCAGTCAGTGGTCGTTTGTTTAACATTTTCATTTTATTAATATTCATAGCATTTTATTAAATGACATGCATTTTTCTGACTTTAGAATCTGCATCAAAAGTAATAAAATTGTCCCATTGCGGTCACAGTGGAAACGCTCGGTTATGTACCGGTCATATTTAGACTTTTTTATAACAATTTTATGATTTACAATAAGATAGAATCAGATGAAGCATATCTAAACTAAATTTTGACCTATAGGTGAGTGCAAAAACAACTATCCCTTCTCAGAAGTTAAAAATCCACATCAAAAGCTATACAATCGTGTCGGAGCAATTGCAGTGAGAAAACTCGATAATGAGCGTTTTATGGCTATTGACGTGGATTTTTGACTTCTGTGAAGAGATAATTGTTTTTGTGCCCTCCTATTGACCAAAATTCGGTTTGAATATACTTCAACCAATACTCTCATATCAAAAGTCCGAATTAATATCGGTAAGGATAGCTATCATATTTTTAAAATAGTGTAATATCCAAGTGCAGACAAACTATGGAGTAATATGTTAGATAGATCTTCTGTCTGTACTTCTTCTTCTGCTTATTTCCCCCTAAGTTGGCTTAGTTTGTATTTTGAACTTAAAATAATAAAAGTTCTAAAACTATAATTACTTTTAGAACTTTCATTAGGTTAGGTTTGGGTTTGAACAGCAAATGGACGTTTCGCAACTGTCAAATTGCGTTTCATAGACATTTTAGAGCATAATTTCACAAGCGCCTATCAGTTAAATTATATTTTCGCTAGTAGAAATATAAATCTACTGGTGAAAATGTATTTGGACTTCACTAGTAAAAATATAACTTCACTAAAAAATACACATTCACTGTAACATTTATATATCGCATGTAAATGAATAATGATAAGTATGTAAATGTATATATTACTACTTATGGAAAAGTTGAAATCATGTAATTTTACTAGCAATTGTCAGATAAATTATATTTCTACTGGTAAAAATATATATCTACATGTGCAAATGTATTCCGATATGATTTCACTGAATTGACATATAATAAAAAATATTTTCAGGATAGATTTGAGACTTTTTCTTTAAGGGATAGACCTAGACTTTCTGGTTTAGAATCAAGGACGTCATTTCACTTTTTTCTAGTGTAGGGGCAAAAGTTGGCCAGTTAGTGGTCGTTTTTTTAATATTTCGATTTCATTAAGATTTATAGTATTTCATTAAATGACATGCATTTTTCTAACCAAATTCGAGGGGGACAAATGCCTTCACCTTCCACCACCTCAAATGACGTCCCTGCCACTCAGCTTCTTAACTTTTTGAGCGGTATCGCCATACATGTACGGTGGTTGATCTTTCACTGTTTTGCCGTACCCCAGATAGTTATATATTTACCTAAATAACCGAACAAATAATAAATAAAAAACATTATATTTACGAACAAATTAACAGATGTGTATAAATTAACTCATTACATGAACGGTTAACATGTTTTTAAAACAATTTATGTGAGATGGTGCACATCTTGTTTAGGTGTGTGCCATTATAATATTTTTAATATCTTTATTTTATTGAGCAATTATTACACAAAGTCTACCATGACGCAGATTTGTAATAAATAAATAAATTAAGGCATAACTAACATGTGACACTCGCTCAGAATGACGACCTCAAATGTTTGGCTTTACGAGTTATAATTTGAAACTTTCTTCGACATAAAAATATTGATCTTTTCCAGTTGCCTTAAATAAAAATATTTTTGAGTTGTAATGGTCTTCTTCCAATCCGTCGATTTATACAACATTTACTTGAACATCGATTTGTTATATCTATAAATATTTATGTAGTTGTTTTCAACTTGTGATAACACTCGCTAACACTAATACTTGTCCATAGATAATTAACACGTTGCTGTTCAGCAATCATTCACTTTACGCTTATCTGTGTGGTTTATTAATATATTTTATAATTATTTTTTACTCCCAGATATTCATAAACAATGAATGGCATAAATCAGAGTCTGGTAAAACATTCCCAACAGTCAATCCAGCGACAGGTGAAGTTATAGCTGAAATTTATGAGAGTGATAAAGCCGATGTTGATAAAGCGGTGGAAGCTGCTAGAAGAGCATTCCAGTGAGTTGGTCAAATCAGTCTCTATGTTTATTATTATATTTATTTAAATCAACGTGTAACAATAAAATAATTTTAGATTTGGATCAAAATGGCGAAGAACAGATGCTTCAGAACGTGGCCGTTTGCTGTATAAACTCGCAGATCTAATCGAAAGGAATCATGTCTATTTGGCAGTATGTTGAATCACCATTGATAAAATTAACTTTCTTTAAACATAATTCGTTAAATTATCGTTCATTTTAGAGCTTAGAAACCCTCGACAATGGAAAGCCTTACCTCATGTCTCATCAAGCGGACGTTATCGCCACTGTTAAGAATTTGCGCTATCATGCTGGATGGGCTGATAAGCATCATGGTATAACTGTACCAATCGACGATGATTATATCGGTTATACAAGACTTGAACCAGTTGGTAAATATGCTAGTCTATAAATTTGTGAATTTTATTTATCAATGATATCTTCGTTCAGTGTTGACAATAGATATCTGTATTTATTTAACATTTTAAAGTAGACGATAAACAAAAGCACCGTTTTTATATAATACTCCTTATCCTTATTTATTCAGTTTTTTCTTATGGTATTATGATACCGAATCTATTTTTTTTAACAAATCTCACATTACAGTCTAAAATAAGCTTTTGTTAAAGACATTAAATTGATTGTGTGAAACTCATTTTATGAGCTATAATAGATATTGTGTAAATAGGATGTTCTATATTTAAAAATATAATATGGTAATCTATATTTTTTAGGTGTTTGTGGTCAGATTATACCGTGGAATTTTCCATTATTGATGGCTGCTTGGAAGCTCGGTCCAGCACTTGCAACAGGAAATACTGTCGTTTTGAAACCTGCTGAACAAACCAGTCTTACAGCCTTATTTTTAGCTCAGTTGGTACGTGAAGCTGGTTTTCCTCCTGGTGTCGTTAACGTAGTACCTGGTTTTGCTGCTGCCGGGCAAGCAATCTTGCATCATCCTCATGTAGACAAAGTTGCCTTTACAGGTATACCATTGATGATATTGAAGATTAACGAACTTGATTTTACATTCTTAATTTCTGATTGGGTAGGTTCGACTGAGGTTGGAAGGATAATTCAACAAGGATCGTCAGCGACGAGTTTGAAGAGAATTACTCTGGAATTGGGAGGCAAATCGCCAAACATAATCTTTGGAGACGTCGATGTAGACAATGCTGTAGAACATGCGCATTTCGGTCTCTTCTTCAATATGGGACAATGCTGCTGTGCTGGTAATTCGATATAGCTGTACTATTTTTTGCTTATTGTAAAATTGGTTTTTGAATTATAAATATTTAATTTAGGATCGCGAACATTCGTTCAAGAGAAAATTTATGATGAATTCGTTGAAAAGAGTATGGCACGTGCTCAAAAAAGGACTATTGGTGATCCTTACGATTTGGCAACTGAACAAGGACCTCAGGTATAAAATAATGTAATATAAGAAAGCCACCTTTTTCTCGGAATCAAATAAATTAGGTTTTATTTATTTTTCTAGATCGATGAAGAGCAACAGAATAAAATAATGTCATTGATTGAAACTGGCAAGACTCAAGGTGCTAAGATGATGACTGGCGGTAAAAAGTGGGGAGAACGTGGATTTTATATTGAACCGACTGTATTTGCTGATGTTGAAGATCATATGGATATTGCTCGCCAAGAGGTTTGTTTTTGAAACATTTATAATGGTAATTCTGTAAATTTCCGAGGGAAGATAAGCAATATTTAATGATTTGATTACATACATTACAAGCAATATAAATACAGCTATTTTGAATTTCAAATTCTTAACGCAATATACTAAGAAATACTTTTATTATACAAAATTTTGATATTATCAATTTTTTTATTATGACATTGAGGTATTTTCTTTAATCGATACATTCATTTTATTTCAAGCTGTTCAATTGATTTTTATTTGCAATAACACTATCTATACTTTTTTATGTCAAATGGTGTGACTTTATCAGCAAGTGAGATGAAAGATCTGATGCTATATATTGTATTGCATAAGTTATTATGTATGTCAGTATTGGGCAGCGGTGTTGAATGTGGAAGAGACCAGACTGATCAAAAATATGTAGGCGTTTGAATGTTGATGAGAGAAAGACTTATTTATATCAATTAGGCCATATTGTCAATCCCTGCTTCTAATGTAATGATACATAAGTTTTCTTCCGGGTGGCCCTCTATAAACGAAACCATTGTGGTTGCTTCCTGATGGCCACACAAAAGATAATGAATAAGAATAACTATTAGTTAAGTAAGATAATGCATATTGTTTTGACTAGTACAATATTTTGTTACATTAGTGGTACAGACGGTTATAGAAGTTTTAGTTGCAGTGATGTTTATGGTTTTCCAAAGCATCTGGTGGCCATTATTTACGTCTGATTCTTGGGTGTTCTAGTTTAACGATTTCTTGAGGGTTCATTCATTAAGCCCCCTTGTCTAAATGATGCTTTCTGATAGGGATTTATGTAGAACTCTACAAGATTTTGCACAAATAAATTTACGATTAGTTTGAGAATGCAGTTCTTCAGAAAGAGTAAACATGTTATATTTGTTTGAATTAAAAAAATTACATTTAAATTACGTATTATTTTTACTTTGTTTTACAGTAATGATGTATGCAAAAGACTGAGATGTGGTGACTATATTCTGCTCTCATAGAGTGCAATTGAGCAAACTTTGAAGTGTATGACATTCAATATTGTATCTATTTATATCGAAGAAGAGTTAATATTTTCTTTAAGGTCCTAGAGTAAATCTTAGCAAAATTTTGAGCGAATAACATTCAATAAGAGAATCAAAAGATTTAAGAGGTATTGATAAATATTTTTATGAATGACGTTCTTTTAAGGAGATATGAAAGTATTGGCTAAATTTTACTGTTCTTCTCTCTAGTATAGTGTATTTTGTAGCTAGTATTATTGCGAGGGCGCCTAAGGGGCAAAAGCAACAATACTGAGTAGCAAATGTTTTGAACAGGGTCTTAAAGGGTAATAATGCAAAATTTTATTTGGACCGGTCAAAAGAAGCAAACATGCAGACATATATTATATTTCAATATTTCGTTTGAAAATAATATATATAGATAACAAATGTCTTGTACACTAAATAAAATAAATTTAATCATGCAAACTTTACTATAAATATTTTTTAGATATTTGGCCCAGTTCAGCAGATAATCAAGTTTTCTAATATGGATGAGATCATCCATCGTGCCAATGATTCAGAGTATGGATTAGCAGCAGCTGTCTTCACTAAAAACATAGACATAGCAAATCATATGATTCAAGTAAGTTTTATTATTAAATATTCATTCAACGTGGAATATATTATATAAATTAATTAATATTATCATTTTCAGGGTCTGCGTTCTGGAACTGTTTGGATCAATTGCTACAATGTATTCTCACCGCAACTTCCATTCGGAGGCTTTAAGTTATCTGGTCATGGTCGTGAAAATGGACCGTACGGTATCAGGGCTTACACTGAAGTTAAAACGGTCATCAGTAAAGTCTCAAAGAAAAATTCGTAAAGATCAACATATATGTAATATTACATATAATATTCAATCAATATCTAATTGACTTCTAGTCTACATAATTGAAATTCAATTTTATTGTATATTTAGTTTTATTATAATACAATCTCCAATGTACAACCTTATATAAAAAAATGTTTATATTTTTATATCAATAAATCTTACATTTAATTATGGAGATCAATTCTGATGCTTATCAGGTACAGTTAATACATAAGTAAATTTAATTATAAAATTAATACAATGAACGTTATCAATGGTAATGTTAGATTATCGACTTGATCGGTGACTGCTTCAACCATGGAGTTTATCAAAACTGCCATGATACTCATATATATCTTGATGAACGTTGATGGTATCAAACCTGAAAATATATATAGTTTTAAAAAACCGTTTGCTTAATAACATATCATGTAAAAATATATTTTACCAATTGCAGAAAATAAGATAACAAATATGATTTGTGATACAACGTTTGCGACGCTACCTTCCATTGATTTTTCAGAATCTGAAATTATATAATAATTATGTAAGAAATAATTAATCGTTAATATGTTTTTATGATCAAACCTGGCCATTTTGTTTTGCCGTAACGACTTCCGAAAAAACTTGCGACTGTATCGCCAATGCCGACAGATAATAATCCGCTGATCAGCGCTAAAAATGTTACAGGACCTCCATTGCAAGGTGCCGGATGAATAAAAATTGGCCCTGCTATTCCTAGCAGTAGATAAATTGGAGTGACTGATATGCCTCCGAGTTCCTATAAACGTTTTTTATGTTTAACATAATTAATGGTTTATAAAAAGCCTTGGGTAAAACAGTGGAGCATCCTAATAAATATGTTATATTTTCATAAGTTGGCCGCTTCATAAGATAGTTTGTTACGAATTATGAATTGCGATGTTATTTGTTAGCATCAAACCCGATGAGGAGCATCAGCCAATGCAAATAACAGGGGACCCGATATATTTTTATAAAGTGGAAAAATTGCGAAAATTTTATTCGAAATTCAGGCGATCGATCGACATATTTTTAATTTTTATATGAATAAAATAAATATTTATTGAGCGAGTTTCTGAGTACCGAATATCTGTTCCTTTATCTATTTGACTTTTTACAGTTTTACATGGGTTACAGTGAAAAAATAATGAAATGGTTTTCATTTTCGTTGACACAAGAAAACGCATAATTGTGCGAACTGTGAGTCACTTCGTTATCTCTTATGAATCGGTATTAGAGGCGTTGCATTTCTTGATATTTCCCAATCATTTGATGATTTATTTTCAAATAAGTCAGTTTAAAAAAACCAAGGAGAACGAACATCATTCCAACGAATAAATCTGGAGTTCCACAAGGCAGCGTCATAGAATCAACCCTGTATCTTTCAATTTACACAGTTTCACTATCACATGGTTAAGAAAAATATTTTTTTAAAAATAATCCAAATCAAACATATTTGGTTTCACACATGTAGCATGGCGATGTACAACTCTCATTTCTTGTATTTTACCTACATATGGAACCTCTCCCACTGCTCATGTAGTGTGTCCTGAGATGCTTTTTGGAGTGTACGCATGTCGCTGAGTATTTTGCTCGTTTACTTTAACCCTTTAGATGCCAGTGACATGCCGGCATGCCAATGCTGTCGGGCCGTCAAACGCCAAGTGCAGGCAAGCAAATGCTACTACAAATTTTTTTTTCGTTAATTAGAGACATCTATAGAATTACTTACTACACAAGAATCAGAGGATGAAAATGACAGTGTTATATATTACTTATTTTCGGATTACCATGAATCAAACAATGATAGTGACATTGAGGATGAATCCTTTTTAGACTTTGTGTGTCCAATAGTACCAACAAGTCAACCAGAAATGCCATAATCAAGAATATGAAATACAATAAGTTTTTCGATGGGAGACGGATCCTTTTTTACCGAATATTCATCAATTTGACGGAGGCCAATCTCGTGAAAAAGTTGAAACTGCAATAGATATGGAAGTTGATTTTTTCAAATTATTCATTTCTACTGATTTGGTGGCAAAAATTGTGGAGAAAACGAATCGACAATATAAATACGCAGTAAAAAATATCCCATTGTCAATACGCACAAAAAAATGGGTGGATGTAGATGTAAATGAAATGTATACTATTTTTGCAATTGTCTTTCTAATGTCGAGGAATTCTAGAAATGAGAAAAGAACACTGGTCTATGGATTTCCTGCTAATTTCGGCCGTTTACTGTGATACAATGTCGAGAAACAGATTCGAGATTATTTTCCGAATGCTCCATTTATCAGATTATGAAAATGAAATTCATGGTGACTGGCTATTCAAAATTCGTTTAGTAATGGACGAATTGCGTAAAAAATTTAAAAACAAATTATACCCATACCAAAATATTTGTATTGAAAGCCTAGTGTCATACAAAGGTCGCTAAGCTTTCGCCAGTATATCCCTACTAAAGCTAGTCGATTTGGTATAAAATTATATGTAATCTGCGACTGTAAAACTGGTTATGTTTTAGGTTTCATAGTATACACAAGGGCCACGACAGATATTACAGATTATCCAAAACTTGGAAAATCCGGAAGTACAGTAATGACTCTGATGGAGCCATATCTTGAGCGCGGCACGTGTCATACGTGGACAATTTTTACACAAGTCAAAATTTATTTCATCATTTGCATAAACGAATTACAAACGCTTGTGGAACTGTAAGAAAAAATAGAAAAGGAATTTCAATATTTCAAAAATTAAAAAAGGTAGAATCAACTTCATTCCACACCGAAACAATTATTGAAAACCCAAGAAATCATTAGGAAAATTTCAATTAGAAGTGATACGCTAATTGATAACTCATCAACAACCAAGTGATATCCAGGAAAAGAAAAGTAATAAGTATCAAAGCAAGACTGTTAGAACCCCATTATATGAATGAATTTCCATCTTCAACTACGCGAAAAAATATTAAAAAGAGGTGTTATTTGTATGCAACTACCACACCACATGAAAATAACGAGAAGAAAAAATATTATTACATAACGTGTAATTCACCGATTTGCACTGTACCGTGTTTTGAAATTTATAACACAAAAACGAACATTTAAAAATTTACAAATATTTGTGTTTATTATGTTTATTGTGCAAACTTTTATTTGATGTTTTATAAACTATATCTATTCAATCAACATTTGGAGGTGAAAATTGTTACATGTTTTATGGATTTTGACCGGGATAACAATAGCTTACCAGGTATGCGACTTTTTAATTTTTTTTCAAAAGCAAAAAATTTTATCAGGCAAGGGCCTGATAGATTTTTTTATTTATTATCCATTATGGAACACTTTTCTCCTCTATCTTTAATTTTTTTAATAAAAAAAGTTTTTTATTTCAATTTTAATTTTATTTTATTTCCTATTAAAAAAGTTCTTGTCCTCTTTACTTTTTGCTGTTGGATTTTGTTTAACGGAGTTAAAATTATTTTATATTTTTGAATAATCGCTAACCTGATCCGTTTTCTTGAAACAAGATAACGGATCAGGTTGGCTAACGAACTTAGCCGAGATATTTACAAGGTAAAAAACATGTTTTATGGCGATAAGATTAAAATTACAGTAGTTATCGTGTTGGTAAAAACTGTTATATCGCATAAAAATTATTAAAAAAATGATTTTCTTATTAAAAAAAATATTTTTTTAATTTTAATTTTGTTTGTATTATAAAACATTTTTGATATATATTTAATTTTTTCTCTAGGATATTTTCCGAGAAGTTGCAAATTTTTAAAAATTTTAAGTATCTGCCATTTTTATACAAGATGGCGGATAATTATAAAATATATTTTTAGAACAAGCTTTATGTCGTTATGATTAAAACTATGGCAATTATCGTGTCCCAAACAAATATAAAAAGCAACCAAAAACAATATAAACGACATAATATTTTTGTGTGGCAACCACGAAAGTGTTTTTAAAACTTGTTTTTTCCGTGTTTTTTTTTCACTTTTATGTTAAAACTAATAAGCTGCAGCATAAAAATATATTGTGTTCATGTGCAACGTATATTGCACATGAACACGATTCCTACTCCCTACTGCTGCTATGCGACCCCCAGAACATTAAGCGTCCATTCTTGTTTTACCATGTTTATCACACAATCGAAGAGATCATCTCTGATTCTTCAATTTGCGATAAAATGATTCACAATTTGTGATGAAATGGATTTAATCAAATAGTGAGAAAAAAAAACAAAATTCGTCATATCAGAATACCAGTTAAAAATATTTTCTTCATGATTTGCTTATGAAAAATTGTTGACATTTTAAAGGTGTCCCATTATTATAACCAATGCTGTATATTTTATTATTAAAATCAAAAGATACCTTTTCATCAGAAAATACATTGAAACCACCATTCAGAATGTCTGAGAACCATCCTAGGTTTAGCTTACGGATTGTCTGTAAAAATATAATTTATAAACATTATTAAAAATTTAGTTAAGATTGATTAACATACAATAAGGTGAGTTTTGTAACAACTCGCTTAAATAATCAGTAAGTAAATGCGTCGTCTTTCCAGAATTGAGGTGTATCATGGAGAAAATTTAGTTGAGATCTATCATAAAGTTCTTCATGAATCGAGGAAAAGAGCCTCTACTCTACGAGAAATGTTCTTTATCCAAAAACATGGACATATCTAGTCTTTCAAAGCGATTGTCATCCTGAAAAGCTTGTTGACATCACAATATTAGATAGAATTAAAAAAAATTACTTACTTCTAAAGCTAACAATGCCGCTAATGCTATCCCACTTGCCAAGTAAATTAAATCACATTCATATAATAGACCAGGTACATAAACAGCGACTGATAAAATATGAAAAATCTTCCTCTGTGATGTCGAAGCCTTTTCGTGTGTAGAAATTTGCGAATTGACGGTTACAATTCCTAATATTGTTGCAGCAACCCAATATCCAATCATTATTATCTAAGGTGATTAAAATTATGTATTAAAACATAAACCATAATACAAATCTGATTGTGATCTTCAATACTTTTTTCAAATCTGAAAGCACGAATAATATAATCCATAGAACCGGACTTTGTTTCAGTAGCATATGTAAAACTCCTAGCATCAAAATAATGTAGCAACTGACGGTGAAGCAAAATCGATATAAATTTATGTGCTCATGGATTTGATACAGAGTGAGTATTACAAAGAATACTGTGAGTAATCCAACCTATAAAAACACAATTTTTATTGATACATGAATTGATAAGTTATTATTGTTGTACAATTTACCTGTAAAATAATAGTTATGATATCGTGATCAGTGTACGGAGTATCCAAGAAAGACTCGTACATATTTATAAATGTTGTAAAAACAAAAAGGGTAATACATTGAGTCACGACTAGAGCTTCTCCCAGTGTAAAACATTGCCGGCATTTTTTTAAAACTGTTATAATGAGGTACTTGAAGCTGATGCTCATTAAAACACAGATGATGACAGATAAAACCAGACCTAAAAAAATATTTTGATTGTAATATAACATAAGAAAATAATATATTTATAATATACCTAATTGAGTAAATTGCGTTGTGAAGAAAGTAGATAACAATACAGATATGATCGTTCCGTTCCATTTAAATATTTTTGAAGTTGGATATGCAATAGATATGATGAATAGCCAGGAAGATATAAACAGACAAATCGATTGTAGGATAGCATATTTGTAAATGCTCGATGTGAAGAATTTTAGACCGCACAAACAGAACGCCACGGGTAACAGAGAAGCAATCCAAAGTCCATGACTAGCATTTGGTCTATAAAATAATCAATTTGGATTAGTAAAAATGAGGAATTTATAAATAAATTAATGATAATAAAGTGATCGTTTGTGCGAATACTACTGTGAACGGCATTAAGCTTCTCTTATAACAAAATTTAATTTGTATTTCTACGTATTTGTTTGTATTCAATAAGAAAATTTAAAATGCTCACCTTTATACTATATGTAAAAATAAAGTAAGTGAAATATATTAAGTTAATACCTTGTTAAAACTTTTGAGCTCCTCAAATATTCATTTATATTTTTATTAAGCTGACTAGTAGAGGTTACCATTTTGACAGATAACGCTGCACTTTGACAGCTACGCCTACTTATAAATCTATATTGGCCATAGCACATAAAATTATGACCATGTTTTAAATAAATAATATTAAATTATGTTCAGCTATAGATAAAGAAATGTATTAAAATTAAGCTTTATTATAATTATTAAAATATATTTTTTACATTTAAAGCGATTTTTACCGACGTGATAATGAATGATAAATATATTTTTTTTTTTAATATTCGGTTCCTAAAAATAAAAATGTTCTAAATTTTTAATTTTGTCGTGTTCATGTAAATATCATGTTAAAGTGCATTTTTCGATCTGACTTTTGCTAACATCATTATTAATTTGGTTTAACTTCTCATCTCGAAGAGAATTTGTTTTTTTCTTCTCTTACGTATGCGAACATAACTTATGTGGGAAAGACGTTTCATCGAGGATCGAAGAACCAGCAAAATACTTTAGATGCTTTTAATTTCTTAATTTTTCCCTTTATGTAACATAAACGTAGGCATCTCACATCCTTCGCAAATAAAGGAGGTCAGTAGTATAAGAAAAACCTGGGGAAATGCTTATAAACTAAATAATGATTTTGATGTAGATAATTTTAACCAACATAGGTCCATTGGTGGTTTTAAAAACGCAATAATGTTTCATACAACACTAATTTCGTTATTCTAGTTGAGATTCTAGATTTTAAATACTTTATCAGAGCAATATAGCATGTGTTGACAGATGGTGTTCTTTTTTCTTATTTCTATTGTCACATCGTTTGTATCTGTAACTAGCGGTCTCAAATAAATGAAATTGCTGATCTTTTCCAACGTGTGAAAATCTACCGAAATCGGATAAAGAAGGACAAATCCCCGGAGGTTTAAAGATATTTAGTTTTTGGGTGATGGCTCTTGGTCCTACCTCTTTTGCTGCCTTTTCTGATCTTTAGAGACTTACAGAGTATAGTACTCTTCGTTTCCACGTTTGAATCTCGGACACATATTAATTTTTTGTTGAAATATATAAATACATACACATATAACAATTTATAAATGAGAGGAAATTCACTCATCGACCCCAGATACTTGCATTACTTTATTTCTCTCAATAGTTCATCATTTAAATTATTTAAAACAGAAAATATTTATTATTATTTGTATCTTTAATGATGTAAGTAGCAGGAAAACAATTTCTGAATAACTTTTTAAATCACCGTACGCCACAGTGTTCAAATTGCATCCACCACTTCAAGTGTGAGTGCGAGAGCTGTTTACAATTACGGTCGTAGCCAATTGTTACAAATACATGGCTTTGTGTTGTATTTGATTCTATATGCGATGCAATAAGTGTTATTATTGAATCAGTAATCACTACTACATAGCCACTTGTTGGATAAAATTTGGACACTGTGGCGTTCGCTGCTTTAAACGATAGTTGTTTGATTTGTATACTTTTATGTTAGCTCAGTCTAAAGATCCAATATTACTTACTCGCTAACTAGGATGGAGTGTAGTCTAACGAAATAGGAAATGCCAAATTAAAATCATAATCTATATGGCAATTATTTATATATCATAATTTAAAAAACTTGTCGTAGCTTTTCCATGGCATTGTATACAACATCAATGTATCTATTATCAAATGTAACTTTTAAATTAGTTCTTTTTTCAGGGATTACTTAGTAGATTATTTTTTGTATTTACTCATATGTAATAATTTACATATTAAATTAGGAAAGTTATAGCGTGAAATTATTGCAGGATAGGAAAGGTGTAATTGAAACTAGTTTGATAAATTTTATAATGAGTAAGTTTTATTTTGGCACAATAGACAAATAATGAGCCTTCAAATATTACAATAAAGGTTCCATTAAAACTTCATATTTTATTTATTTCTCTACCAAAATCATATCAGGTCAAAAATTAACAAAATTCCATATAAACTACTGTCACATCCCGCACTTTTTTAAAAACATTTATTTACCAGTCATGCGATATACATTAATATGTATCTGCCATTACTATTTTTTAATCATATTTATTATAATATTAATGATGACACTTTTAAAATTGTATTCACTATAAATGGCATATTTTATTTCTATAGCGTCTAATATACATATTTTAAATAGTCCAATAGTCTTCGTGAAGGTAGCCCTCTATATTGTATTATTATAACACTAATTATTTTGCTACTATGGAATTTTCATTATAACATGTATAATAATATATATCTATACACTTTACACAATATATCAATGTTTTTATTACCAATTCCAGACATTTATCAACTAATGTCTAATTACATAATGTAAAATAGCTTACGTGCTATGTTTTAAATAAGATGTACTTGAAACGTTTTAAATAAATCGCTTGTGTAGTCTAAATGAATAGAAATTATTTTATCTATAAATGTAATAATAATTAAACATTTTTAATGTGAAAATAGCTACGTCCAATGTCGATTTTTAATGCTATACTTTGAGATGTAAATGACTGTTTGGACAGTATAAGCTGTGGATCATTTTTTTATCGGATGCATACAGCTGTAACTCTTGATATTTTACAATCACATACACATATTAAATAATGAAATTATTGTAATTACATAGTTGACTTTAGACATCACAGCATAGTATTCGAGATGAAAATAAATGAAAAAAACCAATAATCACAGGCTATTTTGATACATAATCGTAAATATAAATAGAATAATATATATTTGGTCAGTACAGGCCATCAGAAATAAATGTTAATAAGAAATACAACTGGCAGAAATCACACATTATTATTTATTAATATTATAATATATAATTTACGTAAACATAGCATAATATCTATTCATAGGTGTGATACATTTTTCTCTTCGTATTTTTAATGCGTTCCGTAAACGAAAGCAAAGTCAAGTACATCAGTTCCGACAAGTACAACATAAAAAAATTAAGTCCTATTCGTGTGACTAAACAGACGAGTTTACAAAAATAAAATTCGTTACTAACGTTAATATGTACAAAACGAAAGCTAAAAAAATAAATAACTTAAATCTTAACTATTTTATTTTGATTTTTAATGCGATAAACGTAACGTTATTATAATATATTTAAAGCAAATCACACAACTACATGAGATATTTTCATTATATTTTTTACAATTACTGGCATCAAATATATATCTTATTAATAAATATAATTTATCTTATTATTTTATTACAGTATAACGTTATTACATGGGGATACATTATTGAAGTGAAGTTCTGTTTTTGTAAAATTTCTTTTTGGTATAGATTTAAATATGAAGCCGGATATACAGAGTCAAAAATATAATATAAATTCAACAGTAAAACAATATTATACAAGCAATTGCTTTTAATACAAAAATGTACTGTAAATTATCAACAACAAAAAAAACAACATTATTGGTATAAATTTAATAAAAAACAGGTATTTTAATTCATTTAACATATGTATATTAAATTGCACGTTTTAAAGCAAATTTTCTGTAAAACTAAGGAATATTAATCAAATATGCATAAGCATATAATATATATAGAGAGGTGGCATAAAATGTACGTTACTATTACCAATTTTTAGGATAAACTATAAGCCCGAAGTGTGTTAAAAATTGAATTTATAGGGAATGTATATTATAGAGACTATTTTTATACATTTTAAAAGATTAACCCTATAAGAAAAAAAATGTTTACTTAAGCCTTTGGTTATATATTTTTGTATGATTTGAGAGTCTGTGTATGTTTTAATTGGAAACCAAAGTGTGTGCAAATCTTAAATAAAAAAAAAAACACTTGGTCGGTTGTAAGTATATATTGTAAAATGTAGTACTCGACTTATTCCATAATAAACAGAATCACAACCACTTAAAAATAAGTAACATTATTACAATTAACAACAATTTGAGTATTGTTCATTGAATCCAAATTGAGTCAGAATAATTTCAAATCAAATTAAGTCAATTTAGAAATAATATGTGCTGATATGTTCATTTTTAAAATCAGATTATTAGTTCTATATAATTATATAATAAGTACAATTTTTTGATAAATATTTATGGTGCTTTAACACGTTATAAGTAAAATTATGTTAAAACATCTCGTTATATATAACCTAAAACGTATGCTGATAAGCATAAGTAATTACTTCGATTCACAAGCTAATCACGATTATAAAATAAAGAGAGGTTCAACGATGTTACAATAATAATTATGATTAAAATATAAACTACGTATCGACAATTGAAAAGATCCTAAATATTTAATATATATTTATAAATATATATATGTATATATAGATATTTGGAGTTTTAAGTAACAACAGTAGCACACAAGATAGTCCGTTGCTCGATTGATGAAACTTAATTAAACATGCTATAATTGAGCAATACGCTCAAATTAAAAATGCCTGTTTCGGACAAAATAAAATAAACAATCATCTATACATGGCACATTAAGCAATTGCTGGCTTACCACGGTTCAGGCCGCGGAGGCAGCTGATGACCGAAGCCAGCAAAAGGCCCGTACGGGCTAGAAAATGGAAACCAAGTTTGCGGTCTATCCCGCAGAGCCTCGGCTCAATCGTCTTCCCGACCGGGACTCAAATCGTAAGCTGCTCCGTTCTCCGGCGAGAATGACATTACATCAGGGGGCGATAGACTGTCTGATGGATAATAGAAATGCCGATCGCCACTAGGACCGGCTCCATTCAACATGGTTGGAGGAGACGCAGAGGGTCTACCCGAAGCGGATGGACCCGGGGACGTCATTTCTCCACCGGGAGACAAGAATCCCAGATCCGGCGCGCCTTCCCTGCTGCACCATAACTGGCGCATCTCTTGTCTCCTTGTCCTCATCAGTGTCTTGTACTCCGATATTCTCATCTTTTTGCCGTCTACGATGCATGTCCGCTTCGGACGCGGTCTGTATCTGTAGTCCGGGTGCTTTTCCATGTGCTGTTTCGACAGTCTGGATTGCTCTTCGTAGTACGGTTGCTTCTCGGCATTAGACATAGACTTCCATCGAGCGCCGAGGATCTTTGAAATGTTGGAGTTGTGCATGTCGGGGCACGCTTTGAGGATCTTCCGCCGTTCGTCTTTGGCCCACACCATGAAGGCATTCATGGGTCGTTTTATGTGTGGTTTGGATTCACCGTCTCTCTTCTGCTGACGTACAATCTTTCCCTTTTCGGATCCTTCTTCGGTCGGCTTAAAAGCGTTCTCAGCACCCCATACTGAAAATAAATAAAATATTGTTTTAAAAATAGTATTGTGTAAATATGAAAGTAATTCAGTATAAAATAAATAAACTGAAATACAGAAATGATCCGTCAGGTTTTAGTGATAATTTTTTGTGAATTCATGAAAAGTATTATTTCTGTCTTAAAATGCTAGGTGGTGCAGGCGTGAAGACGTTTGATCGATTGTTCGTAATTTCTTCATCAAACTAATTTTATTTTCGGTAAGTAAATTGCATTCTAATTGCAAAATATCATGTCATAAATCTTATTGCGTTTGAACAAGACATTTTTTTACTTTTGCCTCTGCTTATTATATTTAAAATTTATTTACTTCTAGATATGCAGAAAAATGTTAGTGGTTTACTAATTGGGCAAAAATTTTTGGCTATTAAAACGCAAAAAATAAATACAACGCCGTCAGCATGCGAATGTAAGATCGTCTTCGTAAGAACTTTAAATCAACCACTATCTCTTGCTACAATCCCTTTTAGATAAACCTTAACTCTTTCTCATCCATCACCATTGCTTGAAATTGACATATCGGCATAATTTATATGTTTATGCAATAAACAGTATATCTAAAACCTCTTCTTTATTCACACGACTAGAAACAGAATGTTTTTTTAAATTAAAGTTGCATAAGTTTGTGGAACGTTTTAATACAAGTGAAGACTCTTCTACCGTATACATATCAGCAATCAGCTAGATACTAGGTTAAAGGAATGGTATTTTTAATTTTACAGTGGGTGAATTAGCATAATTGGGGTTATAAATAGGAAACGTGGAACCAATAGAGCCTCAAAGCTTTTCTTAAATAAAATATAAATTTATATAAAAAAATATTATTGTTAGGAATTTTCCTTAAGGAAAATTGCAATTTATTTATGCAATTTTTAAGGTGCGTGGACATCTTGATATTAACTATATAATGAATGACGATTTGAAGTGAAAAACAAAAAAATCTACAGATTACCCTAGTTTTGTTAGAATGGAGGGGGGGGAGTCAGTTAAAGGTAATTAACTGAACAGGTACGGTGCTTCAAATACTTGGAGGAACAGATACAAGCGTATCTTCGTATTTTGCGTCGTATTTCGTTGACGATCCAACTTCAATCGTTGCACTATTATATATGGGCGATATTGATTTACATCCGTAAACAGATTGATGAAAACGCCGAACTGTGTTCGTGACAGAAATTATTGCAGGTTTGGTAGAAGAGTGGCACAATATATTGGCCCGAATATTTTTGCAGGGCGAGTCTTCTCTGTGCGTCGTAAAGGTTATAAATATCAATACTTTGTGTGGGTAGTGAAGGGTGCATGCTACTCTCGGACAGTGTCCACCGGTGGACTTGTTCGTCATGTACAAATGTCGTTTTGCTATATTGGAAGCGGGTAGGCATTCGTTGTCCGTTCGGCGTAGGACGTTATAAATTACTGAGCGGCGTGTAATATTAATTTACGAAACACGTCCGCCAGAACGCTTTCCGCCGCTTTGAAAGCTCGTTTCCGCATTTCATATTATTTTGATATGACCGCTGAAATGGACGATCTGAGCCAGAAATTCAATTCCGATTAATCTTTGCGCGAGGGCATTTGTCCGGAGCGCTGGACGGTGCCGACGGAAGTCGGGATTATTGGACGGGAATCCAGATATGTGCCGTTAATCCCAACACTTTTTGACCCAAGGATTCCACCGACTAGTGACATTGTAGCTGAGTTAATGGGTCGGAATGGTGAATTTGAATCTCAGTAAAAACAGATGTATCTGTTTCTAGACTTGTTCAGCCTGAGTATTGCTATCCAGTTTAAATGTTTTGTTTTACAATAGATCATGACGACATTATCATCGATCTACTCATTATAAATTAATTACATTTCATTAAAAAGCTTTCTTTGATTACCCATATAAGATTTTTTACCTGAAACCTTATATCGTAAGATAGAGCTTTACAACAGCTGATAACTAGTACGTAAATATATATTTAATAGTAAAATATGAGTGTTATTACTGTCTACTGGTCCATTTAAAATATCATCCGCTGCTTCAACGCGACAATGCACCGGTCATACCACAGCGTAAAAGTTTGGTTTATTTTAATACAAATCTAAAAATATATATATTATTTTACTCACTATTGAATGGAGCGTTGTAGTCCGGATCTTCTTTCATCTGGTTGTGCTGAGGCGGGGGCGCAGACTGGGGCTCTTGGCGCTGCTGTGGTGGAGGTCCCGACATCGAGTAGAGAGGTCGGGAATATGGCGTAACCGGGGGTGCCTGTTCGTAAGGATTGAATTGGGTAGAGCCTGCCTGAGAGTTGCTTGAGCCTCTAGGTTTACTCAGATTTAGGGGCGCGTCGGGGTCTCGCGGCGGAGATCCCGGAGGCGAAGATGGTGGCGCTTGTGCTGCGCCCCTCGATGCCCGCGAAGTCGCCGAAGTGGGCCATCCCTGCATTGAGACCATCTGAAACAAATTTTAATTGTATACATTGTACATCTTGGCAACAATCGAGGGACGGACTTGGCTCGGGTGCATGCGTAAGTCACGCCCATTGGGGGCCGGATTGGTAATATTTATTACCACTAATCGTAGCGAGATTTTTTTGGCAATAGACCATTTATTCGTCGATAAAACTTAGATGCACAGAAGAAGGAAATTCATTATTTTATACATTATCAAGACGATTGAAACTAGAGGATGCATACTACTAAAATAAAAAAAAATTAAACTAAAAAAGCCGAAATCATAAAACATTGGAAGAATCAGGTAACGCATAAGCTACATAGAACAAAGATAAGATAACTCAATATATATGTATTTTTAAAGAATTTTTAAAGTTTGTTTGCGTTACTAAAAGCTTGTGATTGGTTGACTAGTTGTATATAAGTAATTAAATAATTATTTAGATTATATCAATATGTCTAGAAATTCAGAAAAAGTGTTTTTCAACACACATATTTTTTGTTGAATTCGACTATTCAAGCTATATGTCAGTTGTAGCACGTTTATTTTACTAAATTGCTTAAATAGTGGATGATTTTTTATGTTTCTTGAATTCAAGTAGATTACCACAGCATAAACTAAGACGCAAAGACAGTAATCAAATTATGCTGTTGAAGATTTTGAAGCTATCAAAAATATGTAATAAAAAGCGCGCATATATATGTGAGTCGGCAACTATCATGATTAGTACAATTAAATGTGAGAGAGTGTTTATTATCTGATTCTATATTATTAATATCAGTATACAGTATCATAATAACTTACGTTGTGCTGCTGCTGTTGCTGTTGTTTGCCACTCGAAAGATGTTGATGGTGTGGATGATGAGGGTGGTGATGTGGCAGAGGGCGAAGATGTTCCAAGAAGGGTAGAAATACCAAGGGATGCGTCGTTAAAGGGTTGCCTCCATCGGGCGAGGGTCCAGTCGAAGCTCCATATTGTGCTATCTGCTGATGAAGCTCCATCGCTCGTCTCTCCTGAAGTCTTCTCGCGTCCAAAGCTCCCGGTGCTGCCATAGACGTCTGCAAAAAATAAAAATAACATTGAAGATTGTTTCGTCAATGGGATAATCGAAGATACTAAGTGTCGACCAGATAAATATCCGGTTATTAATAAGGCCAGAGTTGGATCAAACTCAAAATAAGACTCGCGAGCGTGAGCGCAGAAATAGAAGAGCGTAAGAATAAGAGCAGTGCGCCGGAATAAAAATGTTTGACGTATTCGCGGCTATTATTAGTGACACAGTGGAGTTTTGTTGTCGCTATATTTACACGGAGCACGCGGTGAAAATTATTAATTGACGTTTACGCGCGAGCTTTTGTGTGTAAACCGGAACGGGGCGGAACGATACGGCACGTCCGGAAAGTTGAGGGAAAATAAAAAAATAAGCTAAAAAGGGAGCCATATATAGGAGAATTGTTTTCATGTATTTAAGTGACCCTCGTAACAGATTTATTAACAGATCTTTATGAACTGCTTGAATATATTGTTGTATTTTATAAAATCAGACAGTGTGTTATGACAACAATGATTGAAAATATATTTAAATAATTATTAATTTAGTTTGGCTGACTTTAAAACATTATGCAAAGCTTTCTACACATATCTTGGTGTTTATTATATTATTAGTACAAAAATAAGATAATTTTCATCTTTTAACAATTATTAAGTTAATGGAAATATTATAAAATAACAAAATTGTAATAAAAGCCCGGAAATATAAAAAATATAAATAGCTGATTTCATTAAGCAACTTTCTAAAAGAAATTTTATTCTAAAATATAATAAAATTAAGGAAAAATCCTTGAGTTTGTAATAGAAATTCGATAATAAAAATGACTCACATTATCTTTAAATTAATGTTTTTTATTTATACTTATTAGTTGGAGTTAGTAATTGGTGCATAAAAACTAATTGAGAAATATGTACTTTTATTGTACTACTAATACATTATTGTATTTGAAAAAAATATGAAAAGTTAGGAAAAATAGAAAAACGCATTATCTGGATTTATTAACCCTTGAAACGCCAGCGACTTTTAGTGAGTCACCTGTTATTTCTTTTCACGCGTCTGTATCTCTTTCTTTAAATAAATATAAAATATTTGGTTTACTGAAAAATGAAGCTAGTACAATAATCTTTAATAATTATATTTTTTTTTTAAAATAATTTGTAAGCTTGTTTTAAAAAAATAATCATCAAATGGCGTTTAAGTGGTTAATAGTTTTGTTGCTTCTTATTAAATAATTGAATAAATTGAGCTTAAAATGTATCGGTAATATTCTCCAGTTATGGTTCCAAATAATTATTATCGTACTTATTAAAAAATCAATGGAGAGTATATAAAAGTATAAATAAGTATATTTTTCTATATTTATTACTTATGGAAATACTTATTTATTTAGCTAATTGAATACTTATGCATTGCTCGAACTATGACACATTATAATAATATTATATATTATAGAAAATGTGTAGCTGTCTGTCGTTTACTGTAGTGCAGTACCGTAGCAAGCAGGCGTTAAAGTACTGGACGCTCAACTTTAATAGATAAATTAATTACTTGATTTTAACAAAATACTATTTGTAATACTCTCGAGTAACTCAAATCAATAAGAAGGCGTTTATCTACATATTCATAAACTAACTGCATAGTAAAAATATTGGCAAATTATTAAAAAAGAAATATTTTCTGTACGTAAAATGTCTCTAAATAAAAATTGGTACCTAAATATATCTTTATATATCCTTTTAAAATATTATTCAAACATATTCTTGAACAAATTTAATGAAGAAAACAATCACTCATACACAAAAATCAGGTGTTCATATTTATATGTTTTAACAGATATAAAAATAGGTTACAAATTCAAAATCTATGCTTAAAACATAATTTGTATAAAGGTTCACTTAAAGGTAACCGTAATAAAGAATTAAATAATAATAATATCCGATTTAATATAACAATTTTTTTATAAGAACATTTATTCCATTTTAAAATTGAGTTTCGATAAGAAAAATAATATTTACCTTTAAACAATGATACTGAGATATTTTTATGTTCAAGTGAATATTATGGACACGATATGTCTAATATATTCGCACGTGCGTACGCTACGGCCAATTTATAACACGTTTGATATACGACGTGTGAAACTGTCTTGTTAATATACACACATAATATAAAAAATTAGATCGTTATTCTTGTTTCCGACTTAATCGCGGCTCCATAATAAAAAAAGCGTGTCGTAAAAGATTTGGACACGAGCAGCGATAACGGCGATTAAGACGCTTCCACAAAGATTCAGGGGCGTCGAGTGGAAATGACATTCCTCGATGAAAACACATTATTGAAGATTGAAAATAACACTGAAGATACTCAATGGGATATAACTTTTGGAATGATAATATCAATAAAAGGAATTCAACGGTTAAATTTACGATCTTTGAATACATTTATGTCGCAATAAAATGATCAGGATGTTTGGTTTTATCGTATATTGTGTTCTATTTGAAATGATTCCATTATGAGTCTTGGACATCTGTTCGATCATAACTCACGTAGTCCGTATCGGTGACGATTCCCGGTTTATTAATAAACAATGCGAAAGCTCGCGGTTTTAACATACATAGTATGTATGTGAAGTCCGATGACGTAGATCGGTAAAAGCGAACGGGGAAAAATTTAAAGAAAAACCATTACAAACGTATGGGGAATTTGTTTTTTGATGATGAAGAAAAAAATCATATCATAGATCCAGGGTGGTCTATTAACTGTATAAATTGAGTGGCGTTTCCGAAACGCGTCGTTTGAATCGTCCCACGGCATTTGAATTTGTTGTCACACGCGAGATATGCGATTGAGTTCCAGGATAAATAGGGCAAATTATTCTTTTTAGAAATGAATAAATTGTAACTAATATCAGTTTTGTTATATTATTTTTTTAACGAAGAGCTTAATTATGTTAATATGTATATTTTGTAAAGGCGCATATAACAGTAGCTTAAAATACAACATAAAAAATAATATTGTTTTGCATTTAAAACAAGTCCCTCATATTTTTTTAAAGAAAAATATTATTATTATAAATTTAATTTTAAAAAATGTTCTATTTAAATGCAGCTTTTTTATTTTGAACATTGCTTATTAAAATGAACCTTATTGCTGTATTTTATATTTATTTATTGTCAAGGCTTATTTATATATAATATATATGAAGGTTTCAGATATGTAGATATAAATATATCCTATTACTAATTTAACTTAAAAAATGTCATTTTATTGAAATATATTATGTTAAAGAAGAAAATCGCAATCAATCACCACAGTGACGGCTCTGGTGAGCTTTCGCGAGCTTTAAGCGCCCACGTACGAAAATCATCTTTCTTGCGGAAACTTCAACAGAAAAAATCCGGAACTCACAACTTTCCTTCTATATAACTTACATATTTTTTTATAGAGAGCATACAATTACATCAAGCGTCCATCACATCACACGGTGGAGCTTTCCGTCGCCCATAACTCAGTGTCTTTTTGCCGCGGATTAAACTTGCTAGCCCATTTGTCAAAGTTATAATTGGATTATGGAATAATTTTTCCGGATATTTACGCTTATTAATAACGGCAGACAGCCATCTTGAAGAACGGTTAACTGGATATCAAAACACAAGATATCTGCTCCATCAAACTTGACGGAATCCTAGGAATTTCACATCGGCTAATGCGAGAGAACGAAATGTCTCATGGACATAATTCCATTGCATGCGTTTATAAATATAATATTTTAATATGTATTTCTGGAGATGATGGCACCGATCCGCCTGCCCTGTCTAATCGTCTTAAATCAAAGTTTTTCGCCTAATTACCCATTCGGGTGAGATTGGACGATAAAGATGCTTATTCACAACCGGAATCGGAACGACCATAATTCATATTGACGTCACGGTGGATGTATAAATGTTACATTAGAAATTAGCAATAACATATGGTCGATGTGTGTATATGAAAAATGTGGGCTGGAGGAAAAATATTATATTATATAAAATATATTCGCTCCATGAACGCGGTTCGAATAATTCGAAAAAAATGTTACCAGCTTATTTTAGATGCTATTAATTTTAATAACCGGTGTAAATTGTTGCCATTATAAAATATGTTATATCTGTGCACAGATTAGAAATTTTAGAATATTACATTTATTTGATATGGAATGTTTCGCGTTTGATGATATACGGTGGACGCGTTAGGCGATCAAATGTTTTACATCATGGCGAATATGTAACAGTGATTGACAATGACGACGTATATAAAATTTATGTATATTATATTTTTATATGCGGACGAGTCGAAAATGTATTAAAAATAAGATTAGAAAATGTTCATGATGGATTTTGGGCGTGCGTTTGGCGAGAGTGAAATTTTCCTGTTATTTATATAGGTTCTATTTATTTTTCCCAAAATAATAATATCATAAATATTTAAACGACGTGTATGTGTAAAAATATTTTTTTATTAAATTAAAATATTGGCATTCCTAATTAATTTATTTATTAGTCTTATGACAAAAAACAACTTAGGGTTTATTAAAATGCATTAAAAACTTTAGATTATTGCTCTAATAGTATATATAATAAATATGATATATTAACAACAGTGTAATATTTTTTTTGAATATGCTTAAATGTTTTATTTTAAGGTGCAATATTATTGTAAATATATAGTTACAATTTCTGCTTTATTAAAATATGTTAATACTACAAGGAAAATTAGACACCCATGTATGCGATAAAAAATCCCAAGACCTCGCAAAATAACAGATCAAAAAATAGTTGCAATCATTAAAGCTCATTAAAGAAAATCGTCACATTAATTAAAATATCTTAACGATACAAAGATCATCGTAGAATAAGGAATCACTGCATTAATTAATCTGATTTTTTTTATTACAATTAAATTATTATAGTACAAATATGTCACTTACACTTTTACTCGGATGCATCGGTTCTGAAATATTTTTCTCACACGATTAGATTTGACTGAAAACATTTAAGAAGTTGACACTTTCATGAAGTCAAACAATACCCACATAAAATGATGATTTGGAGTGCAATGTAAATGGGCTTATAAATTATTGTAGATTCAATATTTAAATATAACAAAAAATAGGATGGTATCAGAAAAAAATCTTAGTCTTTGCCAAAATATCGCTTTTCACAGCACCACTAAGCAATTTATTTCAATAAAATATATTCCTATATTACACATAATTTTTTGTCAGTTATGATTATCCATATGAACTAACGTATTATCGAAGGTCGATTTTTGTCATAATACCGGTATTACTAGTATTGAAAACCCTAGATCTGTCACTAATGTATAATTTGAGCTTAATTGAAAAAATTGTGAAGCAATAATATTGTTTTGGTTAATAATCAGAAGTTTAAGTGCAATGTCATCCAGGTGTATTTATATATTATTGTCAATGATCATCGGCTCTATTCAGTTTGGCATTGACCAACTATCGTCATTCGGGCACGATATTCGCAAATCAACTCATCAGTCATATCACCTTTATAGTCTCGCACCGGTTGAGTTATGGCCAAATTTCGCATACTTTACAAGCGTCACATCTGAAACGCTTTATTGCTGAGCGATAAATTCGATTTTCACTTTTCTTCACCGTGCAATAAATCGTCGAATAACACAGATTCCTACGCCCTGGAAATCCATCCGGGCTCATATAGAAGGATTTAAATATTTAAGCTCTCGCCTACTGGGTGTTTAAGACTAACAGCACAATTATTATCCCAGTCGCTGATGGGAGATTCAAAACGACATTTTTCATACAAGCTAAATCAAAACGGCCCACTTTGATCTCTCTGAATGTAGCTAGGATTTGAGATGTTTTCGAAGCCGCCAGTGATTGATTAGGATTGATCAAAAAGCGATAAGTCGCTGCATAGTTATCTAATCGCAGCTTAACATCAATTGGATATGGATTTAAAATGTTGTAGGGATATTTGTTTGATATATCACAGTCAACTTTTTACTTCTTGCATACGTAGTGTAAAGAGCTATTAGATTCGTTGTACAATAACTTTTATTAAAAATGGCACTGATTTATATTTTTATATTATAGCAAATTTACTAAAATATATATTAATTATTAAAAAATCTTCAGAGCAAGTAATATTATTTATTATACATTAGAGTTATAAAGCAATTAATAATACACTTGATTATTACCAATATCTATTATTATGGTACTCAAAGTATATGAGCACACACGTTTTTTCACATCAAAACACCCCTGGAAATATTCTACTCCTGTGGGGTAAGTCATGGGAAAGGAAACGAAAGAGATTACAACGAAATATTTAACAAAAATACAAAAAAAACATCCCCTCTCACAAATAGAGTTTGAGAGGACACAATAATTTGAATCCTGAACTAAAGGATCCTAGTTCAGTCTGTCTGGTCCAGCGTCAAAGTCTACCGTGAATTTGTTTATCCCCGCCGCTTCCTGCCCTGTTATTTTTTGTTTGTTTTCTCTTCTCATTTTTTTATTCGTTTCGTCTCGTTTGGTTCTGCTCATTCATTATTCCGTCTATTAGGGGAGACACAGAGACACAGGAGGCACTGCCTTTTTATGCCGTTTGTTTATTGTCCACACCCCTGAACCGATGAGTGCTTCTAACAGGCACACCCCCTATGATTGCAGCGGTGCCCAAAAAAGGAGACTAATTAAATACATTTTATAGCTCGTAAAGCGACAATGTTACATGTAACGAAATGTATGGTTGCTTGGGATGCTGCGATTTGATTTACTGTATTCGTGCGCCCCAAAGACGTTTTAATTTATTGTTTCGAGCAAGTCTTAATAAATTTCGGTTGTTTTGAGTTTGAGAGAGATGCGAAAATATTATTTTAAAGTTTGTTTGGTTACAGAGGCGGATACTTTATTTAAGATGAACTATTTTAATGCAATTTTATATTGCAAGTTTGTAGACAACTTTATTAGTAGAAAGTTTAAATTTGATGAAACCGATACAAAATCAACAACGTAACGTTTTAATTTGTTTATTTAACTTTCTTAATTGATTATTTAATTTTGTACTTCTCTTTTACTATAATTCAACCTGAGTTTCTCATTCTTGAAATTTTCAATTAAATATAGGAAAATAAAGCGAGCTTAATTTTTTTTTTAATTCTAATAATCAGATTGGACTTTCCTTGATTTTCCTAATTTAAAAACATATGGATCGTTATGATATACGATTATCGGCTAGTATGATGAAATTATAGATATCAATTAATAAATATAGTAATAATAGTAGACAAAAAAATGGTTCGGTATTTATTGCGCAAACGAAAACTGCGTATAGCGAAAATTTTAAACATTAAGAATTAATATACACATATATTAATATGACTTTTATTTAAAAATATATTATGTATTAAAAATATTAAATTTTTTTATATAAAAGCTGATTTTTAATATCAAATACATGTTTTAATCCATAATTAATGTTTCTTAGTAAGTCGCCTACTAAATTGAAGATGTTACCCTAAGAATAACATTCAATAGATTTAATGAGTAGCAGTGGCAATAAGAACTTTAGTGAGAGAGCTGTAGCAATAAAATTGAAAGATTAAAAATATATCATAAATAAAACTAAAATATGTATTACATCTACAAAAATAACTTACTCACTAAGTAACATACATAAAAATATTTAAAACTGGAACATTCATTTTAGATTGGAAGGTCTGCAGCCCCATATGGATAAACCGCCACTGGTGAGTAGTAAAGAAACGTAAAATTATATTTCAGCTTTTACTATTAGTAGCATATAAATATACGAACTAAAAATTGCCTTTTATGAATCCACTGTCGTTGACTTTTGGCAAGGTCTCGATTTAGCAAAGCCAATACTCGTTGATAATAAGCTAATAGTTATTGAAAAAATATGACCAGTTGAAAATAGCAATGTTCTTCTATCCTTAGTTTTTTCGCAAAAGTGTGTATTATACATATTATGTTATTGATAGAAGATACTTTCATCCAGATCCATCAGTGTTTCAATTAAGTGAAACACATTAAATATTATAAATAATCAGTACTATTCAAAAGCCAATAAATTAATAACAGTTAATAATTTATTATATAATTAATGCACTCATATAAATATTTGATTGAAGTTTGATGATAAAATAAATTAGTAACACTTCAATAGGATTAAAAGTGTAGCTAAGCAATTTAAACTAGGTTATAGATGCGTATCTGCGATCGTTGTATATAAATTATTGTTTGGCTTTCATTCGTCAATGTTCAGGTACCTTGCTACGCTATGGATCTTTTAGTACTACTTTTACAATAATCCATGCGTAGGTATATGTATGAATAAGTGTTCAAACACGCAATAATCGACGCAAATCTCACGCAGAGGAATCGAATTGGGCGTCGTCGCAATTTTCCAGCGTCGCGACGCTTACGCGCTCGAGCGCCGCCCGAAAGCTCTAAATGAAAAAGCTCCTTTTTCTGCCGCTACACTGTTTGCGGAACAAATCAGCGCGTGCCGCGGCTCGGATGGGAGTAAAGTTTTTTCCTTCTCTTCTCTTTGCTCGGGCAATAATAAATTGCTTTTTTGATAAGTTCGCCCAAGTTCGGCGGGTGCCATCACAAAGGACGAGATCAAAGCGCGATTGATTAGACGGGACATGACGGGGAACTGCGTTTTCTTTTCTGCGCATTAAAAGTTTCAAAGTCGAATTTTCCGAAGCCGCGGAAAACGCGACCAATCGTATATTATGTTTGTTTATGCGTTAAGGTGTTTCATTCGCCCTTTTTATTATTAAGCAATGATAAATCGAGGTCATTGATTGTGTTGAGTGAATTTTTATATTGCTTTCAGTGTATCATTTTCATATATTTAGATAATTATACTAATTTTATATTAGTATTTCAATTATTTAACTATTGATATAAGCCAGACATTAAAGCAAATATTTTAATGGACTTAATATATAATAAGTTTAGCCGAATCGTGATAGTAAATTTGTTCTTAAATATTGTTATTACTATTATTAATTATTTTTTTATATTTATAAAAAATAACATAACACGATGTATTTATTTATAAATGTAATAGCTTTTAACTTTTCTGAATTAATATAACATACGATCTGATATATTAGCATTTATTCTTATATCATTATCTTTTGGGCGAATTTTAAATACTACAATTATTTTTTATTAAATTATATTTCCTTGAGTTTTAAACATATATATATATATATATGTACATATATACATATATAACTCTCGGTTAATTTATACTGCTTTGATGCACTATTCGGTTTTTTTAACATACCACTTATTAGTGATATGTGGAAATGAAAAATAAATTCTTAGCTAATAAATTAATGTGATAATTTATATTTTCAACTTTCTTTCAGACCTATAGATAACGAAAAAAAGGAACTTTTACCTTATAAACTACAAAGCTAGTATGTTCCATATATGTTTATGTACATTAAATGTTCACGGCTGTGAACCTGGGCCCTAGGAAAACAGTGGTTTCGGACCTCATGACAAAAATAGCATTTTATATATTTTTACCATCATAATAAAATTTCTTGAATAAATATAAATAAGTACGAGTTAACCCTTTCTATGCTACAAATAAATATAAAAATTAGTCATTGTTGTGACATATTTTTTGAAATCATATTTTTTACAAAATATTTTAATTAGGCATTAAAAATATTAAAAATATCCACTCATAATATTTATCTGATATTGCCTTTTAGTGAATTTACATTCCAGGGCAAAAGCAATAATGTCCTGCTAGTCAAAAATTCACGTCAAAAGCAAGAAAATCGTGCCGTCGTCGTCCAACTGCGACGGTGCCGACACGATTTTGCCGTTGACGTGAATTTTTGCCTTCTGAGAAGGGATAATTGATTTTGCGATTTCCTATTGATCAAAATTCGGTTTTAAAATACTTTTATCAGTCCTTTTATGTTAGAAGTGGAAAAGAAGAAGAAAAATTCAGAAGCAGTAAATTTAGATATTTGATCTGAAAATTCAGATCCAATACCTAAATTTACTGCTATTAATTTAGATTCGTAAATTAGTAAATTGTTAAGTAATAGTACAGATTATTGTACTAGCTTCATTTATCCGTATATTTAGTATTTTATGTTTATTTTTGGAAGGAGATACTGACGCGTGAAGAGAAGTAATTAGTCACTAATTAAAGGGTTTAAATATTAATGATCCTGGTGTTTTTAAATTTCTCTCATGTCTAAGAGATCGGAATTTGTGATTATTATATATTTATTTTCCTAGATTTTCCTGATCTCATGGATGATAATTGTGATATATAACTAAAATAAAATCTAGCTAGGTCGTGCATATACATATGTATATTAATTGTAAGCTATAATTACAGATTTTGATTTCAGTCTGGTGTCTTACTGCTAACTTGTAGTTATTGGTTGTATTTATATTAACATTTTCTCATTTTTGCAGAACGATCATGATTTTTAAAATAGTTTAAATGGCATTAAGAAATAGATACCATTTATTCGTTTCTAATTATTAATATATTTGCACAGTGTTGCAAAAATACATATTTACTAAAAAGAAAAAGACACATGACGATTTTTCTTGACTCAAGACGAGAACGCGTATATGCGCCTTATAAATTGTATTTTAGGACATTTTTAGTTAATGAAAATATTTTTTTTAAGTTGGGAATTACAACACAAAAGAATAAATTCAATGAAGTAAGATTATTACTTCCAAATGTCAATAAACCAGCGGAAGAAAAATATATGATATATTTCAATAGATTTACTTTTCTTTTCCCTTAAGTTATTAAATCATAAAAATAGCAATTTTATTGTATTGTAAAAGAGATATAATAAAAAAAAATACGTTATAACGCCGCATATTATATAAATAAATACAACGTATTGTTATTACGTAGATAGATGTGTTTTTATGTTATTGTTATTGCTAGTAACAAAATATTTTTATAAACAAATCTACGTAAAAGTTAAATCATCTCAAAACGTAAAATTAAGATTTCTATTTTCTTTAGTAAAACAAATTTTATTAATGATTTTTTCCTCAATTAATCATTTCCAAAATAATTGTACACCTATTGAGCTTGATATAGTATTTTTACATAAGTTTAATTAAATTATACAATATACAGAAATAAACAGTTATTCTAAAACTTCATTCACATTCAATATCACTAAATATCTGAACTGAAGTCATATGATATGTAAGATATTATTTTTAGCGGAATTTACACCCTAAAAAACCGCATAAGTGCCTTGGTGATTGCACAGCGCGTGCCCAGCGCGTGTCAGACACGCGCCCACTACACCACAACCACTCGCTAATAACGATGTCCACTTGTCATTCAAAGTGCAAATATACAATAATATATTAAAACACACATGAGTACAAAGGGTGACGTCACACACGCTTAAGAGAAGCTTCCTTTGAAGAGCAAATTCTTCAGAATTAATTAGATCGCAAGGGGCGAGGTTTTCATTTTATCATAACGCCTCAGTTTCAGCGCCGGAAACAGCCACTAAACCATAAAAGACGCTGATGATGAAGGGAACAACAAAACCGAAACGTCAACACTGAGACTCGCTTCTGAGAAAAGAACATTACCCTAATAAGGGCGTGTGTGAAATATACATAGTAAAAAGATACTCGACTATATTTATGTTTAAGCTTACGTTGAAACGGCGACAAATTTAGTAAGACCTCTGTGATTTCGAATGTGCACGCTTAACTACGTTAGTGCTTATTAATGCGGCAAACACGTCCTTGACGCATCGCAACTCTCAGGCAAACTCTCGGCACATACTTGGAATGTAAATGTTTCGCATGTCTTAAGCCGTCGCCACAAAGACGTCTTCGGGGATGCACAAATCTGCATCACAAGAGACAGAAACACAGATTCTGTATCTGATTTCCTGTACTGAGAGGCGCTCGCGAAGCACTGGCATATTGAGTTATATTATAAAAGTAGATTGCACTATTGCTACATACACATTTAAGACAATCTCCTTTAAAGTGTATGCATATAATCAATACATTTGAACTTCTGCTACCACTAAAACAAAATTCATCAATATAATTAAAATTAGTTTATAGTGAAAATGTAGATTGTGCAAAATCCATCTGTGTGATTTTAAAAAACTATTTAAAAATTAACGCATATGAGCAATTTGGTTTTACTTTGACTATAATTTGGGCAATTTTAATCTATACGTCTGAGATCAAAATTTGAATTGAAGCATGTTGAATGTAGGTACGTGCCGCCGAACATTACGGCGTATTTGATTCTGTGTTAGTTGTCTTTCCGGCGCAAGTTTCCCATCTAACTATAAGACGGGTGTGCAAGTTTGTCCAAACAGAAGCTCGACGTGCACCACGCAAAGATGGAAACTTGGGATGTTCGCGTCTGAACAAACATCTAGCGAGCGACGCAATTATTTGCAGTCACGACGATTCCTATTCACCGTTATTATATCGTTTTAATATCGAAATGGATCATCACGCTCGTACGCCGGCGGCTATTATGCGCCATCAAAAGAAGCAGACTCCCCCGATCTTCGATTGGGAAATACCTTTGATTTCTAGAAGAGAAATATTACGAGAGAGTGAAAGAGGGGGTCCGTTTGCGAGTCACTCACCCTCTTTGTGATCGTTAGGAAATTGAGCACGGGGAATCGCATTAATTACATAATTAAGCCGATGTGTATCTATCTATCTATATATCTATATACATCACAGTTGTATTTGATTATATTATATTATAGTATCGTACAATTGTACATCTATTTTATGGCTGATTATAAATTATGTGACAAACAATAAGTTGAGCTTGTAAAATAATTTTTATACAAGGACAACTATATAAACAATTTGCTTATTGCGTATACATATTATATATAATATGGTACATTAATTTATATCTATTTGAAGTAGCACTGTGTAAACACAAGCATTTGAAAACCGCCAGGAGAGAGCTCGTATTTTAATAATTAAGGAGAATAAACAAAATGTTAACTGACAAACACACTGACAAAGGGTGTTTGTCCGCTTTGTGATTCAAAAAAGAGTAGGTTAAGTAAGGGAGAGAAAGAGAAGCACTGATACTTGGCAAATAAAACAAAAACAACAAAAAAATACTACCGCTGAATAAATATAGACTACGGCAAGAGGAATTAAAGAATATCCTGGCGGAGGGTTGTTTGTGTGGTAGCGCTCGGTTATGTGGTTTTTGAAAATATGGATGAAATATATTTATTAATTATTTTCGAGTCGTTTAATTATGCAAATTTTAAAACGTTAAATAATCGTAAAATCAAATGACACGGGTACGTGGACCGGGGGCAAACAAAACCCACCCCCGCTCGGTTGAGGCTGCGACGACGGGGGTTGAACTTTAGCAGCTGGAACGAAATGCACTGCAGATTGTTTGGATTATAATGCTTCAGCAATTGCCGTCTGTAATTCATCCCTTTGATGTCGCATCAGTTCGTTCGCTTTTGCCCTTTTGCCAAGGAAAATTAGCCAACGCTCGATGCGTCTGCTGATGAAAATGCATTTATTTATTTTTTATTCAGAACTCACGTATTATCATTAAGCAAATTTGTATGAAGCTAAAAACATTTTTATATGAAATAAGTATATCTAATAAAAATTTTATTTAACATTAAATAAATCAGCTAATGAATAAAATATATAATGTACTATTTTTTATGCTTATGTACAAAAAAATACGCATCACCTTCGAAATCGTCTACTTTTTGGTCAAATTTTGTATATAACTAATGTCAACTCTTTTAAAATGCATTGAGGTATAATACTTAAATAATAAAATAAATAAAAAGCAAGCAAATTTAGGCAATAATTAAAATAAACATTGAAATTCATTATTAAATTGTAAAAAATATTATAAAATCGTATATTGCAATTAATAAACTGTAATTACGATAAATATCATAATTATGATCTAGATATTCTATTGGTTTAATTAAAGACCATACAAGGACAGTCCAAGATTTTTAATTCACATTTTTTTGAAATATTTTAATAAAGTATTCATTTTAAATTTCATCCTAACTGCATTGTTTAAATTGATAAAAAAATATTACTGGCTATTTTGCATTCCAAATTTGAGCCCACTTTTTTTTTCAACGAAGGGATGAAAAAAATCCAGATTCACGGCTTTTACTGTTCCGTCGATGAAACGGATACCTTCCGGAATATAAGAAGCACCCCAAATTGTTTATCTCTCTGGATTTCGCTCAATTACTTGAAGACATTTTTTGCTGTATTTTTCACCACATTGATGACAACCCGTAGAAATATTATTTTTACGCTTATCGAAAAGCGCCACTCTTTAAGCTCAATCCAAATCAGTATAACGGTTTTTTGGCATGTATACACATCCTTGCCTAAGCATCATATAGGGATTTTTACTTAAATTTGACTTAATTTTTTTTTTAAATCAGACTAAAATTTATCTCATCGATTTACACAATAATATCGTATTTTTGACTCAAACTAAATTGTGGATAATGCCATTAATTTTTATATAAATATTTTCACCATGAAAGCTTGTCTAGGTAATCACTTAAAAACAATATAAACTAAACGAAAGATAAAATGTTCCGAGAAACCTGACTAAATATATTTAGGCAAATATTTTAGCATCACTGTGTAAGTGGAGAAAGTGTGAATTAGCTTAAATAAAAATACATTAAAAATAAAATTGTCCTTAGTTTCAGCTTAGTGTGTTAGGGATAACCCGAGAGTTCCCGGCTACTGTACCATTTCGTGCCAAAAAAATTAAACAATTTATCTGATATTACATAGCTTTATCACTAACAATATTTGTATAATAGGTAAGATTTATTAGAACGACTTTTTCTAGTTTAGATAGTTCGGAATAAGATACTTACATATTTAATGAAGATAATATTAATGACGATTTCATTAGTATTAGGTACTAAGAATTAAACAAACAACTAATACACAACCAGAATATTTCTCTCTAAATGTAGTTAAGGAAATGAACATAAGATTTTGCAATCAAGTAGAGAACGGACTTAAAACCAAAAGATTTGTTCACGATAAGGCCAACATCAACGGAAAGCGAGAGAGTATTGTCAACGGCGAAAACATTCATTAAAAAATTAGAAATATACTATCTGATTCGTCCTTTAATGAATTGGTTTTTCTAAAAACTTATTTTGCCTAGCAAAAATAAAATATGTAATAAAAAAAATATAATAAATATGCTTTTAATTTTTTTAAATGAATTAACATGAATACTTTTTACAATCTATTGTCTTTATGTATATATAAATATTAATCAAAAATAGTTTTTCGCTACGATTTTATCAATAAACAAGCAGTATTGATTCTCGGGAATTACCAGGACTTGATATTTTTGTCTCGCTTCACTAAATCACTAAAATTCAAAATAAGACTTGGTTTCTAAAAAAAAGTAACATTTTTAAAGTTTTTATTTTATTATCTCGATATAGTGACAAGAAAGAGCACGCGTATCTTATCTTTTTCGCAAACAGTATAGAGTAAATAATATTCGAGCAATGAATTGCGTCATTTAAAGATAAAAATAAACTAATCTCTTTGACTTGTCAATATTGAAATATCAGAGTATGTTCCAAAAAATAAATATATATCTTAAATTCAGTTTTAAGAAATAATAAAATTTAAATCAAAATTAAATATTATAAAACGTTCAATTTATCAATCGAATAAGAAGAGTTGTAGACTAGAGGTATTGCGATTATACGTTAAAGGTAGTATTGTAGATAAAATTTCACATGATTTAAAGTAGTTTAGATTTAATTGTATTTATTATACCTTTTAGTGCTTATTTGATTGTGTAGTAAGAATAAAACAAGTGTGTTTGTGTATACATTAGTATTTAATATCATAGAACTTGTGTGTTTATTGGAAAGACAAAACATGACGTAGAGTCCCATTAGTGCAGACCTCCTTGGGGACAGGATTAGTGGTTTGATGTGAAGATGGAAACAGCACGCAATCCGATAATGCGTTGTGACTGAATGAACACGCTCGTGAGGGATTTCGTGTGCAATAAAAACAAACACATGTGTGTATGTACAGAAAATATTTTATACATATCATGATTGTGTCGTAAGATGATTTGACACGGAAAGAGATTAACGCTGAGCTCGCTCCGTCCATTATGTCCTTTTATAATACATCCAAATGGGCCGGAAGATGCCCTTGTCAATGGACACACAGAGGACATCTCATTCGGTCATGAATTAATTGTGAGCGGACCCTTTTTATAACGAATGACAAGGTGTCGTATTAGCGTTTAATTTCCATTGTTTCCGAGACGTGCTTTCGAGCGAGAAGCCTTTTTGTACGATGTAAATTTTATACGGAACGATATTAATTCCAGTCACGGATCCGACTTTTCATCTAACAGATTTTAGAGATGCAGCTCGTGCATCTCCTTTGCCATCTCTTCTTCAGCGAGCAGAATAAAATATCATTTTACATAGACACGCAGGAAGGAGTAATGATCGATCGTGAAAGCTCATTTTGTATCGAAATAGATTTTATTATCCGGATAATAATTCTCCGGTTTTATTACGACAACTTAATTGTTACAAGCTACCTCGTAAATTCACACCGATCGTAAATTACGCCAGAATGTGAACTATTTCAATGTTGTGGTAGTGTATTTTCTTTTTTGGTCACTCATTGGAAAAATATATATTATTCCGACTCATCTGAAAATAATCAGATTTTTTTTATATTTGCCGGAGAAAATTTATTGTCGGGCCGTCTCGTAAACCTTTCATTTTCTAAGCAATCATTTTATTATCGTCTCCATCATCACAAAAAGCTTTTTTACGAGGTCTTCCCGAAACTTTTTTAATTCTGATATCACAACCGGACCCTTAAGTCTCAGAAAGAAACCGCTTTAAATATTTCCTTTCGGATTTCGGTCACGTAAAACGAGCGACAAGGGAAAAGACGAACGATTTTCACTCTAATGCAAAATAGCTAGGGGGAACAATGTTTTTTTTTGTTGGATTTTTTCTTTTGATCTGTTCATTGAATCATTGTTACTCTGGAGCTTCCAAGAATTTAACTTAATACTTGGGCAGACAGAAATAAACACGAGATAAAAAAGGTAAGCAAACGCACATATTGTTTGGTAATTGAACCGAACAGACAATAACACGAATAGAGGCGTCAATAACATGAGCTTTTAATCAGTCAACGTTTAATTATATATAAAGTAAATTAAAAAGAATTTCTTATTTAGAAGTAATTAATTAACTATGGGTATTTAATTTAAGAACATATAAAAAAGATAATAAAAATAAAGCTATGAAAATTCAACGTCGAACGAAAGCTAGGTAGCAAGCTTGAGGCAATAGTGAAAATAATAATTTTCTCGGAACGAATAGAAGGAAAAGGGCGAAGGAAAAAGAAGGAGGCTCTCGAGTGCACAATAATGACCGTTGTGGAGGTATCGCTGCGGAAAATTGTTTGTAACGATGGAATAGAGAGCGGAAAATTTTCTGAAGAGAAACTGAAACGGAATTGGCTACTTGAACTGAGAAGGGAAAAGCGCAAGAATTCAGTATGTATCCATAGCTTTTATTTATTCGAACATCATAACCCTGTAATCAAAATATTTATTAATAAAAAAATGTTTATAAACAACGTCAATATGCTTGGAGATATTCTG
This sequence comes from Plectrocnemia conspersa, assembly GCF_051122295.1. Lineage (NCBI taxonomy): Eukaryota > Metazoa > Arthropoda > Insecta > Trichoptera > Polycentropodidae > Plectrocnemia > Plectrocnemia conspersa. The sequence continues at coordinate 19,577,282 of NW_028277167.1, forward strand.
AGAAATATTCAAAGTTACAAAAAATTGCACTAGCGTTTCTTTTTTTGATTGGCACTCTCAGATTAGATCTGGATCGGCTTTATGAAATGATAGAAACAAAAACATCACTCGGATCAAATAAAGAAAATATTTATATTCAAGACAAACACCGCCAACGCAATGTATTATTTCTTCAGTTGAAAATTTTGTATTGCGTTGGCGGTATAAATCCAGACCTCTCAATCGCGAATAATTGTTGATATTGGTTTCATCTTTGGTTGGTTTTTATTGCACCAGTCTACTCCGGCTCTGTCTGCGTCTAATGGAGAAGAAACACTGGAATTGCGCACAAACGAGAGCTGACCGTTAATTTAATGGTTTACGAGGTGCCGAAACGCGAGCAGCAGATTGTTGCCGAATTTATACAAAGTCAATGTGGTAACTCGGAAATTAGAATAGTATTATGACCTGTTAGGAAAATGTTTAGCTTCAATTTTCCCCTTTGATTCGTGGGGAAAAATCTTTATTTACCACTCTATTTTCTTAATACACCGTACAGTGTCTGTCTGTACGCCTTTATGTGTGTGTATATTGTACCCACACATATCCGCGAGTATGCGAATAATAATAATAATAAAGTTTTCAATCAACGGCATCTCTTTGAGACGAACATAAAAGTTGGTGAAGTGAATATCGGAAAGTTTACACAGCGAGAGGTAAGCCCCGAGTCTCGGCCCAAAGGAAAATATTTGGCGTCTTAATCTTGCCCCGGCGAACGCGGATACACAAACTTTTTTCCAATGTATTTGTATAATATGTATAATATACGTAATCGCAGTATAAACAGCGAAAATCCTTTATTTCCGGCGTTTAACGCTTTGAACTCAAAAAGCACCATTTTATACGATGATATTACAATTTGGAAATAAAAAGCAACCGAGCTATTGCTATATAATAATTGAGTCTACTTTTATATGTGCTAATAAATTAACGATTGAATGATAACATAACGCTATTCTTAAAACATAGAATAAGGCATTATAGAATACAAGCTTAGACAAAAATTTTAACAGTGGAACCTCGGATTGCGAGTATTTAGTTTACGAGTGTTTTGTAATACCAGATTTTTTTAACTACGATCGATGTCTTACAATACGAGCAATGCAATACTTTCTTCCCAACTGAGCCAATGATTTTTCTCGACAATCTATGATTCTTTTGCTGTGTAGACATACCTGTTGGAAAATAATTTGCCACTCACAGTATTGTTGGTTATGGATAATTTTTTTGCTCATCCTCCAGAATTTGAGGATGACTTACTGGAGGAAATGGAAAGTTTCTTCCTCCCAACATTACTCTATTACTCCAGCCCATGCATCAGCAGATCATTTTGAAATTCAAAGATATTTTATACACCAAATCACTATTACAGCGATCGAAAGAACAAATCTTACCTTCAGAGACCCCAAGAAAAATAATTTTCACACCGTGAGCTTCTTCAAGATAAATTGTGTTCGTGGGGAAGAACATGGGACTGGAGGTGAATAGACGATATTAAAATTTTGTGGAGAAAAATTGCCAGGAGCTGACCATCAAAGGACTAATAGTGAGCTACAGCACGAGGCTACGGAGGAGATCTCATCTGAAGAGGAGACAGATGCTGAGAAACCTTTCTCTTTAATTAAGAATAAATATATCTGTAAAATCTAGAAAGCTGCGGAAAAAATTATCGATAATCACCATGAATTAAATGAAAATGCATTATCACATTTTTGCCATTGTCGTTGAATAGGAATAACTAATAATTTAAATAATAAAAAATATACGTGTATTTTGTATCATTAATTTTTATATTAATATTTTTGAGTTTGAGAAAGTTTTTATATACGTGTATTTTTTATGGGGAAATTTGCTTTGATATACGAGGACGTTTCCGAAGTGGATTATGCTCGCAAACCGAGGATCCTCAGTATATACAATACATATATTAATTTCAATTTGGGTATATTTTTATTTTGCGAATATATTAAGTCCGTCAATTAATTATTGATAATTGTGTTGGACTACTTTTAAATGCGCCATTAATAATAATATATAAATTCTGAAATAAAATATGTGAAAAATTATAAATGCTATGCAATACCAGCAAATTTATAATTTAACTTTTTCTATTTATGCTTGTAACTAAAAGCTCGAAATTAAGCTTCAAAAAATTGATTGAATTATTACAATGTATCATGACGTATAAAAGAATAATGAAAAACATATTTTGCAGGTTTTTATATTATCTAAAATTACATGTTTTCGAAAAAAATTAATGATAAATCAGCGTGTAATTTTATCTGGTTAAAAATATCTTATTATTGCTGTGGCAAAAATATTGTACAGTTTAATTAAGCATATAATTCATTTTCCTGCTCACACAGTTTAATATTGATATTATGCTAATTATAACAGTATTAAAAAAATTATAAAAAAAGAGTAATAAAATGGCACAATATAATCAAATGATCCGATAATATATTATTTTAAATTATATTAAAAAAATAAGTTTTCTCATTGTGCAACTTATAAGTCATTCTTATTGAAATAGAGATTTCATCAATACTTTTTTAAATGCTTATATGTTTTAGGATTTTTTAAATGACCCGTTTATTATTACACAAATATAATTAATTTTAAAGTTACTTAAAAAAAAATATTATTAAAAAAAAATTATAACTTTTATTTTTAGATAAAGATTATTCTTAGATAAAAAATTTGACGACTCTCTTCAATCACTTCTCCAATAACTTCACACACTTTCTCGTGATCCAAACAATATATTAATAGCCGAGAACATCCAAAACGTCTTTGTTGGTTCGGTTTAGCTCCACATTATATTGGTTCTGACGTTGACGTATTGAAGATGCGATGTGATAATTCCGACATGGCTGCCAACGGTACAAAATGGAAAATTATTTTTGTATACGGAAAATGCACGTTGTCAAAATTGACGAATATACTACACAATATATATATTATACCAGAAAATATAAATATATATCTGGTTACCTTCTCACCCTGCCAGATACTATGATTGTCCCCTCACGATTTTTTCTTCGTTTTTGTTTTGTAATACCATTCTCAGAACATTGTCGAGTATCCCAGCTTCCTGTCTGTCTTTATGATGAAACACATGTTTTGTTTGATACGCCGACTCTGGATTTATTTACGTCCCGCATATCGCGAGTTATGATTGTTGGAGCTAAATTCAAAGGTCGTAAAGGTGTCCGAATTATGTACAATTTCATTTGATGTGATATGCCCGTCATCATTTTTCGTGTTCTGTCTAATAACAGCTCCATTTGAAGATTCGGCTCATTTTTATTAATGTGTTTTGTATAAGCAAACTGGTCGTATTTAGTGGGAACACGGGCGAATCGTAAAACTGTAATGTAACCTGTGAATTAAACGATTCTTTTAACGGTCCAATAAAATCAACACCATTGTTCATGTTTATTTAATAGTGTTTTTATAGAATGATAGTTTATTATATAATGTGAAAAAATGATAAAAATTATCTTCGTGAATAGTACAACTAGTAAATTTCACTACATTAAATACTGTTTTAAGATAAACGTATCATTTGCCTTTAATTTAAAAGAACTGTAAAGTTAGTTTTAGAATTATCTGTATTTTTATCTCCTGTTCGTTTTGCAGGAAATTTTTTTATCAGATCAATATATTATTTTTTAATAGTTTATCGAACAAAAGGGGCAACCATATATTCTGTAATGGCTCTCAGTGTTTCAATGGAATACATTTTTTTAAAGACGCTTATCTAAGATTAATTGCTATTTTTGTAATGTAGGATTTTCATAACATTAGAATGGTGGGAGTAAAGTGGAATTACTGTCATTTTAATCAAAAATATTTTTCACTTAAATCTATTGTCTTCTCAATACTATAATATCTACAAATATTTGTAATGAAATATATGAACAAATATTCGTTGTACTAAAACAAATCATTCGAATAAATCGAGAAAAATTCCAAATGGATTTACAGAAACCAAATTCGAGCTTAGTACAAATAAGCATATATTATTTCACATACGTAACTATAATTCTAATATAGTAGTTTTGTGCACTTTTATTTAGGCGTGAAATAAATTTAATTTTTAGAATTAATTTTTATTTTAAAATCACGTAAGGACTTTAAAATAGCGAATAATATCTCTAGTAATTTTTAGATGATAATATTGATTTTATTAAATCCATTAAAATAAAAAATGATTTTATTAAGTACTAAGATTTGTGGCTTTTTGTAATAGTAAAACCATTAAGTTATGTTTTGATAGTGGATTTAAATCTGTGAATAACACACTGACTTATATTATTCTTATCCATCATAAGATTTAAAAATATTTTTTAATAAACAGTTCATGATATGCATATTTATTATTAGATTATTATTTATATGTAAACTTAATTTGATATATACATTATATGTATATAAGCCTGTAATTCAAGAGCTTCGCGTATTATTTTCTCATTATATGAAACAAATTATATTTGAGAGCCGCTGGTATGAACCGATAATTAATCCCCATATCAATCGTTCCGTATCGAATCGCATTCCGCGCCGGTGTGTATTAATAATGTGATGTGTGTATGCGTCAACCATAATGACGACGATGACTATGATGCCACCGCAAATTGAAACAACCCCCATTTAGGAGAATACACCCTTTATTCCGTAACCAATGGGCGATTCCTACACCGCCAAAGGGTTGGGGAGTGTCTGAATATGCGCAACGGCATCCACTTATACCAAATACAGAGCTTTTGTCTAACAAAAGCTCGGTGTGATTTGCGAATTCTGCATCGTTTGATTATATTTTTTTATTAAAAACATTTTACTTTTAATTCTTGGAAGAATCTGGTTTAAGATGAAGCGGATACATTGTAGAACTTTAGTGCCACGAACGTAGGGCCATCTGTTCTCTGGTGTGATTTGTTGAAAGAATGGAGAGCGAGCTTTTAAACTCTATAGGAGCTTTCGAGATTTAATTGTGTTATGTTCAATGTACATATAGTATACGTCTGAAAAATAATATATATTGTGACAAATATTAGCATCATGTTGATTATTTATTTCATTGAAAAAATACATATTGTCATCAAAGATATATCATATAGTACACCCCAACCCATTATATGAATCGTGTAGCGGGTTCAAACGAGACAAGAGCAAACATAATTTCTGCGGCTCGGTGGCGCCCCTGGTTCGATGGCAAATACGTGAAATATTAACCATGCACGAATTAATAATAACAATGAGATGGGGGTGAAGTGCCGTGTGTTTATCGGCGCTATACTATCTTTATTATCCAACTATATTAGTACGACAAACCCTCGTCGGGGAGCTTTCAAAACAAGTCCACCTTTGTGTTCGTAGAGCTTTCGTTTCTCATTAAACAAATCCTTTCAATTCGACGTGTTTATCTTGATGGCCAGAAAAATATAAGAGTGGCACTTAAAATTATAAACTTATATGTCAAGTAATGGCAGCATATAATATGCATTTATAGCAATCGTTCCTCAATATTAACTGAATTATGTTGAAACTATTAATGCCATAATAAAATATACATAATCATGACCTTTTATATGTATAATATTTTATAACAAAATTCAAAAGCATAATGGTTAAATTATATACATTGTCCACAACGTAGACATTATTGATATCAAATAAGTCCAATATACAATGCAGTGCGATGGAGCGATAACCGGCAAAACCCTCCCACCCCCACCCCTTTGGGGAATTAATTCCAAATTTGTATGAAGCCCACAGTACGCCCACAAAAGATTTTAATCCCGGCCTTTGACAAATTGTAATTTTGAACAAACGCTTTGGTACATACATACAAAAACACACATACAAAAAGTACTGTAGAATAATATTCTTGCGGACGAATACAATTTCAATGAATAAAAGTCTCGTTTGGCTCTTTTATTTGTGCGCACCACAAAACCTCGTGTTTGTGTGTATTTATATAATATATATGGTTTTGTTAATTATAACTGTTTGTGTTTATTTGTTAGAATGTATAAAAGTTAATTAATATTTTATTTATGTATTATTAAAATATTATAAAATGGCTTCAAATGCATCAAGAAATTACTAACTTTTTTAAATCTTTAATGATTTATGATTTATATAAATACATGCTTATTTTATATGCCTCCATAAGCAACCCCCCAGTGTGACCCATTCATTAGGTTGTCCCCAGTTCACGCCCTAATACACGCGCGTAACAATTTCTCTAGATAATGTTTGTTTTAGTCTAATCACAAAATCTGTACATACCGAACAGTCCCATCCCCCTTTGACCGGCGCCCCCCAAAAACTCGGTTTCGCAAACAAATCTTTGTTTAAATAGATCTCTTTGAGGAGATAGCTCTTTTGCCGATATGGAGATTTCAATGGAGATTGACTACTGTCTGCGAATAATGTGGATTTGCGCTCGTTTTACACACAAACACATACTTGCGCGCAAACAAACAAACAACCCTCTTTCAGAATGAAGTAATCATCCGGGATAAAGTAACAAAACTGAAATACAACCCCCACAGCAATTAGTTAAAATAATACTAATATTATTGAATTAATTGGTAAAGATGTTTCATGGGTATAGAAATGCAGCAAAGAGAAATAGTATTATGTTATCATTATAAAGCTATGTAAATTAAATTAAATTCAATTATAAATAACACGTGACATTCAATATATTGTTATAAAACATCCCAGTAAACAAAAAATCAGTTAAGTTTCTTAAAAAGTCTTTATTTATAATACAGTATATTTATCTTAAATGGTCATCAATGTTTTTTGTTATTTTTCGAACTAGACACTCTTCTCGGCGTTTTTGATCATCTACTTCCATAGAAACACCTAGAGATCTTTTTCAATATTCTTTTTGGGTTCTCTTTCAGCTTCTTCGTAAACCAATTTCATATCTTCAGTCGATTCATTAATAACAATTTCACTCGATTTCAGATCCACCTTCAAGGAATCTTCTTTAATCAAAGGTGTTTCAATTATTTTCCTTTTCACTGGCGATTAAATCCGATCTTTGTTACTACTACTACACACAGATGCCCACATTTAAAACGGTCTTATTATTAAAACTTGCGTTAATTTACTATGATCAAATAATCATCCATCAACAAGGAAGCAAGACAATAGCGTAAAGGATATACCACAAAAAAGTCTTCCTTACGTAAATATTCTGTCATTGAAAGAACATTTCTTTGTTGTGGAACGGTCACAGATATAATAAATCCCCGTTGCAGAATACGACCTTGGACAATGCCCATCAAGTGAATGTCGCTTTCTAAAGGCGTATACATATTTTGCTGTTCTAAGAAACGAGTACATCTATTGAATGGATGATCGCTGCATGATTATGCTTGGTCAGTAGGCTTTGCAGCCTTGGATACTTAAGCTTGGAATCCGATAAGGAGAGGGCAATCACAAGCAGCCACTTAAGAACTCAGTGGACAACATACTGTTGTGGGTGCTCACATCTTGAGAAGTAAATTCACCACCGTAGCAGAGAGAGGTCAACTTCCGCTGTACATTCGCTGCCACACCACCTACTAGACATTTGAGGACCTCCCACGGATATCATCCCTGCGCCAGCTTCTCCATCACCGCTCGTCATTTATCGTTTGTCGCAATTATAATATAATATAACACTAAGCGTCTCACTGGCTACGAAGTCACACTCCTAGGGTTTTCAAACCTAAAACTCCTTCAGAAATCTACTTTATTTTTCTTAGAACTAGGAGTTGCATTCTTCTTTCCCAGCAGCATCTTGTTTAATTTTTAATGTTTATATATTCTTTATTGTGCAAAGATACTTCGACTTTTCTGTGATGATCGATGTTCCCAATTTTCCATCGAAATGCTTAATGACCATTTTTACTTGATATTACCAATATTTGACCACCAAAAGACCAAGTCAAGTCAGTTAATCTAGTATAACGTATATTGGAGATTACAGATAGTAGAGTTGTTTGTTGAGTATCGTATAATAAAACTGTAGTTTTGGTTTCCATTTTTAATATGAAATACATTGGTGTTGAAAATTTGATCATAAGCTTTGGTTCACCTTTTTATGGGATTCCAAGAAACGACTAATGATGGTTATTCGTCGCATTATAGCATACAAACAGGACTTTTCATGTGTGAAAATGAAGTAAGGAAAACATTTACTAAATTTCGAAAAAGTATTAAAAAAAAAAATTAAACCACGCCAATTGATTATTTAGAAGCTGTTATAATATAGCATGTGATCAAATCTCTCAAATGACTCAAAATAAAAATACCATATAAAAATAATATATTAAGCATGACCGCTGAAAAATTGCAAGCATTTACGCTAAGTGCCCTTTTTGTCACATTGATAAATCGCTTTAAGAAATATATCTGAATATTTTAATGTTTCTTAAATTTATTAAAACACATGTGTAATTTTCATTTTTCTCCAACAATCATATAATGCACCAGTAGTTTTATTATTCACTTGATATTCCAATCCAATTTCTTGGAATTTTTTCCATATTTGTTTGATGCGTTTGTAAAAAAGTGGCCAGATAAAACATATCCACTATCCAATATACACTTCCTGGAACGACAAAACCGACATATACCGATCAACCATGAAAATATACTACCATAAGCCATAAATCAAACACAATGCTACCGAGTCGGCCGAATAAAAATTCCAATAAAATATCATATAGGTTTACGATTGGCAGATGGCCGGCCAGGATACACCGCGGTATACATACCCATTCATACCTCTACGTTAACGACTCGATTGCATAAACAATGAGCGCATCCAGCGGTCGTAAACTGGACCTAAGTGCAACTGCATACTACGGCACCGCGAGTGCACTCTTGCACTTTTGTTTATAGTTTGTACACATGTGCCAAACACAATGGCGTATAACATGTGCCATTCATGAAACGCGTGTCACTGTAGCAAAGTCGTAAACGACGCAAGTCGGGAGCCTAAAGTCCGTTAATCGAGCAATAAATTTGCGGCAATTATGTTGCTCGAAACGGACTATGTTATACTCATATGTCATTTAAGTGCACGGTATTGAATAGATAAACGATTCTAAGATGTTTTGATCATAAATTTAGATGATTCTGCGGTTGAAATACATACATTAACTAGACATAGGTGCCAACATTTATATTTTTGTAGAGTCCATCCTATGTATAATATATGTATATATGAAAAATAAATATAATTTTGCATCAAAAATACAAGATGCATTATTAGTCTTATTTTTTACATATCAAAGATTTTGTGACATTTTTGCTTTATTCGATGAATATTGCGTGTATTTATAATTCAATGTATATTGCGTGCTTAATTTTTAAGTAGTATTTAAAGGAGCACATATGCCAATTGAGGATTTATTTTTAAAACTGGCAATGTTTATTCTATCCGAAAATACTTTTATTGTTTTGATCGACAGATCACTGAATTTTCGTCAGATGTAAAAAAAAATCACGTCCTTCAAAGAGGGCTTAACAATAACGTTGTTTGAATAAAAACTGTACATATCCTGAAATAAAACGATAAAAACAAAACGTGACATATCCAGGACATTTTAGACATGCATTTATTTAAAGCTACTATATGTTTTTTTTTATTTTTGCTCTCATTTCTTTTTTGTTAGTTTAATGGTCTCTATTTTGAAACAAAATGACGGATTAGGCTGGTATGAACAAACTTAGCCCAGATTTTTAATTATTTTTTATGAAAATCTGATAAAACTATTATACGACAGTTGTCGTATACAAATCAAACATGAATTCCCAAACCACATTAAAAAAATATGGTAATTGTCAAAGTTATAATCACTTATAGGTGTATACTAGAGTCTCCAATTCGAGTAATCGAGTACTCGATACTCGAGTATTTTTGTCTATTTTTCAAGTACTTGATAATCGAGTATTTTGAAAATTACTCGATTAATACTCGAAATTAAAAAAATTTGAAATATTTCAGAAACAAAAATAACTTTAACTCGGTCCGGTAAAGGTTAACGTCTTGCTTTTATTTGGCGTTTATGCCCGAAGTCCCGAGTTAGAGCGGTTACTATCAGGTATAATTTTTTCATAGTTCCATAGTTGCATAGTTCCGGTCGTCGGCTATGTTAGTGGGTACGACGGAGAAATTTCTTTTGTGTTTTCTGTTCGACAGTCCCGACTTATCTAATTTATGGCAATGAACAATATGAAATATCTACAAAAAAAAATTTTAGGTTTTATGACTATGCAGTTGTAGCGTAAAGTATTGTAAATTGTTTATACTGATCCCTCAGCTTAAAATATAAATCAAAACAATTGTGTGTTTTAAAGGCATTTAAAGTAAAGTCAGTTCTTTGCGAACCGTTTAGCTCTAGAGTGAAAGGGATTCACCCAAATACATATTCGAAGGATATAGATTTAAATTCTTCGCATTAATCAGAAGGAGTAGAATATTGTAAATTGTTAAGAAAAAAAATCTATTCAAGAAGAATTACAAAATGCTATTTTGTCAATAGTCGAAGGAAATAAGAGAAAAGCAGAGAAGGAAATGAAAGAAGAGAACATAAAAAGAGAGTTCAAAAAATTTTATATCTATAAAAAGCGAACAGATATAAATTAGAAGCCTTATACAACGCGTTAATGACAATAAGACCAACATCAACAGCAACGGAAAGGGTTTTTTCCATAACGGGAATAATAAAACCAAAGGTTAGCAGTAATATTAAATTCGAGACACTTTTTGCATTATTGTTTTTAAAAAGTATGTTCGTGAAGTTTAAATAATTGTAAAAATTAACATACTAAGTATTGTATTAATTTATTTATATGTACACGAATTTGAATAATAGCTATTTTGGTACATTTGGTAAATACTCGAAGTACTCGAGTATTTTAAAATTTTAATATTCGATACTCGAGTAGTTGATGGTTCGAGTAATTGGAGACTCTAGTGTATACTGTACATTAAAATAGTATAAAACATTATAATGGCGTATCAAGCATTAATGAAATTTAAAACATAATTTACTTTTAATTTATATATAATATGTAATTAGCAATGTTTTGTCCAATTTTGTACAACAGTACAAGTCCAATTTTTTGATTATTATTTTATACTATTATTATAATAATATATTTACAAATAAATTACATTTTTAAAATTGCAGAAAAAAATGTTTTTTTTTTGCTCTCCCGTTAAATTTTAATTTGCTATGTCATGTTTTTAAAAATAAGTATTCTATTCCTTTCTGTATTATTTGTTGAACCTTTTTTCTGATATTTTATTAATTTATGTTCCCAAAATGTTTATTTTTACATCCCGAAAGTAAAATGATTTTTTGAAGAAATTTATATACATGAAATTTCACTTTTTCAGTTTTAAGCACCCATACTTATAATTCAGTGCCCCGAATATTTAGTAATACATCCCATATAAACTATGTATCATTGTCTATTATAATAAAATATGAATATTTAAGTAAATTATTTACTTATTTTAAAAAATAGTGAAAAACATCAATATTGTATGTATTTATAAATGTAGTAATTTCACCCTGATAGGTTAAATTTGTACTAGCAGGGTAAGTCAATCAGACATAATGAATATCTACAAGTAAGTATTAACCACTAGATTGAAAGTCTGGGAATCGTTGGCATCTACTCTACAATGATGTCAATTATTTGCAATGCACCTTCGTCACCTCAATGTGACATCTCATTTTTTAACATTTATTTTTTCCATCGCACGAGAGCGCTAGAGCAAAACGATTGGGACGAATCTCGCAAACGGTCGTTTATCATTCGGCGACGTTTAATCCGGTGAAAAATCGCGATTTGTGTCACACGGATTTTTGATCTAGGAAGATCTAGTGATTTTAATCAACGCCGGAATGGACTGAGGGGCATTAATTCACACTGGATGCGATATAAACGACGCGTGGAGGACCGACGCCCCCTGACTGATGGTCATCCTATCAATTCGTTGAATAACGTTTTATTTTTATGTGCATAATATAGAGCATTAATATGTGGGCTAATTTAGATTATGTGGATTTCAGATGAACAGGTCGTTTCTATATGTACACATTCATAATGCTCAATAATATAATGTATATTTTTATCGCGGAAAATTTATGTAGTTTTTTCAGATACTTGATGTGAGGCGTTATACAGTTTATGTATGTAACACGAAATATTTTTGATATTTATACTATGTAATATATTTACCAAATACACTTAAAACAACTCGAGACAGATTTTACTTCAGTAAAGGAAATCACGTCAATGAGATAAGAGAGTATCCTTAAAAACTGAAAGTAGCGGTTGCAAACAACGCGTATAGATTTAATGCACGGTTACCAAGAATTCATTGTTTTATGGTTATGCGATACGCTTTATTAATAAATTATTGCGCATTCGCTCTTCAGACATTGTGCAGCATCTCACATTCATCTCATTGTCCAGATCATGGTTCAGAGATATTAAATCGCGCATTGTTACAAAACGGGCTTCTGGCAATTTTCAATAGTTGCGTCTGTGTTTGTACAATGGCGTGCATTCATCGGTGCAAACTCGATCAAAGGAGAAGACAAAGCTATGGCAGTGTTGTCAGTGTTGTGGTAATCGGATAGCTTCGACAATGAGATGCTGTTGCATTTTTGTCAGATGATTGTTGGTCGGTTAGTGGTTTGTTGTTTCAGTAGGCGCCTGCGCCTACTTCCGTCGAAAAGTGGACGAGATGAGACTTAACGATGGATCGTGTTTCAGTGTCTACAAAATTAAATAGAGACATGTTCTTATTTTCTATTGCAGAAATATGTATATTTACACTTGCTGCTTAATGCGTGTACCAACTATTATCGTTTCAGTTAGTTTGCGAAAAATTAAATAAGATAATGTGATGTGATCCTAACAAGCATTGTTTTATTAAGAGAAATGAAGCTATATAATTTTGTAAAAGTCTCAAAATTTACGAATAAAATAGCGACGAAACTTTTGGTTCTGTGACATAATCACAGAACAATAATTAAGTTAAAAAAAATTGTACATAATTGACGTACATATGTGTATTAAAATGTTTATATAATATCTACTTCAGATAAACTACATTATTAGGCATTTAAAAGTAGCTCAGTATATTTGCTAAATGTGTGCATATAGTAGCGCAAAATTTTTGGTTTCTGTGAAATTGTCGTAGATAAATAAACCAGGTTGTTGAGTTGATAGCTAGCAATAACATGTGTATTAATAGCGTTTTCATAATATTTGTTTTATGGATTATAAAATATATATTTGGGCAATTAATTGCTAAATTTGTGCATACACAATTGTAACTTTTAAAGCTTTCTCTCTTGTCTAATATTTTTAAAGTTTCAAAAAACAATAAAGTTAACAATAATTTGTAAAAAAATTTTAACACAAACAGGGACGCGTCAAAAACTACAATCTGTCCCTTTGAATAATGTTTATTAAAAAAATATAAATACTACATAGAAAGTGGGTGTTTTTGAAGGCAATGTTCCGCTCCTTTTATTTATTGTATAATATATTTATAAAAATAGCCAATGAACTTATACATTAAATACATCAGTATATAGGTACATCTCAAGCAACTAGTTTAGTTCAGGTCGGTTTTTACTCTTTTTATAAATACATATATTCCTGCTATGATTTTTTCAGAGTTGGGCCCTTCAAGGAGAACGAGAATTTGTCCCTACCCCCCTTCAAGATGTATTTTCATAATATTTATTTTATGGATTACAAAATAAATAACTGGACATTAAAAAATAGCCCAGTCTTGTGACTTTAGCGATGTTCAATTTTTCGTTTCTGTGATTTTGTCGTCGACAAATATACCAGGTGAATATGTAGGAATTAATTAATGAAATGAACACGTGTTCCAGAATTATTTACATAATATTTAATTTATGTATTCAAAAACATTTGGGCATTTAAAAGTAGCTCAGACTAATAGCTAAATTGTATATACATAATTGTAGCGTCGAACTTTTCGTTTTTGTTAGATTATCTTAGATAAATAATTCATGTGAATATGAAGGAATTGATTACTCAGATGATAACATGTGTTTCAGAAGCATTTTCATAATATTTATTTTATGGATTATAAAATATATATTTTTGCAATTTAAAAGTGGCCTAGTCTATTCACTAAATGTTGCATATATATAATTTTAGTTGCTATATTTTAATAAATCAGGTGAATATCTAGGAACTGATTTTTCACAATAACACGTGTTCCAGATGCATTTTCATAATATTTATTTTATAGACTATAAAATACATTATTGGGGATTTAAAAGTAGCTCAGTCTATTCGCTGAATTTGTGCATATATTAGCGGCTTTTATTTTTTGTTTATAATACCTATTAATGAACAGGAAAACTAAATCATATAAAATTGGCCGGTAAGACAAAAAACTACGCAATGCAAAATATCAATATATAGAGTAAATTATATTAAAAGCAACTTTTGGGTTATTTAAAAAATAGTTATTGAGTGATTCAAAGAAGATCGTTAGTTATAAAATATCTATAATGACGCGTTTATAGCAAAGAAAATATATTTGATACATTGTTATTTTTAAAAATTATGATTACGTTAAAACCATTAACCGTAATTAATTTATAATTTAAAGAAACAGTACAAATAGTCCCTTCATTTATTTTTAGAACACTGGTGAATTTAATACAAATAGAATCATAACCAGTACGTAAATATAAATTATCATCATATTAAATTACTTGAAGACAGATGGCCTATTTAAATTGTTACTAAACGAACAATTGACACACGACAATGATTTTTCTTATCTATTATAATGCAATATGTGACCTTACACAACTATCTGTGTACACAATAATTATGATAAATTTATTTCGTAACAACAATCATTTTTATATATATACATACATATATTATAATGTAAACGACAACTACTAAAAACATTTGTGGCGTGTCAATGCAATTATTTAACGAAATTTATAAACGCATATGTTACATGACTTGCAACATTAAAAAAACAGCAGATTTGCACGACACACACCAGATAACAATTCAGCATCCTATTATTCAACCCCCGCGAGCTTTGTAAGCTCGATCAACCCTTATATTGTCACCGGTATGACTTGCATTATATATTTATTTAATATTAATATTAGTATAACTAAAATACATATTTTAATTTAAATTATTTTTGTTGTAATCAATAAATATATTATTGAATAAAATAATTAATTTAGCAAGCAAAGTGAAGACACTTTACGCCATTATTGGGTTAACCCCGGTAATAAGGAAATTATTACTCCGTCACGCGGGGTGGCGAAACCTTTGGGGTTGGGGTTGCTCCATTGTTCGTCCGACCCTGTCGAGTTATGAATATGATTAAACATCGTTTAGTTATGACAAGCGGGGATTGAAAAAGTGCGTATGATGGATGTGGCTCATATCGTAGGCATTTTTTATGGCAACGCCTAAAGTGTGAAGTCTTTTGGGAGTAGCGATAATGCGTTTATGTATTTTGGTATAGGTAAATTAATATCATAATAAATACATATGTATAATACTTAAATATATAAATAAAAATTAGATTATTGGATTTTGAAATGGATTTAAAATTCGAGGAGTTTTCCTGCTGAGAAAGCTATTAGAGGGGATTCTGCATCACTGATCAATGATTCATATTTGGATTGTATTATAAAGATAATCAAATGTTTTACAGCCTCTTGAAATAGATGGATTTTTGATTGTGAATCATGCTATAGAACAGTAAAAATAAAATGGAAAAATATCATAATAAATCACATATTCGAACGTTGCGTTATTTATTCGTCGATATTTTTTCCTCAATATCCATTGAAGTTATAGATGTAACATATAATATTATACGTCTCCCCATCTATTATTTTATATATCGTGAAATCCATCCTGCATAAATATATTATACATGTGTAACGAATAACAGTTTTCAAAGTGACGGAAGTAATAAAACTGACTGACATTGGAACAATGATTTATAGGCGAATATATTCGTTTTTCATCCATGCTCACGATTGGATTTCAATATCATATGGATAAATATATTTCTTTTTTTTTAATATAAATAAAATGCGTCAATAGAACATTTTCAGGATAGCTTAAATTAAACATAAATTATTATTATTATTATTATTAAAAAAACGAAGTAATTGTATCATTTATGATTTTGGTCTGATTTAAAGAAAGTGAAAGCACTCTTGGATGTATAATATCTCTCAGAACTCTATGTAAATTAAAAACATCATTATGTGCTAATTGTATAAGCTTTCAAAGCACAATTTAATCCAGTTTGTGTATTCGAACAAAATACATAATATAATATGTACAAACACACTCGGATTTTTTTTACGTATTTTTTTTGTACAAACAACGAATAATACACGTAGTTTCAGTCATCAAAAACCCGTTGCTTCTATTGATTTCGTCTTCTTCATTCATCATCATCATCATCATCCAAAGCGCTGGCTCACAATGGCGTCGCCGACAAAAAGGCATTATGTCGTTGTTTTTTTATTTTACCATGAAAAGCCGGCGGCATTATGATCTTTCTTAAACAAAAATGATCTATTTATCACCGGCCAAATTCACACGCCAAATGTGCCAAGGTCGAACCGAGATTATCGTTATTATCTGAGTGCAAAATCAAAACGTCGTGACGGTAAGATTTTACCGTAAAATTATTATTTATATATTTTTTTGGTGAAAAAAATGCCACTTGGAGTGAGGGGGATTATCGCCGGAAGCTCCTGTTACGCGGCCGAGCTTTATGGTGAGCTTTCACCCCAGGATGATGGGGTGTTGTGCGAAGCCTCCCGACCATTTTGCGATTACTGACGGCTTATTAACCAACCACAATACGGACGAAATCTATCGTTACCAGGGACGGCGTGTTAAAATAAAATATTATTGTTTAATTTAATTTTTAGAAAATAATAAAAAATATATTTAAGTATTTTTTCTATATACGCATATTTTCTATATATATATATAAATCGCAACTCGTTTCAAATTGTATGTCATTTTTAGATTGATAGATGATAGTATAAATATATAATTTATAATCATATGTATGTATAAAAGATTTTATGTATTTTATTTTTCGATAAACGACTTATTATTGTGGCGATGCTTACAAGATTGGGTATATAATTTTAGTATTGAAAGATTTGGATTCCAAAGCTTATGCATAAATTATGTAATAAAAAATATTTATGTAGCAAAAAATATATGTACATTTATTATATATATTATTCAGTCTTAATTGCCTCCTTCTATATAATATCATTTTCTTTAAACATCGAGTATAATATCTAGTGTCACACAATGCCATATATTGTCACTGAATGGTGGTAATGCGAATACAAAAAAATAAAAATAAAACAACACTCTTTTTTGCACATTTTAAAACCGTGACTTTGTTAATGTTTGTTAATGTGCCTATTATCTCTCGCGAATATTGTCAAGATAAAAATCTTCGCAAAAAAAAACGTTCGACCTCTGTCTGCATCAATGTCGCTGCTTTTTTTTTTACAAAGCATTGTACTTAATTAACGGTGATTTAATTAAGAATAAAGCCTTAAATTTTACGGTCAGTCATAAAATTCGGTTTTAACTGCTACGCCGATGGACATTTATTTTATCGATATCCGTCGCAGATTCCCTGCTACTTTTTTTGTTCGACCACAAAACAAAGAACGCACACAGTCATCCTGTGGTCATTTATAACAACCTTTTTTACCGAGGGTGGGCGAAGCTTTTTACACTTATTTTTTCCACCGGCTTGTTCTCGCACTGAGCTAGTTTAGTGACGCGGAAGGATGAATAAGTACACTTGACTGCATTATCCCCTATGCATTATATAATATAAGTAACATACATAACACATATCGTTATACATTAAAAACTCATTGGAGTTCGTAAAATAATTTACTTTCCGAAATACATCCAAATATCGAAGTTACGTTAAAAATAAACTGTTTTATTTGGCTGTTACAAGACTGTGTTAAAAGCTTTCTATTATCGAAAGCAAAAAAGTGTTTTTCCAGTGTTTTTCCAGTTGATTGTTTTCGAAAGAGGCCGTGGGCGGGTTAAGAGGAAAAAAATGGAAAAATGAATAAAACAACAACGAGCAACGCGCCCAATTGTGCGTCTCTCAAAACAGCGTCGGCGCCGAGACAAAAGCTCTCTCTCTCCGGCTAACAAAAAAGGCCCGCGAGCTTTGGCTGAAAGCTCTCTCGTGGGGCGCATATTGTGCGGAACAAACAACACTTGACTCGGCCGTTTGTCGGACTCAAAAGAGGAAAGCTTAGCTTTGTTATGACGGTCCACTAACAAGTGGTTAACGTCAGTGATCGACAACTCTTTTTTTGCTTTTATTTTAAAAGAGCGTCCGACTCTCAACGAGCTTTGTGATTAATTATTGTGCGAGAAAGACCACGACATGAGCTTATGCAATTTTAGTAACGGATAATCATATAATGCTGTTTTTTTAACGTAATGTATTAAATAATAGATTATTTCAATACAGACGATTGATATAAAATTTGTACTATTATCTGATACCACACAAGGATGATAATTAGGATGTATCATGAACGAAGCATTCACTGTATCAAAAATTCTTGAAATTGTGCAAAAGATCACCAAATGATTCGATTAATTTTGTATAAAGATTTATAAAAATATTTTTTTAATAAAGGGTAGTTCTTGCACTCTGCATTTGAAAAATGATACCTAAGAGTGGGTGCAAGCAGTGATAGTCATTGTAATATATAATTAACTTGCATAATATAACATAATTTACACTCTTATTTTACAAAAATCGTTATTTTAATTTTAAAGCAATTAAAATATTTTTATTGCTACGTTAGATAAATTGCATTACTGATTATTTAGATCTTTTTTTGTTATTTACTTTATTGCTTTTGACGTGAATTTTTTTCTTCTGAGAAGGGATAATTATTTTTGCGCTCTCCTATTGATCAAAATTCGGTTTAGATATACTTTATTCGATTCTCACTCGTAATATTGCTATAAAAGTCATAATATAAACGCTTGATAATCGAGCGTTTTCACCGCGATGGCATGATATAATTGCTTTTGACCTGGACTGGAAATTCACTGTATGGCAACACTGAGCAGTAAAGAAAACACAATTAATTATCAGGTAAATTTTATGAGTAGATATTTTTAATGGCTAATTAAAATATTTCGCATAAAATATGATTTCATAAAATATGCCGCAACGGTGTCTAATTTTTATATTTATTTGTAGCATAGAAAGGGTTAACTCGTACCTATTATTATTTATTCAAGAAATTATATTATGATAATAAAAATATATTAAGTGCCATTTTATCATTAGGCCCGGAATCATTTCTTTTTCAGCACAATGACAGATGATAGATATTATAAATTTAATTCATACAAATGTAAAAATACACAGTGAATTTATAATTTTTGTTGAAAAACTAGAGCTTAAAGAAAATTCAGGGATTTTTATTTTACTGTATGATGATTACTAATAAAATATATAACTGCTCATTGGTCTTTTTGAGTCACTGTTGAGTCACTGACTCTCATGAAAAAAAATACTAAAATAATAAAGAGTTTCGTGTTATTAACGGATTTAATGCAATACAATCAGTATTTAAATCTGACACTATAAAAGAGATTATAACAAAATTTTCTTCAGAACGTAGAATTTTTTTTATTGAGCTGCAGAAATATGTAATTTTAAAGCTAATACATAAAAGTTCACCTTAAACTGACTTGAAAACAAATACCAGAAGCAAAATATCGTCTCTTTTATGACAATGAAATATATAAAGTCAAAACGTCGCGCCATTCTCACTGTTCTAAGAAACTCTTAAATCAGCTTTAACATCCTACCAGTTAAATAATTAAGTGCCCAGATAAAGATTCGATTAAATCTTTTAACGTGATTAGATTTATAGATTATAAAAAGCATTAATATTTTCAGTGGCTCTCGAACATATAAAAATGTCTGAATGTAGCTCATCGAAAAACATATATTAATTATCTGAAATAAACAGCTTTTATGTAATAAAATACAACAATATCAAGTTTATGCATTATTTTAAATTAATTCAAAATTAAATAAATTAGAGTTAATAGTATGTGTTATAAATAAATTTAATTTTTGGTAGGCATTGAATATAGGATTTTTTTTGTTTAATTTATAATACTATGATAACTGAGTTGATTCTTCAACATCTACGATGATCATTAATTAATAAATGCCTTAACATTTCATTATGTCGAGAAGGAAAAAATGTCTCGGGGATGCTTTTAAATGCGCCACCTGTTTCACAATTTGTCGTACAGCTCACTCGAGCCGCAATAAACACAAGCCGTTCTCGAGTCGTTCATTAATCGGTGAACACACACACGTGGATTACGGCTCCAGCATCACAATGGCGCTTTTATCTCGAGCGCACTCAAGTTCTTAATTAATTCGGATCGGTAATTGGTCCAGTGCGAGCGAGATGGTGGGTTCGATTCCCACGGTACGCCTTCGAGTACTCTCGATCGCTCTCTTACAAATGACTCACCATTGTTCGAGACATGAGGGAAAGTCAACTTTTTTATCACTGTAATACATACATATGTATATATACGAATCGTGAAAGGAATAGCTAAAAGATAATACAACTCAGAATAAGTATTATATTATTAAAAAAATATATATTTTCGACACATTTTACTCTTCAAATTTACTCAATTCTCAGTCAATCTTTTTACACCGTCTGCACAATGCAATTTATCTTATTCGCGCGTCATCGCACAAGTGGCGAAAAATTGCATCGTCTGGATTTTAGCAATTTTCTTTATTCCTTAAACTTAATAATAAAGTAGAAGAGTCTCGCACGAAATCCATTGATTTATTCCTGCGGTCCGACCGGCTTTACACTTCATAAATTGCCGCTATTGTCACAACACTGAAACGAGACCAAAACAAAGTGGCCCCTAACGGACGCACACGTTATAAACGTACAGAGTGTCCCATAAAACGCGAGCACAAGTTAACATGTATATATACACATTGAAAAATAGTACAATAAAATAATGTATTCATAACCGTTTTCATGTTTGTCTGTTCCGTTGAAATATCAAATCATTACCGAGCTAACGTTAACGTATTTGTTATCTCGAGCGCTAGAAGTGCAATTCACACATGCAAAATAAATATATCCCATTATATTGTATAGTGCGAAAAAACATATTACTTCATTTGCGTCATATTATAATGTAATATATCATGTTTACATACAAATGTATCTTTTATATACAGCATAAAAAAATATGGTTTGA
Source organism: Plectrocnemia conspersa (assembly GCF_051122295.1). Classification (NCBI taxonomy): domain Eukaryota; kingdom Metazoa; phylum Arthropoda; class Insecta; order Trichoptera; family Polycentropodidae; genus Plectrocnemia; species Plectrocnemia conspersa. Next base: position 19,598,753 of record NW_028277167.1, read on the forward strand.
TGTAGTTTTCCTGCTTTATGCTTTTTAACTTGTTTAACGCCAAAATCCCACGCCGGTTAACCGGCGAATTGCAATTTCGCTCTTGTAAACTGTTTTTGACAGGCGAAACGTCTCGTTTGTAATTTGTCAAACGGAAGATACAAAAGACAGGCGAGAATCGCTGAGGAAAATTATATCGCCGGTGCGACATTGAATTCGTTCTGAAATAACCTTTGAGGCGCAATGGATGCCTGTTTCGCTCAATTAGATTATACCATGTATTAAATGTATTAAAAACAGAAAGAAATCTTATTCTTGGGATGGTAATTTGGGTATTTATTTTATGCTTTAACAACAACTATTTTTTTTATGAAATTTAAGACTAGAATTTTCTTAAATGGAAGAAGGTCTGCCGAGTGAAAAATTTATAACAGAACTACGCCATTAAATTAAATTTGCTATAATATAAATAATGTTTAGATTTTATTATAATATAAATAATACTAAATAAGTTATTTTTAGATAAGGTTGTCTTATAAAGAATATTTTTAAACACTTTTACTTTGACAAAATATTATTAATTGCATTTTTATAATTTATTATTATATATTGTGCAATGAAACAGAGTAGATATTAAATTCATATAAATCACGATTTTAGATCTAGGTTATAATTTACTAAAAAAAAGTAAAACTGTTTTTGTGTTCTTTTGGAAAAAAATTGAATTTTTAATTTTAGAAATTACGTTCATACTTTATTGCTTATTGTAAAACTTTCTTTGCAGGTATTAGTCCAATATTTTTTCTTTAAAAATATTTCTAAAAAATGCCAAATCGAAAATTTTTATGTAGCTATTTTATGTTAAAAATTAATTGCACGAAGATTTTAAAATGTTTTATAACCACTTTATTTTTTATACTGCCGCATAAGAAATGGCGAGTCCGTGCCAGATGTTGAAAAATATGCACGCTTTATTGGAAGCTTTTAATAGAGAAGCCTTCCATTGAAAATTTACTAACATAAAAAAATAATAAGGATATCCGATTCCACTTTAGATGGTATGTGCATTTATCTAATATTATAGGATTATCTAATATTACATATATTTATTTTTATATTGAATTTTTTTTTGAGAATTCTATAGAAAATTCAAATAAGAATTTTCTTATCTCCAGAAATAAAAAAAACAGCGAAAAACAAAATGCCAACACAATCAACAACTACTAAGTAAATAGTATCTAAATTTATTTTTTTAATTATGAACTATTATTACAGTTTTCAATCAAGAGATGCCAAGATTAATAATTCATCACGATTTTCATCCATGAGGTTAGGAAAATCAAAAAATTCTAATCAATGATGGTCGGTTGGAATAATAATGATATAATAATAAATAATTCCGATCTCACAAATACGATATAAATTGAAAGACACTGGGCTTTTTATAGGATTCAAATTCAGGTCTTTCAGGTTAAGTCATCGACTTATACCATTGATTATAGAGTATGCTATGTATGTTTATCATAATTAATCATATTAATCTAATTCAAATAATTGCCGAAAGTTGAACAAAATAACAATATTATAAAACCAGACATTTCAGGATAAAAAAATGATATCACGTGTAATTATATGTCTTGTAGCATATTATAATTATTTACATTGCATTAAAATTATATGGCATTTTACAGAACGATTATTAGTGTTCAATAGTAACTGCACAACAATTCTAGCTAATCAATAAGGTATTTGGCATTATTCACATTAAGTATTTTGCACCTGAGTTTCAATGTGTTTCCATAATAAATTTACGAATCACTTGAATCCTTGAGACCTACCAATTTGACTCAAGTTCTGTTAAAGTTTTTAAAAGAAAGCTTTGCTGAATAAATCATCATAAAGAACAACCCAAATATCAATGCTTTCTATTTTTATTAATGGGGATATTGTAAGCAAAATGTTTACTATAGCTAAGCTATACAAGTAACATATATTTATGGTATAATAATTTGGTCTTACCCTTCACTTTTTTAACCGTGTTTCTCTTTATATTTAACAATAAAAATGTACCTCGTACATTTTTTCACACAACACAATACATAAAACAACACTTGTTTGCCATTTCTAAATTCCTCCAGTCTGCTTTTCTGAGCATCTGTATCAAAAAATGCGTCACTGGCGCATATCCCAACAATACAATTAATCCCCATTCGTTGTATGTAAGTAGAAACAGTGGCAGTGAGCGCAAATGAAGTCGTCATAATTCGTCGGCGGCGGTGACAATTAGATTTGTTCCGCGACTCGGAAATTATTGCGGTGCAAAACGGCGCAGTAAATCGGCGAGGCGAGATCGCGGGGGCGAATCCTGAGACGACTCAACAATGCCGAAGCGATGACATAACCGGCCTCGCCAGACACTAACTCTCCCCGGGGAATGTCTGGAATGACTATTAGCTCATTGTGCCTGGTGAGGTTGATTTATGTGAGCGTCTAAAGGTGAGACAACTCAATTGAATAAGGGTTGATAATCGCCGTTTGTTTGTTAGAGCAAAATTCACACAATAGGTATTTACGTATTACGCATATTGAATTAGTGCATATATCATAGATTAAGCAAAACATTAATAACTTTTTTAAATTGGTACGAAGAGTTCCATTGTTAAAAATATGTAAGGTGACGCATGATTACTGATAAAAGGAAGTAAAAATCGATTGACACATTAGTTTCTAATGGTTTATGAATAATATAAACTATAATGGTTCTAGGTAAGAGTCCTACAGAACGCCAGAAAGGAGAAAATACTCATTAGATAGGTAGTCATCATAAAAACACATGAAACTCTGTTTTTATTTAGTTATTTAGTTTCTTATAGGAAATATATATAAAAAATTCTGGATATCATAAAACGCTCATATTATTGTTCAGTAGATATTCAGTAATAGGTGTTGTTTATTTTTGTAAAAAATATGTAAATTAATATCGTAAAAATATGTTATTACAAGATGGACGTAGTATTGCATTATTTATACTAACAAATTAATTAGGTAAATTGTTGAATCATTCTGAATCTATTTTAAATAATTTTTATCTTATTTCATATAAATTTAATCATCAAAAATGAAACTATATTAATTTTACACATTATTTTTACAGATCATTACGCCACGTATCACAACGGTCTATCTATTCACACACCGCATCTCCTCTATTCCCTCTATTTTAACATCCATCCTGAGTTTCCATTCGACTTATCTTACACAGGGTGTCCGTTTGTGTCCGAGCGCTAATTATTGCGCGCGAACGCATTTCACGGCTGCCCCTCGGTAATCTTTAATGAGATGACATGTTGGGTAAATATATCATATAATACCTATGTATGCATCCGTCGACAGATCTCGTCTCCGGTGGTCCATTATCCGGACAGGTGGCCATTTAGCCTCCTGGGGATATCTGGATGTGTCTCTCTCCTGTAAATTGTTCTGCTAACGGCTTTAACGGGTCGTTACGTTGCGTTCGTTAGTGCTTCCGGAGAACGAAACGTAATGGAAAATGGCGGAAGATTTTCATTTATTTTTCTACGGTGTCATTCTCGCGTGGTGTGTGAATGACGTCCATTGACGACGTTCGACTGGGCGGTCATTGATGGGTCTATGAATAGATGGACCACACCGATACTGTGACGGTCAACGTCACTAATGTGACAATGTAAATGGCGTGGAATCGCATCCAGAATGTTTTGTTAAAGATGTGTTTGGAATTTGATTTTTCAGAATGTTCGCTATCAATTTTAAGGGTATTAAATATATATTATATTATACGGTCCAAACTAGCTGTAAAGAAAAACTAATCAATGTATCTGGAGATAAATTATAATTTAAAAATATATTTTTATAAAAAAGTTTCAACACAAACAGGTATTTTAGAAAAACAATTGGTTTAAGTAGCTACTTGTAGAACACCTAACTAAGGATATAAATCATAAAAATATAACATAGGGTAGCAATAATATCCAATAAATTGATGAGTATGTAATGTTATTTGATTACTAGTAGAGTCTCCAATTCGAGTAATCGAGTACTCGATACTCGAGTATTTTTGTCTATTTTTCAAGTACTTGATAATCGAGTATTTTGAAAATTACTCGATTAATACTCGAAATTAAAAAAATTTGAAATATTTCAGAAACAAAAATAACTTTAACTCGGTCCGGTAAAGGTTAACGTCTTGCTTTTATTTGGCGTTTATGCCCGAAGTCCCGAGTTAGAGCGGTTACTATCAGGTATAATTTTTTCATAGTTCCATAGTTGCATAGTTCCGGTCGTCGGCTATGTTAGTGGGTACGACGGAGAAATTTCTTTTGCGTTTTCTGTTCGACAGTCCCGACTTATCTAATTTATGGCAATGAACAATATGAAATATCAATAAAATTTTTTTTTAGGTTTTATGATTATGCAGTTGTAGCGTAAAGTGTTGTAAATTGTTTATACTGATCCCTCAGCTTAAAATATAAATCAAAACAATTGTGTGTTTTAAAGGCATTTAAAGTAAAGTCAGTTCTTTGCGAACCGTTTAGCTCTAGAGTGAAAGGGATTCACCCAAATACATCTTCGAAGGATATAGATTTAAATTCTTCGCATTAATCAGAAGGAGTAGAATATTGTATATTGTTAAGAAAAAAAATCTATTCAAGAAGAATTACAAAATGCTATTTTGTCAATAGTCGAAGGAAATAAGAGAAAAGCAGAGAAGGGAATGAAAGAAGAGAACATAAAAAGAGAGTTCAAAAAATTTTATATCTATAAAAAGCGAACAGATATAAATTAGAAGCCTTATCCAACGCGTTAATGACAATAAGACCAACATCAACAGCAACGGAAAGGGTTTTTTCCATAACGGGAATAATAAAACCAAAGGTTAGCAGTAATATTAAATTCGAGACACTTTTTGCATTATTGTTTTTAAAAAGTATGTTCGTGAAGTTAAAATATTTGTAAAAATTAACATACTAAGTATTTTATTTATTTATTTATATGTGCACGAATTTGAATAATAGCTATTTTGGTACATTTGGTAAATACTCGAAAGTACTCGAGTACTCGAGTATTTTAAAATTTTAATATTCGATACTCGAGTAGTTGATGGTTCGAGTAATTGGAGACTCTAATTACTAGTATTTATTATATAAATTTTAAACGATAATGTGTGTTGTATAATTTTAGCAAATAATTTATATAAATCTTAGAGTTCTAAAAAATAAGACTCCGAATTACTTTTTTTTTAATATATAAATAAATGGTTTCAATTTACTTTTTTGTGTTTCCATTTTATCTGTATCAATAACAGATCAAGAGGTATAAATATTTAAAAATTAGAATTATATAATATAACTAGTTTTATAAATATTTTTTTAACAATAACAGATCATGCGAAATATGTTTGAGCTAACTATTTGCAATTTATATTATCAGTCAAAGAAAATGCTAATTTATATATAGCATGTAGTAAACGAGGATAATATAATAGTTAAAATTGTAAATATTTTCCTAAAATTTCCTGTAATCATCATCTAGTATTTATCTAGATTTTCCAAGAAAAACTCATGTTTTTCTACAATTATTTTAAAAAAATAAGTACTTGAGTGTATATCTTAAGTATGTAAACTATAATGTGTAATTAATTATACACGTGGGAAGTTTCCTTTATGATTCTCACGACAAAGAGCAAAGAATCTCTGACAGTAAAATGTCGCAATTGACTACACTAATCCAGGAGCTTTGGAACAATTATTCCAACGTCTCTGCTCTTCTCGTTCCGCGGAACAAAAGGAACAAAACCATCATTGTAATTTGTTAGAAGACAAAAGATTTTCTAAAACGCGTTACGTAGGATGTGTTATTTATTATTTCACATTTTTAAATATAAGTAATTAATGCACGCTATATATTATTGGCGGTTTTAACGAAATAACGCTCGTTAAACTAACGCGACGATGAAAATGCGTAACGGCGTTACGGAAAATTAGAAAAATCATCCCGGAAAACAAACGCGCTATTATTCACTCGGGGTCTCGTTTGTTTTAAGAAAATACTGAATTGATGTTTTTCTATGTGAAAAAATTCTTTTTCAGCGTCCGTCCACAAAGAAGAAGAATATGAATGATAAATTCTGATGATATATTGTTTCCGTTTACCTACAGCAAAGGATGCACTCAAGCGATGAATAATGGCCCCATTCACGAAAAAACGCTTTGTATAACAAAGTATATATGTGAATATACATATAATATATAATATAAAAATAGTTATAGGCACTTTACATTTAAAAGCTGTTTTATAATGGTCTAATATCTGTTTAATAACACGATAAAATTCTCTTTATTGAATGAAAATCGTATTACGAGTGAAAAATATAAATACTTAATGTTATATAAATTTATACACAGTGGCTCATTTAAAAGTAGCCCCAGATACAAATATACTTGATTTAATAATATTTTGCAATTTACAAAAAAAATAGTGAATTTAAAATGGATGACATTTTTAATACTATTTTCAACTAATTATGTTAAGCGCCAATTTTTTAAGAAAACGATAATAAAATATTATTTGTATTATGCTATTTGAAAAATATATCGAAAATATGCCGCTGCATATATATATATTAAAATTTTAATATATAGCCTATTTAAAATAATTAATATACTGAAAAAATCATACCATCTCTCGCCATGAAGGAGTTAAATAAGCACGTACCTGTAATGAAAAATAAAACAAAAATTAATTATAATTGTATTATTGTACACTCGTAAATATATCATATGATTTTACATTAAGCAAATATATTTTTACATCTATAAAAAAATGAAATAATAACGAGTCGAATACGCTTAATTTACGGCGCGCATTCTCTTTAATGTATTTTTTTCGTCGCTACAAAGCGATATTTTACGTAGAAAATAGGTTGACAATTTGCTTACAAAGCTTTTAACCGCTCGGAAAAGCTCCTTTGTGCCACGACACACTTGCCACGCGCTAGATTATATATGATATTTAAATATACTGTGTGGAATTGATTATATAAATATGCGGTTTTTCAGAATAATCATGCTTGATTAATTTATGAATGGGACCGCCCAGTACAACGAAAACCACAATATAATAGGAAGATTTTCATTTTAGTTTCTAAAATAAATACATGTCAAAGTTACACAAAAATACATTTTTAATTCGTTATTTAAAACCGCAGTTAAATATATTTTAATATTTTAGATATTATTAAGTTTCGTCAATATAAATTTTACTAGTGGCGTATCGTTTTATAATATTGATTTAATTATTTTAAATCATATAAATTTCTGTAGTTATAACTTGATGATTGTTATTGAAAAAGCTTACTTTATATTTTAAATAAAGTTTATAAAATAATTCTCTTAAGTTTATTTTAAACTCTTTTTTAAATAAAAAGCGCATCTATTTTCAGTCTATTATATTGTAATAAATGATTTGTAGTGAGCAAAAATATAATAATTTTTGTTCACTGCAGAATCCCTAGCATTCCATAATTTTTATTCAATAACATAATATCCAAACACAATTGTCAAATTAGAATTTAGTATTATATTTCATAGCACAGCATCTCAGTCCAAAAAGTCTGATAATGCAAACTTTCCCTTTTAAAGTTTAGGACAGAATCATAAGAAGTGTATATAGTAGTAGGCGATAAAAAAGTTTAATATTTACTATTTTATATATCTCTTTTTACATCAAAGTTTATCCACAATCCGCGACAAATTAGAGCACAGTTTTTAATTTTATCCCACGTATCCTCAATGAGCTTTCTTTGTTAATTACGAGCGCAGCGTCCCATTCATCACGGGCGTCGGGACGTCCCGTCTCTCAGCGTCCCGTCACTGACACGCCCGTCCCGTTTCGATCCGTCGATGGACCTCAACGTTCATTATACACCGTGTCATCCCCGGGAACAATTTGTCTGTTATTCCCGTCGAAATTTCGTTAGTCTTTTGTACGTCACACGCGCACACCGTCGTCCATTATGCGTGCCCCGGCCCTGGTGACAGCTTTATGCGTCATTGTTTAAAGCTCGTCACATTTCTTCAAGAAAGCTCTCTAAGTGAACACTTAACACTTGCCCCGTTTCTATTCTCGTATTCGGCTGACATGAACACAAAAAAAACATACACACAAGCGTATATAGTATTCGAATGCGACAGTTTCTTGTTCAATTGATGTATTATATAAAATATCAATACTACAAAAGCGTAACCATAAAGGATATATTGGCATTTAAACTATTAACTTTTTGGCCATTTTATGTACTGTCTCAGGCCTGTCGAAAAGGGGAGAGGAGACAAATTTCCAGGGCCCCACTATATATCTGACTATTAAAATTATATTTTTGTACATTTATCGGTTTCAGAATGCCTTACTAAAAATTATAAAGTAATAGTAAGATCGTCTAGGTTTATCTGATTTTTTTATACAAAATGTTCAGTTTAGTCTGCAGAATATATTCTCATAGAAAATAAAATTGTATTTTTTTTAGAAACGTTTATTTATCATTACTTACTATAACATAAATAGGAGATTTTTATAGCATATAGTCAAAGCAAAGTTACATTATTTAATGGTTTTTATTTATTTATTTATTTTTCATCGTACTCGTTGAAAAATAAAAAGAAAAGCTCTCTTTCGATTTTTTTTATGTTTTTTTTTTAACAAATTTATGTTTAAATAAAAATTAATCTAAATGTTTTTGTAAAATATCGCTGAATTGAACATTATTACAATATTTTGTAAAAAATATTATGTAACTTAATTTTTAAAAGTATGTTTTTAATTGATTTTCGTGGTAATATACATATTTTCATTTAATAATATTATCTGAAAATTCAGCAAAATCATTTAATGATTGAAAATTATTATTTTTACACTAATAAAATATTAAAGTATTGATGAGCCTCGATCGATAACACATTGTTTATTGCTGTTTTATTATAATTAAAATTTATTTGATCGTTAACAATGTTAAGATATAACTCTATTCTATCATGTAATTTTAGTAAATTCATCTTAAACTAAATGATGAAATAGCTTAATTAATTTAAATCCACAAAAACGCTATTGAACGGGTGATTTACGTTAAGTTGCAAATTCCAGCTTATTTACACAAATCCAAACCGATGATTTACTCATTGTGTTATATATTACACTCAGCGGCTGACAATTTCTAAAATAGACGTTCCGCAAAACGTTACGACCATAATTCACGCTAAACATGCCCTGTTGACACGGCATATGCAAATAATTCCTATTGAGAATCGAGAATATTGTTGATGCGGAGGCGCCAAAGCTTCTTCGACGAATTCAAATGCACCGATTCTATGGTAGCTAAGTGGTCTCTACAATGGAAGACTGCATTATCTCTCGGCATAACGAGGAATAGAATAACAAACAGAAATTGCATGTGAGAATGCGACACAAAACGTTTCGAGTGGTCGTGTCGAAGAAGCAAGCGCGCCCAGAGTGAAAATCGATTTTTCTTACACATTGTTCGATGCAAATTCGCTCATTGGTGTACATAGAAACGACGCTTGAGAAATCGACACAATGATGGTTGTAAAGTGACAACTTTGTCTCGGTTTGCTTGTCTGTAAAATATGGATGTGTGGTTAAAATAAATCGATGGCCTTAAATGGCATTTTGTATAACTTTATAATTGTTAACTTTACAGGTACAAAATACTGTGTGGTTTACTTTTCATTGAAATGCAGATATGTAAGATCATCTAAGTTAATCTGAGGGTTTTTCTATGTTCTTTTCAAAGGTAAAATGTTCAGTTTAGTTGCCTACAGATCCTCAAACAAAATAATAAGTTCTGATTAGATATTGTGCAATGTTGTTTTCAATAAAAATGAAATTTTTTAAAAACATTTTTTTATCAGTACTTGCTATATTATAAATGTGATATTTTTATATCATATGTATATTTTAGAGCAGTGTTAGCAAAGTTGCATTTTTAAGGCCATCTATTTACAATTTTATATAAAAAAGTACTAATCTTATATGTTAAAACACCCATATGTGCTTGTTGATGTAAATAATTTAACAAGAAGTATGTCTATGCTTATGTATCGAAGGAAAATTTCATAAAATATTACCGAGCTGTATATATTCAATCCACAAAATATCAGATCGAGTGCCTGATTTACCGTGACACACATCCACAGTACACAGAACCAAATCCAGCACTCAAAATCGCAGTAGAACGCCTCCCAGCCGGAAGGTGCGATCAATCTCTGGTTTAATCAACGGCCGAAAGTCGTGCCGTCTAATTAAAATTAACACCATCGTCACACACAAAACGTCCGCGTTTATTTCGGTCCTAATGGATTTGTCTTGTAGTAACTCCACAAACGCTATAGTGTGTGTATGTGAGAACTTCGCATTGTGTCACACACGTCGTTTGCACCTTTATGCCTTACATAATGATGGCAAAAGTAAATCGCACTTTTTTACCTTTGTATGTTATTATATTGCCTTGTATCGTCTCTCGGTGTGTGTATGTTGTATCAAAAGGTAATTTATGACTCGACAACAGTGCTTTTGCTGTGTTGCTATCAAAGCGTTCTATTACCGTGCAGACGGCGAAGGTGAGAGATTAATAACGAGGGCTCACAATGAACGTCACATTTGGATGTTGGCTCATTGACAGATGCGCGGATGCTGGATAAACTTATGTACATACATAACAAAAAAAAGTTATTATTATACTGCAAAAAATATCATTAATGACATAGAACAGAGTCCTGCACTATAAAATGCACTAGACATATCTGATGATTCTTAAATAATAAAAAATGTTACTTGTCTATTATTAACCGATCAAAATAATTAGAGAGGTATTGTAAAAATTCAGAAAAGTGATCATTGTAATAATAGTGAGAGAGCTACAAGAAAGAGCATTATGAATAAAATAAGATCAGGAGCTCTAAGAACTATTTACTATTTGTACACATTTTATGTATTGAAAAATCCCGTTTAATTAAAATTCTTAATACTAGAGTTTGATAAAGATAAAACAATAGTACTGATCCTTTATGGTACATTAATACATTTTTGCTTCTAAAATTTCAATTGAAGATTTATTATATGGGTTAAATGAAATCTTTAGTAATTGCACTGATATTTTGAAATGTATTTATAATGAAAATATAATTAAAATTAAACAATTGTGTAAATGCAGCAATCATGAACTTTATAAAATTTATTTATTTATTTAGTACTTAATTTTGTACATACAATTTTTACCCCATCACGTATTTAATTTATAATAAAAATATAAAAAAGTGTAATAGGTTACATTTAAGCATGCTAATATCAATTTAATGCATTTAAAAATATTAATTCAATAATTTTTAATTTTAATATAAATTAATCTATTAAAATATTTTGATGTACATTTATAATAAAAAATTTGATAAATGCAAACTTAAAAGACACCATCAAAATAATAAATTAAAATTTTTGAAAAAGTTTAGTTTTAGCTCTGTTTAATATTGTAATGTATGCATTTATGATAAAAATATTAGATAAAGCATAAGAGGCTACTTTTAAGTGCGCGAATATTAAAAAGAATAGATTTAAAATTCTATGAATCAGTGTTTTTTGAGCTCCGTATAAAAATAACTATGATTTTTTACTTCAGCATTAATTTATCCAAATATCATTTTGAATATATAATGGAAATATTAGAAAAATTATGATGGGCTACTTTTAAACGCGCCATTATAAAATAATACAAATAAAACTGTAAATGTATAGCTTCTAAATATTTAAAGGCAAGTGGGAATTTTGTTCTATCCCTAAAATATTTTGCTGTAATATAATATTATGAAAAATTTAATTGTGGCGAACTTAAAATCCTTACTTTTAAGTGTACCACCATTAAAATATTAAATGTGTTTTTATCTATGTATGTTTAAAATGTATTATAAATACAGAAAGGCTACTTTTAAGTGCGCCAATATCAAATCGATACATTTTAAAATCTATAAATCAGTGTATTTTTGAGCTCCATATAAAAATAACTATGATTGTTTTTTTAATTGTGGTCATATAAAATAGGCTACTTTTAAGCGCGCCATTATAAAATAAATCCATTTAAAATTTGACAAAAATGGGTTTTAACTATATTTTAATTAATACTAAAAAAATCATAAAAAGGCATTTTTAGCTACGTTTAAAAATACAATTTATATATATTTTTAATCATGTAATTTTAAGGACTATAAATCTATACTCATATATTTATATATATTATATATATTTATTTACGATAAAAATAGATAAAGCGGAAATGGCTACTTTTAAATGCATTACATTTAAATCAACACATTTTGATCTTTATATAAAAATATTATTATTGACTTATTTGTATAAATTCATAGTTTTGCCTTGTCACAAATTAATAAAATATTATTATGTGTATTTATTATGAAAATGTCAGGAATAGCGTATTGGCTTACATTTAAGTTCTTCACTGTCAATTTATTTAATTAAAATTCTATGAAAAAGTTTTATTTAAATTGTATAATTACTTAATTGTGTGAATACTTGAAAAAAGCTTTTAAATTAACTTTAATAAAATAATTACAGCAAACGTTTAGAGAAAAAGAGAGAGAGATTTACGTTTTTAATTAATTATGTAAATGCATTTATAATGCATCCGAGTGGACAATATACATAAAGTTTGCACAGTGCTTTGTATGCATAAAAATGACGCTTTTTCAAGCTCCTATAGCGAAAAGCTCGTTTCCGTGGAACATTTCAATTAGTGCAAAGTTCATTAAGAAACCTTCTTAGGTAAATTTTTATTTATGTACGTATACTATGGGTATGTAATATAGGGGAGCTTTTTCCGCTTCTTTTCTTCCCTCGCATTTTTCACCCATATCTAATCCTCTAATATATTTTCATTATGCAATGTTCTCTTTAGCCTTTCGCATCTTGTTGACTTTACTATTTTGCATCTATTAAAATCGTACGGTGGCCGCGTTTTTGCTCACAAACGACCCCTTTAAGAATCAAAGGCAGCAAATAAATCATTGTTCATGTAATTAGATTTTCATTAACGATGTATGACACAGAGACATTTTACACCTGTCTAATTATATTTTATAACCGGATGCAGCGACGTAAAAAAATCTACTCTTTGATATATCTTAGATGATTTACGATGACAATATATCAAGTTTATGATACGTGTCGATTTTTTTATAATCAATTATTCAATTGATATAAATACAAGCACGCCCACAATCGTATTTTTTGGCTCGTGAGTCAATATTGACCACCCCTGCTTTATATCATTCACTGAACACGGTCATTAGACGAGCCGTTATATCTGTAACACCTCGGAAGTTCGCTTCATTGGATTTATCTCGTTCTTGTTTTGAATGTGTTACTATGTACGATAATTGATTAATAGGGAAGTTATTATTTAATATTAATAATGAATGTGAATTATTGTATAATAATGATTTCCACTTTATGCATTTATGCGATAATGCTAATATTCGAGTCACTTGTAATGCCCAACCTCGTAACGGGCAAGTCATTATCATAATTATTCAAATGAGTGTTTGAAAAGCTCGCCCCTTTAAGCTCGTACTTGAAAAGTGTTAGAGAAAAAAAGCTTCTGAGAAAAAGCGGACCTTAATTGTACGTAGCTTTCGCAGGTAACAATTATTGCAGCGCATAAATTGTGCACTCGGCGACTCGCGAAGCGCATTTACGTAACAAGAAAATATTTTAAGATACTTTTTTTAAATGCTAAAAATATATATTACAAAAAATGGAAAAGTAAACAACGTTTTTGTAATGCGCAAAACGTGATCTGTGTGCGTTTCGAGGGATAACTGAATTTTGACACTTTTTCTCTCGATTGTGGTGCGTTTTTTCTCGATGTTTATTTCGGGTTCGAAGCGAAAAATGGCTACAATGATGCGGGCGCTTTTCCCAGTACTACCAAGCCATAAATTCAGCGGTAATAAAACGACTTTGGCAAATTAATGGTCGCGAATGACGGGCCCGACACCGGATTTAGTCAGGCACATCCTCGGATTTAACGCTTCGAATGCGATAATTGAATTGCGAACGAGTGATATGCACTGCAGCGACCTTTTAGCGTGATTTACAAGAATTTTTAACAGGAAATTGAAAAAAATGCAAAAAATAACCGAAGAAGAATCGACGATTGAGTTAGAGTTAATACAGCGAACTGCGGCTTGTAAAAACAAGATTTTTTCATAACAAAGCTTATAATTAAACTTAATGAAAAATAAATTATATGTTAGATATTTTACCACTTATTTATATAATTTAATTTATTAAAAAGTGAAGTTTAATTTTTTATATAACGATTTATATATGATTTATGTACTGTACTACACCATTACGTATTTAATTTATAATAAAAATATAAAAAAGTGTAATGAGTTACATTTAAGCGTGCTAATATCAATTTAATACATTTAAAAAAAATATTACAATAATTTATATAAAAATGTGTTTTGTGGTTAAATACGATATTATAGTTAAATGCGGATTATTAAAATATTTTAATGTTCATTTATAATAAAAAATTTGATAAAGGCGAACTAAAAAGCCACCATCAATATAATAAATTAAAATTTTATGAAAAGGCATGGTTTTAGCTCTGTTTAATTTGTAATTTTAAACAAAAAATCATGGGTTGTATTGTATGCATTTATGATAAAAATATCAGATAAAGCATAAAAGGCTACTTTTAAGTGCGCCAATATCAAAATAATAGATTTAAAATTCTATGAATCAGTGTATTTTTGAGCCTCATATAAAAATAATTATGATTTTTTACTTAATTGTATACACATATTTTTTTACTTTATCAGTAATTTATCCAGATATTTCATTTTGAATATAAAATGAAATGTTATAAAAATTATGATGGGATACTTTTAAACGCGCCATTAAAAAAATATACAAATAAAACTGTACGAAAATATACTTCTGAAAGTTTAGAAATATAAATGAATTTTTATAGAAACTACTTTTTATTTTAGTTTTAGTTTTTTGTGTTGCGAAATTTCACTTAGTCTATTTTAAACCCATAATTTTAACATAGAGCCCAAATGAATATCGCTATGAATAATTAAGATAAAATCGATCTTCTATAGATCGTGAATAGTGTCATCCATTGATGTAATAATAGTTTAAAATTGATAAAATATATACTCACTATTTATTTAGTAGTGTTTGATTGTGTTTGTATCGTTGAAACGCATTTATCTTACGTTTGTCATTTTCCAACGGAAGATTCACAACAAAAAAAAAGTTTAATTGTATGTTATCTATAAAGATATTTTTATGTGTAATAAAAAATGACTCATTGATTTTTCAACTGCCTTTTTACAAATATTGTTTAATTAATGATTAAAAAAGGAATGAATGATGTTGAATTTATATATACGGATTATAAATTAAGGCTACTTTAAAATGCGCCTCCCTGAATCATTAGTAACAGGTACTAGCTAAAAAAAGTTAATTTATAAATTTAAAAAAATTTACTAATTTATTATTAAATATAATTATTTTAATATATTGTAGAATATTTCCACAAAGATTCGCCACAATCCGGGTCGGCGACCTATACACGTTTGACACTTTTGTTTGTACTTTTTCAACGGAGTAATTTGGTCTCGTCCTGGGCGACAATTACACTTAACCTCTCGTCTCTTGCGAGAGTTAAAAGAGATTTTTATTGCAGACCAAGGATGTTGCGACCTGTCTTGTTAAAATTTTTCACCACCCAGGATATTAGAATGCACTTAGCCTCTGTATTTTTATTTGAATCCTGCGAGACTCGCAGATCGGCCCCACTGATAAATCTGATAGATATACCTGTCCGGAGGATAATTATTATGATAAAAAATAAATTCGACAACCAATTATGCAGGTATTAATGTGACGCGTGAGAATTTGTACTATGCTTCTTGGATTTATGGGGATTGTGGACATAAAGGGTGATAAATCAGTTTCAGAGATGGCATAATTGAAATTCGTGTGTCGCTTATGACGTTTGGAATAGATTTATTTATTGCTGGTAAAAACGGTACATACTTTTGGCATGATTACACGTACGAGTATTGCTTTGGTATAAGACAAGAAGTTGTATTTATTTGGTTAATCAGTAATATATTCAGAAAGTTAAGATACAGCTCACGATAAGTGCGAAGTTAGTTCAATGAGTTTTTAGAATGACACTGAAGCCAACTTGTTTCTGCTTATTGCAGGTAAAAATTTAAAGCAAAGAGTTACATGAAGAAATTATTTTAATAGGCGTTAATCATTGATTTATAAAATTTTATAATGAAGTGTCTAGAAATATTTTCATGAAACTGCCAACGAAAGATTATAATATCAGAAGCTCTAGGTGACGTAAAATAAGCAGTCGCAAGTCTTATTTGATGTAGGATTTAAGAGACTCGTTTCTAGGCTCACCAAATAAAGGGGTGTTCTAAAATATATTCTGAACTTCGTATCTATACTTTTTGAATATCCTTCATACATTTTATATGTAGATTAAAATCAAAAAAGATGTAAATTAATAGTGATTTTTTTAATAATTATAAACTATTATTATAGCTCATGATCAGTAGATGTAACTATGCATAGCTTGATTTTAATTATGCATTCGTGAGATTGGAAAAATATACGAAAATTAAATCTGTGATGATCTCACATATTTACGATCTACTAATTTAAATTTATAAAACGCTAGAATTCATATGGGATTCGAATTCAGGTCTTTCAGGTATAGTCACCGATTTATTAGTTTATAATAATAATAATATCTTATGGGCTCAATATAATATAAGTGTAGGATCAACGTTATATCGTACTAATAATTATTTAGATTATTTTAACAAATAAAATAGCGTTCTCTTTTCCCTTATAGTCGATACAATAATAACATTGGAGAATTTTTAAAACGCAATTCGATATGCACAAGCGCCGGGAAGACGGATAGAAATACCGTCGATTTTCGGGAGATTCCCAAAAAATTCTCCATTCGAACATCTTCAATCTCTCAAGTGGACCATTTCTTATGTTAATTGGACGAAATTGACGCGGCACCGGGAGAAAAGTGTTTGTTTTACGCTCATGGCTGCATCAAAGGGGACCATGGGAGAATAAATACAGATCTCCTATAAGACACTGGAATCTCCGGATGATCTTATATCGGTCTGCTTGTCTATCTATATGTAGTATATGCGTGCGTTTAACATTCCCGCTAAATCACTCTGCGCCTATCCGGCAGAAATGATTGTCTTGAAAGCATTTTTACTGCGGGATAACTCTTCCGATCGGTGGCTCGATTGTGTTTTTACGACTGGGCCTGATTTACATCCGCGGATACATCTTCATCGCGCTCGGATTGTTTGAAGTATGGAGCTCGATCGATTTTCAAACAGAGAGAGTCGTAAAAAGTGTTGAAATCAACACAAAGCCGGATGCAGGGAAGGTGTTAAGCGCGGAGTGAATCAAAATGGGTTTTAATTTATTGTATTTTTACTGTTGGATAAAGATAATCTTGATAACCAGAAGCAGAATCATTGAGTCACAACATAATCGAGACATATTATAGGTGTCTATTAAGTTTGTGATGAATATTGATTTAATCAGTGCACATTGTTTGCTCAAATCAGTTTATCTATAGAGGACTATATTTAATATTAAATCTAAATCATGTGAAATTTTCCTCAATATATTTTAGGGTTAAATTGTATTGATTTTAGATTTTATAATGCATGATAATCATGGAAACTACTTTTATCATTAACGCACATCGATGCATGTTTATATTACAAAAATATACTTAATTAGGTATTGAAACGCAATATGTCTTTATATTTTTACACGATAAAAACACACAACATTATATAATAAAAAAAATTAAAATAATGTGTTACCTTACACAAACTATATATGTTAATAGGCAGGATTAAAAGTAGTTAAAATCTACTATGATTTGATGTTGATATATGTATTTATGTACATAATAAACACGAATGGATAGTCGAACGTTTATACTTTAAAAGACGATGGACTTAAGTATAAATTAACTAGCATTACTTTGGAGTAAAATTTATTTATTAATTGCATATTACTCTCATCATGTTGATGCATATGCTATGAACATCCCACATCTATATTATAGCGAGTCACTGAAAGCAGCTCTACAAATTGTATCAAAATAACTCATCATAAGGATATGAAAAGTACATATGTATGTATATACAAGATGAAAGAAAAAGTACATTTTTGTCCTTTCTAAAAATACACAATTATGGAATTAGTCAATTTACTCAAGAGAATTGATATACTGTTAATGTTATAGCATATTTTCTTAAAAGCTCAATTTGTGTCTTTAATATAATTTATGCCATAAGACATTAATAGAATTTTAATGAACACACACACCTTCGAAAAATGATTTTGTAATTTTTTGGGATATTTCGTAGCCTGTTACTTATATTCGCGAGCTTTACATTGACACAGCTAAAACTAATTGGTTGGCAAAATTAAAAAGTTTATTATGTCGTGCTTTAAACTATTAATGATGATATTTAGAAAGACATTAAAGTGTTAATAAACATATTTATAATTCGTATATTTTGATTATAATAAAAAATAGCAATATCGGCTTTAGTTGCATTTCCGTATCGCGTAGTGGTGGCGATTCAGAACGGCAAAAAGCACGCAAATATCCATCGAAACGTCCATGAAACCACAATTAGTATCGGGGAGCGGATTTTTCCGGAATTTTTGTATTTATCCTCCCTTTACTGGGGGTGGCTTTTTATTTTTGTTTGAATTTTTAATTGGCCATTAACCGCCGCGAAGCGGGGCGATGGTTGTTTTAACCAAACGCTTCGGTGCGGTGCGAATTCATTATGAGTGTCGGGATGTTTCTCTTTTTTTAATGTATCAAATAAATGTTTAAAAACTAGGGTATTTGTTATTTATACCTATATATATTGAGACTATATAATTATCAATAGATGATAATTAAAATAATTAAATAACACATTAAAAAAATGTAATTTAACCGTTATATTACTCATAATTTCATGCTTCCTAATGTACTAAAAATATTCATAATTAAATTATTTTTGACAAAAATTCAGGGGTTATAGATCATTGACTTATACCAATGATGGTTATACTATAAAATTAGAGTGATTATTTAACTGTTACTTCTTACTATACTGATTCCGATCGTTGCGTCGTTATGTTCTGGAATTCGAACTCAGATCTTACAGGTATTAGTAATTATTAATTATTAATATAAAATAAGTAAAATTGTATATATATTAATATAATTGAATAAAAACAATATTATTATTAAAATGTTAATTGCTTTATATTAATAATTACATATTCATCACCATAGATCAATAGAGAGTTAACTATTGTAATTCTCTTTGACTAAAATATAAAATAATAAAAAGGTTTACTGTAAAGTACACGGAAAAATGTTCAAATATAACTTCAGTAAAATAAAGTACAGAATAAATGCGTCTTGTAAATTTGGTGATAACATTAATTGTGTATTTAAAAAGCAAATAAGCTTTTTATAGTAAAAAATCGTACGTATTTGTAATTTCCATTGCATTCAATTCTGGATTTTTATTATGATATGTAGTGCTTTTAAATGCTCTTAGATGTTATATTTATTTATATACATCTATTGAAAGAAATCTTTTTATATTATTATCGTAAAATAGTGTTCTTATATTATTTAAATTAAGTTTGATTTCTTGAATCTGAGAGCAAAAAGAGTAAATTATTTATATTAGAACATATTTTACATCTTGTTGAGTTTAAAAAAAAATTCGGTCTGTTTGAAAGCTATAAGCTTTAGATAAAAATTAATGTTAAAATTATTCCTAGTGATATTGAGAGTAGAGCTTCATTAAAATTGTGAATTCTCGGACAGTCGGTATAATCAAGTTATTACACATATCCAAATGGAAAATTTGCTGAAAATTATTTTACGCAATGAAACATACGATTGGTCAGCTAATCGAGCCCTTTGTGCCCTCCCAGTTTTGTCCGATTGTCAATTAGCAGTGGCAAATGTGCCTTTAATTACGACCCTTTAGCGAATTATTCGGATTTCCTCTTTTTTGTCCGTTTTTATATGCGCGGTTTTTTCAGCACCGGTCAACGGTCACTTTTTTTTACAGCACGAGTAAAATGAAAGCTACCCCCTCGTGAAAAAGAGGTGGCGCGTGGGCAGGGTGGGATTTTTTATTTTCCTTTACCGCCGACCACCCATAAATTTGTATCGTTAACATTCGGCCATAACAAACGAAGGGACGGCGTCGTTAAAACGGCCATTGAAAAAATGAAAACATTATATATATATATAATCCACCCCCATGTAACGACGCAATATTTATATAATATATATATATATATATAAAAGATATTATATTTTCATCCCACGCCAGCGAGACTGCGTTAAGAGTTTTGAACGCTTCTTTTGATGCCACGCTACAAAAATTATCAAGGGTCTTAAAAACATATTATAATTTTGAGTCTTTTGTGTTAAAAATATATGATATATATATTTATAGAATTAATATCCATTGAAATGAAATGCTAGTCATATATGAATATAATTTTGTTCACTGTGAATTAAAATATTTCTTATTCATAAAGTGGATTATATTTTCAACTTAATCTGAAAATATGCGTGATATATCTTTTTCATCACATCGCCAAACTTTTGTGTTTGTGAATCCTAATCCGCGAGAGACGTTTTTATTTTTGAAAGCGACTCGTCTCTCCAAATTTTCCTCTTTCTGTAATAATAATGCTTTCATAACTAACACGACAATATTTTTCTTCGCGTCACAAAAGCTCGAAAAAGAATTGCCATCATAAAATATAAGCACGATACGATCTTGCTACGAGAAAATATTTAGGATAATTGTTCGAAAAACAAATACTTTCAACGCGCTATTTAATACGACTCTGCATACTTTAACTGAAATTAACTGACACGCTTAAATTCTATGATATAATAAAATACAGAGTGTGAGTAAAAATATATGTTTAATATATAAATAGGTGAAATTTATTAGTAATTGTGTAAAAAGTAAATATAATATTATAAAAAGTATAATATACTATTTATTTCATATGTATGATACATTAAAATAAGCGTTTAATTTTAAGGATAGTATTTTATATAGTCAATATTAGTATTTTAACTGATTTAACTGTATCCAAAAATAAATTATATTTTTAGTTTAAAACGTAATAAATTGCAATAAAAATAAGTGGTGTATTTAAACATAGCTCTCCTATTATATTTGAGGAGATAAATGCAGTAATACAAATGTTATATAAATAATTTAATGCCATAAAATATTCTATAAGATATTTAAATGTAAATATATTAAAATATCTAAAAATCAATGGTTTTTATTATATGATTAGATATTATTTTTAAAACACATTAAACCTAAGTATCAAAGTTATATAAATAAAGTATCTAAGTTATTATAAAATTTTCAATTAAAAAAATAATTTTCTATGTATTTAGATATTATAATATTTTAATTGTGTCTTCACAGGTAACATAAAATCATCACAATTCGGTAAAAGTTTTATAAATATCTACAATAAAAATATATCCGTTAATGATCTTTATATCTAGGTATAGTACTAAATCTAAATACATCTTTAATTTTTATTTAATATTTAAAAAAATGTTGTAGCATATACTTTCTAACTTATATAAAGAAAATATTTTTAATATTTCTCGAACATTCTGATCTTAAAATCATACCTCTACAATTTGTAAATTATTTTTATTTAAGCCTACTCTCATTACCCTATTTTGTATTTACACTGTGGGGGTTTCAACCACCTGAAAAAATAATTTAGAGGGTATTCTAACCATGATTTCAAAAAAATAAAAAGAAATAGCAACCCTTCTTGAAAGTAAGGTCTAACAATCGAAGAGATATCTCGGGACTAAGCAATTGCGTTAATAATTAAAAATATTTCACGAACCATCCATTAGCGCAACTAATCATCCATACCCGGAAACTACCCTTGTAAAAAGGAATTTCAACATTTTTTTTACAATTTAATTTTCGTATTTATATGGTAATAAATATATGCTATAAAATTAAATTGTTACCAGCTTTTCCAGTGTATATTTTGGCTGCAAAGTCACGCCTTTCGGCCTCAAAACCCGAATCACTACACATATTTATAATTCTAGATTATTTCTTTTTATTTAATTTAATTAACACTTGTGTATTTTATATAATAAACTATTTCTATAACACAATTATCTATATTTTATTATTATTATGTAAGTAGGTTCATTATTTTTTTATTATATGTACTTAATTTAAGTCATCGGATATTTATGTAATTCATTGAAGTGTTGAGTAAAAAAAACAATATTTTTTCTAAATAGTTATTAAATTGTTGTATACCACAGAAAAAACGTAGTAAATAATATAACACATACATATATACATATGTATGTATATTATATATTATATATAAACCCAGTATGGCGGTGGCAAACTAAATATTTAATAAAGAGCAGTCGTATGTGATTTTTTTACGTGCCTGAGGTTTTATTGCCTCAGTTTTGTTCACAAAACATTCACGTACACGTGGGGTGGGTTTACACAAATTATTAAAATGCTTGCGATCGGTTGTCACGTGTTTTTTTACACCCCACGTGAAATTACACGCGTTCTGAGAAAACATTAAATCCGCACAAGCCATTCTATCATAATACTATATTACATTCGGCTTGTATTATATACGGCTGGTATATATATATATATAATAAATAGGCTTTCCAATCTTATTATTGTAATGAAACGAGCGGCAAAGCCTACACCGTCATATAAATGTATTAATTAATATGAAAATCCGTTTCAGACGGATAATAACTGTTATTAAATTCGCTTATTTACTTTGTTCTGTGTTCGAATGTGTATAGCATGGTCTGCCGGCAGTTTCGATATTTATAACATTATTAATGTTCTAAAATTATTATATATTACATTACATAAATCCTATTTGAATGGAATTGTGGATTATTTGTTAACGATTTTATAGTAATTTTATTGCAATTTGCAGTTAATATGCTATGTTCATTAAGTAGTTATGTGGGTTTTGTCGTTCAATGTAAACGCGATTAATCAAATTGATAGCTATTTTTGTTATATTAACATGTCAAAAATTTTAATTTAATACTAATTTATTTTTCGTTTACATTCACATATTGAAATATATTTGTGTACATTTTTAAGTACAGGACAATAATATTTATTTGCAGGTTACTAATTTTTTTTTAAATAAAAAATATGCAAGATAGCCCACTTAAAAGTAGCACAAAATGATTAGGGTTACTTTTACTACGTAATTTCGAAGTAAAAAACAAAAATGGTTTATGTGTTAGTATTAAGTAATATGTGTATGGAAAAACTATTAAAAATAATGCAAAGTGATTCAGTCAAGCGTATAACAATTCATATCAAACATATTACTAATAATAATAACAAAATTATATGAATATCTAATTTAATAACAGAAAAAAATTATTAAAGAAAATCTTATAGCGAAAAAGATAATCATATAAATTAAATTAGTTTTTTTATATAAAGAGAAAATAAAACTGATGCTATTAATGCAATTCATATTTTTTAATTATTTTATTGTTGTTTGTATTGTAACATTCTAACCTTTGATTGATGTTGGTATTGTAACTTTCTAACCCAACTCTGTATCAGAATCGCTTCCATAGCAACCTCTCTGTTTCCTCTGTCGCCAGAACCCTCAAAAAGACAAATTATGATGATAAAATTGATATTTATTCACTTTAGTTAGATACATTCTATCGTCCCTGTGTCGGTAGTGCGGTGCGCGGCCACATATCGGTTATTTGTGTTTAACCGCTTTGTGAAAGCGAAACAATATGGCAAAGGTAGTCGGGAAATTATTACGAACCGCGGGTCGAGGGGTTGGGTAATTGAAACGTTACGTTCACAATACAAAACTCGTGATCAAAAGCCTCCTTCGGCGCAAACCCTTTGACAATTCCCACGCTTGTGCGGGGATAATACCCCACGGCAACGGGGCCAGGGGGCGGAGCGCCACCCCGTGTCAATAACGCCGATTTGTACAACTATTTCCAATATATTATAGTAATAATCGTTCTGTGATGATAATTGTGTGACTAACCAAAGTAAACAAACCCAAATCTATCTTTATGTTTGGAATAGGTTTTTGAGAGATTGTATAACCTAATTAAATACATTATATGTAATTAAAAATAATAAAAATAATGTGAAAAAGTGTAACATTATAATGAAAAGACATATTGTTAAGCATTAATATAATGAAACACCCAGATCCACGTGGAATGCGTGGAGTTAGGTGTAAGTGAAAATATGGTTTTGTGCATTGTTCTGAACAGTTGTGTAGTCAGTCGTTTAAATTCATATTCCCTTAAGTCATAGTCATAGCGTTATTGTTGTGTAATAAAAGACAAATTTTCGATTGCATTAATATTTTTTTACGTTAATTATTATGTACTGCTCTAGCAAAGTTATAAATTATGGGTGTATGGTTATATCATTTAAATAAAGATCTAAGCACCCTGAAAAGTCCAGATTTTTCTTATTGTTTTCTTTAATTAATACGATATTATTCACTAAAAACTTATATTTTCAAGCTGTACGGTCAGTAGAGAGGCCCACAGACGAGCAACTTGGTTGACAACCTTGTTGCCAACCTTATTGTCAGTTGTTGCCACCAAATATCCAAAGTTTTTGATTTCAGCGCAACCGTTGCTACAGCATGTAACGCTGCAATATGTCTTTAACACGGCAAGTTGACAACAAGGCTGACAACTAAATTGCTTGTCTGCGGGCCCTATAAGAAATATTTATTTGTGGTAAAAAACCCTTGGTTTTTGCATACTGATAACGCATCGGCTCGCACTTTACTATCAATTCGTGACTTTTTGCTTAAAAATCATAATTTTTCTCTATTTCCGCAGGTAGAGGAAAATAAAAAAGTTAATTTATGCAATAATATTATTAGTTAAAAGAAGACGAAATATCAAATATTGCACTACACAAAAGTTTTGCGAATTGCAATAAATGCTGGCGTTAGTGTATATTTGTATTTTGTAGGGAATTTTTGCCATATATTTTTAATCGGTATTAAATAATTATCAAAAAACCCTCTTTTAATATTTCATGATGCAAAAATTATAAAGCTGACAAATTTAAAGTATTAAAAGGTCAGTGGCGATTCTGATTGCAATCAAACAAAATGAGGTGTTAAAACAGGAGATAAAATGGCTTAAACTCATTCTCGCGTGAAGTTAACTAGAAGATGTAAAATATATGGTTACTTTAATTGCCTTAACGAAGCAATATAAACCCCTAAATTAAAGATAAAAGACTGTAGCTGAAGAAAATGAATTGGCAACCGATCTGAGAACCAGCCGTCCCCCTGTTCGCAAAGAGCGCATTTTTAACTTCCCGTTCCATAATATTAAACGGTAAAGGGACAATATCAGTAAGATTTATGTTAGCATATTTATAAAGTTGTATAAATAAAATATGTTAGGGGTGTAAATTTACAACAATCGTTCATTTTCGAAGCAGATAAGATTAAATTGAATAAAACTATACACTACAATTCAATAAAAAATAATGTACATGCTCAAATTATTGTTTATAAACATAATATTTTAATCGGTAATTAAGCTATTTTAAAACGCGCCATTTGCTCAATATACGTTAATTTGATCATGCAAATTTATAAATGTATCTATTGTGGGCGGCTTTCAGATGCGCTATTTAAAGCTTATTGTATTATATATCAGTACTTTTGAAAATGATAAGTAGTGCATAACTGTTTCTTTTTCATTTTATATTTTTTGCAGAGGTGAAATGTTCGTAATTTCATCCACGCATGTTCAACAAGCTCGGAAACAAATTGGTAATTTTTTTTATATATTTTGTGGTGTTCCTTTTAATAATGAATTGATTTGTCAAATTTTCTTGTGTGAGATTTTCAAAGTAAGAGTATCAAAATAACCCATGGATATTTTTTTATTGTAGTTATTTTTATAATATTAAAAACTAATATGAATTTGTAAAGAAAAGCGCAACCTATAAAAAACATTCCATTATAAGATTCGATTTATTAAATTGGAATCGAATGGAAGAAAGAGTCCCTTTTGATAGAATTCTCTTCTAGGAGTGGGAGAGGAGAGAAGAGAGAAAAGTTCCCACAATAATTATCTGAAAAATATTTCATCGAGAGCCTTTTGTGAGCGGTAATGCGATTACACTCGTTCATTGTGGCTGCGGTGGGAAAGCGAGTGGATGGGTTCGAACTTTGCGGATGGGACGGGTGTAGATGGGCGGGGGGGCATTGGATATTATTTCGGAAAATTAAGCCCCTTGAGATGGAAAAGCAGGCGAGTGTTTTCCGAGAAGGAGGCCCCGTTGTCAATTGCACGGGGCCATACAGAGCGCGGGGCCGCCGACAAAAAGCTTCACGGAGGTGGAGCTTTGAATCTTTTTCCCATTCACTCCACAAATGCCTTTCTTCGCTTTTCTCTTACGGGGCCGAATAATAACGCTTTCTGTTTCTCCTCCGCCTTTCTTCGCAGAAATAGAGAGATGAAAAGCTCGTGTCCTTTTCTTCTACATCCCATATTCTGTCTCCGGTCTCTTGGCAGAGGATGGGGCGCTGCGCCTCCAAGGAGGGAGCGGGGGCCAGCGGGAGGGGAGGAGGGAGTGCTCCACTTTTCTCTTTGCCAATTCTAGCGAGAAGACTCGCTGTGTGCTTTATTCCACATAATGTGTGTATTATATGTGTGTGCCCGGTGCGCAAACAGAAACAGTCGCTTCGGAATAAATGGCAAAAGTTGAAGGCTCTGTGTGTGTATATGTGTGTATCGGAAACTGGAGGTCTTTATTTTCTTTTCAGGCTTCGAATACAAGTTTTCAGCTGAAATTGTGTTGATATTGTATGGCATACGGCATAAGTGATGGGTTTTGAATGAAAGAAAAATCTTGAAATAAACGCGAAGATTTACAGTAACAAATTATCTGGGCTACTTTTAAATGCGCCATTCACTCATGTGTATCTAAATAAAATAGTTTCATATGAACTTAAAATTTAATAATAAATAAAAAGTATTTTAAAAATAAATTATTTTATATTATTTATACATTAATACATCTGGATGTTTTTATTTATCTTCTCAATCAAATATTTAAAGTATATAATAAATTTAATTATTACACAAAATTCACTACACTAAAGATAGTTAATCTATTTATTTGCCATTTCTAGTACGATATATATATTATATATAAATATAAATTAATATTTATGCTATAATGAAATATCAAATAACTATTTCTGTGTGTAATAAAATATTTGAAGCATTTTTTACCTCCGAAAAACAATATATAAATACATATAAGTACATCATCTTTTTTTTAATATACTATACCTAATATTTAGTATCATATTAACTTGATCCTACCTAATGTAAATAATCACATGCACATTTAAATAATCAAATAGGATATATTCTTATTTAAACGTTGTATATTTTCAGCATTCATAACATTTTCACAAGACGAACGAGAGAGAGAGTCCGGTGATATTTATTGCTACGAAATACACTTCACATCGTTAACTCTGCTACGAGTCTTGGGCAAAACTGTTAACATTTTTAAGAGCGGTCAGTTAAAACGGACCATCGTCGTTTAATACTTCTTTCGGAGAAAAAATATATGAAAACGATAGATACGAGCATTAAAAACGCAAAAACTACGTTCAGGAAGAACACACTTCCCATGAGACGTATTTTAAACTATTTTATTATATGTCGTCTTTCAACGCGACTACACGCGACTGATTAGAGAAATTTTGTATTCAATATAATATTATGACTAACCATAAAATTTATGCGTTGAAAAAATCATGCGGTAATTGATAATGATGTTAAAAACTGACAAGTTCAGTTTCCTGTATTTTTAAAAATAATTGGGATTAAATATAAAACTATGTGATATTTTAGAAATGTTTTCGAATTGAGGCTACTTTTAAATATGTTACAAGAAATTTATTTATATTAGTATCTCGAGAACTTTAATTTTTCAGCTGAAAAATTCAGTAGTATTTTGGAGGATATTTATGAATTACCATTGAATTTTGTTTGGAAAATTAACCTTTGATTTTTTGAGGAGCGTATTTAATTATCCAAATTTATTTTAATATTTAAGAGCATCAATCAAGAGTTCAATTTTTATAAAATTATATAGTTTCGTTCATCACCGTTACATTTGTAGACTCTGATACTCATTTTACATGTTTTTTCAATCTTTAAATAAATCATTGAAAGTGATGAATGCAAATCTTTATTTTTATTTTGATCGTATATTTATAAAATATTTTTCTCTCCAGGTAAAAATAATAGACATAACTGTATATATATATCATCATAAATATATGCATGTTATAATATTGCAATGATAAACAAATTCCCGATATTATGGAAACATTTCAGAGGACATTCTGTACATCGTTCATATAAAAAGTGACTCCGCCCTCTCGACCCTCCGTCCCAGCCGGTCATTTTTAACGTCCGGTCTTTCGATATTATCTTCCGAATGAAATTTTCCTCAATGGCCGGTGAATTACGTAACGTCCGTGGCCTTTTAACGACCGTAGTTACGGTGGCCTAACGAAATTGTAGTGGCAGCACTGTGCCGCCGCTTAACGACTGATCGTTAAGCGGGCGACTCTGCGAATTTCCCCCCCCCCCCCCCTCCAGAACATTTTTCATACACACTGTATCTGTATATGGCGTTCATAACGGCCATCCCGTACATTTTTCACTACGAACACATTACACAAAAAGTAAAAAAGTACTTACACACATGTGTGGAACGTAGGTGTGTTTTAATGTGTCTTTCATAAATGAAATCGTTTCACGGGATTTACGTGATATTTGAAGGATAACGTAATTATTAAAGTCTGTGACATTGTTCCATTAGATATATATTTTTCTTGACTTTTTACTTTTTAGAAAGTTTATTACAATATATAACCATTTTCTTGTTTACAATATTTATTTAAATAAGTATAAATTATTAAATTAAGTAAAAGTACAAAAACTTTTTACAAAGATTAAATAGAGAAAGATGAAAAATATGTTGAAAAAAATGAAAGCATCTATATAGGAAATAAAGCCACTGAAATACGAATGCCACTAAAATCGAAAACAAGGTGTGCTTAGCTAATATATATTATAGTTTGGTTTTGGTTTTATTTTATAACCTATTTTAGAGAGTAGTGTATTACAAAATATTTTTATTGTTTTCTTTTGTGTGATAATGATAGTTGACAATATTCTTAAGTTAATTCATGTCACATTAGGCGACTATTAGTATTATTTAATGTCATGGCAAAGGCAAGGCAAATTGAAGATTAAAGTATAAGGGAAAACGCTGGAGATCAATAAGAATCTGAGAAAATATTGTTAAATTATTGCACAATTGATCACGTTTTATTGTTCATTTTTGTTGGATCAAAATTTATAAGCAGCATTATATCTAATATAACCTTAAGGGTAGTTTATGTTAAGAAGATCCGTTAGGATTAAGGGATATTTATAGTAACTAGATAACTGGTTATTTTTTATCTATCATCTTGAAAATGAAGTAAAATCTATTTGGCATAAATTTTAATACTATATTTTTCAATATACTTTTACTTTTTTATGTTACATTATGTAAATGATGTGTTTGGAAAACTTTTTACTAATTTCTTAGAGCGTTTCATTCGTGTTTTTTGTAAGTCAGAATTTATAGTATATCCAATTTATTTTTGATGTTTCATCCCTAGTGAGTTTTAACCGCATTTAAAAATGTTACAGTGCATTTGTAAGTAGCCCTTTTATTATTTTTCAATGTGTGAACTGACACCGAAGGTGCATTAACCCTATTTTCCGATTTATATTCCGATCGGCGCCTTTTACATGCACAGGGTAACAAACGAACATTACGACGGAACGAAACGAAACGAAGAGCGACTTCCGACCAGGAAGGGGTTGTTTTCTGTTCGCCATGAATTTTGATGAGTGCATATACACACAAACACACATGCTCGCTGCGGTTTTATTTCTCGTGCATTTTGCGCATTATGTTCAGCAAAGCTGGCACGAGAAGTGCACTCGTCTCTATGGCATTTCCCGGCGAAAAACACAATGAAAAGCCATAATGAAAAACCGCTTTTCAGCTTCGTTTCAAATAATGAAAAAAATATGGAGTGCTTGGGAATCGATAACCTACACGCGGTTTCAACGGCTTACTGATCGAGAAAAATATATATTGATCGATGGCGTCGAATGTATATAAAATAGCATACTATTTTGGGTGTAAGTTATTCGGTAGTGCACTTTGTTCCCACCGTTCCGATACATATGCTATGAAAATCTCAACAAATCACAAATAAATTGAGAACTTCATTGTCACTGAAAGCAATATCATATAATAAAATGTAGATGAACTATAAAAAATAGCATCGAACCTTAATTATTAAGTTAATATACTATTATAGTTTATATAAATTTTGACTCTGGATCTCTAGTAAATTACATCAGAATGATCGCAAAGTTGTGCATTTTAATTTTTTTTATAATGTCCTTAAAGTTTGTAAGATTTTATCACCAAATAAAGTTATCGCGTGATTTATGCTGAAAGGGTTCATAAATATTATACAATTGAATAAGTGGTAGTTAATAAGTTTTGAAGTAGTAAAACATTATCTTTGATAATTGAATTATGTGCAAAATAGGACAAGTCAATATGTAACTAGCTTTACCTAGTTCTGTTTCTACGAATTAATTTAGTATCAGTAACTATTTAAGTTATCATTATATTATGAGATTATTCATTACGTGACATATAAATTATATCATCCCTATAACAATAATGTATCTGGATCATATACCATTGAAAATGTTTCCACATACATAATTATGTTTATATTCTAACGTCAAGAATAATAAAATAAATCTGTTAAATTTTACTAATGCTACCTGACTATGTTTTTATCGAGTCGAGAATATCTCATAAATAACATCTCACAATGCTCATCTCTTAATTGAAAGCCTCACCAATGAAATTATTATTACAAGTGGTGCTACTTTTAGTGACTATTTCCCATATTCGATGTAGCACATAAAAAAGCCTACACGTGAATCCAGCGGCATAACACACCGTAAAAAGATGTCGCGTTTTATTGGCGCATCACAAACGCCCACCGTTCTATTATGACGATTCTCTCAAATTAGAATAAAATAATAAAAAAAATAACATCCAATAAAAAGAAACCTGTACGAACATCATCGCCTTCTCGTGCGAGTTTCCCACAATAAATAAGAAAAATGTATACAAATTGCTTTATGCGCTCTTATATCTTTCACTGCCTTATTATAGACCCGCGGGGCGTTTATGACATTTTTTATACATTCAACCAGTTATTTTTTTTATTATTACCACCATTATTATTATTTATTTTAATTTAGAGCCTAAAAGCTTTGGATTGTTGTAGCCGGTTGCGCAAAGCGCTCAGAGATCCCCAACCGGTCGTAAAATTAATAATTTCTTCATTATCATACTAGGAAGACAGTTTTATTATATCGGAATTAATAGCTCGTCTCTTCTTCTTCTACTTCTTCTTTTTTTGTTTTACTTAATCTGCATAACAGTCGTACGGTATTTACCGCTTTTCAGATAATTTATGGACGATGGGAAATCCGGCCTTGACCCCCAATTATATTACTTTTGTATTTGTATGCGTATGTACGCGAGCTTATAAAATATGCGGCGCTTTTTTTTATTGCGTCATATATCTTATTTATATAAATCGGCGTTTCTCAAACTTTTGACGCGTGAAATCGCCATAAAACTAATACTAATGCTGTTTTTATTGCCGTTGACATTAAGACAATCGGTCGGCTTTGATCTAAGATTTTTGTAATTCTATGGATCTCCGTGAGAAATTTTAAAGGTTATACAAAGGTATACATATTTTTTAAATTATATTAAGCATATAAATAATATAATTATAACAATCGACCTAAATTATTAATTTAAATAAAACTGTATATTACAGCTATCTGACAGCTTATTAGCATCCACATATATAATGATATACTTTTAATTTGAGTTGTCATATTTATATGTCATTATGTGGTGTTTAACTTAAAAATCATATAAATCTAGGCAAATTATAATAATATTGTAAATTAATTAAATTTGTAGTTTTACAGCTATATAAAATTCTACAGTAGATTCAAACTTATTTTGTTACGAGGAACTACTAATTAATTTAGGATATACTTATTTTTCGGTCGATTATTTATATTTTTTTTTTTGGTAATACAGTAAAAAAATGATTTCTTCTAAAAAAGATCCTGATTTATTTATTAGTGTTTTTAAATTTAAGAATTGATATTTATCTTTATGTTTATTGAGATACAATATTTTGCATATTTTTACTACAATATCTCTAAGCATTTTATCAATTTCTCATTTAATGATTTGAAACAATAGATTTTTTAATAAATTCAGTTAAAATTATATTTTTTTCTTTGTCATTGAGTAAAATGAGGACCTATCATGTTTTTTTATAAATTTATATATTTTATTAATTTATTAATCTAATATAGCCAATTAAAAAAAAATATTCAACAAAAGCAGTATAAAATAATAGATTTTACGTTGTCTGGGGGTTCAATACATATTTTATAGCGATCAAAAAGTGCATGGGTACCTCTAAAAAATGTTGCACCTTTTTGTTGGACCTGAACATCTATTTTTCCACGTTTTTTTTGATCAACCAAAATATATGAAAATAACAATGAAATCTAACACTACACTTAGTAATGTTTTTAATTTATTTTAATGCAGAACTCAATTTCAAAACTTATACTCCTTTCATATATCTGGAAAGACATACATATATCACCATACTTAACTTTTATTCATAGATAAATTCCAACGTATTTTACCTTACCAATATGAATTAGAATTTCCTTCGTGTTCTTCGGTATGTCTAATTCATATTGGCATAGCCGTATGAGATACGCGACAATATTCGCCCCTCTAATATTTTTTTGTTCTGTTTAGGGATTTTATTAATTTTAAGCAGGATTAATTATTGAAATATTTTTTATATTTATTTTTTAAGCGCTAACACATCTAGCAGAGTTGAGTTTTCAGACATTATCAGGCATATCGGCTTACCCCACCAATGCTGTTAATCACGACAGCCCAGGTAGGAGGTCAGGTCAAGTCTCAGTCTGCTCAATGTACTAAAGCAAAATTCTGACCAGGTTAAGGTATTATTTGTTTATGGCGTAAAACTCCCGAGTCTTATATAAATACTAAGAAAAGATTGAATGACCATGTTAAAACTTTTTTTATCGTGAAAAATGCTTTATTTCTCAAGAAATTTTCTGATTTCTGGAAAATTTTCACAGAGCCTTTTTTTGTTTAAAATTATATTTGTACAAATATTTTTAAATAGTGTACAACTGCTTCAGGTGGGTCTGTGCCAGATGATTAAAAATATGAAAAATGTGAAAATATTATTGGAAGCTTTTTTCATAGAGGTCGGAAGTATTTGAATGGCAAATAAAAATTGTTTCGATTCTCTTAACTATTCTAATCGGTCTTATATATACTTTGGTAGTCTAAGAACTACATTAATATTCAGACAAGAAGAAGCTAATTCCTGTGGAAATTGACAGATTGCAAAAATGTGAGAGGGTCTTCCACAGAGTTACCCCATAAAATTTGCCTGTCGACGAATTTAAATTTCGCTTTTTCCAATGAGGTTTTTATCTTTATGAAAAAGTAGCAACAGTTGTTATTGATAGTTTTTTCTACTATTTGGGTATGTTTACGGGAGCCCGAAATTTATATATAATTTAAGGATCAGAACAGATCGATCTGAAATTGTGAAATTGAAAATTCTTATTTCTCGAGAAAAGAAAAACGCCGAGAAACCAGTCAAAGAACTTTTGAAAATTTACAGGACACTGATTTGACTTTTTATCGCACTTTTAAAGTTTCAATTAAATTTAAATTATAGTAAAATATATGAGTTAAAATTTGTTTGTTTAAGATTAATCCTATCGTGTTTGGAATATCGAAATTATAATAAAACTTAAATTAAAGTGATCGATTAGTATTATTCTAATCGATCACTTCAATTTAAGTTTTCCTATGTTTTATTAAATTCACATTGATTAAGTAATTTGTGAGCTAGTATGTAAAAATACGTACATAGTATGTTATTATGTACTCTAATAATGAGCTAAATGTGGCTAATACTATGCTTCTTTCGTGATAACTATTATATTATACATAGTATTACCACTGACTTGTCACATTTAATAGTCGGGAGTATCTTCATATGTATATGTCCTTTCGAGTTTTTTAGTATTACATAGAACATATGTATATCTCAAAAAGAAATTTCCAGGTTAAATGTGAGTAATGCATTTTAAAAAAAATATGAAAAGTAGCGATTTTTCAAAACTAAATTTAAAAATACATTCCAAGCGATAAATACTCATGTGACAATCTCCGGAATAGAACATAATAAAGTGAGTAGAGGAGACACGCTACAAGAATATCCATTATGTTTGATACACCAAAAAGCGTTATATAATATTCCCGGCAACGGCAATAAATAAAGACGTTTAACGCCCGCGACGAAACGGCTACCGCCGCACCGCGCTGGTCGGTAAATTACCGATTTATCAACATTTTATTGTGTTCTCCCCATAGTTGTGGATTGTCAAATAAAACTCGGGCCCAGGACAGTATCATCCTGGGACTAGAGAGCTGTCTCGGTTTTGGGATAAATCTGCCAGCGCGCGGTTCGGCGGCGTCAATCGCCAACAACAACACATGTCGGTGGGCGACGTTTAATTTACTATATTGTCTCCGATGACGTTGTTATATTACGAGAGAGCCATTATATACTTATACATACACAGTTGTCTATATATAAAGAAGCTTGCGCGTTAAATGTCTATATATAAGCGCGTTCGTTTAAAAATACAACAAGCTTTTCTAATATTGGACGAGGAAAATCGAGTTTGAGAGCGCGATTGGA
Source organism: Plectrocnemia conspersa (assembly GCF_051122295.1). Lineage (NCBI taxonomy): Eukaryota > Metazoa > Arthropoda > Insecta > Trichoptera > Polycentropodidae > Plectrocnemia > Plectrocnemia conspersa. Next base: position 19,634,078 of record NW_028277167.1, read on the forward strand.
ATAAGAATCGGTGCACACCTTGATTACTATTTTATGATCTTGATAGTATTATATTGACATATAAAATGAGACACCATGATTTTTATCAGCCATTATGTACCTACTGATCATATACATTACATTTTAAGTCACAAGAATGGTTTTGACGATACATGCGAAGAGTTGGAACACTTTGAGGCATGGTGAACAAATTAAAAAAAATAATTAGTATAATTTAACATCTCGATTAAATTTTTAATAATAATGTGTGCTTATATGTTTAAGTATGTATATGTATTAAATGTTGAATAACACTTTTTTGAATAAAGACTATCTTGTTAAATCATGATGGTCAAATTTGTAATAAATAAGCAAAAATATAAAAAGCTGCTTTTAACCTAATGAGCAATGTCAAAATATCGTTTGAGAATAGTTTTTACCATTTGAAATTTACTTAAAGTATTCGCACACGCTCGGGCATGCACGTTCAGTCAATACATATTTGCACTATGATAGTCAGTATTTCTTAAAATATATATATATGTATATGTATATGTTACAGTGAATATATTTGTAAGTAATACCAGTGTTGCGTTTCAGTAAAAGCATATCTAAATACATGTTCACTGGTAGATGTATATATTTTTATTAACAAAAATATAATTTAACTAAAACAGGCAGAGAGAATATCAGGACAAAATATTACCGGAAAAACATTAGAAGACCATTTAGGTAAGTTAAGGATTGGTGAAGTGCTGGGATGTAAGTAATTAAAAAGAGACTTTAAATGTGTATATTATTTAGAGACACAAAGTATATCGATTTATTTGATCTATTTTAGTGAAGTATTGGGTAAAAGAGTTAAATAAATACGTTAAAAAAAAATACACAGTTAAAAGTTTGTTTGTTTTTTTGTATGAAGTTGAAATGGTTGAAACACACAGATTTTTTCACATGTGTTGTAAGTGTATATTCTAACTACACTTTTGGATTAAAATGGCTTTTTAATATCAACATGCTAATAAAATTTCATAAATATAATTGCTTTGGCGATCTCGAGAAAATATCATAGCTCCATTGTCTCTAAAAACAACACATGATCTTATGTTTTGTAAAAAGAATGGTTTAATTTCAATGCAGTGAGATTGCATAAAATATTTACTGCCTTTTCAGTGTGTAGGTACCGTTACGTTACGTTATGCACATATAGTTTTTCCGAGAAAAACCGTAAACGATTCCAAAAAGTGGGATCGCTCTTGGCATTAATCCAGATTTATTGACATCGTCGAGCGTTGCACTCTCTCACCAAACCATCCCGATTCGGTTATTTTCCTGATACACTTTACGACTTTTCCTCGATCGATCTCAGTCACTGTCGCGAATAAAACTTTTCCCAGAACGTCTTGAAAAGGTAGAGGAGTAGTTTACATAACTGGTGTCCCTGCGGCGGCACAGTTAGCGCCATACCTCGTCACCCCGCAGCAGCAACACTGATATGACCATAAAAAACGAAATGCACCGGTCTCGGGTTATGGTTATATTATTATATAGTGTGCAGTCGGTAGTGGTCAGCGGATGGCCTGGCCGCGTTGCGCAAGTTTCGTTTAGAGTTAGTGACCGGTAAACGACATTCTTGTTCATCCAACTTCGAAACAAACAACCTGTTCGCCGTGTTTGTTCACCTGCTCTCGAATTAATTCCAGACGCTCATTTCTCGAACGAAAACGAGAAAAGCCGCCCGATTTCGAAATAAATAATGCAACGACACCCAGGCAGGCCGATTTTGCCTGTACTGCCCGTACTACTATTCCACCTGTCTCGGACAATTAGCCGAGATGATTTCTCGCCTCGGACAATTATTACGGATTTTCGTAGGCGCTACTTTGTAATCGGTTTTGACCGATCGTTTATTAGAATCGAATGGGCGTGACTGTTTTGGGCGCTAATTTATACATTGAATGATTCGATTGTAAAAAATAAGACAACACAGTTATTTTTTATTAGGCTATAGGCGATTGCTTTTATACAATTGTAATAAATATTGTTTTCATCTTTAATATTTAAATATTATTTTCATATTTATTAAAAGTATAAATTGTGTGAAAATTACATTATTTCATTGCCAATTATTCTAAAGCATTTGATCTAAATATCTCCAAAACATGTAATCATAAAAAGGCACTAAAACACCAACATATCTAAAAATAAATTTTCGCAAGGCTGTAGAATATTAAATAGATAGAATCGTGCCAATTTATAAGATTATTTATTTTAAAATAGATAATTTAAATAAATAAAAACAATTTCACAATAAATGAAAAATTGGTTGAGAATGGAAAAAGTTTTCCACAAATGAGTTTCTAAAGTAGGTATATATGCTATAAGTAAATATATTATTGTATTGTCTTTTTTTGAAAAAGGAAGTAAAAATATATATTTTTGAATTTAACCTTTTGGTTGACGAGCCTTTGGGATTGGTATTTAAATATCGAAGTATTACATAAAAATGTTATTTTTCTCCCGAAGCAAAAATTATATAGCTAATTAAAAATGTATCTGGTTTCTTTTATTGTACAACAATGATGACTGATTCAGCAATTCTCACCAAAACATCAAAAGCCGATATATCGGATTTTGGCAACTGAAGGGTTAAAAAAAATGCTATGCTTATTCAAATTAGCTACATGTGAACATCGCATAACATTAATGATACTCTTCTCAATTTAACAAAAATACACCAAATAGTACTCAAGTATAAAACATAACTTCAAAACTAAATTTATCATCTAAATCTATACTAGTTATTTCGTTGTTTTTTAGGCTTTCATTTTATGCGAAAAAAAGTTTGGATTCTTAAAATCCAAAATCTAAAAATATTAAATATATTCTCATTTCCCATTTAACAGAAAGCTTGTCTAATATTTCAGAACATACTTTTTGAAGTAATTTATTTTTATCCAATTTAAAATTAAGATAGTTCATATATGTTATAATGCCATTAAATTACTCTTAAAATAGCCCATAATTCGTTACTTTTAAATGTCATACATAAGGATTTTATTTATTGCATTATCTTACTGATTTATTATATATAAAAAAATGTACTTCACTACTTAATTTCAGTGAATTTAAATATTCCACACTATTATTTCTTTTTGTGAACTTCACAACTATTAGGTTAGAGTAAATGTGCACAAATTGAATGCGAAGTACATTTAAATTGTTATTAACTAATGAAGGTATTGCAAATTATTGCGATTTTTCGGTGTTAAAAATAATTATTAATTATTTATTATTATTATTACTTTTCCGAAAGCTTAAATTTTTCCTACGTATAACGTAGATAGGCGTATTCGTTTTTCGCTTTTCACCGAATGATTCGACGGAAGACGACGAATGGCCATGCATTGTTATCCGAGCGGCGCAAAACCAGAACGTCGTCAGTGCAACGAATACTCCACGTAAAATTTCACCATGAAAACACAGTGGAACCATCGATCCGCTCTCCATTGTTGCGACTCGCGAATTTCCTCTTCGCGCACAACAATAGAACGCTGGATTTTGCGATGCGAAACGACGTAAGCGACATTTTTCTGTCTGGCGATTTCGATACGATTACTAATGCATTTAATAGGATATTAAAGAGCAATGTTGCATAAAATATGTTAATAACATTTTTTGCAGTGGTATATAACTTTTTATAAAAATGTAAGTCAAAATTAATGATTGGATCAAATACGCAATGAAATAAGTTTTATAGATGTTTCTACTGGTGCAATTAAAATTATTGTTTTTTAATAGAAGTTTAAATATTATTGTTACTTATTGACTTTGTAGTATTTCAAGTGGAATACAGATTTCATCAGCATACAGAAAACATGCTATGAAGCCTCCAATGTCAATATTTATAAATTGAGAAGCTCGAAGTCACTATGTCTTTGTATAATTACCTAGTGCGCACGACCCTAAGGCATATTTCTCTGATTTGGTTGCCAAATAATACAACCGACTTATTTTAATAGAAAATATCCAAAATACGTCTCAGATATATGAAGGAATATAATTTTTTTTATTTTTTTATTTTCTACAAAAATCAGGGCTTCCTGGGATACGATTTACTTGAGTCGCGTTGATGAGTGTATTTGAGAAACCACTTCTGCAAGCAGCTGGTAGGAAATATACACAATCTTAAGATTCTAGAATAAATTAATTTTTGTGTGCTACATAATTACCAGCGTTTACGTTCCCGAGTATTGTTTGAAGTACTGCGTGATACTGCACAATGGCTGATCAAACATGATCAAAGCAATGTAAAATTATTGCGAGTGTTTGAATTATAATTCATAACATTTTTTGAATCCTGGCGAAACCATTTTAGCTGAGTCTGCGACGTCTGATCCCCATTTATACTGGTCAATTGCGCAACTTTACATCTCATGATTGACCTTCCAACAGTTTGGCTATGAAATATTGCCTCATTCATGATTATGCTCACTAGAGTTATTGCCATCAGATTAGGACTTGTATAAGCACTTTGACAAAAATCTTTAAGAAATTGAGTTCATCAGCTTAGTGCGTAATATTCAGTCTACGGTAGTATTACTTGTTTTTTTGTCATTGTGAATGAACCACTAAATCCGAAAATAGTTGTTAAATACACAAATAAAAGTATTATGTTTATAGGTCAAAAACCTTGACTATCACTCGTAGAAATATATCTAAATGTCTAGTATCATTATCAGACTCTAAGAACACTCTTCACAAAAGTTGTCACACTAGCCGACAAATTGACTGTGGCGATGCCAATCAAAATATAATATGAACGTCAGTCGGCGTTGTTTTCATTGGCAGTTATACAATCAGAGGTCGCCCGCCGAAAAATGGCGCTCGACCGGCGCCAAAAATCGCCTGATTGGGGGCCGCGACTGGCGATTTGGGGCCACTGCAATTGGCGAAGGCGGGGCCTATTGTGTTCCGTACAGCATTGTGTTCCCTCCCCTCACCCTCACCCCCGCGCCCGGTGGACGCGCACGCGCCATCTACCTGTCCATTGTTGGCAAGGTCGCCTGTGTTCGCTAGTTTCTAATCTGTGGCTCGCGATCAGTCTCCGGACGTTAGTCGATAGGAGCTGCATGCGTGACTTATATTAGAATTTTTATTAATATTTAATATGATAAGCCCAATGCATCATTAGGGGGTAAACTATTCAATAACTGATATACGTATATTATATGATAAAATTTATTTTTGCTGTATGTGTATGTAGAAATCTGACAAATCTGACCATCATGACTTGACAGGTTTTCCCAATGCGTCATAATGGTAACTATCCAAACAAGTTATATTTAAGTGTTGTCTAAGGTTTAAAGAAAAAATATAGTTGTTAATACGAAATTATAAAATAAATATAAACAATAAATTTCGATGCGCGGCTTATACCTTTTTAAACTAATTTATTTAAACATTTTTTTAATCGTTGTGTAAGTAGTGTTTATAAATATAAAAATATTTTAAACTTATAAGCTCCTAGTTTATTTATATTTTTTAGCTAATATAATAAATATTGTATATTATAAAACAGTTATATGTATATTTTCTATATGTTTGTTAGCACTAAATTGCATATTTACGTCATCCTTTTTTTATTAGTTTTACTTCCAGGCTACTTTTAAATGCGCCAAATATAATTTTTCCTTGAAAATATGGACAAATTTATTTGTTAATATTTAAAATGATTTTAAACCGTTACATTTTATGAACTAATAAAATAATATTTTTAGGGTACTTTTTAATGCACTCCTGATGATTTTTTCTTAAAATAAGAGTATGTATTTAACATTTCATGAGTCGCGCTTTTTTAGTTAAATTTTCTAACTTAGTATTTAAATGTTTCGATTTTATATGTATCGAATACAAAAAGTAGCTAATTATTATACATATTTACATATGTGAATTTAATATTGTGAAATTTAATTTTTCACTAAAAGTTATTATTTTGAAATATATCATTTCGGGCTATTTTTAAATGCACCATTAACAAATTTCAAGATAATTTTATTCTCCGATAATAATATTTTCTATTTCTGATGATAAAAAAGGTATTAAAAAATAATTAACACCTTTGGGCTACTTTTAATTGTGTAATATATACTTTATTTCTAAAATAATTTAATTTTTAGATAACAAAAATTTTGACTAATTTATTGTAATTAAATTAAAATATTTCCTATTTTCGAAGATTGACTTTTAAAAATTATTTTGTAATTAATTAAATATTAGATCAATTGAACTATTTTTAGATGCAAAAATATTGTATTTTTACATTTTTCAGTTATTTTTTATGATAAAAAGTATTAAAAAAAATAATTAGATCCTTTGGGTTATTTTTTATTGCGCAATATTATTTCCAAGATAATTTCATTTTTGGTTAACAAAAATATTTACTATTTTCAAAGATTGACTTTTAAAAAGTATTTTTTAATTAATTAAATATTAGATCTATAAAATATAGTATTTTTACATTGTTTACTTATGAACTTGAGTAAATATTTACTCTTTTTATAAAACCACATTTTACATGTACATTTTTTAAATATACTATCATCATTTGAGCTACTTTTAAATGCGCATAAACTATTATTTTTTGTGCGATTTAACTTTATTAATGAAATATACGTATGTATATAGGTACTAATTTACTATTTCAACTGATTTTATATCGTTTCATACATTTTTTTAGTATGAATTCGTAAAAATTAGATTTTTAATAAGGCAAATTTTTTTAAATTGCATTTATTAAATACTTCTACAAACTACGTATTTATTTAATGTCAAACGAAGAATAAAAGTTAAGAAAAATTGGGACAAGATTTTTTTTATAATGTCTTTATTTTTTATTGGATATAGAGTTTTCTTTATTTTCTTGGTAAAGCACAAGTTCGAAAATACCTAGCTAAAATTTAATTTATATTTCGTTGGATTGATTTTTAATACACAATATTAGGTTAGATTTACGGAGGATTTTTTTTATAAATGTGATTCAATTTATGCACATTTAAATAAAAAGTTAAAGACAAGTACTATGATTTAAATGTGTTACAAATTACACAATAGCTTTATCATGAACTTATTTTATCGACATTGGAAAAAAGGATACAGTCCAAGTCGGTAAGCGAGTTTGTAATAATTATGTCTGCCGGAGTTAAATCAATGACAAACGCGATAATTACGAACATTTTATAGACACTTTCTAATGCTAGAGTCTCATTTGTAGGCGAGGGTAATTAACATCAGTGTTTCCCAACAGACGGCGCTTTCTCGCGAAACGTCGGCCTTATCTCGGCGAGAAAAATCGTCGTCCATAGAGTTGGACATCTTCTGTCGGCTTTTTTGAAAAGACTGGTCAGAAGCGAGGATCCGTGTCGGTCAGATAGTCGACCGACGGTAATTAATAAAGAGCAAAGACGGAATGTTACCTGTGGCCAAAGGTGAAGAAGACGACTGTTTCGAGAGAGCGATTCTCAAACTGTTAACGCACTCTTGGGCCCATGCGAATAATAATGAGAGAATTTTCCGAAATTTTGATTTTGAATTATTAACTTTACATACATTCTTGAAGTCATCAACGAACATATTATTTGACAATTTTGATTTATGGGAGAGAAAATTTCATTTATGAAACGCATCGAACTGACTTTTATTTAATGTCAAGACTATTATAATGATCATATATGAGCTACTTTTAAATGCGCTATCTTATTATGTTGTTACTTTGTCGAGTAAAGCTTATTAGATAAAAAAAGCTCAATAGCTTTCACACACATCGTCAAAAAATACATAAGCATTTCCGATTTATCCATATGGTTCTAAGTAAATGATCTGTGTTAGTTGTATCATTATAATGTAGTAGTTATTTTTAATTGTAAAAAAAATTCAATACAAATTTAAAATGATCAAATAATTGATATATTTATCGATTAGTTGATTGTTTTAAATTTGTATACCGAATCTTTTAGAGAGTTATTATACAAAACTGAGCTAATTTTCAATCGAAGTTCTTTTCTAGGAGTCTTCAATTGACACAGTATATTGCCCGCATCGACAGGTTCCAAGTTATATATATTACAAATTAATGGTCTGTTTTACATAATGTTATTCGGTAGTAGTTTAGCCGCTCGCTCGCTTCTGACGCAAATCCGACACTAAAAAACCGGTGTCTTTTCTTCCACTATCGAGCTTTATATCTTGATCTTGTATGTGGGTACAATGGACGACGGGCGCACTTGTTGAGAACCTTTGGACCGGGTGATTTATTCGGACTTCTTTATAAGAATCGTTGCCGGTGATGGATTGCCGCGTTGGCTTTAATGCCTTTGCGTTTGTTCTTTACGACCTCGGCGCTTTGCGAATAAATTTATTTTGGATTTTCGAGAGTCGCATAATAGCTGGAGATTTTCGCCTCTAGATAAGGTGACCTCTGATTATTTTTGAGCGTTCGCGTAAAAGACAATCAGGTGGATGTCGCCACCTAATAAAAAAATCATCAACAACATCGATTTTTTGTGATTTTTTTATAAAAAAATTACATATGTATAAACTGCTCGAAAATATTGTTGTATTTTATAAATACAGATTGTTTAAAACCAGTCGATCGGTTGTATTATATCAAAAGAAAAACATCTTTAGTTAAAATTCAAACATATTTAATTTCACTTGCGACTTAATATAGTACAAAGCGTTTAATTATTGCTAAGAATTACCGCATAAAATTTATATTGATAAAAATATTGTTTTTTTTTGTGCAAAAATAATAATTACAAAATGATCTAAATGTAGATCTATAGATGATCTGGAAAAACATTTTTTTATTAATTGCTATCCTATAAGTGCATTTTAGGCGTTTTAAGAAATTACACATGTTTAACAGATACGATTAGAATCAATGTCAGGCGTCGTGTTTCGTACAGAGCTTTTTATGCTAAACTTATTTTTTTTTTAATTTATGATAATTATAAGATTTATTGATTAAGAATTCATATTGATCTTTACCACAAATTAACCGATAATAGTAAACGTTTTCATAGACCATCGGCTCTCAATCTATACATAGATACGGTCAGTTTGATTAATTATGCCGATCAACAATTTCAACCGTAGTATTGAGAATGTGTAATCAAATATGATTTTGTCGGGTGTGGGAAAAGCCCACGGGGGATATTCGATTCGTATTACTAACTATATCCACAAACGTAATACGAATCGAATCTTTTATTCTCTTGTGGCCCACACGAGCTCCTTGTGTTTCTGGCGAATGGTACATCGGAAAAAATGTACCGCAGTTGATACTGTTGTATTTGTTCTTTGTTGCGTTAACCCATTGTGAGCAAGACGGATAATTATGGTTAGCAAGAATGTGTGTGTATGTATGTAGCATCTGCTCTTACAAACACAAGACGGACAGTGGTCCATTGTCGGCTGCTGGGAAGAAGAATAGGAGCGCATTAAGTAAACGTTGAACTTTGCCTCCGTTCAACTGGCAATATCAAAAATGGATTTGGATTTCTTGCTCGTTATTGTTGAGTGAAATCGCGCGGAAGGTGCCATTATCATTTTTTGTATAAGTATGTAGATATATGATTTAATACAAATAGTAAACTAAACACTGAAATTATAGGTAAGTCAAACTGTGACGTAGAAGTGACGACATAGTCTTGTATACAATGTGTTTATAAGATCAACGATTCAATTTTAAAAAAACATATGTACATAATATATTGATAGGTTCAAAGTATATTTAAAAGTAGTTTGATTATATATTTGATTTTTAAATTTAGATATTAGTTTAACTTTCATAAAAAAACACATTTGTACTTTTAATTTTCAGTGTAATTTCAACTTTCATATTAACATATTGAATACAGTGAATTACTTTCGGTAATTATGAAAAAAAATGTTTTATAATAATCATTAATTTTTACCCCTCAACGTTTTAAAGTCAATTTTGGAACATATGTTTTTTTTGTATACCCAATGGTAAAATCAGTGAAAGTCAAACTGTAGATCACATAACAATGAAATAATATTTCGTTTAAAAATGGTTGGGAGCCAGATCTACTTTAAATATATAATTTCACTGGTAATACACATACAATGTGAAATATGTATATTACGCTTTTAATAACCATATTATCAGATAGGGCTATATCCGATTTTGGATTTATCGGAATATGGTACTCTCCAGTTTGGTTTTAGTGCAAAAATATAACGATTTATATTTAAAATAGCAGCATTCCTAACATACAAAACTATTTTTTTAAATATTGTGAAAAAGCTGCGAACATTGAGAACGGAAGGGACCATTTTCGCCTGAATTTTACAAACTCGAAGCATTTGAGAAAGTGCGCTTTTAGACGAAACAAAAAACACATTAAATACCGCTAATTATTTGCGATAGTAAAAACATTTTTTTAAATATTTATAAAAAAATATTACAAAAAGTTTTAATGTAAAATTTGGAATGAGATTTTTTAATGATTGTTTTTTTTTGTATACGCATTGATAAAGTTCAACTAAGAATCGCATATGAATAAAATAAAAAAACATTTTTATTTAAAAAAAATGGGGGCCTTAGATCTAATTGAAACAGGTTGAGAGCATTTCAGGGCAAAATATTAGCGACAAAACATTGGAAGATCTTTGAGATAAGCTCGGGATTGATGGATGTGTGTATGAAGGCACTTTTTATACTTGTCCTACACATGGAACCTCTCGCGCTGCCCATGTACACGCGTATCGCTGAAGATTTCGCTCCTTTACTTTATAAAGTTGAATACTATTCGATCGTTTTATCACAAATTTCATTCTGTTTTGATTTACGTATCTTACAAGAGTATAATAATATTAATGTCTAGCCAACTTTGGTTTTGTTTATGTTATGTGTTTAAAAACTATTGTCATTTTAATCATAAATCACTCCTACGTGTTTTTGAAAAATATGGCAAGATTATTACTAAATGTCCTCTATTGAATAAAATATATTGTTAATTTTAATATATTTTAGATAAATGTTAGTCACATTGTATTTTTTATAATGTTATGATAATAGAGTTATAACAATACAAATAGTAAATACGAGATAAGGTTTGTTACATTTTTTCGCTTTCTATCACAGGCGAAGTTATTAAGTTATTAAACCTAAACAATGAACTATATTAACTAAATAAATTAAGAAAATAAATAAATAAATAAATAAGTAAGCTCATATGTTCATCGTAAGACAATTATTATTTTTAATCAATGTTGGCTTTTAAAAGGGACTGTGAAACTGCACCATAAAAAGTACAAATTAATTGATGTTGATTAGTTTAAGTATCCACATTTATAAAATCTATAAAAAACAGGAAAATACTTTATATTTAAAGTCGATCTAAAAATAGGTTAATTAATATGTTTTTTAAATTAAATATTTATACAGTCTATCTAAATATAGATCTATCCCAAACAATTCCCACAATGTGCCGCATTGTTATCTGAAACACATGTGTTTTGCACGACAAAGTCAGACGACCAAATGTGTCGCTGCGTTTCCAGTAGTCGCCAACCAATCGACGATTTACATAATTGTCTAATATTGATAATAGGCAGACGTGGGACGCGGATTTGGCAATAGGCGCCGATTCTAAAAAATATAATAACATCCGCCGATAACCGAACGTCTCATTAAAATAAATAGACAATTATAGAGATTTGTCGCTTCCTACTGCTATACGCTGTGGGAAGATTGCACAAGCGAATATCTACAGTTATTGTCTCAATAAATATTTTTAGAAAAAAATCTAAATTAGAAAATTGGAGTAAATAAAATCGGGCCATAACAATATGGGATGAAATGACGAAAAGCAGACGCGCCGTGTCTGTTATTTAGTACGTTCCGATCGCTAGTGTATATAAATTTCTGTGTGTGTTTCGTTCAAATTTGTAGGACTATCCTGTGTGACAGAGGTGGCGAAACTTTGGAGGGCGTGCGCCGTTTTTTCATATAGGTTTTGGAGTGTTTGTTAGCGCACAGGATAGGGGAATAATGGATTGTGTCAGTGATTATTTGGTCGGAAATCTAGGCAGGGTTGTCGGCGTTTTAAAATTTACATATATGAAATCAATTGGGAAGCTTTTAAAATATATATCTTATACATGTTTTTAGTAGCAGTTAAATAATTATAATTTAGAGCAAGATGATCAACAATATATAACAAAATATGCTCTTAATTCCAGAAGGTAAAGTAGAAAAGATATAAAGCAATTATATATTAGTTTGATGAAAAAATTGAGAACAATCAATCAAACGACTTCACGCCTGCACAAATTTACGTTTTAAAACAGAATAAATATGAAAACTTGGCATAAACACCAAAACTGAACACAAACATTTGAGATAAGCGTTAAAAAATACTAAAAAACTCGATACTTCCGATCGTTTCTTTGTGTAAGTTTGCATAAATATAAGATTGACAAATTCAGGCAAAAATGGTTTGCTCCATTCTCAACTTCCGCAGCATTTTAAATATGGTAAAAATTAATTTTATGTCGAATAGAAATGCAGTTATATTAATTATAAATTACAGCAACTAAAAATTGAAACGTACAACTTAGTTTGATCCTTTTAAATCAGTCCGGATTTTTTAATTCATAGAAACTTTTCGATAATATATGTCAAATTTATTATCCAAAAGCAATTGAAAAATATATAAAAAAAACATACAGCTATTCTACTTAACGTAAATATGTAGCAATAACCATTGGTTTCATCATATTAAGTCATTGCATAAAATACATAATTTTAATTGTATAGGATTCATGGACTCAATCTTTAAATAGTTTCATCGAATTGAGATATTTATTGACGAATGGAAAAAATGGGCATTCAAAAGTAGCTAAAAACATTATGTATCTTACCATATTTCGGTTTGTCTTTATTTGGGGCTTCTTTAAAATGCGCCACCTTGCTATTTCAATGTGTGTGGAAAAAATAAGACAATGCTATGAATCACCAAACCATGATAAGCTATTTAAAAATTATCCCTAATTTAGATATGATAAAGGAGTATAAGTAGGTTTTAAAATGGTTCGAACTTTAATTCATTGCAATAAAGTTATATGTATGTTTATTTTATTTTTCGCGTTTTACTGTACGTAGTTTATCTGACAGATCCGCGAACAAAATGAGTAATTTTTAGACATTTTTATAATTACTAGGAATTTTTATCCAAAAGTAAAATTGAGCAATTTTATCGTTTATATTAATAATATAATCAAAGAAAACTATAAATATATAAATCAGCCAATTCTAGGAATATAATAATCGCATAAAATTATTTGAGTAAGAAAGCAAATGTTCTCATAATCCAGATGATCCAGACCTTGATTTTTTTGCTCAAACTTCCAGACACGTGATGATTTTTTTCACCCATCCGAATTTGTACAGAAAAAGCTCAACTTTCGCCCCGGATCGTTAACAACGACCGAATCTGCAGGTAGTCCCCACAAGACACATGTGCTGAACAGACTTGGGCAATCCGAACGGATGTGACGGTGCCAGGTGTTTGAAATCACGGTCCGCGAGCCGAGCGCGACACACGTGTTTCCGAAATGTCAAGACCTCTCTCCAAGCCAAGATACGGCCCCGTGATAAACGCGGTATGTGTGAAAAATATTTACTACATTGAAACAGATTGTGCACATATACATTGTGTCACTACATCCGCATAAGCGCGGAGCTTTTTTTAATGGGTACGTTCGAGCTTTTTGAAAGCTCCGAGGGAGTGAGTGCATAAAAGCGAAATTGTAGATTGTAAAAGTTGATAATAGAAATGAGGGTGCATGCCGACTCCTGTCCGTGCATATATAAAACCTATTTTGCAAATTATCAACTGTAAAATCAGTTTTTTTTTAATCAAAATGGAACTCTTTTTTTGTCTGAAAAGTAATATTTTTATTTATGTGTATTCGCTTCGCTTTGATTCGCTTCGAATGAAAAAATAAATTATTCTTGAGATTAGGAAGTGTTTCAGTGATATTTTACTTTATAAATATATTTAGAATATATTTTATAATATGAAGAAAAAAATATTCAGGCGATGTTTGTAAAAAAAATCCGAATTTTAAAACGACTCTGAATTATGAGCGCGTGAGAGTTGTCTCATAACGGAGCTGTTAACGCATCTTGTCTTCAAATTACTTCAGATTTATGGAACAATCTGATTGAAACAATGTATTTATGTATATAAATAACACTTGAAGTAGACCGTGAAGTTACATTCATATATTACACTTTTTATATTACGTTTTAAAGTTAAAAATATATACTAATGCGTTGATAGGTGAGAATATTATAATGCGTATTCTCTACGTAGAAAATAAATACATTATTTCTATTTTCTCTATAAATAAGATCAGTACAACTTTCATAACTAATATGAAACTATATAGATATTATCAATTAAATTAATAAATAATATCAAACCTTGTAAATTTATATATTATTAGATGACTAATTATGGCGATGGGCAGGAGTTCCTAAAAAATCTTTAAGGAGCAACAACAAAGGCCCCTCCCCGTGAAAAAGACAAATACACTTTTGACACGGCCAAACGATCGTATCTATCCATCATTGTCCATTACTCATCTCACAAACATATCCACCGGACAATATATTAAAGGCATTCTCTTTGAATTGTGGCTGCCTCGCTCTCTTATCTGCGAGGGCACACCAACCTGCTGTATGGCCTTATTAATATACCCAAATGAATGCAGGGTCTTTCATCCCGGGGCCCCTATTGTGATTCGAGAACAAGGCTTCAGGGGTTAGACTGAAAGGATGTATAACCGACAAAAGCCTTGCCCCGAGAGCACAAAGACCGGCATTTTCCCAGAAGGAACTCATCAATGGGAAATGCTCCGTTGACCATTCAGCACTTGTTTAACAATTTATTCACGGAGGGCACAAAGGGTTCGCTCGGTTACTTTGTGTGTGAAATTAAATTTGTTTATAGTGCTTGATGTGTTTATATATACATTGCGAAACATTGTGATTCGTTGATGTAAAATATGACTTACCTTGGGATAGTCTTGTTGGGCTAAGAGCTGCTCTCTGACGAGCTGAAGCTGTAGGATCATTTCTGAGAGGCGCCTTTCCTTTTCTGATAAGCTTTCGCCGGTGCCTCCTAATATACCACCACCAGCTAAAGCTTGTTGAAGAGCTGCTGCTTCTAAAGCTGCTTGTGTTTCTGCAGATACGTAGTCACTGAAAATATAAACAAAATATTTTATATATACATACATACATATATGTTAAATTATTAAATAAAGATGACACATAATTATTAAATATTCTCTGACGAAATAAATTAATCTCTATAGATTTATTTTGGTAAAAATCAGATTGCTCTCAATAAATGCAGAATATATTAAGATAGACAATGCCTCTAAATACATCGTAAAAATGTTTAATTACAAACATATGCTATACATCTTCACGAAACTGACTTAGATATAGCATTTTATAGGAAAAATCGCCATTATTAAAAATTAAATATAAATCTAACCTAACCTAATTAACGATGTATATAATTTGAAAACTGTGTAATAATAATATTATTTAAATTCACAATTAATTGTAGTGCAAAATATTAGGATTTACACATTGACGCAGCCGCTTCCCTCTTCACGTCAACCCTGTGCCAGTTATGACATATATAAACATATACAAGGCTACTATGACAATGCGTAACAATCAAATTGTATGCGACTCAAAATTGTAGCATAATAATATTAATTTATGATAAACTTTGCCTCAAATAAATATAGACACCGTATTTTAAGTAAGGACAAAATACATGACGTTTCAGTTAAAAGTGCTGGATTAAAAGGGTATAGAGCCAATGCTTAGGAGAAATTATAATTACTAAAAACAAATTTTCAGATAAGTCAACGAATAATTGCTAATACAATAACTGTTGAGATGATGATTTGGAATTCATTTTTTCTGATCTGATCTTATTAAAATATATGTATAGTAATTATACAAATATTTTAGAGACCGTGTAATGGAAAAAGTTATTTTTTACATTCTTACATTAATTTTCGAACAGTTCAATAAATATTTGCTAAAGGAAAAGTGGATTAGCGATCCACGTCAAACAAAGATGTATAGTGGCGTCTGTAAGCCACTTGTGGATACATGGATATATGGCAACATCCATCCTTTTTACAGTTGCAGCCAAAACCATGAATAATTTAAAGACAGCCGCTGGGGAGGCACAAGCTTGCATCCCACCACCACAACTACCACCCAATGTGACCCTGTTTCTTTTTCATCGTAGTGTATACGGAGATGTATTGTGTGTGTGCATACTATATGTATGTAGTAAAAAATCAATTATAAAAAAAATGGCTAGTAAATTATTCATTGTTTACATCAGAGGGCCAAACCATCAACAACACTAAACATTCTTCGACAAAGGCAACCCCACGGCCACTTGAGCGATCACCCCTTTGCGATTCGAGGGGGCGAGAGCGGTAATAAGGAGGCTGTGGTGTAAAAAAAAGAAAGTGCCACAATGGAGGCAGCAGGGGAACGGAGAGAAGATGACGATTGTGAAGACCGGCAATAAAGTTGTCACCGAAAGATGACGACTACCCGCCGAGAATGAGAAAAAAAGTAATTTGCATAAGATTAAGAGGGAAAAAATAATCAAAAGCTATTTTTATTCAATATAAAAGCAATATTTTAAGATCGAAATATTAATAAGTAGCAAGTATCGTTTCAAGATATGGGTATTAAAAAAGATAAAGATTTAATATAAATTATAATTAAATTCTATTTTTAAAAAAGTATCATATTCAAGGATTTTTATTTAATAGTGTGTTTTAAACAAGTCTACGCCGTAGACAGAAGCCCTCTACGTGCGACGGGTTTTATGCGACGCGTCTACAATAATAGAATACGTAAGTCGCGAATACGTTTCGCTACAATTTTATGGCAGCTCTTCTTTGAAACCTTGTGCTTAAATTATTGATATAAAATAACAAACAGTGCACGAAGTGTGATTGTACATTTTGTTGACAATAGTAAATGAGGAACGAAAACAGAGCAGTTTATCTTGCAGTCCATGACCTGTAATCAGATTTGACCAAATTCTGACAATGAGAACGAAATAAAAAAATCGTACGATTCGTGTTGATGTTTTGTTATGAAACGAGCATATCTGGAACAATACGATACAAAGGTTTGCGAGGTTATCGGATAGTCAAAACTGAATTTTTGGTGAAAGTTTAAATTGGCTGAATTGCGTTTGGGTATTTTTAATTGGCGTCGTTTGATTGGACAGTTAGCAAATATAAATGATAAAACTAAAAAGTAGTTATTAAACTGTTGAATTTAGTTGTAAAGGTTTAATTATGGCATAACTCGTTTTTATGTGTTATGCATATGGTATTTCATTTAGTGAATATAATTTATTATTATTAGTTATAATAATATAATATAAGTGTACTACTTTCTTTTAAATCAATATAAGGTTCTCATCACAAAGCAGATCATTTAGAAAATTTGCAATACATTATTTATATAGATAATTACACGCATAAATAATATCTGTTTATGAAAGTTTATGAAACACTTGGACCATGATGTTTTAAATATTTATAAATTATGATATCGATAGCTTTAAATATTAATTGGTTGAAAATTATTTAATAATGCAGCATTACTGTCACTATTTTGATACATGAGCTATGAAAATCTCACTTTCTAAAATGGATTTGTCGCTAAAAGTAACACTGTAAAATGTCTAATTTTACATATGAAAACAACATAAGAGACAAAATCTCTTAAAATCTCACTATTACGAATTGTAAAATACAATTTTTTATCTTTCTTATAAATATAAATACGATTTGCGATTTATTTACTTGTTTATGATATTATTTTGTAAATTCAGAATCTCTGATTATATGTAAATATTTTTATGCTTATTCTTACTGCAAAGTTGTATTAAAATCATTGAATAATTCAATCTCAAACCATATTGTAAAAACTAATGAAAAATATTTATGTCACTATTTATTATATATTAATCCAATACCTTTCTATAGAATACCAGATTAGCGTGTTACTTTTAATTTCCCCTTTATTTATTTTAGATCATGAGATTTTTTAAGAATAATTAATAATACATAATATCTATATTTTTTTAAATGGTTTTGTATATCCAGTCATATTTGAGTCATATTTTAAATGGCGAGTATCAATCAAAATATGTCAGAGCAAAATAAAAATATAAAGATTTTTCATTTTTGTATATACAATCTAATATTCAAGATATCGAAACAATTACCATCAGTTACTTTTAAATTCAACATCGCTTGTGCCTTATTTCAAACTGTGTGAACGTAAAATATTAATTTAATTGCGTAATAAAAATAAAGCAATGAACTTGAACGTTATTTTTTATTATGAAACTAATCATTTATATAGATAGTTTCAACAGAATAACATAAAAATTAATATAATTTATTATCATTTAAACATATGTATATGGGTGCAATGAAGCAATGTAACATACATCTACATATATTTTGCTAGACGTGTATGTATGTATATAGTATATGTAACTGTGAATATTGGTATAACTATATAGTCGTTTATGTTAAGTTAGCAGTTATATTAAGATTACTATAAATCATATATTTTATATATACAAAGGTTAGATAAGCTATTCGGTGATTTATGAACTAGAACAATGTCGCAATATGGGATTAAAAAGATGTCATTCTTTTTAATAATAATTACTAGAAAATCAAAAAATTACCCCCCTAATTTAAAGTATATGAAATAAGTAGAATTCATATAGCATATTTAAACATACACATAACGTTAATCAAATGTATCTATCTACCCCAAAAATTCTCATGCTCTAGTTTTGCACTTTACTTCATCGATAATCTCATTAATCTGTGTGTGTATGTCCCCGTTTTCGAATTAACCCTACCTTCCAGTTGTAACTAGACGTCGGTAGTAGAATGCATAATGCATTTCCACGAGGGACACATTCAATGCACATTGCATCCGATACATGGTATCAAATATTCATTGGAAGTAGTGTATCGGCCAGGAGTGGTCACCCAAAAATAACATCTAAAATTCCATCAGATTCTAGCCAGTAAAAATGATAATATGGCAGAGGAGCGAAATTCGATTCGATTCCTTTGATGCCATATCCCGAGTCTAATAAAAGGACACATTGGATTACAAAAGCGCATACGCTATGGTGACCAAGCGTGCCTGATTTTCCGGGACGGTCCGGGTTCGGGAATTTGAATATTCACCGAAATTGACCGGATACTTGAGAAGATTTTGCGATACAATCGGAGGCATGGTTTTATTATATTATATACTTTAATATTGATAGGATTTGATATTGAAAAAAAATGACGCAGTGAATTGACTGTCGTTAATTTAATACGATTACATTATCATATAATAACATTTTGATATAAAATAATATCATTGGTCATAGCATTAGATTTTTAAAAATGTCGGGATATTTATGGTTAATGATTTCCACGAATATTACTATTGGAATACATGTGAATATCTCAAACAGTTTAACAGTATTTTTAGATATCCTTCATTATTATTGTTCTTTATTGATGTACTGTTGTCAGGATACGTTGCAAAAACTTATTTTATGGATACAAATCGGTTTTATTGCATGATTTAGCTTTATACTAAAATACAAGAATAGTGAGTTCTTATGACCTTTGGTGCTGAAGATGCACCATATTCCACAATAGTGAGATTAGTATAGTAATAGAAATAAAATTATTACATTATTTATGATCATCATATGTAATCTATTTACTTTTCTTAGCAAATTTCTGTGTTTCTTGCTCTTGATATGTATCCATACATAATATTGTTATTATATTATGTATATATATATAGAATGTGATTATGATGTGTTAGTAATGTATGAAAATTATTGTTTATTTAAAAACGACTGTCCTAGGTCACTCGGTCAATGGGTAACATTCTCTGGGACTTTTATGCTGATAATACGCACTGGTATTGTTACTGATGTTATTTTTATACACACGTTAGAAACACATCAATTAAAAAGTTGAGATTTTATTATCAATCATCGCGAAGATCTTCGACATTGAAAAAATATTTTTTTAATTATCTTCACAACAATAAGTGTGTATAAAATGATAATGATTACGGTCGAGCCATTATGTATTGTTTCTAACAAAAAGCCATTTAACTTGAGCAATTTATCTTGGCCACTTTTTTGTACTTTGTTGCCGGAGCGGCACAATGGCCGGCCATTGTTTGATGCAACATCTTTGGGTTGTTTTAATAATGAAGACGTTCTAATGTATGATGGTTGAGGTCAAACGGTCTGAACAAAAGGCTGATTACGCCATTGCCGAGTCCGTGATCTCTTCGAGATTCTCCATGAGAAGACACAAGAGAAGTTACAGCGTCGCAAATTGCAATGACAAATTGCAATGAATATTTTCTAAATTCTAAAATCTTTAAATCAAATACTAATACCGCCCATATTTAAAAAACGTGAGACCCACAATTAATCTACGCGTGAGTAATATAAATCACTAATCATCTTTCATGGTTAGTTAATCCATCACACCTGTTTCTCAAAAGGTATTTAGCTCGTTAGTAACAATAACATATTTGAATGTATATCAACCGACGACCGCAAATGATTGTGTTTTTAATGACCTCGTCATCTAATGTTCTTTATGCGTTATGTATTCTGTACAAAACAATATCTGGTTAAGCTATTTAGGTATTTTTATGATAATTTAAAATCAGAATATTAAATGTTTCCAATTAATAAAACTTTTTCATTTATCAATTGAAATCCACTGTATTTTAAATAATTCACATAATATTCGAAGTTTTTAAAATATAAAAACTGTATGAAGAAATAATTTTGGATAATTAAAATAAATCACAATTTTAGACTAAATGAGCTAATAAACGTTTAGTATTTTCAATTGATGTTGAAAACACCTGTTCAATAACGGTTGATATTGTTAATTTGTAAAAATTATCCGCATATCTTAACTATTTTTTTAATTTATTTAAACAAATGATATTTTTGGTGATTATAAATTAAAAAAAAGATTTTAGAGATAAAACATCCTGTTTTGTATTGAAATGCAAAGCAGGATTTTTTATCATAGATCTTTTAGATTTATTATTCATAGAAAATTTAATGAAAAATTTTGCAAATAAAAATTAAAATAAATTATGTGTGATGAATCTTTTGATTTTAAAAATAATTTATCAACTTCCGAATTGCAACTTGAAAGATTAGTCAATTCCCAGTATATTTTAATTTGATTAATTTCAACATTATTTGCAAAATTTTTCATTAAATTTTCTATGAATAATAAATTTAAAAGAACTATGATAAAAATTAAAGTTAATAATAATAATAATCAATATACACTAATATATAAAGTAATCCCAAAATTAATATCGTATTTTAATGAATCAAGAAACTCACTAGAATATTTATTTTTATTTTAATAATTTAAAACATAATTTCTTTCTAAATATATAGCCTCTCGGTCATTTTTAAATTATATATGCATAAAATGTTGGGAAGCTTTGATGAAAAATATTTTCATCAAAGCCTCCCAATTCTTTCCCCAAATATTTTCATCAAATCATTTTTCACATCGTCTACATTTGATTTTTTTTCGTCTTGGAAGTGTTGCATCGATAGAAATAAATGGTAGTCGGAAGGAGCAAGGTCTGAAGAGTAAGGTGGATAAGATAAAACCCTCCAGCTAAATTCCTTGCTTTTTACGAGTCAGTTATTAAATAAAAATCATTAATTATTAATCCAGTTTTACGACTGGCTGCCAAAGTACGACTGAAATCTAATTTTAATAAAACGACACTGAATTAGGAATTGTCAAAAATATATAAATAGTTCCGTACAATCTTCTCTATATATTAAGTTATAAATATATAGAGAAAACTCTCTCTCTCTCTCTCTCGGATGAATAGATAGCTCACGCTAATATAATAAAATAAATATTATTACATATATAAAGATTGCTACAAGATATAATATATCACAGTCGAAATACTAATATGTTAAATAACTAAAATTTAATTTAAACATATTTTTGCAAATATTATAAAAAAATATATTTAAATCATATAATTTATTTATTTAAAACTGACGAATAATAAAATGTGTATGAAATTACGTTGCTGATAAGTTTTTACTAATATCGATTGCTAAAAACAATAAATAAATTAAGTAATGAAAAATATAATGTTACTCATCGCGATTCTACGAAAATTACTAAAATTTGATATCTCAATTATTTTCTTACTAAACAAGATTTTGATAAAAAAAATGTATATATATATATAATGCTTACTTGTTCTGTTTGATTGGAGTCGTCGATGGAGTAGGCCGTTTTTCCTCTTTGATTGTGCTGTTGTTCATCTTGGACGTTAACCTCTTGAGTACGTCGTCCATGGTTCTTTTATGGGAGCTTACCGATCCTAAACCTAATGGCGAATTATTGTGGTTGAGCAAAGTTGAATTGTTGTTATTGCATATGCTTTTAAAATCAGAATTGGGCGAACTGCATTCCGATGAGCTTCTGCGTCTTTCAGCTGCCTCGTGAAGAGCAGCCTGATGCCTCGCGAATTGCTCGTGATGCATATTAATCGCCGATAATGTCACAGGTACTAGTAGATTGTTGGTCATTTTCGATTCTGTAGCGTTGCTATTGTTGAACCTCGGCTTCTTGACAGGCCTGTTGTTTTGGTCTATCTCCTCGTCCGTGTGTTCTTCGGAGCTGACGTTCGAGTTCGAGGAAACTTTGTAAAACCCTACGTTAGACGACGTCAAATTGCTTTGGTTTTCCTCTAGATCGCTCTCAAAGTTGTTGCTCGACTCTTCGTGGTCTGAAAACGTTCCGATTGGCTGATCAGACGATGTGCTGTTTGTCTTTTTCAGCTTTAATGGTTCAATGTCCGAGCTGAAGTCGGAGATGGATATTTGCAAGGTGGTTTCGCAATTGGACACTGGCAATGTGGGCACTGTGGCAGAGACACCTTCTTGTAGTTTCGTTGGCGGTGATTTTCTTTTAGATGACATGTTTCTGTAACAATAAAAAAATAAGGTTTAGTCGAATGTCCAGAGGCTAATGTATACTGTTGTGTGAAATTCACAGTTGTGAATTTCAGATGTAATAAAATTATGGCTGTCTGGGCTACGAAACTAATGCAGCACTCCAGATAAGTTTTTCTATTAGACTATATAACTTTTTAAAAAATAATTAACAAAAAATGACTATATGTACCTACATGTTAGAAAAATAGTGATTACACCAATGTATCATTTTTGAAAATATATACCAAGTACCTATTTTATTAAAGTATATTATGATTAACCCTTTGGAGTACGAAGTCCACGCGTATTAAACATTTATTTTTTCTCAACTTATTTAAAATTATATCTTAAAATTAATAATTTTATAAATAAATAAAACGTATTTTAAACATTACATTTATTATATAATATATTATGTATCTCTATATAATTTAATAAAAGAAAATATTATTAAAATAATTCATATAAATAATAAACTTTTGTAATCTTATAAGATTAATATTAGTAAATTTATGGTATTAATATTAATTAAATTCCATTCAATTATACAAATTTAATTTTACAAAAAAATATACAATTATAAAATTAAAAGTTTAGTATAAAATAAATAAAAAAATATTTTATATTTTTTAAATTAATAATTGCAAATTTAATTCTGGGTAAATAAAATTTATTTAATATTATGTACACATAGAAAGATATAATATAGATGAAATAGTTTTTTCTTGTTATATATTAAATGATCATTAAATTGTTTAATTAAATATTCTCAGTCAAATTGGCTTGGACTTGGGGCAAGAATTATTAAAATAACTTTGGCATACAAAGGGTTAATTGTATCTTTGTGATAACAGTTTTTTGTTTAACTGCTTTTAATCACACAAAAATAGGTAATTAATAATATAAAAGATCATGAATTCGTCTCCTTTAATTAGGATATTATTTAGCATCTGACGGTTGGCCACCCCTATCAAAGAATGCGATAGAATCGCATACGTCGATCCTTAATTCTGATTAGATCGGATTAGATTGGATTGGGCGGTTAGGACAATCTCGGGAGCGGAAAGTGTCAAGCGTCCCGCGCCGATCTCCTCCTGAAGATAGAGAGTAACCCACCCCCATTTGATCTGAGAAGTGAGAATTTGCTAGATGTCCTCTAATCAACGTTTTAGTTAAGGGTGGGTGGTGGCTTAAACGCTTTTGATGCATGAATCGGCTAATGCGATTTAGGGACCGTGGAACGGTTAAATCGATTTGGCAAAAGTGAAGAAAGTGACGGTCAACTTTGGCGAAAGCCATCATCGCCACTTCTTGCGAGATGGAGCGTTTATTTGCAATGTATTAAAAATTCTCAGAGGTTCGCTTTGAGGGTAACCATAATTCAATAATCAAAGTTTGCAAGCCGAGAGCCGTATTTTGTGATCATTAAGACGACGTTAAATTCTGTAACGGCGAAAGGGGAATCTTTAAGCGTGTAACTAATCGCATTATATTATGTAATAGCTGATTAATCAATGTTTATAAAATTAACTTAGTACGGCAATGAACTTGTAAAAAGATTGAAAGCATTGTAAATTATCAATGGACTCAATTCAGTTTATCGACTCACTTGTGTGTTTATTTTATTTTAAATTATACCATAATAAACGATTGACCTCATTGCAATTATCGTAGTTAATTAAACATTTGCACTTGAACTTACTGATATAATTATTATACATTTATATGATGTATTTGTGTTGTTAACAATACATTTAAATATGAGTATATGATTAATACTATTGATCATTAAATATTATTATTGAAAAGCTAAATAAATTTAAATCGAGCCATGTTTATTAATTATTGTGCATCACTCATTATATACTTTTGAAGTATATTAAATCAAATCAAAACTAAACTTTGCTAGAAATAGTTTTGGTGTATTTTAGAATATCATTAAGCAATTTAGTTGTATTAAATTCATATAGTTAGTAATACAACTTTAAACAAATATATGTATATATAGCACTATTCAATTTACTTTTACATGTATAGCCATACCATATTATACATAAAGGTGAATGGCAATATTGAATCGCAAAGATGTTTGACAGTCAGTGAAACGGATTAAGCTGAAAACTAATCAAGTGATTCTGGGCCAGATCGGTCGTTTATACGAGAGTGCATCTCGTCGTTTAGATTTGACGGCAGAGACTTGAAGGCAGAGCGTTATTTGGTCGAGGAAATTAATCGTTTCCTTCTTCCGTCTTAGGAGGACAGCTCAGGACCCTTCGTAGTAGAATTACAGATGATAAATTGGACGAAATGAAAATTTGCCGGACCAAGATCGGAAAGATACCTCGGCCGATTTGAGCGTTCGATTATGGATTAAGCACAATGGTTCGGTAAACAAAAAGTGGCATAATGGAAAATTTCCTTTTTCACCCCACTGGGGGTGAAATTTCCATTCGTTCAACCAGCCCCCCGTGTTCGGCTCATTTCCTCTCATTGTTCACCCTTCATCTTCAAGGCGGCAACAGACGTAGTGCAGACAATTTGAACGCACAAATCAAATCATACAAACAACTGGGAGACTGCGAATCCAATAAACCCTTAACAATCGCGTTAACCCCGTGGCGACGACAGAACGAATTTCCCAATGTCTGCGTGGGGTTCTAGAATTTCATATAAAAAGTGGTCAAATAAATATTTTTAGAATTTACTTGTAGATTATAAGATAATATATGCGTGTTTTAACGGCTAAGATTACAGCATAAAAACTAAAAAAATATTATAAGCAAGATCGCGTTATAAAAGTTTTGTCGCGTGTAATAAATTTTCATCACACGAGTGTCTTTTTTTATTGGAAATAAATTTTATTACTGATGTGTAACGTGTATGGTCAAGATTTTTATTATCCTATGAATAATGCATTTTTGGATTAGTTTGACGTCTCTATACAAAATTTATATTTTTAATTTGAATAATAATTACGCCAAATTGAATATATTTAATTTATAATATACAAGATTAGACAACACTAGGTTCAATTTTAATGTAAAAATCTTATGTTATAATAAGATTTGGCTTTAAGTTTTCTTGAATGAAAAGCACCGGACAATTAAATAATTTTATATGAAGTATCTCTTGTCTCTTTTTTGAGGATTTAAAATTTAGTTTTTAATTAAATTTAATTTTGCGAAAAAATATAAAGGACACCTTTAAAAATAGCCTTTAATATATTATTTAATATATTTAAACTAAATATTGCGTAATACACTTCTATGATGTATTGTTTTTATTGAAAAATAAAAATGTTTTAGAATTGAAACATTTTAAAAATAATAAATATGTTTTATGACGCATTTAGAAGTAGCCTAAATATTACATTAAAAGCTCTAAAAAGCTAGAACTGTTTATATTATATTACTTTTTAATTAAATCATATTAGTATTACCGAAATTAATATGTGTATGTACATACTTTTTTTTCGAGATATATTATAAATTATCAGATAACTAATCTATGAAGAGTACATTTTTAAATTAGATTGGAATAGTTCAAAAAAATTGATTTATAAATATATACTATATCCAAGAGTATGCTTTAAATAATGGCGTAGTGTCTCTTTTGAGCCCTATCTGTGATTTTACAACTTTTTCACAATTCTTCCTAGACAATGATGCTTTTGGAGGTGCGACAAGTGGCTCGAAAGCCTTAGAAAAATGAAAATCCGAATAGGAAGCGTACATTAGCTGAGTTCGCCGGCACAGCTTGCACGTTTTGGATTTATGAAATGGAAATGGCAGGCATTTTTATAACGGAATTATCTTTAATAAAAGGAAAATATGGGAGTGAAGGAAAAACGCGCGCACAATGCTCCGACAAACACAGCGACGAATAATAAAATCGCACAAATGTGATTAAGGGAATTTTCCTCTGCTGAGTGCCTATTGAGAAAATAACGGAAAGAGAGAGAAAGAGAGAAACTCTCGCCGGCAGGTACTCTATGTATATAAATATGAAAATATACACGTACTTAATGAAATATTAAACACAAAGCTGACGGCTTCATTATAATGCGAGAAAAGATGAACTCTCGTTTCTGAAAAAAATACAAGATTCTATAAACATGCGCATCATTAAATTAACTTTTATTGTAGTGCTTCCGTGCCAATTAGTGATACTGTGACATTAAATGCTTCCATTTAAAGTTACCCTCAAGAGTCTTTTTCATTGAAATATAATGGCAAAAAAGTACCGTCCATTGCATATTTTTTACAGTTGCGGATTAATTAATAGATGAATAAGAAACGAAGACAAAAATGTTCCGGAAAGACTGCAGATGAATATTTTATACAAGTCCAAAAAGGCAAAATATCAATTTTATTCGGAGCATTATATGCCTTCCGAGAAACTCGAGAGAGCAAAGCTCTTGCAGTGAGATCAAAAAGACATTTTTAGCCTTTACTCGTTAAACACTCAATATCAAATTTATGGTTTTAATTAATTAATCATGATATTGCCTATGTGTGTCGGTAAGACGAGCTTCAGGGATCGTAGCCACATTAACCTTTTATCATTCCGAATAATTAACGCTAACAAAGTTGAGCAAGTCGAGCTTTAAGCTCGCTTATTAAAGATTCCATTAGGCCAAACCTAATACGGACACGCCGCTGATAATTTGCATTTTGCCTTAAAGTCTTGTGATATAAAAGTTTGTCGCTCGTGAAATATCAGTATTAAATATGTATCACGAAACTTGAGGGCATGTCAAACTTGAGCCAAAGTCCGCTTAGTTTCCAGTTTTTAACGTCACCGGTTTTAAATATTAGATTATGCGATTCCGAGAGACGGAGGCTATTAGTCGAGAAGGGGGTGTAAATTATAGATTTCAGACATTTTATAGATGTCTATATGAGAGGGGATCGGTCGGTGGGTCTGGGAACAAATGGAGCGTCGGGGCAAGTGGAACGCCTTCAGACGTGACTTCCTACACTACCTAATAATTTCGTTTTGCGCCCGTCGATGGAAGACTAAAATAGAAAATGAGCAGAATGAGAATGTAGTAGACTTTCTAAATGTTTTATTATGTCTAAAGGCGACTGGGATAGTAGCTCGACGAGAGATTTACACAAAAAGCGAGAGAGACAATCGATTTGTGATCGGAAAATCTGGATGTGCGACCATCGTAATTATTAAACTTTTTAGATTGTTTAAAAGTAAATGTTTGTACATATTTATGGGAAAAAAAAATTGTATTATAACTAGTCAATGCATAAACAGAACTAATATATTTGTACTAACTGAGGAAAATCTAATATAATTGTACGTAAACATAATAAATTAACCGAATTGCTTTAATATTTATTATTGATGTACAATGAAACCTCGGATTGCGAGTGACTTAGTTTACAAGTGTTCCGCAATACGATAAAAAAATTATAATAAATTTCGTCTAAATGAGCGATCTGTTACGATACAAGCAATACACAACGCGTCACTTTAATCCTAATTGAGCCGATGATTCTTCTCAATAGACAATGACTGTTCTTGCAGTGAAGATACACCTTTTGAAAAATAATTTGTAACTCCAATGATGTGTAATGCCTCTGCTTATCTACCAAACTTTAAGGTCGATTTACTGGAAGAATTACGTGTTCAATAAGATCAAGTTTTTCCACCCAACACCACTCCATTCCTCCAGCCTATGGATCAGCAGGTCATTTTGAATTAAAGCTTTACACCAAATCACTATTTCAGCAATGCTTGGAAGTGAACGAAGGAATAAATCTATTGGAAAAAACTATTCAACACCGTGAGCTGCCTCTAGATCATCGATGAGAACCCACAATTCTGCTTGGAGAAAACTGTGGCCTAATTGCGTTGACGGGTTTGCTCATGAACGGGAGCCTGGCCATGTAGTAAAGGTACATGGCCAGGAGCTGATCGCTGAATAACTAATAAATCTGCAACGTAAGCTACAGTATGTCCGAGGAGGAGAGAGAGGCTAAAAAACCCCAATAAGGATATCTGTAAAAATTGGGAAATAGGGCAAAATTTCGTGAAAAAACACCACCTGATAAGTAAGGCTGAATCTCTTCAATGGCAATGCAATGTCACATTTTCAAAAAAAGGCAAAGGCAAGTGTCATTTGGTGGGTTCCTAGTTCAACGAAAAGAAAAAAAATTCATTGAGGTTTCAGTGATTTCGATAAGAATAATTAAGAATTGCTATTATTTTATAATAAATTTAAATAATAAAGAGTATATACAGTAAGCCCCCCTATAGCGTTCCCCCGTATAGCGTAGTATTTGTTACTGTTTATCCCGTGACGTCGTTAAACTTTTTCTGTGACAAGCGAAACGCCGCCGCGCTATTACATTCCAGGGATATTCATCACAATACATAAGGAAAATATTTATTTTTGTAAAGCAAAAAAATATACAAGTTTTTTATTACATTATGTATACACTTTTCAAGGGGTTTCAACTATTCTAATTTTTTATAATAAAATTATTTAATTATGTAATAGATATCTATTACAAATCTAAAAAAGTATTATTGAGTTATAAAATATATTAAGATATATGATACAAGACACTTTATATTTAACATTAAAATTAATATCTTAAAATAAAACATACTGCAGAAAACGTTTGATTATTTATTCATTGTAGGCTTACGCATTTTAAAAAAATAGCTCAAAAAACTGTTGAATTTTATTCCCCTGACACTCGCAAAATCAAGAACATTCTTCGCGCGCGTGTCGCAATAAGAAGAAAGCGCACGTGCTCATGTTTACAAACTAAATACAAGGTCATTTAAAACATAAAAATGGAACAAAAGTTTGATTTGCTGATTTCGTTAAGTTCACAAAATACAGTTGAAAGAACATAGACTCAAACATAGCCCCCTATAACGAAGTCCGAATCTCTACGCTATAGGAGGGGTCGACTGTTTTTTGTATTAATCATTTTTAAATAAATATGGGTTTTGGAACGAGTAAACTTAAGTCTTCATGATTTCTTATGGAGAAATTTTTTTGATATACAAGCATGTTTACGAAACAAATTAAGCTCATAAACCGAGGTTCCATTATATTTTTTATTTTCAAAACAAGTTTGGGAAACTTTTTTTCTTAAGCACGAATCTCAATGCTTCTTATATTAATTTATGGGTTTATAAAGATATCGTTATTGGGCTACTCTTAAATGTACCCTTGTTTAATGACATGATTTATATACGAATATTTAGATTTTGTGTGAACACAATTATTCATTTAATATAATTGAAAGCACACGTATGTATGGATTTATTTTTACATTGAATTGATAGATATCTTCAAACATATACATATGACCTTGGTAAAATAACAATCGCGTCCTTGCAATATTTCCTTCTATGGTGATTATTAATGAATAGTGTGCCGAATTTGAGTAATAGGACAAAAGCGTTATTAGAACATAGATATTAAATTATTATTATCATATGTAACCATAATTATTTTAGCATTAATTATCAGAATAATAGTGGTGCGAATTTAAGCAATATAGGAATTTAATATTCAATGATAAACGTGCATCGAATATAAATTTAATTGGACCAATACTTAATTGAGGTGATTTGAATAATTTTGTAAATTCCCAGCGCTTTCATTTTGATCCAGGGGTAGGAATTGAAAGCAACACCCGGTCGAAAAAGAGTACAGAATTCACGTCGCAACGTTTAATCCGGCGTCCGGCCAAAGTCGTGGCCCTGGGCCGCAGGGCACGTAGGGCCGCAGTTTCGTAGACAAAATCACTTCCTCAGCAGAACAAGAGAGGCCTGATGAGTGCCCCATTGTCCCCGTCGACAATGTTCCGTTTCGTTTGTGCCATTGTCTCAACACTTACCAGAGTTACGGTAAACAATACGCGTCATCAACCCGCGTAGCACGGGGACTACGGCGAGCTACGGCAACACCCCAAAAAGGAAAAAGAAAAAAATCGAAAACTCGATTTCCTTGAAATATAAGATTTGTGCGTTACATTGCGGACACATATGCATTATTATCAAATTAAGATGAATAAAATATATCATTCTGATACTGGCACTCTTTAAAGTAAATTTACACAAATAGAATCAATAAAACATTTACCAAAACAGAGCAACAAAATCGTCCGCGTAATTGATTTTTTCAGTTGCAAAATCCATCACAGTACGAAATATCCGCAAAGGAAAAAAAAACTCCCCTACGGCGAAAGAGTATCGAAGAATGAATTGGAGACATAATAGCGATAATAAAAACCTTGTTCCCGTCGCTAGTGAATTATTTAGGCTCCCCCAGGGGGTATGTTTACACAATAAGCCGAGGGCCAAAGAAGTGAAGGGCGCACTTTTCATCCAACAAATGTTAGTCACTCTCCTTCTTTCTGACTTAGCCCCGTGACTTACATCTGAAAAGGACTTTCAATTGAGCCGACTTATTGCGCATTTCTTTAACGATCCTCAGGTGCGCAAATTCTCATAATTAAAAAATCATAGTACTTATTATGCTTAATTTCTATCTACCCCGTTTCTACTTGTTGCTCATATAAAATATGGATTAAACGGGGGTCTGTGTGTACAAATGAATTTTTGTTGGGCGCATACGGTGCAATTTGTAAGGGATAAATTAACATAACCCATTAATCCCAGTCGAAAGCACTTGTCGCGCGAGGGTCACCCCATTTCGTTTATAATGCAACTGCAAATGGTGACCCTTACAAAGTCGATGCACATTTACATCGATCTGTGTGCATTAGAATCATTAAGTTTAAAATATGCAATAATAATAAAAAATATCATAATTAAATTATTGATTCAGTCGATTCTGTTTTTTTAATAATTTTACTACACATAGTTCTTATAATAATGAAATACTTCACATGCAACAGCTTAAGATTTATTTTATTTATGCAAGTCATTAAATTATCATATAAATTATACAATAAATTATAATACATACTGTTTTTTTAACAAAACGCTAATAAGGGTTGCTCACAGTAGTACACACAAAGGGTGGCGTTTTTCCGAAAAGGTATTATTTTAATTCGGCCCAGCAGCGCCAACGCGGCATGGCGGTCCTTTTTGTTCAGTCAATGTATGCAGGTTTTGTTTGTAATGTGTCATCTCATCAAATATGCCAAAGGACAGGCGGCCCGAGGGGTGGCTCGCAGGGGGTGGATCCATAGGGTGTCAGCGGCCACCCCCTGTTACTTAGAAAAGAATCTTTTCATTCGAACTATGAGAAAGTGGAATAGGACGAATGTTGCGCCGGACGGATGAGTGTTTTAATCCGAGCTTTCATCTTCACATACATATACAACTTTATTATATTTTTAATAACTAAACGAAACTTATATTTTTATTGAGATATTATAAAAAGTGCCGTTGTTGATCTTGGTCGGCGTAGAAAAGGATTCGTGGACGCAAGTGGTAGTACACAGTTGACACAGAAGCTGTTGTTTATTTATGAACCACAACAACCCCTGGGGTTGGCTTTAGAAAGCCAGGGAGGCCTGAGGGAGTGCATAATCTAACATACACAACAGGGGTGGGTTTTTCTGCATCTTATTTGTCATAAGGGAGAGGGTTAGCCATTATTTAGATATCGATTCGAAACAAATTTCGGCGATTGAGTCATTCGATTGTCAACTTATAAAACTAATCAATACATGTGAATTATGTGAGATTGCTGTTGATGTATTCGATTAAATTACAAAATATATTAATCACATTAACTGTTAATTAGCTAACGAGATTTTGATATGAAAATTTTACATTTCCAATATAATAAGTAATCATAAAAAAACGATTGAGGAAAATTTAAGAGCACCATTGTCACAGATAACACTGCAAAATATTTACAATTATAATTAGGGAACTGTCAGAAATGTTATCAAGTAATGAAAGAATCATATAAATTTGATATATTTTACTATTACGCCAATCTTATCAATATAAAGTTTGTAAGTTTGTAGTTAACAGTAGTAAGTTACGTATAAAAGTAGAATTGCAATAATAATATATAATAAGCATCCTAAATTTTTTTAAATAGAATTAATCTCACAAATTTGTCAAGCTACTTTTAGACGCCCATTCATATATTATTTATTGTCACCTCAATTTATATTAAGTTCGAAATAGCGTAGTTAATAAGATCTAGAGTAGTGATCCAGAGGTTGCGGGCTCGAGCCACGGCAGCGGATTTTAATTTGTATTTATATTAATGCGCTATTATTCAAAATCGCTGTTGCTTACAAATTATAATACATATAATAATTTATAATTAATTATATAAATGTCACTGATTCTCAGACTGAAAAAATTGTGGTTAATATTAACTAGTTGATATTCTTCATGTCTGATTGACTTACCTAATTGGTACAGATCAAGTGAAGCATTGAAGCATTGATATGTTAAATTATACTATTAATTTTTTTTTAAATATTTACAAAATTAAAAATATGACAATTATGGTTCACCCCTAAAAAATAAATGAGCACCATCTCACAATTATTTTTCTAGTTCGGCATAGCTTTCGCCGAAAATAATCTTATGTTTGGCAGGCTCGTGCAAGAGGAGCGTTTTCAAGTGTCACAAGAATAAGGGACGTGATCGCGATTCTATATGGCACACTAAAGCTTGCAGGCGAAAGTCGTCGAGCATTGATTGTCGACACCATCCTTTAGCACCTTCAAAAAGTGCTTAATTGAGTAGATGCTACGCTGATAACGGAATAAATTATTGTATGGAACAGAAAGAAAAATGGAACTAGGATAATAATAAGGTTTTGACTCGTACTTCCTCTTGTAGAGATATCTTTTGAGTTCTATCTAAGGAGTGCTTTGCTTAACTTGAATTTGAGGACGCTACGAAATAGCGTATTGTACAGAACGCGAATCGGCAATAAATTATTAAAGTGACACGCGCTCCACATAGCAAAATCGAGCACTTAACGCATTCACACAAACTTTGGTGATGTACATACAAAATTTGATCCCTGCTCGAATGTCATTGTTGGAAGTACTTCAGCTTAAAACACATCCCTTTAAACTGTAAGAGTATTTCGCCAGACAAGAGGATTTGGAAAAATATAACAATGTGACACTTGGTTGTCGATCTATGTAACTACATATAATAAATGTATAATATACCGCCAATAGTTTTATTTAATATACCTTAATTTATGGTAATATATAATATCGAAATAATTTAATAGTCTATTATAAAATTATAATATATTGTAATAACGTTCAGTAATAATTTAGTAAAGGCAAAGTTTTTCTCGATTATTTTTTAATTTTCTACAAGTAACTGTTTTATTTTTATTTTATAGACACAATAATTCGTATTATTGTGTCATTTTTCCAATAATAGTACTACGGAAGAAAACGGGCTATGGCTCTAAGATAAACTTTGACAGTGTCTCTAATGCGGTCGCACAATTCCCAAGAGACTAGAAGCCAATATATAGACGAAGCTTGTGTAGGGCTTAAGCCGGCCAAGCACACAAGAAAACATATTTTCCCTCTTTTCCAAAAAAACACATACATCGAGCGAGTGTGTGTAGAAATACAAAAATACCTATATATCTCCTTCATATACTTTTATTCCGCTATATACTATCGGTTGCATTATTGGTCCGTGAAGACAGACAAAGTGCTATTAAGACTTGGCAAGTGTATATAGAGGATATGGAATATGTGCTAAAATAATATTCAATGATGGTGATTCTTTGAAATGGATTTCGGAATCGATTATTGCATTCGAATTAGTCCTAATGCTATTTCTGGCATAGGTTCGCGTTCGTAGAAAACGTCACTTCTTAAGATATATCATAAAAGCGGTTTCGTTTATACATTTCAGCGGCCTTTCATCAATTAACCGAAAGTCCGAGAAGTGATTGAAGTTTGAGGGAGAAGAAAACAGAGTAAAAAAGACACAAAGAAGACTCGGCTGTCAAAGTGGTATAATCTCGGGAGGACAACAACGGATTCAGCGCTTGATTGATGTATGTGGCTATATAAAAAATGAGTCTAAATTTGTGGACCACAATAGCATTGTGAGGAGAAGAAAAAAAATCAGGGGGGTTGTGAATGATTCCAGACATTTTTTAAGATCGTCTTTCGTTTACTGAAACGAAGACAAGATGACAAAGGTGGTGGTATTAGCGAGAGCGACTCAGTTGTCACAATCTATAAAAAATACTATTAAATATTATCTCTGGAATTTGTGTAGCAATTATATTTAGAAGGATATAAATATGTATATTGTTGTTTACATATATGGGTGTATATTGAAGCAATTAAGTCACAGTATGAGTTCTTTATTTACATGTATTTGTTTATTTATTTAGTAGGATATTTACCCTAATTATAATAATTATAGGCAATTTACGTTACATATTACAATACATATATAATTATAATAATAATACAATGCGTATTAGATCATTGACATTAAACGTAAATGATAATCAATTTGAATTGTTACTGAACACATGGTCGCAAGCAAAAAGTTCAGGCTCTGGTAAAAACACATTAACGAATTGTTTTTTTATTATCAAATATATCAATTGCTCAATTCATTGATTAATTCAATATTCGTTATATTGTTTAAGTAATTCTAGTTAATTTAATTGCATATATTTATTTCTTCCCCTGAATTTTTAATTTAGCGGAAGTCAAACTGTTTGTAAATTTATTTGATAAAATGTATTTCACGATGACCGCGGTCATTGTGACCTCCTCATACCTACAGTATTTTATTATTCAGCTACTGCACCGTTCGCGAAGTTCCTCCGTTCTGTGTCCAACAGCCATTCACTTGGGCCGATCATTTGAATGTGAATGGACAAGGAGGATCCGTCGGAATGTTCAGATCGACAGACAATGAGTGACACAGGGCGAGCGAAGAAATAAAGGGCTAGAATCCTGTCTTTCTTATTGACGCTCGCGCATAATGCTCGGTAATTTTTCATTGTTGATACGGCTCGCTCAATCTATTCAACACTACACTAAACTTGTTTTGAATGAGCACATTCATTTTTCACTGGGGGATTGCACGAACACACACGTAAAATAATTATTGAAATAGAACACGTGTGTTTCGATTGTTCGCGTGGCCTCGTTTCGGAGTCCTGAAAATTCGGCAAAGAATCATGTGGAGTAATGATATCATTGTCTCACCATGTGGGTATGAATCTCAGAGCTTCTCAACGATGCCAGAGAGGGGCATCGAAATAAATTATTGTTTCTTGTAACGACCGGGTATTTTAGACCCCAATCGAACGCATCCGAAAGTCGTTCGTCTTTTCCGAAACTAATGCATCGATTATGTGAAGGGGAGCTTTTTATATTTTTACGATTAGTGCAGCGTGTATAAATAGTACAAGCGTATACAAACGAAGCTTTTGTTGTTGCTATAAGTATCGGAAACTTGATATTGGGATACTTTTCTTTATAGATGCCAAAAAATGAATATGATTATATAATACAAATATCAAAACGTGGTCAGGGTATAAGTACTATTGAAATTCGTAGTTATGTGAACAGGTTAATTAAATCTTAATCTTTTTTGAATTTGTTATTAGGTGATTTGTAATAATTTTTATTTATTGATTTAGTGTAAATATTTTAGGCTACATCACTAAGGGTGACATTGACGCTTAGTTACAGTCGTATTAAAATATTTAATAATGAATTTAAATATTACTTTGGGTATGACAATAACTAAATATCTGTTGTAGCAATACTGTTTTCATCAAGGCTCAAAAATTAATTTGGTTACGAGTGAAGTTTCCATATATTCCTAGTTTTTAACTATTCGAATATCGAATTATGAACGATAAAATATTTGAATAAATTCGTAAGGCTTAGAAAAATAAAAAAAATATAGTTTGAAAAACCAGTACAGGTTCATGCATACCAATAAAAATATCGAGACTATTTATTTTGATTTTTAAATAATAAAGCGATAATCTTTTCAAAGCTTAAATGAGTTCGAAATTTGCTTTAATTATTATTGCTGCCAAAAAGACTCATTTAGTTTCTGTTAATATGGGTTTTTTTGTTAACATGTACTGCAGCAACTACAACAAATTAATTTTTGAAATTAAGTGTGATACTTTTTTAAAACAATCCCAAAATATTTTTTCACAAGCTTTGCGACATTGGGGTTTTGGTTCTCAAATTCTGATTTTATGAATATATATACTAAATAAACTACCCAGAATATTTTAAAAGAAAAGCTTCAAGGGAATAAAATATTTAACTAAAAAAAAAACAACTGGAATAAAAATCCCGTAACCATCCATATTCGGAACATAAATAATTCCTATATGTATGATTACTCTAAGAAATGTCATTATTATGCTATCTAATTGTTCTGAAGCTTCATCTAAAATATTCATATAAAGTCATCATCTTCACTACAGTCAAATTCTTTTTTGATAGTTTAAAACATCCAAAAACAATACGGTCCGTCTGGTTACTAATAATATCGATCTTTATCTGAGTAGCAGATACTTCATAGCTATAACAATTATTTTATCTCTTGTCAATAAGTATATCAATACATTTAGAAGCTGTAGTATTTATTGAGAGTTTAATTAGAATTCCTAAAATCCTCATCGAAACCTTTTGTGATAAACTCTGAATTTTCATCTAAGACTTCAGACCCTTCTCGAAATCTTCAAAACCACAGGCTTCGCCAATGATCTGTGAGCTTCAGTTATAGCAATATAGTCGAGCTTGTTAAAGAGGATTAAATAAATATATAGGATATGTTCAATCATATTTTTTGGCTCAAACACAGCGACATAGCATAGAAATTATCCTGATATAATTCCGACATGATCAAAAATAATAGATTGAGCACCGCAGACACGTCTTCGTCATCGCCACAGGCTCCCAAGATTTGTCATACAGCAACTGTCGTCGCATAAAAGATTCGCTGGTGTAATTAACGCGCACCATTCGTTCGTTCTACAAAAAATGTCCATCATTGTCGTCGTCTACATTCGGCAATGACGTCATACGTAGCATACACAAAAGCGCCTAGGAACACAGGCACACGCACACAATCAAAAAGTGTCATACTTTATCCGATTTTCAAAACGAAAATTCTGTTTATTTTCAGAATGATGGTTTGTAGTGCGCTAGAGAGAAGACCAATGCTGAATCCCACAAAGTGGAATTGTAGATGCGACCGTCCCGACCAATAGCCGCCGTCGTAAAATACGATATAAAACAACACACCGGGCTGGGCGTGTTGGTTGCTTCATCCATTATACTACGGTTTTGTTGCTATACCTATTCTATGTATGCTAGAGCTGGGTTTTGTGAATCCCGATTTGGCTGGGGACAAAAATCGTGAAATTCATGTGCGAATAGAAAAAATACGCGACTTAGAAGACCCAATTAAGAAGGGCGGAAGTGGTGTGTTTTTTTCTTGGGGGCGATTATTCTGTGATGGATTCCAGTGGGATAACTTCATTCGTCAAAGTGGCTAAAAATTTTGACACACAAATTCTTACTCTTAGATGCGCTTTAGCTTGGTATTTTGTATAAAATTTAAACACGCAAGTTAGTCATTTAGCTAAGCCAAAAGAGCAACTAAGTTTTGAATTTTTCAATATCGATTTATTGTAAATATTCCATTGCAACATGAGTTACAACGAAGTAAATAAAATCAACAACTCTTAAGTAGTGAGACAGTAGACTCTATTTTTAAATATTAATAAATTATTATTACAGCTTACAATCAATAGATGTCAATATGCACGAACTAGCTCGTATTATTTTAATTATTTACCACGATATTCCTCCTTGAGATAAGGAAAATCTAGGAAAACCTAATCTGCGATGATTGGTCGGAGTCGATATTTATATAATAGTCCCTAATGCATCTCTTAAAGACACTATATAAATTAAAAAACACAAAAGTTCAT
Source organism: Plectrocnemia conspersa (assembly GCF_051122295.1). Lineage (NCBI taxonomy): Eukaryota > Metazoa > Arthropoda > Insecta > Trichoptera > Polycentropodidae > Plectrocnemia > Plectrocnemia conspersa. Next base: position 19,673,243 of record NW_028277167.1, read on the forward strand.
ATGGTTCACTGACTAAAATCACGCAATTATTATTCAATTAAGACTTGTTGACTTAAAAATCAAATGTTGGTAGGGTTTATATTATTCATGAAAGTTTTCGTGTTTTATTATACAGGTGGACTGATTTTTAAAAACTAAATTAATTGTGTTGTCAATGCTACAAAAAAAATATTTTTTATAAAAGTAAATTTATCAATTAAAAAAGAGCCTTTCAACAACCTTAATTTACATTAAAGTTGATGAAAGTTTATTCTGTTTTATCATTGACGATAATATTTCAAATGGCTTTTTTTAATTAATAATTTTACTTTTATAAAAAATATTTTTTTAGTAGCATTAACAACACAATTCATTTATATTATTGTATAAAAAGCACAAAAGCTTTCATGAATAATATAAACAATACCAACATTTAATTAAATTAAAAATCAAACATAAGTTTAAAAACAATAAAAATTCAACGGTTAAAATTAAGATGAAAACATTATAAAATGTTAAATGTTTTTATTTTAAAACCATTCAATTTTTATGATTTTTTAACTTATGTAAAATTAATTTTAATCTAATTAATACCTGATTGATTAAGTATGGAAGATACTATATTTAAGGCTACTTTATTTTTATTAAGAATAAATTTCAGATTAATTATTATAAAGAAGATAAATTTAAAAATATTTGTATAGTGGTTATGGATCGACAACAAGTAATCGTCCAATTAATTAACCGCAACCGATAACTGACAATAAATAAAATACTGTCATACTTGAACGATTACAATTGGCGTGAGGTCGTTTTATATTTATGTATTTTTCTAATTGATAATGAAATTTTGTGACCGTACATAATCGATGCAACAAGGCTCATCTTTTGTTGATATGGAATTGTTTCTCATTTTGCGATAACAGGCGACAGTTGACGAAGCACTTTGTCGGCGTCGATGAATCACAGAATCCACACTGCGTTTTATCTGTAGTTAATCGCAATCAATTGTAAGGCGATCATTATTTTGTTTGACTGGTTAAGATAATATACCTTCTTGGGTGGTCTTTGTTTATGAAATCAAAAGCGGGAATGACGAGTGCAAACTTTTAATGAATGGAAATGTCTTAAATGAATTCTGCGATTTCATTCATAAGTATTAGTAACTGCATTGTTACAATAATCTTGTTTAACCTATATTAGAGTTAATCTATAATTTGGTAATTTATTGCATTTTTTTAAATGAAACATCAATAACGTATACTTAAAAGAAATCTGAAAATAATCAATGACTTTTTAATGTTAAACTTTGATATTCATTAATATGATTTTTTTTCGCATTCATTCATACTGTGATATATATTATCTTAGCATTTAAAAGTAGCCCAAAGCGAAATTTGAGAGAATTAAATCGATTCCATTTACATAATAGTCGGCAATGTTAATAGAATTGAATAATCGACAAATCCCACACTTTGACAATGATTGAAATATGATTCCGCAGCTCGTGCAATATATCTCTCGTTCAGTGACGACACAAAAGATTTCTATTGTGAATATACACGTGTTATTTTTTCTACTAATGATTAAATTTGTTTTCGTAGTCTTGAGAAAACATTAAAAATGTGAAACGTCCATATGTATGTATTATATGTAAGCAAGATCGATTATTTTCTTTGATAAAATTAGACAACAAAACCAAACCGATACAGAAGTGATTTTTTGCAAAATAAGAATATATGACGCTTATACAAATGTTTATAAGATATTGCTTTCTGTAGTGTAAATAGTGTGAAGTATGCCTTTGAAAATTAGTTATTTTCTATGACCAAACCGATACAGACATCACACGCATGATAAGAATCTATGGTGCGTATTAAGTGCCATTTTTATTGCATTGATGTCCAGTGTCCGAACAATTAACAATCGCCTTTTGTGCCATTGTGTGGTAACTCGTCGTCTTTGATCCTCCCATTCATAGTGGGAACCTTTGGACGTTGTTGCTCTTATTCCCCGAGTGGCGAATGTATTAATTCACCTATGACACGGTTTGCCTTTCTTTACCCTTCTCTCCGCCAAACCAAAGGGGGTCGTTATTTTTCTGGAAAGTCGACAGGTTATACGACTGTCGGAGCGGGTATCTGGGCCCTTTGTGATCGGGTCAACGGAAGAATGCGAAATCGGGGCGATTTTTTATTTATACATTGTGCTGTGTTGTTTATTGAATGAGCACTCGGCCAAGAATGGCGAATAATGGACGATGTCTCATAAATCACCGATTTATAATGGCGGACAATGGATGAATCGAGGGTTATTTTGGGTGTTGTTTGAATATCCATATGTATATGTAAAAAGCGGGCAAACAAAGACGCAGGATGTGCGTCGAAAAATTGAACTTTTGAGAAGCGCTGAAATATCGCAATGTCTTTATTTGCATGCAGCTTTTCGACTCAATTGTATTTTATGCGTTAAAGAAACATGCGCAGTTCAGTTTAAAAAATGAAAAGTGATTTTATGTAAACAGGAACTCTCCGGAACACTGTTCCAGTAAAATATTTGAAAATTGAACGCTGTTTCGGTTATAAAACAATGCGCTTTATTACTGCATGATTTTAAACACATTTTAAGGTCTTTTTGAAATGCAGTGAAAGTTAAGAATAGAACGAACCATTTCTGCTTGTATTTTTGTATCCATAAAGTACAAGCCGGGGTAAAGTAAACCGGAATAATGCTTTTTAAACCCGATTTAAAAGTATTTTTTACGTCTTTGTGAAATGCTGTGAACGTTGAGAATAGAACGGACCATCTATGCCAGAATTTTTATGTGTATATTAATAAATTATACTGATTATCAAGGTAAATATATTTTATTGAAGCTTTATAATTGTTTTCAAAAAAAGCAAAAATATATTTTATATTTTTGTATTTTTAAGCTTTAAAATATTTTAAGGTTTGCGTATATTTTTTAGGGCTTTCATATACATTTTTAATTCGATTTATTTAGAAAATAATACGGAGCTACTATTATATTCATTATATACGTTTTTAACCAAAAGCTTATTTTAAGGCTCTGTATATTTTGTCGATTTCACGTTCCATTGAAGTGAAAAAAATATTAATGGGCTACCTATAAATGCTCTGTAGGTGTATTTTTAAACAAATAAATTAACTATATAAATACTTATTCTTAGAACGTTATTTATATACAAATTATTATATATTAAAAAAATAAAAACTATATTTTTCTATTATAATGCAATCTTTGTATCATTAGTTATTCTTTTTATGCATTTAAAAAATATAATTAATTACCAAAACCAAACCACTTCACTTCCAAAACGCCGCATTTTTTTCACTTTTGAACCAATTTTTTCCATATAAAATTGATGAGCTTCAACCAACACAAGCCATGTGTCATCTTTTGGGATTCGGGATTATGTCAATATGGCTTTGTCTCTCTATCCCAGGATGCATCTGTGTTTCGAGCATATGGAAAAAGAATGTTCCACTTATGAAAGCTCTTGAAAAATACATAAAATTCAAAACGAACACACGTGCATTAAAATACAAACTAACACAAACAATGCAAAAATATAAACATAATAAAACGGTGATTTACAGCAACAATTAATGTAAAATATGCTTTGGGAAAAGTGGAGAAGTATCGTGTTGCACAATGTTGATGTTGCGTTCTCATATAAAATATACAAAACATTTTATAATTAATTAAGGCGTATGCATTTATATTATGTGTTTAAAGATAGAAACAAACTTGCTTAGATTTCCTACATAATTAAAGCATTTGTAGATAATAAAGGATGACAGAGCATTTGCATACATATCGATTAACTGTCTTATGCTAATTTAACATGCTTTGAAACGGTTTCTAATATTGAATACATCTGAAATTATATAATCACAGGATTCTGGTATCCTCTTGTAGTTTTGCGGACATGTGTTTGGTTTAAATTACAACACCCTTGTGTTGTATGTTCATTATTTTTTATATACTTATACACATGTCTTGTCTCGCTAAGATTTACGCATTGCAGTTCTCTTTGGTTAATTTGATATATAACGAAGATTGATCGCTCGATTCCTATTGTCATTATATGCTCAAAGGAAAGACAGTTCAGTCTAAATACGACGTTGCAGTTAAAATTTACTGGCGTCATAAAGTCTACGGTTGTTGTTCCCGCGGAGGTAATAAACGTTCGATCTTTATTGTCTTCCTTGAATTATGCGCCAGGAATAAATATATTCCGGGATGCAGCCAAAGACGTGATCTGCTCGAGATCCAGAAATTTTAACTCCCATATAGAAGAAGCGGGATTTAAGAGAGCGAGCAGTAAATCACAAATTCCAACGAGTGTTTTCACATTCCGTCATTATTGCGCGGGGGTATACGTTATCTTAACTCCGCGTACCAATTAATCCGTTAAACAAACGACCGTGACACTTTTACGATATACGAGCCATTATTCGAAGAGAAATTGCGGAATAAATAATAATCTATTATTGTGCCACCCAAGCTTTCCAAACTTTCATATTTTCATGAACATTTTTAAAGTATAAAATCTAATATCACAGTCGACACAATGCTTAACCAAATTAATATAGCTATGTGTGATCATTATACTGTATTTTATTCATAATGAGATAGTAATTATTTATGTTTTAAATACTGCTATTAAATAAATATAAAATTAATTTACCTTTAAATGAAAAGGCAGCTATTTTAATTAAATATATTAGAAACAATAAAAATATTTATAATTTTAATATTTTATTAAATTTCTACCTTAAAATAAAACCTAAACTAATAGACAGTAAAATTATTACATTCAAAATATTATACACTATTTTATTTACATTTTTAATGTTGCAATGCGTATTAATTAATTTTATGCTATCTATCTGAAGGCCTGATTCAGTTTTGACATGACGTCACGAGAACTAGGGTAAGTGAGAGACGCATACGTTGATTGAACTCTCGTTCTACAATGACAATAGACATGAAAATTTACATATTTATTATTATATAAATCAATCTCTTTAATGAAAATAATTTAAATACTATTTTAATCCAAGTATTAAATAATTCGAGATTTTTTTTTCAAAGCACGCTAGTTCACTGTGTGATATCATGTTAATAAATCTGATATAAAAAGTCCAAGAAACCTCAAACATTGTTTTGAGTAAAAGGAGCACTAACTGGATAATATAAAATTTAAATCAACTTTTTAGAATCTCTCATTTTTATAGCTTGATTATAATAGAACTATTTTTAAATGCGCCACTTGTCATGAAGTAAGTTATTATGTATATTTAAATCGATTTATTATGTCTTTATCTTGATTACAAAACGTCTTCTACTGTTATGTTGATTTTATCGCGGGTGTTAAGCAATTATAGGCATTTAATTAAATACGAATACCTTAGAATCAATTAAATATATATGCATACAAAAGACCCAACCTTTTGAAAAACAGCGATAAAAATGATTAACATCAAATTTCAAAATAACGCGACACATTTAACCACAGCCGCGAATATTGTTAGATTAAATTTTTACAAAAATAAAAATAAGATATATTTCAAAAGCCGCGGAATGTCCTCACAATGCTACTGTCAGCGTTTTATTATCTATCGCGATGAGTTATTACAACGAGGAAAAATATCGAGAGAACGAAAAGAAGGTATCCCGAGGTGAAAATGTGTTCGAAAATAGAAAACATTCTATGGAGCTCGTTCGGACTATGAATCTTAATTGTGAAGTCGTCGCATTATCGCTTACATACTAAACGTCGAACACGTGAATTATTTTATAATAATATACGAGCGCGTCTCGGACTATCCAGAGACGCCATAAATAATCTAGGAAGCAAGACTTTGTCGATTGTCAACGCAGCATTCCAGTAGCTGGTAGTTTACAAAATACCTGTTCAGAATGCTGCGTTAATGCTTAGTTATAAATTTTCGTGTATTTTCTCTTATTAGGTACACAAATTAATCCATACAATTAATATCGAAGCTGATTTGAAATACCATTTCATTTTATAATCAAATGGATCACTTGATTTACACAAAGCCGACGATTGTTTAATCTAGAGCGGGTTGTCAGAGACATTTTGCTAAGTAAATATGTACACTCTCGAGTCACTTTGCAAAATATATTTATTATTACGATTTTCAAGATCGGCGAGATCAGAAGTGGCTGCTGTCGTCGATTTGATGATTGTTTATAGCTTTTAGATAAGAATCCATAGATCACATAAGATGACCCGCAATAACAGTATTGCTGATTTGATATTCATAACGTAAGTCTTTGTTGCTCATAGTCTGTCTTACATAAACAATGACGATATAAAACGCATGATCATGATAATGCTACTGCTACTACTACTGTGTTTATTAAGAAAAAGTTATATTAAATAAAAGTAGAGTTCAACAGATCAGATAAATTATAGATGTATAGAATGATAAAAAATATATATTGAGAATAGTAATGCAAATCAAGAATTTAATGTAGAATTATTATTAGGGGACTTCATTTAGAAATTATGAAAGCACAATCAGTATACAGTTGCATATTTGAGAATACCGATGTTTTTAACCAATAAATGCATTGTTTTTAAAAATAGTTGTAATGCAAAAGTGTAATGAGCATAATTATTTTACGCTTTAAATTATTAAAATATGTATACTGATAAAAAGTTGTGCATATTTTAAAATAGTAGTAGTTTTTCTGATGATTGTTTTATTATCATATGAAGTAGAAAGATTGGATTTTAAAATGTCGTTTATATTTAATGATAATAAAATATTTATATATGTTTATATCATTTATATTATAAAGTACTATATTTTCTTATAAAATATTTTCACTATATGCATTTGAAGTTTTTTTTTATAAATAACGAAAAAGCAATTAAATATATTCTGATGGCTTATAACTTTTACCATAATATATAAAATAAATTTAACTAATAATTTTTATTTGGAGGTAAATTATTTTTATTACTTATGTAGCATATATACATATATAATGAAAAATCAAAATCGAATATATTATCAATAATCTGTTACAATTTTCCTTAACTTTATTTATCATATCATTTACTGTGATGTAGACCGAGTGTACGTGTCATTTTATTATGTGAATATTTTTAAATGACGAATAAATGTTCATATTTTAGATATTCTATTAAATCAAAATCAATAATAAATCAACTAATTAGGGTTTCGATTCACTTACAGTCAAATGTGTGAGGTTTCTTTTCGTACAGTTTAATTAAAATAATATTAAAAAGCTATTTTTTTATAATATTTTTGAAAATAATATTGATACGTTGAAGTTTTGTATTTATACAAAATACTTGCGATGTCTAAAGCATTTACTCGTTTTCAGCACATATTTATATTATAGCAATTGGTATGTATCAACTTTGTTCAATTGTAAATCAGTAATTTTACATGCACACTAAGTACACATCATCGGAGCACGCGTAATTTTAACGTTAATAGAGATTAGAAAAATAAGTTAGAGATTGAAGAATGTGCATATGAAGGGCGATAGATGATGGTGTGTTAGTAATAAAAATATGACTCGAAATGTGTTTATTAGATCGAGGCTCGAAGCAAACGGAGAGGCGGGAATCGATTTTTAATAGAACGATATACAAATGGTTATTTATTGCCGTTGACCCGAAAGACATCAATTTTAATCTAATTTATTTTATTTTAATTTATTTTACAATAAAAATAAACAATAAGAGGCTACTTTAAAACGCGCCATTCTACTCTTTTTCTAAATTCACAAAAGCTATTTGGCAATTTTTTCACGGAACAAATTCGCAAAATTGATTTGAAACACTAAAATCCTTTCATTGAACATCCAGTCCCGGACAATATCCATATTGTTTAAAAGCTATGCTTTAACACATCTATTATGTTATAAACGTTTTGTTAGCATATTTTAGCGAGAGAAAAAAACAATGTAATTTATAAACGTACAAATTTACATTTATTAAAATTACAATATCAATAATAGTATTGTAATATATTCACGCGAATTTTAATGCTCATGTTTCTGCAACGATATTTATTGTTTTAAAGATGTTTAATAATAAATCAGCAAAAGCAAATAATCAAAGAAAACAATCTTTATTTGTTTGACCTTTTGTATGCTAAAAGTAAAATTTAGATATTCTTTTGCCAAGACTTATTATTTTGATGTGCATAGGGCATTTTAATAACGATAGCAATCTTTATTTACTTGACCTCTGAACATCTATCGCTCTTTCGTGACAACGAAAAATCTCTAGATCTTTCACATTTCGATTCGCGATGGATCTATTGACTCGAGATTCGTACTTACATTGTTTGGTAGTTTTTTTGGGGTCGCGCCGTATAAGTACGTGTGTGGGACAATGAGTGGGACAAACACCACGTGTGGACGTACATTTAGTTCGGATGTATGACGATTGTTATTGGGTTCACAAGACGATTCGCCATTGTGCCGAACTATTGATGTGAGCACGCTCGTGGTCCGATTGTACATACAATGGCCCTAAGAAAAAATAGCGATTCAATGCCTCCTCTTAAAATACAACTACTCTATGGAATTTGGTACACGCGCTTGTGTAAGTGTAGTACGATTTTTCAGAATTAAAAAATCTAAATAATAAAATATTGATTTGATAACGAATGTGTATTTTATTACATTTTTACACACTAATTGTGTACAAAGCGAAAATAATTGAGATAAGAGTTATTGTGAGTGGATTGTTGCTATTTTTGGATGTAACAGAACGCTCGAGATAAGGAGAAAGTGTTTTTTATTGTGTTATTTAATATTATATAGTATGATTTAATTTACATTGTAGTCTGGCTACATTTAGATTAAACAATTATTAAATGAAAGGATCTATTTTTTTACATATATTTAAATTTAATTTATATAAGTTAGATACAAAAAGAGTAAAGAGCTTAAGAGTTTTAAGAAACTTTCCTACATTTCTCGTATAAATAAAAGCTTTCAAAAGTTTTTATTAAACTTATTGATAAGCTTAGCTAAAATACAATTGTTTAATTTTAATTATATTTTTATATAAATTATTAATAGAATTGCGTATTTTAATTATCCTTGAATCGTTACTTTGAATATCAAATAGTGGCTCTCAAATCCATTTGCGTCACTTTACTCAAGAATTACCCAAAAAGAGCGAGATTCCCTTATGTGTTTTTTTTATCAGCATTGTGCACGGCTTTTCAACCGCGCACAAACGTGCCACCGGTCTTTCAAAGGGCATTGTTGTCAAATTTTTATTTTATTACCATTGTATTGCCAGCGAAGCGTAAATTCCCAGATCGAGAACCGTCGATCGGCGAAATAAAAAGATCGACCCTGTCAATAGATCGAAGGAAAACACACTTGAGCGACGGTTGTCGACCGCTCGCTTCGTGAGCTTTCGACAATGGAGCTTTTCGACAAAAGCTCTCGCACCCTTTAGCCTCGCAAGGGCAGGTTTCGGATGTTCTCGTTCGTGACGGGACAAAGGGCTCAGGTGTCTCGGGACTCCTGTCAAAACGTGTGTTTTTTCTTAGATAATCGACTGTCAAATATTACGCCATTTGACATAATCGATATCTATGCAAAATATTTGTTTAAATTGCTGCGTATACAATGTATGCGAAGAAGAAGAATGGCAATAAAATCATCTCGAGGATCACAATGGGAATTCTGTGTTCTACATTCATTACGTCAATCGTCCATTGTGAATTTGTTCCCGGCACAGGATGTTTATTGTTATCCTCGTTGAAGATGTAATCTCACGATCTCTTATTTGGTGATTGTTTATGACGTATAAGTATCGAATGACTCAATTATTATATTGGTATGGATTACAGCGTAGTGGCTTTTAATTAAAAAATATTGCAACTGTTAATAATATGTAAGTTTACGGAGACACTTCCTAATCCTTTAAATAGATAAATTTAGATTTAAAAATGCTGTATAATATTAAAATAAAAAGTAAATGCAAACGATTAAATAGTTTAAAAATAAAAAAATAATGTATTTAAGCATACATATTAAGAATTATTAAATATGGCACTATGTTCCAACCATTCTGATACATATTACAATTTCACATCGCAAAGAATCTAGTAATTCTAAAAAAATATAAATTTCCAGAATTTCGTTTCGTCATTCAAGAACCTATTAGAAACTTAAACGTACGTAGATTATCTACGGTAAATATATTGATTAAAAAAATGTTGTAAAAAATAACGTAAATAATTTTAGGATTTACATATTTTAAATAGTATTACATTAAATACGAGACATTTATATATACATTGAAAATACGACTTGTAACCTTCTGCAATAGTATTTCTATCAAAATCAACGTAATAATTATAACAGAATCAGATAGATATATTTTTATTGTTATTAAATAACTGACATTTTGAGACTCAGGCTGGCTAACGAATTATTATTTTTTTAATATTGATGGCATTTATCTAGAAATATACATAACAACTTTTAAATTATGGTGTTGAAAAAACTAAGGGCGAACTAAAAGACTTTTGAGATAATATATTGCAAATTTATTAAAGTGACTTTTTACTATGTAACTCTTCGAAGAACGTCGAATATTATTATGAAGTAAAAATGACACATTATAGAGTTCGCCCTTCATATTCGCCTTATTTCATAGTAGAAAATTCGACCTAATTTGGTTCACAAAAAACACGCGTTTGAGTCATCGCCGGCAGAATTCAAAAAAATATTGTAATGTATGTAATTTACGATAAGAATAGAGTCTCGTATTATTCGGCTCATTGCTCTAACAAATTATGTTATTAATACTAATCATAGCCGTCAGCAGACGTCTACGATCTTGTGATTTATTTTATTTAAAATTGTGAAAATTAGAAGTTTTTTTAAAAAACTTTGATTCCCTGATGCCTAATATATTATATGATTTAAATGATGTAAACATACAACATATTATATAATAACCCATTAAGTAAATTTGACTGAAATAAATACATATAATTTGAACCATGACTGTCATTTAGTTGTATATAAATTAGTACAATTTTAGAGATACCTTATAGTGATTTCTATGTATTTATGATTGTTACCTTTGGCATTTTCGTAGCTTTCTTCTCAGCCCTGTTGAAGCGATACGGCATGGGCGAACGAAAAATCAAAATCACAACAAAAAACCCAAAAACACTCGAGCGTCTCAATATCGCGTCGATCAACGTTCAAAACGCATCGGTCGCGCGTAAGCACGCGACTTGCGGTGTAAAACGTAAATTTCTCGCGACGTGGTATTTACCAGTTGCCGGGGATGCCACGACGCGCAGTGCGGCAACACCGGAGTCCCGGCGCATACTGAAGAGGCTGTCGGCCGACGGGTGGGGACTCCCCGCCCGCCGACGCCCGGCTACACCGCACTCGGTACAAAGCGAAACGTCAAACGCGCGAGCAATACCAATCACGATCGATAAAAGCACACGTCGCGAAAAAATAGTCGATTTTTTAAAACAATGCGAAAAAATCGCATTGTTTCGCATGCTTCGTCTCGCTTGCGCGCATTGTCTTGGAGCGATTGTGTTCGATATGTGCATCTCTTTCGCGCACAGAGCGCGGCCCCGCCCCCATGCGCCCACGTGCTGCGCGATGGCACACGCCTTTGAAGATTGGGGCCGCACTCGAACGCGAAACGTCGTAAGTGACGCTCGTTTTATTGTTATATTATTTCTATCTACAATGCGATCGATACTCAATTGACGTTTTTATATTGAAATATTTTCATAATAAAAATAGTATTTAATAAAAAAATGTTTGATGAAATAAACGCTTTTTAAAGGAAGGAATACATATTTGTAATAAGTACCTATAGAGAAAGCTCCGAGGAAAAGCGCTTTTTAGAGCGTTAAGTCCTCTCACGAGTCGTTGTTGCGAACTTCAGGGCTTAATTGAATTTTTTGTAGAGCCAGTGTTGGTTTTTTTGTTTATGTGTATAATGAGTTTGTAAAATTGGAAATCTGTTTTAAATTATTATAATAATTTAAAGTAAATCGTACATTTATTTTAATTTGCTTTATATATAATATTTTAGATAAACATTTTACAAAGGCTAAGCTGTGCTTTAAGCTCCTGCAATATTAATTACGGTTTATATTTTTTGATTTTTTTCAATAAAAACGCCATCGAATAAATTACATTTTATTATTAATTATGCTTTAAATTTGGCTATTGGATTTAAGATGGTATGGGCATTATAAGGACGACAAAAACGTGGTTCCAAAAAGAACATGAGGCAATACTTCAATCAAAACTACTCACAATTCGACTGCTTGTGTTAGTAATTCAACAGTCTTAAATAATTATAAAAAGACAAAAGCAAAAAGGCTTGACAAATGGGTACCGCACGAACTGAATGAAAATCAAAATATTGCCATTACAAAATGTGTTCTAAAATTGTTGTAGGCAACAGAAACGATCCACTTTTTGATCATATTGTGCGATAACTTTTTGCCTCAAAGATAAGATATTTAAATTTCTATGGAAAATATTAATACGTTGATTTCAAATATACCGTTAGATTTTCCTGTATTATTCTTTTTACCAAAATTAATCGATTTTAACACTTTTGCTGTTACAAAATATTAAAATCAATTTATTCATCTATATTATGATAAATATTAAATTTTTTTTTTTTAGTAGTAGTATCAATAAATTTTTCATTTTAAAAATCATTACAAATTGTGGTTTTTGTGTAAAGTTAATAATGCTTTTGATGTTGTTACTGTTAAGGATTGTATGATGTAATGGTGGTTTCAAAAAAATCGTGCTGGGGATGAAAAATGTCGTGAGCGTCTTAATAACGACAACTGAAGGCAAGCGTAAAATCAAAATTAAGCCCAAGATTTGGGAGCTTGTGTCAGGCGTTAATTATCACTTGAAACAGCTAGAAAAACTGAACAAATAGGATAAAAAATTTGTTCTGCGCTTCTTTTACGAAACAAAAAAGTGGGTTTTTGCGTAAACAGAAAGCTGTCTGAGCAATTGTTAAACAAAAATGAAGTAATGAAGTATTTTCCAAAGTCGAAATAGCAGTAAAATAAAATTTTAGTGTCTGCTAAATGTATTATTCCCAACATTATCCTGATTCAGATGGAACCATTACGCCCGATAGTTATTGTCAAGAAATTATTAGACAAAAAAACTGAATAATCGAAATCAGATATTAAATCGACAGTAGATTATCACTCCCTTATGCATTTAAACAATTTATTCAGCAACAAAGCTGCTATTGAAACTGCTTTAAGAGATGTTATCAATCTCAGAAGTCTTTTAAACCACAAAATATTAAAATATTTATACTTTAATGGTGCTTTTAAGATTATTAATGTAAATTATTATCTGAAAAAATGTTTTAATAACAGCAATTATTAAATAAATAAATTTATACATATGTTAATAAGCACGTACAAAACTATTTCAACAATATAGATAAATGGAAAATTATTAACATATAATATTATAGATTATACTCAGCAAATTAGGATAAGGTATTTTACATTGAACTGCCATTTTCGTAAAAGAAAACATACATTTGTCAACTTCTTGAAAAGACAAAAAACAATTTGCATAGTTTTATATTTATTTAATATCTTAATCGCAGAAAAATATTCATCAATTCATAAACGTACAATTAATACACTCTTTTTTAAGAATTATGATTTAGATTTAGATACAAATGATATTTAATGCAGAGGGCTTAATGCCACATTTTATAAATTTTAATTATTTTTATTTTATATTAAAAAAAATAGATAACTTTATGAATCTAAATGCCTTCTTTTTTATCGACATTTCGATATTAATCTGAAATAAAATGCCGATTATTAATAGCTCGCCCAGAAGTGCGTTGTGGAATATTAGTGCAATAGTTAAATACAAGCGAAGATAATGAGTAAAACGTTATAAAGATTAGTTGGTAGATTATTACTAGTTTAATGCTAGTGAATATGAATACCATTAAAATTAACAAGGCTTTCTTTATTTTTCTTGTGGGCAAAATTTGTGTTATTTTTAATTTATAAATAAAATTTTCATAACATTTCTAATGAACCTCATAGTTTTCTTTAAATAAATAAAATTGAATAAATACTCTGCTAGAGTAAAACAACAATATTTTATTTAAAGAAAATAGCATGGTTTATTAGAAAAAAATACTAATTTTATGCATACTATTTTAAAAGTTAAATAATTAAAATATGTTGTGTTTCGACATTTTTTATACAAAATATAAAAAAATACATAGAAGTTTGCAATAAAATAAAATTAAAGTTAAAGTAAAGTGTTTTTTTTACTGTTTTTATAATATGTTTAATTAAAATAATTTTTATGTAGGCTAAAACTGAACCACTTGAGCTTATGAGTATGTCCGCCTCTAATATAAATATTTTTTAAAATTTGATTTTATATAGTGCGATATAACTTTCAGGAAAAAATAAGCTTCTTATTTTCATAAAATATATCAGCGTAACTAATGACTCAATTTAGTTTTTACGGAATCTTTTTTAGTTATCATAATAATATACCAGTAGCAATTTGATTATAAAAAAGAGCATGTTATAATAATTTATGATATAATTATCTTATTCTCCTTAATTTTTATATGTACATTAAAAAATATCAATATAAGTATATGTATTGCCTCAAAATAAATATAATGAAAAATAATATTATGTATTCAATTAATCTATAGGTCCGATTTAGGGTGTTTTTTGTGGTGTTTGATTTATAAGGCCACTCATACATAATAGTAAATATGTAGTTGTTTCTAATTGTTGCGTTATCTGAATATAAAAAAATGAAACATTAAGCGTTGATGTTTAGAGAGGAAATAATTTTATATATTTATTGCAAATCATCCATTGCAATATGAATGGCGTTGGTCCAATGTGTTACAACAATTATAAACAAGCAATGCATGACTTATATTTCATTTATATATATTTTTTATACATATGCGAGATTGGGAACATCTAGGAAAACCTTATCTGTAATGATCAATCAGAATTATAATTATATAATAGTCACTAATTCTGATGTCCTAGATACGGTAGAAAATGAAAATCACTAGGGTCCAAATCGAATTCAAGGCGAGGTCACCGACTTATAGCACTGGGAATTGTTTTTATATTAATATTCTATTGATGTAATACACATTAAAAAATACTTTCTTAAACCTATATTCAACAGAAAATGTTGTTACTTATTATCTGGATGTCATCTAATGATTTTTGAGAGTTATCCAAATCAAATATTAGTGTAATTTGTTTTGTTTGAAAAGTTCAGTCAAATTTATTTATAGTAAACGCTACATTAAAAATATTAAAATAAAGCTTAACCCTAGCCTATTCCATTATCACACGAAGCACACCTTGATTGATGTTTTTATATATCTGAAAAATCGGAAAATTTCCCCACGCAAGTTGGAATGCGCCGGGGATTCCAATAGGAAATTTTCGCTAAAGCGATAGGGCAGTCGGAGGCTTCTCAGTCAGAGCAATAGGGAAAGTGTGCGCCGCTGTAGCCGCAACAATAGGCCATTGTGTCTCGGGAGGCGGGGCTCTCGAGTGCGTCGACCAATCGCGGCCCTCTGACAACAATGGCTATTGTCTACTCAGGCTCTATTGCGGCCCACACACGACCAGTGCGAAGCCAGTTTTTCATTTTGCCATTATATGTAAATAAAGCGACGAATCGGGTCGATGGTTCCAATTGGAGACAAATTTGACATTTTTTATCATCTTTTATCAATAAATTTCTCAATAGAGGGCATATAAGAATAAATAAAATGAACGTGTTAACACGAATAGTTTGACGATTACACCAGTCGTGTAAAACGGACCGACGGCTGTGAAACAGGAAGTTTCCCGTATGATTTATTTTGTGTCCGACATATTAACGAAATCACAGTTAACATTATACAAACAAACGCGAATCTGGATTAAAATAAATAAATCTCGAAGTTGACTGAACTCAAATTTATTAATCTTTTTCAAAGACGAATCATTTTTTAAACGTCTCTTTGGTACATTATATGCATTTTTACACGGGAATGTTTGAATAAAATCTGTCGCTTAAATATTTTTAATATCAATACATAAACATTTAAAACGCGGTTTCCGGTTACATAAATCAAAAAATTAACTATTTAGTTTTTGGTTCCGTCTTTGATATATAAATTTAGCGATTACTTTTAAATGCTTAATTTTAAATTTTAAACGCCAATAAATTATTGAAGTGACAAGCGCTCCGCATAATGAAGCCGAGCATCCACGACGCCTTATCGCAAACTTTGGTAATATCCATAGATAATATTACAATGCATCCACTTCGTTTATAAAAATATGCTATTATTAACCCTTTGCACTCGTATTTTTTTTTTGGTTGGGGTAGCGCCAGCTCGTATTTAATTTCGAGACTTTTTTTATGTTCAATTTTTGGAAGTAAAAATGAAATAAAACATGTTTTGATTAATCTTTTTACAAATTAAAATTAATACAGCGAAAGATTGATAGTTTGTCAGTATTTTAGTTAAAAAAAAATTAATTAAATATTTAAAATATATTATAATTTAAATACTTTAATCGGAAAATAACTTTTTTTATTGTACTTTTTTAAATAATTTGTAAAACGTTAACCATGAAACTTAGAAAAGAATAATTTATTAAAATGTGTTCACGAAGAATTGTACTTACTATTCACAAAAAATAAATGACATAGTATTAGGCATACATAGTATAGGAAGGTAAATGTAATGATGTTTTTAGATGATTTTTCGTCCATCGCAATCAAATGCGCGGTAAAACAAATAAATGAATTATTTAAAAAAACAGCTGAGTGATGTAGCGGCAGGGGTTTATAACCATTAAGAAATTTGTAAATAGCTAGATGTCATATGAATTCTAAATAATTAAAATATTGGACTGTTTGTATTTTTTTTGCACCCATCATTTATTATCTTGCGCAATGCGCTTATTATCTTGCGCATCGCGCTCGTTCTATAGCGTTTAGCGCTCATAACATCGATCAACAATTTGCGTTCATACAAAAAAATAATGGTTACAATAAAATTTAATCAAGATTAAAATTACAAAGAGCACAAGTTTTTTACTTGTAGTTTTTTTTTCTTAGTAAAACCTTAGTTTTTAGTTTTTTTAATTGTTGTTTTTTCTTGGTAAATAGTTAATATATTCCCATTAACAAGTTTTAGACTTTTTAGAAAATCAGATTACAATAAACGTATTATAAAAAAAAAAAAATATACTGTTAGTTAAATAAAACATATATCAACATATAATAACGTTTAAAAACACATTTAATACGAAAAATTGTTATGCACCTTACAATAAATAAAACACAAACAATATGCACATCAGCACATATGTTTTAAGCAAAAGGATACATTTTGACGATATAACCAATGATTTTTAAAAGCAAAATTTAACACTTTTGACGCTAAGTTGCCGATAATGAGATTCCAAATAAAGTAAAGCGAAGGTCCATATATAAAGGAAAATCTAGATTAGGAAATATGGTTCTAGGACACTAACCGCCTGGAAATATACCCCTTGGACAATAACCCCCCGTCAAAACCCCCCTGGACATTGACCCCCCGTGCAAATAACCCCTGACAATTAACCCACCATGCAAATAATCCCCCTGACAATTAACTCCCGCCACGTATAAAGATAATACAGATATTACTTAACACGTCTCGTGACGCTCTATTATACTTAATAAAACATATACTGTCGCCATTACCAAAGTTTAGCTGTATTATACATACATATGTATCTAGCCTAATAATATTTTTTATTTTTTTTTAATACTCTTTATAACAATTTTGCTCGCACCGGTCACCGGTACAAAATATACAATACGTATATTTTCTTCGTAAATGTGTTGGTTTTATTGATATTTTAAAAATTCTGTATTTTGCTGAATGAAATAAATTAGTATTGATACTGATTATTCGTATTAAACATTATTTTATTAAAATAATGACCATTTATTATAAATAATAAAAACTTATATAAAATACTTATCTCTATACGTGGCGGGGGTTAATCGTCAGGGGGGTTATTTACACGGGGGGTTAATTTTCAG
The DNA here is from genome assembly GCF_051122295.1 of Plectrocnemia conspersa. Taxonomy (NCBI): domain Eukaryota; kingdom Metazoa; phylum Arthropoda; class Insecta; order Trichoptera; family Polycentropodidae; genus Plectrocnemia; species Plectrocnemia conspersa. The sequence continues at coordinate 19,691,433 of NW_028277167.1, forward strand.
GGGGCTATTTGTCAGGGGGTTATTTGCACAGGGGATTATTTGTACAGGGGGTTAATGTCCAGGGGAGTTTTGATGGGAGATATATCTATCCAGGGGGTATTTGTCCTGCGTTTACATGACCTTAGGATAGGAATATTTAACATACGAAAAAGAAGGCCAAATTAAATTAGATATTTTTTAATATATTCACTGTCTATGGCAGAGGTCAGAAAATTACGGCCAAATCCAGCCTTCTGCTTATTTTAATCCGGGCTGCAAGTAATTGTTAGATTTGACATATAAAAAGATCAAAGTATGTGCTATAATAGAGCGGCCAACCGTCGAGTTAAGGAGCTAGCTAGGTATCACCTTATAAGGTGCTCCTATTGCTTTGTATTTCACCGTGACGTTATGCACTTTAAATTTGACAGCATCTTCAGTGCCCACGTAACGCCTTTTGCAATAAATTTGAATATTTGAGAGAAATGATAAAGCTCATTTTAATTTTGCTTCCTGGCCCGCTGAGCTTAAAATATTTACAATCTGGTCCTTCACAAAAAAAGGTTTGCCGACCCCTGGTCTATGGTGTTACACGAGCAAAATAACCTTGTCTATATTCTTCAGTCATATGTTTTACAGAGAGACATTCAAAACGCGTCATGGCGATTTTACAACTTTATATTTAGATTGTCTTGTATAACCGGAATGTCGTAGTCCTTAAGGCGTTGAACTGATATCCTAGAGACTATCGGTTCAGGTCCCGCAGCAAACTAAACATTTTAATATTAAGAATGCGCTATTATTAAAATTAAGCCCTAACTGCTAAGTGACATCTATTGATTGTAAGCTGTAATTATAGTTAACAATATATAATAGATATGACTAATTTACAAACTGTGTTTTAAATATTATCCAATTAAACGTGTAAGTGTTGATTATGTTGTGCATAAACGACTTTTACCAATAGTTTTTCAATGACGCATATTTGAGTCATCCACCTTTAGAGTGTTAAATATGGATAAATTTATATAAGTGTAATACAATCCTAAAACTCACTGAAAAAAATATGTTTTACAAGACTTTTAACCCTTTCACCGCGGATGACTTCTATAGGTGTCATCAAGAAAATCGCCAGTACTCATTAGACATTTAAAGGTGCCGTAAGCATTTGAGCCTAATAAAATGGCTTTTTAGTATAATTTAAGGCTGTAAATCAATTATTTGACCCATACTATTTTAAAAAATATGGCATGAATAGGTGCCCCCACATATTAACAAATTTCGAAACGGCGCTCAAAAATATCAGCTGTGGTGATAATATAAATGCAATTGGGGCCAGGCCCCACCCAATTTTTTCGTACATAAAAAAAAATAGGTGGGGCTGGTAAAGTTTTATTATATTTTGTGAAAATGATCAAATTTTATATTTAGACAAATATTCTACAAGTTTTTCGTATGTATTTGCCCATTTGAGGCAGAAATGATAAATATTACATTGTTTTTTTGTGGGGATCTGTTTTGGATTGGCAGGCGTTTTTACACCTAGAGCGAACCAGCGTAGTTTGGCCTCGTGGCTTTATTTTTGAATTTTTAAGTTTTGAATTTATTAAAACAGTACTTAAAAATATAAATAAATTGATCATAAAAAATTATTACATTAAAAGATTATCCTAAAACTTGAAACTTTAAATACTTGTACCAGATTTAAAATTGGTAAAAATAGTCTTAGCATAAACGCATACTATTACTGTCACAGTAATAATATCACGGTTAATATCGAATTCATCGTCACGTCCTTAAAAATTCAATATTATATCGTCATTCGTAATTATATGGATAATTTTTAAAAGAAAATCAATATATGTATTTATAAATAATTAAAACACAGATTACTAATTCTGTTTTACATAATTTAGCTATTTACTAGCTCGAAAATATATTAAATGTGTCGAGACTAATATTATCGTTTGAGTTGAGTACCCAGGTCGATAGTTGTCAATCGCTCATTTTACTAGTGCGAGCGAGTAAGCGAGCTCTGCTAGCATAACGGCATCTCGCTCTTTTTTCCGTCTTAAAAATTTTATTTTTATTTCATAACAGACACACAATATAAAGTAATAATTATGCACAATTAGAGCATATGATCCCGTTTCATCCCATATCATAAAAATATAGATGCCCTTAGAAGGAAAAAATCAGTTTTAAAGCATTAATTGACAACCTAAATCTGTCAAGTCTAGCGCGATGCCGTCCTAACAGCGCGCGCTTTGACCATGTTCCGATGAAAAATTTTACAATAAACTTACACTTGTAAATTTAAGATTATTGAGTTATTTGCATAAGTTAAAAATTCAATATTACTGAAATGTGTTTAACAGAAGTCTTTTTACTATTAATAAATTTAAATTTTCAAAATTTGCTTGAACACAAAGCCAATAAATGCATTCAAAGTTTTGTCGACATATTGTCGACGTTCGAGTACAACGCTTGAAATACGATGTCGACACATAGTCGACTTACGAGCGCAAAGGGTTAAAAGGTTTTGATACCGAGAATCAAATGTCGATTAAATAATGGGATCATTATGTGTCGCCTTTGTGCGTGGGTGTATAATATTAATTGACAATATTTTCTATTGACACACTATCTTTAAACATGCTTACCAAATAAGTTTATAAGATATTAAAAATAAATATTGAGAGTCTCTGTATTTCATTCTCCAGATTTATCTTGAATATCACAAATTTCATGAATGAACACTTTCTCTGTGCGTTCAATTGAGTCGTTGCGTCGTCTCGTGCCATCGCCGTTGAATTCTTGCGTTTCTGCACGATGATACGCAGAAATATCGTCGCAATTTGCCGGAATCCGACGGAATAAACGGCGGACATTTGTGTCATGTAGGCGAATGGGCCAACTGAGAGATTTGTGCGCGCAAATCGCAGATATCAATTGAATAATTAGAAACGCATCGCGGCGGACCGATACGGATTTAGATCTTGTGCAAGTGCATATCCGTCATAACGGTGACCGGTGACCGAAAGCTATTTCGAACCACTTTCATTCACTAACATCCACCACAGCCGCTTGACGCTTTGTTTGTTTGCGAAATATGCTGGAGCGGTTGCGCTGGATTGCGCAAAGCTTATCATTTACCACGTGCTGCATGAGTGGGTGTTTGGAAATAAGTGTTATGAGTTGAACGTTAAAAAGAATGACTGAAAATTTACTTGCCTGTCTCTATCTACTCTTAGTGAGGATTTTATTAAGTACGTAGTACTATAATACACTCAACCGATCCTTTTCAATTAAATTCAGAGACCCATGGGAAATTGTAGGGATGGAATACGTAGTACGACTTTAAGGTGATAATTCATTTTACATAACTCGACCTTGAGTCAGAAAAAAAATCTTTTGAATCTCAGATTTCTGCATATATTATAGACTACTTAAATACAATTATATAGAAAAAATATTGTAGTTCTAGATTTTGTTGTAGGATTGATTTACAATACCTTTAGATGTTTTATTTTCAATATAATCGCTATAAACCTCATTGCGTTAAGTGGTTAGCCGTAAAAATAGTTTATTTATTATGACGTAATAGCTCTTTATTCAATATTTCGGTGTTAAGAACTATTTTTGGAATTGTAAAGCTAAGTTCAAAATATGTTTCTTTGATTTTCTAATACTTCGACTAATTTCTTCATGCATTTTTTATTTATTTATAACGTCCTTCTGAGTAAACTTTAAACAAGTATTAGAAACTGACACTGTCATTTTAATTGGGAACACAAAATATGATAAAATTGATAGAGTCGCCAATATAGTAGTATAAAAATCGATTTATTTTTTGCGAATCTTGTATCTTTACCTTAAGAATATCTTTCATATTTAGTGAAAAGGCTGCTTAAGTCAAGGTTGCAGTCTCTCCTCGTGAATAGTTCCAAAAAGCATAGAACTTTTAGCCTATTGGCAATTACGACCCTAGTCTGGCTGTTGATTCAGTACAAAGTGCGAACTAAGGCTAGACCAGACTTCCTACCTGTGCTGTATGAAGTGAAACTTCAGTCGGGTAATCCGACTGAAGTTTCATTAAACTATTGATAATCTTCGGTAGTGTTTTTTTGTTAAGAATTATTTCTCGATAAAAATGACAAATTGAGATGAAAATGAATTTTTCCTAAAAACGTTTTCCCAAACTACTCTAATCGGCTTTATTTTTGTGTAAGTATTCTAATAAATACACTAATAATCAGAAAAGATAAAACCACTTGGCGTGGGAATCGGCAGATTGCAAAAATGTATCAGACTTCTACAGAGCTATGACTAAGGCTTCAAAATCGGTTAAAACCGAGACCGATTAACCGGCTTTTCAGTTTACCCCACGTTAAAAATCTATTTTAGCATTTTTAACATTATATTTAGTACATGTAAAAATATTTCTTGTGCCTTTGAAAAATAGTTATATAATAATTATATAAAATAGTTATACCATTAATAAATAAAAAAACAGTCTAATAAATAATTATTGTCCATTCAAGAATTACAAATTTGACTGCTCACTGTTTATTAAAGTTACTGATTATTAATAAACGCTACTCACTGTCTTGTTAAATTACTGACCAAAATGAATAATTCAATAAATATAGTCTGATTTGAAATACTAACTTGATGGATCACCGTTAAAAATATTCAAAATTAAAATGTGTTTACACCATAAAATTCTATATAAATAGAATATGATTTATTAGTTTCTTATTAAAAATAATTACAACATTTTTTTTATTTTTTATTTCACTTAAAAAATAGAGAATATTATAAATATTTGTTTCTATTAATAAGCAGCTATTATTAGATTATAGTTTCTTATACAAATTTGAATACTTTGATTTTTTAATTAATACGCAATAATCACACTGTACGTACCTTACATATTTTCGAATGTTCCATTGAATCTTTGATTTCTTAGATATGAAAGTAAGACTTTGTTTTGAAATCGATTTACAGAAGTAAATATCATTATTGTTAAGTATCTTATAACTCATTTATGTTAATATAAACATTATTATGTTAATGTACGAATATGTAATGTATTAAACACAAAACACGTGTATTTATATAAAAGAGATTCGATGCGTTTTCCTGCGATCGTCTTCATAAATAATACGCGTTAATGGGTTTGCGGTTTAAAAACGAAAATTTCGCTCTTGTTTACGATACGATATCTGGCGTGTCGATTTACGACCGTCGGCCGCTATGATATATTAAAAAAAAATCATAACGAAAATTTAATAGGTCGAATTAGTCTCTGTAACATCGTTTCCACTCTTCTTCCTCATCGATTCCCCCCACGCTGAATAGCAATAAAACGTTTCCACCGGTGGCGTAGTAAAATCGAAAAAGTGGAAAAGAACACAAAAAAGCTGCACCTAAAAGCTCTCGCGTCGGTGCCTTATTTACTTTGCGAAGCTGTCTGCTAGTGGAGAGGGCAAAAAGCCGAGCTTCTTGCCCTTTTTCGTTCCTTTCTCTTCTCTTCTCTCTTTTTTTTTATTCATTTGCTGTTTGAGTATCCATAATGTTGCACCAGCACCTGTTCCGCTGCATATCCGGTGTGCGAGTTGCAATAATATGTCATTCGGCATACGTGTATTTAAAGAGACGCACAAGACGCCTACTGTTGAAATAGTGCATCAGATTCCGTTTTGTGTCACTGTATATGAGCGCTGGATCTTCTAGCTAATCTAATTTGTGCTTCTAAAACTATTGTAAGTAAAGAATATCACAACCTTTATAATATAAATTCAAAAAGCTTGATGTTATTTAAATAAATAAAAAGAGTTAAGAGTGCCATTAAGAATTCTGTGGTTCAATAAATATATAAAATTTATATGCCTATTGAATATAAGCTCGGTTTTAAGTTTAATAAATAAATGCTCTTCTTATTGTACAAGATCGATGCCCGATTTGTTAGCAAAATCGAAGCTATCTATATATAGTATACAAAAAAAATAGTGTAATAGACCTAATATTATACACGATATTTTTTTTATAAAATTTAACATTATTATTAATAATCAAATGTGCTTTAAATATAATCTGTATAATACTAGTTATTGAGAGAATGTTTAATAAATAGACAATCACGAACTACTTTTGAATACGCCACTTTGTTTTTTTTTTGCATTGACATATTATTCGGACGATAATTTGGATGAGGATTTATTTTAAGATTCACCCCATATGTTTCTTAATGGTATTTTTATTGTAAATATCACAATGGAACCGGAAAAACCTGATTAAAAACGATAATGTATTCAGTTTATCTCCATGTGAATAAGAGCGTTGAGAAATTAGTTCTATATTTCAGATTTTGCATTACCATGATACACATTGGTTTCAAAAAGTTTATAATGTATGTTTAATATATTAATTAAGGATCTCGTTTTTGCCATTAGGCACAACTATGCACGCTTATGTTATAGATATGTTCTCAGAATAGAGAGCATAAACCTATATATACCTAATGGAATGAGATAAGGTAAAAGCACATAAATGCACCGATACGACCGTTTCAATAACGCAATGATATTATAAACATACACACATAAACTTGATTCGCGTATTGATAATTATTAAATTAAGCTAGCGTATTGGTATTAATTAACAAGTAGTTAAGTATTAACGCGAGCTGTAGATAATATCATAACTATGTGCCTATATATGCAAAGGGCTATAATATTATAATTTTATTATGTTGACCTTAAAGTTGTTCTCAAAGGGTTCTCGAAGACGCCGCGTTTATGAATAATCAAGTCTATCGGATATTTTGTTCGCAGGCGCAACTTTGCTATGCGACAAGAAAAGTAAAGTAGTCCGCTCTAGGATTCCTACGTTCAACGGGAAAATTCAAAAGAATGGAAATCTGATGATTTTAATCAATTCTCCTAGAGGGGTAAGGAAAACCGCTCACTGTTTAAGGTAAGTTGCAGCTATTCTCAAGTTTTTGGGGGATGAAAAATATTGTATTTAATATAATAACTAAATCAAAATTAGATTTGGCAAGAAAAAACGATTGATTATTTACGTCCATTTGTAACGTTAAAAATTCATCATTATTAATACTTATCTATTTAAATTAAATATTATTATTAGGTACATAAAAATATAATACATATTAAAAAATCAGTAAATATTAAAATGCAATAATACGAACCGGATCAGCTTTTCGTAGCTGACATTAAACATATGCCGACAGCCATAGGCAAGTCAGCTAGTGCGGAGGTCCTGGCTCTAACGGGTATGAAAAGAGGTCGCGATCGTAATTAGCGAAGACGATCTGGAACCCAAAACTAGAATTCCTCTAGAAAAGTTTGCTTGTCGAGAGCACACTTCAGTAGTTAAAAGAAATGATAAGTGACATTGAACTTTCTGATAAAACTAAGAGAATATAACCCAATGTTCCTTAAAGAAAAGCATTGGTATACAAACGGAGAACAACCAAATATCTCAGGAGCATTTTTTCAACTTTCTCGATTAAGATTTGGTTATTCGCGGATTAGAAATTATATATCCGGATTCAAGAATGTCACAGAAGACACAGAAAATTGACTGTCAATGTGAAATGCGTTCCTCATAACAAAGCCGAGCATCTTGGAAGATTTATCGCAGTCGTCGATTACGTATATCTTGCTCTCAAAAGTGATTCCGAGATTTTTAGTGAAAGTTTCTTTAACAAAATGTTTCCATCGAGATCATAGGAATAAATTGATGGCGAACGAGAACTAAAAAATGTCAAGGTATGGCACTTGCCGACGCAAAGGGCAGACGGTTGATGGAAGCCCATCTCTGAATTACTCCGTAGATAGAAAAAATCTGCAACAGATCGAATGTATTTAAACAATTTTTAAATAATCTGCATACAAAATAAAACTTGAATTTGTAACTGCCGTATTTATGTCATTAATAAATACTCTTTCGACAATCGGCCACCATATGTTATAAACTGTCTGATTTAAAAAAAAAATTATAATTGATGATAAGCCTTGTCGAATGCTCTCTCAAAATCTATTTATACGACGTCTACTTGAATTTTTGCATCGAGAGATATTGTCACCTTTTGGTGAAAGAGAAGATTAGTAACAGAGGACTGGGTGGGGCGGGATTATGTTGCCTCATCAACCATATCCGGACTTCATGTTAAAAAAAATTCTTCAACAGTCAGGTTGCTATCAAAACTGCATATTAAGATTTTATTAACTTTAAAATTACGGAGTTGAGCACCACCAGTAAATATAATTTATTAGGAAAGTATTTTTTTAGCCACCAAATAGAATATTATTTTTTATTAATTTATATACTATTTTTATCATAAATATACCTAGTATTATTCGTGTAATAATGTTTTGTTATATTTACACAAGCCGAACACGTTAACGAATAAATAAATGGCGTTTTCCATTTGGGAAGCTCGGCTCGCAGTCTTCTCGCTTTTCCGTTTACCCAATTCTCGAACCCTTAAACTCCCAGGGAGGGTACATTAATAAATTGCATAGCTGACGGGAGGAAGTTAACCCCGATAATGACATTATACCTGTTAGATGAGCTCTATCTGCTGGGGGAGCGACTGTTAACCCTTTCGGAATGCCGCTTTGATGTGTTTTATTTACATATAACTATGAGATTAATCAGACTTGATGTTCGGGACCGCCTACACATTGTGCTAGTGTATGAGACTGTTGCTAATATACACATCCATGTAATATTAATAATGTATTTTTAAAATTATAATAAGTAAGTACATGCGTTGCCGCAAGGCTAGGGATGCGTCTAATACATCTGAAATAATTAACGCGAACTTCTGCGATAGTATCTCAATAGAAGCGAGTTCTAGTAGTTACAAACACGCCCAAGTCTGTTTACAAAGCAGATTTCTATTTGTGTTCCTTGTATCACAACACGAATGCTCCGTGGGGTAAACGGTGCATTTTTACTGTGTTTTAAAAAGCGCATAAGTGCGTTTTAATGCATTGAACACATTTCGAGAGATATATGCGCTAGTTTTCAATGAGCGACTTTTTTGCCGCAGCACTCTAGTTGTGAAAAATAGACATTTAGATCTTTAAAGGATGTTCCGTAATAAGTGGTTGTGTTTTTAAGTATAATGATCATGCCTACTTAGGATCTATAACGACATACGTTAAATAACTTATTGAAAATAAGCGGTTCATAGGAACAGATTTTTAAAATGAAATATTAGCAATACAAGCTGTAATTGAATTTCCAGAATGGCCTAAAAAAATAATCTCACTTTATGTAACATACATAAACGTAGCTTAGAGATACTGAGACGTCTGTAAAATTAACTTTTAAGTTAATTTTATGGATTTGTGGGTTTATGTATTTTCACCATTAATTTTATTTTTGTTACAATAAAACTGTAATGAGTGTTTCTTTTTCAATGTTAGGTAAAGGTATTAAAAAAATATGCTTAAATTAAAAATATTATATTTTATTAGTAATAATTTGTAATATTCAATTACACACCTTCGTTCTGTTTTCAGGAAATGCGAGTGTATTAATTTTAAAGAACGTACTGAAATCAGTCTAGTGAATATTGTATTATATTAATCAGTAAACAAACCTCACCATCCTTATTCACTGTTTTATGGGAATTACTTTCACATTCATCAGTGCAGAGTTGGTAGTCTTATAGCAAAATGCAATTAGCATTGTCTTAAAATGTTCCCTGTTTCCAAATATTCCTGTTTAATTTATTTATAATTCAATTAATTCATTTTAGCGATCTTTTGCCACAACTTTTGTGATCGAATCTGGGTTTTATTATTGTTGAATAAAAACAATTTGAGAGATGTTTTATAAATATACTATTAAAATTTATAATTTATCATTTAATATAATTATGAATATATTAGTGACGATACCCAAAGATCCACATACAGCGTAGTTCTCTCTCTCTCTCTGTCAAAGTTGTGTCGGCCTGTGTTTGTGCGCGCACACACATTGCATTATGAATAATTTCAATCTTGGATAATACCCTTGAGAATCGACGAAGTTTACCGAGTCGACAGTCTTGGAGACCAACTCCAAAGGGAGGAGACTCCTTGTTCTGGCGAATGAGACAAGTAGTGGCAAAACAGTCTGCACCATTATTATTAGAAGGGCGGTCGCCCTAAACACTCTCTCGTGCACAATTCAATACGTAAAGTGAGCTTTGAAACTCGTTTTAATTAAAATATCAAAAGGGAAATGGATGGTTTAATGTGCTTCTTCTTTTTGTACTCTTACTTGGGACCGTCTCGCACAAAAGTGACCAACCACTGCAGAGTTGTCTTTAGTTAAATGGAAATAGAACCAACCTACCATAGATGTGTTTTGTATATCTTTTTGTATTTATACAACGTGTATGTATAAAAACAACAAAGCATTACATTATATTTTTGACAATAAGCTAAACATATAATAACAATCATAAATAGCAATAAATACACTTGTAGATGTATATAGAAAAAATACTATTTTAACTAATTGGTGCTTTCTTTACTAAAATATATTATAGTAACATTTTTGATACAAATATGAGATAATTATGTAAACGTATAAGCTGATCTTGAAAACAAAATTTTTTTTGATAATGGCATTTTTGGCAATTAAAAATTTTTGGCATTTTTTAGATAATTTTTAAAAAAATTAAAAAATTGTTCTTATAAAACAATAAAAAATATTGTAAATTGGATTCTAAAAATTATTTAGATAAACTGCATTCTTAAAAATTATTTTGATAAACTGCATACATTATGTTTATTTAAAGCAGAAGTAATAGCTTTATTTAATAACTTAAATAAAGCTATTACTTAATTTTATAATTAATACGATTTAGTTAATACGATTAATTGCTGACGGTGAATTGCAAGCGGCAAATTTTCCTAGATTCTAATATTGCGATAGCTATTTATTAGTATGAGTCTAAACTGCTGTTTTATTCACTTTTTTTTATTTAATAATAATATACAAAATAAAGATCTATTTATTTTATTATTTTATATCAGTAAGAACCCAGAAAAAAAATCTCGTTTAATTTTTGTAAAATAAAAAATAATGATTACTAACTTTCTTAAAAGAAAATGAATTAACAACTTGTTAACTTACTAGTAGTACTTTATCTATTAAATTCAAGTTGATATTTATCAAGAAAATATTTACTCTATATTCGCAGATTCAACAAATATAATTCTAAATATGATACAACATATACACAAACACAACGAAACCTTTTTGCGAAATGAAAAATGAAAGGGATTTTCCCCGGATCTACCCCAGAGCAAATTGTGTCTTATTTCGGTTTTTCCATTTTCACTGGCTACAATGTGAGCCGAGCTCTTTGTGAACACTGCGAGGGTCGGCGGGGGTGAGGCGGCTAGGGGGTCGGTTGAAAAAGGTTGTGCTTTGACGATGCTCCTTTCTTCCGTGTTTTTAATGAGATTTAAAAACTTACGCACGAGTGAGTCCGCGACCCGCATTATGACGCTCCTGCCATGCGATACAATGTTTTATGATGACACGCAGTTAAGAGCTTCTGGCGTGCCCTGGACAAGTGCCCAAAGGCGGCGAATTATGTTGCGAATTTATTTTATTAATTAATTATTTAATAGAATTATCAATTATTTATATTGCATATTACAACAGCTTATGTGTATAGGGTTTGAATTTATTTATTAAATTAGAAATCAATCAAAAAAGTTACTTGCCATGCTAAAGTATGTGGATTGCATTTTTTCGCTGTGGCTCACCTGAGAACAAAATAAACTACAATTAATAAAATATATTTAGTTATTAGTATAAAGGGACGAAGAGAATTATGTGTTGGTTCAACCGGAAGCGTTATTAATCAGTTGTTGTCAGAGTTGAATTTTCATCGTCCATCGTTTCTGCAACTGTGTATCCGCTGGCCGCAATGAAAAATGCATTTGAATGTGGGCCAAGTGAAAAAAGAAGAAACGTAGAGAGAATGGACACCATGCTAGTGCGACAGTAAATCATTGTTGTAGAACTTGTGAATGAATGAAACTAAATAATTTACGAGTTTTATTTATAAAGTAGGTATATTAAAAGGATGCTTAAATCATTTAAAGCGTAGCAATTTTTTATGAAGAAATCGAGAGGCTGCGCCTGTGAACATTTTTGATTGGAAAGTTTAATTCATTACTACTGTTTTTTTGCGTAAAATCTCATATCTTCCAGCTTCCGCTATAGGTCTAGAAGTATTTCACATGACGCTAGAGATATAAAGGAGATGCCAAGATTAATTTATCACCACGCTACTGAAAAACACAATCGTATATCTGTTTGAACAGACAAGTGATTAAATGACTGATATTAAAAGTGGCTAATTTACTAGGTGTTGATTGAAAAATTAATTAATAATAATTGTATAATTTATGTAACTTCATCATAAAAAGTATTTTATGACCCACACGATAAATATATACTATTTGAAACATTGGTATTTTATATTTTCTTATATATTCCAAATCTCATATATACATTTCTAGGTGCTTTAATGAGAAACTAAATATTTTATAAATATATCAAATATTCAGTTATATTTATTGTTAGTCTTCCATTGTACAATTTCGGCAGGGTAAACACAATGAACAACTACTAAGTAAGTAGTGAGACACCAGACTGAAATCAAAGACAACAATATATGTCACTATTCATGGCCTGGATTTTTTATTTTAATTGTTGATCACTATACTCATCCATTGAATTAGAAAACTTTAGGAAAACCATATCCATGATAATTAACCCGAATTATAATATATATAATAATCTCCCAGACACTATTTAAATTGAAAAACGTTTGGTTCACATTTATTTTATTTTTTATTACAAATTTTATTGTAATTAGTGGACCACGCACATAGATTTTCAACATCAAATTTAAGTTGTTCATTATCCTCAATTAAATATGTTTTAAGTCATCGGAAAAAAGCAAGAATTTAAAATTACGAATAACTTGATTAATATGATTATTATATAGAATAAGCTTTTATGGACTGAGATTAGAACTTTAAGAAATTCCTAATGTGGCAAAGTATTAAGACGAATTCTGATGCTCATATTTAACACATTGACGACAATTTAAAAAGTATTATTAAAAAAAGATGATTATTTTGTGAGGAACCAAACGAAAGCGTGATAAATTTTATTAAAAATCTTTGCAAAATCAGTGTAGATGACATCTGTTGAATTGCCTTTATCGATATTTTTTGTCACAAAATTTGAAAAATAGAGCAGATTCGTTGCTAGTGATCTCGATACTTTGCTCTGAGAATTTTGGTACATACTCGTATGCAATGTATTTCTTACACTCCAAAATAATATGTAGTTCTAATATAGTCGTTTGAAAAAAGGATACCACAAAATATCTTGTTCGCGGATCTATCAGAATAGAAATTTATGTATGTGAAAGAACTGATTCATATTAATATTTTTAAATATAAATTAGACTTGTCCTTGTAATATAAAATAACACAAACTTGATTTATTCCACTCCATGTCAGTCCGATCAGCATTGTATGCAGTTCTCGGTCACGCCACCACCGTGTCATGTCATTCCTCGGTCGTTTTCGTACGCAAAAAGAAAAGGCACAAAGCTCGCGATGCATTCTATGATCGGTGTGTTTATTTTGCCAACAGTAGTTAGAGCATCCGGTCATCCCGAGTTGACGGCGGTTTAATTTTGCTTGAGCGTTAAAGAGAGAGTGTTAAAGAGACCTCCGCCGTTTCGTCTTTGTTGGTATAATGAAGAAGCTCGAGCCCCGAATGACAATAAATGCGAGCGATCAATTAAAATGACAAAGTGCGCCATTAGCCGGATGGCGCAGGATCAGAATAGAAGCGCACATCCTGTAGTGAGGCGAAAAAATAAAATAGAGCTTTTTGATCGGACCACGCGAGCGTCGATACGAGCTTTACTGCTCTCTCATAATTCGATCGACGAAAACAATATCACTATGGGGATGTGGCGTTAATTTGTCAACGGATCGTTTGCTCATCGCTATATTCGTTTCTTGTCAATGCTGAGAAATTTTTATGTGGTTTTGTTAATATATTTTGAATGGTGACACTAACGACCAAACTTTAAAAATCAATATTGTATCTAAATTATTTTTTAAGATTGGTAAAACATTTTAGCTGTTGCTGCTTCGGAAACAAATCTTGATGTGAAAAAAGTACAAAGCGATTGAAATCGCGTTCAAAAGTTTTCTATATGAATTAAAAAGTATTAATCTGATTCTAAATATTTATTACTAAATAAAATGTTGTATTTTATAAAAACAGATAGTTTAAAATGCAATTATTATAATTTTTGTATAAACCATTAGGCAAAAAATATTAAAATAATTACTAAAATGTATTTTATTTAACTTAAATTTTTCATGGATCTTAATTATGATGAAAGTAACGTAGAAAAAATATTTTATCAACTAATCTAAAATAAAAAAAAGACCATAAAAAAGTATTTATATTATTTTTGGGGATATTTCTCACAATGATTAATTTTATAGTTCATTTTAAATTGCTTTCTAATCAAAAGCCTTCACTATGTACCGTTTCCATGGGAAGTTTTCAGTAAAGAAGGTCAAATTACATGTAGTACTGTAGGCGATTTACTGCTATTAAGTTAATCATTCATGCCAAGTAATGTTTTACATAGTATTGGTGTCGGTTGCTTTTCACGTTGGTATGAATGAGTTGCCTGTTTGTATTTATTGTATACTAAAATATATTTAAATGCCACATATATTATTAATTTATTATAATATTATAAGAAATCTTAGTCAGGTCACAAACGTAGTAAAACAAATCATAACCAGATGAATTAACTCAACGCCCATAATATCCCATAAGTGATGTTCATAGAAAATTTCAATAATAGCCCACTAATAAATCACGCTAAAATTCAGGACTGTTAAAAAACTTAACGACCCTATCTAGCGACCGGATAGACGGTTGTTAAAGCGGAAATCGAAACATAAACGAATTTCACTCGATAAAAAGCCATTATAATTTATAGGGCGCAATAATAAGCCGTGTTAATTTACAAACACGAAGTTTTTGGCATGGTAATCCCGGGGGCAAAATTTCATAGATTTACACCGCCACTAAATCACGCGTAATATAAATATTGAGCTCGCGTCCCACCTTTTGAGTTACGTATTATTAATACGGAATGTTTATAGCTGATTAAATCAAGCGTGAGTGATGGAGCGCTGGAAGACTCAAGACTGTGACGCAAAGAAAGCTGGATCACCGACTTTGGACAGTGACACATTTTAATGTGCGATTTCTTGTAATATTCCGACAGATCATCCGTGTAGATAATTAAGCTGAGATGATGTATTAAAGCGAATAAAATTAAAACTAAAATAAAGTATAGGAAAATATAAATACGCATACACACATGTGGGTCGTGATTTGTGAATGGAGAGCTTTCACAATGGGCTGTATCCTATTTCAAGAATGGAGGATGAGCTTTTCATTCATTTGCGTGAGTGTGTGAGTATCTGGAACAAGATGTTTTATTTTCTTCTTCTTCTTTTTTGTGCTTGTGTTCTTCTCCTACATATAAATAAAGCCATTTATTTATTCGCGGGCAGCGGTCGCATAAAAATGCGATTTATAAAGTGTTCGGGTCGCTATGGCTTCCATGACAGCATAACGACGATACATTATTTAACAAGCATCCCGAATAATAAGAATTTCCGGTCCAGATATATAAAAACCACTTCAGCTGCGAAATATATCAAATCGGACATATCATTATATGGCCTATATACACATGTATACCTAAACAGAAAAAACACATGAAACGGATCATTGTGTTAATAATGATACACATTTTTTTTATTTCCTTATGTTCCGTATAAAATATATTTTTATATCTCATTTTCTTTCATCACAAAAATAATTAATTATAATATGATGCATACTAAGGATTCAGAAAGTAAATATTCAAGGCTAGTAAAAATGAAAATGCGATTTATGAAAGAAGCATCAAAGCAATGATGTGCTATAAGTGTGTGTTGAATTCATTCATTCATAATCATACAAATGTGTGAGAATTGTTCAGTTACTTCTGCGTGATAAAAGAATCTGCAGCTGAAATTAATCACAAAATTAATTTTGATTATAGCAATGAACCGGCAAAGTAGTATTGTGAATTTAAAGCAGGATTGAGAATGGAATAAAAGGTCTTAGGATTAACATTAATCAAGAAACATTGTATAATATTATAAAATAAAATGACGTTAAATCAATGAACTTGCTTCCAGACCCATACATTATTTAAAGATATTATTAATCAATCTTAAATTAAATAATTTTCTCTACCTTTTCTTTACTTTCCGAATATTAGTTGTTTATAAAAATAATGTATTTATAATAGTTACAGTATAATAAGATCGTTACATGTTATTGAATAAAGACGGAGTAGGTTTATATTGCTTATTTACTTGATTTAATCAGTGTTTATTAAAATTAATTCAACATCTAAAATATATTTTAAGATATCACTGAAAGAACTGATGTCATAAATAAAAAATGGATGTCCTCTCATACGTTTTAATTAAGTCAGCGCTATAAACACTTTCTGAAACGATTCGAACATTAAAAAAGGAGCATAATTGTGACGCACCTCGTGGGCAACATGTATTTTTTTTCGACACATGACAAAAATAATTATAACACATATATATCAAGGAGAGACCACCATTCAAAAATAGCCGAAAGAGTTAATAATATCGCACGTGTATTACGTTTTTAGGTGCCACTAATTAAACACGTATGAATATCTCGCTTTTACGATCAGCGATGACAGCTTTTTTACGTACTTAACTTATTATTTATCGAACGAGCTTTTCCTCGTTGCGTTGGCACGCGAACACTCTTCCTTTAGCAGTGTTAAAATGAAGGGTAAACGGAAGTGCGCAAATCAATGAATGAATAAAAAGTATGTAAATGAATTATTTAAAATATTTTAAAGAAATTTAATTTAAAACATATTAGTATAAACATGGCAAGGTCGTCTTTATTACTCTTTGCCAAGATCACTCGCGTCACGAATGAAAATCGACATTAATTTTGGAACAGATATGGTATTATATCATATACACAAATGGTATCTTTGATGATCTAAAAAATATTTACATTTGTACAAAGTTTATTTTAGTAATAGAAATATTGTAAGCAGTACTTATACATACTTAAATAATTTAATACTTTTAAAATATTTTCATTCTGTGCAAATAACACTAGTAATATATTTTTGATAGAGCATGCAAATGTATAGGGGTGAAATATTCTTTCGACAATCAATCGTAAACTATCTGCAATTACAAACTATCTACGACCGCCCAAATAACTTAAAAATAACCTAATTAAATCATCTAAGCAACTGAAGTTTGACAATGATAAACCTTTTCAAAATCCATGTATACGACGTCTAATGTTATTGTTATATATCTAATATATATATATGTTAGCATAAAAAATAATTTAACTAAACATATCGAAGAAACGATACAAGCAAATTCCTGGATTGGTCCAATGAATAAAACCATAATTGAGTATAACACTAAATATGTATTTTTAATAATAATTAAATGTAATCTACATTTACAGTAATTCAATACTCGATGACTGATTTTTATATTTTATTTTTACTTTATTAGATAAATAACAAAGGAGAACCGCATGCATAAGTTACTGTATCGTAGCTTTTAAACACTTTAAACTTGGCGCGAAAAAAGTCACACATGCGACGAGTCGCCTCAGTAGCTAATGGAAAAATGGCATGATGATGAGCCGAGAGCTTTCACGGTGCCACATCGCGTGCCACAATCGTTTTGTTATGCGTGTTTTGATTCGAGAATAGAAAATTGGATATGAATGAAACTGGCGGAATGTCCTGCCAACCGCTTTCTCCCTCTCTCTGTTGCTTCGTTTTTCGTTCTGTCAGAAGGGAATCTTTTTTATTTTATTGTTCGCACTGTACTTCCGTTCCGTTTCTGGGCCGAACTATATATTAAATCGAATTTTTTTGTCTCTTCTGCTCGTGTTTTCACGCACTATATATAATACATAGAATTTTTTTATTCGCCAACGACAATAATAAATTAAAACCTTTTTACGAGCTTTCCACCCGTCAAATCCGCCACAAAGCTGGACGACTATTATTATGAATAAATTGTTAAGATGAAACGGAGTTATTGTATATAAATTTTTCGCGTTGACTTGCTTTTTTAACGTGACGCACAAAGGAGTGATTAATAATACTATAAACGTGAATTTATTTTTATATTTTATTATTCTAGATAAATTAGCGATCTTTCAAAGTTATTTTAAATAATCAAATAGTCCATTTGTCAGGTAAATCGTTAAGTAATACAAATAAAATAAATTCAATATATAACATAAATTTAGTAATAGAAAATTCATTGTACCTAATAAAAACATTTTTATGGTTATAGATCGTTAGTATCAAGTGTAGATTGTCTATATCGATATTTTTAAATATTACAGAACATATAGAAAACGGATTGCTTTGCTTATAATGTTTTATAAGAAATAGTAACAGCTTATATAACAGCATTCTCAATTGGGGTTCTAAAATAGCTGGTAAAAAGTACCGTTATAGTATAATCCTTATACGTAAAGTATATTTATTCTGTATAGAGAAAACTGTAAATTAATTCTTTAAAATTCTCGGATTATGTGTCGTTTCGTGTCCCGGTATTAAAAAAATAAAAGAAAAGCTTGAGACTTTTTATTTTCTATTGAAAAACTAAAATTAACACAATTTTATCACTTAAAATTGTTGCAGCGCTGATATAAAAAATGAAATAAGCAGCTTATTAGATTAATACATTTTTTACAAAAGGCTGACTGTTGCTAGTGAAAACTATTTTTTAAGTTGTTCCTTTTGACTTTTTTTAATTAAAATAGTTAAGAATTGGATACTGTAATAATTGACGTAGAGAATACTTAATATGACGTTAAAAATCTAAGAAGAATTAAAAAACTGCTAAAGCACTAGAATATTTCTCTTATAAAAAATAATAAATGTAGTCAACGGAATCTATTTTATTTGTAAATATTTTCTTCAAATTAAGCCAACATCAACGGAAAGCTAGCGAGTATTCATGGTATTCTTTCTAAACAAATATTTTTCCCAGCAAAAAATATAATCTGTATCCTGGTTTTTATACTATAATTTTACAATTGCTGTTTTTGTATATATACTTAATAAAATACATATAATAGGAAAATATGTTTCAAGTTTTTTTCACACAAATATATATTAAAAATATTTTATGCCATGATTTAACCTAAAAGCAAACAAGTCTCGACTCCCAGGAATTCCCGGAAGATTTTTCTCGCTTTTCGGGATCTAAAAATCTGCGACAGAATAGTTGCAACTTGCACTAAATGTGCTACATTAACTTTATAAGTTACAAACAAAATGTTTGTAATATAAATAATTTATGTATCGAATTTAAGATAACTGAAAGTTGCAGATATAATGTTTTAAATTATCGTCAATTAAATTCAGCACGAATCTAAGCAATTAATTTAAATAAAACTATTATAATTACGACTCAAATTGCTGCGGTATTTAAAGCAATTGAAAAAAGTATATATAACAGGTTATAAATAGTTGAATTTGTGGAGAATAGGGCAGCTAAATTTATTTACGACCTTGCCTTTCTCTTCCCTGGAAAGATATAACTTATAATTAAAAAATTTCAGAACACTTCCAAAAAATTCCATGACTAAATTTAGTTCAGAAATAGTGTTATAAAAATATATCTTATTTAAAATCGTTTATATGACTTACTAAAATTAATTGAAATAAAGTAATAGTCAGATCTTGTATATATTGTTTTTTTTACATGTAAAATCAGTATATCTACGTAAATTTTATTTTCCATAAGGTCTGCAAATAAAATTGTGGATTTATTTTAAAACATTTACAACCTTACTTTCCGTGACAATAAAATAAAATTTTCCTAATATTTTTTTTTGGAATATCTTGTTATCTTAAAGATGAAAGATTTATATAGCACATTTATACAAATCTTTTATTTAGTTTTCAGATGTTTTATTATTAAGAAAAAGCTTTATAAAAGGTTAAAATAAAATATGTTTTATAAACATACTTTTTATACTTATTATTTTTATTTTTATTTAAATTTAATAAATAACATTCACAATCCAATTAGCAATAAATTATTGCAGCATCGCAGTGTTCGTATAATGTTATTTTTTCGAATATGATTTCACATCGACCAAATGCATCCATCAATCACGTTAACCTTCTTGAGAACACCCTGTACGCGAGATTTGTTCTCGTGCGTTTTAAAAATACTTGTCAGCAAATCCATCTAGTGGCCTGTCAAGCAATGACCGACTCGAATGCATTGTTCCCGTTGACTGCCATGGGTGTATTCGAAACATATGTCTCAATAAAAAATATAATCGTATATTGATTTTAATTTCAACGTCAACATTTCAAGTTCTTTCAAAGATGACGCCGCATTTTTGTGTATACAGATTTATAAATAATTTTCAAGTACATTGACGCTATACAATTTAACATAAAGGCTCGCCGCAATAGTTTACGCCATATGTATGTAAACATACATAAATAAGATGAAGTATATGTACAATATAAACTAATTATTAGCGTCATTATTGCTATAAATAAACATTGGCATGATATAACGATCTCTTTAACATATTTATGTATGCGGCAATGGTTGAATAATGGTATGTATTTGAGCGCTTTAATTTAATCAATGTAAGTTGTTGATAAATATTAACTTGTGTTTATTTAATATGAGCCGCCAAAGAAGATGGCGAAAATAGTAATCTTTTTCAATACATTGTAAACTTATTAAAAATATATTATAATAACGACAAATTGTGGGAAAAATAGATGTGGGAGACAAGAGTGAAATTTTTAATGCTGGAATATAATTTCCTCGAGTCGCGTCAACGAGCGTACTTGTGAAAGCACTTATTTAAGTTTCTAGCAAGAAATATACATATTCCAGATGCTCTTTGTCAGAATCATCGATAACATAAACAGGTTTCTTAAAAAATAAAAATTAAAATACATTTAAAGAAGTAATAGTAAAATATTTCTTTACACGCAAAATGACATTTAGGCCAATTACTTTTAAAATTTATCATTAAAATTAATTTAAATTTTTAATGATAAATTGCATTTTTAGAACTATGAGATTCTTATAGCATATGTATTAGAATAATTTTAGTAAAGTGATTTTTTTAATTCAAAATTAGTTCTTGTCAATTTACACTAAATCCATTAATATATTAACTTCAAAATAAGGTTGAGAGATGGGAAACTTTGAAATGGGTTATATTCGTTACTCTTTATATTTTTAATTGTATTATTTTTAATTCGAATTAAATCTGAATACACCCGTGCCTCAAAAATGTAAACGTCCATCGGCGCGTTAGACAAATGTTGTTCGCGAATTGTCTTGAGAGACACAAAAGTCGTGAACTCGGCACCCCGTGTGAGAGAATCTGACCCACGTGTTTCATCTCAACCAGCGCTGCTTCTCAAACCATGGGAATTTATTTTTCAATACACAATTAACTCTCAGAAGACAAAAGACGCTATTTTCGCGAATGCGTGTAACAAAAAAAAAGACGCGCAAGATTTGCGTTTTCAATTATTCGCCTTGAAAAGGAGAATCTCTCGTGTGTGTTAATGAAAGGACAAAAGCGTCGGGGATATATGATACAAAGAAACGCGAAAAAAAGCCAACGGAGAGTTGAACAAACACAAGAAGACGCGGAATTCTTGGAAGAATAATAAAATGTGCGACAACAAAGACGATTCACATGTGAAATAAAAGATTCCGAACGGAACACGATGGAATTGCATAAAAAGACCACCTATGCCGGCCTCGGACTACAGAACATACTTGTTTCTGATGGATACAACAAGAGCTAATTATTAAATTTTTGTATTATATCATCACTATTTTATGCACGTTTAATTAAATGATCTGTGGTTGAATTCAAGAACGATAAAGAGATAATATTATATTTTTTATTAAATGGTCAATATTAATTGATCATAAAACGTATATTTATAGTTCAAAGAGAAGATCGTGATTATTATGTATAATTGTTTTACATGTTGTTGTACAAATAATAATGAGAACAATGTACAAGGTTGACGGGCGATTTGTACCGTTTGTGATAATCTGATGCTAATGTACCTACATAATTAACACGTAGCATAATTTACTGTGTTATTTTATGCTTATTGGAATATAATAATGAATTATGTGAATAAATTAAAATTTAATTTTTATTGTAATAAGCTGTTAACATAATTGTCGATTGTCTTTACTAAATGATTATTATGATATTATTTATATGAATATTTTAGCATACCTGATGTGCAACATATTCAAAGAATATACATATGTATGAACATTAAAAGAAAGAATGTGTAAGTGTGTTATTATAATGTGAAAAAACAGTCTTTCATACAGTAATTACTCTTATCTGATTATTGAGTATTATAAAAAAACTGCTAATATTTATAAAAAAATGCCATCCCGTTAAAAATAAAATCTGTCTTATTAATGATGATACGAGAATATGTAAGTAGATTTGTATACTATTTAACTTAATGACATAGCACATTGATAAAAAATAACATTAAATATTTTAAGATTAGCACAAGTAGCTTGGTTTAATGTATCTATTGTGTTAGAACCCATAGATGTATCTTTAATAAATCTTATTTATTAACATAGTTTCATTGTAAAATTCAAAATAAAATAATTTTGCGCAATAGTTCTCACATTTTAAGTAGCCATTCCTGTTGAGTATTTAGCATTTATTAAGTAGTAACTTTTTGCTTGTTTTAGTATTTTAATTAAAACCTCTCTATGTTAGAGTATACTAGATTTTTTTTATTTTAGGTATACATATTTTGATAGTTTTATGAGCAAAAATACAGCCGTGGTTTTTATCAGATTTCCACAAATCTTTCCTATTTTTTTTTGTTGTAATACGCCAATTTCTTTTAAATTAAAAAAGTGGCTAAAATAGTTAATATCCAGCTAAGTCGTACATTAGTTTTTTTAATAATAAGGTACTTCAACTCATGTTCTTAAAAAAAATTCTACATATATCGTTTTATCAAAAGTTCTCGAGAATTCTCGAGAAAATTTAAAAGTAAAACTTCTTATCTATCAAAAAAATAATAAAAAAGTATGCCTAATCAGAACCGGTAATAAACTAACGATTGCATTTAGAATTAAGAGTTAAATTAAAATCGTAAAAAGCGATTGTCACAAGAATATTTTATTAAAACATGTATTGAGGGGGGGGGAGGTATTTATTTACAAGGCTGCACTTTGGTAGCACTCGCATGACGGTAGTGTAGGGCAATATATTTTTTGGTGGGCTTCGATGGGAAGATGACGACCGGCGGTGCCTCGTCCCTCGATCTCTCGTATCATATATTATCCATCAACATCATACTAATGCAGCGGCTAAATCTGTGTCTAATTGCCATGTTCATAAAAAATATTTTTATTACATTATTTTTGTAAAAAATTGTTGTTGAGAATATTAGACAATAAAAAATGTTTTTTGTTATAGTTGTAAATGTAATATATAGTTCATAATCAGTCCTAAGCATTCCAGTATGAAAAAAAACGAATCCGAAAAGACAATACCTTAATAAATATAAATCAGCGCATAATTAAACCTAAGCACATATTAAAATTCATTTTATTCAGTTCATTATTTAAAGTTTCTAAGTGGCTCTAAGCATTTAAACAACTGTTTTGTGCGTCTCGTTTAAACGGACTACACTATCGTATACACCCGGTGATGCGTTTGTTTGTATCACGTCAAATTTGGAATGCAAATGGACCACGTGGGCGATTTCCAAGTTCTCGAGTGCGGAAGTCACGACCGTCACAGCGCGTCAATATCTCGAGATTGACTAGGTGTCAGCATGGTCAGAGTTACAGGAATAGCTGACCAGCTGATCGCTTGACCCTGACTCAGTTTTTTACTCTCACACACGGGAGAAAAATCACTCCGTTGACAACGACATGGGAGTTAAAATCCAAATAAACATCGAGACTTTCGACCCGTTCTCTATATGCATACATGTGCACGAACCGTTGCCAAAACAATGAAACGCCAATACGACGCGGAATTAAAGCAAACTTAATGGTAACGTTGCAAAATTCACAGACACAATGAATTAGCAGTCTTTTGGTCTCATTTTGGACACAAATGGATGGGCCACAGTCGTGCTTTTAGTGTCGCATAAACATCGACTCCGAATTAGAATGATCGTAAAATATCTAATTGAAGATTATTACACGAATCGTTGCTACAATGGATCTGGAGTTAATTGTGCTAGAGAAACTTTATTAATGAAATTCTAATAAATATTAATTTATTCATCTTTTATAGCATCAGTGTTAAAAATTTATTCAAAGTTACAAGTTAATTTCAAGCCTTTTAAACATAACTACTGATAAACGAAAATCTATGTATGTATATTATTTGGCTATATGAAATAAAACCTCTGTAGACATTATAGAATCCGTCAGACATTATCAGACGTTGGAAATTATTCTGGTTACAATTATCTTATTAACTACTGTCCTAAATAAGGAGATAGCGCTCCTTCCAAACTATTGCCGTAAGTTCTTAGCTAAGATATTTTACATCCTTATCCTATTATTCCTTATATACTGCTTTCGATGATAAGATATCAGGGTTGATGATGCATTTTTAAAAAAATTATTTATCGACATCACTTTCAAAATTTTCTTTTTGTCTACACAACTGATACAAAGCAAGCGTATATCGCTATACCTCTAATATAGATTATATTAATATAATATTTTCATATCATTTTTAACGTCACATATGAAGCACACATCTGATGGTGTCAACACGTGAACGAGGAGGGTGTAGATCCCTCTTTGGCGATAGTGAGTTTTGGGCAATGAGGGTTGTTGAATGTTGTCGAACAACGGTACACTCCCCACTGACAAATGTTTGCGTTGCACCGCTACACCCTTTATTGTCGACGAGGGTTTTGTTAGGGTTGTCTAAATCTAAATCAAATATATATTGTAAATACCAATATTCAATAATTCAAAAGTAGTATTTCACCGTAACAATAACATGTCAAAATATACTTAGAAAATATCGCTTATTTATTGATATACAATAATTTTAAAATAAAACAATTATCAAGTGATTGTACAGAAACAATATAATGTTTTATATTTATATATATTTTAATGTATTTGCTTAAGGGTTGAATGTACAACCCTGATTAGTCCGGCACGATTGTTTCCTATGGCTGCATCTGAAGCGATCGTGCCTTTGTCACCCCATTTGCCACTTGTTGCTATTGTAGCTTGTTGAATGCCCATTCTAAAGATGTTTATAGATTGATACATGCTTGAATAACCTTGAATATATTCTTAATTGGTTTTAATTAAGAAAAAAGTTACAATGATTTTTAAAACTATTTTCATTCCAATAATAATTTAAAGTTAAATATTTTTGTGGTAACAATGTAAGTATAATAGTTTATTAGCAGGTTTTCAATATAATAAAACTATTACCCAATATTCTCATTTATATATATAATAAGATTCAGTATGTTAAGTTCGCTATGTATGTTAAGTAGCTTCAATATACTGTAAGACAAATATTACCTTTTGCAAACAGTGTTTAAGATTGAAAGGTTTTATTCGGAAATATATACATTAAAAGAAAACTTCAAACAAAAAATACCATTTTTAAATATTATAATTAGGTTTGAGTTTACGTATTCTGTTGCCTCAATAAACGATATATTAATTTTAAGTAGGTCATGAAAAGCAACGATGTATGTGCAAAATTTGGTCCAGACGGAGTGAGAGTGAAATACGTGCTATGTGTAAATCTTACAATTAATTCTAAAAAAAGTTACATGAAAATTTAACTTTATTGTCAGTGAAAGCAATGCTGCAAATGTATAAAAATAAATCTTAAATTTTGTTCGCGGACCGTCCAGAAAATAAACGTAGATATACTGATGAAAAATTTATTTTCATGTGAAAAAAACAGGAGATAAAAAAGAACCAAATTAATATAGAATATCTAACTATTACTTTATTTTAATAAATTTAAGTAAGCTACCCAGTTTTAATTCTTATGGTAAAATTTATATTTTATATATACGCGTTTTTAAATAAGGTATATGATATTAGCACCGCTTATCAATTAAGATTAGTCATGAAATTCCTTAGACATTTTCAGTATAGTATTTGAATTTTTTTTATATTTAAGTTACATTTTCCAGGGAAGGAAAAGGTAAGATCATAAATAAATTAAACTGCCGTATTCTTTGCAAGTTCAATTATTTGGATCCAGTTTTTGATTTTTTATATATTCTTTCTTGGTATTTTTTTCAGTTGCTTTAAATACCGAAGAGAGAATAATGATAGTTTTCTTGAAATCAAATGCTGAAATTGGAGATGATTTTAATTGAGAATAATTTAAAAGCTTCTTCCTGCATCTTTGTCATCTTAAGTTGGTTACATAAATTATTAATACAAATATTATTTTTAATTACTTGGAATAGTAATGTAGCAGATTTAGTCCAAACTGATACTTTACTAGTGATTCGGAAGTATTGGCTTATTTCAAATCCAGGGAAGCAAGAAAAGTATGAAAAGCAAGAAGCAAGCAAAAAAATTAAGTCACGGGAATTTCCAGGAATCGATACTTTAGTTTGCTCATACATAAAAATGATATTGATAAGCATTTGCGTGAAAACCATATATGTTGATTTATTGAAAAAATATTTGCAGGAATAAGAACTACAAAATACGCAGTTTCAATTATGTATAAAAACACGTTTTAGAAAGAACAAGGCATTTTGGGGCAAATCAGATTTTCGTAGTGAATATTTCTGCTGTTGAGAATAGCTGCTCGCTTTCCCTTGAGGTTGGCTTAATTGCGAGCAAAGATTTAGATAAAATATTTACATTTTAAGATCGCAAAATATATTATATTAAAAAAATTAAATATATATTATTTTCATCGGAGAAATATTTTGGTGGATTATATTTGATTATTAAGTATTTTTCGATTTTAACGTCATATTATTATTCAGTATTCTCTCCATTAGCCATTTTGTTATCCAACTCTAAACGTTTTAAAATAGTAAAAAAAGTTCTAATAAAATTCATTATTCATTGATAATATAATTGGGGTTTTGTAAAAAATGCATTAAAGCAATTAGATGTTTATTTTTCTTGTTTGAATTTTTGCTTTTAACGTTACGAACATTTTTAGTGATAAAGTAGTGTTAACTTAGAAACCTATTTAGTTGAAAATCAGAAAGTTTTGAGTTTTTGTAAGACCTGGGACACGACACATTGTTCAATCATAAAAAAAACAAGTTTTCCAGTTCCAGCCCAAATCATTTAGATTGTTCTAAAGATCTTAGTAAGAAGTAGAGTAAAGACACTGATCTCTCCCCTTTTTCCAATATCACTTCAGCTTAGCACATTCATCAGAACTTATTTAAAGAACTTCCACTTGAACTATCTATATCATCTATCTCACTCGACCACTCGAGTGTTGAGCCAGGATACTTTATATTAAGCTGTTAAATTTGTAGCATTCACATAAATTATTTATTGTCTGTTAGATTAGCATTACGTTAATGTTTTTCTGTATTATACTAGTTAATAAATGAACATTTATAGGTTTATTTTCATTGATCAAAATCATATGTAAAAAAAATATATACCAATCCGTCCCGTATTTTCTACCCTCATTACCACATTGATCCATATGTTAACTTTACCACTTAAACAATGACATGGCTTGTTCTCTAGCGTTCCGCAACAATTGGCATCGTTCTTCGATTTCGGCCCACAAACTCCGCATACCGTCCCTGGTTGATTGCGATTGCGGCGGGGCCAGAGGCGGACTCGGGCGCATTGTTAGCGATCCTGCGTGCATTCATTCGTGATATTTTATTTAGATGGCGTTGGCAAGCCGTCAGCAGCCATTGTGCCAAACCAATTTACGACAGTTTGGTTTAGCCGTTTAATTGTTGCCGCAAATAGATGCCAGATTTTCCGGCCAGGCGTACAGCGTGATAATGTCACGATATTATATTTGTTATGAATTATGACGTACATGTCACTATAATATAATATAATGCACCTAATGATCCACGCAACTCGGTACTTATAACATGGCAAGCGATCAAGAATATAATAGGTGTGACTATTATTATTTTTATGCTATATATATATATGGGTACATATGTGTTTGAGAACAAATAGAGCATGGGGTTTTCCTGGATTCGATTTTCCCATATTTTCCCGACGCCTTCCGTCACGAGAACCGATTCATCAGTCGCAGTCAGTATTCCAATTTGCCCCCTGCCACTAACCAGCTCGTTTGTCGTACAATAAAAGACGTCGTGTAAATAAGCAATTAGCTAAAGAGAACAAATGTCGATTTTCACACGGTGTGTACGGGGCGCGGGGAAGCAAAAGAAAATTAAGTAATTTTATAGAAAATATTTTTTTATTAAATTATACTATTAGAAGCTGTTAAACCTTATTATATATTATTTTTTTTTGGAATCAATTAGATATCAATCTGGCTCAAAACACCTGTTTAATATCAAACATAAATAAATTGTGTAAAATTTGTATGTATATAGAAAGCTTATGGATTTTGAAACTAATAAAAATATTTGAATCTCATAAAATTGATTTAAAAATTAAGTTTATAGTTATAAGTTTACAGTATATATGAATATATATTATAATTTTATAATAAAAATGTAAAAAAACATAACTTATAATGTGTGAAATATGTAAATCTATTTCATGCGTGTAGTCACTCCAATTATTTACCCATCACTTTATGAGGTGAAGGGTAAATATTTCCCCAAAAGCACGTTTGTCCATCCAACAATCAATTTTCACTGTTGCTTTTTCCTAAGTTTACACAATATCCCCATTGTGTCGATAGTTTGTGGTTAAAATAGTACGCAGACTCGGCGGTTTACCGTCAGACGTAAATATTTAACAAACTTTTTGTATCCATTGTTGGCTCTTGTATAGATAAAAAAGAGCATAAAAAAGTTTATTACAAACTAAATTGGCCCGATGGACGTTAAATTGAGACACGTGTAATAATTTGCATGAAATAATAGACGCATCCGTAATAAAACACATTTTTATAACTTAATAGTTATTTATATAGTATTCATAATATATGGTGTTTTATTATATTTTCATACCTAAATTTTATTGAAAATAATTTTATTTTATGTCTTAATAAAATGTGATGTGTTTTTGGATTCAAATCGCTGGTTGTAAAGAATCATTTTTTTTACAAAATGTCATAAATCAATTAGTCTGTAATCTGACCACCGTGAAATATTATAAATCACTTCTCTTCGCATTGTCTGTTTGAAAAGACAATATATACAAGCGTGCTAGATAGCCGTTGACATTTGAGAATTTGTAAGCAATTAAAAAGCTACTAATGTCCGCCTCTTAATTGATAGACACGAGAAGAAAAATAGCATATTGTCTCGCCGACGACACGTCGCTATTGTGTTACGGGAAGACACATTGTCATCAGTTCTAGATAGTCATTTAAAAATTGGCAACCAAACAAAAGGATTTTTCCGAATAACGGAGAACAAGCGGAACAACGGAGTGAAAAAAATAAAGAAAACAATATTTTTTCCTAGCTCATTATTCAAAGATTAGCGCCGAAAAACATCAGTCAAAAAAGATAATTGGATCTAAATTATTATGCGCTCTGTCAGTTAATAGTATTTGAAACATTAGATTACAGCATAAATCTTATTTACTACATTCTTTAACATAACTATTTCCTTTGTTATATTCCGAACTTATAATAAGATCTATTTGGATTGAGTAATAAACATATAACAAGTTGATTAGACATCGTTTGATTTTTTCATTACCTATCTCGTTTGATAATATTATATATTTTTATAGTGTTATAAAATAAATTTGACCAATCAATATTAATCGCTTACTTATTTTTATTGACCTTTGTAATCGTAATTAGAATGTTTTGGTTTGTTCTATTACATGCTGACATTCCTGTTCTTGATTCATTTTTTTAGAAGCTGTCTAAGATAATACATTAGGGATTTTTATGTGTCTATTCTATGTTTATATAAATTACTATATTTGTTCAATTTTTATTCAATGTGTAAATATTATTGCAATACAAATGTTTATGAAAAAAGGCGATAAAGATTAGTATGAAAATATTAAATTTATATTTAACTAAATAGTATCTCTATTTTTTAAGGATTAAAAAGCTAAACTTGTTATCGATTTATTACAACGGTAACTATTACCTTAGTATCAACACAAAATCACATGTGGATATAAAAATCAAAATAAAACTAATCTAACCTAATTTATTTAATTTTCAGAAACTGTTTTTTGGACTTTTTATGAGACTATTGAAATTATTATTTCTTGTTAATTTTTAATAAATGCCTGTAAAAACAGGTGATAAAAAAGAGTAATGTAAAATGTAAAATAATGTGATTGTGTGATAATTTTTTTTTAAATATTGTATAACAACATTGTCATATTGAATTTAACGAATTTTTAATAGCCTGTTTTACAATATAGCAATATTTGAAATGTTACTATTATAATTATATATTAGAAATGTATTATATTTTTTGTGGATAAGGAAAATAACTGCACTTTCCATGATATCTCAACAGCTTAAAATGGCATATTATATACAATCAGTCTTAATTATGTTATCTATTGTGTCTATGTATCCCCGTTTCAGAAATGCGGATTAGTGATTTGCGTGGCGGCCAGAATAATGGCATACGACAACGCACCCAGAAATATATAATAAAGGCGTCTCGACGCCAGCGTCTTAACTGGTAAACATAAATAGGACAATAACAGCGAAATCTTAACCAGTTTCGTTTTATTGCATCGTAAAGCGGGCGTCCATCCACCTCATCGCGAGATACAAGCATTCTTATTATATTGTTACCATTGCCTTGCGGCTAACACAATGGAGATCTCAGAAGACTTGATATAATAATAACAATAAATTATTTTGATCAAATTTGCGACAATGGCCGTAATGAATAATGCATTCGTTAGCGCGAATATTCGCTTTTCCGAGCGCAGAAATAGCCATGGGAATGAGTTATGGCCGAGCCATAAGTTGCAGAGTGCGCTACCGATGTTTTGGCACTAGAAATTAATAATATGCGAATGTGTCATTTAGGTATGGGAGGTTATTAAATATTCGCAAGTCATTATCTTCTTTTAAATATCGTGTTTCGATCGTGATGCGAAAATGCAACCGCTTAGAAATGGATATTTGGCTTAATTTAATTCATAAGTTGATATGGGTGAGTTAAGCTTAATTTATTTAGTTGTTAATAATTCTTCGGAAAATTGTGATGTAAAATATCATATTACTAATTAAATTATACGCGAATATATTTTATTTAACGTACTATATGCATAATTTATTTTTATAGTTGAATTTTTTTATTAAAAAATAAAATTATAAAATCATTCTAAAAACATAAATTTGTGTAATAAATTATATACATCTGTATATAGCACCACGATAGATCAGTGATATAAGTCGGTGATTATATCACTATGAACTGGATTCGAATCCCATATGGAGCCAGTGTTTTTCATTTTCTGTGTTTCTAGGTTTTTCTAAATTTTATTATTTCGACATATGATTAGGGATTGCAATATCGGTAGTACCGATTCCGATTATACAGGTATTAGAGAAAAAATTGACGATAAATCAATTTTTACTGAAAGTATTTTTTGTAAAATCCGTGTATCTTATTTGCTAAAAACGATATTTATATGAAACGATGATGCCTATTTTGGTTGAAAGTAAATGTTACTTTTAACACGTATAGGAATAAATAAGTATATTAGAGATAAATCTTTCGAACATAAATATTATTACGATATTTTAAAATTAATAATAAATGTACAATAATAAAAATATAATAATATAAATTAATTACATTTCAATTGCAAAAATATGTCGCATTTTGAACATAAAGATTTAAAATTTTCTGCGCACTCTATTCGTGTAAGGTTTTTCAGATAATCGTAATTGACAAAAAATAATGAGGCCCTGGTATAAAAACTTAGAAGGCATCCAGAAGCAATCGATCAAAGATTATATTTTGTCAAAGACGATGCTGTCCTAGATTTATTATTCTAAAAAAAGAAAGACTTGGCGCCCGAATTTTCGAAAATGTTTTAATAATGAAAATACTTCAGTGTTTAATTAAAATAATTTGTAACTAAAATATTAAATATGTCGAAACAATAGTTGCTGGGGTTTTACTAATCAATAAAGATGCTAAATCATGCGAGCGGTACTCGAATTATTTTTTCATATATATCGTATAATTAAGAAACACAAATTCAAGCAGCCTTTCCTAACCAGAAGTTGCCTCTGTTGACTTGAGACAACCTGGACCACGCAGAGCGACCGCTCCAACGATCTATTTACAGATCTAATTTTTTTTCGGGTTTTCGAACCCAAAAGATTGTGACTTCGCAGTCAGAAAAACGAAGTTGGAAACTAATAAGAATTTTATTCGTTAAAATTACATGTTGCGAGTTCGTTATTTTTCGAGCGGTGGTGGAGAAATTGGCGGAGGGATGATGTTAGTGAAAGATTCTTAGTTCTGATTGGTGAGGCAGCGACAGTATAGCAGAGAATGATCCCTCTCTGTGCAGAGAGAAATGGTTATTAGGCGGAATTCTTTTACTGTTTACAGGCAATACAAGTTTGTTTTTCAAATGCAATTTAAAAATGCTTGAAAAATATTTTTCTATGTGTGTAGCTACCCCGTAATACAATTGATACATTAATTTTATTTAAAATACATAATAAAATGTTTATTATACACATGTATGTATATATGCGTTATACACAGGTTTGAGTATTTTTTATATATTAATTTAGTAGTATTAAAGGAATCGATTAAGTGAAATAGTAACTTATATTTAGCGCTGCCATGCAATTGCGAATTCGCCATAATTGTTTTGTGTCTTTTGGATTTATATTAATAAATGGCTTACAAAACGAAAGAACATTCATTCACAAATCTGTGCGCGCACATATGCATATAACTTTCGACGATTTTGTTCAATGGAATGCACAGAAGCGCACGACTAAAATTAATTACTACAATTATAGCATACTTTATTGTACATTTTTTGTTCGTAATAATAGCAATTAAGAAGCTAAAACTATCGCTCAATGCGCGTCACATGATGGGAGATGTGTGACGAGTTTTTTTCAATCCATGTCCAGTTTAGCACATCTGAAACATAACGGCGGACGAGAGGGTATGGCAAAAAGATAAAAAATGACAGGAAACTGATACAAAAGGACGGTAAAGTCGAGATGAAACAGGCGCATGCACATGCACGTTGTCGGTAGATGGCTCTGGCAATCGGCCACCGGAAATGCAAAGTGCAGGCAACGTATACAATATTTTTTATTGTGCTACTCTCCTCTCCATACATCGCGAGATTAATGCGGACGGAAATTAATACTGTGTGTGATGCAATCCCAGAAAGCTTTTCAAAGTGTGTTTACGTTTTTATGATTTGTACATATGTGAGTTATACATACATGAGCGTCTTTGAAATAACGTGAAATTGGCAATACAATTTAAAAAATTAAGTATCCATCTATTATATATGTTTTGTTAATTTTCTATATTTAGCACTTAATTAACCCTAATGAATATCTAATGGTGTTATATTTATTATTATGTATTAATTTTTAAAATAGTATAATCATATAGTATTTAAAAAAAATGTTGAATGATTTGTGGCGGACTTGAAACTCGCGTTAATTACTCTGACCAAAAGTGATTATTCATCAATAAGGATAAATTAGACAATAGTGGAATCACAAAAGACCACATAAATTGTATATGATCTATTAGATAATATTAAATGCAATCATATTTATAAAATATTTCTAATTATAAACTGTTAAAAAAAATTAATGTATACATGATACGCTTCACAATTTTTAAAAATACATGGAGAGATTATTTTTGCTTAATCCTTCTAGGAATATACACTGATCTTTAAAATAACTAAATAGAAAGTAGATTATAAAATTTGTATACATTTTCAATTTATGTATGTATAACTTAAATATTTCATTAATATTTTTTTTCTTATTTTAACTATGTTGTTAAACGCATATAAAATCTATCAGTATTTAAATAAACCTCGTAAAGCGTCGCATTATAGCAATATCGATTAAAAAAACCTTTCAAAGAACATCCACAAAGGGATTATGGGGAGATTGGATGAAATTGAAATTTTAATCGACATCTTTGTTACGAAACGTCGGAGGGTTCTTTTAACAGGCGGACGTTGACGCGCATAGTTATTTTAAATAGACGTTTAAGCTCGGACCCCGTGCGATAGCATCGCTGAATAAGACCTAGAACTAATCTGACTAAGTAGTGCACATGGTATTTTATTTAAAGAATTTACTATATAGATTTTACGGCGCCCTAAAACCAAATATCACAGATTTTTATTACGATACGTAATTAGTCTAGAGAATTATCATTGCTTTGGGTAGAAAAAAGAAATTGGATTTCTCAATGGGAAATTTGAT
Organism: Plectrocnemia conspersa; assembly: GCF_051122295.1. Lineage (NCBI taxonomy): Eukaryota > Metazoa > Arthropoda > Insecta > Trichoptera > Polycentropodidae > Plectrocnemia > Plectrocnemia conspersa. The sequence continues at coordinate 19,726,284 of NW_028277167.1, forward strand.
TGGTTCGTTTCCACAAAGAGCAAACCTGTCATTAGGCGACGACAGGAACGGGAAACTCTGTAATTCGTTCAAAAGGAATATTGTCTGGGAAATTAATAATAGCTAGCAATTGACGTCTCCAATTGAGTAACTGATCACGACAGAACAATTTCAGTTTGATTACAAAGCACGGTAATTAATTAACACTCTCTATGTACCACATATTATATGAAAGTTTCGTCTGTCTGGTTCGGATCGAAATTCACATGGTTGTCCATAAATCAGTAGATATAATTTTGAACTTGGTTAACGAGATTCGTTACTAATTAAAGAAATTGTGTATTTTTAAAGTATAGATTTATGTCATAGCGAGATCAAACGCATTGATAAGATGAACATTATTCAGGAAGTATGGCGCTATCGCGTGCGCAATAATTTACAGCTATAACGTTCCTTGTCATCCTGACAACATACAGACACTCGAAACAGTTCTACTTAAAAAGGTGGTGTCACAATACTTTGATAATTTAAATTTAAGTAATTAATTTGACTATTTGTGAAGATGAACATTGATATTCTACAAATTGCAGCACTAAAATCTTAAACAAACAACTAAAAGAAAAGATATCTTACATCAAAAATGATATGATGTCTTAACAAAACTTACAATTAAAAATATTTAAATACCGGCAAATACTAATAGCACAAGTTTATGACTCTTAAGTACATCTTCTCGGCTGTTCATTTAAAAGCCGTTATAAAATTCAAGGGAAATATTTATTTTTGTGTATATTTAACATACTTTTAAGAATTGATATATTGTGAATAATAAACAGCAATTGATAATGGCCGCTACAAATGTAATCACTTAAGGGGGGCTAATGCATTGTGTATTTATTTGATTATGCTATAACCATCACGATATAAGTCGCTGACTATTGATCTAAAAACATGAATTCGAGTTCCATATGGACCTTAGTGATTTTCGATTTTAATCGTGCCCGGGGGATCATAATTAGTTATTATTATAAAATTATAATTCCGATCCATTGTTACAGATTAAGTATACATAGATTTTTCTAATCTAATGAATGAATATCTAATAAAGAGGTACTTTAGCTAATAGAGAATATCTTACGTGTAATAAAAACCACAAAAAAATATTCTAGTAATTTGAAAAGTGACCCAAAAATCATAATCACATTTTTATATTTTTTATATTTTTAATAATTTATTTATATAAAGGTATTGAAATATGAGCTTCAATTTAAAAACATCAAGCTCGAACCACAGAGCTTTCGCTTGTCGAACTCACCTATGTATTTATATATAGGTGAGTTTTAATTGCCACATATTTTTATACCGACCAAAGCGAGATTGACCTCGTTTCATTTTTTTTATTAGCACACCTATACACATCATTTCACATTGTGAGTCTTGATGCAATTAGCGTTTTATTTAGGCTTTCGTTTAATTAGATCGATCCGCCACCGGACACCAGGGTTGCCCTTCCCCTTAAAATTATTTACGAGTATTTATATTAGGAGACGGAGAGCTCGTAAAGGCCGGCGCCCGTAAATTACTCTCCCAGAGCGTGTCTCTTGTTATCTAAGATGAGTTTTGATCGAATACATCTTCCGAATCTATTTGCGTTTTTACGATTTGTCGCCCCGAGAGCACCTGCCGCGTATAAAAACCGCTATACCGGCCATGTGGACATCCGTCTCTCTATTTCTCTCGGACCAATGCAGATGACGTCAATTATATAGGTGTAGGAACAAGATCCACGGATGGCTTCTTCCGAATGCCTGGCTATGATATGATGTGTCACGTAGCATTCTCGGGCGGTCGTAATTGGCGCTGGACTAGATGGCAGAGGAGCGTTGACGTTCGGATTAATGACTATGGGGTTTCAGATTCCGAAATGGCGCTATTTATCGGCTGTATGTTACAACATAAATGATACGTCTAGATAAAGGTCGAGTGTGGTTTGGAAATCAATTTAACTATTTTAAGATAGTTTAAAAAAAAAATTGATTTTTTATTTAAAATGTTTCAGGTATCATGTTTAGATGATGTTTTTTTTTATAATGAATATACATATTTTATAAAACTACACATTTAGCTCATGATTAACAAGTTTTAATGTAAATAATGTATTTAAGACTATTTGATCGATTGCAGTATTTTTGTTATATTATTTAAAACAGTATTTAAATATTTTTTTTGTATAAGTTTTAAGTTTTATAAAAATAAAATATATACATTTTCATTATTAATTTATCTTACAATTTTATAATAAAGCAATTAAACTCTTAATAAATATTATTTGTTGTTAAGTTTTATTTAACTGTAAAAAGGTGATGGCGTATCCTTACAGATCAAATTGTAAATGATTTGAATTCTCCGGTTTCTCTCGGCAATTAGTTATAAATATTAATATCACTGTACATAAATCTTAAGATTTATATTTTATATAAATATTGTATGATTAAGAATAAAAATAACATTCAGATTACAAGTTTTCTGAATTGTTCAACTTTTTAAAGGCTTAAACGACTAGGTCATAACTGTAATCATTTATAAAAAATAAATATATGTTATTGATTTACAAACTTTGATTTCAGTCTGATGTCTTACTACTTAAGATTGTGTTCTGTAGCGCCTGTCATATTGCAACGGAAGATTTACAAAAAATAAGCAAACAAGATATACTACTAATATGTATGTAAATACTACAGAAATACATACAGACATATTTGAATAATTGCATTTTATTTTACTTTATTGTATAATTTATACAATGTTAATATTAGAAATCTAGATAATTCCACAAAATAATTATGGTAATGTATTATATATTTTGAAGTACAAAGCTCGTCAAAGAATTTCAAAATATCGGTATAATAAACAAATATCATTTCATCCCTTCATCACGGTCATCGGCCACAAGGGACGGTCGAATTTAGAACACAGTGGTGATTCGGAGCATTGAAACGTGACTTTTGAATTCGTGCACAGTTCGAGTGCGGGCCCTTTATTAAAAGGGCGAACACTGGACCCGGTTCGGGTGGTTTGGTGGGTGGTTGTGTGGGTGGTATCGGTAGTGTTTTTTGAATATTTTTTCCCGTTCGTCATTATTATATTTGTAACCCCCCCGGGGCGCCTACTATTTGATTACCACTCGCACGGGGCCGGCTGGAGTTTTCATAATGGCGGTCCACTTCACGTCCTTTTTTCCCAGACCATTATTATTATGGCCGTTCGCGTTTTTGTGCACATTTACAGCAAAAAATCAAGTGTTTTTCGGAAGTGGGCGCGCAGCGAGATGGACCACTCGTGGACCCCCAGAAAGAAATAATGAAAATAAAAAATAAATTAATTTGGTAATGGATACACTGTCGATTTCATTGCAAGGGGTTCATGAACAATTCTTGTGTATTTCAGATTATTGTAATATCTAAATATGTAGACGTAATATGCTCGTATATGGTTAGAATATTTATTAATATATGATGGCATCATGAAACATATTTTTTATTTTTAATATATATTAATACATATGATAAATTGATATACTCTTATTCCAGTTTTGCATGAAAATGGTTTAACTTTTACCACCGTGCTTTAAAATAGGAAGTAATTAAGATAATTTGCTAACTTCTAAGAAAAGCTCCACTCATGTTCGCTGAATTGTTAGAAAGAATATGAACTAATGATGCTTTTGCATGTGAAAAGAACTGGATATTTTATTTAATTATATTTAATAAGCCACAAAGTAATTGTCCTAACTGTAAAGCTGAAAATTAAATTTATACTTTAGTTAATCGATATGTGTATTAAACATAAGCATTTGTAAATAAAATATTTTTAATAACTTAAAGCCGAATTAATTTTCGTCTTTTGCTTTAAAAAAAATCAGCTGTCTAGTTATCACTGATATATACATATATGTATGCATATTTAAATAAAATAAAAATCTTTTGATATAAAATAGGGTTAATGGATTAAAATATTATTATTTATAATATAATTTACTATTGCTCTTATTGTTATATTTGTAATTGCCTGTTGTTAACTAGAAAATGGTTAAAAAAACAGCCACTTATATGTATATTCTTACGTTTTTAATTTTATAATAAAATTTATGTAAAAAATAAATCGTTATTGTAATAAAAAATAGAGGTTTTGGAATTAATATATTATATATGTAAATAATACATCTTCTCTCTAACTTATAATATCTGTACGATTCTTTAATGTTCAATATTATTTGTAATTTTTTTAATGAAATGAAAAATATAATTACTTAACTCTCTAACTTTGAAAAATACATGTTTTAATACATAAAAAATGTTGAACAACTGATCATACGTTATATGTTTTTATTTGCTTTAATTATCTATAACTAATATCTCTGTGATAATTAGAATTGCTTAATTATTATTTAAGGATTTAAGGGGTAAAAATAATAATAATAATTATTTTATAGATATTTATAGTATTATTTGCTAAGTCATACAATCTTATACTACATAACATAACGTCGTTATTAAAGTGATAAATTAATGTGTAATATTTTTTTAACGTATATTTTTCATATTTTTTACGAATGCTTATAGTATAAATAGGGCGATTTGATAAATAAATTAAATAAGAAAACGATCAGAGAAATTATGGCGATAGTGCACGCGATGGATGGCAATAAACTCAAACGAGCCGTTACTAAATTATTGCTAAGTGAGATAAATCGCGTTCAATGCATATAATTTCTAGTTCATCCATATAAGAGATTGAAAAAATATAATTAAATAAATATAATTTTATAAGAATTTTAATTTTCAAATTTAACTATTTATATATTGGTAAGATTGACGTTTAACAACCCCTTGGTTAGGGGTGAGTTAGGCATTCGTCTTGTCTATCAGGCCCTACAAAGCCTAATGCCCTTTGCCATTAATCATTTGGTCTATACAAACGGGCCGACTTTCCCATTTACTGTGACAACTTTCAATATGATTGTGTCTAAGCACATAAGTATATTTTTGTGATTTTTAAACTTGAATCTATTTACGCTAGAATACACATCCATAACATTAAAACGACACGGTTAGTTGAATTGATATTTTTTTGGTCACACACATAGCGCTGGAAAAAATAATTTAAATGATATATTAGATCATTAGGAAGCTGTATAATTTTTAAGGCAAATATATAAATTTAGACAGTCGTATCAATCTGTTAATTTAGACAAAAATCGAATTCTGCCGTATATTAAGTCAACCAATTTTTATAAAGCGGCTCGAATGATTTACGATCGCGGCCCATAAAACACGAAATTATTTATTTTGGTGAAATAAGACGAGATTGTCACCAATATTAAAATGTATAAAAATATTTACACGGTGGTCGGATGAGAGTGAGATGAAAAAAAACCTGAAGGAGATCGCAGATTAAAGAGAAACTCCAGAATTCGTTATTTTTGGCTCATCTTCAATAAAAATATGGATAATTTGTGTTTGCCACTCTTATGCGATGCGGGTAAGATATCTTAATTTTGTAATAAAAATATATCATTTGAAATGATGAGTTAAATGTTATGTGGGCTTATTTTTAAATTTTATTTTTGGGAAACACTGGCGGGTCTTCGTCGAAGTGGCAAAGGTTAAAAATGACCCGCGTTTTTCTGAAAGGGTGACAAGATAAGGGACGTCACCGACGATGCAAGATAGCACCCTGTCACCGGAGGGTTTACGAATAAAATGGATGAGCTTTAAATTGTTACTGGAAGCGGTTCCGAGAGAAGAATAATGACCTTAATTATAGATAAATGGTACACGTCATACGCGGAACGATCACTGAACTGTCCGGCTATCTTAAAGCATAATGAGATTAAGATCAGATGATAATCAATTCATGGAAATATTGTACGGGCGTTACACTGGAAGCTATTTACTATATAATATAAATACATGAGTTACTGGTAGGTCCAAAAGTATCCGGTTTAAATATAGTATGTAGTTTTATTTCTACGCATTTGATATATATGAATCACTTTTTTTGCTTAAAATATGTCTAAACAACCGGCTTCAAATTACTGTAAGACTCTTATTATGAATGGTTATTAATCGAAGTAGTGACAAGGAGACTACACACAAAGTATAAGTGTATACTCTTGTATCTACCGGTATATTATCGCAGACAAGATCGTTAAATTCAGTGGGGTTTTGTGGGTTGAAAAAATCATTATTTCACTGTTAACTTCATCCCTTCGAGACCTTTGACACCGTTTTAATTGGAGTTGCTTTTGTTCATCGAATAAAGATTTCCTCTCGAGACGACCTGGGGGAGAAATCTACAAAGGCTACAATCATAATACGAGGGATATTCAATGCGTCAAATTTACATCTGCAAATCTATTGATTTTGACGATAATTAAATTCTCAGTAAAAAAATATTAATTAAAAAAATAATTACATGACAAAAAAAATGTATACTAAATTTCAATACTCTGGGGGCGGATAAAGCTCCATTGAAAAATAATTTCCCATTGCCGCCGTGGGGGGTGAAATTTCAATGCCTCAAACACAATACGGTGTCACGTGTCAAAGTCATTTCGGTCATAAAAAATAAAGAATTGCGGTTGTAAAGCAGAAAAAATTCACCCCCTAATTAGAAATATATAATCCGATATTGTATTTTTTTGTTGAGAAAACGATATCGCGTGGGGTGCTTTGATTGAGATTTTTTAATGTGTAAGATATGAATTGTAAAAAAATTACCTTGTTAAATTCATTCGCCTGTTAATGTTGCTATAAATTTTTGAAGACATCGTACGCAGTACCGATTTTCAATATACCTGTAAAGAAAAAATAAATTAATATCACACATTTGTATATTATGACGTTAATAAAATGAATTACGTCTCCGTTGCTGGATTATATCTACGTTTTGAAGACGTCGGACATTAATTACGACACAAAAAATTGCTAGAATATTTTATTGGGCGAAATATTCGGAATAACTTCCGAGTGTATCCAAATATCCGAGTTGCTTCCTTTTGACTAGCGAAATGATTTGTTAAGAGCTTGTCTATTTTTTAATGTGTTTTTCAAATGCAAAAAAATATCGAAAATACTTTTCAGACGTCAGAAATAAAACTTATTGCGAAAGTTAAACTTATATAAAAATGAATAAAATGTAATCGTTTATTCACAGAAATAACCATCGCGCTTTTCTGCCACCGGTATAAATAATTAGCGTAAATTATGATATGCTTTAATTGCTTTCGTAAATATTTTAGTATCAATTTAATAAATTAAAGTTTTTAAATAGATTGCATTATTATTTTTGAAGAGTAAACTAATTTTTAAATAATATATTTCTAGATAAAAAGAGTATGTTACATACTATTTTTATCTAGAAATATCACTTTAGTTAAAAGGTCATCGTAACTTCGCAGTTTTCTTAATATATTTTATGTTACAAATAAATTCATTGTTTGAAATTTAATATGGTAAGAATGATATTTAATCTTTCATGGAAACAGATGATATTTACATATTTATAGATAAATTTAACGTGAGTTTTAAAATCATTTTTTACAATGAAATCATAATTTATTATAATACTAATTTACGCGTAAAAAGCTTAGTGGGTTACTTAAAAGTAGTCCTAATGTTTAAATTAATTTTAAACGGAATGAATTATATATTGATAGTTAAAAGTATGGCTATGTAAAATTAAGTATGAATAGTCATAGTGGTTTATCTATTAAATTCAGAAATTCAGAGATTGATCGGAATAATTTATATAATTTATTGAATATGACGAAGGGTTTATAACTTATGAAAATTAATATTTATACTAAAAATGGAAAATAAATTATAAGACACCATATTCATGGCCTCAAGTGTATATTATCTAACTTCATTGCTAATATTAGCATCACTACTTTCATTAGCAATTATTAGCTTTTAATTCAACCACCCATAAGGTATTACACCTAAAAGAACATAGATAAGAGTTTATAGGAATTATTTTTAAGGAAAAATCGAAAAATATTTAATTTATTTTACTTTTAAATAGCGAAAAGTACAACGTGTTTCTCGAGATGAAAAGACTCCTCCTTATTACCGGAGGATTTGTAGTGCGCTCTTGTTTCCGCAACCCTCCGAGGGTCTAGTTGTGAAAATAACGAAAAGAAAAGAAGCCATGTTGTTTTGTTTTATTCGCTCCGACAACAACAGGTTCTTGAAGAGGCTTTGCGTCGAGAGGGGGCCGCCCATCGCGGTGCCTCCGCCCCCATTAAGGGGCATGGCTCTACCATTATTATTCCCCGAAGGGTGAAAGCGGAAAATGAGAAAAGTTCATTTTGTGAAATTAATGAGCGAAAATTTTCCGCGAGACGCGCCATTCTACTTTCGCATTCTTCGAGTTATTGTGCCATGACGTGCGCGCGAGAGAATCCTGCGAAAGCTATACATATTATAGTTCTGTTTTTGCGTGTTCCCAATGTTTGATGGTGACTCATTGTGCTTTTGTATTATCTTTTTGGCATATGAAAAATTTTCTTTGTCTTTAAAAAATGACCACTCTTCCTTGATGAAAAATAACGTCAAAGAGATATTTTTAACACAATTGTATACCAAAAATAAAATTAAAAAAAAATATAAGATTAATAAATAAATATTTTAACAAAAGTATAACTCACAGACCACATTATTATATAATAGTAAAAGCGGTCTTATTATTAATGCATATATTATAAATTTAGAAACTGTAATCGAAACGCAGGTTAGATTATTTGTTTGTAAAAATATTATGAATCTACACTTTAGGGGACAATTATTTAATAATGCTCATAATTTTCTGACAAGTATTATTTCTAATATAAATCCTCGAATAATACTTTGAGGAAAGCTCAATTGTTTTACTTGATAATTTGCAGGAAAAACATGAAAAGTTTAGAACACTTCATGCTAAAATCGACAATAAACAGAGCTGTAAAGAAACATAACTAGACCAAATAAAAAAGATTACAACATATTATTCGTATTCCAATCAATAAATAAAAAAAAAACTGCAGTATAAAAATTTTCAACCAGAATAACTGCCTTAAAATTAATAAAAAATATTTTATTAAATAATGATGAACATAACTTCGACAAACCGACATAGCTCATATAAAAGTTGTAAGCAAACATCTATTAAAACTCCGTCAAATAAACAAAACTATAGCAGAACTTTAGAATCCAATCTTAAACTGACAATCAAAAAGTCACCCTTAAAAACAGCAATCTATATTAGGTTTGCAAGATTTTTTAATTTTATTCAAATATTTATATCTTAACGTACATTTTATGAAATAAAGAGTTTCAGGTAAACAGTTATTTTTTTCTTCTACAAAATTAAGCGAATTTTTTGGATTTATCACAGTAAAATTGTTCAAATAAAAGAGTTATTTCAACTTACATCTATAATTAGTATTCAGAAATTATATTGCATAGTAAAAATATATAATAAAATATTTATTTTTACATAATATGTAGTTTTATTAAATTAATTACTTAATATATAAATATTGTTTAGATGGCTTATAAATTTTATTTGCTATCTTAACTTTTTAGTAAAAATAACTTAATATTGCTATTTTGCTTCCATAGATGCTATGGAAATCATCAAAAGAAAGTTTGAGGTAATTTTTTCCTAATATGTACTATTTAAAAAATTACAATTTATCAAAAAAAATTAGAACAAATATCAATTGAGGCTTTTTTGTAGGTTTTAGATTTTCATAGCATATTTGTGAGAGTTATAGTAGCAAAATGACGTTACTAACTAATATATTAATTGAAAATAAAATGAACCAGATAAATCTAAAAAACCTTATTATTACTTATTTTTAAAGAATTTAAATGCCACATGTGTATTTTATATACACTAAAGGCCATTATTATTTGATTTTAATTTTACATATACATATGTATATTTTACTATATCATTTAATTTAAGGAAAAATTAAGAACAATATGTTGATTTTCTTTTGAAACACAAAATTGTATTATAAACGCTATATTATTTCTTGAAAATAAAATATTTTTTTTAGCTTTGATATTATTTCATATTTATAAAGAATATAAAACGTGTTCAATAAATACATCTTACAATCATTATTTAATGAACTTATTTGGTTAATTTAACATATATGATTTATATGAAGACATATTTTTAAACCGTCATTGTCAAAAGTAAATGCTAAAATGATTTTAAAACGTCAGTTGTGACTAACAGTTTTTTATTTTAAGATAATGCAAGTTATTTGTATGAAGCATACACTAAGTAAAAGCGAACATGGTCGAATTAAAAAAATATGTTTTTTTTAAATATAATTAATTGTATTGAAAATAATGTATAATATGATAATAATGTTACAACTTCCATGTTTCTTTTGGTTTATTTTAAGTCTTATAACAACATTAACCGAACATTTTATTATGCTAAAATAAATATACACATTATAGTTTTTATTTGAAAACGCAACAGATATTATTTTAACCATTTGTATGAACGTCAAATATGTTATTATATACATGTCACGTTTTATGAATTTATTACTTCTTATTTTGACCGTCTTTTATTTTTTTCACTATCCATTGATTAACAACGTCAACGAGTATAAGCTCAAAAACCAACATTGTTTACCTTTTTGCCATTCAAAATAATGCGCATTTCACACATTCTATTTTCGACGACCCCACTAATCCACCATTTTTTATTCTTCTTCAAAAAAACTTAAACTCTGCACTCTCTCGCGGCTCCCGTAGCACATAACTCAAGTCGAATTTTGAGAAGCTTTAAACTTTCACGCGCGCGTCGAAAAATCTCGCGCTTATCCATCATACAGAGGAATAACGCACACAAAAAGCGTCTTTGTAATTATCCGAAGACTTTTTCGAAGAGAGAACACCTATACATCACGGGTCGAGTCTTCCCATGCCGACGAACGGCGATTAACAAAACGTGTCATATTAAATCTGACGCAGAAATATGGACTCGGCCGAAATATCATACGTGCTTACGTACGCACTGGGTATTTTTCAACAATAGTCTAAAGGGCGGGCTTAGAACAAAATATATGTATATGTAAAAATCGGTTCAATATTTTGATTAAAGATATATCTGTATCAGAAGAAACTTTACAGTCAAGCGATTTGGTAACTTCATTGATTTTTTGAAAATGTAAATGTTTTGTTAGTTACTATTTTATTGCTGAATTATTTAAAATTATTTAGTAACACTTATATGCACTGTTAAGTAAGTTTAAAATGAACCTATTGTATGGCTTATTAAAAATATTGAAAATGCACACACTTTTCATTTTAATGACTTAGTTGCATTTAAGAAAGAATTTATTATTAATATACTGTTTCTTTATTTTTATTATACATAAATGGATTAAGCTCTAAAAATATCATAAGATTTCGTCACGATTGAACCTAGTTCATCTAATGAAAAAGCGGCATCATAGTTTAAAATTATAATGAGGTAGGTGGTCAAGTTTCAACGTTATCAAAGGCATCGCATTTTCACGGTGGGCCTCCCGGAAGATTAACAAGCAAACAGGCAGTGCCACTGTGAGGTGATAATAATTAGCCAAGAAGCTGCCGTGACGCAAGAGCATTAATAATACTCCCCGATGAATATATTGCATTCTATTGACGCTCGAATTTTTTCTTGGCTCCTCTCTTTGAGAGTCACGGGCGATTTCATGCGCCGGGATATGGAGAGAAAAAAGAGCTTTCAGTTATTAAGAAGTTACCGGTGTTTTGTGTATGAATTATGCGCGTGGCACGTGTCAAAAAGAGATCCCGAAAGTGTAAAAATAATTGAATGGTAGAAATCTAATTGAGTCTAAGCGCCATAATGCTATAATAAAGATAATAAAATAAACTGATTACTTTCTCCGTTAACCCTCATGAGCAGCGATCCTTTGAATTAATTTATTATACGATGATTTTTTGGAAATTTATATTTAAACTGCCATTTTGTGTAAAGAAAATTTCGAGATACAATTATCCACGTTGTAAAAATTTGTAACCTAGATATCTAGGAATAATTTGCTAATGAACGCAAGAATCCCATCTGGGTCTTCTTTTTCTTTATAAATAACAAACATTCGACCACTGAAAACTGAGAATATTTATTATCTATATGTTGATCATCTGAAAGTAGTTGTAGTTATAAAGTGAAGTATTATGGATTTATCTGTCTAGAATTATACTTTATTTACCGCTAAATATTGATAGTATAAGAAGTGTTCATGTTTCAGTCTTTTAAACTACAATTGCAGGAGATAGCACATAACAATATTATAGATGTAAGGTGTATTTACCTCTCATATCTTCAAACAACCTAGCTTTAAAGGGTTATTTTAAATGAAATTATAATTTTTGTAAAAAGTTCATTGCTCACATTTTTTGACACAATAGCTTTTCTGTGAAGCATGTAGTGCGTCCAAATAATTTCAGGTGCTTTATTTTTAACGAATCCCGAAGGAAGACATTAGCTATGAATTCAATGCAGTTATTCCACATTATGTCGTACTTATAAAAAAATGCGAGTTACATTAAACATTTAATTGGACATAAATTTTACAGAAATTGAGTTGCGAAATGACTTTGTGAAATGATATGCATAGTTAAAGATCGATATATCAGCCTTTATTTAAAATATTAATTAAAGATAAAAGGCGCTTAGATCTTGTATGATTTCTACTATTCAATTATATAGGGAGAAGATAAAAATGTGTCGAAACAGTTCGCACCTATTCAACATCCGCCCACGGCGTTTAATATCTGTCATATTTTCGTGAGCTACGTTCGGTCTTTGTGTGTTGTTTATTGTTGTGTTTATGCCGGAGAGCTAATATGTTCCCGCGGGATATTTGTAAGGTGACCACATCGCGCGCAATCTACAATCGTCGTAAAGGATGGTGATCTATGACAGACAAGGTGCAATATAATATTTTTTTTTGCTTTTGAAAAACGCCTACTATGTTGCAGGAGGACGCGGGTTGTTCAGAAGCAAACTATGATTTAGTGTCAGATGTTTTTAGAAAGTAGTATGTAAAAAATATATTCAGGAATAAAATATACTAGAAAGATTAGTCTTATATGTGGGATATGAACAAATCACAAAATTAATATGGTGTAACGAAATTTATGTATTAAATTTTTTTTATACTACATAAATTGTTTTTTCAGATTTATTTTCCATGTAATGTTTTTATACAATTTAACATTTAAACTACAATACGATATATGTATCCAAAGATTAATCTCTCTTTCAAATTACGATTTATAAAAATATTCAGATTTTAAAATACTATTAAACTAAACAATTATACAATCCGGCAGTAATAGGACATAGGAATTAAAATTATAGTTATTAAACTATTATAATCAAGTAATTACCTGAAATAGCAAACACTTCTGCTCTAATGGGCGACAAAAATATTCATGCATTATTACGTTACGTTATTTTTATAAAAAAATATATTATATATTAAATACATTATTGTAAATTATTAAGAATAATTTTAAGCATCTTAATGAAAATACAATTAAGTTGTTTAAATAATATTCACGTGACATAAAATGATCTTAAATTATTTTTAATTAGCTGAAAATATTGTAACATTTTTCAGAAGCGCTGGTAAAAGATATTTATTGACGACTTGGTTCATATTTAGGAATGTATAAAAATACTAGAGACATTTATAGAGCTTTTGACTTACCAAGCTTAAAAATCACTTAAGCTCACGAAACCGTAAAACTTTTGTAGACCGTTTTAACCACTGGTTTAAGTTTGCCGACAGTTTTAATTAAAATTCAACGCGATGAAAAAAAGCGTATTATGAAAAAATCTACATTTATTTATTTATGTTGAATAATATAAATTTCTCAACACATTATCTAGTTTTATGTATAAACAGACAATGCTTAATGACAATGCTCAGAGAGATATTCGCGTAGGGGACATTTATTATGATAATGAATTAATAAATAAGAGCTAAATAATGTAAAAGCATTAATTGGTATATAGAAAGATAAAATAAATGAGAATTATCGTTATAGTCGTATCTTAAAAAAAGTACTATGGAAAACGACAATAAAGATTTTTTTTATGCGATACAGAAATATAATATTTTACATTTTTTTGTTGTAAAACGTATATTTATTATAAGCCATTGTGTTTGACACATTGTCATAGTGAAACAAAAATGGAACCTTGCCAAACGGCACAATAGAAAAATTACAAAGACACCGTGAAACAATGGTTCCCCCTGTTTTTTGGCGGAAAATTGTGTTCGTTTAGAACGGGTCATTTGGAAAAGACAAAGAAAATATCACAGTATCAAAGGATTGTATTAATTTTTTCGACACGGAAAAGAGATAATAATGTTCCAACTATACTTGTAGAGCCGTAACTAATTTGATTTATATGCATAGTTATTCGAATTATATCTTCGGAATGAAGAATACAAAAAATATGTATAACGTAAGATAGATAGAAACTTTAAAAAGCATATAGAAATTAGTTTTGGTAAGCGATAGCAAAGATATGTTATTATTGTCTTTTGAAGATTATGCCAACATTTTAATCGACTGCATATTAGAAAATACAATAGAAGAAGAAAAATAAAATTAGTTACGCATAAATTTTGAAACAATAAAATATTATACACGACAGAAACGGTTGACATTTTAATTAGTTTTGATTATCGTAACAATAGTAAATTTTAAAAATGTGTTTGAATTTCTAATGTTTTTAATAATAAATATAGTTTGTAATATTATTTTTCTTGTTAAATTGACCCTTAAGATAACAAACTTATATTATTTCAATTCTTTGCCAATTCTTAACCATAAAACATATCATGTCGGACGGATGCTGCGACCGGTTAACAACGAATCCGACACATATCTCACTTTTTGACAATTAATTAAGATCACCCTGTCAGGTTTGGTTCGGATGTTTGAGTTCTTAATTAAAGCGGACACTTTAGACATGAAAAATCGATGTTTCGACAATGTGGAAACAATTAAGAAAGCAATGTCGACGCCTCGAAATCAAACTTATTTTTTAATTATTATTATAATAATACATTCATATTTCATATGTTATACTATCATATCGATGTCAAGAGAATGCTCCTTGTTATGGACTTATGATTTTAGACACGGACAGAAGTGTCACTGTCTAGTGCCATTTATTCTGACAGTGTACAGGATGTGCTCGTCATGCTCATCAGTATTCAGATTAATGATTTCTGAAAATATATATTAATAGTCTATGGTTATGGCTTTTTTGTGAAATCAAAAGGGCTCGTGACAGATCGCATAGGCGCAAATAGCGTGAGACGTGTTGTAAGACAAACACTTAATGATATTTAGTTAAAGCATATTAAATATAATATAATTTTTTGCATTTTTTTATATTTTAACTAGCAAGATTTTAGCTACAAAAAAAGATAATTTGATTTGTATAAGAAATAATACGTTGATTTCAATTTTATCATATTTAAAACAATTATAAACTCATTTTAACAGCTAATATCTTATTTATTAAAATATGCTGTGATACATATTGCTATAAATTAATTATTATTTTATTAAGTTGCTTAAAAAATAATTGCAGATTTTATCCTATGTATTTTAACTTACATTTGTATATATACAAACGCCATTTAATCGTGACCATGTTTATCATATTATTTTAGTCTATATATTGGTAACATAAGTATTAATACTAAGCAACCTTAAAAAATCTGTTATTGAACTAATGATAAAACTAAGCAAATTAGAGTTTAAAGATTGTGGTAAAGCAATATAAACTACTATAAACAATACTTTTGTTGTGGGTATTTTTTGATAAGGTAAAGTTAAAAATAAATTATATTAGGAACGAGAGCCTTGTAGATTAAGAAAGGGTCCTTCTTTGGTTGATAACTAGTAATTGAACGCGTTAGTTAGTCAGGGAGAATCAGAATAATGCATAAAAAAATAATAGTTTGCATAAAAGTTAGACATAAGTGATATAACCGTTATAAATCACTTTAAATAGCTAGGCAATTAAAATGGCTCGAAAAACGGGTACGGCACAAAACAAATTAAAAATTCTTGGTCGGATTGAAATGTTGGTTGGTCGAAAATAAAGCACTTCGCGAAACCTAAATATCATTAAAAGATTAGGAAGACTATTATCAGGATCATTAAATAGAATGGCAAATCATTACTAAAAAATCGATAAAACACATTTAGAACTGCAACTGGAAGTCAGAATGGTCCAATTATTAAACACGACAATGCATGATTTAATAAAAGTTGAAACGTAAAAAATAAAATTGTTTTTTTATATATTTCTACAACTTCCCACAAGATAAGTTCATTTACAACCAATTTGCTGACAAAAGTACATTTCGAAATTTTATCTACAAATAATTACAGAACTCTAGATTTTCACACAATCGAAATAAATAATCTAATGATTAGTTAATAAGGCAGAAATATGTAATGTTAATGATATTTTTTCGATTTTTAAAGTTTATTATTAACTGAAAAAAATGTATTTTAATTTGAACGTCATTTTAATGAAAGTTTTAGAATAATATTTAACATCTACTGGACTACTTAGCTTTGGATTATTATTCATATTATTTAATTATTGTAGTCGTATTTTTTCAATTTTTATAGCAATGTGTGACGCGTAGCTATACATTTTATTTTTATTTTGTAATCTTCTGTTATAACCTGACAGGCGTAAGCCTAATGCGTTACAACGGGGAAAATCTGTAGCAACTGAGTAAGTCAATCAGATATAATTAATACCTACAAGTAAGTATTAACCAGCAGACAAAGTCTGGGAATCGGTAACACTATATTAATAATTATAAATTAGTACGTGTAATATAATTTGTAAATAATAGAAGTTACTGCAGCTGGGGCTAAAAAGGCTTTATTAAACTATTGTTTAATAGCTATTCCTAACAAAATATTGGAGAATTAATCTGTTATACTTAGTTACTTATAATACATTAAAAACGATACAGTCGTATATGTACATACAAAAAATATATTTTTTTAAATTTATAATTAAAAGCTTGAACTCAATTAAGCTTGAAATTGTACTATGTTTCTAAAAATAACGCTATATTGTTAATACAATAAAATAGTGTTACTTAATATATAAATATTTATTGAAAAATTATTGTAGATTGTAATTTATTTTTATTCAATAATATTTCAGTTAATAGTATATGAATAAATTATTTATACGCAATATTGTGTATATTATGGATTTATTACTATTTATTTTTGAACTGATAATTATTTAGGAAAATCTTTTGTCGCAACATTAACACAGTGTCGCCGTCACATCTGCGGCGAAGCTATGATTTATTAATTTCGTAATTACTACAATGATACAAAAACTCTAAGAATTAGTATTGTGTCTGGAAATAAATGCCAACGCTAACATGATAGACGACAGCATAAAATAATGAAAAAATATACCACCGTTCAACGTTTACGATCGAAAAATATTCGTATACAAGCCGATATTAATTCCACGAGTAATTACGAGGCACTAAATCAAATTTTCACGTAGCTTACAATGAGTCCATGGAATTTTCACGCATCCATATATCACAGATCCGTAAGAATCGAATGCGTATTTCGGGTAACGACCATCGGCCGTTATAAATCAACGGGCACAACCGCAACGATCTTTATTGTTTCGGGAAGAAACTATAGAGAATGTGGGCGTCTTTGTAGGATTCGCGGTCGTATTTCACCAAGAAGACAGTCGTATTTCATTAAGAACTCTTTTATTTCCACGCTAATTGGCGTTAATTCTTCTGTTTGGCCCTCTGGGATTCTTCGGTGGACAATTCATTGTGTTTATATTTATTTTTTTAAGTTAATAGTACGAGACGACGCAATCAGGGATAAATATAAAAAAAAGTAATAAAAACGTGTCTATTTATATGTTTATAATAGTTATTTGTGAGAAATCACAGGAAGCACGCTTTGAAGACTTTGTCTTGTTATAATATATGGTCTGCCATGTGTAAGCTCACGGTGTCTATTAAATGAATTAGCATTTCTCATCTGATGAGCATGTTCGGATATCTAGCTGGATGCGGTTGATGGATTTTATATAAAGAATAAGAGAGTGTTGATAAATTTAGATGACGATATTTATTTCGTAGCATTATTATTGTCAAGACTTTAAGCTCTAGGCTGAAGTATTGTTATACTTTTAAAGCTTCTCTATTATGTGAAAATAATTTATTTTTTGCAGTTAATAGTTATATAGCAATATACTGGCCATTATAATAACAAATGTTGATTACAGAAATTTAAGTATCACTCTATTTTCTAATAACGTTTGATTTCTAGATAAACTTTTATGTAAAAATATAGACTTTTGCTATAATAAAATAACCTAAAATAATTTTTATTATTACTTAAGATATATTATATTATTATATATATGAACTTTTTTTAAACTTATTTTTAAACAGGTTCGTTATATTTTTCGTTTTAAAATAAAAGTAAATCTAATTGATTAATATTATAATGTATAATGTTTTGTTGTAGTAAATTATATTAAATAAGCAGTAACGCGTAATTCGTAGCATTTTGGTAAAAAAATATCTAAATATACTTATTAACAGATATTTTATTTAAAAGATGAAAAAATATATATGTACATCATCGACCAAGAAGTATATTTTTGATGCCGACATTTTTTAACCCTGCATGTAACCCTGCCCCTTGATTCCAAGTTTAAATTCACTAAACATATTGCGAAAATCAGGTTCAAAGTACCTGCTAAAACCGATATTTAACAAAAAAACACATTAACGAAGAAAATACTGTCTAAACAGCTAATTATTGTAGATTATAATTAGGTATACGTAACATATGCTTGCCCAGTATGAAGTAACAACAGTAATTCATTTTTTCTAAGCTTCAAGTAATTCAAAATAAAACAATAAAGATATTATATATTGTATAACACACATTTTTATACTAGTATTAAAAAAACTTCATAGTGGATTTCTAATGAAAAATATTACGCAAGACCATAATTTTTTTAATCTGTCTTTTCATTCAAAAATTGAGCAAAACTTCATTATTAAGTTATGGGTGATTCGCCTATCAGTGATTTATCAAGATAACTATAAATCGATATTTTCTCTCTTTTTTTTCAAGTCGAGCTCTCCTAATCAATTTATTGATCAATTTGTTGTGATGTTTCTCCATTTTTTTCTTGTAATTTCCATTTCCTTGAATTTTAATTTTCAAGTCTTTGTTAATATTAAAGTTTGGGACACACCACTGAGCATTAAATATAACTTTTTGGAACTTCTAATTTATTTCTGTGTTGGAGCTTGCTGATTTCCAGAGATTAATACCGTAGATTAAAATTGGCTTAAGATGGATTTGTATGCAAGTAGCTTGTTCTCCACTGTCAGTTGGGAGGTTTTGCCCATTGGCCAGTAGTATTTTCTCAAACTGAGTCCTAGTTGTTTTTTACTCCAAATATGGGAGGACATGTTTTCTTTTTCATGGCATACGTAACATGAACAGACTTTGACTCTTTTGCCTTTATTCTAAAAATAAGCAGCCATTCTTGTATTTTGCTAAGGTTTTCTTAGATATAAGCAGATGTCCGGGTCCTTAATAACTGTGTCGTCAGCAAAGGTTGCTCAGGGAGTCCTGGTTGTAGTTGGCAAGTCTGCTGGCTTAAAACTATCAAGTGCAGTACTGGCCATAGTATACTACCCTGAGGTACTGCATATTTTATTGAACAGACGGAGTATATTGGACATGATTTTTTATTATAAATGTCAGTCGCTTAGATATGACTTGAAATAGTTAATTTAATAAAAAAAATTTAAATAATTCATTTATATGTTTTTTTTTGTAATTTTTCCATGCTTTATATTATGTTTTAAATAGTATTAGTCTTATCTTATATTGTTAATTTCCTCCTGTATACTAGAAAATAGTTATTAACAAGCAACTTAATATATGTATTTTCAAACTTGTAAAATGTTTTTGCTTTTCACATAGTTATGCCATAATCGGCGAACTTATATCTTGTTTTTCAAGTAATATAAAGCGTTTTTTTATCTATATCTTGTTCGAAATATGAAAAATGGGAAGTAGCAAGAGCTGTAATTAACAATTTTCTCTAAGATTTGGGTATAAATAGTGGAGCCTGATTTTTTTCGTAGCTCGACGCTCTGTAATCAATTTAAAAAGTAGATCGAACCGTTCTCATTACAGCAAAGCATAATCTTATTAAAGTTTGTTCTTTTCAACAATCATCCTGTTTTCTGTTCATCAATGATATTTATAAAGATATCTACAATTATATTCTGTATTATTATAATCATATATTCAAATTTCTCATAAATGTTCGAGAAAATTGTGAAGTGAAAATGAGAATTCTTATTACACGATAAATAAAAAACGACGAGAATATCTACCTGTGATCGATAAATTAATTATTTTTACTATACCATATATCTTAGAATATTGGTAATTTAAAATATTAAGTGCGTTGAAACAAAGATTTATATTAGTCGTATTTACATTTTCTAATTAAATACAGTTGTATTTTTAAGAAAGTTAAATGTTTTGTGAAAAACCAATTAAAATAAAAGCATACATAATTTACATTGTGATTTCAGGTCAAGCAAAAAATAAACGACACTATTTATTTAAACACAATGTTACACAGTGGCTATAATCATAATAGAGATGCTATAAATCACTTGTGCACGGTCCATTCTTACTGTTTCGGTTATCAGATCATAAGGATTTTCACCTTTGAAAAAAAAACAACGAAAACAGCCAACAGATAAAACAACGGGCATCCAGAAGAGAAATATGCCAGTAATTTACGCTAGCGATGACACGTTTGTAGTGGACGAAATAAAAAACAATATCAAAGTGGACTAATCTCCTTTGACGTTTTCTTGCGCAAGGCGGGAATTCTTCTCGGTCCCAACATTGGGACACATTCTCAAGTGTTCGGGTGTGGAAGAGCGTTCCTGGGTATCGCTTGGATTGTGTATTGACGTATGTAGGTGAGCCGAAGACAATAATGTCTTAGAACAAAGTCGTTCGAACAACACTATTCTTTTTCCGTCCGCTCGGATTGAAATTAATTACCGGCCGGCCAACAACAGATGAGCCATGCCAAAAGACAGTTTTTCTTTGTTAATAGGGCTTGCTTTTAATAAATTTAGAAAAAATTAAACAAATGCGAATATAATTATTTTTTTCTGAGCTCGTCAAAAAGACGCTCGACAGGAGCTTTGTTTGTACTATTAATCATGCAATTATCTCGGTGGCAAATACACAATGTGTGCTTTTAAAATTTATATATTGACGATATACAATTCGTAAAAAAATAGTTTAGTAATGGCCATTAACTTTTAAATTAAACGGTCAGTAATATTAATATATGTAAAATTATTAACTTTAACAAATAATCTGATTTGTCATAGTGACTATTGAGCTCTCCATTTGTAAACAGACATGCATTTTAGGCAAATTAAAATGATTAAAATGAAAATTTAATAATAAAAATCAGAGATTAAAGACGTTGGTTTTAATTGCAGTGTGTTCAAATCGAATGTTGCAATTATTAATCCTAATTATGAGAACTGTTCATAAATCTGGGCCTTCTGTGCTAAAAAGCAACTGCTGGTGAAATTAACAACTTGTATTTAATGTGCGGCAATAACAATTTGAATTTGACGACATGGTGCTGTAAATTTAATGCAAGAGGAAGTAAAATTTAATGTTGAATAAAGTAGTATTACTGACGAACTAATTGAAAAATATTATATTTACAGCTTAAGAACAATGTCAAGAATTGTCCATAATTATGAAACTTATTTCTACTAAAATTATATAATAACGTTGGACACATACAATGTGATGTATAAAACATAATTCAAAATATTTTTTGGATTTTCTGAATATTGTTTGTGATGATATTTTAAATAATGATATTCGGTATATGTATACTGCTTGAAGTATTTATTCTAACTATTATTAAATGTTAAAATAATATTGTTCGATAAAATGTCATTGAATATTTGATCATAATATTTTTACTAAATAAATAGTAATGAATTTGTTTAGCCCCTCTGGATTGAAAGCAGCCAGCATTTGACGGACGTCACTGGCGTCCCGATGCCATCACAAACAGATGGCACCCAAACTCTCCGCAATCGCCAAAGTTTTCACTTAACAATGTCGATGTATCGGGCCGCTCGTCCCGCGTTAATTAAGCGACATTTTTCGTCGACGTTTACAGTTTTCTTAAATCTCCCTAACGACCGGCGCGCGACAAAAGCCCTCCCACGCGAGCTTTCGAAATAATAAAGCTCCCAACAATAAGATGAAAAGCCCCGCGAGCTCCGCTCGAGAATCCGCCGAGAAATTTACGACCAGGTACTAGTAACGTAAAACAAACGATCTTCATAATTGGAAATGCGTTCTGGAAACACTGGGAATACCTTTTCACTCCCAAGCGCACACATGATTCGTAGAAAAATATATTTATATACTAATTTTCGGTATACTTTATGCTTTCAACGTCAACGTGACAGCATTAAACCTTTCCACAAAAAAATATATTAAAACAGTAAATTGCTTTCTAAGAACAGACATTCAATACACAACTTTGATGATGTAAAATCGAATGTTTAAAAACGGATGTATGTGTATCTATAGAGAAAATGTACACAATCATACCTACAATGTATTATATAATATATAGATCAAAAGAAAAAAAGTAATTACTTCGCCGATACGAGATTATATTATATATAATATAAGACACGGAAGCCCCTTGAAACTTTTTCTTGTCGCTTTCCATTAACAGTATTATTTTCTCGGTGAACTTATATTTTCTCTCTTAAGGCTTTATTTTATAGGCTGTATCGTCTTGTATTTATAGATTATATATAATGCTTTATTCAGTTTATATGTGCATTAAATGTTATTCTTGCGAAACGGAAAGCAAAAACTATAAAATACACATTTAACTAGCCATAAACACTATGAATATTGAGTATCTAAATAAAAGCAAATTATTACCCTCTGAAAGACATGAATATTATGAAATATATTTGGGAAGTTCTCTAGAAAGCATGATTTTACAAACAGTACAGAAGTGATTGTATTCCTTTATATACAGGTGGCTGAGAAATCTATGATAATATCCTATGAGTGTTAGATGCATTGATCATATGTGAGGAGTGAGTATTTATAAAAGTAATACATCATATGAAATAAAGCTATCACAAAAATGCTTTAGTAAAAATCAAGACAAGCTTTTCTGCAGGTAACATGAATAAAAAAAATTATTGACGTACAACATAAAATGTCGAAACAAAGTGACTAAGAACGCCGACGTACAGAAAAAATAGAAAGATGGATAATAAGATTTTTCACGGAAAGAAAAATAATTTCCTGTTTGCTGCCAATGAAGTGGGGAGAGTAGTAGGATGTCTCTTCAAGAAAAATATATTTCCGAGGAGACATTTTTCACATAGCGGCAGCCGAGGGGATGGGAATTTTTTTAAAAACATTTTCAATCAAAAGCTCAGCGACTCAAGTAGGAAAGCTATCGTTATATTGATATTTTAATTAGCAAATGTTTAAAAAGTGCATTATGTACATAGAAAACAAAATTATATTTGTATACGTAGATGTGTACATTCGAGTCTATACATAGCCGGCTTATACTATTTAATAACTGCAGCTTAAAGCTTCGAATATAATGGGTAAGAGTTCCATTGAAGCCGATGTATCCGCTTTTCCCCGACACCTTTCTTCGTTGAAGAATAGCAAATATAATGTATCGACGGAGAAAATGTCGCACTCTGCAAATATTGAAAGCTTCAAAGCTGAAGCTTCTCAAACGTTTCAGATAAAATAATAAATTAACACAAGAGAAATGAACGCCTCGGGTTTTAACTAAGGTTAGATATCAGCATAAATTTTTATTAAATCCCACTCATGACCTCTTTGGGTATACGGTTGATAAGTTCAACAGTTGTTCGCGTTACCGTTAATGTCATAATACGTTGAAATATGATTTATATTTGCACAGAAAACGGGATTTTGGGTCGTTAGCAAAGACGCTTTCTTGTAATTGTCACGAAATAGACCAAGCTCAAGTGGTTTTATTTTATTATGATTTATTCGACAAAGTGGAATTTGTCTATTTATAATGGAGCTCAACGCAACGCAAAAAAATCACTTTATTATGATCGCCACAACAGTGGACGCGTTGTTAAAAATAAATTGTATGGCTGTTAAATGTGAGTATATATTATGAAAAATCACAGTTATGAAAACGTTCCCGGCGGACAACTTGTATGAAAAATGATTCTTAATTTGAGCCAATTATTTTTTCGCGAAGAATATATAATAGTGAATGTAAAAAATCGCATATATTACGCGTTTTATAAGTTGAAAAAAAGATTTTTGTGTTCTTTAGCTGTTTTATTATGTACGTCGTATAATGCGATTATTTTTGTAAAGATCACGCTGGCATTGTAGCTTATGTGCTAATTAATTATGAAGATAAAAATTAAATTTACTATTATAAGATAAAAATAAAATTTATAAATATAATATACGTTTGATATATAAAGAAACAATAAACATATCAAAATATAATAAAATATTTGTATGTAGTTTATATTTAATGCAAATTAAATTATTTATTTGTTGTTCACTATCGTAATAATAAAATATTTATTTTAAAGTTGAATTTTCAATTGGTTGTCTTTTAATTATCGTAATGTTTGGCTATTTACTGAATGGTTCACGAATTGATTTAATTGACCAGAAGTGAAAGATACATATATGAAGCAGAAAGCTCCCGATATAAATTTTTAATGATTGTCGACAATGCACCGGAGGGCATCCGCATTTAGAACATTCAAATGTGTAGATAGTTTTTTTTACACAATACTATTAGATCAATGAATTTATGCTAAATAAAAAAAGACCGTAAACTTTAAACGTTTGCTGAAAATCAGTATGGTCTGGATATGTTACAATCAGTGTAACCATTGAGACATTAAACTTATTATCAGAGAGCATTACAAATTAGGTTTAGATATTTTTAGCCAAAATTATATCGACGAATTACTTGCAGATAGTGTCTTAAATAACGAATATATTATTATTATAACTTTAGCTATCGCCGAAGAAACAGAAAACAACAATGAAACGATAATGAACTTTCAAATTACAACATAAGCTTAAGAATTGTATGTCCGGATATTAGAAACTGCAAAATAAAGTCATCGAATCAAGAAAATCATCACAGATTATCTCACTGAAGAGAAAAAATCACCACAAAATGATAATAAAGATGATGCTAATTATTATTATAAAGAACTATTATTTTTAACATATATGTACATATTATAACAAAAACATTTGGGAAGAGAAAACAACTACAGTTTATTATCTATATAATCTGATTTAATAAAAATAGACTTGAATAAATAAGATACACGTGCAAAAGGTTGACAGCCATAAATTATGTTGTATTTAATTTAAACTAATTTTAATGAGCAATATATAAAATATTTGTTCCATAAAATAAATTATTTGTGCATTACTCAAAAAATATATTATTTAATTTAAGTTATTAGAATGTTATTAATTTATAGAAAATAAATTATTTAAAAAATTGACAAGTTTAGAGTCGTTCAACAGCACCCAATGTCTACAATAATAATGTGGCATACCCGAGTGTGGTTTTTGTGGAAGGGGAAGGTGATGTAATGCTTCATAAACCCGGCGATAGATGTCGTCACAATACGGATTAGTGTAGATATTAGCCCTCGGCTCTTTTGTGGTTTTGTCACGATTATGATTGAATACCAAAACCGTAATATTGAACGGCGCCCGAGAAGAATGCTCGCTCCCTGCGCAAAAAGGGGGCTTAAAAACCACAAAGCCGAACTTTGGGCGTTGAAGGGGTTTTTGCGAGAAAATCACATTTTTCACAAACACCCCTATACATGCCGCATAATATAATGTATATTGTTTACGTAGTAAACTTTCGCAGCTCAGCGAGATGGCAAATTATTGTCGACACCCGATAATAACTAATCAGAATGATTATTATCCAGATATAAAGTTAAGCCGCTAGGAATTACTCGGTGGGGTGTCGAGCGAGATAAAGACGTAAAACTATGGTTAATCTTTGTCGGTTATTATATACGTCGGCTCGTATTTCTCACCTTCTTTTATCTGCCGTTATGCAATCATCTTTGGGTTTATGCCGAGATGAACTCTTCCAGCGTCTTCCTTGGCTCTGGATTATGTGTCACTCACGACGATAATCATAGTTTCTAGGCATAGTGTTGATTAAACTGACACTATCCTACAGGATGATCTATGTATTTAAATACTATGCTCTGAATTATTAAGAATAAACAGTTATTAATGTAACATTTTTTATAAATGCTACGAAAAATGTCTTGGAATATTTTAGTCTTAATATCTTAAGATTCATGATATTTTAATTCAAGTTTTAAAATTTAAACACACTTGCAATGTAATTTATAAACTACGAGATCGATGTATAATTGCTGTATGTACACTAATGATAATGATGACAACTGATCAGACGTTGAAAATTATAATGAAGGCAAATAAATTCCGATAACAACAAACATATCGTTTGGAATCAAGCTTTAATAATATTTTAACAAAACTCGGAGAATAAGTGCTGGTAATTAGTTGAAACATAAATTTATTTAGAATCTATTATTATTATAAGTATTAGTAGAGTTGATGCGACTCAATGGAATCAATAGGAATTTTATGGGAAATAAAAATAGATAATATTTATATTATATCAGGTATAAATATCTGAAAAACCTGTTTTGGACATTTTCTATTAAAATTGAGCCGGTCGCATTATTTGGCAACTAGACCAGAAAAGCAGATTTGAGTGTACTGCGCATTCAGTGGTTATTTA
Source organism: Plectrocnemia conspersa (assembly GCF_051122295.1). Taxonomy (NCBI): domain Eukaryota; kingdom Metazoa; phylum Arthropoda; class Insecta; order Trichoptera; family Polycentropodidae; genus Plectrocnemia; species Plectrocnemia conspersa. The sequence goes on from NW_028277167.1 coordinate 19,753,374, forward strand.
TACAATGAACACAGTGCCTTCCAGCTTTTCAATTGACACGTGTATCGCAAGACAAATCCCAATTTGATTATATCTTGTCATCGCAATTATTACACTCTTTTTCTCTTCCGCTTCTTTTTCATCATCCTCTCAGTCGCTTCCATCTCCCTGTATTTGGTCTTCCGTATTGCTCATAATAGATATTTATCTTTAAAGCTTAGAAGCACATTATTATCCATTTCATAATAAAAATAGGTGCTGTTCTTGCTCTAGAATAGTTTATAACATGCAATTTTTGCTGCTTAATAGTACCATATTAGCGGGTAATTACGCAGTTTTTAAATATCAAATTGCTGTTTTCTATAATCCTTAATTTAATTTAATTAATGAAATACTTTAAAATCGTTAAAAAAAATTAGGAATTCGGAATTAAATATAACTTAAATATTATAATTATTAACATTAGCAAACATAAATGGCAATGTATTGATGATGATCTAAAAAAAATTAAGTAATGTTAATCTCTTGAGCAAAGAAAAGAGTTTAATATAAAATAACTTAATATAAACAAATACTTGTAAAATAATATAAAAAAAATGGTAAGTAAATAAGTTTCAAATACTTAGATTCCGACGAGTCCGATAATCAGAATTCCTGATATATGTTTTTAAGATATATTAGAACTTATTTACGAGTAAAACTACCATCACATCTCTATTGTATAGGCTATAGGGTATAAGTAATTAGCAATTCTACATTCTACGATCATTGCATTCCGATGGATTACTCTTATAACTGATCCTCATCATCAAATTCGCAAGATTATGTCCAATATTATACTTAGATATGTATATAGCACATATAATATAACATCAGCGGTACACACCCGATACTTGATTACTAGCGATAATCGCGGTTGTGTAAGTAGCCTTCGGTTATAATGGTCTTCCCCTATCGCGCCCTGACGAGGGTACATCTGAATGGGTCATTACGTTTGTTATGGCTGAGCTAGGGGATGAATCACACGGCTTACGGGTTCAAAGGCAATCACCTACACCACTCGACTACACGTCGGCATCAGCTGTATGTCGGTAATAACTCGGCGACAAATTCGCGCGTCGATAATTGGTAAGAATCAATTATAATAACAATATGACACGTGTCAATTGTATTGATTTTGGTTGTTAATGGTCATAATATAGGTTTCAAGGAAAATAAATAGAAGTACGCTTCTTGCAATGAAATGTCAGATTTTTTCTGGAATTAATAATACTTTACAGGCTGCGCTGTTACACGGTTAATCTTATAAAGATAGCTTGTTTTAGGAATTATTCAAAAAAAGTTTGAATATTTATTTTGTTAAAAAGGTTGAGAACCTCTGCATTATAATTGAAAAATAAACGATAAATGGGTTGTGCCATAGACTAACAATGCTTAACGAAAACATGGCAAAGGGGTTGTGTCAATGACCAGTAACTGTTGCCGGAAATATGGCACACATGCTGTGCCATCGGCCTATAAAGTATTAAAATTGATTTGATATTAGTTGTTTAATTAGTGTTTGTTTTTTATTTTAAAGATACTTATTAATTACTTTTAAAAAAAATATATATCATCGTATTTCAATATTTTTGCAAATAATTTTAATTGACAAATTTAGAGGCCTCAATTAAAGCAACGTTGTGCTTGCAGTGTGTTTGAAACAGCAACATCATTTGAACTCGGCCATGGCTATTCGTTGTCACTTATGTATTATTTTAAGTCGTTTAACGATCTATGAAGTTTATAAATGAGTCTTTAAAACTTTTTTTATGAAACGGAAAATCGGTAATTAGAGACATTGAAATCATTTTTCTAGGCTTACATAATGCAAATACATGGTCGCAACATTTATAGTTGATTATATGATATTATTTGTTAATTGTAAAAGTAATGCTTAATAAATATTTTTAGCCCTTTGTACTTTACTTTGAGTAAAAATAGATAAAAAACATTGATTAAAATAGACATATTATTAAAAGTCATACATTTATTACAAACAAATCGAAACTAAATTATATAATTTAATGGTTAAACTTGGGCAATAATCCTATTACTTCAAGCAATGCAAGTTTACCTTCGCAATTCGTATGATTAGTTTACTACGTTCGTTGCTGCCTTTAGGCACAATGGAGTCGAATTAATTCTGGCATATTTTATTGGTATCATTTGCATGAATATTTTTTTCATAAACACCTTGAAAATCACCAGAGGCCCCCCACAGTCACCACACGGTAAATAACAACTTATTTTATGGCTCATTAATATCACGTTAGAATCGAAATTACATACATTTTCTTAAGTCTCACGCGGTCAAATTGCGCCTGATTTTTTTGCTTTGTTATATCTTTATTTATTCGTACACATCACGTACATACTGTGCAAAAATATAATCGATTGGGCCGGCGTCGGATCCCGCAATAATAGAGCTGACCCGATACTTAGACGAAGAATTAAACATAGAGATAGAGGTCGAATAATTCGGTGACCATTAATTACGCAACTTTCGGGGCATCATGGACAATCGGTGTGCGGCGTTGATTTGCATCGATCACGATTTTGGTGTGAAATCACAAATTATGGCAATTAGCCGCCGAATGCCTGGGCTCGATTTCCGTAATGGATCAAATAATATAACAGTTAGGCGCTTTTGTGTGAGCACCGATCGATGATGATGTGTAATTGCACGGTTCAATTGTCCGCCTGTATTTTTAGCAAACTTTTTCCTGTTGCTGTATTCCGCTCATGGTCACGGAAAACACGTTTTAAGTTAGATAAGGGAATTAAATGTACAAAAAATTAGATTTCATAAAAATACTTTTTCATAACATTTTAACCTATTCTACATATAATGCAATATAAATAATCATATCTGATTTGTGAACCAAAATTCTCCATCACGCTTTACAGTGCATTCTCACTTTAGAATTTTTTATCTATGCGATAAGACGTGTTGAGAAAAACATCAGATAAAAAATACATAATTATTCAAGGGATTTATAAAGCTAAGGAGCAACTAAATCATCAAGATCAAGTTATTGAGAGGTAGGTTATGGAAAATTATTTTCATTTAATCAAACGGTCTCGACTTCGGAATTGAATCTAAATACTTTCTTTCGCTTTCCTTCACATCCGAATTATAAATGTAATCCAATAAAAGCGAAAAGGTGTAATCGTCCAAGGCGGCCTAATAACACTTGTATAATCCTCGGATTAAAGTCAACCCCGAGAAATCAGGACGGTGACATAGCGTGGCACACCGTGGACGTGGAATGTCATCGCGGCTATTAAGTCCGAAAATAAATTCGAGATATGATTCACGGCGGCACCACCGCTTTCATGTGGGAATAATAGTTATACATTTTTATTATTTATTGAAGGCGTTATTTCTGGGACGCTCCGCGCACAGAGCAGCTTTCACATAAAGCATTCACTTTAAAATGTTAGACTTTAAGGAAGTATAAATCCCCCGGTTATAATACCACAAATCGGCGCTCTCTAAAAGCCGCCAAAAGACATAATAATACTCGGGGCTCTCTTTCGATGCTTCTTACAAGAGCGCTGACGCAAGTCAACGGTAGCTCGCGACGACAAACTTGTGACGATTTCTCATAGCGACTATTGTACGCTAGTAAATTGTTGGCGAATCAAAAGGATCTGAGCCGTTTCGACATAGTTGTTTTCGGTAATTTTTGACATTTTTACGAACGCGCTACAATCGTAACTGATATTATTTTGACTCATTTATTTATTGTATTACATGATGAACACTGCTTATTACAATTTATTTGCTATTCAGACTAAAATAATGAAAAATAATTAATATATATGTGAATTGATTTAAAATGTTTATCTTGTACTACTGTCATCAGAAATATTTTACTGAAACTGAAGGTAAAACTAAAACATGGTTTTAAATATTATTATTTTAATTTGTAGCATATTAGTTATACATGAATAAATTATTTGTAATACAGCGTTTAATCATATTTGATTGTCCATACAGTTATTTTTTTGAAGCTTACAAGAAATTTACAATAAAAACGCATTAAAAAAATATGTTTTTAGAAATTTAGATATACGGTAGAAAATATAAGTGATTCGTTGATTAAAAGAAATATTAAAACTTAATTGAAAAAAATGCCACTTCTAAAAGACACAAAAGGAAAAATACTACTTAGTTTTACAAGTCCAATATAGCATATCTCATAAAAATAAATAAAAAATAAGTCAACCGTACCAGATTTAATACATAGTTCGATAGCTTTTTCGGTAGTTTTTGAAAAATTTGAACGAGGACAACTTAAATATCTTCAGGAAATTCCTATATAAAATAATCTTCTCTGGAAAAATAACCCACGATTGGCTCTGATCGACATTTATTACCTAACCAAAAAACAGACTTATCAGCCTAATGAATCTCGCTGAAAATTATGCTAAAAAATATACAAGGAAAAATTCACGCACGTTGCGGAGAAGCTATTAACAGGGAAAAATTTGGATTTAAGATAGGCATAGGTATACGAGAAACGCTTTTCTGCATGCAAACGCTACTTCAGAGATGTTACGAAGTTCATAAACCTGTTAACATCTGCTTCATAGATTTTGAGAAAGTATTCGATCGCCTAAAACATCTTATAGAGGTCCTTAGTTCTATCGGGCTATATGACATATATGTAAGATTTTTTATAAATCTGTATTGCAATAAATCAGCAGTAATACGCATTGAAAGATATCAAACCGAAAATATTTGTCTGAAGATTTTTAATAAATTGTGTAGCAGAAAAATATTGTAGTTAATAAATATAGTTCATATGTATTTTTATTTGTACAATTTTAAAGAGTTTAACTTTTTTAAATTATTTTAATTGTATTTAATAACTTTGTAATGAATTTAGTATAAATTAAAAAAATTATAAAATCGATTGTATATGTAGTGTTGATATTTTATTATAACGAGTCACCACTGTGCGTTTTAGCCCTAATAAAAAAGCAACAGTAGCTTTAAAATAATTATTTTTTGATTTAGTACACGCCTGTTGTTCAGCGGCAAGTAAATGCGACTCTTCAGATATGACAGCTCTATTTCAGCTGAGAGTTCATCGATTAAACGGGATTATTTCGGGACACGTGGGAGGGAGACTCGGGATCACAAAAGATCATCTATATATTACCCATATGAATGAATGGTTTGAAATTTCTTTTTATTACAATAAAAATGGTAATTTGTAATATTGATTTTGTTTTAAATTATGCAATGTATCTCTAAAAAACACATTTTTATGACATCATTCGTACCAAATCGGCGGTCACCTTTGATGAAATAATTAACCGTGTTTCGATCTCGTTCTCTGGCAAATTATCACAATATTTACTTTGGCCGATCAAAGAAGCGCTTGTATGACCTTATAATAACAAACTTTGATGTAATTTTTATGACGAATATAAACTGGGAATCAATACGATATTATCACAATATTGTGTATTTAAGAAAAAAACAACATATTTTTAAGCGCGTTTCTTTGATCTGAGCACAGTGATGTAATGCACAGATAAAAATAATTGCATTCACGTGCTAGAAATAAAAAAATAAAAATCAACCCTTTGTCAGCAAAGATTTTTTTTACGAATGTGCTTACAAGGAATAAAGCTCGCATTTCGAAGCTCTATGTTTAGAGTTACGGAACTGCTACAAATTGCTTAATGCTACCTTAATTTAGTATACGGGGGGCGTATGAGGTAAAAAATAGACTAACCCTTTTTTAAGGGCGAAAGCTAAGAAGGGTATACCACATGTGGATGTGCACTAATAAATCGTGAAAAAAGCTCCTTGTTTACATCCGGATGAAATTTCTAAGCATGAAATATTTTTGGCGAAATAACCATTTTAATTATTCATTAAATACATTTATATACATATAATATATTATTATTAGCTAACTAAAAAATAATAAATATAAATTTGAAACTCAAATAGTGTATAAATTAAAAAAATCCTGGTTGCATATATAATTAATAAATAAATAAAATATTAAGGCGGTCCCAAGAGTGGCGTAATGATAAATACACAAATTGCGACCACATTTGAACAAAACTCCTAAAAATAGAAATACAACCCTTTCTCACCGCGAAGGTGTACAATAAATCTGAGGACATCCATCTGCTGGAAGTACAAAAATAACTTCTCAAAATCACATTCGAATCCATTCAGGAATAACTGTTATGGATTGTTTAATGAAGCTTTGGGGTATTTTTTAAGAGCTTTTTTATGATATGAGACTCACTTTAACTCGAGTGATATTATCATACAAATATTTTTCGCCTCATTTATAATAATTTACTGCAGACTATTTGGGATTGCTATTATAGTACAGTTGTTATACAAATTATACACTATCTTTAGATATTTATATTAATAACTATAATGCATAGAATACAAATCGGATATGACCATTAAAGTATTGATTGCTGAAGTCATGCAAACACGACCGTGAGAAGTAAAAAAGTAATAATTTCACAAAGAAAGTCGATGTTATCCTAACCGGTGATTGCAGTTTCCTGTTGATCTGGATTAATAAGTTGAACGTACACGCACATGTTGTCGATTTTGCTAAGTGTGTTATATTCCTATGTATGTGTATTTAATAGACAGGGTGTATAAAAGCCGATATAACGTCGCGACACAGGGTGTATGAAAAGATTAGCGTCTTGGCGTCTTGGAAGAGATTAACGCTTATATAAAAGCAATGCTCTTTCAAAAGCTTTATCAGAAAGAGTTGGTGTGTGTGTGTATTCGATCGATTTTATGCTATATAAGAAAAACTTTAGATGGCAAACCTAATATTTAATATGTATGTTTAGCTTTTATAAAATTACTTTGGTTTGAAAAAATATTGAATTGGTAGTTTGTCTGGCAATTTTGTTTGACAAGTCAATATTGTAATTATGGTTTCAGTTCAAAAACTAATCTTCGACAAACCGTCATGCATCTTCATGTAACGGCAAAACTTTTCACAGCTTTTTGTATGCTTTCGAACCACCCTGTGCTCGCTACCATAATACGGCGTAGCATAAAAGGAAGTTTTGTCATAAAATCCCGAGTAAGGGATTTTCTTCGGCGATATATATGTATTTGTAAGGCTTCGGCGGTGTCTTGTGCCGTGTACAAAGTCTCAGAGGAGGCACTATGACAGGACACTTTTATTAATATTAGTCCGGCGGTAATTTTCTGGCAAGTAGAAGAAGCACACAGCCGTCGTTTTAAGAACGACAACTTTTCCAAGAGAGACAACTTTTCCCCGTGATCCAGTGTGTGCTAGCCTTAACTATTATGACGGAAAAGTGTGCGGTGGTTGACATACACACACATACACACAAGAGGGATAGAAGAAGAAGAACGGCGAACGCCATTATCGGGATTGGCCGTAAAAAAGTTACCGCAACGTGAATAGAAGGGACTCGCATAAAATGTGAAAGGGCGTAAAAAATGGCCACGAAAATTATACAATTTCATCAGTAGGATGTTTGTGGGTGTTTTATTATATGTTTAAGTCATTTTAGTGCAAGTGGAATTCTTAATTCATAAGTCTTTTATGAAAGTATAATGTGAGTTAAATTACAATTTCAATCAACTTAATGATATAAAATTTCTGTTACAATAGAAAAAATCATTTATATATTTATAAAATTAAATGTTTTCTTAAGAAGAATGGCGTTAAAATTCATATTGAAAAAATATATATTAGGTTTTTATTATTAATTTATTTAATTGTATTCAAGGAAAATGTTTATGGGAAATTCAAAAGTCTTGTCTAATTCTCTTCCGATAAATCTTTTCGCCTTCTTTCCTCACTGTTAGTATATATTGCCCAATATCATCATTTGAGAAACCATAGATAAAAGGATCGAAAAGTTTCAGAAGTGGTTCGAAAAATTCGATGAAAAAAATTGCTTAAATTGTCTTAGTCTTCAACGAAGCTCTTGTGGGGGTGCCTATTAGATTCGTCTGTGTAAACTCGCGTTCACATTTACTTCTAGAAATGAGAATAGTATTAACAGTTTTTATGGATATATCTTTATTAATTTTCATTAAGTTGCTGTCTGATTGCCAAGCTTATAAATTTCACTTCTTTAATTGTCAGTTGAGTATTAACATCTTTAAGTGCATTTATTATTTTTATCTCTTGTCGGATAACGCATTGCCTTTTTTAAATGATAAGCAGGTTTTATAATTTTTTCACACAAGCTATCTAAACTAGATGACACCCATCGAGTACTTAAAATGATTCAAATTTTCAGTAGTTCAGCTCTTTGCCAAAACATGGTATATGACGTGAAGCTTAGCAATAAATACATCTATTCATTCTTAAAGTTTATCTGACAGCAAAAAATAAAAAAATATTTATTTTATACATTTATAATTAATATCAAGATACTGAAAAATATAATAATAATAAAAATATTTTTTTTCCTTATTTTTTCAATACAAATATTGGTTTAGTTATCATAATTAAAATACACATTCGACATAATATCATCCAATTTATGTATCTTAAAATATTTAAATTAAGAAAGTTCATATTGGAACATGTTACAATAAAATCACAATAAAAATCAATAAATCATTACCAAAACTAAATTTTTAGTTTGTAGGAAAAAATAGAAGGATACTCATTGTAACGATTCTCATACTATTTTAAAATTTGCTAATTTGAATCAACAGTTAAAAAAAACTAAATTTCCTTAATAAATATTTAGATTTATTATTAAAGCAATATATTTTTCAGCGGAATATTAAACATATATTGACGATATTTAAAAATTAAAACCTTATAGGAATAATAACTTATTACCAAAAATGCAATTCATTATTATTATTAACTTAATAAAATGATTAGATTTTGATTCATTCACACATGTAGTCTAAAGATAATATATCATGCCACTGAAACTTATTACAAATCCAAAAGCTCCGTTAATATTTCCGATCTTCGATTAATGATTAATTCACTACTCATAAAAAAAATCATACACACAAAGCACAAAGCTCAATACATCATAGTCGTATTATCATCATCGTTACGTACATAATTTAATACTTATACGCAGCGGTGAATAGTAATAAAGCATCGTTTGTGGAACGTGAGAACGCAGTCCGCGAAAGGCCGGTCATGTCCGATATCCTTTCGCTAAAAGCAAGTTAGTTGCATATACATACTGCATTCAACAATGAGCCACTAATTAAAACGTAATAATAAAGCTCGACTCTACGATAATCGAACCAATTGGATCGGACCGATACACACGTAGAACGGCTTAAAAGGGCATATTATCTCCCTTTGTGCGGTTAATTGTGTGGACTCCGTTCATTAGCTACGTTTGCCAAGATAAAAGCTACAATGAAAAAATAGCATGGGATACATAGATTCAGATTGCGACAGTGCAGTAGAATGATTAATTTTGATGCACAATTTGTAAATATAATGTAACGCAAATTGTTTAAATCGGGTAGACAGCGTAGCTATATAGACATAGCTTATTATTTTAATAATATAATTAGATAACATTCTAAGTAACGAGCGATAAGATCGATCTAAATACAATACACAATGCGTACAATTACTTGCTTATTCCTAAATAAAGCTTGAGTTATGCAAATATATCATTAAATTGAATACGCATAGAATTGATACAATCAGTGAAAGCTTTAGAATTAATAAAAAAATAATAAATAAAATGAAAGATGAATTTTAAGTGCATATACATATTGAAAATTATGTTTTTAGTATAATTTAATAACATAAAATATATATACGAACTAAGCTAATTAATTTCAACTAGCATTATAGACGAGTGGTGTAAGTCACTGACTATTGATCTGAAAGATCTGGGTTCGAAACCCAAATGAACCGTAGTGTGTTTACATTTTTATCCTGTCTGGGAGATTGGAATTAGTGATTATTATATAATTATAATTCCGATAGATCATCACAAAATATTTTTCACAATCTAACGGATGTATATCTTAATGATTAAATAAAATCGTAAATATTAGGTATTGATTTTTTTAAATAATGAGCTACTTCAGCTCATAAAGGATATTTTATATGAATAAAAAATAATCCTATATATGCTTAATCCTATACTACAATCAATGTTGTCTCGTACACTTTAATTTTTAGATAAACTATATATTAAAAACCATTAAGGCAATAATACTGCCAAGCCCATTTTTGAATTATTTTATTCATTAGCTAGCTACATTTTCAATCAGATATAATGTAGTATTATACTAATAATATTAAAAAAATGGAAATACACAAGACAATATGAAGAATTATGTTTCACGATAGGTTGATGTAACGGAGACGGTATAAGCAAAATATAAGACCGACATTTGAAGATAAGCAAAAAAATACAAAACGTGATTTTGATAAGATGGAGTATCCTTTCAAAATATGGTGAAGATTACTGCCGTGTAATTGTAATAAACCAGCTAAATATAAGGTTAAATATGGTTAGTAAAGTATATTTTTGACCGCTCGCGAGGGAATTAAGCATAATCATAATTTAGGCTATCCATATGAAACGATTGTCAATTGTATTATTTTTTATTAAATACTTCACTGCACGACTTTTTTAGAATCATTTTTATATGTTAATATAAAAACTTTCTTTAAAACACATAAAAATGGGTTTTAAGGACAGTTTTTATTTTCTTTTACAAAAAACATATGGATATAAAGATATTCAACTCAACACCAATGCACAATTTATGCATAACTAGTACGACTGTATCCCAATTATTTTTACTAAGAATAATTTATATGAAACATCCAAATTTTTCGTATAATTAATATTTATATTGTCTTTAAACTTTTTATGAAAAAAATTGTGTTGGAAAATTCTCGCTTTTTATTTAAAAAATTGTTATATTTATTAATATTATTTACATAAAATAAAATTAGCTAAAAAATATATTTATTTAAGTGGAGAAAGGAGTATGAAGTTGCGCTGCAGTCAGACCCTTATCTTTTATTTGGACACTTCTCCGACGCCATTTTCTCAGCACAATGACCGTCGTAAATCGACGCCGTTTAGCGCCATTTTGCGTCTGTACATATAAATTCGTCGACCAATTAATTGTTAATTTGCGCGCTCGTGTAGAGAAAGAGAACAGCAACAATGCTCGTTGGCGCACACTGTATAAATTATAATCACGAAGGCTGGGCTCGCGCGCGCGCACACAATATAAAAGGGTTCATTAAAATCTACATTGGCCACGGTGAGTAATGGGCTCATTCAAATTGTAGGTAGCCGTGTGCCCGCGGCGGTCCATCGGCGGCCGACGGAAGCGGATCGTGACCGGGACAGCCAGTGGCGGCCAACGCTGACATCGGTACCATATAAAACTATTTTTGTATTGATAAGAATAAAAGAGTTATGATAATAAATACATTCTCGTCTTAAATTGTGTCTACATTACGTTCTATAGCACACATTAGTTGGACCGAATTTCACAACCGCATTATAAGGCTACTAACTAATACGAGGATTAGTGTGTGCTGTGGTAATCCACGAAGATACAGATAATGTCAGAAATAAAGTAGATAACCAGTAGTTAAATATTTCGCAATTTATTAATTCAGTAAAGTAATGTGCTGAGACTAGCATCATAATATTAATTCAAAACAAGCTGTATTATGCTGAAGATTTTCAGTAGGATTAATGTTAAAAAAGAGTGTTTTCTTCATGAGTTTTTAGGCAGATATTTAAACTAAAAGATACACTTTTAAAAGTATAGTATAGACGCATTTAAAAACAAACACGATAGTAATACTAAGGCGCTGACTATTTTCATATAATACCATATGTATCTACTTCAGAGTTTTTCAATTTCTATCGTGTCTAAAAGATCGAATTAGTAATTATTATATAATTATAATTTTGATCGATCATAACTTATTAGGTTCACCTATATTTTTCTAATCCCACAGAGCAATATCATGGGTAATAATTAAAATTAAGATAGTTCGTACATAATAAACATTCTCAAATAATAGGCAACTTCAGCTTATAGAGAATATCTTATATTTATTTTTAAAAATTTTTACCTAGTTTATCGAATTATTATCATATACTGAAGTTTACTCAAACGCATATGTTTTAAAGATATTAAGCTTCTCTATCTCTAGACTTCTAGAGAATATCTTATATGTATTCAACAAAAACAATGTACAGTTATTTTTAATATTGATCTAAACAGCTATTTTATGTGTTTTATCTTTGAAATTTAATATTATATAAAACATAGTTATGGAGGTGCATCTTACAATATCGTTATTCTGCAATATAATAAATTTATGATTAGAAGTATTTCAAACAGAATGTCATAAGTATAGAATATCAAAGGTCATACTTTTTGGGTTGCTGTTTTTATACTAAAGATTATATTTAATTTTACATATGTTAATTGGATAAATAATCATATGTATATCACATAAATTAATACTTTTATTCAAAGCGTGATTGTATCTGCCAAGCTAATTTAATGGGAGGTGAGAATTAGATTCTCTATCCTTTTGTAATAATTTTACATCTAAATATTTTTTGGTTGAATATAAGAATATATACATAAAGACTACCTAAAATAATATGATTTAAGCGTTACTCAAAGTGTAATATGCTCATTATTATTTTAGGAATAAATCGATAAAAAAGATAAGGACATATTTTTGCTTTTGTTGAAATTACTAATTTACTTTTAAATCTGTGAGTAAGTTGTATTTCTAAGATATGTTGTATTTATAATTTTGTTGTTAAAATCTATTGTTTTGCTTTGATAATATACACAAAAAAATATAGTGCATATTGATTTCATATTATTTATGATAAAAATATGTATCGTATTTTAATCCACATCAAAATACGATACACATTGAATTATATTACCTGTTTTTAGTAAATATATTCATTAGGGAAAATATTTCTTTTTAACATAGTAGTTTTTGTGAAGTTTCGTGGCTACGTTATACATATGTTGTAACATTTTTATTGTAAATATATTTTATCTGTAAAACGATAATTTTTGTATTATTTTTCTGAATAAAATTTTCTACTTTTTATTAAAAAAGGTTAGGTTAGAAACTATTGTAGTAAAATATTTAAAATCTAAGCTTACTTATAAATATTCCTTACGGTACAATTTGAATTGATTCTAAATAAATATATAAAGAATCTTGATTAGCGACAAGCAGTCGTTGGAATCTAAAGCTATTTTTATAGGAACAACTAAGATAAAGGCATAAATCAAATCGTCGGCAATAAATTAACTCGCACAATAAACTAAATTATAGAACGTATCGCGCGCAATTAACCAGCCCAGTTAGTCAACGCTCAACGAAGCTCGTGAGCGAAGATTTTATGTATGTTTTATAGAAAAAATATCGATCTTATCGTTAGATCTGTTAAATGAATTTATGGGTTCAAGTTGGAATTTAGTTGATTAAGTCATAAATTAACCGCTCGTAATAAATGTACTATGTGCATTTTGAACGATGATAATAATATCGTGTTAATTCAAGTTCGTGATGTATAAATGCAACTGTGAATCAATAAAATTTAATTATATATAGCTCTATATCAATGATGGTCTTTTAACATGTTACTATGTGATTTATACGTAATGGTTTTAAATTAATATCACATAAAATAATTTATTATTATTATATATGATATTTTAAACAATGAAGGGTAGTAGGAAAAAATGTAAAAATCCAACTTTTTATTATTATAAAATTTGCCTGAAAAATACATATAGAGTAAAAAGCTCGCGGAAGAAAATAAGCTCCGTGCGGTTGAGCAGTCGCCATCTGTTTATCGAATTATGAAACTTTTATGAGCGGGCCCACAAAAATCGACACATCCGTTGAATAAATTTGGTCGAGAGACCGTGGACGGGGAAAATAAAGGGAATAAAAAAAATCCCATTGAGCCTAAGTGGTCAAACAAATCGAAGGTCGGATAGGGCGAACAACGGAGGGCGGAACAACAGGGGTGCCCTCAAGATAGAGTTTCCTATATTATTCATGACCGCTTTCTGTTTTTCCGGCCTTTCTTTTTCAACCGTGTTGGCTTTATTGGTTTACTTAGAATTTTGATTACACATAAAACCGAGTCCATAAAATGGATATGTATACTGAAATCTTTTGTGTCTATTTTTTCTATATTGAGAATATAATATATTTTTATTTTTAATAAATATAATCTCCTGTATGGTATCCATATATTCTGTAAAGTACGTCTCTGTTTTCAATTTTCTACGTGGCGGAACGATATTTATCTTCGAGAAAACGGAACACTTTATACTTTGCGGAGAAAACTTACTCTGTGGCAATGCCATATATCATTGGTTCTTCAAATGTGTGTCTTCATTTGTTATGAAGTATGAATTAATATTTACTACGTAATAAATAAAATGCAACAACATACATATTTTTGGCAATAATGTTAATTTAATAAGAACATGCTAAAACCATCGTTTGTAGACAAATATACATGTTCTCTTTTCTGATAAATCAAAGAATATACTTAAAATCTTATTATTATTATATTAAAAAAATAAAATATATTTATTTAATATTGTAATATATATTTAAGCAAGAACAGAATTTTAATATGAAATAATTAGGTGAAAGTCTGCACAAATTAAAAACATACAATAATTTATCTTAAACTAACATTATCTACACAATTTTTATGAAAAAAAATTATTTTTATAAAAATCTGCCATACAACACAAAAATCGACTGATGAATTAATTATTATAATTTTTGTTTCGAAAAACCATTTTTTTTCGTTTTTTTTAATAAAAATGTATAACATTTTTAATAAGTTTTCAGCTTGATATTTATAGAAATATTTAAAAATAATATTAGTTCAGGAAATTCGCTACAAAAAATAGACATCATTTAACGTTACTGTTAATATTGATATTTAGGCATTGGCTGTATTTAGTGTTCCTCTTTTCTTGATTTTATTTATATATCGAGAAATATGTAATTCATCCAATTTTCTCAAGAACTCATGAGAAATATTTACAAAGAAAAAATGTATGTAGTATAATATGTATTTATAATATTACAGTATATATCTTTGTTACTAATTCTATTAAAAACAATTCGGGGCAATAATTATGTATGTAAATAATGTTGTAGTTAATAAACAAGAATTGTAAAAAAAATATTAAAACATACGTTTAATTAATATTCTGAACAAGATATTGTTATATTTACATGTTTATTTAACCGTTTACTTTATATAGGAAAAAATGAACATATTATATAATATAATGATTTATATAGAATTTACATAAAATTATTGATTTGTTTCATTTTTCTCTAAACAAATTTTTCCAAAGACCTAATAATATAATCATTTTTAGATCCTTGATCCTTGCATTCTTATTTTTTTTGACTGAAAATGTCAAAAAAAATCTGAATTTTCTGTTCTTTATGTAACTATCTGCTCTGAATACAGCTATTTTTTAATTTTTAGTTGTTTTTAAAATTATTGCGGTAGTAAAGCATTAAAAATATGATTTTTCACAAAAAACTTTTTATGAGAATTCTCGAGAAATTCTTGAGAAGAAACCCTAGCTGCATAAAATGCTGTTTGAAAAATATATTAGCAACCATATAAATTATTTTTTAAATCGTTTTGAAAAAATATTAGTAATTTTATTTGCATTTTAATGTATGTACATTTTTAGGGTCAGGGATTTTTTTACGATATTTGTTCAGAACAGTTGACAGGAATATTAGGTTCAAAGTTAAAAAATATATATTACCTTTTACTACAACAAAGTATTTTATAATATGTATTCATTATATAAACTGTATTCTTTAAAATAAATGTAAATTGTATTAATTTGAATTCTATTGAATAAAATAAATATTCTTTGATAATCAATCATTGTTAAAAATTATTCTCAAATTCCATTTTTATTAAAATTTTCTAAATAAGCATTGATTAGGTTTGTATACATTTCTCTAATCACTCTGAGCAATTAATATCAATGTTGATTAAACTAGTTGCGCTTGTATTCTGTGTTAGGTATACGATTCGAAATTAGTGGCGATATGGAAAACATCACCACATAAAGTAAAGCAAGCGCTTAATAATTGAATGTAATATAATATAATTGAGACACATCTACATTTGTATTTAAAAGTTAATTAGCCTTGTTTAAGCATCTTAATTTGTACATATTTTATAGAAGTTATGGAATATTAGAATATCTAATATTGATTCATATATATGTGTTTATTCATTTCAAGGTTTTTGAACTGAATTTTATACAAAGCTTCGTCAAAGGGTGCAATTAAAATTAATTTGAATATCATTTCCTATTTTAATCTGTCGCTGAAATTGCTGAATGGGCTCACTATATGATTATTATTTATTATTATGATAATTCTATTTTAAAACCTGCAACCTTTTATAAGTAGCATTCGCTGCCTTTACGTTTCTCGGATGCTCTGCGC
The DNA here is from genome assembly GCF_051122295.1 of Plectrocnemia conspersa. Lineage (NCBI taxonomy): Eukaryota > Metazoa > Arthropoda > Insecta > Trichoptera > Polycentropodidae > Plectrocnemia > Plectrocnemia conspersa. The sequence continues at coordinate 19,769,936 of NW_028277167.1, forward strand.
AAGGCAAGGAAGGTCAGGAAGTTGTAGCAGGCACCGGAGGTGATTCCCGGCGGACCAATAAAAAACCGATTCACATATTGTAGCAGGGAATTTATGCGGCGCGGGGAAACAGAGTGAAGATACATCGGCGGCTTCGATTGGGTATTGAACTGGGAAGTCGTGGTGGAGTCTGGAGGGAGGCTGAGGGATGATTCTACACACATTCGCACACCCACACAGAACATATAAGTATGTATGTACGTACTGTAGTGTAAAACAAACGCTTCTCAAAGCTTTGGGAGAGCTTTATATTTTATTTACATATAATAAAAACTTTTTTATATATAATTTAGACAAGAAGCAACTCCTAAAGGACTAATAAAAGTAATATGTTGAAAATGAAATGAGTCAATTATAGTTACGAAACTAGGATAAGCTTTGCCAACTTTTCTCAAAGTGAACAAGGTAATGTAGAATGTAAAGTCTCCAATTCGAGTAATCGAGTACTCGATACTCGAGTATTTTTGTCTATTTTTCAAGTACTTGATAATCGAGTATTTTGAAAATTACCCGATTAATACTCGAAATTAAAAAAAATTGAAATATTTCAGAAACAAAAATAATTTTAAGGTTAACGTCTTGCTTTTATTTGGCGTTTATGCCCGAAGTCCCGAGTGAGAGCGGTTACTATCAGGTATAATTTTTTCATAGTTCCATAGTTGCATAGTTCCGGTCGTCGGCTATGTTAGTGGGTACGACGGAGAAATTTCTTTTGTGTTTTTTGTTCGACAGTCCCGACTTATCTAATTTATGGCAATGAACAGTATGAAATATCAACAAAATTTTTTTTTAGGTTTTATGACTATGCAGTTGTAGCGTAAAGTGTTGTCAATTGTTTATACTGATCCCTCAGCTTAAAATATAAATCAAAACAATTGTGTGTTTTAAAGGCATTTAAAGTAAAGTTAGTTCTTTGCGAACTGTTAAGCTCTAGAGTGAAAGGGATTCACCCAAATACATCTTCGAATGATATAGATTTAAATTCTTCGCAATAATCAGAAGGAGTAGAATATTGTATATTGTTAAGAAAAAAAATCTATTCAAGAAGAATTACAAAATACTATTTTGTCAATAGTCGAAGGAAATAAGAGAAAAGCAGAGAAGGGAATGAAAGAAGAGAACATAAAAAGAGAGTTCAAAAAATTTTATACCTATAAAAAGCGAACAGATATAAATTAGAAGCCTTATCCAACGCGTTAATGACAATAAGATCAACATCAACAGCAACGAAAAGGGTTTTTTCCATAACGGGAATAATAAAACCAAAGGTTAGCAGTAATATTAAATTCGAGACACTTTTTGCATTATTGTTTTTAAAAAGTATGTTCGTGAAGTTAAAATAATTGTAAAAATTAACATACTAAGTATTTTATTTATTTATTTATATGTGCAAGAATTTGAATAATAGCTATTTTGGTACATTTGGTAAATACTCGAAAGTACTCGAGTACTCGAGTATTTTAAAATGTTAATATTCGATACTCGAGTAGTTGATGGTTCGAGTAATTGGAGACTCTAGTAGAATGTAAATCTAGTAAAAAACCTAAGCCATCACATCGACTGCAAGGAAAAATTTAATAAAAAAAATTTGGACTTTGACCCTGCTCGATATGGAGTACCACCAGTGATATTTTTTTAAATTGCATGTTATCTAAAATAAAGCGATAAAAATGCATAATACACATTTTTATACTAGTCTAAAAACTTCATAATAGCCTACAAATACCAACAATTAAAGAGCATTGTTAACCAGAAAATACTATAAATATATTTCGCGTAACCACTCAAAATAATTAATTCCATGAACGAGGGACTGCAATAGAAATAACATTTATTTTATATATATATATATATATATATATATATATATATATATATATATATATATATATATATATATATATATATATATATATATATATATATATATATATATATATATATATATTGATTTAGAGACTAAAGAGAAAATATCAATGGTTACAGATATACAGATTCATATAATTAAATAAGCACTAGTCCATAGCTTTTTTCTTTGCCTTAAATTGTAAAAGTTTTTACTTTTGAATTGTAATTATTATTGTTTCATATATAATCTTATTTTTATTGTATTGTATTATAGTTATTACCAAAATTGTAAAAAGTGGTTATAAACTAGTAAAATGTATCGAATATCAAAGTATGTTTTTTAAATTATTTAAATTATTAAAATAAACGTATATATTTCAATATGTGCTCGTTTGGTGTGAGTAACACTAGTAATAATATTTTTTTAAATTGCATGTTATCCAAAATATAACTTTAAAAATAATATATGATACACTTTTTTATAGCATTTTAAAAAATACATCTTATAAGGCAGTAATACCTTATAATATTAAAGAGCTTTGTCATTTTTATATAAGAAAATTCCTACTATACAATTATTTTGCTTATTGATTTAGATGCAGAAAAACACATTACGATGGTTCCGGATCTTACTTAAACTATAACCGAATTTATTATTTGTTCTTTTATATCTTTTAATATTTCTTGAACTAATACTGCAGAATGTTTTTAATGTTTTACAATTTAATATGCGACGCGAATAACGTTGTAAGTCGTAAATACGTGAATAATCAACTTTACAGGTGGTGAACAATTGTTTTACAAATTTACATACGTTCATTATTGACATACCTATAATAATAATATGTTCGTACAATTATCTTTTTGCCTATTCTAAACAATTGTCTTAATTTTATATTGTCTAATTTTAATACAATTTTAGATTAACTTTATTTTAAATTTTAAATTAATTACGTTAGTCATTCTATACAACACATTTAAAAAATAATATATAAATAAATATTAATGTGTATTATTGGGGTTGTTTCAGCGCGTTTGAGGGTAGATTGACCGCAAGTATCCTCGCGGGGATACTTCCCCGTTTATACTATTTCTGCGAGTTATATGTGCCACCAAAAGCCCTAAACTATCCATTGTGGACCAGTCGTTATTTATTCGCTTGTAAAAATAAAAACACGCGCGCGTTGCTCAAACTAGAAAATTTACAATTTATGATGGATAATGCGATTTTTATAGGCCACACGGAGCCCATTGTGGTCCAGTGCCATTTGTGGAATTGGACTTTTTATTTATGTGTATGTATTTTTTATTCGTCCAAGGAACGACTGGGGATACACTTTATATAGATAGAAGCTTTTTTCATAATAAAAATGAGCTTTTTTACCGAGGCGGCGGAGTCACAATTGTATATGGTATAAATATATTTAAATTATTGTAAAATTTATTTTATTGTATATAATTAATAAATTATTTTTGATATTTGTTTTTGTTTATATATTTAATTTAATTTATGTTTGGTGTATGAAGATAACTTTCGCAGCGCTCAAAGATAATTTGCTAGTGACATCTATCAAAGCTCGCGCGTACTAATTATTGATATTTATTATTTAATTCGTTTAATTGCTATACAATAATATTAAAAATATATAATAATATTTATATAAATATTTAATAATAAAAAACCTTTAATTGAGCATTCGCCTCTTTGGCGCATTTTAAAGCAATTATTTATAGGCATTTTTTGTCGGAAAAATGGTTCTTAATAAAATATACCGGTATTTTATATATATAAAAAATAAAATAAACAAATACACGCTCGGAGAGACACGGACTTGGTCCGTTTGATGAATATTACAATTTTGGAAAATTATTTTTCCGTCCAAAGCCCGCCGATTGTTACTTTGATCATTGTGAGTTTTCCTTTGATGTTTTCATTCGTCGGCGAACAACCCCACGGGGTTGGGGTGTTTGTGCAAAAATACGCGCTTGTATCCGATGCGAAATGGGGATGATTGATTCGCTCAGTATTTAACGGTTGGTAAATATATATACGTACTTTGAGGCAAACAATACAACGTATACTCGCAGTCGAGTAGAATATATGTAAATACATAACTAAGCGGTAAAAAGTATATAAATATTTTTATTGAAAATGTTTTCTTTTGCATTTCTTAGCCACAAAGAAAAAAATGTTTGAAATGTTTAACTTTATAATTAGTTTTATTTAGTTATATTTAAATTATATATTTTTAATAATAAATATTCATTAATCGATTATATCTCATTTAGTTAATACAGATTATTCTACATAAAATCGTGTCATACAGGATAATCCATCGGTTAAATGATATCATAAAAAAACATGCGTACACACTCACATTAAACAAACATACCTGCGTTCGTTATGTACATATATATTAACGTATATGATTAATGAGCGAACGATAGTGTTTATTGATAAATAGACATTGTCCCACGATGAAACAGCGCTTATGTAACATCTCTATAATATAATAGAATACACATAATACATTTTGTGATGTCATTATACAAATGGGCCGACACGGTAGTGGAAACAAAAGCTCATTTTTTTCCTCTCTCGTTATCGTCCGATCAATTTATTCATCGACTACCATATAGTGCTCGGGGCAAGCTTACCGATACTTATTTTTTTATTATTCACTCGGTCATCGTCATCTCTATACCCGGTTCGCCAGGTGCTTCGTCATTGTCAGCGCTTCACCCTGAGACCATGTGAACATGCATGGCCGAGAGATGAGGAGATGATCCTTTGACTTCTCCAACATCGACAGTCAATGCCGCTAATTGATATTACCGTTAACTGAGAGATTTATATGCGCAATTTGATTAATATGCGGACTCAACGGTGTGAAGATTTCATCGTCGTGAGTTACTTAAAAAATATTTTTTCAGCGTGGTGAGAGATGAGACTTAGAAATCAGCTTTAAAATGTGCGAATAGATCATACGATATAACTGCTCACACATATGCAACTCGAAATTAATCTTTATTCACTTTATTTCATTTTAAAATAAGTACATAATATATTTAATTATATTATTTTTACTGACGTAAGTGAATAACTTTTATTTTTGACCCATTTGATCAGAGGTATAATAAGATGCAAAGAGCACCCGACTCGTGACTTGTGAGTGGTAAATTTACTGAGAAAACCTAATGTTATTTACAATGTGAAATTATGTTCAATTGAATTTATATTGCTGAATATGTAATGAAGCAATAGTCGTATAACTAGCAATGCATTTTAAAAACAATGTTACAAAATAAATAAATCTAAAATTAGTACTATAAGTCAGAAGTATTTTATGGTATTTGTATCCTGACTTTCCAAATATCTTTAATATTTTAATGTAATCTAATTATTTTTTTACATTTCATCCCAAAAGCTTTTGCGTGACTATTAATTATCAATGAAAATTATGTTTAATTGAATTTATATGGTTTGATACATATGTAATATTTAAATCATTAACCAGAGTTTTAGGGTTAAAATATGTAGTATTTGAAGATTCCTAAATTATATTTTTTTATATTTTACTACATAATATGTTTAAAAATTTTAATACAAAGATAAAAAATCTAATTAAAACGAAATATTAATTCAGTTGCAGTCTTTGTAATAAAAAGTAGAAAACTGTTACACAGTTTAATTAAAAGGCTTTGTAATAAAATTGTTTTCTGAAATATACTAAGAATTTAAGTAAACAATTATAAAAAATGGTACGTCTTAAATATTCTACATCTCATATAATTTTTCATTCTTTACATTTCTCATAAAATAATACCGAGTAAAATTAGGCTTGATTCATATTATGTCATATTAGGCATAGGTTGGATTACACACATTTAAAATAAACATAAATGGCAAATCATTATGAAATCTTGACACTTAAACCGGTATTAGAGCAATGCATATTATTAAATTCAATACATTGTATCGAATATGCAAATGAAATACTATAAAACACAAGTGTATATGCATACTATATATATTAAATATATATTTGAAAAATTCAAAATAACAGCTTAGTAAAATATGATTAAGAACAAATCAAAGGTAGACGCTGTAAGGATGCCACTATGGAATCTTAAACCGACAAAAATATTTTGCGAAGGAATATGTTTTGTTGCGATCATTGATCAGGTTTATAAAGTCCTTTTTAAAATTGCCGCTGTAATAATAAAAAAAGTGTCGCAATACGTAATAAAAGCGTAATAAATAAAATTTCATTAGTATTTATTTTTTATTATGCCAACAAGTGCGTTTTGTATTTGAAGATGAGAGATTCAAAGTGGAAAATTGCCAAATTTTTTCCTGTTAAAAACTCCGAGTGTCACCCAAATATTTTTAAAAGCAAGACAACGAAAGTTAACACTTTCAATAGACTTCCCAAATCTTTGTAATTGGCCATTACATTAATAGTTGGCGAGTAAGGAAATCTCATCTAGTCAGATTAAGCGTGTGTAAGTGCGCACATAGCGCATGTTATTCACTTCCATATGGAACTCGCTTCCATCGGCACTTCCATCCGAAATTTACTACTCAAAATAACTTTTACCCAATATCCCAGACTTAAGACGCAAGAGAATTCTTTTGAACTCGAAACCAGTGTAGATATTTTATTATTTTCTTCACGTCAATCCTAGTCCACGACGTCAAAAGTACAGAGTTCAAACCAATATTCGGAGATGTTCAAATTTTCAGACGCAGGAGACTGTTAAGAAGTTTTTGACTTATAGAATGGATTTATATTGCGTAATATACGAATACTTTTTCAAAAACTACTTAAAATTAATTCTTGAGCAATAATACTAATTCATAACTCAATAACTTCAATGAATATTTTGTTCCTAAATAAAATTACTTTAGTAAGGATAAGTAAAGCAATTTGCAGTAATGTATATTATATAAGTAATGAACTATACAATGTCACAGAAGTAAAAAAAATATATTTCAATAAATTAAAGAAGTTAAAAATTTAATAGAAATATAGTACATGAATATGTTTTAATAATATTATTTTTTAACCTTAATAATCTACGAATATATAAGAAATATTAAGAAAGTAAATGTGCAAATGAATTAAAAATGAAAGCAATTTTTTCTTTGTTTTTCAACTCTATTTTCAACGTGATGTAGTAGAGTTAGACAAGCATTAATCTCAACATCAATGTTATTATAGAGTGTGGTTAAACTAACCATGCTTAATGCAGTTCTGAAAACAAATATACCGTCAATAATTTAAAATAGAAAGAAGTGTGGTTCATGATTTAGAAAAGAGTGAGAAGTTATGTTATCCCCGATCATTAAAAATTATTTTTATTAGTGCTAAGAACTGTTTTTTATGATTAAGTTACATACATTTTATGCTATTAGAAATAACGAGCTTTAGGAGTTAAAATATGGCAAATCAAGACTTTATTCAATTTATTACTCTACCAAATTCTGAATAATAAATAAAAGGGCGTTCCAAAGAATAAACTGCTCAAAAAATATTTTCAGTATGTACTTTATTTTTTGATTTTCCAATAACTCTCATAAATACTATGTTTAAGCATATTATGTATCAATAGCTACTGTAAGAAAATCTCAATATAAATTCAACTCAATTCACCACAAATCACTCACTCTCGCACATTCACGTAATAACTTCTTCTCAGCGCAAATGAAATATGAAGTGTTGATGATCGAATCGCGTATGGCGAATTACCGAGAGTCGCCTCTGTGAGAAATTGTCAGTTTTTGCTCGTATATGGTGAGCCACTCTTGGCCATTATTTTAATCACATATTTACAAGAACAATTGGCTGGCCGGCCGGTACAAACAAGAAACCTGCTCCTACGACCGGTTTCCTCATTGTCTCTCGCTTGACCCTAGCACCATCATCAATCTATTATAACATTCCCAACTCTAAGCATTATCTTCAATATAGAGGTGAAATCGATGAACGATCAATCGGTCCGAACAGAGTCACACAATCGGGCAGATCTATAAGAATCGCGAACGTTCGGGAAAATCAATCGGTCAGCAATCGGTCAGCCACTGTAAGAACGACACAATGGATACGATTTCTACTTGTTGAAAATTTCCTATAATGATTTATAGTGTGTTCGCTTCCATCATTGTTCGATTGTAGTAATAAAAGAGGTAAAAACGGCCGTTAGAAAAGCGGGAAACATTCAATTAATGTATATGTGTGTAGATATGAATTTTAATTAAATTTTTATGGAATTCGTCTCACATGTTAGAATCGTTTTTATGGTCGATAATGTAATGTGTTACCAAACGGCTACTAGTAGAATTTACAATCAATTTTTTTTATTGACAATCAATGCTTGTCCTGACCCGTTATCTTAAAAGCGTTGAAAAGTTCTCACGCGTATTATATTCATACTAGTTGAATAATCTAATTTAAAATCATTTTAAAAATATAATTTAAATATGTGATTATAAATATTGTATATTTTAAATAGAAAGAAATGACGTTCATTAGGAACTTACTGAAAATGTCATTTTGATAGAAGTTTAACGTTAATTGCTATTAATTTATAAAAATAGTTGTATACTTATCGATGCATTTATAACTATAATCAGGAATAAATATACGTCAGAATATACATTTCATTCTTGTATATTTACTTTTTAACTATCTCTCTTATTTTGAAGTAATCTAATTATATTTTTCACGATTCATCCTATAAGCTTTTGCGTATATACCAGTATTAACACATATAACGGGATGATATGAGTGTATAGGTGTAAATTTAGCCCATGGGCTATCCCCTTTTCCGGAGCTTTATTCATTCCAGTTTATGGTTATATTGAAACGCGCCCAAATGTTTTCGAATCCATTTGAGGCGATTGAAAGATGAGCTACACACCAAGATTGCTCGGAGGATGCGCGCGAATAATTCAGAACACGTATCCGTAGTCTACTGCAAATATTTATACTTTATTTTAAGACCTACAACCCTCACCCCCGCTTGTGCCGTCACTTTGGAACGCTTTATCTATTCAGCCGCAACGCAACGATAACGTTGTGGTAAAATAAAAATCCCATTCGACGGGCTCAACACCCGAGAACGCGAGAAAATTTAATGAAAATGGTAAGTATTTGGGATAAGGAAGAGCTCGTAAATATACGCCAATTTGTCATAGTTTCACATAAATTCTATACACTACGTAATGATATAAATAGTCAAGTACTCAATTTTTTTTAAGTAATTAGTATAAAAAATATCATTGTTTTTTTATTTCAAACTAAATTCAATGTAAGAAAAAGTTTATTAATTATTTCAATATAGATTTCAATAAATAAGTTTTAGGAGGTGTAATGCCATAAACATTTAAATTATTAAAAAAATATTTTTTTAATAAAAAATATCTTTGCAATCAATTAATTTTTTGGTTATGTAAATTAAATCCTTTTATTTTTTAGTAATTTAAATTTAAAAAGAGATAGATGGGTATTTATAAAAATTTGTTGTTATGTTTCTATTAAGTTCTTTATTTATAAATATACACTAAAGTAAATTTAATGTGTAGTTTTATAATTTGTTTTAAATAAAAAAACAGTAATTTAGTACTTATTAAAATTATTGAGGCTAAAGAATGTAAGTCAACTTTGAAAAACCTGTATTTATTGGATAATTTATTTAAACATTTTTTATAATAGTTTTTATCAATGCTCAGTAATTCAAATTAATGTCAGTAGTTAAAAGTTAAGTTATATGCTTGAATTATTTTGTTGAATATTGGACAAATTTTGGTATTAGGACATCATTTTTATATAAAATGACCTTTAATATGCGTGTAATGTGAACTAAATTTGTTTTTGCTTCTCTGAAGCGTTATTAGCCTTTATTGCTATTTTGTCATAAAGTTACTAACCGTTTATAAGTATCAGCTAACCATATATTAGTGATAGTAACGACAGTTTTATTTAAAAGTTACTGACCATTTAATTTAACTTGTTAATATCGTAATATTTTAAACGTTAATAAAATATGGTAATAAAATATATCATATCTATAAAAATAGCAGATCTACATATATTATGAATTTATGATAGTTTTATAATTTTTTTTATAATGCATATCAAAAACTACTTTCTAAAATAGCTGGTATATTGTTTTAGGTATTTAAGCGAATTTTTTCATGTACTAGTAGTTAAATTGTTAAATATTTAATCGATAGTAAGACCAAACATTTAAAAAAAAAAAATTGTTATAAATATATTTTTTTATTGTTTATATCTAATATACTGTTTCTAAAGAAATCAAGATAATATATAATGTATTTATTTACTCATTATAATATTTTATCCATACTCTAAAATAGTTTATCATGTTTGTTCTCATATGAATAATACTTGCATCAAATTGACCTTCGGGTCATGAGGCATATTGTACATTTATTTCAATAATATAAATAATTTTACAAACATACTTATTATAGATACTATACATGTTACTGGTTTATAACCATTTTCATGTCTGCAATTTGTTATTAGCTACAGTTTTATATAAAAAAAATATAAAATAAAACGTTAATGCTTACAATTTAAGGAAAAAAACTAAGCAAATCTCTTAAAATTTAAGCGAAAGAAAAATACATAAATAAGAAAAAAAATAAGATATTAAGTGATAATTTTCTCTATAGATCTAACTACATTTCACTAAAGATATGGAACCATTGATATGTTGTTTTTAGCCTCAAAGCAATATGTGCTTTGGCATTGTGTTTGTATATAAATTAAAGTAATTTTTTTGTCGTATTCGCCGATACACGTGTGATTTCGAGGTATATCTTTATAATATTTTCTGGTATGAAAATAACGTGTTCTTTAATTGTTGGTATTTGAAGGCTAATATGCATTTTTAATTGCATAAGAAGGTGTATTATAAATGATTTTTATAGCTTTGTTTGAATGACTTGTAATATAGAAAAAATAGTAATACTGGTGTAACCTCACACCGGGAAGGCATATGTTAAAATGGGTCTAATTAATTGTTTATAGATTAAAATTTTATTTTTTGGTCTAAAGCCTACAATGGCGGCAAGCTCTTCAGAGCGAAGTTAAAAAATATGTTTATTAAATTTGAGCTTGTAGTCTGGTTTTCTAATTTACGCAAATGCCTTCTTAATTTAGGAAAGGTGGTGGAAGAGTTTGTTTTCGTTTTGTGAAAATAAATGCTTCTGTTTTAATTCAGTTGATTATAATTTTCAACTTCTCAAAATATTTATTTAAGATTTTAATAAATTATTCGCGATTGGTTTAAGATTGTAATCACATACAAAAATAGCTGTATCGTCAGCGTACGTAGATAAACGCGTATTTTTTATTTTTCCGATATCGTTCGTATACAAGATAAAGAGAAACGGCCCGAGGAAACTTCCCTGAAAAACTCCAGCTGGAATTTTACGCGGTATCGATTGTTCATTTTTAGTGAAACAACATAGCTTCTACTTTTCTGGTATAAGCGTTTTAAGCGTTTAAGTTTTAAATTAATGTGATGTCCATATACGCAGAAACCAAACCGTTCGATATTCGTTATATTTCGATAATAAAATATATTTTTAAATCACGGTAATAATCATAATTGTAGGATCGTTATCGGTTTTGAAAATAGTTGAGAAATACCTTAAAGATGCGTTGAATATGTATGCTGAGTAATGAGTACAAATAGCATGAACTTGCTTAATCAACGTGTTATATAAGAGAGATTATTTAAAAAGCGTCGTATCAGATCGATTCACACCTGAAAAATTCAAATGCACGTATCTAGCGTTGAAATCACTAAATCTGCAACACCAAACACCGCATCGAGATTGTGATAGGTCAATTCACATTTTGGGGAATTATACCCTGCGAAAATTATCCTTTTTATATGATCAATTTGCATAGCGACAGTTTATGTTATTTAATATTTTGTGCAAAATATTAAAAAACAATAAGAATGATAAGTATTTGTGAGTGCGTCTGTAGGCGTCTCTATAGTGGGTTGAATTTTGAATCTCGCACGACGCGCTGGACCAGTGGATGCGAAAAGAGAGGTGTCAGCTTCTGCGATCTTCGACGGTTTAAAGCTTAATTGATCTCCCCTGGTTGTAGTCCAAGCTAGATAGGTCTTAAATTTTGGATGCTTTGAACTTTAAAGTGAATACCGTTAGAAGAAGTCTATGAGGATGTCTCATAAGAGTTCTCAGACTAAGTGGAAGTGATTCTAGGTTGCCCGCGTTTCTGTATCCATGGAAAATTTTGGTTGGTGGGATAACCAAAAACATAAAGATGGGGAATTTTATTCAAACAAATTGCAGTTGGCTGACAGACGGATTACGAATGGCGTTTTGAAACCGAAAGCATGGTTTATCTTTTCTTAGCATGAACCTTGTGACTAAATCTACTATGAGGTTTTTCACAGTGGTGTCTTATTTTATCATGAAAATTCAATTTTTAGATCGTTAAAACGCTTTATTACGTGCTAAAATAGCATTTTATAAATAAATATCATAAGTTAATTTCATCAATTGTGAATAGGGGAGTGGTTCAAATGTTGAGCCCGACAAAAATAATAAAGTAAAAATGAAAGAATTTATGTAAAATTTAATCAAAATCTCTATATGTTGAAAAGAGTAAATTGATGTAATGGAAAATAAACAAAGATAGCAAAGAAGTAAATAATAATTTCTCACTATTATTTTATTTCAATAGTAAACCGCATGTTTTTTTATTCTTGCTGAAAAGCTAGCTAGTTTAAATTTTAGCCATCAATGCTTATTTACAGTAGCTACATTTAATTTACGTACATCGATCAGTTTTGGATAAGTTCAAGATAACTTTTCATAAACTTGCGATATTCTTACATAATGTATTATATAAATTCGCACCCATTTGCCCCACGTTTTTGCATGTATATAAATAAAGTGTGCATATGTATTATACATGTGGAAATTTTCAGAAAGCGTATTCGGAAAAAAACAGTACCGTAGCTTATATGCGTAAGATTCCAATAATACAAAGTGCTTTCGGGAATTTTTCTTTGCTCGTCTGTAAACTCGTTCGATTATCGGTTGTTTTCGTTTATACAGGCTGCTTGCGATTTTACTCTATATATATTTTATACGTTCCACTTACCGATTAAAATACCTATCTACCCCAATTTGATGATGTTTTTTCAGCCCCCTACCCTCGTTTATGCGTGTTTTCGCTTTTACGCCGGAATTATTGTAAAAATGTCCGATCGTAAACGGACAGAGGCGTAAAACGCAAACGTTCCGGCTAACCGACGCCCGGGGCGTCGTAAATCGGTGAAATATCCAATGGAAAGCGGTGCAACATTTCAAAAATAAGGATAAAATAAAATCGGTTTAGGATTATTTTATCGCGGCCGCACATGGAAATGCACTGCACGTACCCGCTGTTAACCGCATTCGGGTATGATAATGGTAATTTGACTTTCGACGATCGAGTATATGGGAATACATTATGTGTCATTACTCTTGTTGCTTAGGTAAAATAAATAAATTAATAATAAAATTTTGTGTCAAATCAAACAAGCTCAAGAACTATACGCCTTAATAATTAAAAACAATTTGATGTTAAGATTGGGCTTATCCTTAGAACACCAATTGTTTTATCCATAAACTAGTTATTTCTCTTTTAGTTGTTCAAGTGTTTGTTATTACGGCCTTTAAATTGTAACTAATAGCGCACATGGTTAAATTAAATATTATATAGTCTCTGATATTAGACAAGATAAATAAAAAAATGGTATGTTAAAAATGTATTTAAGTCAATCGTATTTAAAATTAAAAGATTATATTGAATAAGAATTTATTTTAAAGCTTATTTTGATAATATTTAAATATTATTTAAATTATTTTTTCAAACACCCTGAACATTTCATCCAGGTATTATTGACACCAGACACTGTAAATATAGGGAACACTGAGAAATAGCGAAACCTTCAATGGGGTTGGGGTGGATATAAAATTTATTGCAATATTTATTATTCCCTTCCTGTTCTCTCGCGTGTAATGTATGCGGATACAGTTTAGAATATTTTGGATAAAGTAAACACGCGGAAAACTTTTCGCATGTGTTTAATATACATAATACACATACCGATAAGCAATTCGATTGTGTAGATAACGAAAACGTGTAAGGTTATGTTAATTTTCAAAACATAGCTTGTTTTTTATATTGATGAATATTTGGGAAGGCTAATTACGTGATATAATAAAGCAAACTCTTACCTGTATAGTCATTCCGTCAGCGGTTTTGGAACACTGTACGAAAACCAAATGCAAAGGTAACCCTTGAATGTCGCACATCTGTAAGATAACAATTCATAATATAAATAATGTTCAGGGTTTTAAAAATAACATAAATTAATGTAATTATATATTTTTATATGATTTTTTCATAAATAATTTTATTCAATATTAATATGTTATTTTACAATAAATACTATATTCACGATAAAAAAAATGATTTGAAGGTTTTTGGTAAAATTATTAAAATATATATTTATAAGCAATAGATAAAAAAATATTATTTGAAAATACATATTAAATAAGCTATTTTATTACAACAGTAAAAATACATAATTGAACAGCACTGTTGTTTAACAATAGTATCAAAATTGCACTCGAATTATTGATAAGAAAAAGTTCGTATTCGCTATTTCGATTTTACTTCAGTTAAATTTTTGTGCAAATATTAGCCAGTTTTAAATTCATAAGAAATTTCACTATTTTTTATAATATATCATAGAAAACATTTAGTTTAAAAGAAAGCGTAAACAATCTGACGAAAATCATTGTATCGCAAATAGCGTTGTGGTTTTTTAATTCAATAAATTTATAGCAATTCGTCTTTCATTCATAAATTCCATTCAGAGACAATATTTTAATTATTGCTACATTAAATCGAAGATTAAAATCTACGTTTTTTTCGATAAACACGTTATGTGAGTCTAGTGCAAATTTTTACTATTTACACAGTCGACTTATCGTAGATATCGTTCACTTTTATATCTTCCGGACACTTATCAAACAATTACTTTAAACTTGATTGTAAAAGTGTATGGGTAACTGTTCAATTTGTGATTCATATGTAACTACACATAATCGAACAGTTTAGAAAGCGTGTATCGATATTTTTCAACGGTTTACATCGCATATCAGCATTATGTGTTTGTGGTATTTGTTATCGTCAGATATGAGTAAAAATAGTCATAAATAGAAAATTATATTGGTAATCGTATATTTACATTAAACTTATGTATAAACATATTATGTAACATATTGTATTAAAATAATGACTCAGTTTAGAGTTTAGCTTTTCAATCAATATTATTCAATAAAATTTTCCAGTAGCAAAAAGAAAATGAGTATTATTGTAATTATATAACAAATGGTGTCATATGTAAGATCTTTATATTTTTTTGTATTAAGGTATATTTATTATATTGTATGCAAGATCTCTAGTCCGTTATGAATGAATTATTGTGTATTATGTGCGGATAGGATGACAATGGGTCGGTACATCTGTAGCACATTATACATTGTTTTCTCAATCTAAGGACAAATCTGAATGGGTTAACAATGCAGAGTCCTTTGTGTTGCCTAACAAAGGCCAAGACCTGTCAATAAATACGCTTTTGTCTTCCTATTGAGATGACTCGAGAGCCGCTCGTTTGCCACCGCAAAGGAATCCTATCGTAAGAAAACGATACGGTTATATTTTTATCATGGTAAATATTCAATACAGAATAAATTGCAATCGAATTAACAAAATGTTGATGGAAAATCAACAATTCATATCCGGATTGTAACTGTCCGAAATCCTGTCCGTCTGTTTCCGCTTCCGAAGCGCCCTTTTTCCGTTTCGGGGGGCTATTATCAAATTTCACTTTCGCCCCCCACGTCTATTTTGTGAGCTTTAAATTGGGGTTGACTAATGCCTCCGGTAATACAAACACCCCCATGGACATCGAGGGTCAATTTTTCATCCAATTTCATTGCGAGCGAAAGCCATTATTGGCGATGGAAGGGTTAACGCGGAATTAAATAAAATATTCTCATACCCACGCATCAAAAATAAAAATATAAATTGAATCAATACAATACTGCTGATAAAAAATTAAGCACTTGTTCATTACTTATATAATAATATGCATACTAAAATAATTTTAGATATTAGAAACATGTATATATTTGTTGATGTGGGAGTTGTACTTTACTGCTTACGAATTATACTATTCTATAATAGTCATAATTATTTTGCTACTTGATGTTTTGATAAATGAATTAAAATGTAGTTAAAGTCAGTATTTAAATAAGCTATATTAAAGAAGACGATTTATTAACATTATTATTCTGCATTAGGTCAATTATTTATTATATTTTTACTACTTTATTGTATTTTTAAAATATTTTATACATTTTTATTAACAAACATAGTGATACGTCTTTACATACCTTTCGAGCTGTTTAAATTGCATTAATATATACGACTTTATGTGTAAATAGCTAACTCTAATTGGAATGAAAATGTACCTTTGATCCTAAAATTCTGTTACATTTATATGCTATTAAAAATCATATTTTTCCAAAATAGTAAATGAAAAAATTAGCAATTCCATTATCATTGAAATAAATAAAGCAAAAAGTTTATACTTGATTAAGAATTGGATCGCTATTTATTTAGTTTTGTAGCAATATATGGGCTACATATAGTGATTTTCATTTTTCGAGAAATGGCACATCTCAATTTTAAAAAAGTGGTTAATGAGTAGAATCAAAATAGACCCAACTTAATTTAAACAAAGTGATCTCAAAAACATAATCAAAAGCGGATTAATGAAACGCTGCCTACTCACTGTGATTTCTGAGCAGAGAGTAAAAATGATTTTACAAATGCCGTGGAAAATCTCATAAATGTTTCACTCGTAAAAATATTGAGATATATAAAATAGCTAGATTAATTTATAAAATTATATTGATACTTTTTTGTTATAAATTGTAGTAAAGCACACAGTTTTTTTACATTTTCTGTAAATAATAATGATTAAAAACATATTTTTGATGCATACTATTTGTATCATGTAACCCAGCCGATTAGGTTCCGTATATTTTTAATTATTAATAATTTAGATAATAGTTGATTATTAAGATTGTTTCTAGCAAAAAGGCAATAGCAATATTTATGATACAATATCTTTAAAAAAACTATTTTTTTAACGTAACGTAATACAAACATTTAATAGGTTGATATTTATAATATTAAACTTGAAAAATATAATATTATCTTAGGATATGAGATATCGTTATTTAACGACACGAAAAAATATTATTAATAATTTTATCGGAAAGAATCTAACTTTATGTTTTGCAATATATAGAATTTATTCAGTCCAAAATACACACCATATAATCTTATATGTAAATTAAAGTCAAAACACATGAATTATAAATGATTATTATTTATACACAACACATCCATTATTTATAAGATTTTAGTCCGCGTTTTCATCAAATGGGCACCACACTATGAAAACGATGACGCGTTGCATCTACATAATCCACAATAAAATTACACAAATTCTAAAATATGTCCCATAGTTCATTTTAGAAGTTAATCCCATTGTGGAAACGGATGATGGTCACCGCTTATGAAACCAGTCGTACGCCTTTCGGTATATGCATATAAAAAAAACACGCACACATAATAAACAGTTTCCCAGACGAACTGTTTGTTGGTGTGACAAAGGCCGAAAGATTTGACACTTATGTGAAACATTTCCTCAAAAATAAAATAAAATAACGTCTTTATGAAAACGATTTTATATGTCGTTTTATTGCGCGGAATGCGTCGTATCGAACGCGATCGTAAATAATTTCGAACACGATCTGTATACGTTATTTTATTTATTTAGCGCTATTGACGTTTTAACGCTGGATCGTATAAAATAAAGTATACGCAACGTAATAATAACCTCTCGACATGTGTAAAAGATTCATATAAAGATAAGATGAGTGTTTTGCGCGGTACAAATTCTATTATGATAGAAAAAAATATATTTTCAAGGATTTGTAGTAAATAAGTGAAATATATTTATTTAATACATTTAGCTGATAAGTAACTGCATATAGAAGACTCATACCATATTTTACGATTAATATTATTTATACAAAATAATTGTAAAGTTTATTTAAATATACAAAGTATTACTGAATTTATAATTGTTTAATGTTACAGTTTTAGTTAAGATTTACGTTATTAATTAATTTCAATGAAGGTGCATATATATTATATAGATAGAAAATCGAGATTTTTCTTATTAAACTTGAAAAATATATAATTTATTTAGTAATATATAGTAAGTTTATATTTTAGTGAGCGAGTATATAGTTGTATAAATTGTGCAAAATTTATACATGGCGTTTTTTTTCATTATTTAAGTTTTTCAATTTCTGAAATATACCATTTAGGAACATCTAAAATTTTAATATATTTATTAGGCAAATATATACATACTTAGAATAGAGTACAAAACGTTTAAAGCAAAATAAATAACGTAATGCAAATAAAATTAAAATTTTCATTGTTGATTATATTTTTAGAAGCCTATGCATATTTATCATTATTGTTATTCTAGAAAAATATACATATTTACATATATTTAAGGAATGAAATCTGACTTTTCTAACTATCTAAGATATTTACTGTTAAGATCTAAGATCCTTAACTCTTAACGGAAAATCCTGGGGCTAAATGAATTTGTAAGAAATATAATATAGGGTAGAAAATATAATTTATGATATGCCTACGTAATCCAAGATGTGTGACTATATTTATGCTTGAATATAATTTTCTTGTACTTTGGACAAAACATATGTATAATATATTGAGAAGAGAAACAACAAGAATTGATGAATTCCGATCCAGAATTTAATATTTTACAATAAATATTTGTTTTAATCTGAATCGTCAAATATTTAAAATTTTATTAGTATACATTTTCACATATAATAGGTGAGAGAAGAATCTTGAGCCTTGAGTCTGATTTCACACGTGAGATTACTATATACATATTATAAATTACGAGTGTGTTGGGGGGCAATCGTTCGGTTACTTAGTGGTGTCCTAGTGTTTGGACAACAATAGAAATTTATATACACGTCTATAAATACGGTACACATATTTGCATTCGCGCCGTGCTCGTACTCGACTGAGTCAACATTGGTTGAGGAGATATTTTTTGTGTGTGTGCCTCTCCGTCTGTCTCTCTTGTTTTCTATCTGTCCATTTCCTATTGTCCCCCTTGTTACGGTGTCCAAGAACAAAACTCGAGGCTCATGAGAGAGTTGTTAAGATGAAATGACGTCACCGTGCCTGGACCATGTGAAGATGCCTCTCGCGGTTCGCGATGTCGCCTAGGTGATTATTTTTCTCAGCGTGGGATTGTATTTTATTGTTAGCTTTTATCTGAAATTTAGTATCCAAGGATGGAATTGAATGGATTACTATAAAGAACTTAAGAATTCTCATAAAACAACTTTTATGATCTATAGATTGTAAATTAATGGATTATACTAATGATATAATATATAAATGACTTTGCTAAATAGTATATTTGATTGTGACTTTATGCTCAATAAGATACTATTAACTTTTGTGACAGTAAATTAAAAAATATAAATATAAAGTCTTAAAAAAATTGTTAAATATTATTATTTAATTACTTTTGTAAAGAATAAATAAGAAGAGAAACTAACTTTAAGCCGAAGCAACTATTAGCACATTCGTTCCAAGACATTAATGATTTGTAGACACCATTAAGTACCTGAAAAACTACCCTTTCTGTAAAAAATATGTGCGATAGTAATTCTAAACCTTTGTTAACGATTGCCGAGGTAGCCATCTGGTCGTTCACTTTTAAGGTAAAAACACATTTCGCAGGTGTATCCGGGAAGCGATGAAATTAGTCCGATAACATTATCGCAGAGTTGTTTCGAACCAGAAAAATAAAAGATGTCAAATTTTATCATAGAGAGACAGACTGGCACTAGGAGAGAAGCCAAGGAGTCACGGCACAAGACACATTAGCAGATTTCCCAGCATCACCACAAGATAAATCACAGCTGATAATATTAAACTCGATACTCTAGCGAAGACTCTTTGAATTAAAATACCTGCTATTTTACCTTCACCACCTAAGAGCAGAATCTACATTTTCATGTAAATGTGGTAATTCATATATACTCATAAATTAAACTGTTACTTTTTACCAGCTTTTTTAGCGTCTATTTTGGCCGCAAAGTAACAAAGTCATCCTCAAAACCCGAAAGTATTTAATGCTATTAAATTATCATTGGTTAATCAATTTTTTTTCACATGTATATTTGAAGTAACTTTGGACAGGTAAGGCGATATGTTGATGAGCATTTTTTTTATCTACTTAGATGAATTGATTCTAGATAATCGCAGAACATCAGATGTTTACGTTTTAACTGTCTTGAGTATAACTCATAACTGTCACATGGTATTAAAATAAGTGACAGCTAACTGTTATAGAAAATGTACACTGCGAATTGTTATAATATCTACCGTTATTATCGTATTATAATAAGTATTTTAATTAAACTTTTATAGGCTAACTGCCATATGGAGAAAATCGCACGCGATTATTTAATTGCCAACGGTCATCGTCGTCGATGACGACTATAATAGGAAAGCGCTTTCCCCGACGCAACGTTTCCACGAGCACACATGTTGTCATCGTATAACCTAGAAGCACCAGCTAGAAGAAAGTGGCAACAAAATGAACCTGTGCATATTTCAGAGGCAATTTTCATTCGCGGCTCCTACACAATGCGTCAGAGTTCCACCGGTCGCAAACCTGTTGTTCTCGTAGAGAAGAAATTCCTTGGACATTAAACGGGAATTTATATTATGGGTACATATCCGAGCCGAGCCGCAATAAAGCCGACAAGACACATGCCAAATGTTCGCCGGCCTCGTTGATTGCCCACCGAGGCTATTGTTGGTGGAATAATGACCTTTTTGTGTCAACCATATGCTTAGCAATGACTCGGGTGTGTACACATACAAATATTTATTTATTACGTTTATATCTTTGTGGGTAATGTTTATTGTTCGGAATGAAACTTTGCAGATTGAGTTAAAAGTAAAAACCTTGGAATGAGCATAGACAGACTTTTAAGCCTGTGTACTAAATATAAATGAGATTTATGATAATATAGGTAAAACATTAAAAAATATAAACACGTATATATTTTTATACTCTTATGTTATTTTTAAATTAGGCATTTTTTAGAGGCGATATGACACAACTTAATAAATATACCTAATTAGATAAAAATGCACTGCAAGAAAAATAGAAAATTGCATTACTAACACTATACTATTAAGTAACTAAATCACTATTTGAAGGACTAATAGAAAAATACAAATTCATACTACCACACCTTTTTAAAATAGTATTTCTCTTTTTAGATTTCCCCAACAATAGGGTTTCAAACGAGGAATGTATATAAGTTGCAGGTAAGTTGATTAATAAATATTCTAAGACGGTCTTAGTATTTTAAACTATACATCCACTTTAAAATAGTTGCATCCATTTTAATAATTATTCACAATTATTACAGCTTATAATCAATAGATGTCACTATGCACGAGCAAGATCGATTTTATTTTAATTATACATCGTGATATTTATCTATGAGATTAAGAAAATTAAGAAAAACAGAATCTGTAATAATAGATCCAAATTAAAATTATATAATATTTGATCTAATTCACATCTACCGGATACGATAAAAATTTGAAAATATTAAGATCTATATTGAATTGGAACATATGTCTTTAAGTATTAGTTATCAACTTATGTCTATCGAACTGGTATTTATTTAAAACACGTGCGGCCATACTAGCTTTACGCCAGTGGGGAAAAAATAATACATAAAAATATATTTACAATTGGAGGAAGCGCCAACTGCAAGTACCTGGACGAGAACGAATCAATACAATACTGTTTATTGGGGTGTTGTCTAATTTTTGCATACGGCACTTCAATCAATACTTAGAAACACAACCGCTGTTAATTTTAAGGCGCACAAAAACGAAGTGCCCAGAATATGTCGTACCAGCAGTTTCACAAGTATGCTTACAATGACGCAACTCGAGAGAATCACATTCCAGCCTTTTAGGAATTTTGTGGGAAATAAAAATTTATAATTTTTATATTCCCTCATGTACAGATAACTGAAAAAATATTTTTTGTACATTATCTATTCAAAATTAATTGCATGAATTATTTGGCAACTAGAACAGAAAAGCATGCTTAAAGTTACTGCGCGCCAGGAGATTATACAAGATCCACAGTGCCCTCGAGATCCGCAATTTATGCGCGTATTGCAAGGCAAATCCATCTTTGAGGCTTTATTGCATATACTTTCTATATGCTGATGAAATTAATTGTATTATTTTCAAATAATACATTCAAATCTAAAACCACTTCTGTTGAATATAGCATATTGCTATTTATTTTTTAAGAAAATTGGTGGTATTTTCTCTCTCAAATATGTCTTGAAATTACAATTTTTGATGATAAATGCTGCTATATTAGTGGCTAAAAGTAATTTGCAATCATTAATAAAATTATGAATAACTTTAAGTACTAATATAATTAAATTAACGAAAAAAAAAATATTGAAAAATTTAAAATTAATATTCAACGTGGTAATTTTTTCAGACGACTGTGCCTATATTGCACATTTGTAATAAATAATAAACTGGCTTTTAAGTGATCCGAAACAAATTATCAATAAGTAAATAAAAACACAGAAGTTCTTTGCTCGTTAACAAGAAAATAATTTGAACCAAATCTGAATACCGACTACGTACTAATTTTGTTTTCTCGGATACGATAGAAATTGAAAAACACTGAGAGTTATTTATATGATATTCGAACCTAGATCTTTCAGGTATTAGTCACTGACTATACTACTAGTCTATCATGCTAGATGATGTAAATAAAATAAAATGATTACAAAATAAAAGTAGTCTTTCGACTAAATTAAAATATAACTAAATATATAGTTGCTAATTATAAATGTGTTTCTATAATGACGGAAAATTATATTACGAAAAATATATTTGTAAGTAATCTAAAGTAATTATATATAGGCAATTAAATTTGAAGAGCAAAAAATTTACTTATTATCAAGGATGAGTAATATATAAAAAGTAATTAAAAAAACTATTTACGATAGCTTTCAATTACATTATTTTAATTATTTGTTAAATATATTACATATTCTCAATAAAGCAGATGACAATTTAATTAAAATGAAAGTAGTAATAAATAAAAATATATTGAAATAGTAAATATAAAAAAGTAGAGATTATATGGATTTATTAAATGTGTCGTCTTACAATTAGCTAAAAGATAATTTAACTTAAAATATTTCCTTGTTTTTTGTTAAGATTTTGAATTTTAAGCTCATCTGATACATTCTATATGCACCGCATAATCTTCGCGTATATGTTACATACATATTTCAGAATGAATTATTCGGCATTTGTTAAGAGCACAAAGGTCTCCTGCACTTGACATAACAATAGGCATGCGACAAGTGTACCAAAGAGTACCAAAGAGTTCATATTCCACCACTTCTCAAATATTTTCCCACATTAATCACGCATATAAATCGTCGCTCTTTGATTGTAACCGACACTCGACTATTCATGCACGTTAGTTAAAAATTAATTATCGCATGTTCCAAATGAAATATATACATTTTTAAACGCCTCAAAACATCGTTAATTTAATTAATTATCAACTTTCTTTGTGGTGCTACGCGTTTAATATCATTGATTTTTCAGGTTTCTGTTAAAAGAAAAAAACATCGTACGTAAATGTGATCATATGAATAATTAATGCTTTTGTCAAAACACGGAGCTCACGCTGCGACGAGCTTAAATCAAAGGCGAACTTTTTAATTAAGAAACTTGTATCATTAACTAATAATCGTTAAGGCGATATTCGGAATCGACGCTTATATAAATAAATATAAATTATAATTGCTCAATATGGTATAAGTGGGAATATGCCATGATGATATATTGTAAAAGTAATAGATTATTGCTGGGAAAATCAGTTTTTCTCCAATGTCACGATTTGCGATTCGTCTCACAGTTTGGGAACACACTTCAGTCGCTTCTGAACAGCGCTTCTCATCTTCTTTATCTCGTGTCGGTGGCTATTGTGGCCGGTTTGACAATGACCCGGCGACAATCAGACGATTCATTGTTACGACAATGAGCTATTAGCCTTCCTCGCAACACGGACACTATGTGATTGCAATGATGATGGGTCTTTTTTGTATCAACATCTCATTGTTGCCGAAATTGAAATATGTCACATGATTCTTCATCTTACAAACGCTTAAAAATATGAAAAATGTGTATATACTATTACATTTTATATATTTATATGAATTTATATAAATTCAGCAATAATTTTAAATAGGTTTTAGTTATATACAAGATTTTTTGAATCACAGAAACAAAAAAGTCATTCCATGAGATGTTCTAAAGCAAAAATACGATTTTAATTTGATTATAAAATAGAAAATAATGTTTTACATTATACACTACAGGTCACTGGGTCAATTCACCAATTCAAGAGCACTACAGATATATAATAGTATCATAATTAAAACACGTGAAATAAAGTCGCAAAAATGTTGATATTTGTCTTACGATTCGTTAATATATAACATACTTAGAACAAGAATACCATTAAATTTGATAATATAAAGTAGACCACAGATTCATCAGCATATAGCAAACATATGCAATGAATCCTTAAAAATGGATTTGCCTTGCGATATAAAGAGCTCAATGATACTGTGTGATTTGTAAAATCACCTAGTGTGCAATACCCTAGAATATGCTTTTTTGGTTTGATTTCCAAATAATTCTATGGACCACTTTTATTGGAAATTATCAAAAAAATGTTTATTAAGATGTTGAAAATTATCTAGTAGGCAAATACACTATGTACTTTGAAAACATGCTTTTCTGATTTGAAGATTAAATAATAAAAATGACTCAATTATAATAAAAATATATCAAAAAGGTTTTTTTCAGATACCTGTACATATCAGTGGCGTACGGTGGGTGTTAATATTGGGTGTGCTATAAAAAATAAAAAAAAGTACATTTTTTCATTTTTATTAGCCGAGGTTTTGACATGCCTAAACTGCCTTACAGATTTTTCCCATATATAAATAAATAAATAAACATCAAACCTAATCTAAAATATTATTATATAAAAATATCAAATTTCCAATAAACATAAACTTATAATTATTTATATATAAAATCTAATCTTCTTTCTTTAATCATAAATTTTTCTATCACGCTGTCATAAAAAGTGCTCTTCTTTTTAATATCCATAAGGATCCCTTTTTCTATTAAAATCAAGCTAAGGCCACATAGCCTTTCTTGGCCTTGGGTACTTCGATAACAATTATTAATTCGTTTCAGAGCAGAAAATGAACGTTCTGCTGAAGCAGTACTGCTTGGAAGAGTTAATATTAGTTTGCCTAATTTATCTATTTCCTGAAAACCTGACTCAAGATTATTTGTTTTCATAAATTGTACAAGCTCATGAACATATTTCTCTGCAAATTTAGGTAAATGATAAAGAACAGCAAGCTCATTTTTTAAACTTATATAATCAAATAATGCTCCATAGAATTGTTGCAGTTTGATTGAAATTGATTTGAAATTTTTCTTTATATTGCTCATATTTTTCTTTCTCCAGAAGGTGAAAATATTCCAATTTGGACATTAAAGAAAAACGGTTTTCAATTTGTTTACATATATTATCAACTATTGTATTAAATAGTTGGCTAAACGCGTGCTTTTCTTCAACAAGCAAATCATTACTCGGTCTTGGATAATTTTCTTTCGTTACATAAGAATCCCATAATGTTTCATAATTATTTTCCTGTTCATGTCTGAGTTGTTGCAAAATTTCGGTAACTTTCTTACAGCAATATAATATGTCAAAAGATTTGGATTGTAAAATGTTGTATAACACATCAGTTTTTCCAAAAAGGTTTGAAAATATGTGGAGAAGTTTTCTTGTTTCAAAATCTTCCAAAAAGCTAAGAAAACCTCGTGCTTTTATTACAGTGTCATAAACTTCGAGTACTTTGGCTTGCAAACCATTAATATGCCCACTCATTACACTCGCCCCATCATAAGTCTGTCCAACTAATTTTTCTTGAATTTGAAATTCTTCAATTATATTTACAACGTGGCAAAATAAGCCATCGGCTGTTTTATCAGAGCTAACGTCTGTAAAGCCAATAAACCGCTCGTAAACTTTACCTTCATAAACAAAACGCAAAACTGTTGAGAGCTGTGAGTTCGTCATTATATCTGAAGTTTCGTCAAGAATAATAGCGACAAAATTTGCTGAATTTACATCTTCCTTAATATCTTTAATAACATCACCAATCGCTTCAATTATGTCATTCTGTATGGAAGGGTAAGTACCACGAAACACCGTTGCAGTATTTAAATGAGTATCCAAAACAGAATCGTTTTCTCGAAATGCATTTAAAAATTCAAGGTAATTTCCTTTGTTTAGTGAATTACAGGATTCATCGTGGCCTCGAAAAGGTTGTTCTTGTTTTCCTAGATATACTACTGCGTCAATCATTCCTTTTAATATTTCTCTTTTTTTATGAACTTGTTCATTATGTTGACTTATATTAGCTTTACGATGAGCGTCAATCATGACTTCAATTCGTTGTTTTCCAAACATTTTGAGAGAAAAAAATGATTGAACGTGTGACTGCGCTCTTTTGTGTTTTTTCAGTGCCGTTATCAGATGACTAAGGTCAGCAAATCCACTTTTACTCCACACGCTTCTTTCTTTGGAAAACAATATACATGGCCAACAGAACAATCTAGATCGAAGTTCGCAGCCTGTTAACCACTCAGTTCGTTCATATGATGAAAATGAAAAATATCTTGTATATTCACATTTATTGTCTTTATGCTTCATAAATAAATTGGGAAGAGGTGGACGTGGTTTGGCAATTTTGATTATCTTCAATTTAATTTCATAACTTCTTTTTGAAAATGGATTATTCAGAATATATTCAACAGTATTCTTCATCATTATTGGGGTAAATAAAAAAATATAATCTAGAATAGAAAATTAAATATTGATCATATGTAAATAAGATTATAAACTATTTTACGCCAAAATATAAAAAATGAGTGACCTGTTATTGTGATATAATGTAATAAAAAAGCAGCGACGGACGCAAGAGTTTTTGAAGTACGCGCACCAAATTCGAGACCAATTTTACTACTGAGCGCTGCCAGCCGACAGATCGACTTCAGCCGTTAAATCTCGGAACAATTTACTTTAGTCGGCGGCCGCGCGCAAGGTCGGCGCGTTATATGTGTTGTTCCAAAACGATCGCTCGCGCGAAAACGTTCAGAGCGAATGACAAATACCAACGCATACTATACACTGCATATTAAAATTTTATAATTTTGCATACTACTGTATGCAAAATGATGTCGCTTTACGACCTAAATTTTCTAAATTTCTAAATTTATATTTTAGTTGGTTTTGCGGGTGTGCGCCGCACACCTAGCACACCCCGAATATACGCCCCTGGTACATATGATCCATTATTATTACTGATATATGATTCCTTCGAGTCGCGCCGATGAGTGTACTTGAGTAAAGCTGTTAATATAAAATATAGTGAAAGATCTTTGTTTTTTGTGTGCCACATAATTATCAGCACTTTCGTTTCCTAGTATTGTTTGAAGTACCGCATTCAATAACGGATAACTCTCCAATAAGCTAATTGACATTTTTAAGCATCTGTTTGCTTGTAGTTAGTGAACACATTGTGGTTTAACTATAAATATTATTACTACAAATATTCTTATATGTGCGGGGTGCATTTTTTTATTACAAATCTGACCATCATGACAGTTTTCCTCAACGTGTCATGATTGTGTAAAGCTATGTAAAAGAATATAAGGTGTAATCTAGTTCAAAGTCAATCGTTATAATAAAAAGTCAATTCTAGAATATAAAATATATAGAGTTGACGATAGATCGTGTTTATTTGTGTCTTAATCTAAAACAATTTTTAGGCTGGCACAAAATATTATTACCGCTTTAAAATTATATATAAAACCTGCATAAATTAGAATAAGTTTAAAATTTCTAACCTAAGCAGGATTTAATTATTGAAAAATCATTTCTGCACTAGTCTAAATTGGTATATATCTACACATACAGCTACACAATATGTATAATTAATTCGAAATATTAGGATTAAGCTTTTTTTAAAAAAAAAAACACTTATGCTTACAACGAATTTTTACATTTGGATTAAATAATAAAATATTAAACAATATAACTGAATTTGGGTCGAGAGTCAATTGAAAATGCCACTGAATGTCTATTCAAACAAAATAATTTTAGAAATATAAAAAGGTGGAACAACTTATTCGTATAAATATACGGTTGAAAAACTCATAAATTTAAGAGATAACTGGGCTTTCATATACCACCGTCTTAGGAATTATTCATGAGCACCTACACATTAAAAAGAATAGTGCAAGATGAATTCACAGAATTCTAACGCCTTTGTACAAACAACAAATTATGGAATCAATTCAAATGCTTTTGGAGTTGAGTGGAAGCAAATAAACGAACATAATTAAGCAAAATTTGATAATAAGAGTTGGACTATTCAATGGAATTATAATCAAGAAATAAGTCATTAAAGTGATGCATAGATGTCTACTGAAAATTAGTTTATATAAACAAGAGTATGCCCTTATATTTTTGGCTTTTAAGAGGAACTAGCATCATAAGCAAACCGTTATTAAACAGCATTATGACTTGTTAATATATTGTTTAAAGAAAAAAAATTAACAGCAGTTCATTAAAATTTAAATTCTGAATGTTAGTGCATTAAATAGCGTTAAAAAAAGTTACGAGGAGGTGAAGGATTACCGTTTAAACGTACGTAGATTTTGGCACGTCCACCTGTTTCGTAATTCGTTAAACTGCTTTCATTTATGTAGTGCAAACATTACAGTGGAAATCTAAATTATATTAAAAAAAAAACAAATTTGAATAAAAAACCTGTATTTATGTTTGTTAATTATCACGCGTTACAGTTTAAATTCGGTTAACACGTGCCGTAAAGTTACAAGATACTTTTACCACTCAATTATGATAGTTCAAGTTCACTTTATTGATGGTTTGATAAATACTAATAATGATAATGATCTATATATTTTATTATTTATTGTATAAGATATTTTTAAAATATTTAAATTATTCTTAGACCACAAAAATCTGGTCCAAGCGACGGACAATGATGCAACTCGGTCAGATATAACAAACACGACCATAGAAGGTACCTCGGCTGTCGGATTAAATTATCGACGTGTCGCAAGTGGACAGGTGCGACCCGAGCCACAGTTTGACATTCCCCGAGGGGGATTCCGCGAATTTGTGTCCACAAAGAGTACTTTGATTGTGCCCCACTCTACAATAGCAAGGAATTTTTAAAACATTCGTATAACAATCTTGGTTATATATTTTTTGCTTATGATTGCGTCAATTCTGCAAAATTCTCGGAAACTTCATTGTGGACACTGATGGTTTTTCTCGTTTGTCATAATTCTTGGTAATTTTAAGCGTTTTTTAAAACAACAATGGGTTCTGATTGCTCGAAAGGTTAGAAGGTCGTATGAGTGCTTATGACGTACTCAATGATTGTAGATACAAAGGTTTCATTTAAAAAATATTAAGTCATTAGGTAAATTACTGAAGAGTGTTTGTATAAATACAGTTTTTTATAAGTTGATCAGATAACATGAATAGACTGATAGAATTCGAACGTATCAAGATTCTCTCTCCTCGCTCCGTTTAGGAATTTAAGTAAAAATTGATTTCTAAATACCTTCAAAGTAACATCCCAGCTCGTATATTTTGTTCGTAGATCGTATATTTCAAATGCGCATCTACATATTTTCTCATGGGCATTTTGGGTATAAATCTCGCATCGGGGACTGTCCTCTCAGTATAAACTCAACTCAGAACTGGTTGTCTATTGGAAAGAGTCAAAATTTCTCACAGGGGCCTGGTTTTATCAATCACAATAAACGCGTCAAAAAAGTCGTAAAAACCGCATTTTAGGATGATCGCGATGTCGGAATTATGAAATGGATCCGATTGCGACACGATGTCTAGAGTGAAAGAACGTGTTTCATTATCACTACGATATTAAATTATCTAGTCTATTCCAGATAACAATGAAATATTGAGCTATAAAAATTCTACTCGAACGCTTTTCGCTTTTCATGCAAATTTCAACACGTGTTATTCAATAACAGTATATTTAAATTCACTTTAAAGTGCTTATAAAATAAAAATATAATATATATAGATATATCATTGAATTGTACTGTTGAGTAGTTAAATTGGAACGCTAATAATCACTCTTTAATAAGATTTTATCGCTCAGAAGACCGCTTTTGAATACATAAAGGCGCGAATACATTAAAGAAAAATAAAAATATAAAAAAACGTATAATTTACGACACTATAAATAAAATTTACATAGTCGTATCGATTTCAAATTTTGACGTAAATCTCTGGGGTCACAGTGTTAAACTGTGTATTTAGAAGAACGAAAATTGATGATGGCAACGACACAATTAACTTTCGTTTGATATGTTGAATTATGCATGCAATAACTCTATTATTTATAATGTTTGATATAGCAACCAGCATAAAATAAATAAACATTATTGATAGACATCGACGCGCGGCTCATGGCGAAACCTAGCGCATAGAAAAATCACTGCTTATATGAAAACGTTTATAGTGTAATAATTATTATTAAATACGTAGTGCGAGTGCGAGTAATAGATTTTTTAACAAACACTGGTTTGACCACCGGTTGCCATTGTGTGTAATATCAAAATTTAAATCAATGTCTCTAATCGCTTAATCTCACATAGTGGAATGTATTATTATTATTATTTAAAAGAGAGGTAATTGGCCTCTAATGTTTAATACAGGGTGGTAATATAAGTTGTCGATTATATTCAATTATTATTATGTAAACTTTTAACATCAAATCTTAGAGTATCTAATTTAAAAAATATTGCAGCCCATTTTATTTATTCATATTTCAAGGAAATGGTAAATTTTACATTAATATTAATGATTTTTCATTAGCTAACATATTTTATAAAGTAACATAATTTGAATTAATATAAAAATGAAAACTACTTGGTAATAAATAAATAATGGATTATAAAATCTAAGTAAACATAATTAATAACAAATATGATCTAAGTAAATTGCCAAACATTATTAGTCCTTGATTTAAATAGATTTTTTTGTACAGTACTTTTTACACAATACAATATTTTTTTCGTTAATCACGTTCACTTTCCTATCTTATTAAAATGGTAGATTTACACATTTTTCAGTCTTTTTGAATTTATTTACACAAAAAAGTAATCTTTTTTTTAAAACTTGCTATTTCCATAATTTATCTATTAGATATTAGAATAATAAAAGCACAGTGACATAAATAATTAAGTAAGTTTTTTTCAAAATTAAAGTCAGCAAGATTCATGCAAAATTGATTTTAAAAAAATTAAAGAAAAACACAATGCCCAAAAATACAAAGCGGTGACTTTCAAGGTAACGAAGTAAAAAACTTTGATTATTTAAAATTGTTAAGTAAATTACAGTTATTGGAAAAAATGGCATACGGATGTATAATAAATAACCACACATAAAACTAATTGGTAAAATATCAGTTATCTGAAATAATAAATGTATTTGTATTATATTATATAAAAAACAAAGCTAATGACATTTAAATTTAGTAAACAGTAGCCAATTGGTAAGTATAGTTTATGAATGGTTAAAAAACTTAATATAAAATGTCACAAAAATAAGATAATTTTATTTAAATATAAAATTCAACGATTGCTTTTATAATTTTTTTTTAATGTTTTAGAGTTTAACGTAAAACTCGGTTTTTAAATATTTTTTACGTTTTGGTAAATATTCAAATAATATATTTTCTAATAACAATATATAAGAAATATATTTTCACTGTAACATACATATATAAATACAATATTTTATTAAAATTTTAATTTTTAACAATTTTTTAACAAAATAATTATAACTTAATTTAAATATAAAATATGATATATCATGAGTTTTTCTATACTTTATATATTGCAATGAAACAATACTGTCGTAAGAAATCAGCTATTCTAGAAATATATGAACTTGCAATACATAAGCACAGCAACAAGTTCTGTGCATCACTACTATAACAAAACGGATCATTTTGTGAAAAAAATATTTTAAGATTGTTATTTAATTATTCTATATATATTTATAATTGAAATAAGCTATGTATTAAAATAATAATAATATAGTATTAAAAGTTTTATTCAAGTGATTATTGAGTCAAAGCAAAAGACAAAATGAAATCCACCATATCAGATGTGAAAATAGTTTAATAGCTATAGATTAAAATAATCGGTGTCATAGCTTATTGTCACCTATAGATAGATTCTATTATATATACAACTTTTATAAAAGGCAATAAGAGAATTAGCAAAGAGAATCTCTCGGGCGGATGCCTTTGAGACCATTAAAGTATTGTCGATGGCGACAACATTGTTTCCCTTAGCCGGTCGTATTACCAATCGCAAATGTTGAATAGTTGGTGCATTGACTGCACATCTGATGTGATGCAGTTTATTGCACCGGTCGCAATCTTCACTCCTTTTGTGTCTGCGTGACGTAAGGCGCGCTTGGGCTTCTTTCTTTCCTAAGGCCCTTATAAGTCAAACGGTTCGAAAATGCAGAACCCGTTAAATCAGAAGCGGAATACTATATGATACGATTTACTCGGTTCGAGC
Organism: Plectrocnemia conspersa; assembly: GCF_051122295.1. Classification (NCBI taxonomy): domain Eukaryota; kingdom Metazoa; phylum Arthropoda; class Insecta; order Trichoptera; family Polycentropodidae; genus Plectrocnemia; species Plectrocnemia conspersa. The sequence goes on from NW_028277167.1 coordinate 19,802,935, forward strand.
CTTTTTTCACGTCGCCCAAGACGGACAAGATGTCAGTCACCATTAATTGGAGTTGTACAACATTGTCAATTAAAATAGTATAAAAAAATCAAACCGGTATACAACACAATACACGGACAAACGCACACGAGCATATTTGTTTATTTTTATCTCAATTAAAAAGATATTTTAATTTACGTCTAAAATTTGGGTCACAATGATATGAGTATTTTTTTTTTAGAAATACGGTTAAAATTACTCGCGTTGCTAATAAAAATTTATTCGACTCCACATGTTACATTTGCATAACGCGAGATGAAAGAGAACGAGTTTTGCTGCGATTGAAATTGTTATTACATATCAATGAATACAGTAACAAAAAACTAAACAATGTCATAAATTATTTTTTTTGAATCACGTACGCGTGTTTATTGAAGTGAAAATTAATTGCGTCGTAATAATAACTTTTTAGGATTCAGTAAATGCATTCCGTTAACGTGTTAAATGGTTTATTTGAAACTATGGATAGTGTTAATTTAACGCTAAATAAACTGTGGTATATTTTTGTTAGTATAAAACAATTTACTTTAACGCCTTAATAATAGATTAATACATATGTATGTGTGTTTTAACGCTAATAGAAATATTTTTTCACAATCTTGTATAAAATACGACAAGTCCTTTTTAATATGTATTCAGCTTTAAGTTAAGCAGCATATAAAATTCCCGTGAATATACTCAAACCGTTTAAAAAAATGCATATAATAAAATATTTAAAAAATCCCTATTATTGCGAATATATACGGTAGAGATGCATTTAAAGTTCGACAGATTCAATGAATATAAATTTTCTAATCTATTTTAAATATATAACAAGTATAGAAATCATCCACGTTAAAATATTTGTAGCAAATAAAGATCATTTTAATATATCGTGCTTGAGCTTAAATCGATTAAACCATGTCTCTTTCATTAAATCAAATGCAATAACTTTATGAATTGATTGTTGACTAATGATAAAAAAATATAGTATGCAACCAATAAACACTAAAAAACATTAAGACATCACGGAAAACACTCATTAGGCGCTTCTAAAGTCGAAACCCAACAAAAAATTAAGGATTTATGTTTGGTGGGACAAAAAATGTCGTGTTCGCGAATAACTGAAAGTTATGGTTAACAATCAAATTCATATATAACAAAAATAAACATTTTAATAACTTTTAGAAATCATAAAAAATTAAGATATATTCGTAATCATTGGTTGGATTTTCCATGACCTTTAATGACCTTGTAAAGGCATGTCTATATTGTTTTTGAAAAGTTAAATAAACAGTGACTGACAGCTTTTGTAATACAAAAAATGTAAAAAAAATATAATACCAAATCGTACACAATTTAAATAAAATAAAAATATATAATATTATTGTGTATTCGGTAGTTAGGTTAAAGATAATATGAATTTTAGTTTGTATGTTATATCCAATTATATATGTTATAACCTACTAAAATGACGCAATAAATCGGTTTACGGATAAAAATTCTACCCTTTGTGAAGATCTAATGTGCTTATGTGATATAAAACTGTGGATATTACCAGTGAGTATTAGTGAAACATTTGGTAAATAAATAAAAGTGGATAACCCTTATGTGTGCTTTAAGACAGGGGGTGAATGCAGTTGTATATCTACCAAAAAATATTGACCAAATAAATGCATCTAATACGCATGAAATGGGCAAATCGACTGTTTTATATTGAGGAAGAGTTGCTCTATAATGAAAGTAAAATAAATTTATAAGGGTACACTAGGGAGCAAAAGATAAATATTCAGAAAACCAAATGATCTGAGAGTGCTTCTTTTATTCCGGAATAAATGGTATCTACTTCGTTGAAGAAACAGTAAAGGCAGATGATATTAAAACTGCAAAATACTTTAAAATGCAAATGAAAATTATTATCTTACAGATTTTTCTTTTAAAATAAACAAATGTTTCATCAATTGATCAATGTATACTTTCTGATAAATCTGCATGCAATTTTAGATGTCAACGCTAACGTTGTTAAAAGTTTTTAAATGATTTTTAATGACTATTTTCAATTTAGAAATTTACAATTTGCATATATTTTATAATGATGGATGCAAAGAGCTATTATTAATTAATTATTACTAAGAGGTTGAATTAGCCAATTTAATATAAAAGTATAACTTAAATTTCATAAATTAAAATTAATTAAACTAGCTTAATAAATTAAAAATATAAAAAATAATTAATTAGGTGCTTGAAAACATATGCATAGACTTGGATGAATAGTCTATAAATTTAATTAAGTAATATAAGAAAAAAATATTTTTTTCTTACAAATTAATATTTTTTAAACTTAATTTTTTGTTGCATCACTAATTATAATTTTTACAAATTTAAATGAAAAAGCTAACATATAATAAACATTTTTTTGTTAAAGTTCATTAAATTTAATTGTCAGTCATGGTGACCCAAAAATCAAAATTTTTGGAAATAATATTTTTATTTTTCTACTAAAAGACTTAATTCAATGTTTTTTATAAATTAAAATTATAAAACACATCTTTAGGTATGCTAATTAATATTTTTATGCCCACTGAATATTCTATTTGTATGTACAGGTGGAATGTTTTATTGTTATACGCGTAAGAGGCGGCCAGCGGCTATCGGCCGAACAACTCACTGCCTACTCAAAGTGAGAACACATACACTCAAACCAACTCGGACACACACTTAAGATTCGATGCAATTGTATGCGTGCAAAACGGATATGTATTATATATATACATATATATGTATACACAGATCGTTACCGACTTGACAACTTTCTTTGATTGAGCTCGCCACTGTTGTTGAGTGTGTTTTATATACAATAAATATATATTTATATTTAGAACGAGTTTCATATACACCTGATTTGGTATCTCAAACACGCAACGGCTTATGGATTGTCTCTTGGGAAACTCGTGCATACAGTGTTTTTTTTTACTATGGCAGAACGAATAGCATTTATCATTTCGCATGTTTTCGGAGCTTTTAAACACGCACGCGGACAATAAACCATTGGTTCAGTTAGGTATAATAATTAATGTTTTCCGAGCTAATTATGACATATTTCATTTCGAACAGGTAGTTATTATGTCGTGTTGTATTTGGAGCGAGATTTTGTACTAAATTCTATTAGAAACTCATGCCACAATGTAATGTTGACATTGTTCTGATTTATTGCAGATTAAGGATATTGCGAAATATATTTTGTTACTTTATAATGTATTATTTTTGAATTCCAAATGTGCAGGTGTAAATAAAGATATGCTAAGAAAAACAGGTATTACAGATTAATTTTTTTAAACTATATTTACATAACAAATATTTCTTTTCACAAAAAGTATAATTTCTCTTATAAAGATTAATAATTATAAATAAAATAAATTTTATATTCAATTTTAAATGAATCGTGTTTACAATCAATTAACATTAATTAAAAAATATCTTAAAAGAGAGTTCACAGTATACTCGCTTTGAATGGTAACAAGAGAATTTGATACCCTTAACAATTCTCTCCCCCAGTCAGACTTAATAATGGAAAATAGGTCAGATACAAACGAAAAATGGGTCAGATTATCTTTTGGCGAATACTTACTTAAAACATTGAAATCATTTTTAAAAAAAGAAACTTGCGAAAATTATCAGAAATTTACGATGTTTTAAATATACCGCTTCAGATGAGAAAACAATTTAAAAAAGTAAAATTCATAATAGTAAAATACAAAACGATAAACATGCTAAGAAGACAAAAGGATATGATCTAATAAGCGGCAAAGTCATAACTAAATTAATCAGATTAATGAGCATCCTAAGCAACTCAGTAATTAGATTTAACTACTTTACAATTCAATAAGAGGTTGTTCAAAAAATAATTTTACTAAAACTAGGATAAGAAAGAGACGATATTGCTTTCCACAGACCGATAAGTATTTTACCCAGACTTTTGACAAAGAATGGCACCTTAGACTACTCTACAAAATTATGAGATTACTTCCACACACATAATATTCAAGGAATAGTTTTGTTTTAATCTCAATATCTAAATAAAGCTTTCTATATTAAAATGGCATTTTATTAAACAAAATTATATATTGTAGATAAAAATGTCAATTTTATTGTTTAACTCGATATGAATCTCACTGTTCAATGTTAATTGATAAATATAAATATTTTATATTTTTTTATATACAAAATTGATTGTTAAAACAGTTTTATAGTGGTATGATATGTTTTTATTAACTCAAATTTTGAAATTCCTCTTTTATGACAATATATACTGTGGTTTTCCTTATGAATCATTTCACATGTGATTTTTTACGAGAATACTTAATTTTAATTATAATTTGATATTCAATAGATAAATCTAAATGTTACGGTAACATAATTTGCACATACGATAATAAACAAAACATAACTTCGAATAGTAAGCAGTCATTAAAAATCGATAAAATCTCGAACAAACAAATAGAGGCCACGCGTTTAAGCGTTATTCGTACATAAATTTCAACGATTCACTCTCATGGGTTCGTAAGGTCAATGAATATAAAATTAAAAAAAAATATATGTATATACATATACGTATACAAGTCTGGAAGAATTCTTATCAGGATCGGAGATGTCAACGCGCAAAGAGATATTAATTGACCCGTTTGTATCTAAATTGGTCATTACCGTGATGGCGATAGCTGGATACAGAGAATGTATTTTAAGAGTTTTAAAGGCCCGCAGTAGTAGAAGGCTCGACTGCTGGGACGTTAAGATAAGAAAACGAAACGAAATTGAAGGCGTCGTCTGGTAAAAGGACCGAATTCCTTCCACCAGCCTCGTCGTAAATTTCTTCTTTATTATTATTGTGAAATGTCAAAAGACAATACGGGGATAATTGCCTGATTATACACACATATTATTATATGCGTAGTGTATGCGCATGTTAGATAATTTTACGTGTAGCCAATAAAAGCCGGCTATCGTATAACAAAGAGCATTCTGCGGTTAGCCGAGATGAAACCGGCAATTTCTCGAACGAGTTTACTTTCTATGTTTATGAGGTGTACGAATGATAGGGTACGGGATGCTGGAAGCTGGTGCGTGAGCGCGGTTTTCAATTACCTATTTGAAGTTTTTTAAAAATGCTCAAGTACGTTTGTCGATGTGGTGTAATAATGTAGGGAAGTTAATAGCCCGTAACTACCTGCGTCAGATTGTTTGTTTATGCAAAATTATTGTTCAACAAGATTATTATTATTAAGATACGTTTAACTTGAATGACTAGATAAAGATTGGCTGGTTTTTACAAAAGTTTGCAAGTTGCATTTGTATAACTTATAGAGATCCTTAATAAAACCGGTATAATGGAAATTTAGAGCTTATAATTAGTATTTGTTGATCATACAAATTTAGCGATTCGAAAATCGCAAGTTAAATTATGTATGTTGTTTCTGAATGTAAAATACATTTTATTGTTGCTTAAAATTGTTTGATCGAATAACCGCCGAAAACTCTCGATTAATTTAGACTCCCACTAGTTCTTAAAAAATAAATTTTAGATCTTCAAAGATTGTTATTTATTTATAATATATTCTAAACTATTAGAAATTTGAGCGTATTTTGCTTAAATTAAGGCTTAGAATGCTTAAATCTAAGAAATCAGACATTAAAATAACTACATTTTACAATTAAATAAGTTAATTTAAATAAGATAAAGCACAAATAAAAAATAAAAAATTTAAAAACCTATTAAATGTTTACTATCGACTGTATATTTTCCCCATCACTTAAAAAGTTACTTTGTTTTACTATAATACTTTACAATGATTTGATCATTGGACATTGCTATACATGATATTTTTATATTTTGCTTAAAATTTTTGTACACTGGGTTCATATATAATATATAAAATTAAATAGAGAATTTTAATATAAACTCAAATCAGATTTTTTCATATAAAGACAAATTATGCATTAAAATTTACACTTAAATATTTTTTAAGACGTAAACTGATTTAACTTGTAAATCTTTTACGTACGAGAAAATTAGCTTACTTTCTACGATTGCACATTTTTTTTTTCTAAAGTTGTCTTTTGTTAATTAATATTTACACTACAGTTAAGGTCATTCAGTTTTTATAAAATTATTTGACAAACTCATACATAGAAAGGAAAATAATAATTTATGTTATGTGACACAGTTAGCTTAAAAACATAAATTTTACCGATCTTACATTAAAATAAATAAAGAGCAATGTCTTTGGTCGATACAACTATATTAGAAATATAAGTAAATATTATATGGAGCATAACCGATCAATTCACGTATTACGTATCTTGTTGATTTATTCGCGTAAAAGAATTAGTTTACCAAAAGACATTTTCTTACATATTTTTAAAAACACATTTTTATTAATTTCACAACAATATCTTACGGTACACTTTTCAAAAATTTTCTAATGATGCATTTACCACTGAGACATAAATAATGAAACATATTTCGATAGTAAACTATAAGTACAAAAGATATTTGAAAGTCTAGAATATTATTTAAAAAAAATTTATTTTACAAGTTTCGTTTAATAGTTGTGAAGAAAACATCCCTATTATTTTTAACAATATTATAGAAAGTTAAGACAACTTAAATAGAGGTGATCGATTAGAATTGTAGTTTTAAAAATTAGTAATTCCCATTTCCTAAATATGATAGAAATTGAAAAACGTTAATGTAGGATTCGAACTCACGACTTTAAACTAAATGAAGTGTACAAATACAAATGTTATATTAAAATTAAGTACAAGTTGCTGGTTTATATCTATTTTCTTGTGTACAAGAGAAAATTAAAAAGATAAAATAAGACTAATAGTAATAATATTAAAAATTAAAATAAAATAAACATAAATAAATAAATTAATAAAGTCAGGACTATTTATAGCTTATTTACTTAACTGAAGACATGGAGCTACTAAAGAAATAAACACATACCTCTAAAGAAAGATGTGTTTAGAACTTTCATATTCATATTTAAATTTAAGTCTTGTTATAGTCACCGATTTTTGAGAGTAGTGGGTTAATATGGTTTTTCGTTATATTTTATAGTATTATTTGGTATGACTAAAGCAATGCTATTCAATTGTTGGCATTGGAAATTTACTATGAAGTATTTTAAGGTTAGTATAAGTTGTGCCATTATATTTTTTTTAACGATTTATTTTTTATGTAATTATTGCTGCTACTTCATACCGAATAAGTTTATATTATTACTGCTATAGTTATATAAATATCTTTTCTTGATAATGCGAGTTTTCTGTTAAATATCGGTTTTAGGGCTGCAATGGATACCACGATATGCTTAGTAAATTTAATATAGACATATACAAATTTCCAGTTACCACTAATGTATTTGACGTTAGCCTACCATCTAATGCAATTTCCTTGATTACTTTTAAAATGTGAAGGCAATGACTGTCTGCTTGTTGTAAAAATAATTGCTTTAATTTTCTCTTGGTTTATTTCAATTTTCCATTTAATAAAATAATTATTGAAGATTACTAATGATTTTTATAAGTAAATTGCTATTGGATTAGGATCGAGATAACTAGTTAAAACGGTTGTGTTATCAGCGAATATTTCAAAAAATAAGAATGGCTTTAATATTTAGAATAAAGAAGAACGGCTTTAGAAAACTAATTTGCGGAACTCCCACTGGAATTTTACGCGGTATCGAGAGTTTATTTTTAAGCAAAACAACATAGCGTCAAACTTTCATGTATAAGCGTATTATATGTGTGGGATAATTAAAGTTTTATATTTAAATAATTTATAGGTTGAGCCGTCGTGCCAAATGTGTCGAATGATTTTTTATGTCTACAATTATTAATCTTCTACTTTTTTATGTTAAAATTTGCATTTTTCTTGTTGCTGATAAGTTTCAGTATTGCGAATTGACATAACCAATTTAAACACACACTGAAAGCTGAAATATGTTGCGTTTGAAACATAGTAAACTATAGTGAAAATAGCTGTATTACAAACATTTAAACTTTACTTTCAGACTACACGCAGACAAATCAAATAAAAAATAGCATAAATGATTCAACTAGTGGAGAATGTAATGCTTTAAAAACGAGATATTATTTTTTTGTATGAACATACATAAAAAATATACTCAAATCAAACAAATCGTGTATAAAGCGAAAGGCTTATTTGAGAGCTGTTAAATTAATAATAAAAAAAACGATATGTAACGAAGAGTGCGCGGTGTGCAATATATAATTCTTAACGCATAACACACGGTGTGCTTAGGAAACAAATGACCGGTTTTCTGACCTCCGACCTCATATCATAAAACCGTACGTTGAGGTCCGCCTCTCAGGCTGTGAGGCTTTGTGCGAATGGGCTTATAAAAGCCCCCTTAAAGCCTGAAACAATAAATATGGCCGTGAATAATTATAAATCTCACGGTTTAAGCTCGCCCGCTTGGCCGGCATTCAATTAGTATGGCGGCTGAGTTAATGAAACAACACCCTCAAAACGGGAATCGGACAATGCTTAATTGCGAAAATGATTCCGCACATTATGCAGAAAATTGCTGGTACACCCTGTGTGTGTGTGTGCTTGAGAGCTTAACAGCTGGGCAACATAAATGGGTTTATAGGCATAGGTAATAAATTAAACGATGCGCTCGCATGGTTGTACGAGCTTTGGTCAAAGGGTCGCGATGTGAGTAAGAGAGTTGACCTTGAGATTTTCTATGTAAAATTATTATGATTCATGGTAATGTTGATAATGAGTTAAGGCGTTCATTATTTGCGATTAATTTGCTTTTGCATACGTAGTTTGTATGATTTATGTGATTAATAGATAGTAGCTTTGGTATCACGCTTCGCATACATTTTGTTCTTTGCTGTATGCTTCATTATTTAATCATATTTAATTTTTGATAACAAAACTTTGCAGTCAAATAGACGCCGGAAAAGCTGGTAATTTTGCATTCGTTATTTTTTCAATTGATTGAAAAAAGTTTTGCTCAATTTTGGAGTCGCTAGTTTTAGGGTCTTAAATAATTTAAATATATCCGATAAAAATTCTAAAAAAAGAATAATGAAAACTATTGGTTGTTAAGTCTGATACGTATTTCTTTATTTGAGAATGATCGCGAGTCAAATAGAAGGAAAAACTTTGAAAATTGTTATATAAAATATGAATTTATGAACATATGTACATATATATATTATAGTAAAATATATACATACACATATTTATAATATAGTTAAATTGATAATTAGGCGTCGTATAAAGATCGTGGCCAGGGCATAAAAAAGAATTGCCCCTAAGTATTGTGAGATTGCAAACAATTATTATACATATCTACATACACACACATAGTGTATTATAATATTAGGGAAAAGGTGTGTAGTTTCTCGAGTAGTACACGTACGGCCAGAGTTATCTAATAAGAAGTGTGTCCGATATAATCCTATTATTAACGAGCCGCCTCTGAAACGGGTGATCTTTAAGTCACGACCGAGCTACGGAATTAATATGATTATGAAGAGGAAGAAGACGCGGTCCACTTCGGGTCAACATTCAATTTATACAATGTCTAAAAATAACACTATATTATGCATAATGTATGCAGATATACAACATTGAATTGTGTATTTGTTTTAGTTAGTTACTCAATGCTTGATATTTTTTCAATATATTAATTTCGATATATTGAAATATTTAATTTATCGAAATAATAGCTGCCGAATGCTTTGGTTTTGCAAAGCAGTACACATGGTGAATAATGCGAACGGTACTTGGATTATTCTTACGGCAATTAATTAATTCGGTATTATTGCAATCCCTATATATAGCTTCATAAGTCAACAGCAAATGAATATTCGCAATTATTATATTTTTTAAAATTAAAATTACGTATATTATACGTAAATTTTACTATCACAGGTTGAAAAAAAATATTGACACTGCCCTTTAGCAACTTTAAAAAGTGCTTTATTCAGTAGTCGATACGCCGAGAGTACAATGATTTGTATCCCAACGCAAAAAAGAGTAGAGGGAAAGCTAACAAGACTTTTTGAAAAACCAAAGTTGCTTAGTTTTCGAAGAAGTAGCTAATGACAAACCTTGTCGAATGCTTTTTGAAACTCGGTATAGACTACATCGATCTAGATTTTAAAAATGAGTGTTTTTGTCATCGCCTTCGAAAGGCATAAGAGGCTTGTGACCGTGAAACGACGCGGACGAAACCCTTGTTGATTGAGATGTCACAATAATAATTGTTGCTTTTATTAAAAGCAAAATAAGAATTTACTGTTTTATTTTTGCTCAACATCTTAGAATCCTAAATCAAATATAATACAATACTTAATTTTATGCAACGCAGTAACAAACCATTAATTTAAAACTCGATCCAAATTCGACGCCCGAAGGTTTCTAATTCGCTATTATTATATCCATCTAGTCATATATTATATAGTTAAGATGCTTTTAAAGCTTTTTTATACACAATATAAAACATTTCATAATTTAATAGAGCTAAACATCTGGGCAAAACTTTTCCTGTTTCGATAGTTATTTTTTATAATTGTATTCACATCAGTTTACAGATTGCTGAATAAAATTTCCAATTATGGAAATATTACATAATAGGCGTTTTTAAGTTGAACTTTGTTGAACGTTTCGTCCAAATAATTGAACCGTGATTAATACCCGGCTTAAGCGGTCAAGAAGTGACTCAAAGCAATAAATAACCGCCGTCCGATTCATAATACAAAAATTAATGAACAAATTTTTCTATGCGCGCACACATACACAGAACTCATGCGAGTGAAAATATTGTTCTTTGCTTAACCTTTGGTTGGAATTAATCAATTATTAAGAGATGCTGGGGGTCAAGTTTACATGTTGTCTCAGCGGGCTGGCCCGTGTGTGTAAACCTCGTTAGTCAAATAGCATGGGACCGTCATGGGAAACACATATTGAATACTAATGTACGTGGATATATTATTATACAGCCTTCCAAGTTCGACTGACTAACAACTCGCATGTACGCCTAATCTATTACAATGTAGCGTACATGACTATGAGTATGGGTTTTCACGCGGAGAGCGCGGAAGTCGAATTTTCGTTTGAGATATCGATTCGATTTTCTACATGAAAAATAATCGACATTGATTAAATGAGTGCATTTGTTACGTATATGGATTAATATGCGTACGTTGGTTAGATTATAACAATCTTTTGAACTAATTCGTGTTCAAAGTTAACATAAAAATACTAGGGGGTCTATCGCTCCTGATTAGATTTTTAACAAGGCGCTGGACTCTACACGTAGTTCATGGATTACATGAAAAATAGCTTATAAGATGTGGGAAAAATTGTTCAGGAAATAATCTTATGCATTTGAGTAAGATATAATATAAATACAAAAATATTACTCAATTAAATATAAGGCTTTACAGTTACTAATAATGAAAATCATCTTTCATATTTTGTTGTAAGTATCAAAAACACTTGAGACTCCTCCTGATTTTTTAAATTTTCTATATCTCAAAAAACATTGTTTTAAGTGTTAATCGAAATAATTCGTGATATATATTTTGCTGTTTTTAATTAATAAATCAATAAATATAATTTTGCTACTAATATTGTTTGCGACTAATGTTAATATTGTGACAATATAAAGTCAATAAAAAGTGATCAATGCAATACTTTATGTTCCTTGGATATTTTAAAATTGAGGCAGTATGTTACATTTGCGACCCCTTCAGATTTTTAAAATGTTCTATTTTAAAAACAATATTTTAACTTTTAGTAATAATTGAAATAATTCGTGATATAAATTTTACTATTTATAATGACTAAAGCAATAAATATAAATTTGTGACTAATATTGTTCTAAAATACATAAAAAATAAATCAATGCAAAAATTTATCTTCCTTGGATATTTTTAAATTGCAGCAGTATATTATGCACAAAGATAAAAAAAGTAGTTTTAGAATTGATTAATATATGGGAAATAAAAAATAATAATCAATTCGATAATTTTTGTTCTTTGAATATTTTTTAATTAAGGCAGATTCTATATAGTAAATGATAAAAAAAATATATTGAGAAAATTGCAATACATGGTTAATAAAAAATATTAATATAATGGCTTATCTCTTAATTAAAGCAATAAATAACATTTTAAAACTGATATTGTTTTAAAATTATTAAAACCAATTTGGCCTAAGATATAGATACATACTCTTTTAAAAGCATTGGATGCGACTTTGTGAGCTAATAAAAACTAATATTATAGTGAAACATAGCTTACAGTTAGTCATTAAAATATATCTGCTTAATATCCTAATTATGTTGTTGGTTTATAGTCTTAGTTGTAGTCTTAAAGTTATATATTTATTCTAAGTTGTAATTAGTTTATGTAAATATGCTAATGTAAAAAATACAAATCTGATGATTCTAGGACCAGAAAAAATATTTTTAAGCTAATCGTTTTTATCTAAAAGTGCTAGAAATATACACGAGTTGTCTAATTTAATTTAAAAACAATGACTGAGTTTCAGTTATTTATTTTTAATTGTGTTATAAAATAAATATACGTATATACTTGTGGTTATTTAACTATTTAAGCTTTTCAATAAAACATGTATGTAAGTAAATACTGTTTACTACAAATAAAATAGAAATAATATGATCATGTATAAGACAAAAAAACATATTTGTATTTCACATCACTTGGTGTATATTACCCACCCTGTATTTACTCACATTACGAAAAAATATTAATTTGTTATTAATTATAAAGGATACGTTTTGTTCAGTCATAATCAACTTGTATTATAAAATACATTATATCCACACACGGACCGCAAATTTTTGTTACATAAACTCTTCGAAAAAGATTACAGGTTGTATTCTACGTAAAAAAAGTTCAATGCGTTTATTGACCACTAATTATGACACATTAAAAGTTGACCCGTACAAAACGTTATACACCCGACAACCACTTGTTCGATTTCACATGTTCGAAAATTTATGCACGGCTAACAATAATTGCAATCGATTGCACAAGTCACGCCGGATCGGATGGACAACACATACACAATATCCATGAATATATTCTACATCATTATATATTATATCATAGTGAGCGTTAAAGTGTGCATGCTAGACTTTGAAATCAATATGCAGACCAATTTATTAAATTAGATGGTCTCTTTTTTACCCACATCTCTCTCCGCTTCTTCCGAGAAGTCGTCGAACTCGGATCATAGTTGGCGTAACTAAAAAGAATCGAGACCGGACAACATATGGGCAATATTCGATCGTGATATTCGACGTGAATCTGCTCGGGTGAAAGGTGATAAGATGTAAATCTATGGACGTCTCAATTTTTGGGCTTGGAAAATTTCTATATGCTAGAAACAGCATACGGAATGTTAGAGGCGTTAGATTGATTGAGTTGTGTAATCTTTTTATTTGGAAACGGTTGGAAAAAAATATAACTGTAATTCTGAACGCGATGATGATTTGTAATGAATCGGCGTTTATCTAAGTGGTGTGCCATTAAGAACGAAATTGTTTTATAATTGTAAATTATATTGACCGACAAATGATTGTACATTATCAATAAATAAAAAATAGTAGTTTATTTACTTAATGCTGGAACGAGTACCGTTTCTTTTGAAAAAGTCAATGTATATAAAATCAAATTGATAATTTAGTATATTCAGTAATAATATAAATGAAATTGTATAAAATCATTTAAAAATAATTATAGCTATATTGACAGTTGCAGCATTATTATTTTATAAATCAAAATACTATTGATAATAAACAAGCTGCAACGGTATATTGATTTTTTTATACACACTTGATAATAAAAAAAGAATATAGTCAATTATTAAATATATTTAAATATGGGTATATGATTTAACGTTAGTATAAACATACATACTATATACGTATATATAAAAAATAAATACATCCATAGTATAATTTAAATTATTTTCATTTAAAATATTGATGCATTTCGTAAAAAAACGCATCGTCATATAGAAAAATATGATATATTATACAAATGTATTAGCAAGTATGTAAATATATTATTGTAATTTGGAATAAATTTAAAACATATAAATTTTATATTGATTTAAATCAATATATTAATAATAAAAAGTGATCAATTCAATGAATTATGTTTCTTGAATATTTTAAAATTGAGGCTGTATGTTTAATAAGCACAATTAATATAATATTGGTTCTAGAATTTACTAATATGTGGCTAATAAAAATGCAATCAATTCAATAATTTATGTTTCTTCAATATTAAAAAGATTATTGTAGTTTATTAATTAAGCACAATAGTTATAAAGTTGGTTTCAGAATACATCGAAACGAGGTGAATAAAAAATTACCAATGCAATCATTTGTGCTTTTTCAGTATCATATAAGCTCAATATAATTATAAATAATCGTTAGAATATATCACTCACGTTTAATAAAAAAGTGAATAATACATTAATTCATGTTTTTTGAACATTTTAAATTTGTAATTGCAGATTGAGAATTATTACAATTATTGTAAAATATTTTTCGTATATTATTAATTTTAATATATTATTTATGACAGTATATATACAGCCTTGACCATAATAATGGGGCACGCCTGTGTAACTCTTTACAACTGCATAGTATGACCGAAATATTTAAGCAAGTGGTTTTAACTATAATTCTGAGAACTAAGAGTATATATTCTAAAACTAAAGTAACCAATTGAATACGACAAAGGAATTTGTCGTTTTTAATTGATTACTTTAGTTTTAAAAAAAATATTGCAGGTTAAAATATCCAGTTTCGTTTAAGTGACATGTGATTTTGGCTTTTATTTGTGGTTATAATTTATTTTATTCGATAATTTATTTTTAATATTATATAAAAATGTGAAAAAACGCGAATTAAGTGAAGCTAAAAAGCGAATTTAATTTTATTGCATATTATTGACTAAATATATCGGAAATTAGTGAACACTATAATAATTCGTTATATTTCTTACAAATCAAAGCCAAGAATTAGAAAAAACGATAGACAACTGCCCAGGAAGATCGAATGTTGGTTCGCGACTTCCTTAAAAATCTTTGAAAAATGTATTCAAAGCTGGCTGTTGAAGTCTCTGAAAGCGGAGGGGCATCCATTTTTCGCAGACGATGAAAAGAAAGCTCAACAATATGGAACGCAGAGATTGAAAAGCCTGACACAAACCATGGTTTTCAGAAATAAATAAAATTCGGTTAGAGTGGGCCCGAAAGCACTGAAACTAGACATCCGAATATAAAAGTCATTTGGTCCGATGAAACCAACTTTAAGATAATTTTAAACTAAAATTGGTTAATATAAAAAATATATAAAAAATTTAAAGCAATAATTTTTCAAAATAATCATACCTTTTTAAACATTTTTTAATGTTTCTGTGACCGATATAGTACACGTACATCATAGAGTCAGAGAAGAATATCTTACTGATTGCGTAGTACTCAAAGTAAAATATTGTGGCGGAAGCATTTTGGAGTAGAATGACAGCAGCAGGGATAGGAAACCTGTACACTTGCGAGGGTAGTATGAATAGTGACATTTATATTTCAATGTTGAAATCCACTTTAATAGATTCCTACTGGAAAATATTTCCAAGCATAGACTACGCTATTATCCCATTTCAGCAAGAAAATGCTCCATGCCATACTTCGCTAAAAATCAGGGGTTAGTTTGGGTCAAAAAGTTTGACGCAAACTAACCTAGACTTAAATTCTATTGAGAATTTATGGAAAAAAATTAAAAGGAAAAGTTGCCCAACACAATTTCAAACCATAAATTAAGCTGTGAGAAAAATTGCAGATTGACAGTATGGCAAAAAGGGTTACAGTTGCAATTATAGATAAGGGAGGGCCTACTAAATATTAAAATAAACTTTAAATAAACACTTTTTAATTTATATTTTCACGATTTTTTAAGATATAACACATTTATTGGGGTGCCCATTTTTATGGCTAAACCTGTATGTGCTATATAATATATATTTATGAATATTTATTTTTAAATATTCTATTATAATTTGTTCAAACCGATACTAAATATAAAAATGGTCAGTTCCTCTTAAGTTTCATTAAATAATAATGAAGCAAAGAAAATAATAAAAAAATAAGAAAAAGAGAAGTATTAAATAAATATTGTTTCAGAATTAAAAAATGGGTTTATACTATCAGAATAATGCTTACAATGATTTTTTTCTATTTGTATAGAAGTATACAATATAAGTGAAAGATGTTTCTAGATTTATTATTATACTACATATATTTTATTCAAAAGTAGCTAAGTAAAAAAAATCAGTATAACTTAGAATAAGAGACTCTAATCCGAATACATTCGCCAGCTAAACTATTTGTTATTTGAATATTTGCTCAAATCTTTGTTTATATTAGTAGTGATATACACCAAATAATAATACCAAAAACTGATCAACTTTTTGTACAATCTTTGTGTACTACAAAAATGAAAGAAGTTTTTCCCTGTCAATGTACTAAATTGCACGCTTTTTTTGGAAATTTATCTTTTTATAAAAACAACATCTTTGTTATTCCCAAAATTCTAGAAATTACTTATATTTTCAAATTAAAATTGTGGAGCTGTGGACCTTCTCGTTTGAATCAATACAAATAATGTAAAATTTTAAGTCTGCTTAAAGTTTTATAGTATCGGTATATTTTTTTGCATAAAAGGTATAATTAAAATAAAACTTCTAATTTATTCAAAATATGAAACAATTAATACTTCATTATTTTTAAAACAAATATAAATAGTCTTTCTACTTTTTATTGTTATTTATAATATTTTTTTGAGCTTAAACTTGAATTCATTATATAACTGTATTTCAGATTTTTTATAACTTGACGAATATATTCGAATTTTTAAAAATAAGGAATAGTTGAAAACTTTACTAAAAAAATTATTTATCTGAAAGTATCCCTAGAATAATTTATAATCTATGTAACACCAAGAAAATAAAGGGCTATGTGCTAATATATCTATATTTTCAATTCAATTTAATATTTATTTTTATAGTGATTAAATAAGTAATTTTAAATAAAATATATAGTTAATAAATATATTATTCAATAATAATATAGGGTACTTAAAAATGTTTTAGGCTTTATATTATCGAGTTATTAAAGATATATTTTTACGATATTCTGTGTTATTAAATTCAAAAATGTTAAGAAAAAAAGGATCGTATATACATAAATATTTTTATATTATTTTATTCACCCTGTAGTTTGTATTGTGTACACAATAATAGAACTTATACCCGTGGGAAAATCGTCATTAATACCGAAAATAGGCATCATTAAAGACCTGCTTGACAGTGGTGGATATCACACACGTATAATACACAATATGAAGAGTGCTTAATACTTCTTATATTTATGATCTATTGTCGAGAGTGTTTTCCGGAACACCGTGCTTGAAAAAAGTTAAAAGCTATTGTGATTGGGTGTGTTCGAGCACGGCTGCTGAGCGGTCATTAGAGAGGTGGCGTCGGTGATGAACTATGATTACCAAAACACGTTACCGAAACAATGTCTTATACAGTGTATACCGGTAACGGCAACAACAACAGCAGGTGATGCACTTGTATAGCCGTGTTCACTGCCGAGTACGGACATAATAGGAGAACTTCGAGAAATTATTACGACCGATGTTGCTGGTTCGATTAAGTCGTTTAAAGTGGTTGGAGAAGCTATTGGATTGATGTATGCTTGCAATGGAAAGGTTTAATTCGATATAAATATCGTTTTGTATGCTTTGATGTAACTTAATAAAATTGTATTTAAAATACTCACTGAATATTTTCGGTTGCGGCCAAAGTTCATATGTATCAAATTTGCACTCGCGAACTTCACTAATCACTATATTTAGCACATACACTTGATAGTATAATTAAGCAACTAAGTATGAAAAAGATAATATAAAAAAACAAAAGATTTTATTAAAAAAACAAAAGATTAAAAATCAAAAAATTGAATTTCAAATAAATATTTATATTTTTCATATATCTGCATTTTACGAAGCCATTATCCAATACAAGAAAAAAGTACGATAAAATATTAAGCACTCCAGTCAATAACATTTGTCTGATGAAGTTAAAAATCTACAGTTTGGTGTAGCAAAATTATGAAAAATCTAGTGTTACTCGACTTACTCACATTTAGAAATAGCAATATTTTAAAAATCAGTTACTTTGTAGCTGTTTTGCATTAGATATAATTTTTTAATTTAAGATTGGTATTTCGCGTATAAAATAAAAAGCCCGAGCAAGCGCTACTAACTTCATGTGAGTCGGTTCTTTTTATTGGTATTGATGGCTAGATTTTTCAAAGTGCTGAAGTGTCCGGTAATCAGTCCCAAACACTCCAAATTTGTTCGTAGTGGCACTCTTCTTTATTTTCCAAACGATTTCTTTCCAGATTCTTAAGTTTAGACCTCAAGTCGACAAACTCTTGAGTATAGATGCTTTCTTGAAATTCTGAAAGTTGCATCTCCATATCATTAATATGCGTCCATTAGAAACCATTTGATTTTAAAGTACTGTTGACTTAATTATTTTAACTGTCAGTTTAAGGCTTCTAAATTTAATAACCCTTTTGTCGAACAGCTCAAGTAACGATACTGTATATGCATAGGATCCATTTAATTTTGTACAGTCTTCTCAAAATACATTTTTACTTAAGGAAAACTTTTTTAAAAAACTCTTGAAAATACTGAATTCAGTTTACTTTTAAAAGAGCTTATGTATCCAAGCATAACGCCAATACTTTTGCTGAAATCTTGTGATTTTCAATTCAGTTCATTCATATGAAAAGAGAGACCTGTGACCCACTTATGATCATTGAGCTAAAGAAAGTTTACCAGATTCTTATTCTCAATAAATACCTTCTGTATTCCATAAATTGCTTACTTTTAATCGGTTCAGCTACATAACATTATTAAACTTTAAATTGAATTAACTTTTTGTAAAAGCGCGGAAAATTCTCGCTTGTGAATTCACTATTTTTGTTACAACTGACATTAAATCATTTAATTTCTTAAATTCTGTATTAGCACACAACACTTTCTGATAGATATTGCAATAAAAACAAACAATTGGACGTCTAATAGCTTTTATAAACGATGCGTGTCAACCAAAATGTCATTGCGTGTTACCTGCAAGTCATAAATTCACCACTACTGTTCATCTATTTTATTAATTGTAAAATATTGGTATAGTTCACATTAAATATATATCATATCCAATTATGCATTTATTTTCCTAATCATTATGCTATTTACGATGTAAAAATTAAAGAAAAATCGATAAAAAAGAAGCTGTAGTAAAAAAAAAATAAAATCTACAATTTATATAAAATATCTCATCTACTATTTTGAATATATAATTTATTGTAAAATATTTTAAATTTTACAACATGCATTAAAATCAATTGCAGCTTCTCAGAAAATTGATTTGAGTTTATGGGATTAGCACGGTTGCTCTTTAAAATAAACAGCTACAATAGATGCGATTTCTGAATGTGAATCGCATCTGTTCAAGAACTTTCTTATTAAGAGAGGCTAACTATTTTTATTGTAATTCTAGAATAGGTGTATATCTACTACTCGTAAGAAGCAACATTTATTAAGTTTATCTACAGATAGATCGATGTAGTTATTTTTTAGCATATACTATATATAGGTCTGATTAACTAAAATTATTTTATTTTCTATTTACAGTTTTATAAAACAAATCAGTTTCAGATAAAAAGTTAATAGTTAAAATATATTTCAACTAGGCTTTTTTATAAATAAAAATCTATACGATTATATCGTTTTAGAAGTCAATGATTATTTTTAAAAGAAAGTGTATTAATTACATAATTAATTTATTTGTTAAAATATATAAGGTAATTTACGACACAAAAGTGAACACATAATTATGTGAACGTCGAAACGTAACATATGATTATTAACTCCTGATCATAACATTAAAAAAGCTCATCATTCATCGCAACGTTCGATTTCTCCTTTGCCGCTGAAGAAATCCTTTCTTATAATATAATAATATCCAACATAATTGACGCATTTTCTAAACAGCCTCGTTTGGCCCACATAAACCACACGAACCGTAAATTAGTAATATATTATATATTACGGCATTACAATAAATAAGCGACTAATTGATTTAATGATAATGAAACGGCGAATTTTCGACGTCGTGATTATACATCGCTTGTTGTTTGTTTCGCAACTAAAAAACAAGGCTTTGAAGAAGAATAAGTAAAAAAGATGCTATAAATAATGCGGTAGTCGATGGTGGAAGATTACTTTCATTTTATCATTTGTAAGGGGTCAGTCTAAAGCGCTTTCTATTATAAATGGGCAATTGGAATATTGAGTTTGATTTGTGACTAACAGATCTGTTAGAGTGATGATCGGCGTGACCTCTCGTATTCTTAGGGTCAAAACTTTTAAGCCCAAGAAACGTGCTTGAAAAATAATTCACGGATAATTTGAGTTGCCCCTCGCATTCGGAGGCAACTTTCTTAACAGTCTATACGTGAAATGACGCTAAATAAAAGTTATATGGTAAAAAAATAATCATTAATTTTTAGTGTGTAATAGCCAAGGAAAAGTTTTTTTTATTCATATTGAATCACTTTCCATGAATCAATAAGGAGTTTGCTGCTCGATTTTAATGATTTTAATTAAACTGCATTTACATGCGCAATATTAATGTTCTTATGAATATTTTAATTTAAAAAACGAGTTTATACCGCAATGTAACTATCGCAGCCTCTTGCTGTTAATTTGTCATTGTGCGTGCGAAAAAAATGACATTTGCCGATTGATCGTGCATTTCTTCTATGTCTAATACTAACAGCAAAAAATGACTTAATTTATTATTAAGAGTGAACGTTGAATTTTCATCACCGTTGAATCATCTCGTTATGTAAAAATCGATTGAGAAATTGTGTTTTATCCCATGTTCTAAATTTAAACAGTGGCAAGTGTCTCAAATAAAAAAAATGATCATGTCGTTTGTTATAAATATATATTTTTTACTCCCGTCTGCAATAAAGAGGGCATTTACTGCCCTCGGGGAAGAGCACTGCAAACTCGTTACCGACTTGATTGCATTGAATAATATTGTCAATTTATTATGGCGACTATACAAATCGTTTTATGAATTATAAAATGCATGAGATGCTAACTAACAGATGTTGCTAAAGATTAACGCTTTTCTTTTATTTGTAAGAATGTATTAAAAAGTATGAGTTAAAGCTTAGCGTTACGGGTTGCGATTATTCGTGCGTTGATATCGCCGGAATGTTTTCACTGAAATTTGCGATATATCGACATAAAAATATGCTTATAAACTATTTAATTACTCTTTTAAACTTAAGATTATATAGAAAATAATAAAATTATATATTAATTTACACTTAAATTGATGCAAATCAATTAGTCATTCTTTGAGTAAAAATAAGAATGTATTAGCATATTAGTAGATGGATTGAAATGTTGATAATATTATTATTGTATCGTGTTTATCATATTTATATTTATAATACATAAAGTTGTGGATGTAAAATTATGGTAAAAGATGAAAACGTAATAGAGGTTTTTCCGCGTAAACAACACCTACGATGGCATGGGCTATCATTAGCTGCCGTTACATTGGCTGATCTCGTATAATTACGCCAGAGCAATTTGATAGTAAATGATTTATATTGACATATCATAGATAACTCACTATGTTATTATCATACCGGACAGGGTGTACATATACAGAAAGTGGTTCCGTTTGATTCGCGTTGCGCTTCGCTTTGATTTCATATACGCTATGTTTTGTCAGTTCAAAAATGTATATTTTTTGCGAACCAAAAGACAGGACTCGTCTTTTATCCTGTGCGTAAATAATTAAATTTTCTCACTGTCTTGTAGTGTATGGTGGACCCCTGCGGCGAGTCGAATTATGAATTATTTTGCGAGCGCAAGGAGTTTTGCAAGACACATTATACACACCGCACGTCAGTCGGCCACTGTAATATTTCATTGAAATGTATATGCTCGAAAAATAATTACTTTCATTGTCGAACTTGACTATTGTTGTGCGTTGCAAAATTTATTACAATTAAATAAAAATAAAAATCTGTCGATACGATACAAAGTGAGAGGTGAACAGTATTGATTTTAGAAACGCACGCGAGCCTCGTAAAACGTATAGTTTATTGAAGCAAATATTATAAACATGCCATATTGTATATATATTAAATATAACAACAAATAAGATTTCATTGGTTATACTTTAAATTAAATTTTACCTTCAAGCAATTTGTAATATAATTCAAATTAAGGAAATACAACCGTAATAAGGTTTATTTGTGTCTGAAATTGATGAATTAATTAAAAAGATAATTATATCAATAAAATTAAACACAAATAAATATTTTTTAAGCTGTACATAATTATACTATATTAAAAGAAAAAGGCAATTAAACATACAAAATAACTTTTGCTACAAATTTTGTTACTATCTATATAACAGTCTATTCAAAAACACAATATTATATTACATTTTTATTTCAAAATAAAGCAAATCATACAAAAAAACACGCTGATAAAATAACTGTTTTTTACTTTATTATAATTTATAAGTTTTTAAATTTATAATTTTTCGATTAAATTTGCTCATCTTTTTAATATTTTTATGTATCATAATTTAATTATCCGTAAGATCAATTTAAGTTAGATTTTAATTAAATGTAATATTTTTTTAATTGTCAATATATATTTTATAATGTTGTTAGCTTTATATTCAACATTTTTTAACCACATCTTATTGTATAATTCAATAATTTATTTTCTTTTATATTTATTACAATACTTATTTTAGTAAAAACAGACATTTGTAGTAAAAACTGTCATTCAAACTCTATTTAATTTATTTATTATTTGATTTATTGTAAAATAATTTTCATTAGTTGATAGTATGCCAAAATGAGTTGCAGCTGTAATTTAAACTAAGGGTAGGCCAACTGAATATTAAAAATAAACTTAAAATATACACTATATATACATCAGATCTGACAAAACATTTCTGCAGTGACATACAAAATATATCTACGCAATTTTCCAAAGGAATAACAAATATGGAATCTGCATCTACTTGAATATATGTAAATTTATATATAGTCTAAATAAGTTAATATTTTTTATAATATCTATGCTATGTTAAAAACGTGTTTTTTTCCTTTTAGAAACACCGATCTAGTTTATGTTGCCATTTTTTCGTACCGTAACGATAATAGTTAATAACACAGATGAAAAAGTGTTTGTTTTGATTGCGGTTAAAATTGTATTAAGCAATATAAAAGTTAACCGTTAACGCACAGTGAAAGGCCGCATCAAATGCAACACAATAGATGATACATATACATATATATGTATATAAGTATGTATGTATATAAAAAAACTAATCAATTAGAATTTCCATACAGATGATTATGAATTATTTTTCACTCGCCGTTATCTAAGTAGCGCATTAAAGAATCAATCTTTGAACTGATTGACTGAATGACTATGTAAAACGAGATCCTCTCTCGCCAATAATGAGTCTATTGTGATTCTGCTGCTGCCGTTGATCAATGGACCGTATGACCGCTGACTTTTTTAAACTATCTCATTGTTATACAGAATAATAATAATGGATAAAAAAAATGATGACTGTATCAAACGATGACTGGTAGACGTTCCGTGTACATCAGAAGCCGAAACGTCAGCGAGCTACCAAAAGAGACAATTTACAAATACCGATCTCAGATAATCCTTTTAAATGTATGAAATTTTAATTTTTTATCGCAAAAGTCTTGTAGATCACCGGCGGATAACGATAACGAGGCAATATAATACTGTATATGGAAGTTTCGCGCGCAACCGCTTTTTGCCAATTAAAAACGGTAGAAAATATACGACGTTTTGATTCGCCGTTCACCCTGCCGTAATTATGCTCGATTCTTTTTCGATAATTTGTATAATATATTAATAATGGACGTGTAGTGGTTGTTTGTTAATTGTTTAACATTAAAATTAAAGACGATACGCTCTACCGGTTGTCCGAGAGGAGCGATTAATAAACTGTGCCCCCACAGCAAATTGGCAGTTCATTTTGCATTTTAATTTATATATTATTTATGTATTTCTTAATATATATTCTAATGATTTTTATACATATATAGTGATGTTTTATAAGAGGCGAATTTAAATACTTGATTGATTGTAACGTGCTTCATAAAAAATTACAATATTTACATTGTCTAGATTTCGTGTGTATTTTTATCAAATATGTTTGTATTTAAAAGTATAATAGGTGTTTTGGTACTATTTAATATTATTTTCTATGTTTAACATCAATTTAAATTATCATATTCCAAATTTACTATAAAATATTTACTATTTTAAAATAACACGTTAATAAAAATATTGCAGAATTACTAGCAAATGTAGTTAGAATAGACACTTTCAAAACTTTTACTAAGAATTGTAATAGTTTACAATTATCTATAGTCTGTTTACCTAATTATTATTTTAGTATAATTTCTGTTTTTTTTTATATTTACGTACAAATCACTGTAACATACATTTTTTTATAGAAGTATATAAAAAATATTTATCCTTGAGGGACCCGACTCCGAAAAAAATCATAGCAATAATATATCTATATAAAAGTAAAAACCGACCTCAAATAATGAATCAAAACTGAACTACAATTGTTTGAAATGTATGTACTGATGTATTTCAGGTATGAGTTTCTTCAGCTATTTTTTAACATACAAGAAATAAAAGAAGCGAAACATTGCCTTCAAAAGTGCTCACAGATTGTAGTTTTTTGATGCAGCTCAGTTTGTGTTAAAATTTGTTTGCAAATTATGTTAACTTTATTGCATTTGAACAATAAAAAAATATTAGATATGAGAGAAAATATTCAAATGTAAAGTAGTAGCAGTAAATTTAGGTATTCGATCTGTCATTTCAGTAAAATCATATTGAAATACATTTTCATCAGTAAATAAATATTTTTACCAGTGAAAATATTAATTATCTGGCAGGTGCCAGTACAATTAAATTATTTTAATATATCTATATGTAGTAATATATATATATATTAAAAACATTACATATATAGTGCTTATATACTAATTTGATATACTCTAAATTAGATACTATCTGAATCAAAAGAGAAAAATGTGCCATTAATTTTACATTAAATCAATTTATAAATAATTATATATTTGTTACATAGATAGGACTAATTTAAAATATACTATAATGTATTTTATGCAATCTACAGTGAAGAATGTTCTAAAATTATTGAATACATATGTGTATATACAGATATGTACATATATAAATGTGTAGGAAAGGTCATCAATCATTGATCATGTGCGTGCTCTGCATTAAACAGTTAATCTAAATCCATCTAAAGCTAATGGCTACCACATTACACCTAAACAATAGCCGCGGGGACAAAAAACTTGATACTCTTATTCAAGATCCAGTTGGAGAAACGACAAATTACGAAAGACACCGACCAACCGGTCTTTACACTGTTATAAATATCAATTTTCGTTTTTGACTGTTAAAAAGACACTCGCAAACAAGTTTCGTAACCATAAGTATTTTCTTTGTGGACTTTTTTGTTATCGGATCTGTACTGCTATTAAAATATATGCAGGAGATGCTACGTTTGTCTTTTAAATTATTCAAATTAAAAATTACATAAAACATGTTGAGACCCCATACCGGTTTTCAAAGTCCTAAACCGGTAGTCCTATTCCGAAGCAATCCTAACGTGACATTGATATAGAGGAGCAATATTGGTAGCAGAACTTCTTAAGCTCGAGGCAGTCAAAGCATAAATCATATATTTTTTTCATTACAGAGATTAACACCTAGACAATTAAACGATTCTTCGCTTCGGTATAAGAATTCATATTATAAATTGATATACCCCCGCGGACAAGGAAGCGATTTTTCGCCCATTATAAAATATCTATACACATAAATATTTTTTTGTAGTACCAATTCCAGTGATTCGCTTTAATGAGCGCAACGAAGAAAGTCCGACTCATTAAACAGCATTAGTCGCCACTTTGGCCGATTCGACTTATTCGTTTATTACTAAAGTCCACAACGCTCGTCATAATTTATTGTTACAACTTGTTTCCTATTGTAGATTCGTATCTGGCAGTAGTCAAATGCCTTGTAACACACGAACGGCCTCAACTTTGGTATTTCGTATCTCGGTATGGTATCCGTTGTGAGAAGAAGCTACATTTTTCTCCGTGTTCGACTCGTAAGCTCGTAAACCACATTTTATAACGTCTATATACACAATCGTAATGACTTATGCATAGGTGTGTATTTTTTATCGCTCACTATATAAAAATGTACACACTGGGATAAGTAGTACGTTCTGAATAAAATCAACATCCAAAATAAAACTGAAAAAAATAGAATTGGCCTAAAATATATTTATATCTAAACAAGATAGTTATTATTCATTAATTCTGATCTTCCCGACATTATAGAATTAAAAAAATATTAGTAGTCTAAATGCTTATTTAAGTAATAGTATAATATTATCAATAGATGATTGTTTTATATTAGTTTATCGATGTTAATTTGGAAAAAATCTGATAATTTTTTTTATAACATTTGATGTTTTACTTATCAAATGATCGAGAAAAAGTGACTCAGCTTTAAGATCCAGAAACTCTTGAAGTATGCGGATACGTAATGACATGTCTCCAAACCTTCCCAATTTTTTGAATGTGTCTATGCACTGTTGAATAATATATTATTTAAACTGGATTTCATAAATATTATATATTGAACATTTCAAACTGCAATTGCACTATTCGTATTCATAAAATATTTCATAAGTTCCGATTTTGAAGCATAAATCTTAAGATTTAGGTCAGAGTATCTAGTATGTGAAATTTCAATATGTAACAGAAATATTAAACCGAGTTGATGAAATGTATGAGATGAAATCTGAAGGCGCATTGAATATAAAGTCAATTAAATTTCGTTAAAATCGCATAAAGTCGACGAAGGTATCCGTCGAAGCCTTATCAGACATTTTCACGCGAATGGTTTCGTTGACCCCTTCGGTCATCAATCAAGCGTCTTTGTATTGTGTTTGAACGTATGTGTGTGGTTATTTTTCTCACTCGACAAAACAGTTTATTTTCATCTTTGTCATTTTATTCTTGGTGCGTCCGTCATTTGTCAAGACGTTTTTGTGTCGGCTGACACGAAAACAGCAAAAAGACAGAAGGTTGTTCAGGCTCGCGTCGCACATTATGAAACTGAAATATCGAATAATGACAATTGTCATTTTCTCGCGTTTGCGAATTAGCAATAACGACAATGGCGCGTTATTCGTTTTCTTTTCGTAACACTAATTCACTGTGCAGAAACGGATTTGCATTCGGAGGCGAGTTGAAATTTAAATCGGGTAGCTTTGTTAAGAATTGTGTTTATTTGTGAGTTACAATAAGTGTTGTTTTGTATTAATACAAAATAGGTTATAGACAGTGGCGGAACTCAAATTTTGTCCCACGAGCAGTAAAAACTATCTCATAAATTATGAAAAATTAAAATAATTTTCCAGATTAAAATGTAGAGCAGATTATTTAAAAACAATAAAAAATAATATATTTATACGATTAAGTATAATTTATTATTATTACAAATCCAATCAAGTCAAAAAAAATATTTAAAAACAACTTATTTGCCTAATCTATTTAATTTAAATTAGTCGAAACATACATGTGTACTTTTATAAATTTAAAAAATATTTTTTGTTATTACTAAAGGGTTAAATTCAACTATATAATCAACATAATTTGCAGTTCATATTG
This sequence comes from Plectrocnemia conspersa, assembly GCF_051122295.1. Lineage (NCBI taxonomy): Eukaryota > Metazoa > Arthropoda > Insecta > Trichoptera > Polycentropodidae > Plectrocnemia > Plectrocnemia conspersa. The sequence continues at coordinate 19,831,004 of NW_028277167.1, forward strand.
TATTTAATTAGAAATGCATTTCTGTGCTTTATTTAATTCGATGCTAAGCAAAGTTTAGTCAAAACTATTAAATTAAAAATATATACATGCTTTATTTTTAATTGTATAAAATGCGCTTTATTGTACATAGTGTTTATAAAAAAATATGATTTGCCTCATAAAAGTTTCAAATCACATTGTAATATTTTATATCATTTTTTCTGTTAAATCATCGCGTTTAATCCGCATCAAAATTACCGTCATTCTTGACAAAAAATAAATAACCAACACACAAGAAGAATACAAACCGTTGTGGCAACAATCGTGTTTGCTTTTGAAATCGCACTTGATTATTCGTATCCAATTAACGTGAGACGCTCGTGGGTACAAGTGGTCAGCGAGAGATGAAACTAGAGAGGATGCTGCGCACAATAGACCCGTTAATTCATCTCCATGCGTTCACGCTTTATTACACCTAATAGCATTATGTCGAAAAAACACGACAAAGAACGACAATCGAGACGAATGGGCAATTTTCCAAAGTCAATTATTGTAAATTAATATAGCGAGAATGATTTGTGCTTGAGTTTTTTCTGTCTCAATTTCTCTATGGTCCTACAAATATAGTATAATGAAACATACCGTTTTTTAATACTTAGATAAAAATAAAATATTGCATATAACCTTTTAATTAACTGAATAAAGCCATAAATAAATAAAGAAAAACTGAAATAATGATAAATAAACAATTAATACAATTAAAGAACATATTTTTTCTCAAAAAATAAAAAGGTAATATAATACAATATAACTCAATACCCAGGCTTAACACTTAAAGCCAAAGAAGAGGACAATTATATTAGACAAAATGTTTTATATAATTGTGATTTTATTTTATTTTACTAAACTTTTAAAAATGTATTTTAAGTGAGATTTGTACAAATAAAAAATACGCAATATTAATAAGTTTAAAGCATATACAACGAAAATTTTTAAGCATTATTCCGAAATATATTGACAGAGATAATATACAATGTTTATGCTCATATGACTTTTAATAATAAAACAAATTATTAAGTTTATGCATGTCATATTTTTTTAAAATAGCGTGCAAAAAAAACCGCCCTACATCTTAAAATCGTAAAAATTTATGATATAATCGTAATCTTGGTTAAATTTCTTGGATCCTTCTATTATTCATTCAGGGGTATATTTTTATTATTTTTGATTTCTTATCTAGCAAATTGACCGTCAGCTTTTGTGGTGAAATTATATTAGCGATTTTATTATGTGTAAATTAAGTTATCGGTAATTATGTTTAAGTTGGTTATAACCAATCATAAGTTCAACGACTTTAAAACTATTGAAAAGGGTGCAATAAATCGGATCCAGGGTAAAAAAATATATGTATACATGTCAGATTGAGTGGAATACATTATTCATCAAGTTGGCGAAAGATACAGCGAAGAATGAGTTCAGGAAACTGTGCGATATCTAGAGAGGCAAATGATCTGAGGGCGCATTCTATATTCCAAAATGGAAGGTAGCAACTTTATCAACAAATCATGAAAAGTGGTAGATTTTGTTCTTTTTAGTTTTTTTATATATTAAATATTTTTGTAGTATTTTTTATGTATTATACATTATAATTATTAAATATATACCATACCTTTAGTTACCTTCAAAATACAATGATTTCAGGAATTAAATGCGTTTTTTTTCACGCTATTGTATCTCTATATTTTTTAGTGCTAGTGAATTTTATTTTCCTCTTAGGTAAGAAATATTCTTGATAAGATTTATTTAAAAAGCTCATAATATTAACGATACCGTTTATATTACAGTAAATACAAAGTATTACATTCAAGCACTTTATTGCGCTTTTATTTTATATAATATTTGTAAACGGTTCTATGTATTTTTCCTTCATTTTTTTGTATAGTATTTTATAACTTTACCAATTGTAATAGTTATAAATGGTTATAAACCAGTATTTTGTATTTAAAATGTCTGTATATTTGTACCTATGTATATTCATAAATTCTTTTTTTGTATTAAAAAAAATTGTGCTTTTAAAACAGGCTAAATTATTTTCTAACTAGATTAGTTGTGAATAACATAGTTTTACCTTTGGTTAGTAAGAAATTTAAATATATTTTTGCTTTGCAATTAAATAAATATGAGTATAAATCTTTTCCATTAAACTTGCAATTGAAAATTAATAAAAAGTGTAACAAACTTTGAAAGTCAGAATCAAAACATTCAATTTGTTATAATGCCTCCTAATGCAGCCTGGTTAAAGATTTTATGTCATCCCATAAATATTCTTAACAAAAATTACATTTGATGTTAAAAAAACATTTATCTGACAAACTTACAATAAAGTTTAAAAATACTTACTATTCACACATTTTTATTAGTAAAATAATAATGCATTAAAATTATACTATATGTATCTGGCATAAATTCAGAAGTTCTCAACATAATTAACCATTCAAGAAAACTATTTAAATTACTTTCTTTAGTGTATAAATAAAATAAATACATATTTAAGATTTATTTAAATAAATACAGACATAAGTCATCGAATTTATACGTGCTTTAAAAATACTTATACAATTCTGTACATGGCACATTGTTAAAAGATATTCAATAGTAACAATTACAGGTGTCCTAAATTAAATCATGTTATTCTTGTGTATCGCTATGTGGAGGTCGATTTTGAGATAAAAATTCTTTTATAGCGAGCCAATCATTAGAACGTTCAAATCTTAATTTCTCGGAATGACATAATAATGCGGTTGGCACTTTTTTTCCTACGACGCTGAGTCATTCGCTATAGTTCTTGTCTTTATGTACGTAAATTAAGAACGTTATCTGGGTCGTTCGTACTTTGTTTTCGTATAAAGTCAAAGTATAGAAAAAAAGTGTTTGGAAGTGGTTTTGAAATTGAAATCGAAAGTGCATAGTCATTCGAAGCTTGCGTGTGAGTGTTGAGAATTGTAGGTTTTAGATGTTTGAATCGTTTATATGAAATGATTATTAATTAACTAAAATGATATTAATTGAAAATGTATGATTGATCTCTGCATGTTACACAATGAGTTTATGGAGTTTTAAAGCCATTAGCATTATTTGCTTAATTGAATTAGCTTCACTACCGTTTGTTTCGTGTACATTTTTTTTGTATTGATAAAAAATGTAATAATTCATTGCTTTTTGATGGATATGCCTTCACGTTAGTAATATTTTTTTTCAAACAAAAATACCTTTCTCCAACTCTCAATGTGTAATTAATCAACGTGTATAAGATGCTATTAGGTCAATTACTCGTTTAAATCAATTTATTATAGTTCTAATCAATCTTTCATCATGAACTAACAATTAATTTCGGTGAACATAACTGTAATCTGTTTTTAAACACATACACCTAAAACCGCGTACATATGCATATTATACAACTATATAATTGCATATAAAATGATTTAGGACCGCTTTTATTCATTGATCACGATTCACGGAAGTTCCGTTCAGGTCTGACATGTCCATGACCCGAAAAAAAGCAGTGGACAACCTGATGGATGACTTCGGTGAGCTTATGGATAATTAATAAATCACGTTATAGAAAATATTATATAAAAAGCCATCTTTTTATGTTAGCACAAAGTATTTAACTCATTAGAATCTAATGTATGGATATGGAATGACGTTGTTAATTTTAAAAGACCTATATAAATCATTTGCTTTTTATATTATAATTAATTAGTATGTGCATAAAATTAAATATTGACAATGAGACGTTTGCTTAGCATAATTTATTATATATTATGTGATTTAATCAAGTCATATAATAAAGCATAAATAATAACCTTAATTGATTTAAGTATAAATTCTATTTTTAAATGCAACGTTAAAAGTAATAAATTAAAGCACTTTAAAGCTCGCCGTTTAATTAGCCCGATCAATCATTAAGACTTGTAATGCATTTCTTGAAATAACGGATTTGAAATATAAATAATTTTAATAAAGGTAATTAAGCATTATATAAATATTACAAAGCGTGCAAAATTGTATCAGTTAAATTATTTATGATTTTGCAATTAATTAATGCTATGGAACGGATAAGCTTTTTTGCAAATTAGATATGTAATTATAATAAAATACTAAATATGATTTGGGTATTAAAAATTAATTAATGTACTTTATTCTTTATAAATATTCGAGTGAATATAATATTGAATATTAAATATTTCTTATTTTACAAAAATATATTAAAATGGGTATTAAAATTAGGTATTTTAATATCATACAATAATTAAAATAAAGTTTTTTATATCTTCTCTCACATTAAACAATTTAAATTTCTTTAAAAGTTACATAGAAAAGTAATGCTCTTCAGTATTTTTATATGATTTATATATTCTAGTATGTTATGCATCTTAATCTTATTCTCCTTATAGCAGAATATATCTGATTTTTATTTTGGCTAATTTTTAATAGTAATCACCTTATATTTAATTATAATAATTATATCCGCTGAAACAGTAAAATAATATTTAAATAAATAATAGGGTAATAATCTGCGAATTAACTATATACGATAAAATATTGCAAACCTGCGAATGAAATACGCATAATTAAATTTGCCTTGTTTATTGACGATCGAGACAATAAATATCGCAAAATACATTCGAACACGCACAAGTGAAACGGTTAAAACGGCCGACAGGTTAAAACCGAAATCGTGGTTAAGTCGAACGAGAGCGCTCTCGTATTATCATAATTAAAACGGTTTAATTGGTTGTGGCCATTGAGCAACAAGTTACATTAGCTAACGCCATAAACAGTCGGTTAGGCTTATAAACTGTGGTTAAATCCGATTGGTAATTGTTTGGCGCCGGGATAAACTAAACTGCAAGAGAGAGAGAGAGATTAATCGTTGGATCCTGCCTGATGCTGGACGCTTTTTGGATCAGTGAAAGTTTACAATCGAAAGTGGAATGATTTGAGACCGCTTCCGAGTATCTTAAGAGTTATTATATGCTTTTTGGAGTGACGAATTATAAAAAACGCGTCTTTGCCTTATCGAGAGACGATTGCAAAATAGTCGACCAAAAATATAAAAAAAATATATTTTAATTTTATAAACTCTTCATTATAATAATATTTATGTATAATTTTAAAAAAATCGGTTTTTATCAAAAGTATTTATATTAATATATTTTATTGGGTATATTATATAAATATATGTTTTTCACTATTTATTGAAAATAATTAGAATGGATTGTATCAGTAATTTAATAAACGGTTCATATTTGAACTAGTTTATCAATGGAATTTCGCATTGATTTATCGACTTAAATTGTTATCAAATATCTCTCAAGTAATTTAGTGCGCGTTTGTAATATAAACGTCTAATATTGTGAAAGATATATTGGGTAAAAATATACTTGTAGTTATGTTATTCATAAATCAAACGATCGTTTTCAATTAGAAGATTTGGAGATCAAGCGATATAAGATTTCATCAGATAATAAATAAAAAATCCTCATTTTTTTTTCTAAAATATATTGCTATTTTAATTATTTTTAAAAAACTGACATTTAATAAAGAAAAAGATATTATAATAACTATATAATATTGGAATTTTTGCTAAAAAATTTTTACGGTTTTTTGTTGTTGCCAAATGATTTGGACATATAACAAAATAGTGCATCTAAACACATTGCTATTAAGTATGTCACATTTTTATTTATATAAGCAATTATACAATAAAAAAATACGCAACTCAGCTAAAAAATACTTGTTGGGTTTAATAATAAAATTATACGCCGATTTGAAAATCGTTATTATTTTCAATTTATCTTTTTTTAAATATTGTTTATATTTTTTTTAGTTTAATTTCAAAACTGAAATTTGTAAAAAATAAACTGTTAAATAATTAATATGCTACATATTAGATCATTTAAAATTATTCAATTATTTAAGTACATGTAAAAATATGTATAAAACTAAATTTACATTATTGCCAAAAGTTAGCTTATTTTCTTTATAACAATGAGTATTTTTGAGAGACATTTTTTTATTGGCAAATGAGGTGTAATGTATGGTAAAGTCTAAATTTGTTTACCATTTAACGTAAAATTTGGCAAACAATTACTATTTTTGTGAAACAAAATGTTTTTTCAGTGGTAATTAATTAATTTGGTAGCAATTATGGTCTACAATTTACAATTTTTTTTGTATGCATAATTTAATAAATTTGTTAAGCAGTAAACACAACCTTATAATAAATGTAGTATGTTGTCCATAATTTTATTATAATCAGTTATATCAACAATATAAAATCATACCATTTAATAAATTTTTACCAATTGCTTAACAAAAAACATGTGCTATTTTTGGGGATAAAGTTTTCTAGCGGTAAATATTATTATTAAGTAACAAGAAGTTACTATACAGTTAGCATTAAGATTGAATATGGTCTAAAATTTAGGGAACATTTATTATTTTTAGAAAAAGAGAAATTTTTTGTATGCATATTTTCATTAAATTTGGTAAGCAGTTAAACATAATCCTATTGTTTTTATTATAAAATAAAAATTTAATTCTGCAACAATAAGGCATTATTTAAGTTTAAATAAGTAAAATCTGATAATTTAAAAGGGGAAAAATAGTGTATAGTGATGGTCTGATGGCATTTGATGTATTAAGTATAAAATAGCGCATTCCACAGTAGTATCATATTTATTTTTGACTGAAAAATAAAATGTAAATGATCTACTAGCAAGGCTTATGTTTGCTGTAGTTTAAAAAAAAATTATTTACAGAAATATTATTTAATTATGCAAAGCTTTTTTTAGCTCATATTTCACAAATGCAATTTATACGATTTAATAAATAAAAGTGAGTATTGATTGAAAAAAACATTTACACAAAAAAATTTTTTTTTATTAGAAATAAAAAATACAATTAAAATAATATTTAATTATGCAAAGCTTTTTTTAAGCTCATATTTAGAAGAAAAAAATCACAAATGCGATTTATACGGTATATTAAATAAAAGCTTTGCGCTTTGTTGATGCAACAGTTGATGCAACGGAAAAAATCTCATTTACTATTTTTAAGTAAATAAGATTTTTTTTATATATATTAAAAAAGTCAAACTTTTTTAAGCAGTTATTGGGCGTATTGTTATATATAATACATAGTTATAAAGACAAAAATTCAATTGAACTTTTTCAGTGCGTTATTATTCTTCTACTTTTCGTTCATGTATTGGCATATGTATTTAATATGTTGCCATCTGTATATTTGGTTAAAATTCTGCATACATGTGTTCACACAATATTTTTTTCGCTCAAGCTAACAAATTGACAATGTATCTAATACACTTGTTAAATTGAAATATATTTACAATATCGTCTAGTGTCGCCAAATTCTTTACACGGAAAAGCAATCATCGTATTAGTGAATTACTTTAGCAAATACGAACGCACACATACTATGCACTCGATACGTTGACATATCGAAATGTCAACGTGTCGGTGTTAATTTGACACACACGTAGTGGCAGCCATATCTCGCCTAATGGTGTGGCAACACAAATAAGTCATTGTACAAAATGAACACATCCTGCAAACAATTGGTTTTACCGCGCGGAGCAATCAGTGCCCCTTTCTCTCAAACGCTTTTATAGTGTCACGGCACAATGGGAAAACATATTGAAATTGCCAGCAAAGCTACAACACTACACTATGACAGATTGTAATTAATCGACCGACGCACGTCACACAGAGGGAAAGAGAGAGCAAAATCGATCTGCGAAAGCACTATTTGTCTTGTTACTGCTCGCCCAATGTCCTCGATTAATACAATACGCGATAATATAATACGCGTTGTCTTTGTCAGAGCCGTTGTCCAGATACGCATTATGCATTAAATTCAATTTTGATACGGTGTTGTGTATTTTAGAATGGAACGATGTTATGCCTTTCGGAATATGGTATGGACTTATGCAATTGAGTGTTAAACCCGGATTCACACTAAAATATTATGTATCGAGATAATAATTTATATCTAAAGCTATTTCTTCAAGTACTCGTACGTTACATGTACAGTATAAATTTAGTTAAACACCATGATATTCGTCACTATGGTGATCTATAAGCTGATCAATAGAAATTTTATTTGTGATCATAAATTTCTGTTTCCCAGACACGATAGCTATTGAAAAACACCTAAGATGGGGATTTATACCCGACATTTCAAATAATAAAAAATAATCTATATATACTGTTAGTTCTTAGAAAATACATGAGATATTTTATTTATTAAAATATTAATTATTAAAAAATATTTAATAAAAAAAAAATCGTTATTTTAATATAATAATTTTTGATTTACATAAAAATATATAAATATCATAGATATTTAATCTATATCATAGATTTATGTTATTTGAGCTTTAAGTTTATATTTTTTATCTTTAAGTCAGGTTGAAAATTGTTAATTTATAAATTTAACATTGAATTAATTTATATAGCTTCATATAATATAATTCATTCTTTTTAAAACGCAAAATTTAGCAATATGCTATAATGTTGTTAACGTGGTGAGCTTAACATATTTTTATTTGGTTATATATGTAATTTGAAAGCTCTTTAAGTGTTAGATTAACAATTATGTATATTGTCTTTTAATGAATACATTTTCACAATGTGCATATTTTAATAAAAATATTTACTTATTATGTTTAAAGCATAATTACTAATGAAAATGATATATTAGAGATGTCAATGTCATTGTTGTAAAAACACATTATGGCATTGTTATATGGTACTGAACACTAGCGATGTTACTAAAGAACAAAGCAAATAAACAGCAAACAGAAAGGCGACTTTGGCACTGTACATATGTATTTGTATGATCAGGTGGATTGCAAATAATTTATAACACCCAATAACGAACAATTGCAATAGTATAACTCTTATTACACAACGTTCAATATAATGAACTTAATGTGAAGATTCAACAGGTGCATATTTTTTACTATTATAGCATATTTGGCTAACATTTATGGTGTCATAACTTATCGAGTATTAGGTTACATTATGTAGCTGCGTGATTTATTCGCACGCTTGCTAATACACAAAAGCACATAAAAAAGTCATTATCGACGAATGCGCGGAGAGCAAAACGAAAGAAGACGACCTTATGTACCAATTCTGCCGATTTTCTAAATGAGTACTACGCAATTTCCAAGTGATCGGTATTGAGAAAAAGAGCGTTATTAATTGTTCATCATCGTCAGCCATCAAACAGGTTTTCGCTCGGACGATTGATGAGAACGAAAGTTCAAACAATAACTTTGCAATCGGCCCAAGGCCATGATGTTTGAGGAATTTATTTTATTAATTGGTTTATAGTCGAATTTTTTTTTCAAGTCTTCCTATTTGAGAGACGAACAGTTTTTAAATTCCAGTAAGTCAGCCCTAAAGGAAATTAATTAAATGCTAGTATAACTAACATAAATAAACATAGTTGAAAGATTTTGCTTAGTAACTAAATATTTTAATTTATTGAATATTAATTAAAAAGAGCTTTTGACAAATTAAAGTTTTCAACGTATATTAAACAATCTAAAATTTTAAACCGTATATTTTAATCGTCAATAAAATTATTTATTAATTAACTTAACATATACAAATAAACTCAAATTAAAAGATCAGAAGAGAATCGAATAAAAGTAAAACTATATTTGTACTTAATAGAGTTTGACATAATTACATATTTTAAGTGTAAATGTATTTATTGTAAAAATAACTAAAAATACAATTGATAAATTAATTTAATTATTTTATACTAACCTAATTTTTTTAAGAAGTAAATTTCTTAAATAAGTTTGTATTGACTAGTCTAAATCAAAACAAAATATAAATACTTCACTAATACAATATTTAAACGCAATTAAAGTTGATTTTGGCAGAAAATGAAAATTTTCTTCCAGCCCTTGATTCTGTTAACTACTATTTATTTATATCGATGCAACACTAAAAAAACAACAACGGAAATAAATTCAAAATGCAGGCGATGTGAAAGGGAGGCTATAGGATTATTTTGAATAAAAGCCTCGAGCATTTTATACTAATGGAATTAGTTTACTATTAAAGAAATTATATTTTGAATCACTGAAATAAAAATAAATATTTATGAGTGATAATTTGTTTCATTAAAAAAACTTATGTACAGTTATTCATTTCGGGATCATCTAATGTTTGCCCAATCTTTTTAGACCAAACATATAATAGTGAGGCTATTATGCTATTATGCTTTTTCACATTATACTAACGAAAGTAATACATTAGACAATAATTGATGTAATAACATTATTAAAAAAAACAATATGCTGTATTTTTGTGAATATAAATAGAGTTTAAGTAAAATTAACTATTTACAAATTTCTACGATTTTTACGATCACATTATATGATATGAATTTAATTTGTTATTAGTTTAAAGTTTCAATTAGCTATATATTGTAATTTATTATAGTAAATTAATGTGTTTATTTATTTACAGGTGTGTTGGTGTAAGCGTTTCGCAAATGTTACAGCACTATAGTAGTTCAATCCGTTCGCATTGAACGGAAGCTAAATTAATCTTAAGCTACAAGCGAACGGGATTCGAACCGGAAAGCGTCTACAACCAGAGACAGACGACAACGAAACTACCAATTCTGTATACACTTCAATTTTCTACACATCAATTATGCGGTGGAAAGTTTAAATTCTTTATGCGCCAATAAAGAGACGCGTCAATTTAAAACAAATACATACACGGATGGATTACATTATAATAAAATAATTATTTCTTATTAAAATTACACTTCTAAACTAATTTTATGATACATAAAACTATGGTACTCACCCAAATAGAAAATGAAGTAACGGCTACCACTCACAACCACTTTAGTTTACTATTTGTTTTAATAATTTATGTATGTGTATATAGATTTAATATACACAAACATCAGTTGTAATCAAATTACACAACACTAAGTGTTTTAATTTTATATTTTACATAAATATTATTATATCAAATTTAATTATAAATAAATTATTATTTTAAAAGTCTTATATTATAAAATATCACATTTGATTTTTGCTTTGAGCAATCGGAGTATCAATTAACAATATTCTTAAATCTGAAAGAAAAAAAAATTATAAACACATTAAATATTTTTTTGGAAATTACACGAGCAATCAGAGACGCACTTATTGAGATTAAGAAACAACTATAAAAATTATTTTTTATACAATAATTTTTAATTTAATTGACACAATACGGTAGACTCACTCGCGGAATTTTAATTGTTAAATAAAGAAAAAAAAAATCAGGCATTTATTAAAATCAATATAATCCTATAGAGATATTTAAATTTCATGTTAATATTAATATAATTCGATCGTATATTACGTGTTTATAATTTATATTTACATTTTTTCGGTTCATTATTAAAATCGGCCATTCTGAATTGTTTACAGGCGCTTTTGTGTAACTATTTTCGCATTTGCATGATAATGGGATGCCTTTGCATATTTTCCGTATAAAGTCACCATTAAATCATATTATCTGGGAAGATTTCATTATTTTCCTATTACCGTCGGCAACAGTTTGGACACAATACCTCAGAGTCCATTACCAAGATATTTATTGTACGAGTTTTCGATAGTGTTATTATTGTCGTAAAATTTTCAACTGGTTTATTCAGTAGTGTGTAGTACATGAGTTTTTATCTAAACATATATGAACACACACATACACAAAAAAGTATTATATCATTACGTTTATTGTGAAAGACGGCCTTTTTTGGCCGCGTACCACTCATTATTCTTAGAAGTCGCGGTATAAAAGCACTAACCCAAGAATTACAACTGTTAATTGACGTAGAACCGTTAAACTGGATATATATTATTATTAAAATATAAACACATTGATACATAAAATATTAATATTTAGAAAGTCTTAATAAGTTATTTTATTAGATAAATTAATTAAGGAATGTATAGATCGATACTCAAATAATTTTCTGCGTATATAGCAAAATTTTACATTATGTACGTTTTTCAAGAAATTCATATCAATTGAACCAAATGTGTAAATATGTACATCAACGTACTTGTTTACATTTACATCGACACACTTTATGACCGCTTCTATTGTCTACGTAACAAATGATTTTAAATATCCAAGAAACATGTGTGCTAATATGTAGTCAGGTAATATTTATCATGGTGTATTTAAAATTTATTTACGTATTGATTACGCGGCTTTTTATAAAACTAAATTAAGTACAAACTTTTATGTCTTTTTGGCATCTATTTTTATATTTAATTATCAATTAATGTTTTTAAGATTATTTAAAAAATATATATAAATATAATAAATATTTAAAAAAAATACTAGATATATAATAATATATTATATATTATTAAAAATATCGTATATTCAATTATTCGATTATTGATGCAGAGAATCCAATAATTTTACTTTGATAAAGCGACAGTAACCCACTTTTTTAAATACATACATTTATTTTATAAGCGCATATCGTTCCCCTTTAAACTAGTAACATTCAGGCAAAATATAACTATCATTTAGTTTAATAAAATAACTCAATAATAAAAACAGTTTAGTTATATTTTATTTTCAGTGATTAATCAGTCACTATTATTAAAAATTACTAACAAAAAAAAGAATGATAAAAAAGTTTTTAAGAATATTTATATCATATTTTTGCTTTAGTAAAAGTATATAAATGCATTTAAAAGTCCATTTTATTTATGTTATTTCAAAATATATTTTAAAAAAGTACTACAAAAGTTTGAGTTCTCTATATGCATATAATTAATTGTTTATATTTAAAAGGCGAATTTTATTATTTTAAGATCATTGCTAAATTGCAGAGATCGAAAATAATTATATTTTAAAATATATAGTTGTTTCATAAACAGTGCCTGATTTTTATTTAGTCAGAGAGACACTGTAATAGAAACAAGACGTTCATAGTAAATGATATATTTTTTTATTTCAAAAGGGGTGTTGCGTTCTTTATTTTCTTTTTATTTAGATTCAGACATGTTTTTTTGGGCTCCTATGAATTGTGTTGTCGACAAAAGATTTTTTTGAACTGAAACACAATGCGGTGATGGACACAAACACATCAATATCGAATTTGGTGAAGGTACTATTAATTAAAGAACTAAAAGAAATTCTGAACTGGCGATATACATTTTTAAAATGAGTTTCGGATAAGACTGATTGAGAAACATTTTTAAAGCTAGTTCACTATATATATTAATTATTACACATTTAGAAGTTTCTCTTAGGACCGTTTTACGATATTAAGAAGCCATAGAAAAGGTAAAACAAAATGAGCAAATCAAAGGCCAAAACAGCAACGTTTAGAAGTCTGTTCTTTAAAATCGTTTTGTAAGAAAAAAAAATTTTAATTATACGAATTAGGATTTTAAATTTTGCCTGGTCCCTTATATTCTGCTTATAATTCGGGATAATCACATTCTTAAGCTTTATTCATTTTCGAATTACAAAATTCAATAAAACTATTATTATTATAAAAGCATTTGACGACTTCTAAAAATTATGATTTTCTTAAAAAAAAAGAGATTATTTATTAACAAATTTTTATGGGGAAAAATTACTGTAACTATAGCATATTTTGATATTTTTTTTATATAACACCAATAAATCAGCGACTTCATATGAAGCAATATAATATAAATGACTAAGCTTATTCAATCCACAATAAATATAATGCATCTGCTACCATAGAAATCCCAATTTCAGATATATGTATAGCTAACGAAATATCTATTTTTATGATATGTCTCATCTTTTTCTATAACTGAATTAGAAAGTAATTCAAACAAAGAATTGAAAAAAATCCTTTCTAGTATTTCACTTTTTATTTATATAGGCATTAAATTAAAAGTAAAGACAGTTTTGATTGTTTATAGTCATTTAAGCGAATTAAAAAATAACTACGTGATAAAAACAGTGCCAAACAGCAACGTATACGAGAAAAGTGATCATAGCAAAAGATATACAATATACAAAAAAATACAATAGCTTTTATAAATTACTTCAGATAAAAAATGTTTATTAAAAAGCTAAGCCAATTTTTCTATCAATATTTTTTTACAAAAAAATATTGTACTATGTTATTGATGCCCACTTTAATTATAAATCTCTATTGTGGGTGCTTAATATATTCGCCCACAGAAAAACAAAAATTTCAAGCTAACAACATAGTTATAAACATGCATGATAAAATAAATATGAAAAAAAATCGAAAACGCGTAAAATAAACAAACGAAAATTTGGAGAGCACATCTTTGTAGTCGCACGAGAGAGATGTACGGGGTCAACGTTTGATTTTGGGAGTCAAGTATCGGTTATTTCATAACTACTCGGAGGCTTTCACGCGTACACCTGTTGGCAACACCACACGAAAATAAGGCGGCGAGCGATGGGGAATTCGGAAGAACAGGTTGTTGATCGGCCCGCCCGCCCCAATTCGCCGAGGCTCTGTGCCGGTGACGTCACGCGACAGGTAGAAAAAAATTCGGACCTCTGACGGTACTGCGAGGACCCCCGGGACCCCTAGGCGGCTGTCGGGCGGGCGAGAACCGCGACAGGGCGACCGGAGGGTCTCGAGGATAAAGCCTCCAATTCACGTGTGTCCCTTCAATCGCGTCGATGACGCATAAAACATAGCCTACGTTTCTCAAATGTTTGGTATAATATTTTTAGCGATTAAAATATACTATAATATAATGTTTTTTATATAATCGAGATTAGCAATTTAGATAAATAGCCTATTACTCAAAATATATTGTATAGAATACATACTGAACATACTATGTTTATTTTAGAGACGAAACACAATTAACAAAACGTAATTACTTTACATTAAATGTTGTTTCATTTCGCAGTGCAGCGAAAATTTTTTCACTAAGCTTTGCTGTTATTCGTTATAGATTATTTTTCAAATTTATATTATGCTTATTTATTTTATGATATCGAAAAAAAACAATATTTTTTCTAATTACCTATACTTAATAGTGTAAAAGCGTGGCAAGTGCAAATGTTCTGTTTTAAATATATTTATAAGAAGTGAAATTGAATTTTACTTGAAATTGTAGTTAACAATTATTAAGATTTTAAAATTATTGTATTCTTTAGCATTAGATTTATGATGAAAAAAATAAATAAAATAAAACATGTGATAAGATTAATAATTTATTTAAGGTTTCTTCTAGTTTATTTAAAAATCCTAACATAAAAGTATTTATGTTATAGTTAAAATAGTATTTTTAAACTTAAATCTAAACTATCGTAAAAATAATATTAAATCAAATTTAGCGTATTATTTTTTAGAAATAATTTATTTATTTTTTATTGTAAATAAAATAAGATTACTATAATCAAACTCTATAATAATAAATAAATTAGTTTTAATTTAATATTTTTTACTGTACTTAAATATTTCTTTGCATTAATTGCTTTATTTTATTAACCGTTTAATGCCAATCCGTCAATGTCATATTAATTTTGTCTTAACTAAAAAAAACAACTATTTTTTCACGCATATTTTATGAATAACTAATCGGTTTATATTTATAACAAAGCAATTCTGTATACTAAATATTAAAACACCTTATTTATTAGTTATTTTTGATGTCGTAGCAAAAAATTAAAACCAAAGTTTATAGTATTCAATATCGTTTTAAATTTAACATAAATTTCGGTTTATCGCTACGAGTACGTTTTCATAATGAAAACCACAAATTGTAAGTTTTATTTAAACTCGCAGCGGTCCGTAAATTTGCACGTAATGGATTTAATAAAATGCTATTTATAAATCGAATATAAAAACTCATTTTATATACATACAATATATTTTGTAACAATATAAAAAAAATAGAAATTGTAAGATCAATTATTATGGATAATTCATAGATGTTATTAACGACAACTACAAAAAACTGACGAGTCAGATAAATTTGCCAATTATTTTCTGGTTTGATTATATTCTTTGCAGATTTAATAGTGTACAATTATTGCGAAAGTAAGCAATTATTGCATCGCTGTATTAATATAATAATATTCGTACAATATGCAAATTATTCAAATATAGCTAATGAAATATTTAACATTTACCGAAAAATATCAATATAACAAATATAAGTTGAGGATGATTTTATACGATCCCGCGAGTTTTTTACAGGATCCCATTGATAGGGTCTGTTCATTCATCAATCGGACGGGTCGGGTTTGTGTCTTATAAGATTGACCGCGCGTCGAGGTCGCCACCCTCGCAGTTTCTACCAAAAGCAAATATTAATTCTTCCATGTTTTATAAGGTTTAAAATGTATTATTTTGCATAATAACTATGACGAATGTTTGCTTTTTGCGACGCCTGAACAATTGTTACGCTTTGGTATGCGAAATTTATGTTTTGTTTAATGCAAACATTTGTTTAATTAGAACTCAACAATAAAACCATAAATTTTGGACGTGTACCGACATATTGACGTGTCGAATAAAAAGAATGTGCTTATTTAATGCTGAAAGATTCGGACGAAATGTATTACTGTGTATGCGTATTACGCGACATCACAATTGGTTTTTATTTAAACAAACTAATTTACAAGGTCTTGTTGCTGACTACAATCGCAAACGTACTTTGTAGATATAAATATTAAAATTATTAGGGAGAATAATATTTTTACTATTAATGTTAATGTTAATGAAACCATCTATTATTTTAGATTTATTTTTTATTGATACGAGTAAATTATTTAACTATGTCTATAATTATTAAACATATGTAGATATAATAGTTCTTGAAAAATCTCAATTTAAATTTTATTAATTTCGGCATTAACACAAAAAATTTTTTAATTAAATTAAATAAACTTTAATTTTTATATTTAATACATTATTTGGCTAAAGATTTAAATATAATGAATATGTATTTTAGTAATAATAATCAAAAACACCTACTTAATGAGTTATATATGTTTTATAATTAGCGCTAATTTGTATTCTATTTGGTTAGAAGTAAAACAACATTTAATTTACGCATTTAGAATATGTGACAATCTGTTTTATGTTTTAAATTAGTTTATTGATAATTTTTAAGGTATCTTCTTTAGAATTAGCAAATAAATTCTTTTAGAAAAAAGTTATGTTACGTTTTATATATTGTATAATATAATATGTTATTAATTATTTGCACACATATTTATAAGCATTTTTTTAACTTAGGATGATGACTCAACTATATTAGCATGATTTTTCTTGAAAAATGATTTAAGTTTATTGGTTTTCCTTGCCTGTATATATAAATGTATTTTTCACGTAGTCTTTTACAATATTTTTTATTATGTATGTATGTTAAATAAATCGCATATAATGTTGGGTCTCTTATCATCGTGATTTAACTTACAATATAAATTATTTTTACTATTTATATTAAAATTATTTAATATTATTAGTGTATTACACTTAATGCTATACTGTAAAATTACGCGCTAATTTTTTTGCTATGGTTGAGTTTATTATTTATTTTAGCTTGTAGCTTATACATTTTTGCTGTGATTATCTGATATAATAATTCATTAATATATCTTATATTGTTCTTATTAGTAAAAAAATACATTATTTAATTATGTACTAACGAGTAAATATGATTTTTTGTCGCTAATTCTAATATTATTTTTTTAAAGGTCAGACCAAAACTAATATTGTAATATACATTATATAAAAAGCGATAGGAGAAAAAACTAATGACAGATATTTAACCAGCGCGTAGTTTTAGATATAAAATAAGTTATAGTATTTCTGTACCATTAAATGGTCCAAATTTGTTTTAATGTTGTCAAAAGTTTCATTCTAATAGATCGATCACATCTTTAATTATTTAACAACAAAATCTCGCACCACTGATTGCTCATCACAACATGTTTATCATACATATTAACCACAATGATTTTGTTTACATTTTGTATATATCACTCTTATCAGGTCTCGCTGTAGTACTACACGTAAAAGCACTGTTCACGCACTGTTCACTGATTATATAGACTCAGTCTCCGGGACCGTTCAGGGGCCGCTCCGTGGCGGGTCAGTCCGCGCGATTCCCGCCCCGTCCGGTGTTGGTCGGCCGTCGCATGGCCGGTCCGGTCCACTCTGTGCGACCTCACTTGTTAAACTGAGATCACCTTGCAAGGCCTGCCTATCTGGTGCCGCTTTCTCTGTCTGCCGGCCGCCTCTGTGCACGCCGCTTCCAGAGCGAGACACAGCATCCGAGAGGAGGGCCGCCGCGGAGGATGCTGCTGCCGATTGAAGATGAGCGCGCTTATCTGCGGACCACGAAAAGAGCCGCGTGATACGGCGCCACACGCTGGCCGAGCGCCGATCGGCGAGCACACGTGTCGTGTGCTGAGAGACACGTGGATTGATCAAACAGTGGTGCCGATTGTTGGATGACGCGCGAGCTGTTATTGTCATCATCTGTTGTTATCGAAGACAAACATATAGCTTATCGATATATAATTTTTAATAAAAAAATATTTTTTAGACATTATAGCTTTGCCAAACCGACTAAAAGTTGTACTCAAAAGCTTAATAACTATGAAGCTTTTAAAATATTTTTACTGCATAGTTAAAAGTAAAACCGCCATTTAGTAAAATATTTAAAAAATAATCCTTATGCGTTTGAAATAATCTCTGGAGAATAAAATTATTAATGAACAGTTTAACATCCGCGATAATCACTTGACAACATCAATTTAATAGTTTGATGGGAAAATTTGCGCTAATTTAATATGGAAAAGTGTCGACACAATATAGCATGACAGCTTAATTTAAAAACTATACAAATATGAAATTCCAGATGAAGTTCCTCAGGAAAGTTTGCTAGGGCCGTTTCTTTTTATCTGGTATAATAGAACGAAATCCCAAGATTAAAAATACGCTTTATCTATCTACACTGTTGTATGACGATACAGCTATTTTAATAAGTGCTTACGGTATTAAACCAATCGCGAATAAATTATATTTTTTTAAAACCTCAAATAAATATTTTGCGAGGTGAAAATCGTAGAAAAAACCCATCACCTCTTTGAAGTGAACTCTAGTAAAAATCTAGCCGTAATTATTTGGGTTACACATGGACTCAAAGCTTAAATTTAATAAACCTATTCTGAATTATGCTCTAAATGGATTGCTACCATTGCGGCCCTTAAGCCAATATTTAATAAAAGAGCGTTTACCACAAAAAATAACCAATGATACAAAAAATATCATACACATTTTAACATATGGAGTAATACCAGCAATACTATTTTTTATGAATTACAAGTCATTCAAAATTAATCTTTAAAAAAAAAAACAATTTTTTTTAATACAATCCACAAAAACTCCATTATAACCATCAAATATTAACAATCTAAGAACATTGGTTCATACCAAAAAATACTATAAAATATTTCGCGTAATCACACTAACTCGCTAAAAAACAGTCTTAATTTTAAATATAAGCACAAAATGCCAAAGCATTTATTAATTTGGAGGCTGTAAAACACATGTCAATTGTTCCATATTTTCAGCTAAATGTACTTAAATTAGCATTTAATCTAACGTTTTCCATATTTTTTCTTTCGCTTAAAATGGTAAAAGTTTTTTTTAGTTTTTCTTTTAAATTCTAACCTCCAATGTTTTATTATACTTTCTTATTTTTCATTAAAAATATTGTAAACATGGTGATGATTATAAACCAGAATCGTGTTATGTATATAACAGTATGTTTGTAAAATTAATTATTGTATTGAAATAAACGTTTTATAAAAAAGTTTTAGTTGAAGTTATAAGGTGAATAATTAGTTAAAATTACTTTGATGGTCTGGATTTATTAATATTGTAATTAATAATGGAGATTATTCTGAAAAACACTATATTAAGGAGAATGGTCAACATTGTACCATTGGTTCATTTTTGTTACGTTAGGTTACATTGTAAGTTCATAATTGTCAAGTTAGGTTATATTGTACTTCTATAGAAAGTCATAGACGAGTATATTTATAATACCAGTATGATAGACCATTGCTTTAAGTAAGTGACTAATACGGTTCGAATCCCAAATAGATCTAGTGTTTTTATTTTTTATCGTGTTGAAGAGATCGGAATAAGTGATTATTCTATTATTTTAATTTCTAATGATCGCCACTGATTTACATTTTTTTTATCGTTAACAATAATTAAAGATAAAATTTAACTATGTTGTGCAATGTGGTTTCAATCTATTGATTGCAAGTTGTAATGTTAATGTATAATTATTTAAATATATTTAGAGTGTTTAATTTTATTCTGGTGTCTCACTACTTACTTAGAAGTGGTTGACGCTATTGTAATGCGTTGGGCTAACGTATATAATATTGCAACAGAAGACTTTTCTAAAATAAACACATTTTAAAGATATGTTAAGAAGTAAATATCTGGTTTTGTTTGCGAGCACCCAAATTTTTTTTGTAATATAGATAGAAAACAATTTTTTATTACAAATTTGACCATTATTACTTGACAAATTTCTCAATGTATCATGATGAGCGTTATACATGAAATTTTAAACATTAAAAACATATATATAAAAAAAATATGGTACACACCTAAAATATATTAAAATAATAAATCATCCCACATATTCTTTTCCAGCTCCTCATAACAACCACAACCTTGTACTTAGCAAGTTTGTTGAAAAGCTGAATGGTCTCTCTAGGGTAGTCGACACAGCCCCTTAGCAACTGAAACGCTACACCGAGAGTGCAATGAATTGTATCTTAACGCTTTTAGTAAAAAATAATTGAATACAAATATGAATACGACCCGTAGTCCATCTTGTAGAGATATAGCAAAAAACATTTTTTTAAACAATAAGAAGTATTTTGACAATTGATGATAAGATCCATGAGTAAAGTTGTTCCTAGATGTTATACCATAATTTCTCGTTATCCGTGGTTTTAAAATAATACCATCTCCTAAGTAATTACTCTAAACTATATACATTAAAATATTATTATCGATTAAAATACTCCGCCGTAACAGTTACCATATAATAATGAAAACCAATGGTTTAATGCGCATGTATATTATTGTGTATTATAAGATGTTGAGCGCATGCCTTTATTGTTAATCCTGTTCATCATTAGTGTCATAACGGCAAAAAACATTCTTCGGCATTAACCGCAATACGTGAACGTTGTTTTCAGAAATATCGGTTTGCGATTATATTTAATGAGATGATCCCCTCTTGTAAAGTGGTCAGTTGAGTTTCATGGAAATATATTCGATAAAATGATTCCATAATAAACAATAATAATAACTGAATGAATGGATAAGGAATAAAATAATGAAAAAAAATTAACGTAGATGAACATTTAAGCCTAATTAAAATATGTATAAATCCATCCATACATTGTATATGTTTATATCGAATAGCTTTGAGATGTCGTCCGTTTAATTGCTCCACTATTTCTCTACAATTTATTCGTTTCGTTAGGGTAACGACCATAGATTATTGGTAACGACAGGTGAATCCGCTAACCGCATTCCGACCTCAGCATCTCTTCTTCCGGCACGAGAAAATCTCTTCTTCGTCCACTACAATAGCCTTTCGCCAACTCTTACCACCTCTCACGCGTATTTTGCTTTTATCTGTATGCGTGAGTCCATCTTGCATGTGTGTAATGTGCACGTGTGTGTATGTGAACGCAACAGGTTCATTTGTTCTCACCGCTCGGAGATGTGTCGTGGTGGGCAACTTATCATACCAAGCTTGTGTTTGAACCGACTAATACAATCATGCTCATGTGTGTATAATACAGATAGAAGCATTTTTAACATATCGATTCTTAACGAGAATAACCGTGGGAGCAATATAACCATTTCCTTTACTCTAATAAATACGATCCTGACATACACTTTCACGATGGATGGAAAAGATCCTTGTATACTTTTGGCACAATGTATGGGTTGTACTTTACAGCCTGTTTATTATAGTTGTTAATTTCATATTTATTAAGCTTCAAGACTAGTGTCAAAGATTTAAACCATATTTTTAATTTCCTCAACTTTATTTGGGTAACGTATCCCTCGATTTTTTGTATTAAATCTTACATATTTTTAATGCTGTCTATTTATCAAAGTGTGCAGTTTTAATGTGCATATTATTTTTTTTGTATTTGTAACTTGTGTATGACTTTATATTAATGATATTGAATCATAAATTTATCAAGAAATATTATATACCCTGCAGCATTCTCTTAATATCCAAATATTATAAACATACTCATAACTATAATTTCATTGTGTTTAGAGAGCTGCCAGATCGAACGCTGCAATCTCTCCTCTTCCTACCTAATAAAAGTAGTCTATAACCATAGCCTACGATCTCACATGCATACGTTCGGAGGTATAATTATTGAAATTTCGTCTTGACCCGCTCGGTAGCCGTAATTTGAATTGGTCCACTTTTGAGCCGGCACTCTGAGATGGCATTCCCATCTTACTTTGCTTACAAGTCGGCGAAAGGTGTCGGCAATAATCGGCAATTATTTCCGATACGCCTTTTGTTCGCCGATGATGATAAATTCACCAAATCGCAAGATTGATGCATCACACACGTGTCAGACAGTACATAATGGTAAATCCGCTATTCGCGGCACACTGACGATATAATTAGAGCCGGACAATACACTACATGTGGGCAATTACCGACGGATCGAATCGAATTACAATATAACGTAATTTATTTTTTGGTTGTTGTTAAGCGCAAGCTTTAGAAGTTTTATGCGCGAAGCTTTCACGGTGAGGCGAAGAGTTATTAGAACAACATTTACCTTTTGAATTAAACGTTCATATTTTACCGATCAGATAATTTTGGAATTTATTTACTTAATCAATAGATGTTAATTAAACATTATACACTCACTCTCGAATTATGGAAACTATGGATACAACATTTGAATAAGTCGCCAAGATCATGCACTTAAAGGACAATGTACCAATGAAAATTACCGCTTAAGTGTTTTTATGCGCAATAAACATTTTTAAGTTTTTGGGTTTAGAACTGATTTATTTTATAAATTACTACATATATAGAGGAATATCTAGATGCCGCTATTAGGTGGCGGAGTTGCAATGACAGGTCTTGGAAGACGACGAGTCATTGCTGGCATGTCAAGTTGTATTATTGTCGGCCGTAATATTGGCGGAGCAGCTGTCCTCTAGACGATCTATTGATGTCGTTGTGGCAAATAAGGATGGTTTTAATCGTAATGTTAGATTTTCATATAGTTTTGATAAAATTATTTGCTTTCAAAACTTTTACTTTAAAACTATATGTATGTATAAATAATTCTGCATAATAAATATTTTTTTACATAATTACTGTAGTTGGTTATATGTGTTATATCTATGTAATTTATTCTTTAGTTTTTTTATACAAATTATTTTGCTAGTGAGATAATTTGTGTTATTTTTTCCCCCACAAAAAATAATATTCTTATTATTTATTTTATTACGTATTGTATTTAAATTTTAGTTGATTTTATTATCTACCTATTGAATATACAATACTAGTATTAATTTAATTCTAACGAATTCTTAGGAAATATGTATAACAATTTTTAATTATTAAGTTTGTTAAATTTTTAATATTTCTTAAAATGTAAAATTAATAGAAAAATAAAATCTAAATTAAAATAAAGGATATATTATATATGTTATTGAAAAAAATATGTATTTTTTTCGCAATTATACAGTATATGTGTAAAAAAATACATTTACAAAGGTCTGTTATTTGAGCTTAGGAATGAAGTTCAAAAACAACAATGGTGCTAAATTTATATCGTGAAATCCGTTTGTGAGCTCATATCGATAAATAAAAAATCATCCAGTCCGTGATTCATTGTGGTGAATTATTCATAAAAAAACAAGCCAGGTAAAAGGCCAGTATATGCAAATTAAAAATAATAACAGTGTTTAGTTAATTAAGCGCAATTAAGCTTCACGTTTTACCCCAAATGAAGTATATGTATTGTATTTTATAATAAGTATTTTTATAACACAACTACAGTTTTATGTCTCTATTATATCGATAGAACCAAACACAGGTTATAAACCGTTCGATCGTATTACAACAGACAAAAAATCGCTTCAAAACCTCGCAATTAGAACTGTCTTAATAATTTTGACGTGCACACGCTAAACACCTAAAATATTTTTTATTCACAACATGCGAGAAACGCGCACTTTAAAATCTTTATTGTTTTCTTTTATCGATAACGGTGCTATTATAAAACAAACTTCGATGGATAAAAAAGCTCTATGTCGCGACTCCATTAACGCGGCTTGATAACGTAATATTAATGTTGGGTATGGGTCGCTAATATAAATTGACATAACTCGGAACGAAACAAATGATTTGTTTCCCAGAAGGAAAGTCATCAATCAAACATAGACAGGTATTGACAGCTCCTCTTCACTTCTCACGTGTCTTCACGAATTACTCTCGTGCGTTCGCTTTTTCCACTCTCGTGATGTTTCCGCGCTCTCGAACCTTATACGTAAGCTGTCGATTTTTTCTAGGCTGCCATATCGTTATTTTAGTATTGTATAACTATTCAGAATACGCTCGTGTGTACAGTGAATTTAAAAATTATTAGTTACAAACTTTGTAGTAATTTCATTTCCGGATTAAAGCTGTAGTACTGGAGTCACGTAAAAATAGACCAAAAGTAAAATATAATATTTAAACTGCATATCAGTTGATGAAATACTTTTTTTTTGCTTTACAGATTATACAACGAACGAAATAAACAATGTTTGTCGATAATTAAAAACGTAAAATTAGAAATATATGGAAGAGGCAATTAGCATGGTAATCACATATGAGAAGAGGGCTTTTTTATGTATGAGACATAAGACAGATTATGACATACAGTTTACTCTCGATTATCCGGGTGCGAATTATCCGCGCTTGAAATAAATTAATTTAAAAATTTAAAATCATCTTAATGGGCTATTACCAAATTTTAGTGATTAGAAAAATAAAAAAAAAATATAGCGGACTGAATTAAAATATCTTTAAACCAAAATCTTATAAGCAGAAAGGAACATAGAATATGGATGAATAAAAATATCATCAAAGATTAAGTATACAAAATATATTTTATTTATAGTGCATATTATTACATACTTTATAAAAATCAGTCGACCACAAAAAAAAAGTTTAAGTCGATCTTTGATAATAAAATGTTTAATTATTATCATTAGTAATTATTTGTTTAATAAGCATATTAATAATTTTAACACATTCTGATTTTATTTTTTATTTAAATTTATAATATTAGGTAATTAAAAATAAAATAATATAAATCATCAGAGTATAATTATTACGACAGGTTGATATACGTTCAAAGTTATCCCTATCATATCAGTTATTAACAGCTTTTAGACTTTTATGGAAAATATTAATTTATTAATTTTTATTGTATTTTTATTATACATTTTTTTCGGTTATTTATGAATGGTCAATACTTTTTTTATATTTTTTTAATTGTCGTCTCTCTTACGGTGATTTTAGCATTTGCATACAAGCCTATTCGGAAAGCAAGACAATAAATGTGGAATGATAAAAGTTAATTATTACAAATTATCATAAAATCGGCGTAGCGTCTCTTTTTTATGGTCATGGAAAAATTACAAATTTAATTACTATTTTACTGCCGCGATTCGAGATAGTAAGAATTTATTAACTTAATCATTTGGAAAGATTTATCGCGCGTAATGTAATGAGCTTAAGAAAAAATAAGTTTTATTGAACGAGCCCGCGATAAAAACACAGGAATCCAATGCAGATTTGGCTTTGTCAAATTAGTAAAACTGTTTATAGGAAATTTCTATGATAATTATTCTTGCTTATTTTATTAAAAGAGACTGTGATAAATATGCTACTAATGAAAATATTACACATACAATTTATTATCACCAGAAAAAAGCTTATATATTATATTTATTAAATTAAATTAAAATATGACTATCGTGATCTTATACCAACGTGTATAAAAAAATAATAAATATTAAAATAAATGATACAAAAAGGATCTGTTAAAATAAAATTGGACCAACTCCTCGTAGCTGACATTAAATAGAGCAATGTTTAATGCCATCGTATTGAGAAGTTGGATGGCAACAATTATATGCGAGTAGGCTAGTGCAAACGTACTGGCTCTAAGAGGCGTCAAAAGAGGACGCGATCGTGATTCTAAAAGATGTTCCCGAACCTACAACTTTGATTATCAAGAGAACCCTTTTGTTTCTTAGCTAGAACGTTCTCGCCAAAATTGCGGGAAAAATCTAATGGCGAACGGGAATGATAAAAGTTTGACACTTAACAGACGGTTTACTTAAAAGTTAAGTAGTGAATCTAAATCATTTTATAGATAGAAAAGCTTCACATCGGACCAAATACATTCAAATGATTTTAAATTATCTGAATACAGAAAAAAACTTGAATTTGTAACTGTTATTTTTATATCATAATAAATAACGCAAAGAGAAAAAGATGCAATTACGACGTTTTCTCGTATTCCTGCATTAAAAGATCTCGTCTTTTTTTGCCAAAGACAGGAGGTTAATTACAGTGAAACGGGCGGGATGAAAAACACGTAGTAGGTCTAGTAAAACTTGCCAAAAGTGATGGAAGATGTATCTATGGGTAATTATTTCGAATATTATAATTTAGCAGAAGCTGACAACACTGCAACTGTTCTATAGTTGTTTATGTGAAATTTGTCCCCCTTTTTTTAATGTCACCTTTTTATAAAGATCAGGAAATGACGTTGCATGAGAATCGGATCAAATATACGCCATAGAGAAGCATTGAGATTGACTTCGCAAGCAAAATGAAATTCGAAACCAAATCAGGCGGAGAAGAATATTTCGGCATAATTGAAATCTGAATTAATTACACCGGTAATCTATTTATATTATCTATAAAAATATTTTTGTAATAAAACGATTCTCACAATAAAAGTTTAACGTTTTTATTTTAAAATAATATTATGCAGCTTAAAAATTAATTTGAAATATATTTAGTATGAAAATTTCACAAAAATTGTATCAACATAAAAAAAATATATTATCTATTCACAGTGATACTTAAAATCTCGTATTTTTTTATAATAAAAAAATATGCTGCTCAATATATTGCTTAACTCAAGATAATGTTTTTTTTTGTAGGTACAACTTATTAAGAAATAATTATAGGCCTCATATTGTTCGTAGAAAGAGTCGGATCTTTCAATTTGTACAATGTTTTGACATTATAATTACACAACTAATTGTTTCTTGTCAAAGTACTACGCCTATGCATAGGTCACTTTCCCACTTTGGACACGCACAAAATCAATATGTATGAATTATATAAAAAAATATATTATGCAAGAGACTTTATACATATGTATATGCATACATGTCGTTGGTATAATAATTGTTTGGATCGTTGACCAACGCGTTATTAAATGACTTTTTTCTATATACACAAAACCGGAATACTTTCGATAGTGGCCGACTATAACAAAACCGTTCGGGACATCCCGTGTCTACAATGTGGGAAAATATTTTAAATAGTTGACGCTGATATAAAAGAAGATTCGATATGCCACTTAATAGTGAGTTATTTTAATGCGATACATTAAGATAATATATGTTTTTGGCATTGTTATAATTGAATTATTTATGAATTAGAATATTAAGCATATTTGCTTTTAAACTTTTATCTCACGTAATACGTATACATCTTTGAATAACATTTTAGCTAAGTAAAATTTTAAATGCGTCTATAATGGCTAGCTTTTAAGATAACACGCAAAGCTCTCCGCTTAATTTCGTTATCGCCATTAAGTTAAACGTTTTATCGATTTTTTACATATTTTGGCTACCGTTGTTAATATAAAACTTTCTTTATTGGCTATGTTTCGCACTTTAAAGTAATTTAGGCAAACAGCTTCAGATACATCATACGTAAACATGTTAGTTAAAATTCATGAATAAAAAAATGACAGTTATGACTTTTTTCATAGACAATAATTTGCATACACAATCAGCGGCGGAAAGCCCGTCTCCATTTCGTCCGTGGGAACAAAAAAGCATAGGGAATCTGTTCGATGATAATGGCCGATCGGTTTTACCGGTCCATGAAGAAGAAGAAGAAATTCAACACACGACGAGCCAGCGTCGGACAATTATCTCTGAGTTGATCGATCAATCAGCCGAAGCATCCGTATGTAAATGGACGCAAAGTTTCGACACACGGACATGCTTAGGCACACATATAAAAATGTACTGTATATTACACAGAGTGTCCCATAAAATATTGGCATATATTGATTTTGCACAAAACATGTATCTATTGTATTATAAATATATATGTCTAATATATACATTAAGTTTTAAAAATAGTATTTTACAAGATCTAATTAACTTTAATCTATCCCAAAAATATTTTTTTCAATTTGTCATTTCAGTAAAATCATATTGGAATACATTTTCACCAGTAGATCTATATTTTTACCAGTGAAAATATAAATTATCTGGCACGTGCTAGTACAATTATATAATTTCAACTATGCTATACATATGTAGTAATATATTTATTTACATACTTATCATTATTTATTTACATCCAAAGTATAAATGTTACAGTGAATGTGTATTTTTTGGTAAAGTTATATTTTCACTAGTAAAGTCGAAATATATTTTCACCAGTAGATATATATTTCTACTAGCGAAAATATAATTTAACTAATATGTGCTAATATGCTGCTCTTAAATGTCTATGAAGCGCAATTGCGAAGCGTACATTTGCCGTTCAAAGCCAAACCTAAGATCTAAAATTAATTATTGTTTTAAAATTTTCTTTATGGCAAATCCAAAATACAAACCAACTTAAATAATCTTTCAGGCGAAAAAAGCGGAAGAATACGTACAGACAGACAGACAGACATCTCACATATTGCTCCATAGTTCGTCTGCATTTCGATGTTACACTATGTTTTAAAAATTACTGATATTACTATGGACTTCTAATATAAGAGGGCTGATCAAAGTATATTCAGACCGAATTTTGGTCAATAGGAGAGCGCAAAAACAATTATTACTTCTCAGAAGGCAAGAATTCACTTTATATATAGTATATATATGTGCATATAAGAATGAGAACGAAGACAGTCTATGTCGCGGAGGACGAGCTTGAGATTGAATTTGGGTAGCCAAAGAAAGAGCAGTTTCATCTTTAGACGTAGCGGCAAGAAGAAAATGAATAAAATTATTTTCAAAAGTAATAGCTTGAAATAAAAAATAAAAATGCAAATATTAACATCAATCATAAAAATAATGACAGTATTCTTATTTAAGTTCTGTTAATCAAAACTTCATAATAGTTGGTAGAAAGCAAGATCAAATTTATTAGAAAGACGAGTAGTAAATTAATTTTTGAACTATCAATCAACAGTATCCAATACTATTTATTATTTCTGAAACATCTTAATATGGACAATCCGGAAAGAGAAAGTAGATAGATATACATATGTATGTACATATGAACTTTGATGGTTTTTTTCAATACACTCTGTAGCCAGAACACACACATGCCGGAAAATGTACCAGTGCATCTCGTGATTCTCTTTTTTTCAATTTCCTCGGACGCCAGATCGAATTGATTTATTCATCTTCTTTGTGTAATTCATTAACCAAGAGGCCCATGAAGCTATTTGCATATTGTGTAATTATTGTACACGTATTTAATTACCGTTTGTTTCGGACTAATGGAAACTCATCGGGCTCTTGTTTTAAAGAAATCGATAAAAAATGATCACGTGGTGCGTGGGCGTGTCGGTTGTTTCGACATAACCTTAAAGTGTTTCTAAAATCTGTCCTAAAAAACGTCGCAGTCGTCGGTCTTTAAGTATTCCGATTTCGTCACACTTCTTTATTCTCTCACCCGAACAACGCCGACAAGTTATTTATTGTAATTATATACAAATGACTGACACGGGCGATATCGAATTTATAGAAAATGAAATATATTTAAATCTCGCGTTTTATGCGACGCGATTGTGTGTGGACAGGGGTTGAAAACATTTGGAAAATATACAAAAGTAAAAAATAAATAATAATAAATTAATTCTGAAATTTAAGGCACTCACTTTAATAAATCCTCAGAATTACTGGGTTTACATTTATACATACATATATGTATAATATTTATAAATATATATTAACACTACATTTTACTTACTTATTTATATAAATAAAAACTATCGTGATTTAACAGGTTACCCTAATGCGTCACGATGGTCGAGAAACCATACCATAAGTGAAAAAAAAATATTAAATAAAAATCAACGACACGATCTGGACTAGTTCCTTGTAACTAAGATTAAATAGATTATTTTCCAATGGATGGTGATAGCCATAAGCGAATCACTTAGTGCAGACGTCCTAGCTTCAATAGGCATCAGAAGAGGACGCAATCGTTGAATTTCTAGAATCCAAAACTTGAATACATTAAGAATAGTTTGATTATCAACGAAACCCTTTAGTAGCTTGAAGAAATTCATAATGACATACAACTTCTGCAAGAACTCAGTGAGTCGAATCTCAAAAAACTCGAGGATACCCTAGTTAAATCATTCTTAAATAATTTTATATGTATAGTATGCTACCTGTAAAATCATACTTTTTCATATTCTATTTTTTTTCACGAAGAAAAATAATTTACGTACTTTTTAAATGTAAATATAAAAACTTAAGACAGCTTCGTAGGTGTGAGAATAAAGGTAAGTGGCAAAAATATGTAGTTTTAATTCATAGCAGAACTTACTTTAGATTACTTCAGGTTCAATATTTTTTTTCAAGGAACTATTAGAAGATAAACATTGTTGCAAAATTGTATTTATTTTTATTGTGTTTTATCTTTACTAAACTTTTTTTATTGTATTTTAATAATGAAACTATACAAGTTTTATTTTAAAATGCAAGATCATTGTAGATTGAATTTTTATTTCATTAAGAACAAAATCATTTATTAATTATCTATGTTGTATTTAATTAAGCTTATTATGTAATACAAATTATTATAATTGAATATGCGATAAATTAATTAAAATTATTTAGGTTACATTTTATCAGAGCAAAATCAATTTTGGTCGAGGGCAAAAAAATCATGTTGGTTAAAAACAATATTTGTCATTGTTATGCCTCGATTTATCTGATTGTGTGTCTCGGAGACCCACTTTTGATTTTTTCACAATCTACATCAGCGGTCGTCAAGTGATTACGTTTTCCTTTTGCGACCCCTCACCCGATCGGATCTTTGAATTTAAGACCAAGTCGGATGATTAATTCGGACATTAATGCGATTTTATTGGGCGTAAACAAATTCGGAATTTCAACATTAAGATTAAGTTTCTCCGCCGAAGATTTTTAATCTATCATTGTTTTTTTGTATAATTTCGATGGATTTGTATGAATAATGCATGCGGCCTTGTAAAGTGATATGGTTTTTGTGATAGAAAATGTCACAGAATGGCGGATGTATTATATTTTTATTCGATGAAGTCGTCTCGTGATATAAAGATATTTTTTATGGTTTTTCTCGAATGATGCTGCTCAGGTGTGCATAATAATAATATTTGATTGGCTTTAACAGCCGCGACGCGAATGTCACGCATTCGACGGTTAAATTTAACGGTTAAACCGCTGATTTATTTGTATGTGTGTATATTTTTTCGGCATTATTAATTGGATTGCCCTGTCACTTTTTATCTCTTTGCATTATTGAGAGGAAGTTTGACCGTATAAAATATAAATACAATATCTTATGATTTTACATCTCATAACTATTGTGTTAAGATGCAGCTTAAGATAAAGCTTTATAGGTAAGTTTTATTATAACATATAAACATTTTTATGATTATTTAAATAAATACAACTTTGGACATAACTTTTACAAAATATTTTTAAGATTAGAGTATATAATTTGCTCAATTTTTGTAAAACACATTACAAACAAATATAAATATAACTAAATTTACATACATAAATATGTATAAGAATAAAAAAACTGAAAAGAAAATCTATGCCCGATAAAAAGGGTTTTCACAGTTATTTAACGATGTACGAAAGATATCAATCTCTCTAGATATTTCATTCAGTTTTCGAATAATTTTCGTTAAAGGTAAAACTTTTCAAATATGTGTCCAAGATTTATGTTATTATGTTAGATTTTATAAATATCATATCTAAGATAAATTTACTTGGATATTCAGACAGAAAATATTCATACACCTTTAGATACCAATATTCTTGTTGTTTTCTTTGATTAGAAATATTTCATTGAACTAAGTTTCTAAATTATAAATCGATATTTTAAAATACTCATTAGTAATACATATGATTCAAATTTTAGGTATGTACCTAGTTTTTCGCATCACAAGTCACAATATTTTTAATGTATTTGATATCATTGATATGCGAAGATTCTAAATGTGATTTTTTTATTCATCTCCATAGATCATACTCCGTGTCTAATACCTAAAAGACCTAGGTTTAATTTTATATAAATATTACTGTTTATCAATTACTATCGTATCTGGAAAATCGGAATAAGTGATTATTATGTAATTTTAATTTCGACCGATCATCACAGATTTGGTTTTCTCAGCGTTTTCTAATTTCATGAATGAATAATTAAAACCGGGCTAGGCCGTGCATATATATTATGATATTAAGCATTTTATTTAACTGAGCTTATTCAGTTCACACGTGTTTGAACAAAAAAGAGATAAATAATATTTTCTCTTATATGTATGAAACAATAATAAAAAACATCTTATAATTTTATCTTCATTTAAAAAATATGACATATTTGCAAAAATAATAATTTGCCAATTTAGAATCAATAATATAATACATTAATTTAAGAACAATATGTTTATTTTTCATTGTTTTATTCTAAAACAGATATCTTTATTTAGATAAAGTTGTACAATATAATACAATTAATGTGTTTCAATTAACATTTTAAATCCGAAATTACTTTAATATAGGCTTACTGTTATTTTAAAAAAAACCGTCAATATATCCTTCAATATTTTTTTAATGTAGCATTCCTAATATGTATACATATTTTATAAAGTTGATTTATCAAGTTTTGGTTAAAGTTTTGTTTGCAATAATATTTTTCTAGTAAAAATATACATTTGACATGGATTATTTAAATCATATAATAATTTTACATAATATAGTTAAAATTACTAGCACATATAATAAAAGTCGTAAGTATAAATTTTACATAAATTCCGACTTTGAATCCGACATTATTTTTCTTATAGATTACATTTTTAAACTTAGTACGGCGACCGTTTTACCACCTCTTTTGCCACCCTAAAGAAGGTAACATTTATTCTCGGAACCATTTTAAAAATATAAATCATGTAAAGTCTTTCTAAGAAATATAGAAAGCGTTGGCTTAGCAAAAGAAAACTAGAAAAAATATAATTAAAATATGAGGTTTGTATGGCTAATAAGGAAACATATTACATATCCTAAAACTTACTTTTGTACATTATTTAATGTCTAAAAAATATTTTGTCCTAACAAGCTCTGTTAGGTCGTTTTATTGGTGTTTAGCTAATCTATTGGTTTATTAAAATTTATTATTTTAGCTAAATTACAGCGAAAATTTTTGTTTTTGTTATGAAGAAACATTACTGTAACGTTTTAGTGGGATTTACAGTAACTAAGCATTTATTTACCACTCAAGGAATATTTTCTTATTGGCATGACTGTTTCATCAGAGAATAGAGCGATTAATCTCTAATAAATATTGTAAATGGTAGGGATCCTAAAATTTAACTATATAAAATGGTATGGGGTTTGGGTGATTTTTAATTTCAATTTTTATTCTAAAATTAAAAACAAGCTTATAAATTTCACTAAAGCATTGAAAAAATCATGCACAAACCCAATCAAAACATTCATAAATACTGCTCCTGTGGCCATTCTCTTAGCAAAGACAAAGACAATGGATATGTTTCGCGACTCAATATAATTTGTGATATTTTTCTAACATTAAATTTATAGACCAACAAGCAATATACAGTGCAGGTTTTTTACCCTGCACAAATAATTAATAAGTCAGCTGCAGTTTTTACGTGTAGAAAAGCCGTACATGATTTTAAATACTATTATGTTTTAAGGGTTTAAACTATCTGCATTTAAATTAAGAGGTTTTTAACGATTATTTCGACCAAATAAAAATAAATACCAACTCGTCCCGAAAGTAAAGCCCAACAAAAAGAAGAGAAATCTTGTGACTAGCACATCTGTACTGAAACGTAAATCACACGTAAGTACCGTAAAACTATATTTTTGTATGAAAATGATGCACATTAGACGATGAGTTCTACTCTGCGCAGAAAGTACTATTGTTATTTTGTACCGCTTTGTTAACGATCACTGAAAGTTTTACTTTTGGTCAACTGAAACTCTTACTAATTGCCTCACAAATATTATCATATGCGAATCGTAAGAACTGTATCGAATCAGCAATATAAAAGATGCGACACTTTGAGGCAGACGAAGGAAAATGCTCCTAAGACCCAAGCCTAAGAAGTTCCAGCACAAGGTAAATCAACGGATAGTCCAGCATTATCACAATATCATGACAATATTTCGTCGACACTCAAGCAAATATTTTTCGACTTTCAAGACCAGCTATTTCAACTACACTACTTGATAACGGTAGCTACATTTCCATATATATTTGGTATATATATACTTAATAAAATTATCTGTTACCACCATTTTCGACATCTATTATGGCCGCAGGTCACACACGAAAAAGAATCAAGTCATTTTACGGATATTTCTGAGTGGGAAGTTCGTGAGTTGTTACATGGTATTTCTAGCTAATATTATTTTTCAATAGATACATCCTTATCATTGCTTATAAAAAGCGCTTTCTTTTTCAGATAACTGTTTACTATGTATTCTTAATATATGCGCCTCTTTCGCTTACATTCACTTCATACAAAATATAATTTATTTATTTATATGTTTTTTACGTATTTTAATTAGACGGATCCATCACTTTTTTCCACCTTTGCTTCGATTATAGCATATATAAGTTCGGCGCCCGATTCTCACTTCAACGCCACCAATCAATCTATCCATCCATAAATCAGAGTCTGCCAGACAGAGACGGAGGTATTAATACACACACGCTGCATTGTCAAATTCACCTGTTGAATAATGCCCCGCGGGTTGCGTCACCTTGGGCTACCGTTACGCCCGGAGCATTTTGTCCGAACGGTGTGTCCGAGCACACGGTTGTGAAACGATGAAATACGGCCGCCGCGGGGTTGTGTAATCTCGCCTCGCCTCTGTAATTGTCTTGTCCAATAAAGCCGCGGTACCACAATCGTCCCCAATTAAAATTTATTGTTAGCCGGCCACAGGTACCAGTCGACGAAGATAGATCCGGCGCCGGATAAGGTGACCCGCGAGTCCGATCGTAAGCGATCGGTTGTTTTTATCGATGGGATGCGCCGGCCAGGGTGTATTGTCTTGAAAAGAATTGATTTGTATCGATTTTGTATTCTTTAGAATGTTGCATATTGTTCTTTATTATAACCAATCAACACAAGGACAAGGATACTCGTGTATTCAGCTTGATTGAGACATGACTCAACAACCAATGCGCACATTATTGTGTTAAAGTGCTAAAAAATAAAATAATGTTAAGAGTGTTAAGACAAACATATTCATTAATTTGTCAGCTACACCGGCCCTCATCTTGGTAATTTAATATGTTGAAAAAAATATACCCTCTATGAAATTTCATCAAAATAATTTATACGATCTCACTAACTTTCTCCCATATATTTTACAAAAAAATACCCATAATGAGCTTTATATTGTTGAAAATTTGCTTCTAAATTAAATTGATGACACTGGAATAAGCTGCTATAATTTAATTTAATTTTAAAAACTGTGTGGGACAATAATTGAACCAATATGGTAGGAAAGTATAAATCTTTTAAATTATTTAATTAATTTAATTTTCTAGTTGTGAAAAAATCATACTTTAAATCATGTCAGACTAAATTCAGCAGAACCTTCCAAAGAAGCAATAACTTTTTTTGGTAATGTTTAACTACTTTATAATTTCTTTAAAAAGATTTGAGATTTAAAACAATATTTAACACTATTCCTTACACAACATTTCAAAAACATGATGAGCATTAAATCAGTGGCTCTAAATTTAAAGTCTTTGAATATAATTTGATCTGCTTTGAATGAAATTTAATCAAGAGGCCTTTCTGTTGATGCATTAACACATATTCTTGCTTTTGAAAAATATTTGCTAAATTTAAAAGTCTTTGATTTGATTATATCTACTATAGAATTAATAAGTTGACATATAATACTATCTTCAGTACAAGCAAAACGATGGTTTATTTATGTAAACAAGAAAATGATTTATTTTACAACTTGCTGCGTACGCTTGCATACAAAATAAATTATATATGATAGCATTGTGTTTAAATGCTTCATAACCTACTGGGTACATTACATTTTGCGTAATAAAATATTTAATATATGACTGTTTACAATATTATATTAGATAGTTTCTATGTTTTGTGCTAAAGTGGCTAAAAATCTCTTAGTTTAATGTAAATACAAAAATACATAATTAATAATAGTGTTTAATCTTTACTATAAATTGAATGCTTTTATTGATAAAAATG
Organism: Plectrocnemia conspersa; assembly: GCF_051122295.1. Classification (NCBI taxonomy): domain Eukaryota; kingdom Metazoa; phylum Arthropoda; class Insecta; order Trichoptera; family Polycentropodidae; genus Plectrocnemia; species Plectrocnemia conspersa. Next base: position 19,867,948 of record NW_028277167.1, read on the forward strand.
AAAATATAATATTGTGTTATGTATGTATAAATAACTACAATATATTTTATGGTATGTTTTGAATTGACCAGAAGCGATGAAAAACATCTTGGCAAAAAATCTGATAGTGATTGTTGCATTGTTAGTATGTTTTACAGTGTATTATACAATGAATGCAAGATTTGAAATATAGTGTTACAAACAATAATTTTATGATTCAAACGTTTAAGATAAGACACGATTCTCTAAAAAGTATAAACAAAAATAATCATACTTTTAATTAAATATTATAAGTCTGTCTCAATAAAACTCATGAATATAACGATATTTTTTTAATATGTCATTAGGTACTTATTAATAATCATTTAAGTTACAATAACATTGTGTGATTCATTAACGTTATTTTTCATGACAAATAATGTAAAAATCGGTTAAAGTTTTTTTTGTTTAAGAAGCAAGACTAACTTAATATGCATAATATTATTATATAAAATAGCTATTTTTACTAAATTGACAAGATAATAAACCAATAAAAAGTTATTATTTGTTTATTTAAATTCTAAAATTATATTATTATTATTTTATTTTATTAATTTATTTAGCTTAATAGCTAATCTTTACATCTAACAAATTTAGTAAACATATATAAAAATATATAAAAAATACATAACAGAAAGAAAAAATAAAAATATACAATAATAAAGTCTTAATATTATAATTTATTTCTATATGTACGAAGGTGTTTTTTTATTCCATTTATGAAACCCGTTATATTTTTGCTGATTCGGATTTCTCTTGGAAGACTATTATATAAATCAAAACCTCCGTACATAATTCCCCTAGCCGTACTCGTTTTCTTATACTTAATTATCTTTAAATTTTCTCTATTTCTAGTATTATATTTATGTACATCTTTATTTCTTATTAAATACTTATTAAAATATTTTGGTAACATATTATTTTCTAACTTATATATAAATACTAAAACATTCATACTCAATATTTCTTGAACATTCAACCATTCTAATCTATCAATCATACTTTTACAATTAGTTAATCTATTTTTATTTAAAATTACTCTCATTGCCCTATTTTGTAATTTTTGAAACATTTGTTTATCTAATTTATTTAACATATTTAATAGTGTTGCACAATAATTAAAATGGGGCAATATTATACTATTGTAAATTTTTTTTTTGTATTTATACTTAATATATTTCTTAATCTAGATAATAAACCTATTTTTCTACTAATTTTTTTTAATATGTAATTACAATGTTCTTTTAAATTTAATATTGTATCAACAATTACTCCTAAATATTTTATATTATCCACTATTTCTATACTAGAGTTATTTATTACTATTTTGGTACTATTATCTAACACATTTTTATAATTAATAAACATACATTTAGTTTTATTCTCATTTAATTTAAGTACATTATTCTTTAACCATATTTCTAATATACTTAATTCATTATTTAAATTATTTACAATTTCTTTAATGTTATCACCTATGCAATACATTAATGTGTCATCCGCAAATAGATGAATTTTACATTTTTTTACGTTATTAACTATATCATTAATATACAAAACAAATAACAATGGTCCCAATTTAGACCCTTGTGGTACTCCATAAGACACTAATTTCTCTTCAGAATATACATTATTTATTTTAACTTTTTGTTTTCTTTTATATAAGTAATTATTAAACCATCTTAAAACTATATCACTTATACCTATACTCTCCAATTTCTTTAACATTATTTTTCTGTCTATTGTTTCGAAGGCTCTCTTGAAATCCAAGAAAACTGCTCCAATGATTTTGTTTGTATCCTTAGCCAACAGCCAATCATTTATCACTACTTGTAATGCAGTTTCAGTGGAATGCTTTTCTCTGAATCCCGATTGTTGTTCACATATTATGTTTTGAGAAGTAATAAATTCCTTTAATTGTTTGATTACTACTTCTTCTATTATTTTTTCTATACACGGTAGCATGTTGATTGGTCTCATTTCTTCAACTTTTTTACTATTTTTTATTTTAGGTATAGGTACAATAGTAGCAATCTTTAAATTTTCAGGCATTTCTCCTAAGGAGAGTGCTTTATTTATTAAATAATTTAATTTAGTTCCTATTATTTCCCATGTTTCTTTAATTATATTTATATCTAGTTCATCATTACTAGTTCTTTTTTTAAATTTACATATTATGTTATGAATTTCATCTAATGATACTGATTTAAATTTACTAAATTTTACAATTATTGCTTTATTATTATATTGTACTAAGTTACTAATCCTTGGTATTGAATTCACAATTTCTTCTATGCTCTCAATGTAATATGTATTCATTTTTTCTGCTATTATATAAGGATCTTGATATATATTTCCATTAATTTCCATTTTTATTATGTCGTTTTGCTGAGTTGGATTAATTAATTGTTTTATTGATTTCCACATCTTATTTGGATCATTTTGTATTTCATCTATCAATTTTTCATACCATTTCTTTTTAGCCATTCTTAATACTTTGACTGCCATATTTCTACATTGTGTGTATGTTTTCCATTTTTCATTAAAGACTTTATATTCTATTTTTATATGTTGTATATAAAAACGCAAACTTTTGTGTTTTGAGGTCTTATATGTGTGACTTTGCAGCCAAAATGTACTTCGGAAAAGCTAGTAACAGTTTATTTTATAAGCATATATGAATTACAACATACATCTTTGTATTTATATGAAAATGTAAATATAAATCAGGCGGTGGAGTGTCGAGTTGCATTGTTGTCGGCTGTGATCTGTCGCAATATGGGCTTCTAGGGATGTTGGACGATCAGTTGATGTATTTCATGCTGTGACTCTTTGGTAGTGCGTCTTTCTTCATTCTTTGCTCAATTGCCATAAAGTTTCTTATATTTTATATTGTTGGTTCAAGACAGTTCTGACGAATCGCAGATGAAGATTTTGACGGGCCAATTGCAACGTTTCTTGGCAATGCTATAGCCGCTCCAGCGATCGTTAATGATAGACAGCCTTAGCGCAGAGTAGAACACATTGTCTATCGCGCATCCTTTCCAAACAAAGAGTAGTTTTTTGCTACTCATTGATTTTTACGAGTGATAAACGTATAGATACGAATATGCTAATAAATGGTTCGTAAAATATTTACAATTATTAAGACCCGAGCTTTCTCTTCCATTGTTAAGAGTTAATTTATTTTTAGTTGTTGGAAATGATCAGCCAGAATGACCTTTATATTGTTAAAACTTATACAAAACTAATTTTCAAGGTTGTTTAAAAATACATCAATGTAAAATATTTAAAGGTTCACGTGTGTCTTGAATCCAATTGATTTTTAGTGATTTATGAACAATAATGACTAAATGTTAATAAAAAAGTGCTCAATGATAAGAATTGCATTGAGAGATGAGTGCTTTTCTTGTGAGAAATTTTATGTATATCGACAAAGAAAACACTTCAATAAAAATCATAGTCAAATGTTTAAGTATATAATGTTACAAAGAAACGGAACATAGATGATACATATACGAAAGCTAGTTATTAAATAAATAAAATCATTTCAAAATGGAATACTTTTGTCACGATAGCTGATCCATCAAACGGGATCCGTTAGTTGCTAATAAAAAAAATAAAAATAAAAAGAGTTATCTTGAATTGAAAAATCTTAATAAATAAGTCAATAAAATAGTACGAAATTACTAAGGTCATTCCTTAACCTTTTTTTACTGATTTAATTTTAATTTTTAATCTCAATAGAGTAGTAATGAGTCACTACCATCAGAATTTAACACAAGGTTCCAAGGAATAATGATGATATGTTTATATAGTATTCTTTTAACTTGTTTACAACTCAGCGCAGAAATGCATATCTCTAGAAGCCCATTGTTAACATGCGTGCGTATCCCAGCCGATATCTGACCGAGATAATGGCCAGTCGGTCGCGCTAAAATTTATGGTGTAATGCGTTTTTGAACTAAGCTCGAATCGATACGGATTAGGTAAAACCGGCATTAAAGCGTCTCATTCATACCGGTTTTGAATGCAGTACCAGCCGCACCGCTAGTAAATAATTTATCATACCGACAAGTGCGCGACTCTCAGCTGGAGCGATATTACCATACTAGCTTGGACAGATTGAATCAACATTAATAATAAAAAAACCTCTCAAATTATCATTCTGTTACGGTACAATATCCAAACTGGTGTATTTGATTTGACTGATAAAAATAAAAATACACCAGCAAGTGTCAATTACGTTACTGTTAAAATTTATTTGTTGCAATTTATAAAAAGAAATAGTTTTGATGATATTTGAGAATTAGACAGTTTCACATTTTTGTTTAAATTAATTTACTTGAATGCTTGTGTAGAAACTATATATTTGTATTGTTATTCAGAATAAATCTATACTATTTGATAACCATAATCAATCACCATACAACATATAAACTATTTACCTGAACTTCGCTCGCACCGACTTGCCGTGTGCTAGAACACAGCTTTCTCACTCGCTCGCACCAACCTCACCGTGTACTAGAGCAACACCACTATCGCTCACACTCACTGTGTGCAAAACACAATTTTTAGTAAATGTAATTTGTCAACTTCAACAACAAGAGTTCGAGTGAATGCCAAGGTCTCTCCTTCTAGTCAAATTTCCCAATACTAAATTGCTAGGGGAAAGTAACGTCGTGATGTTCGGCGCTCGCCAATCAACTTTTAAAATATGTAAAATTATTAGCATATATGATACAATAAATTTTCTGGAGTGGTCTTATTGTCAAACCATCACCGCACATTCGCAAAAATACTTTTTTACTTTTTCTTTTACATACTACCTACCGGTTGTAAAATCAAAGGGCAAGCTAACATCATTTTATATAACCAGACCAGTTTGATGCACCAGTGATTTATGTATGTTTTAATATTTTAAAGTAATAAGAGCTTAAACTGTACAAAAATTATAGTTTCCGGGGAACCAGAATTGGTAATAATTGTTAAAATAAGGGTTTTGAATTATTGTTGAACTATTCACTGATATTTTTAAATGTTAATATACCTTTTATGTTCTTTCCCAAGGACAATTTTATCGACAGTTGGTGGCTCCCTTTGATGAGCAAGCCTATAAACGCATTTAGGCTACAGTTTTATCAAAACAGAATTAAATATTCTCCTAGTAATCCTATTGAGGATGTTGAAGCAGCTCTCGACGTAGAAAAGATTTGTTCCTTTGGTCATTTTGAAGCATGATGTAAAGCTTTTCGAAGTTCAAAATAACCTGCTGATCCATGGGCTGGAATAATGAAGTGGTGTTGTAAGGAAGAAACTTGCTTTTAATGAAATCGAGTTCTTCAAGTAAGACTTCCTTATGGTCTGGAGGATGAGCAGAAGTATTTTCTATAACCAACGAGGCTTTAGGTGGTAAATTCTATTTTAAAAGATGTCTTCACTTCAAGAATAATCATTGGCTCATTTGGGAAGAAAGTGACGCAATATGTGTTACTCGTATTGCAAGACATCAAAGACAAAATGTTTTGCTAGTATTGCGAAATATCATAAACCAAGCTACTCACAATCCGATGTCAACTGTAATTTTTAACAATACAACACTTTATATGAAAATTAAGAAAAACAGGTGTATTCAACCTGACCACTAAATATTGATATGCTATTAAAATAGTAATGTACTACGCTCCTCACAAAAAAATGTGCTGATATTTATGTGTATCAATCTGTTTAGTCTTATAATGTAATATACCGACGCTTGATACGAACAGGTACTCGTTCGATCGTTACAGGTGTATTGGCCGGCGCGGCTACCTGCAGAGAAGGCAGCCGCCCAGACCAAACTGCCAACACGTAAATTCGGTTGTATGTAAATGTTGATATTGCCCACGAGTGGGATGATGGGCTTTTGTTCGGACTCACTCTCCTTGCATATCGAAATCGCATTGTTCGTCAATACGCACTTTGATGGCCAATCGCAACGTGGAGGGCCTTGAAAAGTGGTATTTTAAGTGGTTAAATTGTGGTGCTTTATTTTTCTTCACTTAAATTTACAAAAAATGAATTTAAGAGCATGAGATTATATAATGCATGATATATTGGGATTGGAATTTAAAATTTATATTTAAAATACTAGCATATGAGTGATATAGGGTAAATAAAGATGCAAACTCATTATGTTGTTCACATTTTAGGCACCCATCGCGCGCAGAGTTTCTAAACGTCCAGTAAACAAAAAAAAATACAAAATTTAATTTAATTTTCTTACGTACCGAACTTTGGAGACCACTGCTATTGCAAAGCTCAAGATCTCTAACTAATATAAATATCAAATATTGAATATTATTTGACCGCTTGAAAATTTGGTATTAAGTAGACAAATGTTGAGCACTGCTACCCTTTTGAGACTAATTAATATTCTTGCGGTGCATTTGGCATTTTTGCACAACTAGTGACATCATTATGTTCATAATAACGGCTCGTTATATCATTCCGCTATTGCGAATTTTTATAACGGTGCATTTCGTTACGAAACGCACGCGCGTTAATTGCACATAAAACTAACGTATGCGCCCATCGAAAATTTATTGGACGTTTTAATTTGAACTTGTCTCGAATAGAAATCGTATATTTTATTCGATTAGTTATGGATTATTAATATTGACGGTTGCATGCATCGCCAAAAAAGAAAACAAGATAAACAAGATAGACTGCAATTTTAGTTGAACAACGGCTCTTTCACATTTATATGCATATTTTATTATTTTATATGTAACACTTGCAGCTCAGACATTATCCTGTTTGATCAAAGGAATACCGGTACATCGTTTGAAACGAGTCTGACATGGACCGAGTTGATTGATGACATTATAGCATTTTTTCTGTAAATAATTAATTAGTTGCATATTGAAATATCAAAATGCCTGTCTATTAAAACATCTCGGACTCTAGACAATAAGACAAATATAAGTCACCAATTTTTCTATTTGATAAATTTAGTCATGTTACGAAAATAGTAAATCTTTTGTAAATAGTATAATACATTAAAATTACAATATAAAGTTAAAGTACAAAAATATATGCATTGCTGCCATAAATAGTTTCTTAAAAGTACTGAGAGTCAGTCTGCGAATGTTTTCAAATAAAGTTACTGACAGTTCGAGCTCACAGAGTTCAAACCATGAGGAAAGATTCATAGTTTAATCTTCTTTATGTAAATTTAGGTAAACTTGGGTAAATGAGATTTTGATTAAAACATATAATAGAACTATTTTTAAGCTGTTTTATTAAACTTATTTTTAGTTACAGGTGTAATTTTTGAGCAATGGAAGAACTAGTTTCTCATGCAGACCAATCTGGCAAAGAGAGCAGAAAAAATATTAATATATAATAAGTTTTAAATATTTTATTAATTTAAAACAAAGCTCAGCCCTGGGAAAACAATGATTTGGCGCCTCATGACAAAAATGCAATTTTATGTATTTTTTAACATCGTAATTTAATTTCTTAAATAAATAATAATAAGTATAAATATTATGCAAATATTTTAATTAGGCATTAAAAATTAATAATATTTATTTGACAATAAATCGTATTTTTTGGCTGCTCAGTGTTGCCATATAGGGAATATTCAGTCCAGATCAAAAGCGATAAAATCATGCCGTCGCGGTGAAAACATATGATTATCAAGCGTTTATATTAAGACTTTTTATAACAATACTACGAATGAGAATCGAATAAAGCACATTTAAGCGGAAGTTTAAAAATGGTTTATTGTCATTTTATATAAATGTGTACAAAGATCTTTCCACCCGTTCAATAAAAAAATTGTCGTAGAAAATATTAATTTTTAGAACAGACAGAGACGAAATCATTAGCGTCTATGGCTTAAAAATATTTAAATTTATGTTTCTACTTATTGATTAATTATTGTATTATTTTTAACTGAATTCAATTTTACACAACTTCAATTTTTTATAGTTAAGTACAAATGTGATTCTGAATTTAGTTGGGTATAAATAAAAATAAAGAGTTTAAGGATTTCAAGGTATCTTAAAAGTTCAGAAACTGATTTAAGAAATTCAAGAAGTAAATGTTTTTATTTCACCTTACTCTATAAGTCAGAAAGTATTAAATAAATAAGAATTGAAGCCAACATCGAATCGAGGCCTAGAATAACATTTGGCTTAAAGGGAAACAAGTACGACATAGACACAAGACCGACAATGAAAATAGGATAAAATAGATCGCGGTCAAAGATATAATGCCGACATATGCACGTACATATCGATGACATTAAGTAAAAAAAATAGCTTCATAGTTATCACATTCTTAAGAGGAAGGAAAAAAAAAACTATTTAATCGAATTTAATAAGTGTTGCTTTCAGTGACAGTAAAGTTATTTTTTTAGAGACTTTTATAATCATTGAGAGTAAGATTTTCATGGAATATGTATTTTATTGCTTAAAAAGTAAGTGTTTTTAACACAAAGTAGTCCATTAAAAACTGAAAGTGTTTTTGCGATATAAATATAATTAAGTATTAGACTACAGATAATTAGAAATTTAACTATCGGCTTTGAATTAATAAAGTAGCATGTAATATATTACACTTATAGTCATCAATAAGTTTTACTTTTAACTGTAACACGCATGCTATTGTAAATAGTTTTATTTTTAGGCCCTTAAAATTTGGAAACATTTTGCGTATCATTTTCATAATTATTCGTGAAGCTCCAAATTTGGCAGAATATTTTTTTTGGTTGCCTGCATTGTCACCGCGTCATTATCGGACCGAATAATTGTCAGTTATAATGATTTTAATCTGTTAATGGATATACCAACTCCACCTGTTATTCAATTTCACTAAGCAAAAGCGGTTCGCTGAGGTCGCCCACGCGAACGGAATCCGCACCGGAGGCTGGAAGTTGAAGAATATTCTTACTTTTACCCTCGAGCCATCTCCACATGACAGATGATAAACGTATCCGACAAATTATGCTATACAAAATTATCAACTAATTAACTATTTTAATATAATTTGACTGTATGAATAAATTAATTAGGCTAATAATTTTTTATAATATTTATTTGAAGACTGCGAAATCATTATAATAAAATTAACTATGTAGGTTAGCCTAAAATATAGAATATAAAACACATGTATTGCTTGACAGCTAATTATGGTAAAAATCATACTATGTAAAAAATTTTTTTTTTTTTATTGTTCTCGACAACATGTTGAGGAATTTTAATAAAGTCTATAAAATGTATCATACAAGGTGGTCAACGAGTGGCAATGCAATATTTACAATTAACCGAATTAATGTAAAAATTTATAAAACTTAGAAGCTGTGTAAAATAAAAAAAAGGAATAGTATTAGATTTAATTATAACATTTTTTTTATTAAAATGAAATATATATTTACACAGTAAGCAATTTTTATAATATATATTTATCTTCTTTCTTTCAGCAACTATACACTTATGTAAGAAAAAATAAAAATTACACCTAAGAAGTCTCCCATTGGAGGCTGTAATAATTAACATAAAATTATCTTATTATAGGTAATTAAATATACGTTTAGTTATAACATTGTCGTTTAATAGATTATTTGCTAGAATGTTCGGTTGAGTTCAAATATTGTTTACCTATATTTTTTATTGTTTCTTTTACACTGACACAGTTGCAGTCACTTAGGCACAAACTAAAAACCAACGGCCATCAACTGAAGAATTTATTCTGGAATCTCTCAAAAGTGATGGGCCATCCATGACAATTCACAAAAAATGTCTACATATCTTAAATGTGAAAATAAAATCTTAAAAACTGCAACTATCCTATATATTCCATGCCCTTATAGATATAAATCTTATTATTTCACTCTTGTCGTTTTAACTGCATCGTGTGAGAAAAGCTTTTACAAACTAATTTAATTAAAAAATATTGAAGGTCGATCAATTGGATTTTTTAGTCTTATTATAATTTCTATTGAATATAAATAATAAATTAAATAAAATAGCTTAGATAACGTTAATAAAAATATATATTTTTAGTATAAACCGTTATTTATATCTCTTCCAATTTATATTAAAGTTATTAAGAAAAAAAAAATTTTTAACGTTATAAAAAAAATGTTCTGAAGAGAGACAGCAAATTGATTGTCTCAATTTTTAAGATGCATTATTCAAAGTGCAAAATCGTTCCGTTGTTCACAGTTACGTATTTAAGGAAAATTTGAAACACCCGGTGGCGGTTAAATCAGGTTTTAATCTGCATTTAATTGGGTGTTTATTTCGCAATTATTACTGTGGACGAGTGAGATGGGAAGCTGAACGAGTGAAAGGGACGTCGGCAAATCCGAAAGGACAGTTCAACCCTTTATCGGCATGGCATCGTTTGCTAATAAGAATCGACCACTTAATTTGTGTCATTTGAAGAGAAAGCTCTTACTATACCACTGAGAGAAATAAGCGGTTCTTTATCGAAGAAGCTCATTATTATTCACGATGTTAAAATAACGTTAAAAGATACCATGTAATAATAATTTTGTAAGATATGTAAGATACCATGTAATAATGAATTTAAAAAATAAAATATAGTATGAAAATATTGTAATAAATATAATATATTTTATAACTAAATAAGTCTAAGAGACAATTAAGTAAAAAAAAAACCTATGATTTGTAGAATCTTTGTGGAAATTTGATATGTTATGATTCAAAAACAAATTCCTTAATTGTTTAGTGAACTAAATATAATATTTTATTCGCAATTATTCGTGAAAACATTTGCCGTTTGTGGCAATCTGATTTATACAAGTCCTGTATCATAATATATGCAAAATTTTGTACATAATCAATTTACAAGCGCACATTTAGTTTGTTAATGTTAAATTATTTATATAGAACTAGCAATCGTAACTTAGATTCATAGCTTGAATAATTATTACTAAGTAAACACTGTGGTTGTATTTCAAACAGTTAGAAGATAAAAATTTTCAAAACTATTTGATTCAAAACATAACTTAACTTTAGATTAGAAATAATCATATCAAATCTAATAGTTATTAAAACAATATGATATTACAATATACAACATACCTTTTGGCACATATATAATTTAATAAAATATTTTTTTTATGATTTATTATGATATATATTAAATTTTAAAATATTTACGTATCTTAATTTATTTAGCAAGCATATAAATAATTCAAATGTTATATAATTTTTCATTTACTTTACTTAATTTTGTATTAAATTCACCACCTCATTTTACTATATTTATTTTTATTTTTAGCGTCTCAGGAACGGACTTGGTCTCTTCAAAAAGAGCTTTCTAATCGGTCCTGTTCTAGTCTATAATCTAGCCATCTCTAATCGCCAGTTTGTCTTATCTTTGTTAAATCCTCTGCTTGTTTATTCTTTTTTTCCATTTTCTTATTAGTTTTTGGTGAGGGTCTTCCTTTCGAGGCGACCTGTTTATCGCACTTTTTAGGACTTATATAATGTGATGATGGATTTTATGTTAATTTATTTTGATAATTCCATGTTCATTTTTATTTTGCCTTTTAAGTTTAATCCTCGAGTCTAAATGTCTATCGCAAGATTTTTCGTTTAAAAGACCCCGTGTCTCGCATCCGTATGAGATAACTGTTCTTCTGAAAGATTTATAAATGTAGCTAAAGTTAGGATCTTCTTCTCAGTATCCTCTACCTCTAGAGGTGTTTAGAATGGTGTCATTTAAATCAACAGCGTATTTCTGTATTCCTTAATGTTGTTATGGAGACTCAGATTTTTTTGTTGAATAACATATGGAATATTCTTTATATGCTGAAGTAGCTTATTTTTACAGAATTTTCAATATCAAATATGTACGACTTGTAATTATTCATAATGATATTCCTCGAGCTTAAGAAAATCATACATTAGTCTTTGGTGCTAACCAAGCAGTTGATATTTGTTTCAATATTTTTAAATCAGAAACTTTATTAAACGTACATCTTGATTATTGATTCTTGATTTTATAATTAGCATACGCATAGGTACATCTAAGTTGAATTAAAATCAATAAAACCCCTCATTTTGCGGGGTATCGTATCCAGCACTAGATTAAATATCATGGTGGACAATGCGTTTCCTTGCCCAACTCTAGATTTATTTTAAAACACTCTTTTTCTTTACCTTACTTTATATATAATGAGTATAAAAAAATATATTTTTGATAATAAAATCGATATATACATTTATTTTTTAAACGCATGAAAACGTTTTTGGTTTAATCAATTTTATACCTTTAAATTACTTACATTTTTAATGCAAATCTTTTCTCGCGGACAGATTGGATTAAATACAGATTGTTAGGTAGTAACAAAGAATAATGTTGCTCTTTGCGCCGTACCACAGTGTTGCCAAAGCGCCGCTTAGCTAATGGTCAAATAAATTGCCCCCCAAAAATTAACTTGTTTATATGTACGCTTCTTAGAGCTTTTGTATAGCTAATGTATGGTTCTAAATATTTTGCCATTAATCTTCAAGTATTACACATGAAACAAACTAATAAAGATTTTAAATTGTCCATTAAAATCAAATAAACCAAATTTGTATTTAGTAAATGTAATTCATATAGTTACACACAAATGAAGTCAAAAATAACGATTTAAAAAAATACACTAGTTCAGAGTAATTTATATTTTTTAAGATAATAATATGTTTTGTAGTGATTTTTATTAAATTTAATATTTTAATGATGATTATTTCTAAACATTACTTTTAAAACCTACATCATAAATTTATAATAAACGATCAAGTTGTACAGATTAAAATAATTTTAATGCATTATCTTGTGATGTTCTTCGATTAAGTTCAAGTTTAAAATTTCCTGACATGACCACTGATGGCGTGCGAACCCATCGCCGAGTTAATGAGAACCACCTTCATAATCCGAATGTAAACGCTGTTATACCCTTTCGCGTTCTAATCCCCAGCTCGCGAAACTGGAAACTGTATGCGATTATCTTAAGATTTTAATATCGGTAAAGATACGCCGACCACCCGGCTAATGGCCTCAGATGCGCGCCACAACAATAATAATAAAACTATAAAATTATCGTCTATTATCACAAAGAGGTGTATTATTCGCGCGTTGGTTTATGTGAAACATTTTAGCTGATATAACGTGTCCTATAAAATATATTTTTGTGACTTTTAAATCAATTGGAGAGCAAGAAAACATCTGGTGTTAGTTTTCTTTTTTTGCGTGTCAGCCAAAATATTAAAATTAAGAAGAACAAGACTTCAACATTAGGTCGCACAATGCGCATTGATAACTTTAAGTGTTGTGTTTTAAATACCTTTCAGTGATATAATGTTCCAATTTATATAAGTGCTAAGATTTTGTAGATCAATCTTGACAAAAAGCTTGACACTAATGTAATATTACGTATCTTATTCTGCAAAGTTTTTATAAAAAAAAAGAATTTGCTGTATATATTTGTATGATGTCAAAAGAGGTAGGATAGAATAGCAAATACTGTGGTTTTATATACAATTCAAAAATATTTATGAAACAATATTATATGTATCTGTCGATGATATATGTATTTCTTTAATTATCCTGATGTATGTATATGCAACTTAATGAAGTATTCAGAAACAACAAACGATGACAAAAAAGTAAAATAAAGTTTTTACAAGTTTAGCGAATAAAAGTTTTGGCTGAAGCTAAATTACAATATTGGTTATCAGTCGATAATGAAAAAAGCTGTTTCAGTCGATCTTTAAATGGTCTATTTCTTCATCGGGTCAAGAAATAAAATAAACTGAAACATTGATTCCGTTGAGTTATTTAAAATCGCACACAATTTCCCTTTTGCACTGAATCGGCGCTCACCATTAATTTAACGAGTACTACTATTAAAAATGCATACATGTTTTAAAGTGTTCAGTTACCGAACCGGTTGCCAATCGCCGGTTTGAACCCGGGTACCGTAATATACAAGCCAGTTGACCAGAGGGCCACGTACGTGACACCGAAGACGTACTTTCTTCTTCTTTCCACCGGCTAAGCAGAGCTTTCCGAATGGTCAGATTCGAGGATGACCGCGGCGGTTCAAACGATTCGATCATAATCCCATCGCATGTAAAGTGCGGGGCAATTAGCGAGATTGCCTTTATAGCGAGTACGAGGCAGTTTAGACGGACTTTGTATGTGGTATAGGAAATATTGTCAAAGAACGAGCGTGAGCTGCATGCTAAGCAATGTTGTTCTTTCCCATATGTTAGGTTTAACATCTGAAGTTTAAGTATGAATGTATCAGTATTTAAATATTTATTTTTATTACTAAGCAACTCAGTAGATTGGTTCAAATAATATTAACTTAATCCCTACAACAAACCGTATTCAGAAAAAAAATTATGTACTATAGTATATTGTAAAAGCCTATAAAAAGTGAAAACTTTAGAATCTTAGATTTCATGATTTCATGATAACTTAATTTGGTTATTTAAATATAACGCGGTTATAGCGGCTACCTGGCAAAGGAGTATTTAATCATTTTTCGAGTTCCCCAAGATTCCAAACTAGAGCGGGCCACTATCGTTCTTAATATGTATTAATGAACGACATAGACACGTCCATTACATACAACTATACATTTAAAAATGTTTAAAAGCATCAGGATGATTTCCGACCCATTCTATTTACATATCAATCTGGAATCTTTGAAGAAATGGGATGCTGACAACTTTTTATTTCCAGTGAAGTTTTATTATTGCCTTAGTAAAGATAGACCTCAAAGCTATGTTCAAAAAAAAGTAGAAATTCTCTCTACATTTCAATACTATTTGTGCCAAGTATTCTAAGATACCCGTTTTTGTTAAATGTCTTGATAATTATTCAGTGATTTGCGTCCTTTATAACATTTAAATCCACAGCAATCTTGAAAAATAATCTTTAATTTGTAACCCTCTTAAGGCCAAATATTCTCTCATGATCGAAAAAATCTAGAAAAAATATCTGGGATACCTATACATGAAGGTGTTTGTTTATAATCCTTTTCCCTATTTTAATTGTAAGGGCCTGAGCTCGATCATAAGGAACGGGTGAAACTTCAAGAGTACTTCCTTCTAAAAAAGTTTTTTTTTGTGTTTATACTTACTTATTTAACATATTTTTCAATCTGGATAATATATCTATTTTTATACTATTTTTTTATTATGTAATTACAATGTTCCTTATAATTAATGTTTCACATACAAATACTTCTAAATATTTTATATTATCAATTGTTATCTATAACTATTTTTATATTATTATCTAACATATTTATCTAAGAAAGAAGTGTTCATAACAAAGATGCCACTGAAGTCAAAATATCACAATTTGCAGGACGCCATGGTAAAAGGCGCGTCATGAAGCGTCTAATTTTTAAACAATATATTTTTTAAATATCCTTGTGAACACAAGGCTGAATTATTAAGCAATGAAAAATATTATTTTAAGTTACCATTTTTTTTTTAAGATTTTAGACTCCCCTATTGCGACTTTAAAGGATTTGATTTTTTAGCAAAAAAATGCTTTTATGTTTAAATAAATGTTAACTAATGAATGACAAAGAACTTTTGAAGGAATGTATGGACTCAAAAATCATGTTAATGGCAGCAAAAGCAAGACATTTCAGACAGGATTTCCCAACCACTTACATTTTTGTGAAGGAATATCTGTTGATAAAATTATAAAATTCTTAATAGAAGATAAATTAACGTCTTTATTGCTAATTACATTAACGCTGAAATATATTTTTCCAAATTAAAGTTCATAGAAACTAATTTAAGTTCTACTACGGGTCAGGAAATATTAAGCCGGCTCAGTATGATATTAATAGAAGGAGATATTTAAAAAATTGAACATAGAAGACTGATTACAGATTTTACTATAATAAAATTCATAATTATTTAACAAAAAATAAGGATTTTATCATCATTTTTGTAAATATACAAAATTAAAAACCTGAACCAATAATTAAAATTGCTTAACATTCATTATCTTACATAGTAATTCGTTTATTTGCATTGTATAACTCTATTGGTTCTTAACCTTCGTATAATGATTGTAATTATATTTTATTTGCATTGTACTCGTTTACTAAGTATATGTTGTTAAATTTATAGGTTTTTATTTATTATCCTTTTAATTATTCTACTTTATTATTGTTTTTATAGTATTATATCATAGTTGTTGATTATATATCCATATCATAAAAATCTGATGTATGTGTACAATTAAAATTTACTATATTTTTACTCGTATTTTCGAAAACTTAATAGTATTTCTCAACAATGATATTTAATCTAGATTATGTTAATAATTTTTCACTCTAAAAGACGCATAGCGAGTCATTAACAGATACGGCTGACTTTATTTAATCTCTCGCCCTTTCCCTAGCAAATGCACGGTTTTGAATCATAAAAAAATTTAATTTCAGTCAAATATTTACTGATTTATATATAGATAAGCAATATTATTCAATAGTTTTAGACGTTTCGTGATTATATCAAGCGCAACGCTTACAAGATACA
This sequence comes from Plectrocnemia conspersa, assembly GCF_051122295.1. Taxonomy (NCBI): domain Eukaryota; kingdom Metazoa; phylum Arthropoda; class Insecta; order Trichoptera; family Polycentropodidae; genus Plectrocnemia; species Plectrocnemia conspersa. The sequence goes on from NW_028277167.1 coordinate 19,884,543, forward strand.
TTGTTGCTAATAAATTCACTACGACCAACTAATCGGATTGTTTACCACCATATAGCCTAAACGGAACAAGAATAGAAATTGAAATCTAGATATGGTATTGAGCAACGTCGTTAAGCCGACGCATGGTCGTCCAGGAAGAAGAGTACTGACGAAAGAGTAGATAGAGACACGTTTGTCATGGAAGTTCATGATCTTCTGTTGCCGATCGCGCTTAAGCTCATTATCCAAGAGGAAGCCATAACTTGGATGGCGAGAACTCTCGATCTTGTATAGTTTTTTTGCCATTGATTACACATAATTTGTACGACAATGGTAATGGCAGTCGGCGTGTCAACCATTGAATGACACACTTGTCGCGCACGCAGCAGGTGAAATGTGGCGGGCAGTTAGCGTGGAGTTTTCACGGAATGCGCCGCAAAACCATCAGCAATTAGGCGGCGATAAACAGAGGGGTGAATTTTTTTGACTATTTTATTTCTTCTGTGATAGTGTGACCGAGCCGCTTGACCTTGCCATGGCTTGTATCTGACTTAAACGGTAAACAATGGAAGGAAAAATTATCAAAAATATATATTGGATTACGTCATTATAAAAAAAAAGTCGCCACGAGATTTCTCACTATCAATAAACAGCATTTGTAAAACAAAGATAAGATCAATATATAGACTTTAACATGGTTTTATACTCTTTAAAGTTTCGTTTCATAGATTTCTCAATTTTTTTATTTGAAAATAAACGTCCAAAAATACTTAAAAATTTCATTTTTAAGCTTTATAACAATATATTATATACTATATAATATCATTATTTAATACTTAGTTCTTAGTTGCATATCATTATAGTGATTTTTAAAGCAGAAAAGGTACAATTTTGTTTTGAAAAAATTATTGTAAAAAATTATATTCTTCTGTAATATTTATTTTCCCTAGAATATGTTTTTCGTTTCTAGTTTTCGTTGTTAATTTAACCGAAAGGTATTTAATGATTTCTTAAGAGAAAAACATAAAATTTTACTATATAAACGGTTAATTAGACTGGTAACATCATACGCTTACACAGTAAAAAGTAACACTTATTAACCTCAAGTCATTTATAATAAAGCGATTAAAATAATATTTACCACACCTTTTTATACTTACCTTAAGAAAACTTTATAAGAGATTTTAAATATCAACAATAAAATAACATTGACATTATCATATAAAAAAATATTATAAAAGTATTACGCGAGACCATATTAACTTAAAATCACTAGAATTAATGACTACGACTAGTGCAAACTTAAATTTAAATATAAAGATCTTGCCTTGGAAGCATAATGTTTAGGTCACCAGTAAAGTAAATAAATAGTTATAAGAAACTTGAAACTTAATAATTATCATATTACATATATATTATATATTTTTCTGTATTTTTAATCTTTTAATATAAATAAATGTTAAGTAAAGTAAAAAGATTTTAAAAACTACATATTTGGCCAAATTAAATAAAAAACAATCCAAAAAAATAGCGAGTAATTAATTGATAATCTAAAGCGTTAAGTTGTATGCTATGGTATATAAAAAAATATTTAAAGTAAAAAAATTGTATTGAAAATGGTTTAAAAATACCATATTATTTTTTTACAGTATTGTCATTTTTTTTGCAAAATGTATATTTTTATATGGCAGTTAATTTTAATACAGATACGTGTTATAGGGAAAATGCTATATATCTATAGCATTATTCAGTTCAAAGAAAATTTGGTTGCATTTTTCATCTTATTTTTTATCTTTTTTGTATAGTAGCCATATCAATTTGACTAGATTACATTATTTTAGACTATATATTGGTATCTAAATATTTGTAATAAAATATCCTGATATATTGGTGAATTTATAAGAAATTAACTAGTAAATATAAATATAAAATATATTAAAAAAAATATATTTTGGTTTATATGCCTTAAAAATAAACTTGCATTGAACGTTTCGAATTTTAAGTAAGGATGTATGTAAATGTAATAGTCGCATTCTGAAATTCTTGCTGTAATCTTGCTCTTGTAAGTTAAAAATGTGGAAAGAATTAAAATTTACTTTTTTGTGTATGTTACTCTTTTTATGTACAATCAAAATAATATTAACTTTCTATGCAAATTATTTAAATTATTTTAAAACTTTCTAACTAACTGAAACTAGAAGTGCTATTTAGATTTTTTTTTTACGTTATTTGGGGGCTAAGGGTTTTCTACATCATTTTCATTTGATATATTTTATAATTTTTTATTGTACTTTTACTGTTATTAGAGTAGCACTATTTTAACTACACTATTAAATTATAGTTTTCATTGTAATATTAATATGGGACAGATTTTGTAAAATATATATTTATCTATAATAAAAGTAGCTAAACTAATTAATTTTATTGTTTTAAGTAAAATTTTTTAGATAAAACATTTTATAGTATTAATTAAAGAACTTGTTTTTACCATAAATTTTGCAATTTTATAATAATTATTTAAATTTTGTGGACTTTTTAATTATTTTTTTCAAGTGTTTAAGTTTCTTTTTATTTACCATTTTTATTCACTATTCGACTTAAATGTTTAGCATAAGATTAGGCAAATAACGAATATTAAAAAAAATTATATTTAATATTATTTTTTATATAAATTGATTTAAGTCTTAATCTGGCTAGCGTTCTATTATATTTTATTTATCGATATAGTATCGAAAACATCAAAATCTGATTTCTATAAATATATAACATACATGAAAACAATAAATTTTGCTAGCTTAAATAATTATAATGATAAATAGTAATATATAAATACTTAATACCTTAAGTAATTATAATAATAAATAAAACTTTGATTTAAATGTAGTCGATATGTATCGTCAAATATTATAATAATTGTATATACAAATTTCATGTTTTTTCTGGCTAAACAAATATACTCAAAAACAATGAAATTTTATACCTATAATATATATAATAATTATTAGAAATATGTATTTATTTTAGTACTAAACACTTTGATTTAAATGTATTTGCTATGTACTTACAAATGCATAAACATATTTATTCTATGGTCTATCATATTTACATAAATAAAATCTTGTGTTTTCTGTCAAAGCAAAACTATTTAAAAACAATTAATATTGATGCCTAAAATACACATAAGTTACACACCATGTAAATCACTAATGACATATATAAATTGATTATGAAAAAAATTGCAAAATTGTTGTAATGTAATCAACTGAAACAAAAAAAAATACAGCGGTTTATTATTTAATATATTTTTTTCTTGTTTGAAATCAAATATCGTCCCACTGTGCGCCGCCCCCGCACTCGCTCGCTTCGTAGAAAGTGTTCTAGGGGAATAATTGATCACGACCCACCGTCGGGCTCGGATAGCGCTTTTCGGATGTAATTACCCGACTTTACGTTCGGAATTGCTCGAACTTTACATAAAAAACACATAATGGTATAAATTCGGCGTTGTTTCACTGCGCGCGCGTGACGCGTTGAATTATTGTACGTGAAGGTGTAAAATAAATACGTGGTCGAACATACACGTAATGCGCACCTTTGGGATGCTGCTATGTTCTCGGAGATAACAATAAAATAAAACGAGTTAAAGTTGAAAAGGTCCGTTTGTTGCACGGTCAGACGACTTAGCCTCTAAATTGATATATTATTAACTTAAACAATGTATGATAAAATGCGTTGTTGGGTCGATTTAATAACTATGTTTTATATTTTAGATGAAAATATGTCTGTGATGTATTCATAGCATTAGTGGTTTTAATTATAGGTTTGTATGAAAGATATAAATGTTATGTGCAAATTAAAAGGCAGATAATGGATTGTATGATTAATCTATAAAGACATGTATATGAATGACGTCTTTAAAGCTTATTGTTAAAAGATGATTAATTTAAAATATTTATCGTTTAGATACGGTTTAAGGTCATATGAATAATATCATGCTTTTTATTTATTCGTATTAGGAATAAAATTAACGTTGGCTAAGTTTTAGAGCAATTCTACCAAAATTAATAAGCACAATATAGATAAAAATAAGGATATTAAAAAGTTACAACCAACATTAGCTATTATAATCAACTTAGTTAATTTTGAACCTTAAACTGTATAAACAAACGACTATTATGTAACAGTAACTCGCATTTAATCATAAACATGAACGACGAAGTTTGAAAACTTAAGGGTAGACGGTCGACAATTGACTATCTTTTAGCATCACCAAGTGTCATGTTGTCACATTTTCTAGTTCCAAATGGAATTTTCCTACAGTTTAGGCGTAGGTGTTTTAAGCAAAAATACTTCCGTTGATGACTTGGTAATGACGTCCGAGTAGGGATGAAGATTTTCGTCAACTGGGCGACACGGTCAACTGGGCGATAAATGGGGATGGTCTTTTGAGCGACGGTCTTCTTTATTTTTATCGTTTTATTTATTATAATGATCCCTTTATTAATTAATTAATAAATACATATACTTACACACAAAAATATTACTAGTATTATTTTTTATAAAAACTAAATAAAGATAAAAACGAAAATATTTTTTTATTATTAAATCTTCCGTTGTAACCCGACAGGCGTAAGCCCAATGCGTTACAACGGCAAAATTTGTACCAACCGAGTAATTCAAACAGACATAATGAATACCTACAAGTAAGTATTTACCATAAGACTGAAAGTCTGGGAATCAGTGACATCTATATGTTTAATTTTAAGCTATTATTATATGTGCTATACAATTTATAATCAATAGATGTCACTGCAGTTGAGGCCGTTTGTTCTTAATAATAACACATGTGCTGCTGCTGGGACTCTCAGATCCGATGGAAGATCTCCGCTAGATCTTCCATCGGATCTTCCAGTTTCTCCACCATTGCTCGGAGAAAATTATACTCTGTTGCAATATGTAATATAATTTAATAAAATCCTCACTAGTTTTTACCTGCGTCTTATTGACTGCATAAACACACCCCCCACTAGAATTAGAATCACAAAAAGTATTAATGAAATTAATGAAATAAAAATGATATATTTTGAACTTTTGATATTAATATAATAAAATCGGTGTTTTTTTTAATCATATTTCTAATTCTTAGTTATAATTTAATACATAGGGTTGCAACTATAAGCTTAAGTAATGCAAGTTTCAATATTAAACTTGTAATTGGCAATCTTTTATTTTGATTTAAAAAAATATCAGTAATTAAATAAAAATTTAAGCATTTTAATAAAAACGCACAGTGACATATTTTATTAAGTTAATTCATACTTTATCAGTTTCTTATATGATTTAAAAAAAATACATTCAAAGTCGCACGAGCCATCGTAAGACCGCAAATACTTAAAGCAATTCTTCGAGACACACCAAACAATTGGTAAACAATTTATTTTGTACACTTAAGAGCAATCAGAAAGGCAATCCATCACGCGTCTCGCGAACCACAATTTGATCTCAGCCACAAAGAAAAAATACACCAGAAACAACCAAAGTGCGTGTCGATTTCATTAGCGGTGCCGCGGTCACGCGAATATTCGTACCGTGCGTGCTCGAATATCGGCAAAACCGGGTTACGGTGGTATGAGCATAAGTCGAGTTCTTCTTATGGTGCATAATGGGGATGAATCGAAGCCGCCTTTTCGATCTGCGGACATTCTTAAAGTAAAGAGATAAGATACAAATCAACGAGATAATGAGATCTTTTATGATTCACAAAATGAGGACCTCGATGAAATTAGCATACACGGAATTAGATAAATTATAAATAAGATATTGAGAATTAAAAATTAAGGCGTCGAGAATATTAAAGGTGAATAATAATATTCATTAAACTTGGAAAAGTAAGATAGTGAAAAGTTTTTAAAATAATAAAAAATCACGAGATATCGAGATTTTATTAACATTTTACAAATATAAAAGGCAATCTCAACACGTAACATTATGAATGATAGGACATATTTCAAGGGCCAGGATTGTAAACCAATCACATATGTGTGGCACAGCTTCCACAATCAACTGCGTTATATTAAAGTTTTGTGGAATACCATTCCTCATCAACAAAATAGTGCTACTAATCTTGCTGTGATAATCTACTTATAAGGTTTATTAAAACTAAATTAGATAATTAATAGATTCTTTTTCATTTATTTTAATGGCAATTGAGTGAAATTAACGTGCTGCAACTGACATCTCTTGAATCGAGAATTGATTTCAATGCTTTTTACTTAAATGTAGACGTGATTTTTAGAAAATTAATTTAAAAACATTTAAAAAAAATAACTAGCGAAGGCAAAGGGATGAAAATTATATGTTTGGAAACCACATTACTAATGCTACATTATTATAGTTATTTTAAGTAATTATTTAGCTAATATTATTTTGAAGCAGCATGTTTTGTATTAAAATCATTCACTAGTTTTAGTATGATATACAAAATAAAATAATGGAATAATGAATTTATTACTATTGAAAAGAATATCGCACGTGCTTAAGAACATTTATTAACCAATTATTATATAATTTACACCAACAACAACGATTCATTGAGGAGAGATGAATAATACTGCTGATAATCAGTGTTCTAGGAAATAAAAAAATAATCTTTACGGGAGTATAAGGCTTAACTCTCGATACTTTTTAGCTATGCTTTCGCCCCATTCAATCTTTCTTCTTATGGTGCATAATGGGGATGAATCGAAGCCGCCTCGTTGATCCACGTACATTCTTAAGTCCAAGATTGCGATCGGCCGGATTGATTGACAAAAAATCGAGCCGTTGTCGTGTCCGGCCCGAAGGCTTTGCAACCGATGCGTCCCTCTTCGGGGCGCGCGTCAAACGTCCTCAATTAGACCAATAAGCGTCCATCTTACGGCCATAAACGCTATTCAGTGTTGGCAGCCTTCGGTTAACATACGACAATACATAAATATCGGATAAATATTGGCCGCGAAGCGAAAGAGTACGACTTATAGTCGGACCGATGCGAGTGTGTGCTCTAGATAGTATGTAATCAAAAGATACCTTTTGAGTAGATATTTTTTATAATTAATCATATACATGTGTCGTTAGTTACTGTTTATTACGAGATGGAAAGCTTAAAATTGGATTTTTCTTTAAATCTTTTAAAAATGAGGATATAACTAGTCAGTTTGCGTGTAGCTCATTTATTAACTAATAATAAAAATTATAGTAAATTAATTAATTCATGTTTAATTGTTACAACCATTGAAAAAAATATTTCAATCAGTGTTTTGAGAAAAAAATTGTTATGAAGTGTTGAGCACATTGTGAGTAACATCAATAGCCAATTAAATAGCAAAGAAAATGATTTTAATTGGTTTTTTATTGGTTCACCAAAAAATTTTGACTCTTGACGCCCTTGCGAAATACAGATTTTCCCAAGGCGAAATTTAAATATAGCAAGTTTACTTTATAAAATAGCAAATATTTTGTATAGTTAATGGGTTAGGTAAAAATAGTTTTATTAAGTACTCATTTTAAATAGGCTTCTGCAAACGGTTGATTACTAGGTGAGTTATTGGTTTACACTACATTATTTATTCGAGAAGTCAATGCTATGTACCAATAGTCTGCGTGGAACAATTATAAACAAACATATTTTTAATGAAATTGAGAAAACGTTAACAAAGTGAAGTTGACTGAAATGTGTTATATCTGTTGCTGGTAATAATATACGCGAAACAAATAAAGGCTTAGTTGGAAAAAATATGAGAAATATGAAAATGCTAGGTCTGCAATTTATCTAATTATTTATTATTAAGTATATAAATATAAGTTTGTTTCTGAAACGTAAGTTTGCTTGTCTACAACGAAAGATATTAAAAAATACTAATATCATTCTCTTTTATATTGATCTAAAATCAAATATTTTATATATTAATTAAAATTCATATATATTTAACTAAAAGCTTTTTGAGGTTGTCGGAATTAAGTAACATGGACTTCATTCAAAGTATTAAAATAAAATAAATAAAGGTTTTTTTTTATGTTTTATTTTACTAATGTTCTATACAGTAATTACAATATTATTTGTTTTTAATACTTTAAAATTGAGTATAAAAACAAAATGTTCTGGAATATATGCATTACCAAGCTTTTTATTTATATACTAAATGTGTATCACATGTGACCCAATTTATGCAAATGAACACTTAAAACATAAATATCATTGCACTGAATATAAACTGAAATTTAACATCGTATTGAAATAAAAACAGTGCATACGTATAAATACCAATTATAATGTATCGACAAGTTCGACGGGAGCTTAATAAAAAGCGATAAAAACTCCTGGCAAATTGTTCTTTTTTTGGGGCAATCGGACATAATCCCACATTATTGTCGAGCACCCAGCGATCGGTATCAATTTGGCAGAGATTATCCTCATATGTTACGATTAAATTTACCCAAATTTGTATTATTGAATTTATAAAATTGGGAATCGAGCATCGGCATGGTGGGATTCGGCCACAGCGAAGAGGGCACCTGTCTCTCGGACTTTCAATGGACTCTCCTCTTCGCCGTGGACAATGTCCGCGACATGTCACAGCTACAAATGGCAAACAAACAGCGGACCGCTTCGGTACAACAACCCTTCGGATATAGTGAGTAAATTGGGCGAGGCCAATTGGACTACTTGGCGTCCAATGTCAGCCGATACAAAGGAAATTATTCAGGTTCAGTCCTTTTTGGGTGTGGGTAAAAAGCTAATTTGAAAACGTGAAGTTTAATTACGGTTTCATTAATTTTGATATTTTTAATCTTAAAATATTAGTATGTAATATACATAACCTAGAAAAAGACAGGCTGTGAATAAAATTCGCTGCAAAACTTTCTACTGCAAATTAAATAATCATGTATTATTTGTTCACAAAAAATTGCTAAGAGCTTCGCGCAATATTTCCGTGGGTCTTGAGGAATCCATTTGCCTTCATTTAGTCGCTTTCTTATTCTTGTACGTGGTCTTAAGAATTGGGTATTAAGGTAAATTAGCGCTCAAATCTTAAATATGGCTTGGAGAAGTTGATCTTTTATGCATGATTTTTTTTAATTTCAAGAAAAATTTTTCTCATGCTTTCGGGAGCAAAAAATTTAAGAATTACTACTATATATAAAACTCAATATTTATCTTTAACAATTTTGTTATGTGGCAAACAATATATATTAGTGAAGTCAGCAATGTGTTTAGTGCTAAAAATGCAGCATTGTCAAGGATTTTAAGGTAATTTTTTGAAGTTAATAAGCTCCATGTTAATATTTTTATTACAACGATCGATCAGTACATAAGCGATTGTCTCTCATAGGATGCGAAAGGTGCATGGATATAAAGAAAATATTATTATAAAATAAGAACCCAGAAGATGAAAGAAAAAATACGACAGAAGTAAAACAGGGAGAAAGAAAGAAAATGACAGTAGTAAAGTAGAAAACTTTTTCTATTGTATTTCTCAAATAAGCAAAATTTTTTTAAAAACAAATTTCTAGCAGCATATTTAAGGCAAAAGAGAACATAAAATGATGATCCAAACATTATATAATTTATATAAAAAAAGGGTTTCAGCTATTTTTTGGTCTGGATTCATATGTAGCATAAACAGTTTTAATGTATTTTTGATAGCTTAATGTGAATTTATTGATGTTTGGCTTATTCAATCTTTGCGACTTCAATAACATGTTATTCGCTTATTGACCTTCAATTATATCGCGATTTCTCGGTGTTTATTATTAAAAAAAAAATATTTTAAATGAGCAAACACTAAACAAATAAATTAACGGCAAATTAAGACACAAACATGCAAACAGGACACAATTAGTAAAGAAATTTACTATTATATAATCCTTGGACAGTAAGACTACGATTTGTTTTAACTAGTAGCGAGCAAAAAGCGATAAATACATTTGTATTGCAATTTTTAAATATTTTAGTAAGCCTGTGCAACATTTTAAAGTATAGTAAATTAATGTGCTCAAGGCTAATGGAGATTTAACGTATAATACAACCATCGTCTAAATATGTCTATTTTGATCTTCTATATGGTTTTTTACTATAGACTGATTTTAATACTTTTAGTTTAATACAATAAGTGTAATAAAGTAAAGAGCTTATTGTTTTTTGTAACAAAAATGTGGTTATTTTTATTTAGTTTATCATTTATTATGTACTCAATAAGAGGTTAGTACATACGTTTCTCTTATATTTTATATTTTGTAGCTGTTACTTATCATAAGCAATTAAGTGATAGTGAGATTTTTCCAATTGCTATTATAAATAGCAAAAGCTGAATTTTTCTAGACAGTGATCAAACGATTTGATCGGAAACAAAACTTTTGATTGCCCGTGTTGATAAATTATTCGCTCAATCATTATTATATAAATAAATTTCCGTCGCGTCAGAATCAACACGTTCCACCTATTAAATAACGAAACAAGTGCTATTTTAAAACCAATTATCGCCGATAAGGCAGTCACACCTTTTCATATAGAAATTATTGCCAACTACCCAACTAAGATCTACCGGCGCCAGGGATTGTCAACAATCATCATGCAAAGTATACGCCCACGTCACAACTAATGTCTCCTCTCGCGTATTATCGAGAAGTTTTCTCGCCATGCAAGAACTAGAAGCCGGTTTCGTGTGAGGATATATAAAAATAAATAAAATAAAAAAAGTGTTGCATTCTCGCTCGGTCCTTGTTGACGAGCTTGAAAGGGAACAGGACACACTCACTGTTTTTATCTCCTCATTAGGACAATATGTTGTTATTATGCAAATCGTCTTAAGTGTATCGGGAACCACTTTTAATACAACCAATTAGGGCTGCTCTCTCAATAAGTAGGATATTATTTTATGTAATTATTATATGACGACTTGTTCGTAATTGTATGGGATGAGTTTTGCTTGTTTTTTATTGGAAAGGCAAATATATTGCGTAAGATGTTTTTTTATTGCCGTGTAATGGTGATAAACAAGTTGTTACGTTGCAGCTAAATCAGAAATCGATCTATGGAAAAAAATGTATAAATACAAACGCTATCGGATAGCGTTAATGGTACAATTTTATCGCGTGGACAAAGTTATAAGTGTTCTGTTACGAGTATAAAACATTCGTTACTGCCGTTATAAAAGACCTTAGAGGTTTTTTTATCAATTCAAGAAACTATACAAAATTAATAACAAATATAGCAGTGATTTGTCACAGATTACTGACTAATTATTTCATCTTTTCATTAACCTATAAAACATATATAGTTTTAGTAAAAAAACTATAATTTAATTTAATTAATTTTTTTATTTTAGTAGTATAAATTTATAATAAAACTTAAGTTGATAAAATTTCGAAATACACTTTCAGCAGCAGCTTGATTAGTTAGGGTAAGCTCAGACATGGATCGTAAACAAATAATAATCCGAATATCGAATATATTCACCCCTTTTCCACCTATTCTTTTTCCGAATATGTTTAGTATTAATTCTTATATATTATTATTAACAGCAATGACCATAATAATTAATAGCCGACAAAAAATATATAGAAAAAATACTTTATATATGCCGAAACTACTCATATTTCTGAATTATTATTATGCAACTGTAAATTTTCTCAATGGATGGTATTGTTTTTTTTTGAGCATACCAAATTGTAGTCTTTTTGACAACATGAATAAAGTTTATATAAATACACTAAATTATTTTTAAATTAAAATAAATCGTACTATTACTTTGTATTGTTTTTTTTAGAATTATGTGTGTAAGAAATATGTACTAATATGTTAAATAATATTTTTCGATTCTTCGTTAGTTTATTCGATAATAAAATAGTTGAGAAAACAAATATTATTAAATTTTAGTAGCAACTCAGAGGTATTCTCAGAAGTTCCCGGATACTCGTTATTTTTATTATTTCAGAAATAATAAAGCATTTTATCATATAATTTGATTTTACGAACATAAACACAGAAATTATTTTCGGTAAAATAACAAAAATAATAATGAAATAACAGTAATCAGCATTATATTTTTTACTTGATATAAAAAAATTTCAGCGATGAAAAAAAATCACTTATCGGCCGAAAATTGTTTTATTAAATGAATTAGTGAATTTTATTGTCTTTTCTTAAGAAATCCCAAGTAATTGATTTTTTTCGAAAACTAAGATTATTAAATAGTAATATTATCTCTCAATAATCTTCCAATCTAAATTATTTAACTTCTTGGATTAATCGTGCGATGTGCATTAACGGATTGTAGTGCAAGCGAATTAGACATTTTCTAATAATCAATGCTAGAATTTTGTATATTTCTAGATAATCTATAAGCAAAAATGGTTTTGTCAATGTTTAACAATTGTAGTGGTGTATATCAAGCTTAGATATTCAAAAAGTCACTGTTATATTTTTTAATGTTTCAGTATTCAATTTTGGTTTCAAAAATTGTTTTTGCCTTTATTTTTATCCAATAAAGGATAATAGGATAAACTTTTTGTCACACATTACAATACGATGAAATAGATCGTTTTTTTTTTAAATAAGAAGCGCTGAAAAGACTTTGTACCGGTGATTTTTATGGGTTTCGTTCAGTTTGTTCGCACCCATTTATCAACGTTTCATGAATTTTTTAGTCGAAAATTTTTGGTTTACTAACGCTTAACTTCTTTGTAAGCTATTGAACTGTTATGTTATGTTTTGAATTGAACCATTTCTGATTCAAGAAAAGTCTTGAGCTGCTCGTTATCAATTATCAATATTAGAGTAGGACGCCCACGACATTCCTCAGTTACAAGGAAATCGTCCTTAGTACGAATTATTTGGAATCTTAAAAGCATTTTTTTGTTTTGCTTATTTCCCATATTTAATTTCATAGCCAAATTTGATGCAAAATTATATTAATATATTAAAATACAATTAAAAATTATATTTAAAGTAATATATTGAAATGGAATTTTTACTGAAAATTGTGAGATAAAATAATATTGTAAATATCACGTAATATTTAAAAAAAATATATCTTGGGTATCTAAATAAAACATAATAGAGAACATTTGATATGTTTTGAGTTATATTATATAATAAAAAATATTAATAATATTATTGAACTAAAAATATTAAATGCGGCAAAAACTTATTGTAAAATTAATTTTATAATCAAGGTGACATGAAAAATATGTTGATTATTGATAAAAATTTTAGATATGAAAATAGGTATAAAATATTATATATTTATGACATCCTATCAAAATTAAACTGCAAAAAATAGAAAGTTATTACTATGCTAAATTTTGATAATCGTTCTTCGTGATTTATTGTATTTCTCTTTTCAGTCAATGTACATTACTGTCGAAGACATTTTTTTTTCATGCAGTGATTTATTTATCCGACTTTGTAGGATATGTAAAGTAACCTCTTTATTTGGCCACGCATCTTTTATTTTTAATTTGGCTTATAAACCTGAGCATTATCGTCGCGAGATAAACTCTCATCCGGGTTTATCCACGCATACATTACTCTCATCACTCTCATAATTTTTATCCGCTCGCCTGCTAACGGCCGCGATAAAACTTTTAATTGGCCAGCCCTGGCCTGGTGATTGCCTGGTTTTCCACCGGCAAAGGTTTATCTCGTTTTTATTGTCTTCTCGACGATGATGGCGTATTTGTTACAATCAAACGGCAGTGGTGGAGAGATCTCAAAAGCTTCGAATAAAATAACAAAGTTTATTGCCCGCGGGCCACAATGTCCAGTGTTTATGGAATAATCCCAAGCCTCACCAACTTTTGTCGGCTTTTGTTCGAAACCCCGAGACGAAATTATTTAGTGCCGAACGCCATTCTCTTCGACGATTATAACTCGGCCGTAATGAACAGTTTATGGATTTTACAACTGTGGAACGCCTTTGTTGTTGATTTGTGTAATATTCATTAGAAAATTTACTGGCAAGGTTCTTGAACTTTGTCGTCAAAATGTGTTTATATTATTTTTATTTTGTGTTCACGCATAAACTTTGTATTTTTATTTTATGATTATTGCGTGTTTATATCGTCGAATATCTTGAAATGAAACATTTGTGAGCGGTGTATGATTTTTGACAAAAATGCACATTCGAGCATAAAAAATACATTGTATCGCTTTAAAAATTGTATGTAAATTCTTATAGTGACATTTTCCCATTTAATAAATACATTTATATTATTTTATTCGTATAATATTGTATACAGCAGTGGGTACAATATGCTAATCATATGGCTTTATAATAAGATATTTTCAAATAAAAATGAGAAATACATTGTTTAATTAATTAATATTATTACTACTGTTAATTGTGACTAAGCTTAAAATTTGTGAAATTAAAATCATATAAATAAAATATGCTTTTATTTTATTTAAATATATTTTTATTGTATACTTTAAGGTTTAAGACAAAGACCCATTCAAACGTGGTCATCTGTGTGTTGTCGCTACAATTATATGCCGATAATCTAAAAGTATTTTAAAGTATCCAGCTTTACGAACCATCCTATTTTCGGCGATAGCTATGAGGAGCTGGAAAAAAAATATGTGGGATGGTGCTCATACATTTTAGGTGTGCATCAAAATTGTTTAATTGTATAATTATTATTTGTATAATGAGCTTCATGAAGTATTGGAGAAGTCTGTCAAGTCATGATGGTCAAATTTGTAATAAAAAAATAATAAGAAATAATAATACGTAGGTAATTATTTTTATGCTAATATTTAGATTGAAGTATTAGTATTAAAATTAATTATACATATATATTTCAATTTTTATTTTAAATTAAATATTATTGTAATACAAAACAGAAGTGTAAATTTTAATCTAATTATATTCACAGCTTTCAGTTTATGCTTAACACATTTGTCGTCGAAATTCAATCCTTCTTCAAGTTCACAGCGTTTTTGCGCAACAATTAAACATGTTATAATATTACATAAAAAATCGAACTCAAATTGCTCAGAAATTTCAAAATATCATATTACACGCGCATAGCTCATTAGCGATAAAATCGAACGTAATACCATAATAATATAAAGTCGACCGGGATGGATAAAAAAAATGGCTGCCGAAGATAAGGCAATTTCCATCCCAAAATGGCCCGTAATCACTTCGTAACATTACAGTTTTATACACACGTATAAAAAGTGTCGCCGAGATAACTTGATTGTGGAAATATGCGCGAATTAAAAATGTAAAAACCAGGAGAACGCATTATATGTGTATGTAAATTATTGTGACGGAGAGAGTTTATTAAACGAGTTTCTTGTGATAGTCACATTTTTAAATTAACCATTATGTGCAATGAAATATATGGCTGTCCCTGGACTCTCAAAGACAATAGAACGGGTCGTTTACGTTCATCTCTCGGCCCTTTTGAGGTCATCGTGGACCTTTTCGAAGACTTGTACGATTGCGATTGCCGCCAGTCGTAGTCAAACAACGTAATATACATTTATGTAAATATATAATAGGATGTATCATATTTATAAATAAATTAATCAACATTAACTTAGTATTTATAATGGGACTCTACTAATCGGAAGTCGGAAAATTTTAAAGAAACTCCATATTGCTTATATGTACCATAATAGTTTCTTTAAGAATGAATAGGCATTGGATTAAAGATATTTTTAATAAACACATTGCTGAAATTTTAAAAATAATACATTGTAGGTGATTTGTTTATGCTACGAATTACTAATTGTGTTTTTTGTATATACATACACAGTATATTTAATAGTATTAAAATAATATCAAGAATTTCATCAATACTAAATCAATATTAAATATTCATCAGCGAGAAAATGATAATTTTAACTACCTATGTAATTAAATAAGATCTAATTTCATAAATCATGACTTATGTGGAATTTTAGTCTAAAACATACAACTTGTTTACTGTGTTAGTTTAATTACATAATTAGTTGTAAAATATGTTGATTTATTTCTGTTTTTATTGATCCGTCATGTATTGTGGTAAAACATCTTTACTCATATTTTAATTTTATTGAGTTGTAATAATTATATGACTTAACAAAATTGAAAAAATATACTCCTTATTTGTAATACCGACAAAGTTACCTCTGACATGTGACACGTTTATCATCAGAAATCAGATATATAATTTTCACATGACGTACATACATATGTATATAATATCACATATCTTTGTCCACTCAATAACCAATTTTATGCGTCGCTTTTTATCTTTTGATCTATTCGAATCATTCAGCGGCTCTCAAACGTTAATTTTCCGCAAGAATAAATTAATACAAAAATAAAAATGAAAATAAAACTCACAAAAGTACATCGGCCTTCGACTCCTTTTACAGATGATGGCGAACAAGTGTAATGTATGTATTTTACATACAAACCAATGAGTGAAACGTGTGATTGACGAAACAATGGGCGGTCTCTTAGTGGGAGAGACTCAGGGGCGATGAATCATGGCCAATCTCGACTTACTATTGTTCGATTAAGGGACCGTGAAGTCAAACAATGCACTTTAGCTCCGCTGTTAACCGCTCTCTTATCTGCTGCCTTCGGAGCTTTCATTGTGTTTTTTTCGTTTTGTTTTTATTTTGCCTTTTATTATTATTGTATAAAACATTGTTAATACAAACCAGACAACAACACGCTGCGAGAAAGCTTTTCGCGTATTGAAACGGCGGACTTTTACTTTTTGATGTGCCGATTTGAGATGAAATGCAATCGCATTGTGTTTCGCTTCAGATCAAATGAATTTAAAACAACATAATATATGTATGTTTATTAGTATTCTATTGTGACAAAGAATACAATCTACACTACTTAATACAATTAAAATGAAAGTTTAACTAAATTCCTTTCTATTTTAAAATATAAACATTTTATATAAAATGTGAAATGTTTCTGCAGCTTCACACCATCTGCACAATTAATTTAAACGTAATTTTTACGAACGAGTATTTCTTCCATAACAAACTTTTCTCGAAAGTAAGGACTTAACAATAAAAAATAGCTCGGGAATAAGCAATTAAAATAATAATTTTTAATATTTCCCGTATTATCTAATAGTACATTAATCATTCGTAATCACTTGGAAAACTACTATTTATTTGAAAAGGATGCGCGACAAACAATGCGCCCTACATTGCGCCAAAGAACTATTGTTATTTTACCCCTTTGTTAACGATCGCCGAAAATAGGCGCCTACAATTTTCACTTTTAATAAGCTTTAACATATTTTATGGGTATGTTAAAGAAGTGGTGTGATTGTCTCAGCAATCTGCGATTCTTCAGAGCTGTCTCGAATCAGGAATATAAAAGATGCGGCACTTGGAGAGAGGCAGACGGAGGAAGACCCGACCTGAGACCTGACCCAAAGGAGTCGCAGTATGAGGGACATCAGCAGATAATCTAGTATCATAATAAGATCACGATAGATCACAGCCGACGATAATTCAACTTTACACTTTAGCGAAGACTCTCTGATCTACAAGACCTGCCATTTCTATATATATTTTTTATATTTTTTTAAAAGAATAAGTGTTACCAACTTTTTCGGCGTCTATTTTGACTGCAAAGTCACACCCTTTTAGACTCAAAACCCGAAATTTCATTTATCATATTAACAGAACGGCGAAAGTCATTTTATTCATGCTATTAATTAAATTAATTAAAAAATAATAATTCAAGTATTATCTGCAATAAGTTATGCTTTACCAAACTTGTTTCTCGCAAGTCTCAAACGCAAGTTTCCCTAAATAACGTCTAAAGTAAAATTCTATAGCAGAGCTAAGGCGTATATGTATACACACGTTTTGGGAAAGGGGAGGAGATCCACGTTCCTAATTTACTTCGATCTCTTTATTGATCTGGATAATTTGGGGGTGAACTAGTCTTTGTTTTTAACAATTAATAAATATCTTATTAGATTATTTAAAATGATGATAAAATTCCACAAGATAAAATTACACATTAATATTTATTCAAAGAAAGAGTTGCATATGAAAAAAAGAAAATCAAGAATAAAAAATTTCACAGCAGTTTTTTTAAACATAAATAAGCTTTGGTTTTTAATTAGTCTATATAAATTTAAAATACAGCAAACTATAAAAATCAATAAATTTTATAATATGGATGATCTATTATCGTTTTTTTAAATATATTAATATAATTTTTGTTACTAAGTAATGTACTTATTTTAATTTTAAGAACATAGATTATATCCAGCATCCATCACAGACAATTTACTTCATAATATTCATCGTCGGTAAATTTTATTGCATCTCTGTAATATACTACATCTTCAATTATAAATAGTCAAGTCACACGATATTACGCTTAAATATTTAGGATAGCGATGATAATATATGTTTTATTATAATTATATATAACTATTGTATATTTCGTTACACAAAAACTATAAGTTGAAATTACTTCTGTAATACAGACTATCCACTTCTGTAATACTAAATACAATTCTCGTTGTAACGTCGTCTGTCAGTAAAATGGTATTAAATTGATAGTTTACAAAGAATATTATTGCAAGACTTACATAATAATTAATAAAAAAACCTATAAAAATACATAAAAAAGAGTGATTTAAAAAAGATGTACCTACATTTTTTGTTTCATTATTATTGTATTATATATGTATTTGTTTCATTATTATTGTATTATATAAAGAAGAAGCTTGTGTTGATTTTAATTGATTGACAAGCATAATTTAGGATTGAGATTCAAAACTTATTTTTGTCTATTTGATGTAGCTATTTTGCATAAGTAATACGTCTTGATAAGTATTTATATATCTAGCCCTTCACATTACAAGTAATGTTATTCTTTATAAGTAAAAAAATATGAATAATTTAACAATATTTAATCTCTATTTTTAGATACTATAAATTTATTTTACGTCTCTATTTCACAACTATGTTTTGACAACAAACTAAAATAATATTTGATTTTATTTTTACTGGTAACTTAAATACAAAGAACATGTTTACCAGGTTAAAGCTGTGATTATTTAGGGTATTAAATTTAAATTTTATATTTATTTTAAAATGTATTAAACCAAGTGTTATAATTATTTTTACCTAGCATGTATTGTTTTTTGGTATTGTCAATTTTTTATTATTTTAGGTATTAGTGTGACTTGTATTTTAATATACTCAAATACAATTAATTATTATATTAAAAACATATTTTATTAACGTTTAATTTTATAAATGAATTGATCTTACCCCTGTGCTAAAATATTTTTATACTGTGTCCATACAGAATACATATATAACACAATTTAAAATAATAATTGAAATATGCTGAAAAATTATATTTAGAAAATCTAGAAATTATTTAATGGTATAAAATAGCTATTTATTGAATTTTTAACTTAACTAATATAATTCATAATGATACTGGGAACAAATTGGTTCTTGAGAATATTCATATTATAAATTTAGTAATGAACAGTTTTGGATACTTTTTGCCATTGTTTATTTAATACGTTCATTAGTGATAATGTATAATTTTCATACTTATTCGTCATTAACGTCATTCCTGGTTTTAATATAAAAAATGTCATTGCCAAAAACAAAACCATGCGATTATTTTAGCATATTTTTCGACATTATTATATTTGATGTAGCCAACTTGCATTTCATACTAATACTAATTCCTTATGTAATACTATTATGGGTCAAACTAAACATATTACAAAGCAAAATGAAACTCGTATTATGCCAGCTCGCATCGACATTGACGCCCTTATAAAGGGATGAGTTCGGACTCTGATTCTTAACTAATTGTTGGTAAATTGAATGGCATGTACGACAGGGCACCGAGGTACATTTCGGCCGGGGAATGATTTAAAGGGTTAATGTCGCCATACATACATACACCCAGCATATCGGTGGTATGGTTTATTCCGATGGCGGCGAGCTGTCACTTCACACATGAGAGGCAAATAAAGTAACTCGTTTGTGATGAGGACCAAGATTTTTATCTTCACATTATAAGTCTTTGCGTCTGTCCGAGCGACACTAAATTTAAGACCGGACCAGAGAGAGGAGAGTAACGGACCCACCGGCTCGAACACATAACAATGATAAAGGAGAGGAACTTAAGAACTCGTTTCGAGACCGTTCCCTGTGCGATCTTTTTTCCACGCACACACTCGTTTTGTTCCCGTTGTTGTTTTATTATTTCGCGAGAGAAGATTTTATGACAACGCTATGCTCTTAATGCTCTTTTACAACGCCGCAATGCAAATGCGCTAAACTAGATTGACTTTATGTTTTTTTGGTCAATAATGTTCTTAAGGTAAGGGTATGTTTTTTAAATTTATTTATTATTATAAATCTAATACATTAATTATTTAACTATAATTGTTTATTAATATAGTGAACATATTATGACAGCACTGAGCTTTATATTTTATTTAAAACTACCACCTCAAAATTTAATAATGTATTCGAATTAAAGATTGTAATTATGAAAATTTTATGGCTTATAAATAAAATATAAAAGGCATGGTTAAATTTTACGACGACAATAAAAAATAATTGATGGTTAATATTAATTAGCCATAGCGATAAACAGGAATATTATTAATAATATTATTAATAAAATAAATATATCTTCTAAATAAAAAAATAATTAAGTATTTTTTAAAGCACTATATTAGAGTTAATTCATATTTTTGCTACCGTATTTTAAATAAACTGTTTAAGATTAAAAACAACAACTACTCTCACAACATACAAAAACAAAAACGTACTACAGTGTATTAAGCTATTTAAAATAACATACATTGTATGTATATTAAAGCTTTCTCGTAAGAAAATATAAAATACATATAATGAAAATTTATAATATCATTTATGTCTACATTAAACAACAGTGATGTTAAGGTACTGACTATTAAGATATAAGCAGCGTGGCGACCGTTTGCCAACCAATAAAACCACGTTTCTTGGAACTTAATTTCAAAATTTTTTCTAGACCGAAACTACTTTGAAACTTTTTTTGAGAACGATAAAATTAAAAATAATGACATAAGTTGAAACTAGTGTTTACTTTATTTGTGTTTTATATAGTACATTTATTATAATGTAATTTTTAAATGGCAATTAATAAGCTGTGAAAATTTAAAATTGCGTTTCCTTCAACAACTCAAGCAATAAATATGCAATTTTGCACACCAGCAACGCAACTCATTAAAAATGCAAATAATAACATTTTTTATTACAATACAAGGAATACTTGCATATTCCGTGTTGCGGTAAAAACAAACTGTTATTAAACATTATCTAATGGTCTGCCACTGTTCACCCTGTTAATAAAATATTTTATATGTACATACATATATATAGTAGACTCAATGTGTAGAATAATAACTGATTTTCATATCAACCCTTTACTTTTAGGAACAGATTTCTCACCCAAAATGTTATTGATGAAGTTATTGTATATTTTGGTATTTTTTTCTAGAATATAAAATCACTGTATATATTTTAGAAATGAATAATTTTATCCTGGAATTCTTAACATTTTTTTGGAAGTTTTAGGATAGAATTAATTGTTACGTTTTTAAAGTTAAATTAATGGTGATGACAAACCACTGATGCTCGATGACTATAAGTTGAAAGCCGTCTATTGCTCTCGATTGTCGTGATTACTTATTTTATTCCTAAATGTCGGTCAATACAACACTACTGGAAAACTCTTATTTTGAGCATATTGCTCATAATTCGAGGTACAACAAAAAACGGGGGCAATGAAAATTCAATATATACAATAATTTGACATGTTGTAAATTAGTTTATCCTATTCAAAAAAAAGTTTGTATTAATGTTAATGATCGTAATTAGAATGCTGTATTCATTTATGTTTTAAAGTATTTTTAATCATTGGAAATTAAGCAATTTTTATGTATGTAGTAGTTTAAAGATAATAACATCATTATTTAGATTAGTATATATTATCATTAAAAATAAAAAAGTTTGATATGAAAATGTTCCTTAAAGACGTCGTTTTTCTTTATTTTCGCTTAGTATTATATTTCTAGACTTTTATTCACATTTTATGCATAGCGTTTCACGATTATAAATCATTACGCTGATCTCGCGACCGGTCGGTCTTTTTAAAGCGCATAATGTATTACGAGTGTTGAAAAAACCGGAATTGTAAATTGCGTCGTTTATTGCGCTGCTCATGAAAAATTCCATTTTCATTACACTTTATTTCCACTCAATATTTAAGCGAAAAGAAAAAAGCACATCGGCACCCGTAAGTCTATAAATCACGAGTGTTTACTGGGCCGAATTCTATACATACGCGAATCTTGCATCGGAAAGTGGAGGAGCAATTTCAAAAGGTGTGTAATAAAAATGAAAGCTGTATTTATTGTGTCGTGAAGTAGGCTTACGTTAATTGTTTTCACGCGTGAAAAATCACTTGCAGGTAAAAAAATAATATAAATAACCGATTGTTAAGTAGCGCGTAAAATTCAGATAATTCATTTTTTTAATAATACCTAAATTATTATGTTTACCATACTTCATACTTCATAAAATCGTGAACTACACAGTAATAAAATATATCTAAAGCAGGGGCCTACGCCACACCGGTGTGCAATTTAATTTTTCGGGGAAGGGCATAGCGCAAATCATTATTATTTGTTACATTTTGGTCGAAATTTTATAAATATATATAAAAAAAATGGCAACACTTGCGCAAATGTCAATACGACGCGTTTTGAGATTATGATTAATTCATGTATTAGTGGGTAACGTGTTAAAAATTAAAAAAAATATTTAAATTATAGTTCTCAACTTCCATGTGCAAAATGAGTAGCGAAAGAAAGAAAAAATAATAAGTATTCAGATGATTATTTGATCCTCGACTTCATATAAGCTACTCATGATGTTCGTTTACTATTCTATCTTGCGCGAATATTCTTTGTGCAATGAATCTATAAAATAAAGTCGTATTGAAGCTCATTTAAAGAAGAAACATGGTTCTTGTTTAAATAATGATTTAAACTTATTTAAGACTATAAAGTATAAATTATAAAAAAATTAACAATAAAATCATTGTTACCTAGAAGAAATGCTAACAAAAGTCATACTCTTAAAGCTAGCTATTAAATTTCTTTTCTCATAGCTAATTCTGAAAAAAATCATACTTTAGAAAATTAATTAATTGATCTTGCTATATCAGTTCCTCTCAAATAAGTTCTAGAAAAATATATGAAAGAAATGCTGTTTTTTAAGTAACTCACAAAATAATTTTTGTATTACTAAAAAAACGTTTTCAAATTTTGGCTAGTTAAATGTAATTTATTTTTCTAATTATATCTATTAAAACGTTAAAAAAAATAATGACAATCGAATAAACTAAGCTTCAAGATCAAGATATCAAATGCATTAAAGGAGTTAAATGCTTAACACTATATTTTTATTAATCATATAATCAATGACAATATTTTTATTTTTAATATAATAAAATAATTATTTATGAATATTATTCTATGCAAACGAAAAATAATACAATATCTACATTTAATAAAATACATATTTTTATTCTGAAAAACATTAAATGTTTTACTCATTAAAAATATATAGCATTATTGTAAAATTAAACAATAAATTATGTATAAATTTACTATTATTGTTATGTTTTCTTACAAAACAACAAATATTTGATAAATACTTTAAGCAAGTTTTAAACCATCAACGTACACCATACCATTTATTAATAAAATAGATCTGACCCAAAATGCTAACGAATGCATGTTTTATGGTAATATATTGACAATGTAACTTTTTTATGTAATACCCAAAATAATATTTTAAAAAATCGTGTTTTTTATTTGTACTCATATTATGCTGCGTTCTTAACATCTTAAAATATTATTATAAGACTTTATACTAAATAATTATTTAATCAAATCAACAAATTTTGAGTTTATATATTGTACATACTAATAATCATATGATAATAAAGCATAAATTTAGTATGTGTTTTAACTTTTTTCTCGTTGTATATAAATGTCAAACATTATTGATTCGATTGGAATATTATTATTATTATGATTTGAGCACATACCAGATTACTTAAGAAATAATATGGTTAGTAGTTTTAACTATAC
Source organism: Plectrocnemia conspersa (assembly GCF_051122295.1). NCBI lineage: Eukaryota > Metazoa > Arthropoda > Insecta > Trichoptera > Polycentropodidae > Plectrocnemia > Plectrocnemia conspersa. The sequence continues at coordinate 19,908,738 of NW_028277167.1, forward strand.
TACGATGCATACAACAGAATAAAAATTTTGATAAAATAGTTACATCATTTATAAAGATATGTTTAAAAGCTATAATTAATTTACTACGTGTATTTATTGTGTAATTATTAGATAATATTTGTAATTATCATATAATATGTGTAATTATTACAAAAATGTAATTTTGCTACCAAACAGGAAATTACCTCGTACCATAATTGAGCTTTTATGTGTTTACTAGTAATAACAACGATATTGTCTATTATTCTAAACTTATGTTTATCGAAATGCTAATAAAAATAATTAAATTTACCTTACAAGACGCATTTATTCTAATTTGGAATTCACAAACAATTTATAACGTACTCACCTCTCACATGTTTGACGTTCGTTTAATTAAATGAACCTTAATATAGACACTCAAACATTAAACACTTATTACCGTATCAAATTGTTCGCGAACTTCATATTTACCACACATTTAATATACATATATATACTGACTGACACATTTATAGGGTTCATATTCACACGAGTTCAACTTCGGCTATATTATAATATGCGTTAATAAACTAATCACTGACGAGAAGGAAGCTGTCCGTCCGACTTCGTAGCCTTCGATAAACTCAGATGTGCTACATTTGTATCGGCTAGAACTATACCGTAGACTCGGGAGGATGGAGTAAACCTCGCCACCCACTACGGCGTAGCACTCAGAGGCACCACTTAACAGGATGGTCAACGTGCAATTAATTGATAATATCCGGCCGTCGTCAAAAATACATTGTCTATTTATAAGTATATTATTGTAGATATTTTTTGTGATCAAACTAGGGTTAGATTTAAATTTAATATTAGATTCTAAAGAATAAAATATAGTTTGTCGCTATAAGTTTAATTTAATGTACTTTAAATAATGACTGGATTATTGCTCACACGAAAATACCACACAGAAATTTTTTTGAATATATCTGTGCTTAATTTACAAATATTTTTCCTTTTAAAATAATCACCGAACTATTTTAAATGTAATATATTTATCAAGAACATCATGTATAAAAGGCTCAGACAATGTGTGACAATAGACGAGGTAACAATACATCGATGGTTAACAAAGATAGACATATAGTAATTAGGGGCGCTGAGGTGCATCCATTAGATTTACAGGATGATGTTTATTATATTTATTAATTAAACATAGGTTTTATATTTTTTTATTGGTATATATATATTTCCCCCTATAGCGTATGCGGCAGTCTCTCCTATAGCGTTCCCCCATATAACGTAGTTTTTTTGATACTGTTCGTTCCTTGACTTCGCTAGACGTATTTTGTGATAGGCGAAACGCCGCCGCGCTATAACATATAAGGCCAACGCCACAGCGGGCTAATATTTGTAGAGCTTTCGACCTTGGCCGTCCTTCCTTTTATACTTAACCGCAGATGGCTTAACGCAGAGCTTTCGACGTTGCCCTTTCATTGAGCTTTCGACATTTCGACATTGCGACAATTTAAAGCATCTACGTCGCAGTCCCTTAAAACTGCACTTCACAGAGCTGCATCCGCAAAGTGAGGCCTCTGCGAGAGTCAGCCAGTAGTCTACGCTATTTATGATATCATGGAGAGGATTCATTGCGGTGACCTTGCAAAGACTACAGCATGAAGTCTGCGCCACTTCCTCCACTTGCGGACTACGACATCCGTGCACCCCGCTGATGGGTGGCGAGTTGCCGAGGGTCTGTGTCTTACATAAACTGTGTACCCAGTGTCGTTTTATATTTGTTCAAGTAGTGCTTTTTTTGTGTTCTATAGTTTATAATGTAATTATAAAATGTAAATTAAATAAGTATTATGTTCAAATATATAAAAATACTTAAATTACGTCTGCCTTGGTGAACCTATGGCCAGCATTAAATAATAATTATATGCATAGTTCTGTTGCTGGTGTGTGTTATCATAATATATTTTAAATATATTTTATATAATATTTAAAAAAAAACATTTTATTTTATAATTTTATACTATAATACAATATTTACAAATAATAAAAGTATATATTAAAATTAAATATATAATTAAACAAATTTCATAAGCCTTTTGTAATAATTATTTGTATACGATCGACAATCACAAATTAGGTTTTCTCACATTTTTCGAATTTCACGAAGGAATATCGTAATGACCAATTAAAATCTAGCTAGATCGTAAATTTAAGGTATTAAAAATAATTAATAATCTAATTACAATTTAAATGTTACTTACTTATTTTTTTTATTTTTCTAATATTTAAAAATAATATTTTACATACGACTAATATAAAAATACAATCACCTATTAATAGACCGTCCGGTTTTCCAAGAGACTTCCCATTCCTAGGACGTGGTTCGCCTTCGTCGTCGGCCCCATCCCCTAGATTCCGTGTTTGTGTTCGGCTACAAAGGGCGTAGGTGAGCGGTCTACGAGACAGCATCCCCTAGGACGGGGTGCAACTGACCGCATCAATAATTAGATATAGTGTCCTCTCATTACCCTATTGATTGCTCTATTGTCTCTCGCCGAGTTGTACGATCCACAAGTACCGAACTTCTTATACACTCCCGTCAAGTGAACTGTGGTACGGTTTTCAAATCCCGTAGAATATTTATTTTTAAACTGAAATTTTAGGACTGACAGCAGCATGAAGATTAAATACTTTATTAATTCTAATAATATTAAATCCAGATTTTTATTAAATAAATTGAATAATAATATGTTGGTAAAAAATACACTCACAATATGAAAAATCACTCTATATAAAAAATATGTAATATAGTAATGACTTTCTTAAAAATTCTCAAAAATATATATGAAATTTTTTTTCCGAAAATAAAAAAATGTATAAAAATCCAAAACAATTATTTACCTTATTACTTTTAGTTTTGAAGTATTATCTAGAATAAAAAATAATACTTTAAATTCAAAGCAGATACACTTGTGCGATTGCAATAGTATTCTCATCACTGACATTATGCATTTAGAAGACTTCGTTATTACACTTTATTTTAAAAGTTAATTATAATCATTTGATTGCCAGGGCTTCCGGGAGCTTTCATCGATCGTCCAATGTCCAAGTTGGTCCTGTCTTTAGTCTGACCAAAGCACTTGGTCGGGTGGCCCACTGAAAGAGAAAATCGTCGTGCTAGCATCCGTCCGTGGGGAGGGTCTCAAACTTCGATACCAGACTACACAATGACCTAGCCGAACTTTGCAAGATGCCCTTAATTAGCAGACGACAATGCGACCTTATCGTGCGGAAATTGCATTAAGAGACCGAGAGAAATTGCTCTCGGCGCAGCCAAGGCCGTTGCCGTTCATTCAATATATGCTTTATTTATGTATAAAATTATACATTATACGACGGTGGTTTGTGAAAAGGATGACCAAAAAAATGGGTATAAGAGATGTGCTTGGGAGAGGGGAACCGAACGCAAGCAATGCGTGGCGGCATTTTTCTCAGTGGACAACAATTCCCAACGTATCGGGTATCAACAAACGCATATCACCTGAGATGAACATAATAGATACGGCGGCTGGGCAAAAGCCGGTCGGCAACTGTTGGCTTGCGGGATTAGATTGTACGATTAAGAATCTATCGCGTGTGCGATTTTCGATTTTGATAAAATGCAGTGAGGAGACAATTCTATAAGGACAAAGCGAATGCCTTTTTAGTAAGTAGCAGAAAAATTGCTGTTTTTAAAAATATAATTTTTGTATATTAAATTTAATGTTGCACTCTTATCTATACTAAAATTGTAGTTGTGCTTATGCCCGAGCTTCATGGTATGGTATTAAATCGTGTTGTGTTCGCTCTACGTCTTAAACTTCATCAATACTGAATATCTTTAATCTCATTTATATGATTTGAGAGTCTTTTATTTTTTCTTCTCAACACAATTCTTGTCTTCTGCGCTATTTTTAAAATATGTAAGTAACATTGACAGTCCATTTGAATGGTTAGTAGTTAAAAAATGTTATTGTACCTCGAAATTCATTGATCAATAACAACAAAAAGCAAATTAGTTGATTGCGTTTAAATTTAACTTAATGCTTTAAAAAATCTTTCATTATAAGATATTATTATTGAATATTGCGTCTTTATACTATCTAGTTTTTAAGGGGATAAAGAAGTATTTAAATCTTCTTAGAAACTAGGGACTTGATTACAGAATTATTTAGCCAATTTTTCTTTGATGTATATTCTATTTAAAGATGTTATTTAACACTTTATGATACATTTAAAAACAAAAATAAATCCAATTGTTAATATTTATTATGACTTTCGTAGAATTTCGTATGTGGAACTCTTGATTATTATTATAAGTGACATGTGTATGATGTTAACAATATATTTCGTACTATTTATAACAATTTTAAGTGGCAGTTTACAATAATAAAAAAATAATAACATTTAAAGTAATATCATAGAAATAGCTGGCTACTATATCAAATATTTTTATGCAAAGTATTAAAAATATTTTTCTTAACTTTTAAAATCAATAATTAAAATATAGCAACTTTTTTTTCTTTCGGCTTGAAATTTTGCTTTGAAATTGACTTAAGCAAAACTAAAGGTATTCACGTGGGTCTCGATTTCTTTCCCCGCAGTAAGATAAAATTATTTTATAAATATGCTTTTAAAAATGCAACTAAAATTATAAAATATGTTTGTAAAAAATACTGCTTATTTATTTTTAATAAAAAATCTAAATATAATATAATAAATATCTAAAATATAGATAAGACTGCATAGCTTTACATTTAAATATATATATACGATAGAGAGAACTGTCACCAAATATATTATTAAAATAAAATAAAAGAGTGATACAGAATACTTTAATAGAAATATAGTATTTTAATCACTGGTGAATATATTTTATTATTATGTATTTTATAAATACATTTTTAGAACTCATCATAAAATTTGATATTAAATTGTAAATCAACAAGAATGATTTATAAATAGAATATAATGCTTTCTAGTTAAATGTATGTGAACCAAGAAATAACAAGTTTCGATGCAACTGCTCTTATCAATGTCTTGCCGTTATTAATTGCTATTCCTAATGCGATCTAACATAGATACACACCTCGCAAACCATCCAATAAATCATTTTAATCTCGCCGGGGAAGCATATAAAACGATCGTTTTGTATTAAAATTTAATCGCCGCTCGTTATAATAAAATAAAGCAAGCAGTTTAACGGCGTTTAAAATCGGCCTAATGAACCTAATGGCATTAGAGAATATTATCACAAAACTCGATACTACAGCCGTAAATCCATCTATGATAAAATTCGTATATGTGATAAAATAGAGCCCGCAATAAAACCAGTTACGAAATTGTTACCGACTACTGTGTGCATAGTTCTAAATTACCGCTGCTAGTACTACGGGAATCTATTGTGCCGACATGTAAATTTACGATACGATCCGCGGCTCAACAATAAAATTCTGAACGGTCATTCAATATTTCAGCTCGATTGTAATTGGACGATGAAGAAGAAAAAAACGATTCTCGCTTGAGAGGACAACAATCAGGAATTCGAGGATACGGTTACACGCTAAGATTTTTATGACTTTTACTCCTGTGCCCGGGCCATAAATACGCGCAAGCTCGGCTATTAGTCTTCTCGCCAGGTTGATAATTGGTTTTTGAACCATCACCTGTGCAGGTAGCTGATGGGGGTCGCGAGTTCGAGCCCAGGTCAAGTTCAAGGTCCGGATCCGGCCCGATTTACGATGCCGAGTTTGTGATTGATTTATACGCACTAACGGAAGATATTAATTACAACACATACAAAAGAAAGCTGAAAATCAACAAACTAGAATGTTGCAGCTCTGGCTGTTCATTCATTATAATATGCCGACACCTGCACTGTTTTAATTACAGTCTTGAGACTGCTCAGTGGTGAGCTTTAGCTCGTTAAAAATGTTTTAAGGCTTATATACTATTTTTAAACTTTCAAACAAGAGCAAATTATATTTACGAGTCGTAAAAAGAAAAGTGAATAAGAATACATGTAAATCTATTGGCTGATTACTCCTTTGATCCTGCATTTATATTTTTTAATAATGCAATATCCGTCATACAATTCTCAAATTAAATTATCGGAATAGTCTTATTTTATGTAAATAATATAAACAATAATTATTAACTTACTGATTAAAACATTAAAAAATATCATAAATAAGTATGTTAAAGATGGTAACTGTTGAGAATCCTAGAATACTACTTTAAATGTGCATTTTAAGACAAATTCGATATATTCTGCTAATGAACTTCAAATTTATTTTGTAAAAACGCAGAAGCTTAATTCACTGATTCATAACAACTAAAATTTTGAAAATTATGTTTGAAGGATATTTAGCTCATATATAGCTGTTTCGTTTATAGACAAATTTGAAATAAAATTAATTGCCAAATTATAATAATTTTTGGTAAATTTTATTTACATTAAATTAGTAAATAAATAAATTAAATTAGTATTACAATTAAATGTTCATATTTTAAATATGGATTTATTATATTTTGACAGCCATTCCCCTCTTTTTACATCATCTGCATTTTGTCTAAGAAGTGTTGTATTGATCAGAAAATGGTAATGGTAAAAAGCAAAGTCTGGTAAATGAGGTGAATAAGATAAAACCTTCGGCCAAGTTACTTGATTTTATTTCTACCAAAGTCAATTTTGTTACATGGGAGCACTTTACTTTATTGTAGAACTATTCGATTTTTGTTGACAACCAATATAAACTTAATGTTATAATTTGACCAGATAAGTTTCCTAATATACAATTTCTTCACACAAAAAATATATTTTACAGTGACCTGAACTTCGAGGTAGGGTGTACTACTTGACCTATAATAATCTCGACCATCTCGACGATTGTTGTAGTATAATACTTATTTTTCATATCGGGTTATCAAGCGATCAACAAAAAGGGATCTTGAAGCTTTTGGAATATGCAGATATGCGCTGACTTTTCTTTGCTTAATTAATCAATACACATTGTCTCCAAGCCTTCCCAATATTTTTCTTGTGTCTATGCAATCTTGAATCGTATTTTAGTTTCTCGCTCAGCTAAGACACGATCGTTTATATTTGTTGTTCTCCCACATCCAAGACTTTTTTTATATCATAATTTTCCTTATAATTTTTTACTATATAAAAATTCTGCTATTGAAAATTTTGGAGCTCAGTATTTTTTAAATATTGGAATGTAGATTTTAGATCTGCATCAATACATATATAAGATCTAATTAGGTTAAGGCGACTATACAAATTTAAATTAAATATGATTAGATTTAGTTTGGAATAACCTAATATATTTCGATATGTACATTTGTTGCATTGTAGGTTTTTATGCAACTAAGAACGGTTTAAAAATAAAAAATTAAATGGTTAATTTTAAAAGTAGTTACATTAAAAAGAATCACTAAACATACATGACTATTTTCATAACACTAACTTATATTAAATTAAATATAGCTATCTCTATCGCTTATGTACCAAAATGTGTGGCTTTATAAATAGCTTATTAAGTAATTGTTACTAATAAAATATATTATACTTTGCAGTAGTAATACGTATTAGTATTTAGATATCATTCAGTTCCTAATAGAATCTATAAACGATGCAATCATAAGAAGAATAACATAACATAATACATTGCGGTATCCGAAATGAGCAAACACCAAAAAAAAAATTTAGATACGCAAGCAGATTGTTGGTTCCTGAGCGGGCGGATTATGCGGCCTACTTTGTCTTTTTGCAGGAGCTATTTCTACAATTCGAGGTTGGCTGAGTTATGGCCACTTGGAGAGCTGGAGATGCAAGCACCTGCCCTGTTAACACGCAAAGCCCGAAGACGTTTGCTCTGGCTAGCCTTTTTGTCATGAATGTCGGGTTATAACTCAGTTATCGCTTGGGAACCGTCGGTGATGATGATCCTACAGCATACATAGCTTAGATACTATATCTATCGTATAAATTAAAAAAATGTTTTATTAAAATTTTTTTTTTTTGCAAAATTCAATCGTAACTACTGCTTCTACTTTTATTTTTTAAATTTTAGAAGTTGTTCTTAAATGAGATTATATCTGATCCTTAAAGTAACATAATATTTCTCGATTAATTTTCATCAAAATAAGATAAATTAAGTGAATATTCTAAAATGGATTCATATTATCGTTTGTCCGTCAATTATAGGCTTTCGAAAATATTACTTATTATATTTTTATGTAATTTGAAGAAAATATTAAATTTTGTTCTTTAAGTATATTTCAAAATATATCTATTAAAAATATATTTTATAATATCTCTCACTTAGTCTAATAACAATAATTTAAACATTTACATAAATTCATTAAAATACAATTTATATGATTAATGTATATTACGATTTAGGATTTTGTACTAATTAAAAACAAACGGATATGTGTAATATATATAAAAATAAAATTGTAGAGGTATTTTGGATAGTGTTTTATAAAAAAAAAACATTTTAAATTAGTCCCTCTAATACATTTTGTGTGCACTGTTTGTTCTCTACTATTATTGTACGTTATAAATTCAAGGTGTGTTTAATTTACGTAACTTGTACAACTCGAGCATGTTGTACCGAAACACGGTATCGCTGCCAACATTTAATTATGTCCTGGCCAAAGGAAGCTGGACATAAACTAGCATCTAGCCTATACAAAGGAACTTTATGGACAAACTATAAAACATATACATAAACAGTTCACACAGCATATTACTTAAAAACATAAAAATACCACGAATCGTTCATTTGTGACAAACCTCGAATGCTTATTTAACTCTCCTGTCACTCGGTTAATAGTCAGGTTAATAATAAACCATCGACCGGTTATCGTTTAATAATATATAGGAAGCGTTTTCACAATATTGATTTTACATACAAGTATAATCATTATTTATGCTAAGCAAACTCTATATTTATCATTGTTTATTCTGTACGATAATAAATTTGCATTTATTATCATTAATTTATAATTGATGCATACAAACGAGATGCTGGAACAGGTTGCTTATAGAGATTGCATCTCAGCATAAGGGGTACTAATGACAAAATTTTACAAATTCAATATTTTAATGGAGTTTTAAGGCATTTGCTAATTAATAAAGCTTCGTTTGGATAAAGATCTTTTTAGACAAAATATATCTTATGTAAATGCCATGTAATTATGTTAGTTTACTGTTGATTGTTGAATTGACAGTCGGTTTAAAATAAGCGTTTAATATATTCGATTCCATTCATCGAGAAGTAATAAAAAGCTCTCAGTTTCTTATCAAATATTTGCAATTCAAGTATTGCGAATAAAATTTTATTATGTGGTAATATCGCTTGAGCCATTAAAGGTAATAGTTGTATATATATACGTATATGCATATGTGACAATAGTTTTTATTTTAATTTATTATAGCTTAAGTAAGAGCGTCGTAAATGCAATGATAGCTATTGCGTGAGAATATTTATTTTAGCTAGTAACTAACGCTGTAAATTGTTTCCCAATTAATATAAATGTGATGTATAATAAACATAAACCACAATTAAAGTATTTTTTGTAGTGATAGAAAATGTGTTTTATCGTTCTGCATGTATATTTTATATTTATAGATAAGTATAAATAAAATTTATCTCTTACTCTAATTGATTGTATATTAAAATCTATATTAAGCCAATTTCATTGTAAATCAAAACTACTATATAAAGCTATTACATTGATATGTAGATTTTACTGACCGCTTTACGAGATGGAGGCCTGTAAGAAACATAATAAATTCGAGTTTAATCACCCCACTACTCGTTACTCCGCTGCAATATTTCTAAAATTGCTCTATCGTTAGAATGCGATTAAGCATAACTTAATTATTAAGAGCACTTTGTAAGACGCAAAGAGGCGAAACAAATAATTCTTGGCGCCTCATCTGGAGCACCTCCATCCCTCACAAGTCCTCGCTTCCTCTTCGCACAAAAGAGTCTCTCCGTTTGTGTAATTTACAATCTGCAAGAACTTAATACATGCTTTTGGTTCCCGTGGGTGGACTCGCGCGGTGCAGTGGCAGCCTACGAGGATCACGCGATCCAAGGATCAGTTTCACCAAACCCACCGATTTGCATATGTGTATATGTGTATAATGGGCTCAGCGCTCGCAATTGACACTGCCATCTGAAATCAATATGTATTGTGTTGATTTTGTAAATAAACAAGATGAAGATCAGACATTCTATTTGCAGAGACATGACATTGATTCAAATTACTATTGTTCATTTTTTTTTGTGGTTGTATCAAACAGCATAAAGAAATAGGTAGATAATAATAAAATCATACTTGGACGGAAACATCTTTAGGCGACATCTGAAGAGGATGTAATCGTAACTCTCGAAGATGTCTTGCAATCAAATATTAGAATTTCTCGAGAACTTTTGGATTGTCGCTAACACTTTCTGTGAAAGCTTCTAAAAAAGTTATTAAGATACAAAAACTGAAAATAACCATATATCCACATATACAGTCATCTTAAGTATATTTTATGATATTAATGTTAAAAGTAAAAAAATGATGATAAAGGGTTAAAATTTTCTTTGATATCTAAAATATTTTTTTAGTTTTGTTACTTTACTTTCCGAACATCCCTCGTACATTGTAATAACGAACCCATCCCACAAAATTATAACGCAAACTCCGAGTGTTAAATCAACGTCGACTTTAACGCGAGCCTCCGCTTCAGTCGCGATTAATCGTTGTAAATTGTAATCTGAAACTGTATGCACAAGTACACATACACCGGTCATATCGCACGTTGGTTTCATTAAAATAATGAAATATCTTGGCACGTCACTTCCTAGTGCCTTAAAGTGAGAGAGAGAGGCGCACTGGTCAGGACCCTATCCTCTCATCTTCGAATCTTGTCCATGCGCGTGCTGTTATAACACTTGAACCTTAGTCATAACTCATCATTGTGTTGCCGGCGAAATGGGCACGTACTTTATGTATGCTATAGTCTTCCAGATTCAAATTGGCGATTATGGTAAACTCAGCGGGGTGCTAAAATATCGCTGATACGGTACACGTTGCGAAAAATCACGCGGGTTTACGTGAGGCGTACTACGGGCGAAGGGTTAACTTACAATGGTTCAAAGTTGTTGATTTATGCGTGCGTGTGCTCCATTGTGCTAGGTTAATCGTATACAGCATTGATAGAATTAATGGCGAATTGGCCCGAGGAGTACGCGGCGATGATTAAAAGGCGTTGTGTAATCTAAACGTGGGCTTAATCAAGAGTAGCACCTAAACGAAACTATATCTTATTGCCAATAATGAACAATTGTGATAATATACGAGTAGAAATTATATCTCTAGCTTACTGTGGGTCGCATCAAATTTATTATTCATTTTATTGTCTTAAATATTGTATGATAATCAAATTCCCTGATTAAATTTATAAAAAATAGTTCACATAAATTGTAAAAATTAGCTATGAAGCTAAATAAATTAATCATAAAAAAAAAAATGAAGAATATTTGATACATTTCTAAAATACATTTTATTTATGTATTGTATTTTAATCTATAATAATACGATAAATTATATACAAAATATTGAATCTCGAAAAATTTCACGTAATATCTCAATAGGAAAATACCTTGAGAGAGTTTTCAAGCACTCTTTACCAGTAATTCAGCGTTTAAATAAACAGTTTTATTTATTTATAACGCGTGTGTACTTTGTCGTCCTAAAAACCTAATGAATATCTTTATATGGTATTGAATAAGAATTTATCGTATTGATATCGCCCAGTAGTAACAAGCGGTGATTATTAACACAGTACCACCCATTGGCGCATAATGAGACGAAACTTGTAATCCGATTGGTCGTGGTGTGTTAGAGTTAGCGCCCATTAACCGAAACAATGCAATGTTTCTCACGATGCCGTGACGACCTTTGCATACTTAATTATTATAACAAACGCGCGATTGTTACTATTTTTCCAATCCCACGTCAGCGGAGCCAATGCTACGTTGTCATTGGCCCGCGACACGAGAACTGGCAGTGCCTACTTTTCCCCACCAAAATCACCTCAGATAGACGTGATTCATGATGTGAGAATTTTCAATATAAAACTGCGTATTTTGAAAACTAATTTAAATTTTAAAATATCTTAAGTAAATTTTTTTTAAATTTCTTATTGGTAGCTAGTTACTATTATTAAAATCGTGCTTACAGTTTTGAAAAAATATATCTAATATTATATTAAATATTAAGTTGTTTCATATGAACTGATTTTTTTGGTAAGATATAAAATCCTATATTTTTTTAAAACTGCATTTTATTGTTGAAAATATGTCGAAAGTGTTTTTTTGCCAACTATTTAGCAATAAATGCATCATATAAACATTGATTAAAAATATTTTTTTAGAGGTTGTAATGTCAACAAAGGCTTCAATCATATTTACTCTTATTATTGAATTTTGTATTTTGAAGAAATAAATCTATATATTGGAAAGTATGATGTTCTGGTAGGGTCAGGATTATATCAAACATTTTAATCATATTTATTTTTTAATTTTCCAAAAGTAATTAGTGAAATATGTGGTCTCGCATTATCATATTTACAAAATAAAACGTTTTTGGTTACAATTTAGGGGAAAAACTATAACAAATTTTTACAATTTAAATGGAAAAAAATAAAAAAAGAGATCGTATAACAATGTATTATGTGCTAATTAAAGTACATTTTGATTAAGATCTAGTTCTTTAACCTTCAAATCAATATATATGATTTAGTATTTTGTGCTAATATTATGCATGAGATAAATGGTTTAGTGTTGGTACGCGAAATATTTTATTAGTATGATATTTTATTGTAAGAAAATGTCAATGTTCTCTAAAGACTATAATGTTTTTTTTTTTCAGGAATATTATAAAAAAATGTATTATATAGTTTTTTAAACTTTATTTTTCGATGACTTGCAATTTAGAAAAAATAGTTTTATTTCTGTTATTCTACATCAGGCAGGGTCGTAATGGCAGCAAGCCCTTCAGAGTAAAGTTTTTGTATGTGATTTTTCCAGAAGTAAGCCTTGATATGAAATGCTAGATTTACATTATATATTACTGCCCTGTTTAATTTGAAAAGGTGGTGGCAATGTCTGTCTACGTTTTGTCAATATTTATTTAAATTAAATTAAAATTACCGCCGCCTTAAAGTTGACCCAATACATAACAATGGTCAAAAAACAATATATAGTATTATTATAATACAAAAATAAATAATACAATACATAATAAGATATTTAAATTAAATTATACAAATTGGACAAGCTTCATGATGCTGATATTTAACATATCTATGTGAAATGCTGAAAAGTCTTTCACAAAAAAGGCAAAATTTCTCGAAACAACGTCTTACAGACTATGTTTACCAGTACAAAATTTATATTTTTGTCAATATGTTTCATAGAAGACTAAAAAGTTTGACTGCAAATTAGATGACAAAAATAAAGACCACAGCACCCTTTGTACAATAAATAAGAAAACATTATTTACTAATGGTTTTTTCCAATCACGGTTGCATATGATTTGGTAAAAATCGTCCACTTGATGCAGAAAAAGATAATATCAAATTAAATGGACATTATAGGTTTTAAAACCGAGTGAGTTAAATGTTTGTAAAATGTAAATATATTGAAGATGTATGCCTTTATATTATTTGTATATGCCTTTCCATTAAGTCTTGAGAAAATAACTGGTGCTTAACTCTTAGTATTGCCATTAAATTAATATCTTCTGACACTTTAGAAAATTGAAAAAATATTAGTTCATGCTTTATTCTACTAAATTATTTAGGTTTTCAACGTAAAAATATTTGCAAACGATATTAAGGCATTAGCAAATATGTAAATTAGAAATTAAGAAATATGTAACATAATTTCAAGAAGAAGCGCTAAATTAAATCTTGTAATTCCTAAGCTAGCCAGGTATTAAAAATTAAGTATTATATTTCCTAAGTTAGCCAGAATTTATATTATATATATAAATATGAGATTGTTCAAACGCATTCTTCGATTATGCTTTTTACAATAGGCAATGTTTTTGCTAGAATAACATACGAAGAAACTAATGAATAGGTTAGTTCTTGTTCCTCAGCACATTCAATAATTGAACACAGAACTACTGAAATCTTAATCATGTTTGCCAAAAAATATTTTTATCGGCTACATTATATTCTTTTTAGTTTTAGTTATTTTTAATAAAATACAAGCGTTGATTTACAGTACCTTAGCAATATCACGAGCCTTCTTCAAAATTATTATTTTTAGAGAACTAGCTCTGACATAAGAAACAAATTGTACAAAATATTTCCTCTCTTTGCATCATCCATTGAAATGCAATCTCGCATCCCTTGGGTATGCAGGTACCCTAAATTAGCAACCACTAACTTTAATCATGACATTAAAATTAATATTTTTAAAAGCACTTTTGTTTATTTAATTGTATTACATTTAATTATTAACTGTATTTTTATTATCATATATATTATGCTCATACTTTGAGAAGCCATATTATATGAACTCTCTAGTTAAGAATTATATATTTGAACTTTTACATCGATATCTATTTGTGAGATTAGTAAAACTATGTTCTCTTAATCTGTGATGCTAAGCAGAATAATTATTTACTTAGAAAATCAATATAAAATTTAAAATAACATGTAAAAAACTTTCACAACCGATCTGTGATAAGAACATAGTATATTTGTATCATATAGTATCTCTTAGTTGCTTATAATATATATTGTTTTAAAATGCAGCTTGGATTAAGAAAACTTTGATAAAATTATATATTTATCGTACAGATAATATTAGATGTACACATAACACAACCATTATAAAAAATTTGAAAGAAATACAAATCTATACAGATACAATTAAAAGGGGTTATATAACATCTGTTATCTGTAGTATTGATTGAATACGATATTTACATTAGTTATATTTTAATTTAAATTTTTTATCGACAATATATGGCAGTGTGATTAATAAAAAAAAACAATAAATGACATTAACTCAATATAAGATTGATTTGATATTTGGAATAATTTTTGAAAAGGCTACTAAAATATTAAAAAAATATATATTAATTTTATTGTATGTTGGTATTTTAAAAACTGATTAACTGACATTTTATTTTTAAAATATAATAAAATTGCAAAAGGTATTTTGTAGTCAGTGCCCATATTCTTTCATTTATTGCCTATATATTTATTCTAAAAAATATACATGATGCATACATACATTTAATTAGAGGCATTCCCATCGCACAGTCAGTCCGCAAACTTTACAACCGCATGTTCGCGTCTGAATATTTAATATTCAGCGATTCGTTGTTTGTCCGGAAGAGGAGAGAGGCTTTGCTTTGACGTCGCCAGTGATGCAAAACCGCTCCACGACCATAACGAATTACTAGCGTATAAAAACTCATGTAAAATGTAAAAGTTTCACAATTAAAATATTTCCCCGGTTGGCCGTCAAAGGGAAAACGTCGCCAGTATCCAGAATGAAAGCGGATTCGTTATTTTTCAGCGGGGATTTTTTCATAAAGCTTGTTAGACACATGTGTCGTTAACTTTTACACACTGCTTGCATATTTTTAATAAAGCTCTTCAGTGGTTACCCTGAAAAAACGCAGTGTACATTTATTTAATATGCATATAAATGTAGTATGATATATACTATATTATTGTATATTATAAATATGAGTATTCCAAGTTTGCTTCCACATTCCAAGAATTGAAATGTGGAAGACTTAAAATAATATATATGATAAAAATAAACTGTTACGCTTAAAAACTGTTTAATAGAACTTGAGAAAATATAAATAAGAAATAGAATATATTATAGTTTTTGCTATCAAAACAACATATTAATCACTGAGAGAAAAAACATTAATATGATATTCAATTCCAACTACTTTCAAAATTTTCGTAATAATAGTTACTTAATAAAATATTTTTTATTATCGTTTCTTATAACTATTGCTAAAATATATTTTTCCCATGTGAATGTTAAAACCAGGATTTTTAATAAAAAAAATGACTTTCAAGTTTTATAAAATGTTGCTGGTTTATTATATGACATAAAGAGACAATAAAAAAATATTAAAATATACAATTTAAATTCTACAACACTAAATATAATTGATGTTGCAATCGCAAGCTGTCGTGTACTATTATTACACTCCCTATAAGTGCACCGTTTTGAAGACCCTGCACATTGTCTTTTATAAAGCAGTAGTTTACAATCAATTAGGTCTTGTTAATTTCCAAGAGAACAGCCCATTATTTCGCTCGTGACACAAAGTGGGTGTCTTGTGCGCCGAGCACGAAACCTACCGGTGTACAGAAACGAATATTTATTTGGAAAGTGTATACCTCACAGCGGCATTGTGCCACCAGATGCTGTAGATCAAGATGATTTATATACCTCATACGTTCGTTATTATGAATCGGCGATGCATACAACCGGAATCGATAAATTTCTAAACTCGGCTACCATCGATTATTATCTGGATACGACGGAAGTCGATACTCTGTTTTTTGTAACACACATTTATTAACAATAAAACACTGTTGAGTTTTTTGCCACCAGTTAAAAATTGCTATCTAACGAGCTTTGACACGGTTTATATCACTGAGCGTCAACACTCGTTATTAATAGATGAATTAGTGTTAGGAAATGGGTTTTGATTAATCAATGTTAAGAAAACAATTTTGATTTATTCTTGGAAATTATATTAGGCAATATTTATCACATTAAGTTTAATAAATATACATATATACAACACTTTAATTATTAAAATTACCAGTTTCCACTAAAATTTATGATATTCTCATGATTTCAGCCTAAGCTTTTAAGTGTCATTCATTTTTAGAAACTAAACTAAAAACTATACTTTATTCACAGGATTTTATTTCATTTTATTTCATCTTATTTACATAACATCAGCTTAGACTTATTAAGGCGAAAGGTACAAAAAAACTCAACTAAAATTATATGAAGATTTAAAGTACTGTAATATGCTCACATTTGGGACTCGTTTTGCTTCTTCACAACATAAAAGGTATACCATGAAATTGATTTTCTTAAATGATTCCTTCAATAAGTAAAGCATTTCATACGTAATTTTCTTTAATCTAAGCCCAAAGAACAGAGTTTCTGCAAGAGTAGATCTAAATATTAGATTTTGACGGAACGGTTTATTTTTTAGGGTAGCTAAAAATACATTATCAAAATTAAAATAAATTATTTATTTAGTAATTATTTAAAACGTAACACATAAAATATAAGTAAATTAAATTTTAAATAACTTCTATGATTTTGAGTACTTAAATTCAAAATATTCTTGAAATCAGGCATAATATTAAAAAGCTTACTTATATCTTATAAGGCATCGAAAATATTTTTGGACTACGGCTTGATTTCAGTATAATAAAAAAATCTTGCTTCACATAAATATGTCGTAGTAAACGATAGTAAAACAATAATTGCTTGCTTTGGCAAACTAGGATACTTTTCTAATAAATTCGACCAAAAATATTTTTATAACTGATCGTTGTATGTTTTAAAAATCAGATACACTTATGTCTACAGGGTTTTTAAAATCACTTGCAATTTAGCCTACGAAAAATGAAATCTGTATGGAATTTTTCAGTTAGTCACATCGTCTCTTTAAACAATGCTTTGCAAAGTTTATCTGGAGTAAAATAACAACAAAAAAAAACAGAAAAATCTTATGACATAAAACACATATTTTCATTAAGAGTATCTGAATTATCAATAGACGTAAATTCAAAATTTTCATACGTGACATTTGCTCTGTTTCATAGGTAACATTTGTTGATTTTAAAGAAACCACAGTTTGTAAATCATTTTATTTTCCAATAGTAGATGTATCAGTTTAATTATCGGGTAAATTTTTAATAAAGTACTTATTTTAACTATAAATTCATGGATAGTTTTCGAACAATATTTAAATTATATACTAAGGAAAACTATTTTGGTAATAAAAAGTATTACGCAATTTTTTATTAGTATATAGTTTTAATGTCATGTGAATAATCAACAAATGGTTTTGATTAAACTTTGATTAAATTTTATTTATTAAAACAGCACACATTTACTTGTAAAATAGGTAATATTACTGCAGACGTATTTTTTTTAGAATTTAAACAGCGGGATGCTGAATATTTGTATTTTTAAACTTTTTTTTTGTTTTTATTCAGATTTATGTACAAATTTAGCATCGCGGTTAACTGATTTGACAATTTTGGCAACTGTTGACAGACTAATGACAGCCGGTGTCGCGTTGGTCGGGGTCGGGCATCTAAACAAAACAATATTCGTCATCTCTTTCATCTATTGTGTGGAATTCCCGAATTCTGTACTCTCTTCTGATCTGATCTCTCTGTCCATCGAAACGTATCGCGTAAATTGCTCTTCACTTAGTGATATTTTGTGATTAGGATTTTAATTAAAAAAAATATATTTTCAATCACCCCAAAATGGACGAAAGAGATCAAACCTTTTCGGAAAATTTTGAAGACGCGTTGTCCAACGTCCGCAGTGATTATGAACATAATGATGTGTGCGAAAGTAAATCTAATTCAAGTGTACGTGAACATGGACCGCGTGTTATGAATTTACTTTTGACCAATGATGGTGAGTGTGATAGTGATAGTGATAATATTTCAGAAGACTGAAGTGAATTTATACTCACAAGTGATAATTAAGATTTCGAAGGTATTCCAGGGGAACAAGTTTTTCCTAACAATTGGGAAAGCATCGAAGAAGTAGCCAATTTACTTATTGCCGATGATTTGTTCGAAATAATAGTTTCAGAAACAAATTTATATCATCGGCAAACATCTCACAAGTACAAAAATATAGAAAAAACCGCAGAATGGAACGATGTGATAGTAAGTGAACTGAAAAACTGGTTTAGTTCACTTTTACAATGGGTATAGTTCATAAGGGGTGTTTAAATTATTATTGGTCAATTGAGACGCAGATATTTCGAAAATATATGTTAAGAAATAGATATAGTAAAATTTTAACTTTTTTGCATTTTAGTCATAAATAATTATGGTTCATACGTTTTATAAAAGAAAATTCACGTGCTCTAAAAAGGTGACGACGCAATGAGATACTCTTTATACAAAAATTTGAAGTAAAATATAATTTATTTTTTATTTGAACTTATGTAGAAATAGTATGCTACCATCTTTCATTTTCATATAAAGGCCAACATGATGGTATTCCAGTATTTTTTTAATAAAAGAAAACGCACGAGTTCACGGCTACTTGCCAATGTTCACTGGTGATAAGCTGTTAATATATGCCATATAAGAAAATATTAGTAGACTTCAAAACATTTAACATTACAATAACATAATTTTGGCACATTAAAAACATAGATGCTTCGATTTAATCTATGATATAAAAACACATGATTATAAATTCAAATTAATAGGTAATAATATTACGTTAATAGATAATTGAATAATGATTATACATATCTTAAAGGCAATTTTTGGTATAAATTTCAATCTTGATTTACATTTATTGCACACAGTAGTATACATGATACGTTGTTTACACGTTTTTAATTACAGACAGTTAGTTGTTATTGAAGTACCCAGGTTTTATTAAACGTCAGTTAGCCGCCCACTTTGAGGGTGCCTTGGTGATGGAAGAAGGCCACGACTGAAGCAGCATCCCCGCCGGCGGTTATCCGAGATGAGATTGGATGGGATTTCAGCTTTTTGAAATCACCCACAGAGGGAGCCTATTATCGCTTGTCTTTGACGGCGAAATTGTAAACCTTTCCAAAGGCGGCATAATTATTTTTATACTTTGGCGTATACTCGTGCAAATATTAAAACATGCATATCAATGTGAGTGTGTGACACATGTTTTTAGCGGGCGTGTAATTAAAAATAAGGACATTTTTTAAATTAGTTGTGTATACATGATAGACCAGCTTAATTCTATGATAAATTAGAAACGAAATATAATAAATTCTTTAAATTGTTTTTTACATGTAAAATTACACATTGATTTAAAATCTATATTTTTCCTATATGCCTAAACGAGAGATTTCTTGATATCATATGTTTCAAAAACAAAAAACATTTTTATGTTTATATAATACATGTGATTTTTCTTATATGATACATAGATCTTGACATTATATATGATAATGAATCATATCTCTTACGTGGAAAATATTTCTGATACTTTTTAAATTTTATTACATTATTTTTTAGCACATTAGAATTTCTTAGTCATGGAATAAGTTCCTGTGTTGCAATCTCCCACAGTTTTAATAATCTTTGCAAAATCAAACGCACTGGTAAATTGGCGTTAAACTTAGCAGATCATATTGTTAAATGAGGTATCTGTAGAAAGACTAGAAACATATTTTTTTATTATTTCGTATAAGGAGTTAAAAAGATTTATAATTTTAGAGTGTTTTTAAATTGATTGTAATATTACGTTATTTTATTTTTATGTAATTAAGATATTCACAAAATATTTAGTAAAATTTGGTTTAATTATTTGCATTTATCGTAGTAATAAAATAATATTTTATGTGTAAGACGCATTTGGATTTTATCGTTATAATAAATTAATAAATACTACATATTGCGTTTAAAAATTGTTGACTATAGGTTATAAGCATTTTCAAAGTATAAGTATACTCTTTTGTGCTAAAATGTTAAAAGTAGCTGAAAAATATGTGTGTAATTTATTTTTATTTAGTTTTCTTTATTGAATATTGACAATTTTATTTTAATTATTATCTTAAAAATAATTATTTATATAGAATATATATAAAGCTGATTTTGATCTTTGGATCAAAATAATATAAAAATATTTTTTTATACAAAAAAATTCTACAAAATAATCTCTTTATATTTCTTATCTTTTAGAATTATCGAGTCAATTGTTATAAGCAGTTTTTTGCTATTATATAACGGTTTTTATTGTCGATTTATTTTTCACTGTTAATTGTGACACATACCCATACGAGTTATTGCCTTAAAATTATACATGATTAAAAGTAGTATGCCATCTATATTCAATATATATTACTAAAGTAAAATTCTATGCTGGCTCAACATCAATATGACAAGATCAACAATATAAGAAAAATAAAAGCTTTAAAAAAATTATAAGTATACTCTGTATCTTATGTGGCGTTGAGAATATTAAAATCAAACCCAACAATGATGTATTTTAAGATAAAATAAAGTTATTTAAGTGTTTCAGAATATTAAGAGCGAACCATATTTTTGATTGCAATTAATCTGTGTGAGGTTATATATTTTTGTATAACTGTTTTATATGACCAATAATTAATTTACTTTATATTAATTTTTCTAATATTTGTTTTTAATACTATGTTTACCCATTGACGTCAAAAATGTTTTGTTTTATACTTTACAATCACTATCACTGAATAAGTTCTAGTAAAAATAACTAGATTAGTTTGAAGGGCTTAATCCTCTTTTGAAATTGTCCATAGTGCATGATTGGTGCCTTGATGTTGGTGTGCTGTGGGAGCAACTAGATCATGAAGTACGTCTTTATTGCTAACATAAGACAACGTTTTGTAACATTTTAAGTATTTTATTCATTATAATGTGACACATTTACAGCTATGCAGTATATTATAACAGGTTATAAATAAGTCAAAGTATGTAAAACCACGTATTTTGTAAAGAGTTTTAAATTATTTTTACCTTAAAAATTTTACTTGATTTTTCATTTTATCGCAGTGCAAAATTATTCCTAACTTTATATTATTCAATAAAGCTTTTTACTATTTTACTTTTTAGTATCATATAAAACTCTGTAAGATTTTAAGTATATTATTTAAAAATTAAATTTACACCTTGTTGATTTCTCCTTTAATACCATAAACGATTTAAATTATATCTTAAATAAAGATTAACATATAAATTAAAATCAAATTAACTAATATTAGTAAAAAAATAATTACATATGCCCTAAAAGTTTAATATATTAATTGTTTTTGAATTGTTTGTTGTAAGATGTTATTAACTTAAAATTTTAATAACATATTTATTTAGTTACGAATAGTTGATAATAAGTGCATATGCTATTAATTATTTTTCATGAACCGTGGCTTATATTTAATGGGCTAAAAACTTTAATTTAGAGTTGAATAACTGGTTTGCTAATTCTGAATTTATAGAATATATTAAAATGTTACGAATCCCTGGCCGAAGACGTCGGTTAGCTGAAGCTTTTCTCGAGCATATGTACGGGTAGATTCGGAGGTGTCTCAGCTTTCAACCACTAATGGTGCGGAGAGCCACCGCCAGGGAACTTATATTACGTCACATCCGCATTATTTACTGCTCTTTTCTATCCGATAACAGAACGAAAAGATCTCATTATCCGCTCCTTGGAGAAGTGCACAAGCAATAACGCAACATTATTTACAGTTCCTTTGCGAATACTCGAAAAATGTGTCGCATGTCACAATTTAATATAAGAAATGGATCTTGAAAAGCGTATGATGTCCAAGTCCCAAAGCATGAAAGCGTCATTTATACCACCCTCCCCACATTCATAACTTTCTCTATATATCTAGATTAGACTTTTAAAATAATTAAGCAACGGATAAGAATCGTCGATTGGGCAAACGCCCTATTCACGGCGAATACAAAACGAGGTCCGTGAATACAAGTCTTTTGTAAGTTGGCGCCCGATAGAGAGAAACATTGGTTCTATCCCCCGTAGCGTTGCCATTCATCCTCATTTCGGCCTCTTCTTGTTACACATAGAACAAAAACCCAATATCCCTAATGAAAGTCTTGTATCAAAGCCAACGGGATCGATCTTTACGCTCTGCGTATCGAAAACCTAACACATAATGCCGCACCACGTATCTCCTGCGCCATTGATGCTTCGGACAGATAGGGGCCTTTTCAAAATTTCACGTTACGCTCAAAACACTAATGATTCTGTAAGAAAATCACGGGACCGCACTTGAAAAATGAGTCCTTTTCAAATTATTGAAATTTTACGTTTCGCCCCAATGAATCCTTATATGTGTGTTTGTATACTGATTTCTTCTGGGTTGAAACAATTTTTGTGTTTCAGAGACGAGAGCTGGGTGATTAATGATTAAATGCACTTCTGTGCTCACTGTTTGCTACTACAAACTGTCAAACTTCGGGAAAAAGTATAAATGTATAGACATTTGTTGAGGGTTAACGGAAAAATACGATTGTATAACAAATAACACAATATGACACAACACTATATATATATATATATATATATATATATATATATATATATATATATATATATATATATATATATATATATATATATATATATATATATATATATTTTAATAAGAAATCTCTAATGCAAAATATGAAATATTGTCCATAATATTTTCTTAAATTCAAATAAATTATGTGATAAACTAGTTGGTATCATGTTTGTCTAAAATAATTTTTGCTTAGTTTAAAATCTTATTAATTTTGGTATTTTTCTCAAAAATCAGTAATTCTTTAGAAATATCAATAATATTAGTGCAATCTATAAATATGTGCCTATTTTAATGATATTGTTTTAGGAACTGCTGTAAATAAATAAGTTTAAAAAAAATATATAGTCGATTAAAACTGCTTTGAGAACATACTTATTCATCGCAAAAATTCAATAATCTGTTAATATGTTAAATATTATATTATCCTATTTTTTAATTTCATAGCTTGTAAAAATACTCAAATATGAATAATTATTATTTTAGATCAATATTTTCATGTGAAAATAAATAAAAAAGTTAAATCTAATCAATGACGTACGATAAGTACGAGTGTATTTATTGACATAGGATCATTTTTAGATATTTTATAAAATGAAATAGGTAAATAATATTATTTTATTTGGAAAATATTTATATGGATAAAATATATTTTTTTCATAGAAATTTAATGTCAAAACATCGCTTTCAATATTTATGAGAAAACTTACAACACAAACAATCGATCACGTCTCTGTCCAAATCGAGGGTGTGAGTTTGAAAAGTGCGCGACGAAAAAAAAAAGAAATACGAGATTTATACATTTCCTCTTTGTCGAGGGAGATGTGTTCTCCTGAATGATAAATCGTTCGGATAAAACATTACCCGATAGACCTATTTTTTCCTACATGCGAATAATGCCTTAACAAACATCGACGCCGAGAAAACTTATATAACACGTAATAACATACAAGAGGGACGTGTGTTCGTGTGTGTAGTACTTTTTCTCTCGGAATAGCGACAAGTTTTCACCAGCTTCTGTGTGCGCACAAGAAATTTCTTTGTGCGCCCATTGAATTGAGCATTATGGAAGAAGAACGAACGAGGGAATGAATCGAAATGAATGGTTGAGGAAATAAAAGGTTAGCGGATAGAATGGGTGCCGGAAATCGTTCCGGGCTCTTTCTTTATCGCGCCCCGTGCCTCTGTCGACGCTGCCACCCCCACGATAACACCCTGTATAATATGGCTAAGAAAGCTCTCGCGTAGTTTCAACTGTATGTGTGTAGTCTGTTCGTTACAATGAGCACACTATTGATTTAGAGTATATTTGGTTCTACCATTTCAATATTAAACGGAATAATGTGGATACGCGGAATGTAGAGATACAATACGAATTTTTCCCTATTGGCAGCTATGCTGTTTCAATAGGATCCGCGGGATGTGGCAGAGTAGATTATGCTTAAATTGATGCGACGATATACTTGTACTGAATGTTTAAAATGGTCTTGACGATTCCAAATCCTGTTTTTTTATGTGAAGAGATTCACATTTGGAATTTTTAGCCAGTTTCTTTATAACGACAACGATAGAACTAATAACAAATTTCAAAGCAAAAAGATGAAATGAGCAATAGTCACTAATAATAAAAAAAAATGTTTTTCTATGCTTTTAACAATTAATGGTTTTTATGAACAATCTTAAGAAATGTTTAAAACGCTTTAAATGAGAATTAGATATAAATAAACGGGGAAACTACTGTATATAAATAAATTTCATTAAAAATACTTTAACTCTATATCAGTTTCAATAAAACAATGACGTTTAGAATTGATAAAATGTGGCAAGTGGTCAAATGTCAAAGCAGAAAAAAATAAAAGGATGTTTTCATGCACAAAGTTTAAAAGTGTTCGAAATTTTATGATAGAGCATTAGATAAAAGCTCGAAACTATGATTTATAAATATTTTTGGTATTTTTATTTTTCATATATCTTTATCGTTAAAACACATATAAGCATATATACTATATATATTATATAGTATGGTGAACGAAAATTTTGTCTCGGTACAATTGCTCCTACGACAATTGCTCTCAGTAATTGAAGCCATTTCAGACAAGGTCGTCCAATGTTTTTCGTATTAATACATTTAATGTTTAAACACAATAAATAAATAAATACAAAGATAATATTATAAACTATATGTGTCTATAAATATTCCAACCATTGAGTACTCGCTTGCTTTCCGTTGATGTTGTCTTAATTTTTAAGTCTGTTCTCCGGATGGTAGCAAAATCCTTTTCAATTCGTTGACATGTTTTTTTACTAAAGTAATATTCTGAAGTTTACTTAGAACGCTAATTCAATTATTTAGACAATTTAATTAAAATATTTTTTTTATTTGATCTAATATTTTATGACGCCACTGATTCTGAGTAAAAAAGCTATCAAAACTTTTGCTCTATAAAATAAAATTAATTTCTTTTGCAAAATTTTCTTTTGAAAAGCGGGAACTACATCTTAATTTAGCTTGATTGCTTATAAAAAGACATTGTGACTTGATTTTCCAAAATAATATAATAGGTTTTTTGTATCAGAAAATATTTAATACATAGAATGTATTTAGAGAAACACTTTGAAAACACACATCAAGCACTCATTGTGCTAAATCACACAGTTTTTCCCACTCGTATACACACATGAGATGCCAAACGAACATTATTTCCGCTTGTTTCGCATTGTCGGCTTTTGGCTAGGGCTCGCTTC
The DNA here is from genome assembly GCF_051122295.1 of Plectrocnemia conspersa. Taxonomy (NCBI): domain Eukaryota; kingdom Metazoa; phylum Arthropoda; class Insecta; order Trichoptera; family Polycentropodidae; genus Plectrocnemia; species Plectrocnemia conspersa. Next base: position 19,934,904 of record NW_028277167.1, read on the forward strand.
AAAAGGACTTCCAATAGTGAGATTGCAGTGTCGGACTTGGAAAATGGGGTGAAGAGAGAAAAGCTCTTTCCAGGACGTAGTGTTTCTCTATTGCGAAGAAGCCGAGCGAATAAATAATAGCGCTTGGCCGTATAATGGACCGGAAGCCTTGTCCAAAAGGAATAAATCCTTGGAAATGACCCGAGCTGGACAGCAAAAGCTTTGTGGATTTTGAAAAAAAATATTTCTGTGAAAAATAAAATAAATACATAAAAATATATTAATTATATACATCTGTCGTGTATGTGATATTTCATATTCCATTGAAATAAAATATAAATTAAAACGGTTGCAACCCCCCAAGACCCATATTTTGTAATGTTTTAATGTATTAAAATTGCGTAATTCCCGTCTAAAACAAAAAGGTCATGCAATTAATTAAGTCTTTTGACGCGATGATTCATGGCGAAAGCTCAACGTCGAGCTTTCATAAATCACATATTCACAATTAAGGCTTTATTTATGTATTCTGACTTTGACAAAGGGCTTTTGCCTAATCAAGCAAATTCCCTAACGTACGAATAATGATGTTATTTTGAGTGCCCCCAAAACGTCAGCCCATACGTTACCTAATATCATTTTAATAAAGTAGCATTAACCAATGTGAGGACTACCCGTTATGAATGTCAGGGTAGACAAACTTTAATTGCTAAATAATTCAAAATACAAACAATAAAACATGCAATCATTAAATAAATTATGTACGTGAACATTACATTATTGCAAATTATGTAGATGAGTATTAAATTTCATTACTACATTTTTTTTAAATAATTTCGATGAAACATACACAGATTCAGTAATATACTATAATAAGTTATTAATATATACAGTCAGTAGTGATAATATATAGTCAGTTATTTATAAATTATTGAGGTGGTATTGAAGGGTCTTAATAATTTTATTGGGATGCTACTATTTTATGAATAATGTAATGTTATTAAATTAAATAGAAATTGTGAATATATTTGTAAACCACATGTTGATATTTTTACAAAGAATGATAATTTATGTAGGTTGTAGATTATGAATTACATGTCTTTCTCTAAAGATCAAATATTAAATATTTGCATACTAAAGTTACATATAGTAATTTAAATAATATTTTAAATTTAGTATTTTAGTATAAATATAATAAAAAATGAACTAGTTTCGATATTGCCACTACTACTGGTTCATCTGTAGTTTTATAAATTACTATAAGATTAAAAAAATAAAGGTTGTTTTAAAATACATGAATTAAGATATTTTTTAAATATATAAATATAAAATCAACCTAAAATATAAAACTGTACATTTTTATTAAAAATTATAAAAAAACATCAGAGCAGTTTAAAATTTCTAAAGTCGCTTAATTATGCTTAAATTAGTTAAATTGTTTTTGTCTTGAGGTCTTTAAATGTATGTATTATTTTAATGCGTATAATAATAATAATAATCATAATAATTGTAATAAATAAACGTTCTATTATATATTTTTACATAATAATTATGACGTTTTTTTATAAATACATATACACTATGTGTTATTATTTTTACTTATGCCAGTAATACATGAATATAAAATTATAAACATTTTACATTTATAAGAATAAACTCTTGTAAAAATATGTCAGTTATTGAATTGTGGTCATTTTTATGTCTAAAAATATATACCATAGAATCAAATTTACAAATAAAATTTAAAAAAAAGTATTTTGATTTTCAAATTGTTTTTAAAATAAAAACATATATTTATTCTTATCGACTATCAATGTATTATGTAGTAACAATCACTATTACAACATTTTAATCTATAATACATTTAAAGTTGCAAGCCCCTGACATGAGATACCGATCGCACAACCATTTCGCCGTATAAATTCTTTGAAAGGGGTGATCAATTAATAAAACACGGTTTATGATTTATTGCTGCAAGCTCATTTAATTATTTACATAAATTATACAATAAATTATGGGATGAATAATAAAATATTCCATATTTATATAAATAAGCACATAAGTTGTAATAATATATATTTACTCTTTATTTATAACGAAGCTGCCGTAACGATAGCTGTACTTTAACTGTGAAATTGTTTATAATGAATAAATTTCCCGTTTTGCTAATGTAAATAAAATTTTTGTATATGTACATATGTATATATAAATTATGTTATAATATATGTTTAATTAGGTACGTAGAAATACATATAACATTTCATAGTACTTGACAAAAAACCATAATGGGCAACGGATCCTTCGTCGTCGGGCGTTTAACCCTCGGTTTATCATAGGGTTGAGCTTTGAACCGACCCTCAAGTGTTGTCTGTGCCCAACCCCAACCCCACTTGCTCATGTAATAAATCATAAATTAAGCTCGTGCGTCACATATAATATAATTGCACTGGCATTCGGTTACACAGAAGATAGATTAGTGTCAAACACTCATGTGTACCCCCGGACTTATGCGGAGACCGAAAATGAATAGTATTCAACTTTCATTATCAGTTAAATTTACAATTTTAGTGTAATTAAATTGAAAAAAATTTTAGAAATATTTATTTGAGATGTACATTATTTTACATACACATAAAAGGACAATTATTTCAAAGAAAAAAATATATATACTTACCTACAATTATTAATTATTCAATGATGTTAAGTAACATAAATATTTGTTAAATACAAATTTATGCAGAAGTTTATTTTAATTTAATAAATCACATTGTATAATTCTATACTTTGCTGTACTATATCATAAATTATTTTAATCTTTAAGAAATTAATACAACTTGAACACTAAAACACGTGTATTTACTGCTCATACATTAAACCAATTAAATTTACACTAATTTATTATATAGTATAAGAACGTTCACTATCTGGAAAACTCCTTACATTTAGTAAAATAAAAATTTTGCAGGCTAGTATCTTCTACGACGATTGTTGTCGTACAACATCCTTTTTTCATCTTCGGATATGAAATGTTTAAGAAAAGGTGACTCAGATTCAAGTTTCAAGTGCTCTTGGGATATGCGTATACGCTTTTCTGGGCTTAATTCGTGTGGAGCCCATACACCTTGTCACCAAACCTTTCCAATCATTTTAATATGTACATGCACTGTTGAATAAGACTGGCTTAATTTCTCAGCAATCTGATGGATAGTTTGAGTTTGATTTTCTTCCATTTCTGCAGCCAGAACATCATCATTGCGGTTCTCCCACATGCAGGAATATTCTTAACATCGTAATTTTCCTATCAATTTTTCTTATGCTATCTTTAACATGTACTAATAAATTAAGGCATAAATTCATATAATAAACTTGTACACAAATCAAATTAAGTGCAAACTAGCATATAACAAAAATCCTATCATATACCATGTATCTACGTACTTAAACTACACACATCTGAGTTTTATCATATGCTGAAGCGCATTAATGCCGCCGTTTATTTATCCTGCCGCTTTGATCGCGTCCAATTACGATCTATGGAGAAGTCGGCTCATCGCCGGCGATCCTGGCGATATATATCCTAACAAATCGGCGATATCGAATTAATCACTCGAATCGACTCCATAAATTATTCCGACTCTTTACAATTTAATTTATTTAGCATTCTAATGCCGATGGTTGTTGAGCGATCTCGTTCTCGCATGATTTATGACAGTAATAATAAGAAAAATGTAGAACGAACTCATATGTCAGTAATTTGTATGCTAGACAAATTAAATCATGAAAGCATAGCTAGAATTAAAAGTCAGGTTGCCAAAATATTAGTGTACATAGATATATATGTATTCGGATGTAAATTATAATTATTAAATATGCAATAATACTAATTATAAATGTAAATAAATAACAATAATTTATTTTGAAAAATATTTTAATCGCCTAATAATAATTAGAGTACATATTGTTCAATAAACTAATTTTAACTGTAGACTATAATACAATATAAAGAAATATAATAAACAAATTTCATACTATTATTTTTATATTAAAATCAACTTATTTTAATGTAAAATTCTTAGGCAAGTAAATATTTTATTTTATTGCAACAAACGTATAAAAAAAAAACACATTCTAGCACTCGCTGCAATTTTGTATATATTGTATGAAAAGATACTTGTTATTATATTTTTTAGTAAATAAATACCTAGCAAATCACCTATCCTGATTTTACTTGGTATTTAGCAAATTAAATATTGCTTATAAATTTTACTTTTTATTTAATTCAATTTTTTTGCATAAAATATTGCAATTAAAGCGAACGTAAAACATTCAACAAAATGTTTTATTATACATTGTTTTTTTCATGTTTGCATTATTATTATAACAAAATTTATATCTTGAAAGACCTAAGTTTTCTCTATGAGGACGTCAATCACGCATACACACATACACTGTGTATATACACCTATTTGTCAATAAATAATTGACCAACCAACGTAATATATGCACGTTCCGTCTAGGAGCTTAATAATGATATAATCAGTGCGCAAACATATAAGGAAAGCCCGCATCGAAAAAAAAGGAAAACGCTGCTTTTCTCAGGGTCGTTACGAGCCAAGGCAATTATTATTTGCCCTAAGAATGTGGTGGTTGTGGTGTGTGACAATTTTTGCCATGTGTGTAATTTATTTGAGTTGCCCGCGGGCAGGCGCAAGCGCCGCGGGAGAGCTGCATTTCCATTAGTCGAAAGATCATTCCACAAGAGACAAGGTAATTTTCTCTGCATTAAATTCTATTGCACAATCGGCGCTCGCCCGGGGCGCCTCTCATTATAACTGCATTTACGCGCTGCGTTTGTTTTTCATTTATACGGGTGCTTTTCACGCGAGCGTTCTGCGACAACGGTAGCTTGTAACATTATAAATTGAATAATTGATTTTTAATATTTGATGGTAATATTAGAATATTTTTTAATTATACAACTTTGAATCAACCTAAATTTATTTCCTAATCAATAAAAAAAATGATGTTTTCGGCGATAGTTTTAAAGGAGCTGGAACAATAAATGTAAAATGCTTCACATTTATTTTAAATACACCACTCTAGTTTTTAAATACTTTGTTTAAAAGAAATAGTGTTTATATAAATACCAATTTTATAAACTACAACAGTATCATTTTCAAGCGAGCTGTTGATTCTACTTGTAGTGAAGATATATGCTTCTGATCATCTACCAGAGCTTGAGGACCACTTATTGAAAGAATTCGAGTTGATTAAGATCAAGCTTCTTCCTTTCAACAATACTTTATTACTCCATGGATCAGCAAATCATTTCGAACTCCAAAAAACTTTAAGTCAAATCACTATTTCAGCATTTTTTTAAAGTGACTGAAGAAACAAATCTCACCCGCAAAAACTTTTCCATATTGTTGTCTCAAGATCATCGATAAAGCATGGATTGCGGTTCCATGAGAACCTGAAATTCTGTTTGAGGAATACTGTGGCTTAATTGCGTTGATAAGTTTGCTCATAAATTAAAAAATTGTTTCATGGAGGATCAACATGGGAATGAAAGTGAATAATTTGCTGCCAAATATAATAGGCATTTGTAGTATTGAAATGTATCAGGTATTTTTTTTAAATATAATTTATTATTATCATAAACTATAAAATTAGTTTTGAAGTAATTTATTAACTATAAACATCTATAGTATTTGACAAATTGATTTGTTAACATAAAAATACCTTCGTAGCTCCTTAGGTTGTAAAGCACTCGTCGCGACACGTCGAACTATTAAATCTTTGTTGTTAATTAATTAGCATTCAATGATGTGTACACCGGCAAACATTTACTAAACACGGTCTGAGCATTTGCGAACGGATTGTAGAGATACTGTTAGATACGACATCCTGGACCGCAGAATCCGAGATGAGAATCTTTCGTCTAACTTTTTCCCACATTCGGTTCCGCGCCGAGCGGGCACCGACCATATCCTGCGCATGCAGGATCGACCTTTTTAATGGACTTGCATTACGATACTTTATGAGTGACTGATTCGTATTACCATAAAATCATTTTTTGTAAGAACATACATGAATTTAATCTATATTGTATAATAATAAATAATAATAATGCGTATGTATAGTCCACATTTTTATTTTTATAATATTTATTTTTCATCCTGCCTTGATATACTTGACTACTGTAAAATACACTATTTACTTTTACTATTATCTCCACAGCCGCAGCAGCCCGCTGAGATGAAACCTCGTTCAGTTTTACATACAGCAAAATTTATTTAACATTTATGCGCATGATGTACGACCACGGCGCGTTTGTGTTGCAAATGCGCATCTTATTATTTTGACTGCTCTCAGCGTATACTAGTATTTATTGCGGCCTGAGCCTCTCTAATCCCATCCGCGGTTTTTAATCTCGACGATTTCCTAGTGATTGTGTTTATAATTGCCGCTGTATAAAGCCGAGCCGGTCCCTACAGCAAGGAAGTGGGCGTATTTCGAATCATAACGCATTCGATGCACACACGCACAAAGTGTGGAATTAATATCAATTAAGTGTTTATGTGTGAAAATACAAATTAAGCTTAATTATAGTGTTTTCGTGCAGAGGACCATAAGAATTCTCATTGTGTCATGTGAAATTTTGGGAGCGATTTATTGCCGTTTTTAAGTTCAATGCAAAATATTGAACTTTATATTACAGCCCAATAGTGTTTTTTCTATTTATTTATGATATTAATTAAGTTATATTTTATAATTTCATATTTACCTTAAGGTATTCCTAAACATAAATTACATTGCTAATTTTAGACAACTTTAATTTGATGTTGATAATCTATGTGCGTGGTCATTCACCTATAGATTAACATTTACCATAATAAAATGTCATTTCATGTCCTATTATCGACAAAGAACGTTACATAATTTTGATTATGAAATGGATAACAATGTGCTGCATAGCACAGAAATGGTAACCAAAAAGACTATTTCATATAGACTACAGATTACATCAGAATATAGAAAACATATGCAATAAAAATGTTGAGATCAGTTGGGAAGCTCGAGAGCATTGTGTACTTTGTATAATACTTAGTACCCATGAGTATGCATCTCTGGTCTGATTGCCAAATAATCCAAACGATTTACTCTTAACATAAAATGTCTAAGAATAATTTCTAAGACACCTGTAAATGAGTAAATATATAAATTATTAATTTTTATCTTCAATAAAGTTCTTACAAGATATGCTGGAGTATGATTCTCTCGAGTCACATCGACAAGTGTACTCAAGTACTCAAGTAAAAAACGATATGATCAAATAAAAATAACATATTAAACAATTGTATTAAAGTATGAATACATTTTTTAATGTATACTTTTATTCTCGTGTATTGATTTATATTACTATTATTCTATTGGGATTTCAGGCTGAATGGTTTGTATTTATGAGTGTAGTTATAGGTAATTATTAATGGAGTTAAAACTTTTGTGGTTATTGTGCAATATTGGGTTCTGTTCACGATTTATGTCTTCATTGTTGCGATACGCTTTTTTGTATTATCAGATCTCCTTTTTTTGTTGTTTTCGTATTTGCATGAGGTCTACATTTTTCATGTATAACGACGCTATTATCATCTTCAAAATTTTTATTATATTGTTGAAAGTATTTGGTCGTTTTTTTGATACCTACAATAATCATTGAGAACTCCTACATTTAAAAAATAAAAATATAATTATTTAAAAAAAGTGTCATTGAAAGTGTTAAAGAAAATATAAATTAAATAGTTAGGCCCACAATATATTATTTATTATATATAAAGAATTTTATAAATTGTATCAAATTATATCTTGCAATTATGCAATAGATATAACTGAAAAAGAATTTGCCATTACACGATCGAAGTCAACATTATCTGTTTCTATAATTCTTTTTTATTAGGGCTTTATAAAAAAATATTTATTTGCGAGAAAATATCTCTTGAAATTGGATATGAAAATGGTTTGTTTTATGATCCTACTGCAATTTTCGCAATTCATATTTTTATTATCTTAATCATAATGACTTGCCATTAAAACGATAATCCTCGAACCACCATCCAGTCTCGGCAATTAAAACGCACACGTCACACAAACAACAATTTACTTCACACACAAGACACGCGTAAAAGCTCATTAAATCGACACAAAGCCAATCAGCGCTACCTTCTCCAGCTCAAAGCTCAAAACTTAATCCCGAAAACCTATCGCTTTACCTATAAAAATGATGATATATTACGCTGAACGTCGTAAATTTACACGATTTGCAATAATTAACAAGTCCCCAGAGCAAAAATGACTCGAAACTCGTCCGAGTCGTAAAACGTCCCCCGTTTAAAAGCTCCGCATAATTAATAAGGCGTCTTGTAAAATATTCACATCGGGTATATTTTATTGCCTTCAGAACAAACCTGATATAGTATTCGGTAGCGAATGTCTTGTTATATACCACCGACCTTAAGTGATAAGGTAAAACGAAGAGATCGAATGCTGAAACGCGCCTACTGAGCCATTGAATCGGTCAGGTATATGTATGTACATTGTAGGTATAACGTGCACATAATTCATCTACGGGTTTATCTGTGGGTTTAATTACGTCCCAAGGCACACACACACTGTGGTACATTCTCCTGATGTGCGTGTTTAGCGCGTAACTCAGGAGTCGAAAGATAAAAACGGATTACCGTGATTTGCGTTGAAGCATTCGTTGAACTCGTCGGATCGATCGATCAGGAGATACTGGTGGTTGATTAGGAAAATCTCACGGTTCTGCAAGATAATTATCGGCCAGGTGATCTCTCGTGGGTAAGCGCATAATTGGGTTGAAATTTTAACGCGTTTGGTATCGGCTAATGTGAGGCGTGAACGCTCATTTATAAATATCAGCGTTCTTGTAGATGTAACTCAAAGTAAATCAACAGTTCAACGCCGTAATGGTGATCAACTTCATAGATAAATTAATATATATTTTTTTTATTATCCATATCAAAACTTTTTCACTTTAGTTTTTTTATATATAAAATGTCATATTATATATAATAGAAAAAAATAAAAAGCATCACACTAATCAAACATAGTGTCTTGAAATAGTCAAAGTTTTTCTCGGACAGCTACTAGATAAGCGTCGGCCGACATTTTGAATCAGCTCATAGATGAGCTAAAAAAATAACCTAACCCTGTGAATTTTAATTGGTTTATAAATATAACTGATGAAGCTAATTCTTACTTTTTATAAGATACGCTAGTGATATTTATTTATTTAAATAAAATTTAGACCATCGTGGCCATTGTGATCATCGTGAAAAGCTGTGCCGGCTCTAGGGGTCCCGGTGCTTTAATGCAACTTTCTGTTAAAGATGTTGCCAGGTTCTAAAGTGAGCAATTTTAGTATCCAAGTCGAGAGGATTTCACTGTTGCAAGCGCGAACCTAACATTTCTACTTGTAGCTTTGACAAATTTAGATCATTAAGGTTACTTTGATTTAACAAGAGAGGTAGACCTCCGTGAGAAATTCGAGACCAGATTTCTTGTTATTTTCTTCCGATAAATTTTCTTCTAATTAAAAATTTTCTGGAGGTTTCGGTATAGGTAGAAATTCGTTGTGGAGGACAGAACTAGAGTCTCCAATTCGAGTAATCGAGTACTCGATACTCGAGTATTTTTGTCTATTTTTCAAGTACTTGATAATCGAGTATTTTGAAAATTACTCGATTAATACTCGAAATTAAAAAATTTTGAAATATTTCAGAAATAAAAATAACTTTAACTCGGTCCGGTAAAGGTTAACGTCTTGCTTTTATTTGGCGTTTATGCCCGAAGTCCCGAGTTAGAGCGGTTACTATCAGGTATAATTTTTTCATAGTTCCATAGTTGCATAGTTCCGGTCGTCGGCTATGTTAGTGGGTACGACGGAGAAATTTCTTTTGTGTTTTCTGTTCGACAGTCCCGACTTATCTAATTTGTGGCAATGAACAATATGAAATATCAACAAAAAATTTTTTAGGTTTTATGACTATGCAGTTGTAGCGTAAAGTGTTGTAAATTGTTTACACTGATCCCTCAGCTTAAAATATAAATCAAAACAATTGTGTGTTTTAAAGGCATTTAAAGTAAAGTCAGTTCTTTGCGAACCGTTTAGCTCTAGAGTAAAAGGGATTCACCCAAATACATCTTCGAAGGATATAGATTTAAATTCTTCGCATTAATCAGAAGGAGTAGAATATTGTATATTGTTAAGAAAAAAAATCTATTCAAGAAGAATTACAAAATGCTATTTTGTCAATAGTCGAAGGAAATAAGAGAAAAGCAGAGAAGGGAATGAAAGAAGAGAACATAAAAGAGAGTTCAAAAAATTTTATATCTATAAAAAGCGAACAGATATAAATTAGAAGCCTTATCCAACGCGTTAATGACAATAAGACCAACATCAACAGCAACGGAAAGGGTTTTTTCCATAACGGGAATAATAAAACCAAAGGTTAGCAGTAATATTAAATTCGAGACACTTTTTGCATTATTGTTTTTAAAAAGTATGTTCGTGAAGTTAAAATAATTGTAAAAATTAACATACTAAGTATTTTATTTATTTATTTATATGTGCACGAATTTGAATAATAGCTATTTTGGTACATTTGGTAAATACTCGAAAGTACTCGAGTACTTGAGTATTTTACAATTTTAATATTCGATACTCGAGTAGTTGATGGTTCGAGTAATTGGAGACTCTAGACAGAACGTATGGCTAATTCGAGGTTTAGGTATGTGATATGCTTCTTATTTTTCTTTAAACACCCTGATACGTCTATCGTGCAGAAGAAGCAATCATTGATGTGATCCTTCGACTTCCCACAAACCATCGGAACCGTAAAAAATATAGCTTTGTGTGAACCTCATAGACAACCCTTGAGAGTTATTCTACATCGCTCACGTGTGGAACCATAACTGGTCCAGGTCACCCACTTGGCACTAGAAATAAAGTGCATACTCCTTTTTCTCCAAAACCATCATTATTTTTCTTTCATAAACTGGTGTAAACTCACTGCACGAAAACAAAAAGGGTCAGCACTGTTTTTGCACTTTTGAGGCACTTTTTTTACTATTTACTTACAAAAACACATTAAAACACGCGCTCAGTTGAAAAATTTAAAAAATTAAAATCCTACAAAAACTTGACGTGCTAAAAATATTTTTTGACATTTCTGAATCGAAATCAGCTATTTACGTTAAAGGGACAAAAATTGTGTAGACCAATGTTATAAGCTACTTACATATTAACTAGTGGTATAATATGCTTGTATAATTATTATTATTGGAAGTAATATATTTTAAAGTTTACTAAATATGCATGCTTCACTCTCGGATAATATTTATATTTTTCATACATAAAATGGCATATTAATTTATTGGACATATTTTGATGTAGTAGCTTATTATATTTAGTTTTACGTTAAAGTAAAATAAAATTGCGTAGTTGCAGATTTTTGTATCCATATTTGAATTAAATAGATAAGTAGGAAAAGTAAGGAAATATTTTATTATGGTATATAAAAGGACAATCGATTGCCTTATGTGTAATTTATGTTACTACTTTAGGGTGAAAATAACTTGAATGTGCTATTTTCATTCTGATATTATATATAAAACGCTCTTTAAAAAATCTGAGAACTCTATTAAATATTCGTCTAAGAGCTGGCCGCAATGGCGGCCAGCTCTTTAGAACGAAGTTCCGATATGTGTTTATTTAAATTAAGATTGAAATCCAGATGAAAGCCTTTGTATACCTGTTTACTTTAAAGTGGCGGTGGCACATTTGTTAAATGTTTCGTAAATATAATTGATTTTGGTTGATTATAATTTTTCACTTCTTAAAATATGTATTAAAGTTTTTAAAAGATTTCGTATTTTTTTCGCGATTGGTTTAAGACCGTAAGCATCCGTCAATTGTACACATAAAATGCGTTTTGAGGGTATCTTCGTATACAAGAAAAAAAAACAACTTATGGAATTTTACGCGGTATCGAGTGTTCAATATTTGGTGAAACAATACTGCTTCTACTTATCAGATATGAGCGTATTAAGTGTATCAGATTGTCTTATTTCTTATATTTCTAAAGTTTGTGAATCAAACCATTATGCCATTATCTTCTTGTGTATGAAATAATAAAATTACTATTAAATTAACAAGGAGATAAAATATAAAAAAATAATTCTAGATGTTACTTGAATTGAATAAATTTAAGTACATCATAGTTACTTGTAGTTCTTATTAAGTTGACAATATGGAGTTAAGCTAATTATAATAATATTAAAACTGTTTAAAAAAAAAAATTGAGCTTAACATAAATCAAATCCCACTTTGTTGTGCTCTTTATACTCGTCGCAATTTTTTGACGTAGGCGACAAACATACAAACACAAGGTACATGTCGCATGTAAACAGAAGGCGCTAAAATAAAAAGGGCTCGGTCTTAATTGCATCGTTCTCATGCGGCGGAAAATTATTTCCCGGCTAGTTTATTTGAAAGACCTTTATCAACGTCGCACAATCTCCGCATTATTTATCGACTGTGGAAGACGGCCATCGATAAGACAAATGGACGCTCCCGCTCGACGCGTCGCACAACAAAAAACAACGAGCATATTCAGCTTTATTAGCCGCCATGACAGGATTTGCGTTGGCCATTCATGAATTGATTGCTAATCACGTGGGTGCTGGTGGGGGCTTAGAAAAAACCCTTAACACACAATACGTGTATCACTTTTTGCTTTATATTCCTTCTACCTATTAGCCAGTATATTTGTGTTAAAGTAAAAAACCGAAAAAGATTTTAAAATAAACACCAAAGTGATTTTAATTATCTGTGCACATGAGTATACCATAATTGTATTTATGCGATTCCCTTAAAGTGATAATGAAAATATTAGTTAATTTAAGAAACAATAATCAATATAAGCTTGGAACATATTTTACCATAAACTATTGCTTTATGCATATTTATTGGTTAATTGACCGATAACCATCTCACACCATAAAAATAAGAGCTCCAGTTTTAACATCACTCCACATAAATCATACAGAAAAACGTTCCCTAAAGCGACCGGTCTTCGTGACAAGGATACCAAAAAAAGAATAATTGTATACAACAACAACAAAAAATGAATTAATCGCCATTTCGATAACTGTAAAAACTGTGCGCGCACGCGCATTAAAGTCGCCGTGCCGACGACACTTCATAAATCTCGAGGTCGTTCCGACTCGCTTAATTATTGCAATTACCTGGGGCATGCGATCATTGTTTTTGGCAGCGTTGCGCAAAAAATGTGCAAAAAGAAGCCTCCATTTGAATGCAGTGTCGAGGCGTCAGTTGCGTGCGCGGTAATCAAGGGCTGGGATGCATTTTTTATGCACTTGTCTGTGGCATTAACTGATGCACTCGGATCGAAGTACAGGTGCGTCCACACAGAACCGGTCTAAGGTCGCACAACAGCTCAAGATCATATCTGAGATGCACAGGACGAGGGATGTAACTCAAATTCGCATCGCTGTGATATAATTTTATGATGTTAACTTAGAATAAGGGGCAATTAAAGCGAAGGATATAAATTCTAATTGATTTTGTTAAGACATGGCTGGAACGCTTGAGGGGAAAATTAGCATTTCCAATACTAAACAATTTTCGCATTATAATCTGTACAATCTAATCATTGATTAGATACAAAGACACCATATAAAGAAGAATTTGTATGGAATAACCAATAATGTGCTGTTAAAATTTTATTAACCGACTCGTATCTCAGCGCACCTCCCCCCATCATTTTTTTAGGATTCTTAACTTGCATGAAACATGATAAAATGTTTTAACTGTCTAAGGTTTCTTTGTTAAAATGGGACATCACCATGAGAAACCATTTATCAGCATAAGTCACAAGGTACACGCTATTATTCAGATTTTTTAGTTTTGTTTAGTTTCAGTTTTTTTTAAATAAATGCCTACAAACTAGGCCACTTAGCAGGAATTTTTATATAATATAATAAAATTGCGTAAGTTAAAAATAGAAGCAAATTGTCTTGCAAAATTTTATTTTATTTTTTAGATAAATCGCTTTTTAGTAGTTTATTTAAAATGTGCTATTTAAGTTGTTACTTTTTACTAAATTTAAGTTTTTTATTGTTGAGCTTTTTCACTGCAACGAAGAAAGCTCAACATTACTTATTTCATGGCAAAGCATAATATTTTTATCGCAAAATGTATTTTATTAATTCTCTTCAAAATACTTTCTGTTACAGTTACAATATGCACTGTACTTAAGTATGATGATGATAATAAAAAACGATTAAAAAAATTAAAATTTATTAAAGTTATCTAAACAACAACAGAAACAAATCTTCGAAATATTAGATCAGCGGAGAAATATTTATAATTCGCTTTATTAATAAAACGCTTTGAATTTTAAGATAACGCAGATATTTTGGAATGATACTACTTTCGAAGGTTTTCAAAACTTCACAGGACGAAATTATAAAAATTCGGCTTCCATTTTCATCAACCTTTAAAAAAAACTATTTAAATTGCTTTCACATAAAAATGACAATTGTGTCAAAGCTGAAATAACATAATTTCTTTAAAACAATGAGTAAAATGGCTTTATTAAAAGTCATTACTTTCTTAAAGAGATTTTAATCAATTTTGCTAGTTTTTATTAAACAGTTTTTTTTTGTTGGTTAGATGTTCATTTAAGTAATATATCTTAATAGTTTTGAGTTGCGTGGCCAAATGCTTTAAGAAAATAACAGTTGTTGATATAAAAACATTCTAAACATTTACGAATTTTGATATTTTTAATTCCATGTAATTTAATTAAGAATGGCTATTATACTTTATTTTTTCTTTAAATAATAAAAAAATTATAAACCTTTTTTAATTAAAATGCTAAAGATCTGAAACTATTAAAATATCGTTTTATGCCTTTTTATGTTGTTTATTAAAAATTTATGTTTGAGTTCTTTATTGTGGTTTTAGATTCTTTGATTAATTAGTTGGTTTGTGTTGTTAAGACGGATATTCTTATACTATTTTTTTAATGTAAAAATAACAATGCTTAAAAAAGAGAGCGCTCACTACAAAAAAATAAAATCTTATAATGCAAACAAGTCAGACTAATTTTGGGCAGGAACAGGCCTTCTTGATATTATTTTTGTTATAAATATATCGTGATTATAATGAAAAAGTATACCAATGGTATTTTTAATAGTGAGAGAATATAAATTTTCTTATAAAATACAGCATGCATGATTAAGCTTTAAAATTATATTAATAATAATTAGCAATTACTAATTATGATGCTTCGCCTCTGAGCCAGATAATTTATCGCGGATGCTGTTGGATAAATTCCTTCACGCATATAAATAAAATTGTCAACATTCGCTTTATTTTAACTTTAATAACATCCATTGTTAAATTATTATATAAATTAAACTGCACGCGATATTTTTAAGCTCATCATTACAAACTCGATTAGTTAAGCCGCATCGATCAGATAAAACAAACGATCATATTTAATAATTGTAATGGGATTAATATTTTATTAATAAACAGAAGCATTAGAATGATGTATTATCACTTCATTGTCTTGATTAGTCGATTGTTTGGAGAGTTCTTAAACTTGACTCGGTGACTTATTGGCGCGATAGTAGATGGAAGTCATTGTGTGATAAATGCATTTGGATTCATTCAGAAGGGCCAGGAATGAGGGTTACCACTTAGATACGTAGCCCCGGGGCTGAGACGTATGGGTCTCGTGGCGCATACCAAACAGTCATGGTACTTTATTGCCATACCGCGCGACCGACGGGGAATTCATTCACTCATTTTTCGAATTACAAATTGGTCACGATCGACGGGGGCGATTATGTCATGATTTATTAAAATGTTTTATTATAATTAATATAAAAATTGTAATACAAATAAATACACATATACGTAAGATTTGTAAATCTATTAGTTGATAATAGTAAGATAATTATGTTATCTTTCCATGTTCCTTGATGTTTTTAAAACAATTAAAGCTTAATATAAATGTGGCATAGAAAAATTACGTCTTGTAATTTTAATTTATTATTTATTATTTGTAATTTTATATACAATATAACAGCTTAAAATATACTGCCAAAGTAACAATTAATCGGTTTTTACTGAAATTCTACAATATTATAAAATATATTTATTAATATTTTTAATAAATATTAGGCACTTATGGTCTACAGTTATATGTTTTTTTTTAATTTAAAATAATTATAAACGAAAACTTAAAAAAATTATTTTCAAGTTTTAAATATTTGCATGCTGCATTGAAAAACTTTTAAGAGTTTTCAGTTAAACTTTCGCCCCACGCTTTAACACTTTCACAAACTAATTGTTCGCGCTCGTTTAGAGCGATTTGTTTTACGAAATAAAAGGTGAAAATTGCCGAATCACCACAAGAGAATATTTCATCGTCAACAAGGGACAAGCAAGCACAATTCCCCCTTATATTCCCTCAGATAGCAAATTGCAAGTCTAAGCTTTAGAGCTAAGCCGCGAGGCAGTACCTTATTACATAATGGATGACACGTGACGAAAAGCAAATTTGATTTTCTATATTTTTGCCGAGAAACTCAATTTCAGTATCTATCGAATTTATTTAATATATATAGAAGATATTGAAAATAGCCCTAGTGGGCTAAATGTAGTTTAAATAATAATGTTTATATTCAGTGGGCAGGACCTATGTCAAAGCACTATCTTGCAGCATTACTTGGGCGGAGTTGACTGCA
Organism: Plectrocnemia conspersa; assembly: GCF_051122295.1. NCBI lineage: Eukaryota > Metazoa > Arthropoda > Insecta > Trichoptera > Polycentropodidae > Plectrocnemia > Plectrocnemia conspersa. Next base: position 19,951,749 of record NW_028277167.1, read on the forward strand.
TCTCATCGACAAGATACGTCATTATTGGTTATCATAAATAAATAACATTAAAATTTTAACGATAATAAATAAAATAACATGTTAATTATACGCGTTAATATAGATGTCGTGAAACATTAAATTAATTTTAATGTATATTTACAAATAATTAACTATACTTTGGGTAATGTTATAATAAATATATGCAGCACCCGTTGTATAAATGAGTCATTGTTCGTTAGAGTTCTTTAACTTGGGGTGGAAAAGATTGGGGGAACTCTTTTAAACTAGAATATTGGCAAGAAAATAATATAAAATACATTGTAAATGTATTTTATATTATTTTCTTGCCAATAACTTTTACATATAGTAACTAAATTACTGAATAATTATTAAATTATTGTATTAACTTATCCTTGTTTTCATTGTTTTTTATAAAAATACATTGAAAGCAAGGGAAAGCTATGGTATATTATTAAAAATATATTTTTGATAAACATATTCGTTACAGTGAATGTGTATTACTAGTGAAAATATATTTGTACTGGCATTTCCAAACATTTTCACCGGTAGATTTAATATAATTTATATGACAGATCCTAGTAAAATTATATACTGCTTTAAAAAAGTTTCAATTTTGTTTCAAAAATAGTTCTTAGCAACACATCACTTTCCTAAGAACAAAATGTTCTGAGCGTACGTGTACTGGATCGTCCACGCAGTGAATAACTTCACTGTTATTGACCATTGAAATTATAAATCAATAGTTTGATACATTTTAACTGGCCTAGTTGTAATTTTTGTTTAAACCCAAATCTAACATAAGCGAATTAGCGAAATACATCTTGACACAATTTCAATTCAACTTTAAAAATGTTAATTTGGGATTGGTTAAATTGTTTAGGTTAGCTTTGGGTTTAAACAGAAAATTAATGTTTTGAAATAGCCATAATGAGTTTCATAGACATTTTAGAGCAGCATATAAGTTACAATATTTTTTTTCTAGAAGAAATATATATCTACTGGTGAAATATTATTCGAATATGCTTTCACTAAAACAATTTATTATATTTATACTATCATTGATAAATAGATAATCATTGTAATATATAAATATGTGGTTAAGACATAGCTTATAATATACATTAAGATAATTGTAGATTATTTGTGGCATATTTTTTACAATAATATTTTACGAGCTGTTGTGATGTTTGAATATGAGATGAGGTGTAGCGTATATCATGACCCATTAAAGAAACCCATTTAAGTAATGATGGTCAGATTTGTAATAAAAAACTAGACTGCATATTTCAACAAGTTATTCGATACAGTTTAATGTAAAGATTGTTTCACTTTCAATCTGGTCTACCGTTAGTTTTGGCTCTGCATCTATATTATTATTTCAAGTATCAAATTCAACAGATAGTCTGAAATACTTTGACTAATTATTGATGTTCAATATTAAAAATCTCTTTTTTCGTCACAGCTTACGTCAAAATTGTATTTTTTCTTCATTTAACAGCTAATTCCCAAGTTACCTCATCCCATACCTACTAAATATAACTTTGTTATGAACCTTACAAAAAAATAGCGTAAGCATTCCCACATTCAATTAAGAAGAACCGTTTAGGTGTATTTAATATGTGATTTTGAAAAGCTATATCAAAATACTGTAGCGAGCGTAATTTTTTTAAAACATACATAAATTAACTAAGTATAGTTTTTAAACAAAAAGCAATTATCAACATACGTGAATTTAAAAAAAATGTATTTTAATCATACGCTTAGTATAAATAGGGACACATTTCTGGACTGACCTAATATTTATGCATGATGGATGCATCTCTAATTTATATGCCATCAATATAAATAAATAACGGTTGATTTGAACGGTGACAATAGGTGTGCGAGGGTTCTCAGAGTGAGCGGGTCAGGGTCCCCCTTTGATCCTTGTAACGGTGGGGGATCAAGTGAACAACTGACGCAAATTGCCCGTTGTCATTTCCTCGCTATTGTTTAATAGAATGTGGGAATTTGTCTGGATGATTGAGCGACACAATAGGAAGAGGGGGATCCTCCCGTGTGGGCCAATTCTCGGATGTTGATTTCTGTTTGAGCTGAATGAAGTCGTGCTCTGATGATGTGTTACTGAATAAAAATGCAACTAGGTATTCTATATTACTAAGTTTATGCTGTAATATATTGTTAAATGTTGATATACGCTTACAAATTTGCGCAAAAATCCAAAGATTTAAAAGTCGGAAATTTTTTTTAAAATAAAGATGTACTAACTATTGATGTCTTCATATTTTTTTGTGAAATATAATAAAGAAGTAGGTCAAATTTCAAATTAAGTTGTCAATATGTATGACCAATTGTCCATTTGTTTTTTAATGCATATTCGTGTTTCTTTTAAAGAATCTTCCTTACATTCAGGTACTTCTAAAAATACTTTATGCTGATTCTCTGTTGTGTTATATACAAGTAGTAATACAAATCAGTTAAATTTGAGCGTATGTAGACACAAGAGACGTCAGTTTTAGCTGTCAGTTTAAACTGTTCACTCAAAACAGGATCCTTACAAGATATGCAGTATCTCGAGTTCCTAAAATTATTTGAACATATAAATTTTATTGTTCCATTACGTTTTCACTGCCACCCTAAAACTCAAATTAACAAATCACACCCATTTGCAGCCGACATTAGCTAATTATCGACAATTCCATTTTCCCGATTCGGCTACACAGACACAGGCAATTAATGTCCTAATAATGGCGCTGGCGTAGAACTAATGTAGCGACACGTCCGCCGGCGCGATACTCTCCCTGCCATTACATAGGTATAGAGTACTACAATTGCAAATACTAATTTACCAGTTGCTCTCTGTGAGCGGCTCCTTGTTGGGCTCGCTAAGATGGGCGTTTGTATGAAGCCGAGCCAAGAAGCTGGCTCTCTCAATGGCCGCTGTCCATCCGGCCCGCTTGTCTTCCCTCGCCCTCGGCCTTCGATTGCCGACGACGCTTTTTTTAAAGGAGTAAAACGGAATCGATAATGGCCGCGTTGTTCTGCAAAAGGCAATTGGCGGCAAAGTCTCAGTCTCGATTCTTATTCGAAAACGCTGCGCCGTATATCAAATCAATTAGCTCATTACAAACACCTGCGCTCGTATGCATTATGCGCACGTACAGGCTGGAAATCGTGTGTGATATTGGTGGGATGTATGCTCAGATTTATTTGTGGGAATGATCTTAAACTCAGTTCCGAACCTAACTAGGGAATGCACGAATACAATCCGCATTTTCAGTTAATCAGATTGCCGCGAGTATTGAATAATACTATATTCGACGCCTAAGTTTACCAATTCAAACATATTTATACTAAGCATTATATGCATAAGGACGTGATGTTTCTACTGATTATCGATATACATTTTCTAAGAGAATAGATATTGATCACTTTAAATTATGAATAAAGTATATAAAAATTATATATTTTAACTCCACCATACAATAAAATTTATTTATTTATTAAAATTATAACCATCGTGACCTGACAGGCAAACCTAATGCGTCACGATAGTCAAAAGTACTAATACATCATAATACATACAAATATAAACAAGACAAAACAACAGACACAAATCACCTCAACAGGTGTGCATTGTCCCATACGAACTGAACCAAAACTCCATAAGTGCAAGAGAAAATGTCAATATTACTATGGACAGAATTGAGCAGATAAATAGCCTTGGCCAGAGAAGAGTTGGCAAGTGCTCCAGTTCTACACTTAACAGGCAAGAATAGTGGACGCGACCGAGAACTATATCCACCTTCATGAGACCACATTTGAAGCTGCTCGAGCACTGAAGGATTGTCTACGATGCCCTTGAGCAATTTCCAGAAGTGTTTAATTACATAAACACTTCTGCGAGTCGACAAAGAAACGTATCCCAGGGCTCCCAAAATAAAAGCACTGGGAAACAAGAACGGATAATACCCGTATTCCTTCAAGTATAAATATCGAAGAAATTTACGTTGTACTTTTTCCAGCTTCAATTCATTACATTGATTCATTACGCCTGGGATCCAAATGATGGAGCTAGTTTCTAGTATGCTGCGGACTAGAGTATCATAAAAAGTGCGCAATACTAAAGTATTCCTGAAGTAACGCGCATTTCTCAAGATAAAACCGAGCATTTTTAAGGATTTGCTATGAGTCTCTGCAATGTGCTGGCTAAATTTCCAACGTTCTTCGAAAGTCACTCCTAAATCCTTAGTTGAAGAAAACCTTTCCAGAAAATATCCGCCTAGATGGTATGAATATTTTGCCGGCGATAATAATGATGAAATACACAAAAAGTGGTTATTAATGATTTAATACACATAATGCAAAATATGTATTAAAGAATATTTAGTATAAACTTAGTTAGACTCTAAAAGTATTTGGTTCCTTACTCTCAACATATCAGTATTTGCTCGCTGTCTAAAATATTTTCCATGGCACAAATTCACGATACATTATAAGTAATTACCAAAACATCGAGTCCCATGATAATAGCACATATAAAATCCTTAAGTTGTACAGAAAATATTATACTACTCTGGGTATTTCAACCAACTCCACAATTTGTTATAATATAGATGTCATACTAACGACTATTTCAAACATAAAAATATATAATAATCTTGAAAATGAAGTTAGATACAGTATATTCACAAATAATTGAAAATAAAGTGCAGTAATTGAAAATATTGCACAGACCACATAATAGGACATCCATTATCCATCACCCATTATTACCGCAGAAAAACTACTCTTTGTTTGAAAAGGACGCGCGATAGACAATACACTTTACCATGCGAACATTACTGTCGTTCTTAAATTTTTGGTTACCATTCAGGGGGGTATCCAAATAGCGACACAATTGGCTGTCAAACATCCTGTATCGAACTAGCATTATTTAAGATGTGAAACTCGGTCACATAAAGAAAGACGCCGCAGAAACGAGCCGCCAGAAAACTACATCGATACAAGAGCAGATCATCCAGAGAGTATCACGAGAACACATCATGACAGATTCCAGCTGCTCCACCGAAAAAAAGCACAGCCGGCAATAATACAAATCGACACGCCAGTGAAAACAACGATTTGAGAACTGTGATTAAAAAACATTATGGAAAAATCCAAACCTTTTCCTTTATTTATAAATTAAATGTTTATAAACGTTACCAAATAACCTCCGTGACAAAAAAATAGTATAAATCAGAATAAATTGATTTAAATATGGACAAAGCTGGGCTTAAAGGACGAGTTTCCAGAGCTAATGGTAGATAATTTATCTCATGGAAATGTTTATCGTCACCTTTACGAGATCTTAGAAAGTAAACGTCACACGTGCTAGCAACGAATAAGTATTTGCACTTCTCTTTTAACCTGCTATGGACGAGTCGTTTCTGGACCAGTTTGATGATGAAAAATGTATATGGTGTCATAGTATCTTAAGAAAAAATCAAAGATCAAATGAAGATTACGCTAGAAAAATATTTTGTAACATAACTAAACAATAAATATGCAAAACATATTATTGTCTTTAAAAAAACATAATATTAATAAATTTTTAATTAAAGTTTCTGCAAAATCATCATAGTTACTACTTGCTAACTTTAACTTGCACTGTTATTTAGCAGATTATACCACTCCATAAAGCATTAATTTATGTAAAATATTCTACAAATTAGCATAACTTCTTCTTAATAAATTCATCGATCATAATTATTAGTAAACTATGCAATTGGTAAGACGTCGTAGCGAAATGTGTTTGATTTGTAATATAAAATATTTTAATCGATCATTGACTGGTTTGAATGTAGACTTTTTCTGAAATAATATATATGTATAAAGTGAGTTTCCTGTTATAATAACATCACATGTGTGCGTTTCACACAAGTTGCAAAACGTTTTCAATGTGTAGAATCAGATAATTGCACTGAATACCAGTGGGTAACTGACGATTATGAAATGAAGTGGATCAATCCAAATAATCGCGATCTTAGCTCATTCGTATTCATCGTGTGTGAGGTTTGTTGATTTGGTTGGCAAACTGGCAATTGCACACGTCTAATAACCCTAACTAGAGTCAAAGCATCTCAAAGTTAATAATAATGCCTCATAAATGTCATACTATCATTATTTTTATTTATTTTAATGAGGTATCATTGATTATCAGGTTAGAGAGTAGAAGCCAATTAATTTGTGGATTCAAACCTGACAATTAATTAAAACGCTTCATCGTCTCGACTAATATTAAGCAATACGCTTTATTATAAGTATGTCAAATGTGCATTAATTGCTCGCCTATGTCAACATTGTATGGTAAAACTATATATGAAAATATTAACTATATATAAACATTAGATTACATTCGTTCAATGCAATTATGCGGGATAATGTGGACTGACAAGAACACCTGAATTCAATTCGTATATTATGTAGATTAATTATTTATATAATTTATGTATTTTTAAGAACCCATGATTTAAATTGAATCAAAGTTGAGCACTCGTTTATTAAGGTGGATAAAGTTTACTTACACATATATATTTTTTGTAAAAATATTAAATAGTATGATAAAAACAATTGTTTACTAAATTTATAGTTGTAAAGACAGACTAAAAAATAATTTTAAAAACATTAAAAAATTTAAAAAAATAACGTATGGTTTATTTGAACCCTTATTAGTTTTGGAATGTAATTGATTTTTATAAATTAAACCTAGATCTGTAAAACATACTGTAACCTAGATCTGAAACACACTGTCAAGATCAACAGGGTAACAATAATTGGATTACATCGTGCATGTTACTATTTATAGTTTTGTGGTGTCTGTTCATTAAGCAATATTTCTTAAAAAACTACTTTATGATTGTTCTCGGAACCAATATAACATGCTCTTTGAAAAAAAATAGCGTAATTAAAATCTTTTTAAGAAATATTTATTTATATTTTTTTTAATACATATAAGATATTCTCTATGAGTTGTATTAGCTCATTATTAGAGAAGTTTCAATACCAGATATGTACGACCTAGCTTGATTTTAATTAATCGTGAGATTAGGAATCTGTGATGATCGATCGGAATTATAATTATATAATAATCACTAACCGATCTCCCAGACACAATAGAAATTTAAAAACACTAAGTTTCGTATGGGATTCGAACCTAGGTCTTTTAGGTCTTATACCACTCGTATATCGCTGCTATATCACACGTTTCCGGTTGTTTTCAAGAAATACTTTTCTTTGACAGGTGCCAGGGATATGACAAGCTTTGCTCCACGCTGGACTGTCGATCTTGGGTCGTCGACCAAAGTAGAGAAAACTTTTATTTTCTTGGCCGGATATTGGATTTCTTTAGTCATTGACATGTTAAGGGCTCAATTAAATGTTATTTTTTTTTGTTAAATACATAAGATATTCTCTATGAGCTAAATCATTAATACCTAATAATCTGATCTATTTATCCGTGAGATAAGAAAAATGTAGGTAAAACTAGGTATGATGATTGATCATAATAAAATTTAATTCCAATTTTCCAGATACATAAAAATCGAAGCAGTAAGGTCTGTATGAGATTCGAACCAAGGTCTTTCATGTCACTAGTCAGCGACTTATACCACTCGTCTATCTGATGATGTTTGTATTTAAAAACTCTTGGCATTTCAAATCTGATATATTTTTATTCTATTATAATAAATTAGATTTATGTAGGTTTTTGTAAATTTTATCATTTGTAACTTTTTTAATCTAAAAAACACTAAAATAATAAAATATTTTATATAAGATCTATTTCTGAAATAAGTTTTTTATAATAAAAGCATACACATATGTACATATATTGAAATGTAAGTAGCTTTTATTATATAGTCGTTTCATCATATTTATAGCTTAAAAATTGTAGACCGTTAAAGTTAAAATGTATTGTAATAGTATGAACCATAAAATACAGCTGTAATTAAATTCAGTGTGTACACTATGCACAATAACCATAAATGTTAATTCAAGTATAAAGGAAATCCATAAATTTTATTTTTCACACATATCTAATTAAAATGTACTAAGTTCTATGTAGTTTTATGAGCCCTGTCAAAGAGTTCGCAACCTATCCCTTACATTGCCTTGTTATGGGAACTACTCTCTTATTATACGCTGGATTAACGTATCCAAACACACCGCAAAAGTACGATGGCTCTGACACCTCTCACCGTTCTTCACGGTACTCACGTCATCGACATTCTCTCATAAAACATAACTGCTTTTAATCGCCGTTTATTATATTCGATGTACAACGAAAGTCGGCTAATGTCATAATTACGACATGACTACCGAACACGTGTGACATTGCTCCGATAAGCGGGCGCTTTCCGCGTCGCTACAAGTGAACGACGCTTGGTAGTATTTGAGTCGGTGTACGGAATTACTCTTGAAAACTATGCAGTTTCCCAAGCAATCAGTCCGACCGCTAATCGTATTTTAATGTTTCGGCTCATTCTTCATACTGCATCCGAACATTTGCAGAAACGTGTCCGCCTATGCAGCCGAGTGCAATTTTTCTCGGTTGGATCTATGAAACCTTTAAAGTTACCGCGTCATGAAGACGAGGAACTACAAGAAGTAATTTAAGTACAAGAAAGCGGTGTATTAACGCTATTGTAACATTGAATTATATTTCATTATATTTCAAATGAATAAATGTATATTCGTTTCACATTTAGTAAATGTAAAATGTAAAATATAACTTTGTAATTGACACCAATCAAAAATATAACATTAATTCCACCATTCTGAAACATATATAATGAAAATCTTACATCATAAAAAAGCTGACTTAAGCATTGTTAAAATCTTTGTAGAAGTTCCAACCACCTGTTTAATTAATTTTGATGACGTTTTACCCACCATTTCGAACAAATGAAAAGACAAATCAACACATCTTGAAGTAAGACCTAACAATGAAAAAGTGATCTCGGGACTAAAAAATTGCGTTAATAATTATTACTATTTCATGAATCATCTTTTAGCACATCCTTCCTGAGATTCATTCGTAATAACCTATTAGTACCGTAAAAACTACTCTTTATTTGGAAAAGATGCGCTATAGACAATGCTTCACCCTGCATAAAATATTATTTTTATTTTACTTTCATCTAGCCGTTTCACTTTTAAAGCTTAAACGTATTTCGAGAGTTTGTTTAAGTGACAATGCAATTCAACCACAAAAATCTTTATATACGCTTCACTAGAGCGATTTTAAACCAGCAATATAAAATATGTGGTAATTCATACATGGTCATAAAATAAACCCCCTTTTTCAGCGTCTATTTTGGCTGCAGAGTCACACCTCTTTGGCCTGAAGATCTGAAAACTCCATTGTCACTGAAAGCAATATTTTAAGATATCAGAAATAAATATGAATAATATGATAAAATCGCCCACTACAAAAATAATACATAATAAAAAAAACTAGATAAGTAAATGACATGCTACATATAAAAACATATGTAGCAAATTTTATGCAATTTCTACAAAACCAATAATTCTAACTAAAAACCTAAATATCGACTGTATAATATGTATTTTATTAAAATTAAAATTTCTTTCCAACAATTATTACTCTAAAATTTGTCAAAAAAAATGCAATAAATGAATTTTCTAATTTTCCTTTTTTTGTTAAAAATTAAATTTGCATAAATATTTTACTACCGCTGTATAAGATAGGGTTGCTCTGTACCAAATGTTTAGAAATATGCATGCTTTCTTAAAAAATTTTAACAATAGTTTTCAGCTGTTATTGTCAATCTTCTTCACAATTTGGGTATAAATACGTGAGCCCGAAATTCCTTCGTAATTGACGCTCTGTAATAAATCGAAAATGATCGACTTGTTCCGGTCCTTCTATTATACCAAATTATTATCTTAATTAAGTTTGTTTTATTCAACAATTATCAAGATCTATGTTCTTCAATAATATAAAGATATAATAAATTATATACTGTGATAGTTCACATACTTTCATTCTATATAAGATACTTCATTTTTCCGAGAAAAGTGAAAATTCTCGAGAAACCAGAATGCCTATTTTTCTTTGGCAAAAATACTATTAAACTAAAGGGTTTAATTAAAATTATAAAATTATATTTTTGTAAAATATCATAGTAATAATTACTTTTAATATACAATGAAACGTAGAAGTGTATAATATATTATAATATAGTTCATGACTTTTTTGTTAATTAACAATGACTATTGCACTGGATAACAATTATTATAATATAACTGTTCTAAAAGCTTGCAGATAAGTACAGATTTTGCAAACCTTTTTTAAATTTATTTAAGTACATATAATATTTAAGTATATAATTTTAAATAAATCAAAATAGTACATTAACACATGTTGTAAAAATGAAAAAGCTTAATTGACTTATTAAGATAATATAACGCTTTTTTGAAAAATGAGTGTCTTCACTACAATGGGAAAAATGTGTTACTAGCCTCTTGTAATCTTTACTTCTTTTTAACTGTAATAAATATGATTTTTTAAATCGTATTAGCATATAAAAACAGGGATTGTCCAAAATATGGCATATGTGTCATTGCATAAATGACATTAATAATGCTTTAACAGATTTTTTATTCAATTGTGCAGCACTCAGAATATTTGGTACAAATATTCATCAGTATGAAATTAGCCCATGGAATGCAAAATCATAAGCATCATCTGAATAAGTGTCTTACTTATTCAAACGAAGATCTAGGAGAAATTGTTGATAAAATCGCTCCTTAACTAAAATAGCATAATAAACGAAGCTCAACCCACAAACAGGCACTTTAAACTCCTTAATGCTCTTTGTACTTATATAGACATAAATTTTAAGGCACACCAGCTCAAATTAATCACACAACTTTAGCATCATAACCCAGGCGCAACACAATGATCTCTCTCTCACTTTATTTGCTCTCGTAAACAAAGTTCATTACCGGCTGTCGTGAAAATCGCGCACAATTTGCGGTTTCTTTAGCACTTTAGCTGCGAAGACATGGTTAGTTAGTCGTGTGAACAAAAACGAGCAGGTTAAACCGCAATAATGCACTTTGCACTAAGTCTTAACGACTCCAGTAACAAGACGAGCCACTACATCACATTATAACACATCGCCGGTATCATATTTCACCACTGATGATTGCGAATATCACTTTAGTTGGGTAGACGAAATTAAAATCTATTCTATCTAGATTTTTGACTTATTGTTGTTTTGTGTTACAAAGCGTTAATGGCGACCGGTATCTGAGATGAGTGGATGGTCAACGTACGCAACAGAAATCATTATCTGTAACACGCATGTCCTGTGTAAACGTATATTTAAATACGGTAGGATCATCTTGGCGTCGTGTATGCTCAGTGTTGAGCATGCACGCATTCGTGCAAGGGCACTTGTTGTTTTTACATTGTTAATAACTTGCCTCTTTGTTTGCCACAGATCATCCCGGGATGCTTGCGTGTATGAGCGGTGGATGTTCAGTTACATTGAAAACCCTTCGATGGACTTAGTGGGGTATTTTAAATAACATATAAAAAATGGATGATGAAAGTAATTATTTTGTTGTTACTAGATTTTAAAAGAACACTTGTAAACAATATATCTAAATAGTCAGTTAATATGAAGCTACAAAAACATATAGATTAAATACTTCGAGTGAAATTAATGTATCTTATAGACAACCATAGAACATATAATTTGGGGTGATTTTTGTGTTTTATATCACCAAATCCTAGAATTTTAGTCTGGTGGCTAAAACTTACTTTTAGATATTCATTACATCTGATTGACTTACCCAGTTGGTACTAATAAAATCATAACTGAAGTAAAGTTATTTAATAGTAAAAGAGATGAGGATGATATTATAAATATGAAAATGAGAAACATAAATTTTTCTCTATTTCTAAAACGCAACCTCATACAGCGCATAAAAAGTTGAAGACGCTGAAATGTATTGGTTTACGCACGTGCTTTGATAAATGCACTATGGTGACTAAAAAATTTGTGATAAAAAATTACTAAACCATATTTTGTATAAAAGTATCTGATAAATTACACAATGAATTCCAGAGTCATTATTTACCATTACGTAGCCAATATTTAAAATTTAAACTTCTACTTAATGGAGCCCTTGTTAAGTTTCTAAAGGGCAGTGATGACAATCCGTCAATACCCGGTGACCGCGACGTTTAGCTGCGAGCTTCAGAGTGTCCCAAGGGCTCTGAGAGTCGCGATCGCATCCCTTTTTCTTACTCATCATTCCCAGAACGTCAATATTAAGGAACGCTCCTTTTGCACGAGCCAGCATATTCTCGAACGAGCATTTCTAGCACAAGGAGCTGGAAGAAAATATATGGTTTGGTGCTCATATGTTTTAGATGTACACTATATTTTTTTTAATATTTAATTGTATTATTTAAATGACTATCGTTACGCCAAGGCATGTTAGACAAATTTGTAATAAAAAATAATAAATTGGTATCGAAGCCGTAATTGGCTCCTTAGAGGATGGAAGATGAAGATAGGCGGAGTTTTTTTTAATTATTAAAGATAGAATCTACTAGTGTTCAATTCAGCCGGAAATATAATCGTAACACAAAGTCAAGTCAGATAATTTTTATTATGTTGAGCTCTTGAGCCAACAGGCACCTAACAAGCAGATCAAAGTTAATTGAAGTCTAGATTTGATCTAGCCACTCTTTGCAATGTGTGCATAAATAAATAAAATATTGCACAAAACTTGTACGGCTGATCAAATTTTATTGTAAACATCAATTCAAAAAAATGTTTCCTATACCTCACATTGGGTTAACACAGCATCTCACCGATTTTATCGTACAGAGGATACTACATTGAGATATAAACGTTTTTGTCATAAATTATATGGCTGTAATAAGTGTAGGAATTATTTATATATTTTTGAAAAAATATTTTTAAACGTGGTTATCCGATTCTAACAAAGCATACTTCACTAAAAAACAGTGATCAACTTTAAGATTATTGGTTATGTGCCACTAGATCTTAATCCTGAAGGTCAATTTTATTATATTTTAAAGAAAAAACGTTAAAGCAATTTATAAATTAAGTTACATAATAATTGTTTACAATTATTAATTTTTTTGATAGTGTTCCAAAGACATTCTATTTTTTAAGTGTTTCTTATATATCTGAGTATTTCTTAAATTGAAAAAACTTTTATCAGTTTTATGGTTGAAAATTTTCCAGTTTTTTACAATAACTGTTATTTGGTTTCGAAAGAATTCATTGCATATTACACAAATCACGCATGTACGTTTGCAAGTGGCTGAGCTCCTTCCGCCTTGTCATTTGGGTAAAACTTTGTATCCACATAATCACCCATAACATTTCCTTTCGAATTTAAATCTGTTGTATATTATTACGAAATCTTTAAAATGTATAAAATTAATACATACAGTAACAATCCGAATGCAAATCTTAATGAGAACGGATTCTGAACCGGGCCGCCATTCAAAACGAGAACATCGTTTAGCCGTGGTGCCGGCAGGCGAGGCATGGAGCAAAAAACAAAAGGAAGACAATGTTGAAAAAGAGAATATAAAATAAGAACAACAAAGGTCCGGACTAATGAACACGTATCGCTTTCAGATAATACCCTATGAGAGAGACCCGTTCCTCTCTTTCTCTCTCTCTCTGGACAGATAATTTCGATGCATTTACACACTTGTTGCGTTCTGACGCATCAAGAAATTGCATCGGAGTCAGGCTGAAGGCGACTTTTTTTAGATTGTTGCAGGGGACCAAATTGGTCAAGTATTGTAGCTGAAGGCGATGAAGAAAGATGGGTGAAAAGGGATAAATTTAATTGAATAAGTCTTGATTAGACATTGCGATGGTATGGCAGTAAGTTAAAAGAATACAAGAATGTCAGCTTGAATAAATAACACAACCATATTACATAACATAAATGGCTTAACATCTTAATTAAACAAATACTTTTGCGTATCTAAGTATGGTCAAATATATTATAATATCATAAAACATTTTATATCAATTTAAAAATACCATTTATAAAGAATGTCTAACGTTGCATTCCAATAAAGTTTGTTTGGCCCTGAAAAACACGGTTTTTATAGACACGATAGCTGGCGTAGATTTAATAAGATTTCTGTAAAATTAATTATGAAACATTCTTATTGATGCAAAGAAATTTAAAATAAACTTTCACATATCTTAATCTACCTAATATTAAATATTTTTTTGTCAATCGCACTAAGGCATTATGCATTATAAAACAGGTATACAGAGGGTCCGCCACCGGGGCTTTGCCCTATACTGATTTGACCTCTATATTCCGCACGCACATTCTTGATATTAGAGCTACTCTCTAGTGAACAATTCCACGTCACCAAAGAGTCTGCGCTTCTATTGGCTAGCATTTATTTTTTGTCCTATATTTATTACCATAATAAATATAATAAATTGTAATTCTGCAATAAACACATTGAATCATTGTGTTACTTTCAGTGACAATGCAGTTATAAAACATAACCATATTACTGAAGAGTAAGTTACAAGCTTTTTAAAACTATTTTGAAATTTAAAAATTACCCGAAAAAAAATAAAATAAAAAAATCACTAAGACTTATACTTTTAAATTTATTTATAGAAAAATAATTGCTACAACAAAAAAAATTAAAAAAATCATATTATTTTAGAGACAAATTTAGGTATTTAGTACTTAAGTTATTTCTAAAGAATTTATATAAACAACATAAGAAAGAAGCAAATTTATATTTATTACGACTGCATTCTTTGCAGTCAAAAAAACCTTTTAGCAATATTCAGTTTTCTATATAAGAAAGGGCTTTAAGATATAATTCAAAGTTGATGCAGTATAAATTTACAATTTTTTATTATGGATTTTGCAGAAACTCTTAAATAATACTGCTGTGTTTTATATAAAAGAAATATTTGTGAAAAATGTAATTTAATTTTGAATTATAAAAACATTCTGCATCTTATATTTTTCATATGTATATATACATTTGCTTATAATATTATTTTTAGCAATGTACATATTTAAATTAAATACATATCTTTTAAATTATAAAGATTCTTAAATATTAGCATGATATATGTACATACATATATTAAATATACATTAAATAAAATTAAAATAAATATATAGTGAAAAATAAAAGACAGGGATTACAAGTGAAAGGCACACAGCGTCATTACACAAAAGCTTTGAGGCTTTCGTTTCGAAAATTCACTTTTTCGAGGTGATACATTGTGCATATTAAAGTTACATTAAGAATTCAGGCACGGCCTCTGGGTTTGCAAAAATGAACGCAAAACACGACCTAAAAGCTCTCGGTGGTCGACGAACTTTGGGTTTTGTCTTAAAAATAACAATGCGTCATATTATAATATATTATTTTGACCAATTTACATTTTTCTCACTTTTCACTAAAGATGTACGTATTCCTTCACACACAACCACATTGTATCGGAAATATGTGTACATTAAATATATTATATCGAAAGCACTTCGACACCATAAATTATAAGAACGAAAGCCAATTTCGTATTAGAGCGGATCTGCATAAACCGACGAATCCCTCGGTCGGTGTACCTTAAATAGGACCTCGTATCCTTGCGTGCTGACTAAATTGCGATTTATTGTTTATAAAGTCAGACCGATAAGTGACTCGCTATATGCAAAAGTGGATACTGATTAAAGAATATTTATCGGTGCATATTTCGCGTAGACTGGTAGCTGGATGCAGATGCATATTATTGACTTGGTACAGTCAACCAGTCGAAAAACTGAGCAGTGCAATAATTAATGTTCTATAATTAAACTAAAAAAAAAAAAAAATGCTATAATATAAAATTAATGTAGTCCAAAAGAAAAAATAATACTTGAATAATATATATCGAAATTTGTAAATGACTTATAAATTTAAATATATAATACATGTATGATAATATTATTATTCTATACATATATTTCTCTATAACTAGGATATGGCTAGGATATATCTAAGATAATATGTACTTTTAGAGATTTGCAAGTATTAATAATATTAGAATCTCGGGATTCATCACGATTTCCATTTACTTTCTTTATATATTTTGGCTGTGATGCTCCAGCCATGGTCACGAATTATCTGTAACTGCTACTCTGACCAAACACAGCCTCATAGAATACCACAAAATTTATTTTATGTAGAAGCACAAAAACCTTAGCTAACATTAAAAATCCTTCTGTTCGTACAAAACGCAAGGCGCTTGAAACAGAAATTCACAAAAATATATATTTAAGATATTTCCTCTTCTTACTTGCATCTCATTTGCCGACATTTTGATCACCGAGGTCATCATCTAGGGCGTAATCTTGACCTTATCTTAGCTGCCTCATATTATTGAGCATATATAAAATACCACCGCATTTATTTTCTTAAGCATATATAAAATACTACATAAATATGAAAATGTATCTTCCGTTATCAGGTAGTAGCCCGAAATAGCTGGTTTCGAAATTTCTCGAGACTGTTGTGCTAATAGGTGGTCCGTGAAATCTTAACAAGTATTAATGTAAGTATTTAGTCCCAAGCTCTCTCTTCTTTTTATAAGGCATTAATTTCGAGACTTTTTACAAATAGTTTTTCTTTTGATTTGTTTGAAATGTTCGTTGGAATGAACTTGAAATAAATTTTGTAGATGATTTAAGCTTCCACAAATCTATGAAAAATATAAAATGGTATATGAATCTGTGAAAGAGATGAGTATGAAATGTATGATATTTATTGTATGTTAAACCTTCATACACCTATAAACTACTGCTAATCATATAAGGTGCTTAAAAAAATATAATTTTTGTAATAACTCTTAACTTTGCTATTTTATTAATTGCAAAATTATTGTTTTTTTTATAAAAAGTCGTCATTTTAATTTTTATATCCACAAAGCCTTTTTTTTATTTTAGTTATAAATTATAAAAATTCATGAATTTTTCAAGTATATCGAAACTATTCATATTAGTTATTTTGTTCTTGCCTTGGTGTTTTATATTAGACATAATAAAAAAAATTGTAAAGTAGAAATTTGAGTTATTGAAAATTATTCTGTATAAACCATAAGTTATTTTTCACATTAACTCGTTTTAATTATTTAAAGATGAGGGCTTAAAGTTTAATTTTTATTTTTAAGTTAATAAATCATTCGTTTCTGTTGGAAGGGGTGTACTGTTAAAAGCAACAACAGTGGCCGAATGACAAGTCTGATGTCTTACTTCTGTGGCTAATGTGGGAACATCGGTAGCACTGAATCACGCAGGACGAACAGAATCCGCACTGATGGAATGGAATGATTGTGCACATTGATAGACTCTCTAAAAGCCTCGGTCTATTTACGACGGACTTTGTAATTTTAAAATACACAAGCATCAAACCCAGTTTAATCTGCTTTTACGCTGCATCAACGGTAATAAACTATTTTGATTATAGACCTTTTTGATTTCGTCAACGTAGAAAATTATTACGTAACAGTCTATAAAACATCCTTCCAGGAATTATAACTTTGGTCCATTATAAATGGTAGTCTCGCATAAAACGTCGTTTTATACGCGGTTGTGTCCACCTCGATCGTCTAGTTAATCGATCTTAGTGGAACTATAAATTTAAATCGATTCGCGGATACGATCTTCTTATTGTGCAAATCTTCTGGTAGCTAATGCCTTCGTGGTGCATAACAAGCAACACCAAAGGCGATTTGCCACGGGAAAGTGTGATCGTCATTAAGGACGAGCCGCGATAAATCAATACGGACTGTCAGGTTAAAAAGAGAAAAAGGATCGTTTCAGACATCATACTTTGTGAAGATGCAAATTCGATCCAGTATAAAGCTTAGAAAAACCTTGAGATTACATATATGCAGCAGCCGAGCAGGTTTTTACGTAAAGTTGGCATGTGAGCTTTATTTTTAATTATTATTTTAATGGTGCTTTTTCACCTGCAACATCATTGCTTTTTACGATAACATTAAACAAACTTGAATATGTTCTTAAGTATTATTTTAAATATTAAAATATAATAATTGAGATAACTGCAATAAAAATGTAATTATGGTTTTTATACTGATTAAGCAGTTGAACCTATCGTATCCTAAATAGTAACTTGTTAAGCATTTTATGGACCATTAAATAAAAATTATTCAGAATGGTAAATATAAAAGCTCATAAGAATCATCATAATGCATAGCTGTAAATATGTATAAATTTCCATGAAATATGACGTCTTTTGCTACATTTGCATCAGATTAAAATAAAATCTTACAATAAATCATGATCGAAAGTCTTCCTGGAAATATAAGCGGAACTGAAAAAATGTTTCAAGTTTATCCAATAACAAGTCAATGTAAAATAAAATAAATCAACTTTTTATTTAACTGTATGAATTATATCCGTAAAAACATATAATTTGACTTAATTAAATTTTTGCTTAATATATTTTTATAATAATTTATTTGTCTATCAGCGCTACCTATGTTTGGGTGTACCTTACTATTTCACTTGAGAAGTTTATAAAACGCCATTATGAAAGATACCTTACAAGATTAGGAATCAGGTATTCAAAAATTTAACAAAATTGTAAAAAGTTTCGTTTAGCGGCCACATTATATTGGTGAATTGATGCCACTGTATTGTTGCGGTCAATGTTGAACTGGTGGCTAAATAACTATTGAGTGGCCATGCTACAATCGTAGTTTGTATGATACGTAGAAAGTACGTAGCGCACCGGTTCACTGATTCATGATTAATAAAAGCTATGATGCTAATTTTCTAACATGTTCATGATCATGTAAAATTATTACTATGCATTAAACATTATATATAACCAGGCTTCAAATAGCGTATTATTTCGGGGCAAACCAGTTCAGTATACATAAACTAATAACCGGCAACTATGCAAGTATTTTGACAACAAGTTGTACTTTGTTGGACTATCCACGTACCAATAATTGACCATTTCGGTTTATGTGTACTACGTAAACCACATATACTGCTTATTATAGAAACCATTTAAATAAATATATTTATTTTTCATCTTCATGCTTATCATGAAACGCAACATCCTTTAAATATTAAATAATCTATCTATTGATTGCAAAATTTCTATACAATATATTATAGATAATATAATAGTATACTCTTGCATACGTCATATATCTATAGATCCAAATATAGCTTTCGAGATCATTGATATATGGCCTTTGAGATCATTGATCTTGAACACCGATCGTGTCGTATACCGAAATTCGATCTTTTGTAATATTAATCAAACGCCATAACTCAGCCGAGCGGCAAAATCGATTCTCCGTCCATGTAATCATATAATGTCGAGTGTCATAAACAACTTTTGGTCGCTGTCGAATAAAAAATACACACATACACACAACATAGTATAAGCATAAATACATAATGGCCGATTTGAATATAACAACGGGCGAGCGTTATTTATTATGCCGTCGCTGGATTCCCTGGACTACTTGACCGGTAGTGAGTGCATTTCACGAGATGAAGATTAATGAGCAAAGATAAAAGCCAGCTCACCGTAACTTTTCTGAATCTCACGCGAATTTCCCCGAGGGCTCAATAAAACGCTGGTCAGTAAGAATAATTTCCTGCCAGTTAACTTTGAGGCTGGCCTTTGTAAATAAGACCGATACAAAACACACGCGCACCATGCTGCAGTAGGCGTCCACTAGGTGTTATTGTAAAAATAACATTGTGCTGCTATAACTGACAAGCATAAATTAATAATTTAATGAGAAAATTTATCGGGGGCAATAAATTCCAATTAATTTTCCACTTTGATACGCGGTGGCTCCTATTCTTGATTGTACGGATTACACAGGCCTTTAGTAATATGTCAATATTTATAGAGGAAAAATTTCGATTTTTTTATTATTATACAATAAAAAAACTCACAATAACCTAATAACCATTTCTACGAGGGTTAGAGCTATAAATATGACCAATGACGAAAAATTACCAGCATGTTATGTAATATTCATTAGTAAATATAAAACTAAATTTCAAAATATCACATGAGGACTAGGTGTATGTGCCATAATAAATTACCTTAATTAAGGAGAAATGTTAAAATATTAAAATTATGCCATCGCGATCTTACTGAGTGTTTCGAAGAGTCTGTCACTCCTCATTCTCGGAGATTTAAAATTTTTATCGCGAGTTAAATAATGCATGTTGCATGCCTTATCTTAGCTTAAAAAAAATGCTAATAATTTGCAGGACAATAAACTAGTATTAAAATACTTCATGGCTAATCCACAAGCGTTTGTAATAATAATTGTTTTGGATAATAAATTCATATTCATAAGCTTTTATTAAATGTATAATATATAAAAATCGATATTTAATAACAATAAAAAAATACATTGGCTTAAAATTATATGGTATATTAGGTTTAACTTGCGCAATGTAGTTCCACCACTGATTCTATTGGTAATATATGCAGATGGTACTGATGTTAAAAGCAGGTCAATCACTCAATCAATAGAAAAGATAGTTGATGTTATTTAGCTGAAATCCTAAAAACCTTTCTAAAAATTCTAAGAAAACGTCTTCTTAAATGAATCTACAAATATCCTATCTTATTTTGTAAAAATAGCATAACATACTTACTACTATATAAATATTTAGTAATACTGAAATTGATTAATATAATCCAAAAACGAAATAAAAAATTAGTCTACTTAAGTATATTTCACAGTTCAATTGCTCGCTCAATGCAAATATTTTTTTATTTTTTTTATGAGTTGATGCTTATTAAACAAATATTTCTAGTTTTTCGGTGATTTTTTTTTTCGAAATTAAAAGAAACTAAAATTCTCAATTTTGCTTCTCGTTTTTCTTGAGATTTTTTTATGTATAAAAAAGTTTATATAGTACGTGCTTATAATAATACAATATATTATTGTCGATATATTTATAATATTAATTGACAGAGAACTGGATGATGATGGACCTAAATAGATCGATCTATTTCGATAAATCACAGAGCTATGAAGGAATTTGGGGCTTTCATATTTAAACCCAAATCGCAAAGATAATTGGCAATACAAGCTTTTCCTTCTCTACATTTTTTTTTATATTTCAAACAAGATAATAATTATCGAAAAAGCAAGATTTAAGCTCACCGACAAGCAAATTTTATGGCGTTACTCCTTCATACATATCTGCCTATTTCAACGCGGTATTAAAAATGCAACAGTTGTCAAACATTTAAACATATTCGTACAAATTTAAAAGGCAATATGAAAATCTCTATAGAAAGGCTTTCTGAAAATTCTCGAAAAATCCGCAATTTTTTGCGAAATATAAATTCTTGATTTGCCATTTTAGTTAAGAAATTCTCTAAAAATAATTAGCGAAAAGAAACACCAATTGTCATTAAATGGGGGTTTGATACAACGCAAAAAGTTTTTGTATATACTTAAAAAGTATTTAAAAGCAATTGTAGCAATTTAGCTTTATTCTGTTTTTAGTTTTTGTATCATTAGGAATGCGCAAGTCATTCTGTAAAGAATATGTTTTTTTCTACGTTGAAAATCAATAAATATTAAAATATACAAAAAAATACCCAAAAGCTCTCGCCTACTCGTATGTGAATTAATAAATGCTGTAGAGATTTATTAGGCGACATTTGATGTAAGAGTTCTTTATGCATTGTAATTTATAGCTATATAATGGTCGTATTTTGTAGCTAAAGAATAATTTTTATTTTATTTCAACACAATGTTTAAATAAAATAAATGTTATAGTTAGAAAAAAGTGCACCTAAATATTAAAACATAATGTTTAGATTTTTTATTCAAATTATATTTAGCAACACCTCATAAGCGTACTATACTTATTGTATATTAAGCTGTAAATGATTTCGTACAGTGAATATAACAAGGTAACACTGTGGTAATTGGATGCAGCGTCATATATGTATAATTGAAAAATTCTCGAGGCGATATTGTGCATACGTTTAAGTGTTTAATTAAATCTTTAAGCGCTCTCAATGATCTCATTGATAAATCGGCATTACCATTGACACACAATTATTGCTTTCAAATATCCAGGTCATTTTTTTACGACATCATTGTCACAATCTAAGCTCGACAAACTGTTACATCGATCGAAGGCAAATATGTATTGTGTTTATGTTATATATTTATACTACGGTGGAGCGGCTTCTTGTGATCGCAGCAACAATAGTTTGCCGGCGGGTGATCATTCTCAATTACCGCCACCGCCTCTTTGTATGGAAAAATTTAATAGTGAATAATAAAAAATGATAAAAAAGTGGTCCAGATCGAAAGATGAATTAGCAAACAATATCTGGGAGGCTGCGCGCGTCCGCTCGAGAGAGAAGAGAAGAACCGGTAACCGCTCTGTGGCCGCGGGGTTTTTCAAGTAGCCATTGTTTGTGAGACGCTCTTCAATTAATAATGTTTCACGTATGAATAAAATTACTATAATAATAACTTTGTATCAAGGTGGACGCACTGTATGTATGTGTGAAATAAACGGCGATCGAGATACGGGAAAATTGTTGTAAAATTTTGTATAAAATAATCGATTAAATAATTTTTTTACGAAAAAATGGACCAAAAAAGTCACCAGATAATTACAAAAAAATATGTTTTATGTATGTCTTACCTATTTATATCTACTAAATTTGTATTTTTAATAAGCAAAAAGATATTTCCGTAATACTATACTGGATTTCTTAGATTAAACAGTAAAATAAAATTCCCTCTGAAAATAGAGTGGTACTACGAATGCTCTTACATGATACACGTAAAACTATAGATATTACTAATGAGAATTTGCGAAATATTTTAAAGAGAGTATGTAAACAGTAATATTCC
Organism: Plectrocnemia conspersa; assembly: GCF_051122295.1. NCBI lineage: Eukaryota > Metazoa > Arthropoda > Insecta > Trichoptera > Polycentropodidae > Plectrocnemia > Plectrocnemia conspersa. Next base: position 19,974,752 of record NW_028277167.1, read on the forward strand.
TGCAAAATAAACGATATTGACCAATGCAATGCGTCTTAAACACTTTGCCAACAGTTGGACTGTTTGAGTATCACCATCTTATAAATTTGAACTACCCTTCGATGTGGCTTAAAAAAGATACTGTATGCAGTCGTATATCTGCTAAAAAACGGATATTGGCCGATTAAATGCTTCTGAAATGAGCCAATCGATACTAAAGCTAATGTGTATTGTGCTGTGCTTTCTCAATCTGCCTGCGTTTTCGCCGCGACTCTTCTTTGTGACCAAGTGTCACATATTTTATAATGCTAATTAGAGACAGCTCTGGCGAATCGCCGATGAGAATCACCCATAAAATGTGTTTATGCTTCTAGAAACGGCCAGATGGCCACTAAGGTGATCCTAAACTAGAGGTAGAAGAACAATAATATTTTGCGCAGAGTAAAGCGCATTTTTTCCACACAAAGGGTAGTTTTATCGTACTTATGTGATCGTTTCAGGTCAAATGTGCTATTAAGTAGTCCGTGAAATATATCCAATTATTAATAAAATTGTTTGCCCAGTTTAGAGGTTCTTATTCTTGAAACTCACGCAGTAATTACTGTAATCAAAGATGATTATTTATGAATTTGACAATAGAATGTAAAGAATGGGACCACACAAAAGCCCTCGTTACGCCTAGAAAAAAATTGGTTCACTTAAATAACACGCAAATATTCTCCGATGCATTGAAAGAATATTTCTTTGTTGCAAAACAGTCACGGGAAAGATTATATCACCGGAAGACAAAAAGCACCGTAAGGCCACGACTTTCTAGAGGCGTATACGTATTTCGTTGTTCGCACAATTGGCTGGATGGTCGCTGCATGGTTGTAAATCGTCAGTTAGCTTTGCAACCTATAATATTTAGGCTAGTCTCTAATGAGGAGAGGGAAGAGAGACGCAGACACGGCCCCAGGTGAGAACCATACAGTAAAAAGACCAACCTCCAGTACACCGTTGCTGCCTTACCTACATAGCCTCTGAGGACCTTTCACTGACATCATCCCTCCGCCAGCTTCTCCACCACCGCTCGAAGAATAATCATTTCGCTTATCATAGTTTGTCGCAATATGAAAAATTAACTAATAAATTATTAACAGTTTCCAGCACCGTCTTTCTGGCTGCGAAGTCACATTCCTTTAACGTTAGAAAACCTTAAGCTCGTAATATATTTTTCATTGTTATCCCTACTTTTAAAACGTGTTGGTTTATTTTTCGATTGTTCCAAATGATCATAGGAATGCCCTCTAAATTAATTGTACAGGTGTTTGAAACTCCCACACCGTTCTTTCGGAGACAATGTATTATAGAAAATCAAAGCCTATGGTAAGTGAGCATTTTTATCATAGATCTGTTTGTATATACTATACCAATATATATATTTAACATGATTTTTGCAGCTGGGAATCGTAAAGATAATCGCTCAACCATATCAAATCATTATTGTTGATAAATGTCAAATGGATAGGTCTTGGCGGAATAGTTATCGCATTTCATCATATGCCGATATGAATGATGCATGCTCGTGCAACGAGCAGCGGCATGTTCAGATGCACCGGAAATGCATCTTCCACCTGAAGGACAATGCGATAATGCCGCTTATAATGGCCCTTCAGCCGCTCGATACATGGCTAAGAAACAATGCAACGAGACTGATGGGCTTCGATACCGTGGCCGGTTGTTTCAAACCTGTTGTTGCTGAGAAACGACGGTAAGAAGTACAGTAGTGTACTTATAAAATAAAAAAGGACTTTTTATTTTTTTATTATGAGTGAACTTGTTATATAAACAATAAAATATTAAAGCTTAAAACTCATTTATAGTAACTTAAAAATTAAAATACAATGCTTGTAAGTGCAGAGATCAATGTAAAATAGCAAATAACAATGTGGTTTAGCAAGAATATATTCGTAAATAAATAAGTGTAAAAATGATGCAAAATATCTTTTTAAAAAAATTCTTAAACTCAGAAAAACTAATTTATTGCATAAAGAAGTTGGTACTAATGAATGACAAAGAAACTAAATTTTAATTATGCATGATTAAGTAATTGGTCCAATTTAATCTATAATTTCTAAAAACAAGTTCTTAATTTTGAGAGCATGTATCTCTACAAAAATAAACAACTAGTTTTTTGCCACAAAAATAAGATAACTTGTTAGATTCGTGTGTGTAATGATAATCATATTAATATTATATAGTTCATGCATAAAATAAATATGCTTCCTAGAATTTGTGTTTATTATTAATTAATCATTAAACATTTTTTAATGATATCATTTCATTCAATAAAACTATCCGGAAAATTTAAAAAAGAGTTAAAAATCTCCGTCGAGCCTTAAAGTCGTCGTACGGATAATTACACGTTGTACGGTGTCATATTGAGCGTTTAAATTACAACGCCTAAAATTTACAGCCGGTCCGAGATCAATTGTAAACGTCGCATTTACACCTCGGCCCTATCTCACCTGCTCACACAACCCGGTGATTACATCCACTTGAAAAGTTGTAATTTCGCACAAACATACATACAACACTGCCGATTGCGCGCGGCGATAAAATAAAACCGGATAAGATCTCAAAAGACGATAAGGCTGCGAAATAAACGCATTATTGCACTTATCATAATTCACCGCGCAAATGCGTAGTATTATTCCGATTGAATTTTTTTACCCGCTAAACAAATGTGAAAATGGTGTAAAACCATTTTTGTTGATATTTAACATATTATACGCATTACGCGTTATGAATTTATTATGTTGTGTATGTGGGGGCAAGTATTATAACAGCCGCGTCGAGAGTACTTCGTTAAACGTTATAAATCAAGATCTGACAACGATAAAAGAAGCTATCAAAATATTTATATACAATATTTCAATAGTTTGATGCTTAGATTGTGATCGACAATAAAATACGAAAATGAATAGTAATAATCGACTGTCGGAAGGTCGGAGCACAAGTTAAGATGTTGAGTCTAACGTCAGTTTTATTATAGGTAGATAGGCACGGTAAAGATGAGTCAAAAATATGAATAATTAATAATATACTGCTATATTAAAAATATTTTATATTCTATAATAATATATTTATTACAATATTACACGATAATTAATGGTTTCCTATAGTTATTTATTTTTTGTTAAATTTTAAATGCGCTTTAGTAAATTTTGATTATTCAAATTGATTTATTGAAATTCAATTCACACCATCGTCACCTAACAGCTTACCCCAATGCGTCACTATAGTTAAAAAACAAAACATATTAATATTATAATACACAGTAAAAAGAACAAAGATACAAGCACATATATTAACCGAATATACTCATATTTTCTAAGCTTTTTCGGTTAAGAGGGAGTATTTCGTAATTCAGGAAATTCAAATTAAAGTTTCTGATTTAAGAATGCTCCAAATTAATGTTTCTCAAAGGACACAAATAACTAAAGGATTGTCGAAGTTAAACGAGTTCCTCATAACACAGCTGAGCATCTTAGAATATTTTTCTCAGACGCCGTTTACGTCTAAAGAAAACATTCATTTGCTCTCAAAAGTGACTAAGAGATATTTAGTGGAAGTTTCTCTAGCCAAAATGTTTCCACTGAGATCGTAAGAATAGTCTGATGGCAAATGACATAATATGAAACTTTTAGAATATAGGTTAAGCAAATGCATATAAGAAATATCAAATCATCGACATAATTGGAATTCATAACTACAGTATTTAAGTCAGTAATAAATAAAAGGGTTCATGTTGAGAAACTCCCGAAGTTGGCAAATATTTTTTTCATAAATCGGCCGCTTTCCATATAAAATAAAATCATTATATACCATAAAAATAATTAGAGCCATTTTACTAGTCATCTAAAATAAAGCCTTAAAAATAATAATACATTTGAATACAAATATTGGAAAGCTTTATTAGAGAATATGAATACTTACAATAAAAAATGTGGTCATTTTCATAGTATAAAAAAATACTATAAAATTATTTTGGATGCCTACACAAACCCATCTCATGTATATATAGGAAACTACGATAAAAATAACATTAAATTTAAATATTGTATAAGCACACATTGCTTTAAAGGCTAAGGAATATATTTCAATGGTTCTAAATATTTATTTAAATATACAGTACATGTTTACAAGAATAAGAAAAAAAATCACGTGTGCATAGACTTCATTAAAAGCTTAAAATGTATGATTATACTCTCGATTGGCAAAACTCAGTCAAGTATCTAGGCCTTACCATAAGCAGATCTTAAAATGACAGTAATAGCAACTCAATAAGCTATTTATATTTTTTATATTGTTATTCAATATACATAATTTAAGAGATGAGCCAGTGGAAATTTAATATTAAAAACATGCTTAAAAAAATATTACTCGAATACTACAAAATTATTACAATAGCTTAAAAATATTTTTTTTATTTGTGTAAAAAATATGTAGGGAACAATTCAACTACATGTGAATTATTATTTTAAATGGTAGTTAAAGCATTTCAAATATTGATCTATCTATGTTCTATCAAACAACGTGGATGATATACAAATAAGCTGAATTGTTACGTTATTTATTATATTTTTTGCGATAAAATAAGATTTATTGCAAAAAAATAATTAATTTTTCTACAAATTAATGCACCACAATAACGTTATTGACAGAGGTTATTATCACCATGTAGTATTCTCTACAATATTTTCTTATTTGGTTTTCACAGAAAAGCTGCATAGGCACCCCGACAAAGCCGCGCAGGACAATCCCGCGCCGATGTAACCGCGCAAAGTCAAAACAAAATTCATTTTATAACATGGTTTTTATTTATTAATAATTACAAATATATATAGGAAAAGGGAGGCGTCTCGCTACCGCTCGCACCGACTTTCACTGTAGAACCAAACAACCTAACCTTTTTTTAATGATATTGTATTGATTTATTTTCATTTCGGTATATTTTGTAACTGTCCAGCATCATCCAATCTATGACTAACTGTTCAAAAATCGAATCACTAGTGATAGAGCTGTCCACAAAACAAAATAATTAGAATTAAAAAAATCATTTTCTTTCATTTTATTCAATTTTATAATTTTGATTTGCGCGGCAATGTCGGCGCGGCTTTATCGTCGCGGCAATGTCGGGGATATATTGCGCGGGATGGTCTTGCGCGGCTATGTCGGGGCGGCTTAGTCGGCGCGGGATTGTCCAGCGCGGCTTTGTCGGGTCCCCGCATAAATACGTGCTTCTCTTATAAAAGCACACGAAACTTAATCTAGTGAATATTTTAACTTATAACACTTCAATACTGATAACACTGACTATTACTTCAATAATTTTTGAGATTTTTATCGTACATTTTTAGCAAAGGGAAAACAGGGAAGAAATAAAAACGCAAGTAGAACTTAACATCCATATTTTCCATCTTATCACTGCTTGTCAAATAAACATACTAAATACTCTTGCAGCACAATTAAATACTTATCGCAGTCACATTTTTCACTGATTCAATTGCGCGCGCGCATTCGTTTTCGCACACAGACGCCAGATGCGATCAATCGAGAATCAATTATTGCGTTTATTTTTGCGGCCCGTCGGCGATTCGGCGGCAAATATTCAGATCGGCCGTACTTAGCGGCCATAAACACCTCGAGTGTGAGCGGCTGTCAATTATTTAAGGCGGTTAAAGCGAATGAAAAAATCACCCACCAGAGCTAGACGGCGATTAAATCATCTCCGGGCCACGTGGGCGAGACCGATCGCGGTGGCGATACATTTCGCCGTCGGTGCCCGCGGGCGCCCGACTTTGCCGGGGCCCTTATTTCGACCTATTATTCCGAGCCAGATAACGACGCAACAGATGCGTTATTAGCGATTAAAAGCATTTTTACGACGTATTGTTATCGAAAAACGCTTCGGATGCCGATGTCTGTCGTATGCCTGGAGGTGCCGGAATAATAATTCGTCGTTGTCAAATTATCACGTTGGGTTTATATCTTGCATGGTGAGTTTGCGTGTTGATGGCAGTAGGAAGGAAAGTATTACCGACAATAATATATTACCCTCAAAAGAAATGGATTTTTTCCTTGAGAAAAAATCTACAATTGATTTTGTAGTACATTAGAAAATAGAGAAATTGGAATTATAGTATTTACTGTATATCAATTTTTCACAGTTGTTAAAGTTGTAAGAAGACCAATTGCATATAACTGGATTTCTTACATATTAGAAAATCTCGAATAATATATTGAAATACCCAATTAGGAGTAATTTATAAATCTTAAATTATTCGCCAAAAAAGTACACGATAATATAAATCTTATTTGTTGGAATTAGAAAAGTTGATAGCATTATGCCTTTGGACTCAAATATAATTGGTGATGAGCAGGACTTCTTCTTTAATTAAGTTTAATCAAGTGATGATGTTATGGAAATAAAATTAGACCTGTTGTTCTATATCGAAAATGAAAAGCAGACAAGGAAATAAAGCCTAAAACAGATGGCAACACTTTAATAAATTTAGAAATGTAACTGTTTCTTAAAAATATCATTATTCTTCAGGTAACAAATTTTCTAGTCCTTAAGTTTTCACAGACTGTACATAAACAATAGATTATTTTAAATTAGTTTATACTAATAGATTAATTAACGTAATTATTTACTAAATAAAGATATGAAAATATGAGGATTTTAATTTATCGGTAGCTTCAAGATCAATATGAAAAAGCTGTAAAAATATTAAGTTTATATAGATGAAAGCGTTTTTTTGAGTAATTTTTAATATGGGATTAGAGCCTGCAAAATACATACATATATACAAAAATGTATGGTCCATTTACCATTTTTATAATATTTAATTTTCTTAATATATTTTGAGAACAGACTGATTTTTACAAATATTTTAGATGTTGCATCCTAATACAAATGAATAAAATAATGATCTAATAAAAATAGCTGAAAATGTCAACATGTATTTAAAAAACTTAAATTAAAATATAATCTCCCTGGTCTTATTATCTTTTTGTTTTAAAAGCTTTTTTATTACCGATAACCCAAAGAAACCCTTAAAATATTTGATTTAGCATTAAACGAATATATTAAGGTTTTCATATATGTATCATCTGATTCTAAAGGTTATTTTTGACAATTTACTTTAGAAGTTTATAAAAAATAAAAAAAACCTTTACAGCAAATATAATTTTAGAATATTATAATAATTTTACTTTGTGATTGTGATTTTTATGAAGTAGTAAATTTTTATGATATGAGAAGCAAGTCGGAGAGAAATTGACTAATTTTTTGGTATAAATAAATCCTCTGATCTTGTCCTCTGAAAATATGGTCACAAAATATTTTAGTTGAATAAAAAATAAGCTAAACGTAAGAATATGTGATTTATGAATTTACCAAAACTCCCCATAATTATGGATATATTTACTGGTAAATAAAAACCGGTAATGCATGCACCAGCCTTCGACCCATCTTTTCAAATGTACTTGGCAATTTGTTTTTAGCGTTAGCAATCGTACTATTGAATTATTATTTTATAAAGGGAGTTAGATAACTAGTTCATTTTAAAAATGCTCGCAGGAGTTATATTCAAATATTAAAATGCAATCGAGCAGGTAAAAACATCCTTTAATGAATTTTTTGCATCAAATTCGAATGAGTTTTACTTCAATGGTAATAATAAGTTTATGGAAAGGTGGAATAATGGTATAAGAATCGATGGAAATTTTTTAATTGATTAAAACAATAAAAAATGTTTTAAAAATTTGTTTTTATTTTATATAAAATAAACGTCAAAATTTTAACATCAACCCAATAGATATGCTTTTAAAATCATACCATATTAACTTGCCGAATTTTTAGATGAGAATAGTAAAAAAAATATTTTTACACTTTATCTTCTTTTTAACTGTTCTGAATCTTACGTGGTTTTTGTAAACTTTATATAGTTCAAAGTGAAGAAATTGAAAAATAGTTTTAATGAAATATATTTATAGACTATAACTGACTTTTTTATTATAAAAAATTCGCGATTATATGATTTGGCAACAACTGATACCTTATTTTAAAACAATTAAATTTACTATTTAATTTAACCTAACAACTAGTAACCATAATCGTAATTTACGCATTAAGTTTCATCTACATTCAATTTACGCGGTACCCGTTTATTTAGCTTTTTACCTAAAGGGCAATACAACTTAGGTCACATGCGAGAGTTAAGCTATTGTATAATTTTTTATTTGTGTAAAAGGGTTTTTAGATTTTTTCTAAAACCATTTTCATTATGAATTTTTCTTGCAAATTTTTATAAATCATTATAGAATAATTTTTTAACTGCCATTGAGTTGTATACTAACTTAAATTTATATAAAAAATAGCTGCAATTATTTTATGGATACCAACTATCCAGGGAGTTTATTTTATAAATACCAACTTCTCAGGGCAATAAAATGGTTGCATATTTTTTGTGAAAATGATCAAAGGTTTAATATATTTTAATAAATATAAACTGTGTGACAAGGTGGATAAACCTATAACGATAACATACATAAAACAATTGTGATTACCTAAAAAAATACTAGCAAATAAAAGTTATATGTAAAGAGTAGAGGTGCATATTGCTGCAATTTATATGGTTGTTTTGTATTTATATGTATGTTTTTGTTAATTAAATACAAATTAAACAAAGTGGTTATAAAATGTTCATTATAAATTTCCTGAATTATAATTTGCTCATTAAAAATATATATAAAATAAGTTATAAAGTTGCTTATAATAAAAAAACATCGCGTAGAGAACTTATTGCTGTAAAAAGAAATTATGTTAGATAAAGTAGCAAAAAACATGAATTAAACATTTTTTAGCTATTTTATTCATTAATACGGCTCAGAAGTTTTCAAAATCTAATTAAATATGTATGCATGTGTATACTCGTATAATAAATGAAAACTTGCCACAACAAGTTCTCATTGATGATGGATTTAAATTTAAAAAAACACACGGCTAGATGTTTTACAAGAACTACTTTAAGCATTACATAGTTACTTTCAACACATGATTAGCGTTGATAATTGTATATTTACATAAAATAAAAGCCTAAAATAAAATGCCTAAAACTTATATTTGCAGACAAAAAATCATAATAAAAATCATAATAATATAAAATAAACCTAATAGGAAAATTAGTTAATGATTTAAAAGAAAGGTGTAAAATTTAAAGGTCCATTTTTTTAAATATTGAATAGCGCACGTTCTTAAAAAGTGTTATAGATCCTAATTTTTAATTTTAAATATTAAATGAATGTATATTAACCTATTTTTGAGCAAATTACTGCAAATCTCAATTATAATTATTATAATAACCGCATTCATGAACGCTATCTACCAGATAAAAGACACGTAGCGATAGTTAAAATTTCGCCTGTTTAATAGTAGTGGCAGATTTACGAGCAGATCAATCGACGAAATCATGTCGATCAGATACCACCGACTAAATGCTAATCTGTACACAAGCGCGTTTCCAACGATTTATTCGATGCTTGAAGGCTATTAAGCAATCAAAATATTGATTAATAGATAAGGCTCTTTCCGAAAGCCATTATTACCGTACGAAAAAATGTTAACGGGTATAATAACACCATAAATAGCAAACATGAGCAAAATTACTCAAAAAAATAGTGAAAATGAGGACGAGCATGTAATTTTAAGATCAATCAAGATGAGAGATGCTGCGTATCCAGTAGTGTAGTAGATCGAATGCCAAGATGAAGGACGTGCTGCAATAACGTACAGTAAGTAAGATTCCAAGCGCCGTTCGTGTTCAGATTCATGGTTTAATTCGATCGATTGTTAATGCCGCTGTTCTTAATGGACAGGAAGCTGGGTGCTTCCGTTCTTGCCTGGACCCCACCTGCCTATTATCCGAGCGATCAGGCGCTTGAAATCGTTACGCCTCTCGGACCGAATCGGAATAAGTTTCGAAACGAGATTTGTGTCGATAGCTTAAATGGAGACACGAAAGCAACGTCAGCAAGATTAGATTTTTAGAAGAATGGAATAAACTAAAATAATAATTGATATTATAAGTATTTTTTGGGGATTCGATTTTTTGTAGAAGGTACATGTAATTCGCCATGAGTATTTTTAAAATATTTTTTTATAAATAAATACAACATTATAATTTTTAAAACTTAAAATAAAACTACAATTTATTCATCCTTATTTCCGCTGCATTCTAACCATTTTCTTCATAGCTTGTTCGAAATCGCTTTCAACATTATTAGAAGAACTGGTCAGTTTAATTCCACAATTAGCAGATATATACATGTTATCTTGAGTAGTTTTTTTTCTTAAAAATTCCGTGATCTTTGATAGATTTTTATTTTTCATAATTTTTTTGTGTATTTCTTCATACTGTGCACAAATATTTCGCTGGTTTCTTTATATTTTGAGAGCACGTTCCATATTTCGATCAATTTAAAAAAATGTTTTCTGGGCAGCTGGAGAGCTTCATCTATTTTTTTCTGTAAATAATGATAGTTTGACAGATTTACTGAGGGATTCAATATCACGTTCATGATCTGATTCATATATTAAAATATGACTAACTAATTCATCTGATCTTCAAACCCTTCTTCTCCCAATGATTTTGACAAATTAATTAATATTATATAAAACCTATCACGCTTCTTATTTTATGGTTATCACTTCCTAAATTAAATACATAATACAAACAATATAGTCCTTATAACATTTTTTTAATATATTTGCTTGCAATATATTTTATAAACTAAACTATAAAAAATATGCTGTTGAAATTTAAAATATTCAGACACAATTTAAACCGATGGATGCCAAAGATATTTACCATTGAAACTAGGTTAGGTCTTTGTCCGTACATCAAAACTTGAATAGCATAGAAAAAAAAACAAGAAAGAGTCCATCTAAAAAGGAGGAGGAAAACTGTTGTTTATCGCTTAGGTACATTCTCTCTCCAATACAAGAAGGTAAAGCGTTCACCGTACCCAGCTATTATTATAAACTACATCAGATACGTACGGTAGCGATTCACAATCGGTGGCTTGCGCAACTGGGCCCGCAACTAGACAATTTTTTTCCATTAACATAATCGTTAAATCAATTCAAAAGGGGGCGTTCTCCCGGCTTTTGTTCGAGTTTTATGGAGATCTGCTGCCGACTTTTGTCCGGTCGTTATATCAGATATGTCGTTATATCAGATCGGCCTTCACGTGTTACCAACACATCACCCTAGGCGAATTTCCAAATGCTGTTGTTCGGATAATTTATACGTCGTACAACCATGTACGTATAATGTATAAAATGTGTCTATATATAATATACATACGTATATCTCATACACAGTTGCAATTCTATCCTAAATACCAACAGTTTAACATTGTCAAAGAATTTGATATAAATCTGTCGAGCGCAATTAAAATTGCTCTATGAGTATTTTAACATGCGTGTTATGTAGTATGTGTATTGTTGATTTGGAACTATAGAGATAACTACTGTGTTACTAAATTGTTTTTAAATTATCCCTGGTGTTATTTATTGTTAGAAACTATTTATAGGTATGTATTGTAAATTTAAATGAATAGCTACTTTCACTTATATGACAATGTAGATTATAATCAATATTTTATGGTTATATATTTATTTTCATGTAAGCGTTTTCAGTATAATTTCTCTTTGTAATTTATATTTTCTGTATGTAAGCATTTATTTAAAAAAATACTATATCATATGTTATTCATGATTTCTAAATATATTTTTATTTAACATAATGTTTGTATGTATTTTTATATCTAGTGTAATCATTAAATATTGAAGCCACATATATAAACGTATTGACTATGAATTTAACGTATATTTGTAAAAAAAGAAATGTTTAAGCTGCAGAAAAAAATCTTTATACAAAATCTCCACTCCCTCCCTCTGTCATCATAAATATCTTACCAATGATTATTATAGTTTATTTTTTACAGCAAAACAGATCCTTGAAAATTTTCTCAATTTATAATAACAACATATTGATGCTACTTTAAAAATATGAATACAATAAAATTTCAGAAATATTAAAATAAGTGTTATTTTTTACTTAGAAAAAAAAACAAATTAAAACATTAAACAATTTTTTATTTAGACATGTTTTTTATTTAGGCAAATTTGTTATGTTTATTTTAGTTTTTGGTACTCACACATCCACGGTTGTCTCTCAAATTAAACAGTTGCCATTAATTATCTACTTAAAACTATAAACCAATATGCTAATTAACAAAATTAATTATTTATAATATATGACGCATTCTCTCAGCGAAAAAATACCAGAGTTCGACTAATTTTTATATTATATATAGTACGCCTAACTCACTACATTACATACAGCAGTATTAATAAATTATGCTCAAAACTAATATCAAATTAAAAATTGTTTTGTAAAAATTGTAAAAATTTTCGCGGCTACGCTACCTACAAGACCTCTGAGGATCTTCCATAGACATCATCCCTCCGCCAGCTTTTCTACCACTGTTTGGATAAAACATCTCGCCATCTATCGTCTGCCGCAACATATGTAAATATAATCTAATAAAACTCTAACTAGATACCGTCTGTAAAGTCACGCCCCTTAGAGTTACCAAACATTAAAAATAATATAATAAATATAATCCTGATAAACTAAAGTAAAGCTATAACATAAACATATTTTTTTGCAGCCATAAAAGTTATTGTATAGTCTTAGTGTAATAGTAATATTTATAAGTAACATTAATTTAAAACTGTGGAAAACTTGGTAATAATATAATTTAAACTATTCTATCAATTTTATTAAATGATTTTATGTCTTAGTGTAATTTTATTTTTATATAAGAGTATAGAATGTCAAACACAGAAACTGTAATGACGATAAAATCTTTAATAACTTTTAGTCTATTCTGCCATAAAATATTGCATTTATAAAATACTGTTTCTAAAATACAGTTATGACCAAACAAACTTTCTATGCTTATTTATAGATTTAAAAAAGTTATTAATCTTTCATCGAGTCCAGCGAAGACGTCTTTCATCATCATCATCATCATCAAATCAAACCAATCGCTCTCACAGTCACAAAAAATCCAGTTGCGAATTTTTTTACATGCACGAATTTCGCAACGCGTCGAACAATAGGCTGCGTTCTTTCCTCTTGTGTCTATGTGTATTGGCCAATAGCTAAACACAAAGGCGAAACCTTAAGAGAAGATTAGAAGCAAGTAATGAGAAGGAAATAACACACTTGTACACCTCGGGCGACACGCTTTTGCTACTTGCTGATTGCTTCGGCGCCCGATTGTTGAAACTCCTACGGCCGCCGACTAAATTGGTTCTGTCTCACTTGATTTTAATGGCCGGCCTTTCTTCGGCTAGTGATAAATAAGTCGAATTAATTTTGCGATAAAAACATACACGCATACGCACAGTCGTCTAGTTTAAAAACCAGCCATAAAGTTTGGAGAAAATATGAAAGCGCTTAAATTAAGTTCACAAGTAAAGCATAATTAAGAATTATTTTTGCAAAAAAATATGAGCTAAATAATACATGATCCTTAAATCGCAAAAAACAACAAATAAATTGTGGCAAACAAGCAACAATATACAATTTATTAAATTGTATAATTTATAAAAAAATATTTTATTTTTTAATTTATGCTAGTTTTACAGCAAAATGCCTCTTCACATTATGCTAGTTTTGTCGCTTTTATGTGCAGGTTGTATAATATGTGGGTTGTATAATATGGTTTAAATTTACGACGTGCGTATTATGATTATGTGTTTTTATGAGTGCATTTCTTTGTCGATTTGTATGCAAATTTTAGTTATGCAAGTATCCCTCCAATAAGTATTTAAATCGTTTTTGGAATAGTCATTTATAGTATATTAAAACGGGTTATAAAAAATATACGCGTTGCAATTTTGAAGCAGTATGTATAATAAATTTAAAAGGTTATTTATATGTTTTTTTTTACACATTGAGTGCAATGTATGTAAATTTATAATAAACAAGTTTATTGCATTTATTTAAATAAAAATATTGTATAAAAATAATCAATATGTGTATTGAATGAGTAGAAAAAACTCAATACATATAAAAAAGTAAATACATATTTCTTGGTTTAATTCTAGATACAAAGAAATATAAAATTTTTACTTGAATATGTTAATATTAATATTTTAGTAATAATAGTATTATTTGATTGACGTGTTATATGTGTATGTAATTAAGATGACAACATTCAGAGTCTGATATACTGAGATAAACCTGTAATTATTTTCGTGTCAACTATATATATTTAATTACAAATCACGAGAATACATAAGAGCAGTTACTAGCAGTCACCTGGTAGACTGACAGACACTCGAAAAGACTAGCAGACGCCCGGCCGCCCGCGGACAACATCTTGAAACATTCACCATAGCAGAGATGGATCAATCTCCGTTGCTGCCACACAAACGAAAACTGTGAGGATCTTCCACATACATCACCCCTGCGCCAGCTTTTCCACCATTGCTCAGAGAATAACTATCTCGCCAACATAACCAACATAGTCCGACGCAATACGTAATATGATCTAATAAAATTCTCACTAATTTTCACCTACATCTAACTGGCTGCGAAGTTACATCCCTTAAGGTAGATTCACCAGCGTTTAACCAAAAAATACAGCTCAATACACCAGTAAAAACTCTTACATTGATAGTGTTTAATAAATTAACTATTATCCTATTTGGTAGCAACGTCACACTCATTCGGCTTTTAAACCCGAAATCTCAAAACATATATGTATATGTAAAAATCTACGTTATCTTAACGTATAACTACGTTTTCTCCTTACTTAATACTATTTCCCAAACTTAAAAATATAAAAATAATCAAAGCGCGAAGAGGGGGGACAAAGAAATAATAAAATTATATAATACATCTGATATTTTTATAAGAAGAACGAGGCCAAATGACATGATCCTGATAATAAATATAGACGACTGTACGCTTCTTATTTTTTTAAATTAATACGATACTAGTAAAATGCAATGATCTATATTTTACCTAATCGTCATAAAAATCATAAAATTAAATGTAAATTAGTTTTATTATTTAATTAAGGAGCGAATCACCAAAGGCACCGCAAGAAACGAAAGCTCACACAGAGCTTTCGCTCGACAATGTATAGGTCCCAAAACGACATTTAAAGAGCTAACACTGACGGGAGATGAGCATGCAAATCACGATCATCTTGGCGCAAATGGCGTCGCAAAAAACGAAATAAATTAATATCGTTATATTATGGAGGCTGCGTGCGCTGGAAACGAGATCTCGAGAGCAAAGGCAGTGAATGAGGAGAGTAGCGATCGTGTGTCGCCCCGGGCCCTTCGCTCCCCTTTATTACCCACCGACCTAAGGAGGCTTTATTGTTGGCTTTTATACAACAATCGCCGTGAAAAATGACCGGTCGCTGCTTAGGCAGCGCGGCAACAATGAGGGCAAAGTAATGGAGCAATATCCTCGGCGGATCGAGAAAAACTGGTTGACGTCTCACTCGCTTATCATAAACGGACGCGTTTATGATGTCGAGTTATTTTTTTGATATTTATTTTGTATGCATGTAGTGAGAAAAATAAGTTTTTAATTATCTTCTGATATGTTATAAATTGAGCTTTTGATGTACAAATTATAGTAATGAACAGGATTAAACTTGAGGTATTGATTTTGTCATTTAATATAATTATATAATAATCTACTTTATTAATAATTTTTATTTTATCATATTTTTATATATTTATTATGAGTAAATAAGTAACTTATTTATTAGAAAGGCTTTAGCGTAATTAACTAACGAGGAACAAATTATATGTAATGTAGTATAAATATTTATGTTTTGTAATGTCAACATAGTTAAAAAATCCAAAAATATTTATTTAAAAAATTACAGTCAGTAAAGCACTATTATTTTATTAATGTTCATTAATAATAAATGTGCTATTATTTGTGCTACGTCGCTAAAATGAACCTTTAAAGTCTAGACATGCATACATTCGATGTGATTGTCATCATATATTTTTATTAATAACAACTCTATTAAAGTAAAATTATTGGTTTAATGTAACATATGTATATGTAAATATATCATAATCTGTTTTATTGCTATTCTTTATTTTTATTAAATATGTAGAATAAAATTATGTGTATAGTAAAAATATTTTATTATAATCATTGTAAAAATAAACCGATAAATAAAATATTAAAAAATTATAAAAATACATGATAATATTTTTTTTTTGGTGTTCAAGCTAGCTAGACAAATAATTAAAAATCAGTATTATTAAAAGGGTCCAACTATAATAATTATTTGTTTAATATTAAAAACTTTAAATTAACATATAAAAACTATAATTATTTTTTAATATATACTACAAAATAAAAATATATATCCATATATAGAATTTTATTATAAGACGCCAATTAAATTTGAATAAACCATTATTTCGAAATTATATAAATAATTTTCATTACTTATGATAGCAATTTGTTTATGATTACTTCTATACATTCTAATTGCATCATAGCATCTTTTGTGATTCAAATCTTTCGAAATGTTCATCATTCTAATAATGACATATAAATTACTGACTTACAATATTGCGCTAATCTAGAAACACCAAAGAATTCCATTAAATGACCTATCAATAGATATCTAAAACTAATCCTTTCCGTATGTCAAACTATATTACAAGCTAGTTTAAGAAATACCCATTCTTGTACATCACCACGATAATATCGTAAAATGGCCTTATTAAACGCTATTTGTATACAAACAACTCGGTATCATCTGGAAGCGTCAATTATTATAGAAAAGCAAACGCCAACGTTGTTCTGCATAAAACCTACACTTTTGCAAATTGCATATTTGCATGCCATATTGCATAATATCGATTATTTTGCGCAAATAAACATAAAAAACAATATTAGGGCGAGCTAGAATATACATTTTTTTATATTTTTAAACAAATAAATTAAAAATTAGAAATTAAAGTAATCATTAGCCACTAAAAAGTTACAGCTTAACAATTGTATGAAAATTTTCATGTTGCTTTTAACTGCGTTATTTCTTTAAAATAAATCTAAAGTATCCAATAAAATTGGGCACCCAAAAATAGCCCTTAAATAATTAATAAATTATGTCTAAGCTACTTTTATATGCGCATTATAGATCAGTTTGATGTCACTGATAAGTTTAGAAATTCCAAAGTCCTGCTTGACGCAATTGAGACACCGTAGCGCTGGTAATGGCGCAAATCGAGATTATGTATTTTATACACATATATAATATAAACTTATGAATGCGCGCACATATATAGACTTATAATAACACGTCTCGAGAGATTGCCTCGGATACGTCAAGCCGGCGGTCATAATCTGACGGGAGCCGGAGTGGGTGTCCGGCTACTGAGCAGCCTCCGATGGAGCAAAAGATATATCAGTAGGTTGGCCCGACCGCCGCTGCACACTGGCCAGCCATAGATCCCTGGCATAGATACCTAAATTATAATGTTTGTTTTTCAATTATGGCAATAATTGATAATTAAACTCTTTGCAACGGCAACAACGGGCCACGAGCCCGACCGACTGACGTTTCTCGGAAATTAACCGTACTCCAGCATCCACTTAGTATAATCTTGGGCAGGTCTAATATATCTACTAATTACGTGACATGCAATTAATATGATATTATGTATAATAAAAGACTTTAGAAATAGCATAATGAATATACGGATAATTCAAGCTTGATTATTTAATTCGTCAAGATTTTCTGTATGTGTATTATAGTTAAAATGTGTATTATTTCACTATTTCAGGTAAAATGTATTTAACAATTGATTTAAAATTGTACTTCTTTGTACAAAATTGTAACATTACATCGTTCGATAAAATACTATATTATTTAAAATAAATTAAACCAAACACAAGCCCAACTTAATAAAAGCTCAAGAACTATACTTGCTTTAATAATCGTCATTAAGTCAAGTTAGGTTTAATTTATTCATTTAAGATGTGATTGAGTTAAAACAGTAAATGGATATTTCGCAAATAGCAAATTGAGTTTCATAGTCATTTTAGTAGTTAAAACATATCTTCACTAGTAGAAATATAGTACATCTACATTTAAAAATGTATTCGGATATGATTTCACTTAAACACCAGTAAAAATATAACTTTATTTTTAATATATTTACATTCACTGTAACATCAACACTGATTAGGTTTATCTTATTTTTATATATTCTAATTTTTTTTTTAATTGATAGCCCAAGTATTAATTAGCAAACATTACTTTTAGATAAAACTCATTTAATAATGACATATGGTATGAAAATCTCGCAGATCTAAAATAGTAAATTATGAAGAGGACCTCTTGAAAAATTATATACTTTATTATTTTTTAAAGCAACACAGCTACATGTTTTAATATACTTTAAATTTTATAAATAATTATATATTTGAAGAAAATGGGCCACAAGAATAAAATAATGAGCATTTAGACTAAGAAAATATAAATCGAAAAGATCTTATCTTATTTCAGTTAATTTAAGAAAGCCACACTTTTTTTCTTAGCATAAATATGGAAAATAATGTTTATTTATTAAATATACAATTAAAAATGCTGAATTTAATTTAATTTGTTAATATTTTAACTTAATTTCTGTTTCAAAGTCATAAATATTTTATATATATTATATTAATATTCACAGGGTAAATTCACATAAAAACCATATCTTCTAATTTATATAATATAATTAAAAAAATATGCAAACAGAGAAAAAGATATATATATAAAAAAATATTATAAGAATAAACTTTCAGCACCTCGTGGAAGTTCTTTAAAACTGTTTATAAATATAGATTAGTAAGTGTGATAAGACCTTTCTAAGAAAATTAGGAATCGTCGTCTTTACACACGTGTTATGTTTCCGTTTCCGAGTGCTTCAGAGAACCCCCTCACTTTGCCAGGCGCTAGAAATCAAGAATTTTGCGCTTTGTTTTGAGCAGTAGATCTTAGGTTGTCAATACTGCACATTTAATTGGACTAGGGTCTAAGCCCTCGGGCTCGGAGACCTCCATTACAAGAAATACAGCAGGCCACAATTCAGTTTGATTGTGTCCTTGGCAGGCTGTCTTCATTGAAGACTCCCCCGAAGATGAATTTTCTTTGCCAGTTGGACTCCATTTAAGTCATCCTTTAGAGAACAGCCTCCATCGATGCCCCTTAAGACTGCTGCTATTCAAAGCTAATCTTTCTTAGTCTTAAGTTTACGCCCACATTTATGTCAACCTCCGGAGAGGACCCTCATCATTTTTGCAAGATCTTGTTTCTTTAGCAAATATTACAAAATGAAATTTATCAGTGCTAAATGGTAAATAGTTAAGCACATCTAATTTCTATAATGAGTCTAAATCATCTTGTTAAGTTGAAGAGTCAGTAATCACTCTATAGAATATAAATATTTTTATATCATTTATGAATAGAAAAAACAGCAGAGAAACGAAGAGTGATCCATTTAGCACACTAGAGCAAGCTGAATACTCTTTTGCACATTGTGAATGATAGACAAATTGCTCGATGATTCTCAAAATATTTAAAAAATAACTTCGGTTGGTCAAAAAAAATGTTAAGATTGATTAGGTTGGTATGGGTCTTTTCAAGATTTGTAAACATATTTTTTAATATTGTATTATTTAGAATATATAGTTCTGAATCTGTTGTTGATGAACAAAAAATTAGTTGCAGTGATAAAAATAATTTAGGTAATGTCTGTAGATACTTTTAATTATACATAGGTCACTTTGCGTATTTTCAAACATATTTAAATAAATGTTTCATAATAAGAGACACACTAAAATAAAATTCTTAGCTTAAATCAGATTATAAAACTGGTTCTAATATTTGCTATGCACTTTTATATTTAAAATTGTACAATTCTTACAATTTTTGCAGAAAGTTTAAAGCTCCTGACATTTTTTTGTTATTTTATTTTACTCCACTTTTTCAATACCTATTTATTAAACATGATAATATTATTTTTGGAATGTCGTCGTGTTCATGTAACTAATTTTATTATCTTGAGAAAAACAGCTGGCAATAAATAATTATCTGCAATATAAACATACATATTTAATATCACTAATATAATAGTCAAAATCATAAATATTGATCACAAATTCTAGATTACATATACTTATATATGTAAGTCAAAACGATTTTAATATTTTTATTATAATCCAACAAATTATCTTAAAGTAAAAGTATGGCCTATTATAATTATTAGATATTTTGTAAGTTTACTGATTACTGAGTATATTTACTCTTATATGCTTGTGACATTATTTTGTGAATTCATGAAATATATTTAACATTTTGTAGATTACTGTTTTTTGCTTCTATATAACTGTGGCAAATTTTTGATTTCTTGCGATGTTTATTGGTAATTTTTATAAAGTTTTGCATAACTTTTGGTGTAAAAAACCAAAAGAGAACATAGAATTACTTCTAAATTAATTTATATTCCAAATGATTCATAAAACGATTACCAATGATTGTTTATGCCTGTCTACTCATACGTGGATGCTTGTACGAATTAATCTTGAATAATTGCGATCCCATAAAAAATATTTATATTACACACAATACACTAACACACGCGCACGAGAATTGATCGTGAACCGTTATTTCGTTATTGTATCGTAACGATAGACAGAAAAAACAACATTATTATCGTTAAATTTATTTTTTGCGATTAGATTTCGATTGAATAGGAATAGGCAACGCCGAGATGGGAAGGCACAATCATTAATAATTTATCTTGACGTATAAATTATGGCCGATTCGTTCATTGTTCCGACATCTTCATATTGTTATTCAAATGAAATTAATTCCGCGTTGTATATTATATTTTTGTATACGGTGGTAAGTAACATAATACTATCGCGATCTAAAAGTGTAGTGTTACACTAGAAGACGTTCCGTAATTGGGTCCACAAATTAATGTAAGGAACCAAATATGCAGAGATGTTTTTAATGTGCTGGTTTATCACTGGTACTTAATCAATTTATATTAAATAAAAAACGAGGTTCTAGAAATCAAAACTTTGGTAGCATCGATGTATGTTTATAAGGATGATATATTTGTTCACTAAATATCATAAAAGCTTATTCATTTTTAAAGCATTTTAAATCCGATATCTTATCTTATTTTATACTTCACTATACTGCTTCGAATAAAAACCAGTATAATACAAAATAACAGCTTTGCCGTCTTTTTATGCGCAATTATTAATTTTTAAAGATCTTGAAGTTTACGTCTATTCAGTAAATGATGTGATTTTTGATATCATATACTTTAAGATACATTTACATGCCTTAGATTAACTGTGCAATTCCTGACTCAACATACATCAAGCTTAATAAACAATAAATCTTGTTACGTTATCTTTTTGCACAGATGCTACCTTAGCGACATTGAAAACCTCACCCGATTGACACAATAATACACCGTCGATCAAGTCGAAACGAACGCTGGTGGCCAAGACCTTGCTAGTTTTAACAAAAATTACAAACAATTACCAATTGTTTCCCGATGTGCCTCATGATCGATTAAGGCCAGCGCGTGACGCTTTTACCCGAATAAGTTAACGACTACGATCTTAACCGAGAAAGTTACCAGAGAAGCCTCGTGGTTTCACCTCTCGATTCTCTTGTGCGAGTATCAATTATTTGTTTGTGTAAGACTAGTTAGCGACGGGTAAATCGATGGAAATGCCTGTGGACATGTTGCGATCTCGTTTCTTAAAAAAAATCTTAAACTGGCAATTATTGTTGTCAAAGTGTAATTACGGCTGACTGACAGGCTGTCCACCGAGGGCAATAAGCCAGCTACGACGATTTATAAACAATATACGTATCTACATATTATATGCATGAAACACTGACTTTTTGTTACGGTCGACTTTCACCTATAAAACACGATAAGAAGCCGGGTAAATTGTGATAGAAGCCATTACGGACCCTACGTGGGTAATAGGGGGACAAATTGTCTGTGAAACGCTTTACGGCATCGAAAACTTATGCTGCTACTACAAACGTGTACCGAGAAATAATAAGATTAGAATATCAGATACTGTTATGCAACATCGATATATTTAAATGAAAATTGAAATCGAATAACATAATTCGATGTATAAAACAAACCAACTTTTTATTTCATCAGTATTATTATTTATAATTTAAATGAATTTGTTACATTAAAATATTTTACAGTTTGTATTGACATACTTTTTAGAAAAGAGTCTGGTTGGATATGTACAATGCTCCTGCTCATTCTCTAGACCGGTGTTTCTTAAACATTCTTAGCCATGCTCCACCAAAGCATCTCTTAAATCCTAATGTTCTCCATGTAACAAAAAACATAGCGTTCATGAAAGAGAAAAATAGTTGCAAAATATACGAAAAAAGAGAACTTAAGTCTTAAAACAAATTTTTCATGCAATTTTAGTTTTCTGAATTTCTGTTTTTTTTTCATTTACAAGTGAACCTCAAAAAATCAACATTTTTCACATCATAATTTTATAGTTACTGGATTCTTAAAAAAAATTATGGCTTCGTCAAATAAAAATGTACATAGTCAGCACTATTTTTAATCAGACTTTCGTTAGGAAACATGTACATATATAATAACTTAAATTTTATAAGTTCTTTAATAATATAATATTTACCAATAAATTGATTTACAAGTAACTAAATTTTTTTTAGTTAATAAGCGGTTAGCCTATAAAATAAATAAGTAAAACAGTCACTTAATGTGACATATGAGAAATAAATGCATACCTAGTTAGTAATTTTAAGTCAAAAGAGAATCATAAAATATCTATATGTACTAGGAAAAAATAATTGTATAAGCACATTATTTATATGAAAAGCTTATGATATAACTAGGAAAAAAAACAAAACTAAAACCTAGAAAAACTAGTAATATATCCCAATAATTGGAAAAGCACTAAAAATATATTACAGTTATTGTTTTATATTAGGGTAAAAATTGCTAATGAATTTTTGGTTAGCATAAAAACAATTGTAGCGTTGAAAAAAAAATAAAAATTACAATAATCGAAGTTTAAATATTTTCATAATAAATTAATAAAACATCGGTTAACAGCAATAAAATATTCATAAATCGTTTCATTGATTTTAAAATCTAACGCGGAAAGAAGCTCAAATCACAGCAGGTTAATAACGACCCCACTGGCGTCATTCCGTGTAAAACGTCTCGTAAATATAGTTAGTTTTTTTGTAACACGCGAAAAAGCCGCATAATACATTTTATTCTGATATTTACATATTTTTTTCGATTCGAGAAACAACGAATCATCATTCACTGAACGAATCCGTCAGAGAACTTTCTCAGCCGCGTTAAGATGGAAGGTCGCCAAAAAGCATTAAGAAGGTCGTCCGACGACCCGAGGAGCGAAAACGTTACGTCATCGTAAACAGCAAAGCCATAGTAACCACTCGGACCAGTCAGCGTGTCTAGATTTGAAAAACAGTTATAGAAAATATATTTTAGAATCTTGGAGTGTTTACACGACTTGAGGTGTATAAAACGTGTTTTCAATATTTTCTTAAAATCGACTTAAACAACACAGAAAGACACCAAATATTATTCAGTTCGATATAATAGAATACCTTACAATCCACAGAAATAGGTTGAGGTTACGTTTTTAGGCCATAGACTCAGTAAATGCTTATTTTTTTATACATTTTGTAAACAAATATGTTTATAGTGTATGTTATTAATTAAATACTATGATTTAAGAATATAAAAATTCAAGACAATTAAATTATTTATTTTTAGTCAAGTACTGTTTTATAATAAAAAAAATTTACTTCAAAATAATCTTGATTATTCTAAATAGACGTAAATGAAAAATCTGATATTACAGTTTATTTGCGACTCACAAATGCGACTGTTGGTATTCAGATAGTCTTTGCTAGTGTATCAAGTTGTATTTGTAGAGTGAGTTCTGTTAGAAAATCTAGGATCGTCATCTTAATGTCGTGTTCTTGTGATAGTCTCTGGATGATCTTCTGATGTCTCTTGCGTTGATCAGCCTCTGCCTGTGTCTGTGCGAGTCTCTCTTAATATTTCTCTAGAGTCTGCCAGTGCCTGCATGTTTCCTAATGTAATCCAGTGTCACGTCTTTTATATCGCTAGTATGAGGCAGCTCAGATAAATTTCAAATAATGATGTTTACGAAGCAATTGCATCGCTTCTTGAACACACCTCTAAAATATGTTTGCGCCTTAAGAGAAAACTACTTTGGCGATCGGTAACCAGTGGGTTAAAGAACAATGATAATAGTCGCAGGGTCTCATGCAAAGTAGTTTTTATTGGCGGTGATAATGCGTGGTTTACGTTTCGGTAACCAGAGAGCTCGAAGAAAATTTATTATATACGTAGGATTCAACGTTTTTGCTGCCCATCTTCTTATACAAAGGGTTGTTTCTGTGGTACTGAGATCATTCTTTAGTAGCACAAATGTGATGTGTGGTCTAAGCTTTCGTAACGTGTTGATAATGCTGTGTGAGAGATTTCTCTTTTCGTTGATCAAGTAGTCGTTACGGTGACCTCTAAATTGTGACGCAGGTGGTTAAAAAACCCCACAGTTTTAATTTTGAATATTAGTTTTAAAGTGAGACTCAAACACGATAAAAAATAATAAAAACGCTAGAGTTCATATGGAATTCAAAAGTCTTTTAGATATAAATCACCAACTTATATCACTTCTTCTGCCGGTTAACTTAAAAAAATATTTTAGATATTCGATTGCTTGTTTTTAGGACTGTTAATAGGGAATTTAATTTTTTTGCAGATTATTGGCGCCGTAATTTGATATATAATTATTTTGGTTGCCTTTGTAAAAATATATACAAAGACATTTTATTGTTGCAATATTTTTGTTGCCTTGGTCATTTTTTAACACTTTTATCGTCTTTGTTTAATGAACTATGGCGGCGAGCTTTTGACAAGCGTTTTAGAACTGTATAATACGATCTGGATGGTCTTGTTTTTTTATTAGTTTTGCATTCAGACTTATTAAGGATTCCTACGGTTCTAAAACCTCACTTCATAATCATATATTTAATGTTATTTTACTTTTGCACGTAAAGAAACATCAAGATATTTTAATTTCATTTTTGGCAAGAAAACACGGGAACACAAATATCAAGTAATACTTACCAAGAACTAACTTACGTGTATATCTTGTATTATATATGTAAATATATATAAATATAACTTATATTTATAGCTTGAACAAATTAATGACCTCTGCTTTATACTCTAATTATATAAAAATGACACTATATACGTCCTGACTCTTCTAGGAAGAAAAATTCCCAAATCCTAACTAATTATCTTATGGCAGTAAGATTTTCTCTGCTGATTTTGGAATTTTAATAAATATTTTTAAGCATTACATCTTAAAATTATTTGTTTCTTATGTCACAAGCTCATTTTAATACTGAAAATAAATGTATATTTCAACTTGAATAATTATTAAGTTACCGATAGAAAGCATTACGTCACCATATACACCATAGTCTAGTCTGCGTGTCTAGATTTCAATTACAGTTACACTAAATAATTTCTAGCATTGTGACCCCCCGGCGTCAATTATTTCCCTGGCCATTAAGTGAATCAGTTCAGAAACTGTGATGATTGATGACTGATTGTTCTCGGAGGCATCTTTGGGCGTGAACCCGACCGCCCAGTTTAATTACTGACCAAGTGGGCGGCAGTCCAAAGCAGCCCAAATGGTTTTTAATTAAAAGCAACCTTCCGTTTACCCAAAGGCTAAGCTAACTGTTCTTACACCGGTAATGCGTGTCTCTGGCTAAACGCTGCCTAAATGACAATAGGCGTGTCGTTGCTATTCGCAAAACAGATTGGTCATGATTGTAACATATCGATTGGATTAATTACTCTTGACTAAGATTATAAACATTTCATCAAATAAATTAAAAAGCATGTATTTATCATATACCAATTTAACAAGTGGGTTGTATAGTATAACATTAAAAATATTTTTGTAAAGCTTGTGTGCTTCAAATATTTTCTTATAAATTAGTCTAAAAAATAAACGTTGAAAATTAATTTAAGACTTTGCAGATTTGCAATTATTAAAAAAATGCCATAGTAAGTGACAGAATATGAGGTAATTATTGATAATTTCATCAAATATTTGCATCTAATTATATATACACAAGTTAAACTTTTCATATATAATTTTTTTAGTTAAAAAAATAAACTAATTTATATTTATCAATATTAGGAATTTATTTTACGTATTATATTTCGTTTTAAATTTACAAAATCAATTTCAGCTTTATATATAATGCAATTAAATCAACGGAGAAAGCCACTGCGTTGGTATTGAATGTTTATAGTTTCATAAAATAGAATTTATCGTTTTATACGTGTGTATTCCTAGTCATCTGCCTTCAAATACGTTATGTAACTATAAATGTCTCTTCATTACGTACACCTATGGCTCGAAGAGAAGGTAAATAGTCAAATTAATCGAAGTCTCCTTATCTGACGTTGGGAATCTTACGTACGGTCTTAACCCTTTAACGACAATAAAAAAAACTAACATAATAAAATATTTTCTCTCAAAAGTGATTCCAAAATTTTTGTGGTAGTTTGTCTAGTCAAAATGTTACTACCAAGATGGTAGAAATAAGCCGATGGCGAACAGGATCGAGAAAATGACACAGTATGGCGCTTTTCGACGGGACACGGTCAATTGGGCGACGGCGATTGGGCGACGGTCAAATGGGCGATTCAAAATGGGCGACGGACAAATGGGCGATGGTCTTTTGGGCGACGGTCTTTTGGGCGATAGAATAATAATGCATTACAAATAAATGTGATGCAAATCATGATCTTATAATTAATTAAATAATTAACATAATTTAATACATATTAAAAAATATATATATGTATATTATATATACGAAGCACGAAAATATAGGTAATATTTTTTAGAATAGAATTAAAAGATGAAAACATTATTTGGTCTAAACAAAATATAATATACCTACATAAGATATAGTATGTATATATTTACTTATCATTTGTGCTTATTTAATCATAAAATATCACTTAAACAGTGATTTTTTTTATTCAAGAATTTTAGAGAGTTACCCGATATCATAAAACACTTAAAACACACGGCTTAAGTCGGTAATTTTATTATAAGTATACTACCTGATAAATGTTTATAGTGGGCCCTTACGCGAATTTTTTTTATGTTTTGAGCCTTGGAAACTACTCTGAGAACAAACCTTTGGAATTTCCAAAAACCGCATATTTTACAGTTATCTATTTTAAATTAGATAGGATAGTTATATATAAATATAATAACACAGAACTAATGCTAATAAGTGTTTATCGTGGATTTTGCCCATTTACGCGATTTTTTTATGTTTTGAGACTTATAAATTACTGTGAGAACAATCTTTTGGAATTTCCAAAAATCGCATATTTTACCGTTATCTATTTTAAACTGAATAGGGTAGTTATATAAAAATATAATAACCTAGAACTAGCGCTGATAAATGTTTATCGTGGGTTTTGCCCTTAACGCGATTTTTTTTATGTTTTGCGCCTTGGAAATTAGTGTGAGAATAAACTTTGCGAATTCACAAAAATCGCATATTTTACAGTTATCTATTTAAAACTAGATAGGGTAGTTATATATAAATATAAAAACCCATAACTAGCGCTCAGTATACTTTTGAATTTTGACTGAAAATGTTCGCAAAAAGTTTCGTTGCGTCTTTGAAAATTATTTTTGTTGTGGTTTTAAAACACTGTCACAGTGTCATTGTGTTTTTGGTAAAAAATTCAGTACAGCAAGAAAATAAGTATGTGTCTTTTTATTCACATGTGGGTTATATTTTATGTGCTATTTATAGATAATTGGTTTTTATAGATCATTGTTGAGAACGACTAATTTGAGTTACCACAGTTTATATTCTTCATAAATGGATAATTCAGTCATATTAAGTCAAAAAGACAAGGAAAAATATGTTTGGAATGGATATCTTTATAAAAAGAACAGACCAAAGAATTTTCATAAAAGTTTTGAGGTACAATAGAAAAAATATCATAGAATATTTACATGGTATTGCATATAATTATAATATGAGTTAATAATTTGAAAATAAAATTGTTTTTAGCATTTAATATACTTTTCGTTTTAATGTATATTTTATTAATATTTACAATAAAGCAAAGCGTGCAAGTTTTTTCTGTCGCCCATATGACCGTCGCCCAAATAACCATCGCCCAATTGACCGTCGCCCAATTGACCGGAATCGCCCATTTGTCCGTCGCCCAATTGTCGCGTACCGCTTTTCGACACTAAAGGGCAGACGGCTAATGGAAGCCCATCCCATAGAGAGTCATCACTCTGTAGAGAGAAGGAGTCCGCAACAGATCGAATTTATTTATACAATTTTAAATCATCTGCGTGCAGAAGAAAACTTGAATTTGTAACTGCCGTATGTATGTCATTAATAAATAACAAAAAGAGTAGAGGGCCCAGGTTGAACCCTTGAGGAACCCCCGAAGGGGTGAAATATTCTTTCAACAATCGGCCGCCATAGATTACAAACTGTCTACGATCGCTTAAATAGCTCGAGAATAACCGAGTTAAATTATTACTCCACAATTTTTTTAATAATATCTCATGACAAACTTTGGCAAAGGCTTTCTCAAATGTGAATTCCCGAAGAGAGAAGTTGTCACCGTTTTGGTGAACGACAGGTTAATTATTATATATATATAGGTATCTTAAAAAACACTTTCCCATTTAATTTATTACGAATTCATTAGATGCTAATGCAAAGTTTGATCAGCCTGAAATTTAACACTAAAATTAATTAGTGTAAAAGATAAGAATTTAATAAAAATAGAGATTAGGTAAATATTATATTAAGTGGTTGACTGTTGTTTTATTCAATAATATTCAATTCACGTTAAATTGAGCCGTGGCGCTTCTATGTTCCCAAAACCCGGCGGGTTCAAAAATAATTGTATATCATATCAAAATAAAAACGTACCGGTTTACACCGATGTCAAAAGTCCCATGGACCGGTCTTTGGAGAGTTGTAAAAAAGCGGACAACTCACTCCGAAGCAACGGACATATCTCACGCGCCGAAATGATATAAGACAGGTCCCGTCTCGCGGACAGAGATGACGTCTCTATCGGACAATGTCTCCTATTACGAATTGTGCCAGATAAGACCCATTATTAAAAGCTTTTAATGTACTTGGGCCGCGGACGATTGTGGCCGACGATAAAAGGCTTCCGAACGGAAAGTCCACGGGGTTAACGATCACTCATTTGTCTAGTCGGACGTATAAATAAATATGCATCTCTTTCGTGGGCTTGTGGTATTTTTTCTGCGTGTATTCTTAAACAACAAAGCGACCGTGTATAATCAATTGATAAGAATAAAGCTGACTTTTCTCGGCGTCGTCAGTGAAAAATGTGCCACTTTGTACGGCCGATGTCAATTAACGCACAAGTGAATAAGGTCGTCCGCTTGAAATCGAACCGATAAACATCTTTGGATTTAAAGAAATCGGAATAACAGTATTCAACGATATTTTAATATCGACGATAATTATTTTTTTTGTAAATAAAGATTGGTGATAGGTTTTTTGATTGGATGTTACAGTTCTTGAGAAGTGATTTTAGAATGATTAATAATAAATAAGACTTACTACCAATTTAAAATCATTTTATTTTACCGGAGATAAAATGATTTTAAAAGAATAAGCAATTAAAAATCAAAAATTGCTATTCGTATGATAAGCATGTTTGGAATAAAAAGAAGTTCTATTAAATTTCATTAATATTAAATTTATTTTATAAAAATATGATCTATTGATTGCAATGATATTTTTAAGGCAAAATTATAAAAACAAAGTACAAACTTCTTTGCTTAATACAAATAATTAAATTAAATTTTTTCTTCAAAAATATTATTTTTGAAGAAAGCATTCTCTATTATATATAAAATAAAATTATATATAGTTTAAAAATTAATATATTTTTTTAAGAAACTTCAATATATTGTATTAGTAACATTGTTCAAAAAGAGGTGGATATAATTGACAATATAAAAGCGATTAACGAACAAGTACATAAATTAAATTCAAGTACTACAAAAAGTATAAAAGCAGTATGAAGAACGTCCCCTATTTTGGAAAAGTAAAATCATTTAAATTGCTGAAAGAATATTAAACACAAATCATTAAAATTAGAAAACTTGAGCAATATAAGAGAAATTATTTTTAAATAAAAAGTAGCTAAGCTTAGAAAGATTACGTATTATTTTAAATACACTAAAATTTATATGCTGGATATAATTATTATATATTAAAATATATTTCATGATTCATTAATACTCTTTTAGATTTGAATTAGATTCATATGTATTACATAATTAAATAGTTTTATTATAAAAAAATAGAATGGTTTAAACCCCCTAAGAAATGAATACATAATGCATTATAAAAACGTGTACATTGATTTGCTTGATCATAATTTTTCCATAGCCATACAAAAAACAATTTTTACTTTATTGTGATGAATATCTCTGGAATGTCATAGCAAGGTAGCGTTTCGCCCGTCACAGAATACGTCTAGCGAAGTCAAGGGACAAACAGATACAAAAACTACGCTATATGGGGGAACGCTATAGGAGGGACTGCCGAATACGCTATAAGAAACTTCGCTATATGGGGGTACGCTATTGAGAGATTTACTGTACTCGACATTAAATGTTCTTTACTATCGTTTTAAAATAATTATATTTTGAACTTGACGAATGATTTAAATATGAATTATTACATTACTTTAAAAATTTATAATTATCTACCTACAAATAAAAAAAAAAATGATATTCTGTATATAGAAAATATTGGTGTTAATGTTTTTGATAACACCATTTTTAATTTCATTATATCTATATAAAACAATTTATAATATTTTATGATTAAAATTTACTCATATTTAATGAAAATCTTGTATAAAAATAAAAGCATTATATTTTTTTCCGTCCTGTATAAGACATTGTACAACATTTCTTTTTATACACTAGGGAATATTATGTTGGAAAAAATGTCATACAAGCCAGGCAATCGCGTTAGATTAATGCATTTTAAAACGTCTCTGTCAATCGTGAAATGATTGATGTTTCGGCGAAAAGAGAGTGATGATATCGCTCGATAACATTGTATTTCTATACACAAAGTTATCGATTGTCAAAGCTTTGGAGCTATTTTACGTCGCTTTTCAAAACACCTAAAAGCATACTTACGGAAACGTCGAATATGAAAAATGGTATATAAATCAATCATACATATTTAAGAATATAAAATATTTATGTGTTGAATATTAATACAAAAAAAATATAATCAAACGTTGAAAGCTTATAGAATTGAATGCGTTTTATGGTGCATTAAAATTTATACGCCGATCAACAGTCAATAAAGTGCATGAATGATGACTGCATCAAAAGTGCGGCATCATTAATCGATACATTTTTAATGTGCATAAAAGTGAAGCCGAATGATGGCTAATAAAATGCACTCTGATCGACAACCTCCACGTTAATATATAAAATTATACTGCATTGTCAT
Source organism: Plectrocnemia conspersa (assembly GCF_051122295.1). NCBI lineage: Eukaryota > Metazoa > Arthropoda > Insecta > Trichoptera > Polycentropodidae > Plectrocnemia > Plectrocnemia conspersa. Next base: position 20,006,612 of record NW_028277167.1, read on the forward strand.
ATCCTTTCGATAATAATTTTATGAAAATGTGCAATTTAAATGGTATTTTTTTTCAATCTCTAATTATAGCTTTAATATCGTATTTATGTATTGTAAGCGCGCATATTATAATTCTGAACAGCGTTCGACTTACTTTACCGTTTATATAATTGCAAGTGGCTCGAACAATGAGCAATTAACTGGCATTTTGCAATTATCCCTGCTTGTCTTACTTATAAGGCATAACAACCGAACGAGCCGGTGAACAGACCAAGTCTAGTCATAAATCTTTTCCAAGATATTCTTTTTTTTATATATATAACAAACACTCAACTAATACATTTCTATATAAAGGAGACAATAATGGGTAAAAACTATAATATACATATGTACATATATATAGTATATTGAAGGTGATGTATGAATGTTATTTGAGATATAAATGTAAATATATACTTTGCTTTCTTATTTTTTTACTCAAACTTTTCATGTTTTTCATTTATCTGATGTACAAGAAATAATCCATAATACAATAACAATCAAATTTGCACGTGAATGACGTCCTACAACTAATTGTTATGTACGTGTTTTATATTCAATTATTGATTAAAACAGAGATATTCATATTTTTTATGCATAGCAATTTCTATATTAAATTACTATGACAGTGCAATTAATATGTAAATAGCCTATGGTCGCATAAGTAAATTTTGATAAGTCTTTAGTTGGCAATAATACGGCATACATTACATCTCATTAGCATGAGAACGTTACTTCTTGTGGTCCAATTAAGCCTTGGTGGTGTTCGCCCATTCATATGGCAAATAACTTAGCACGGACTTAGACTTGTTTCACACTGTGGACAAGTACTGGGGTGTTTCATAATAAACACACACGGATGACTTGTGAATGAGCGGCTAATTAATTAAAGCATTTATATTATTGAGTATCAAATAAATACATAAATTATAAACTTAAACTTTTTTTATATAAATATATGTATATGTTTATTATAATACACATTAATGTATCTATTTATTTGGAATTTTGAAACATAGATTTTTTCCTTTCAAACGTACGATACGTTCACTGTAGACACAGTAGCATTAATTTATTCTAATTACCGTCATTCTCAATAGTCAATGACGTTTCAACTGTCATTTCCCAATCGGTTGACATTTTTCCAGCACAATATCGTCGGTCGAGTTTCGCAAACGATCGGAATTCTTTTGAGAAAGAGAGAGATACCTTTTGCGAAATTGTCCCCGGCCAATATTCCACCTTTGGAAGCCGATTCATTTATGTTTGTGTGCCTTTAGTAGAAGAAGGTGCTCCCTTTTATTGTTAATTAACACAATTTTCACTTACAAGGAAAAAATATATTGACAAATGTCAAACGCTGTATGGTGTATGTAGGTTTTTTTCATTTTCGCCTTTCAATCGCCGCCGACTTTGCTTTTGCCGACTTTAACTAGATTATTGATTGAGAAATCGCTTTAATTTATAATTATTTAATTGCAATTAAGTTGCTGATAAATAATTTCATTAAGAATAGGTTTTTAAAATTAAATGTATGTATAAGTTTGGAAAATATTGTCGTTTTTTTAACTGTAGACAAAATTTAATATTATTTTTTTATTGTAAATCTATTATTAGAATACTAAAAGCGATATTCCAATGCATTACAACAAATAAAAATAAAAGTGATTATAAATTATAAACTATTATAATTGCTTACAATTAATATATGCATGTCAGTATGCACGACCTAGCTCTTTATCCTAATATTTTAAATATTTCTTAGTTATTTATCATAATATGCATGTATGAAATTAGAAAAATCGAGAAGCATTTAATCTGTGATAATTGGCCAAAATTATATTTATATAATTTCGATCATTAAATAAAAGATTTGCTCAAAAAATATAACTGTTCAACAGTAAGGGTAAAGATGTATTTTAAATATTTAATATTATTGTATAATATATTAAGGGGTTTTAATAAAAATATTTATATTGTATGGAGTATTATTAAAAAAAATATTGTTTATTTCAATTTAAAAAGAAATAAAAATAATTCTCACAATACTAATGATTATAAAATATAAATAAAAATACATTTTTATAAAGTTACGTTTTCGAATTCTTAAAATTTTATAAATCCTACTTTTTATTTTTACTTGAAAAATATAATATTTAATTCATATATACTTTGTATATAATATTTCTGTAATATTAAATAACATTATTTTCGTGGGGGCATTTTCGGATTTTTGTATAAGTCGTCAACAATTTTAATGGATGCTTTCAAGTTCAGAATATATATATAGATTTTTAGTTTTAATATATAGATTTTTCAAATATAGCCTTTAAAATCTCCACAAGTCTATATGTATATATATATATATTTATAAAATAAATATTTGATTATTATTTATGTAAATCTTCATATTTTTCCTTGTAAAAAAAGTTTATGACTTTTCATAAAATTTTATGGTCTTTTTTATGAACTTTTCATATAAATCCTCAGAATCATTTAAATGTATTATATTATGCAAATACTGCATTCGAAATAAAATTGAATTACTACGTCAATGTGAAACCGCACAATTAAGTTATAAATAATTATTCTAGTCTCGTATTGTTTAATTTAATCCTTTTTTTTTATTTATTAAGTTGCAATTTATGAAAATCTTAAGCGTATTGTGTAAGTTTTAAATTCAATATGTGCTCATTTATAAATTAATTAGCAATATTGTTTTTTGATTATTTAATAACTATTAGCGAATTATATGCATATGCTAGTAGCATAAAGCAAACGTTAAAAATTAAAAAAACAATGAATGCTATGAATATAATGTATCATATTTTGTATAATCAATGACAGAGGTAAATCAAGGTTTCCAAAATCCTAAAATAGGTATTATTATATAATTTCAAGTGAATGTTATACTGACTAATAACTTTAAGCCAATATTATACAATTATTAATGATAGATTAAACAATATTATACAATTATTACAATATGATATCATTACTATGTTACTTATTAAAAATATTATGGAATAACAAGAAAATTATCCATTGCTCTAGTTTTTATTGCCATCTGTCGGCGCTCCATATAAATTATTATCATTTGATTCGCACTCGATTAATATTTTTATCAAAAATGTACGTCTGACACGTTTTTTAAAATATATTTAAATTCACATTTTAATCTAAGATAAATTAGAAAAAAGAATCACGCATTATAAAACGAAAACGTTGATACGCTTTCCCATCATCTGTGAAGATAATCTGTGTCCGCTCGCACAATATTCTTATTATGAGTGCGAGGAACCTGTTTGTCCGGTGTCTTGTTGGGATAGGAATTACGTAGTATTTACAGCGAGATAATACACACATTCACCTGTGTCTCCTACAGGTGTAGCCGACCCGACACCGACGGCCATCGGCGACCGCTGACCGGACGACTAATAATATTGCGGATTGACAGGGCGACCGCTCTCCGTGTGACACGGGTGCGGATTCCATTTAAACTACCAACAATCGGTGCAAATGTGTATTTGATGACATATATAAAGAGGCTGAAAGCAGTAAATTTATGACTGGGAATAAAAAACAGTGGCGTGCTATTACTATATATTGAAAAGGCGATTGACACGGTGCGAAATTCTTATATAAATAACTTGAAATTAACCTCTATGTATATCATAAATGTATTCAAAACGTAAAACCTTTTTCTATATGTTATAAATACTATTATTAAATTAAAGATATTTTAATAAAAATACCACAGCAATAAAAATTAATTCACTATTCTTTTAAAATTTTCATTGATGGTAAAATAATAAAATCTGATTTTAAAAGTAGCATCCAGCTTGTTTCTGTATTTTCTTTTATAATAGTATTTGGTACAGAAAAGCATGCTTTTTTGCATAAAAATACGATATTTTTTATTTATTTAATTTTTTTTATCAGGTTGTTGAAATTTGAAGATTCTTAACAAGTAAGATCTTATAATTTCTTACTTATATTACAAGGATTAAAAACCCAGTAGTATTGTTGTCTTCTTTTGATCAAGGAAAGTATTTAAATAATGTCACTGTACACTTTCTTTTTAACAAATATTATTCCAATATACGTTTTAATATTGGCAATTTATCTTTTGAAAAAAAAAATCACAAAATTTTGTTAAAAAATATTTGGATAATTTAATTTAATCATTTAAATTTTTTTTTAACAATCTGCCAATAATGATTTTAATTGCGGGAGAACGTGAAAAACTGTTCTAAGAATCCAGTGCATTTCAACGCATATATGGCTTATTTTTTCTCAATAGACAGTGAACAAAAACAAATACAATCAGAATAACGTGATTGCTGATAAATATAATTAAAAAATGCATATTCAGTGAGACAAGAATTATAATAAATACAACATATTTGACTTTAACAATCATGAAAGGTGTGATAAGATAATAAATTAAACAAAATCTTTAGAACTATAAAAACTATACTACCCTCTCTATGTATATATCTTGGATCGCCCTTCAGGGCGACCGACTAATCGCTGGACAGAAATCGCTCGATAAACTATAATATTTTTCCACAATCATAATTCGGGAACACAGATAAGGAACTGTTATTCTAAATAATTAACGACAATACATTATTCAAACAGCTATAATCACAATCTAATTAAAAATATTATCAGTGTAGCAAAAACCATGTTCAGTGCTATTAAATTAAATTTAAAAAATATAGTTTTTAAAGATCTGATGTTATTCTATATCTATATACTAAAATATCAGCATGTATAGATATTCATATATGCATCAATTAAATAACAATTTATATTTATAAGTCGTTATTGACAATAACTTCATCAGACCGTTATTACGGTATTAGTTCTATCGTTTTATTTTTGCACGTACCCACTAATTAAATTCAGCATGAAAACGAATATATGTTTATATAATACCACCATTTAAATATTAATATCTAACACGCGCTCCATACTGATTTAATCATTTTTTCAATATTGTCTACAACAATCAAATTATTTCTTATTTGCATTTTATTATCAGACAGCATATATGCATTAAATCATAGATATTATTTTTTTGCCCCCTATATTATTATACAATGTTCAAAGTTCAATCAGGTTTATACGGAGGATGATCAATGTTCCGATCCGCCGCTGATATATCGGAATGATGTTCCGCATCAATATGTATAGAGTTTCATTATGGATTTAATTTTATGCAATTTATTATGACAGACATGAATTCGTAGGAGACTTTCCCACAGAGCACATACATAACACAATGGCATCTGCTGGTCCATGAGCTTGATTTGTTACGGCCTCTATGGGGTTTCCCGCCGGCTACTATGTTCTCTGGAATTATCTGTCATATTATCTACCGGTTGGAGTCGAAATCTAATCGATTTGTAAAATACATACATTTATTTACTATAATATGCATCTCGATTATAGTAAGTTATGATATAATGCGCGGGCAAGAGTTGATAAAATCATACCTAAAATGATAATAGAAGAAAGTTTTTCAATCATTTTCAAATGAAAATCTAAGAAATATTCCATTTATTTTTTAATAATAAATTTACTAATATATTAAACAATTACTAATAGTTAATATTTAAAATTAAAAACTACTTTTTTGATGAAATTGTATATTCAAAATAAATTATGTTTTTCAAAGGCAGTAGTTTTGATTTTAAACAATAGATCTGTGGTAAATTATTGTTATTCACATGAGCTCATATTTTTTTTATTAAACTTATAATAAAATATGTCATCAGAGCTATTATTATAGTCATTAATTATTAAAAGTCATTATCACCGATTATGTGTGAAAATTTGAGCAGAAACATATTCATGTTACACTTAATACCTTTAATAACACACTGATACTCTTTGGATAAGTTTGGATGTAAGATATGTATTTTAACCCTAATTTTAACAGACGGTTAACATTTATACGACCGTTTTTTATTACGTATCAAAAAAATCTAGAGTTTATGTGTACATATATATATTTTTTGCTCTACGTAACATTAATGACTTGCATTAGTGCAATCTGCACAAACCGTCAGCTCAATCATAGGGGACAGTATGACGACTTAATCATGTACCAGTTCCGACATGTGAGGGGCTTTTATCTATCTTCGCGATCATCCTGTTGTTGTCTTTGCATCCAGGAGTAGAAAAAATGAAGGCGAAGATCAGGTTTTGTCCGGAGGCCCCCGTACTTTTGTCTCAGCGCATAGAACCGGACGCGGATGAAGGAGGCTGTACAGTTATTGTTTTCTTCGAGAGGTTGGCTTGTTAGAGCCTTAGCTGTGACTGATGGCCGGTTGGTCAGATTTATGGTGGACGCCACGGAAAATAAATATTTAAACACGTATACGTCCTGTTTTATGTAGCACTTCCGCGAATTGTGGCCATTTGTTTAACATAGACGGATTATGATAATGATGCGTACATTAGCATATATTTTAAACACAAAAATATTGCCTAGAGGTATGAAAACCATTTAAAATATATTTTCTTCGTAACCCCTGCATTCAAAATTTGACAAATATATGAGTAGGAGAATTTCTTTCAAGTTCAAAAGATGTTAGATATATTTAACAAATCAATTGCCGATTGATCCACGGGCTAGGTTTTCAAAAAATATCCTTCAAATCATACCAGACACATACAACCTTTTTCGAATTGGACCATACCGGTGTAACCATAACTTTTATTTTGTTAAAAATATTTTTATTGAGCTGAAGTAATTAATCGCAACATAAATTCAGTATACTCGATTGTTATCTATTGATTTATGTAGCGCTTAAGTATCGGGCTCTTTGCTTATTCTAAACAATCAATAATATAATTATTTATAAGTTTTAGGTAAAAAAGTGCATATTATAAAAAAAATGTTATTTATTTTCTGACATGGTTAAAATATTGCTAAAAACGCTAGGACTCACCGATCACTAAAAAAACTTATTACAAAAAAGCAATGTTCTACTTCTAAGCGGGAAAAGCAGAACATATATTATTATGTTATAATCTACACATATAACTAACAACTAGCCATCAAATAAAATCTTTAAACATACGAGTAAAAGTACATCGTAAAAAATAGGTATATGTTACAGCATAAGTGTATTACACATGTAGTTATATAATAAATTAAATTTCGTTTTAGTAAAATCATATCCGAATTCATGTTCATCGGTAGTTATACATATATTTCGTTTGCAGTACAAACTCAAACTTAATTAATTTTAGTTTTACAACTTTCATTAGGTTAAACAGTTTTGGTTGTTTTGGGCTTAGTTGAATTTATACATAAATAGTTTCATAACTACTGAGCAGTGAAATTGTAAAACAATTGTTTGATACATTTTAGATGCGTATGAAAAATCGGGTTAAAGTATGAATTTTGGACGTCGTAGCTGGATCAAAGTTGATGTGAAGAGGGAAGCGGCTGCTTCCTTTGACTTTTAAGTCTCAGTAGATGCTCAGCGTAGCTTTATTTGGTGCAAATTGTAATGAAGTCTAGCGTATTCTGGAGTATAAGTTATTGATGAAAGTTTCTGACGGAAGTATACTCCAAATGGAAATGTCTGATGTGAGCACTTTTTTTATAAGAACGATAAATAGCATCTTTTTTCGTTTATATAAGAGCTGAGCAGTGTTTTATTATGGTATGTTTTGAAATGCATTTGTCTAATCCGTCCAAATCTCTGATCGTCTCAAAGGTTAATGCAACAAATACACTTGCGTAGCAAGTCATAAATTTGCATATATTTGCATAGTCCCGATGTCATTTGAATTTTTATAACTTGAAAGCCTACACACACGCGTACTAATAAACATAATTATTGATAATAAATGTAATTTTTTGACATAAATTTCAATGGTATTATAATTGTCTCCATAATATTTAAGATGAAAATGATGGGTGTATAATAATAAATATTTATAATATACTTACAATATTTAATCCCCAGGATTATAAATAATTAAGGTGAGGCGTTTAATTGTGAGAATAAAAATGAATTAAAAAAAATATAAGATAAATGTATTTAAGGAAATAATTAATAGAGTAGTAAAAAGTAAATGGCTTTTATCATATATTATATTTATGCACTAATCGAAGTAAAATTTTAAGTTAATATAATAATATATTTTTTTAATATTTTCGTACAATATAAGGTTAATATTTTTTTCTATAATGCATAGAAACCTCACATTTCTTCATTCTTGAAACGAACGCTATTTTAAAATTACACTTTCTACATAGACTTTTCTCGCCTTTCGAGCCGCTTCTCTCGCGTCAAAAACCGGAATCTTAACCGTCGCGTCACGGTGATTGATTAATTATTACGCAATTGCATTCACCTACTACATGTATATACTCATTACCAAAAAATTGATGCAAACAATTTAACATCCCCGCATTATCGGCCATTAAGCGCTAATAACCGTGGCCGTGGAGCTTCGCGTTAACCGTCTAATTTACCGGCCGGTTATTTTTGTCGTTTGTCTAATAGCTTACGGTCAGCCGGTTTGTTGGTCGCTAAATGTAATTTAACATTTTCATGTATTTTAATTCCAATTTCGCACACGAGTCATTTGAATAAACGCTCGGCTCGTTAGCATCCCCCGAGCGATATGATTATAATGCTACTGGCTCGCAGTAATGATATCCCCCGCGATTGTTAATGACTGTCAAGTCATTAACAATGTTGTTATAGTCATGTTGTCGATTATGCTAGTGTGTGTGTGTGGATGAAAAAAATGTTGAGTCTTTTGTTGCGTGCGCAGGATATAATTTAAAACAATTTTGCACAGAACGTAATTCGTCATAATATAAAATTAATCGGTAAGCTTCTGTAAGTATAGTATTTTGCGTAGTTTTAATCTTTGGGTGGTTTTCATAAGAAATTTATTAAGGATAATACCTTAATATAGCGCAAATGCTACTAATACAATGGTATGATAATATAATCAATTACTATTAAAGTAATCATGTTAAATAAAAATATATATTCATAGTGGTTTATTGCATTACATAAAACTAGGATCTCACCTAGAGTATATTTTAAATATACATTATATATATATAATGTATATCTCTATATATTTTTAGTAGACATTCTACTTTCTCGATGTAACTCATTTATTGAGAAATTAGAATTCTCATTTTCACTACTTGATTCTTAATAAATAAAAAATATATGTAATATATAGTATGCAACTATGTAGTATGTAAAATATCGTTACTGTTTTTATTTTTGAAATATTTTTTTTACCAATATTTAAGTATGCAAATTATGTTATTCATAGTAATTACAATATAAATGAATTTTATTAACGGTGAAATAATTATCATTTATTAAAATATATTAGTAGGTACACTGTCACACAGTATACTTAAAATAACTTTTTTTAAAAGTACATACTTTTTTGTTTAGAATTTTCAGCCATGGAAAAGTTTCCTTCAAGGGCATCAAACACACAAAGTTGTTTGCTCTCTTGCCTATCGATTCAAATGTGTTAAATTTATTCTTAAATTATCCATAAATTGTTAGTTTTTCAGAGTACTCTCTTAAATACCGAAGAAAAAATCTAATTGTTTAACTCTTAATATTAAGTATTTATACTCGAATCGTTAACAAAATTGTCAATAACATTTTACATTTTTCATATTTAAAACAAGATAAAAACCACTTCGGATTTTGCATAAAACGAGATTTAATTTCAGCGACAATTAAATTTAATGGCATAAGTCTAAAAAAAGCTCTCATACATTTTTTCAATCTGCCGATTCCTCTGCATTAAAAAATATTATTATTATAATTTTTAAACTACATTTATAAGGGCTTTTAGAGTAGTTAAAAAATTATAAACATTTTGTTGCTATTCATATACTTCCACCTCTATTAAAAACTTTCAATAAAGCATTAATATATTCAAACATCTGACACGAACCCATTTTTTTCTATACAGTGATTGTAAAACATTTAAAAATATCTGTACATCCTGATTTTCAACAAAAAAAGGCTTGAAAATCAGAAAATTTCCAGAGAAATTGGAATTCTCGATTTGGCATTTTTCTCTAATATTAAAAAAAATATTTGCCTAAAATTTATAAAAATAACTATGCCTCTTTTCAGATTACATTCCATCTTTTTTTAAATAACTCTGATAAACAAACAGTGATATTTAATTTATTTTATATCTGACTCCTTTCAGTAAATTCTATACCAGGCATATCATCTTAGGATCGTTTATATAAGGCGTAAATTAAGTAGACTGAGAAATTTGCTTGTTTTAAGTGACAAAATGGATTTGAGTTAAAATTTTGGTTAACCTTTTTGTGACTGCTTGTCTGAAGTAATAATACAAATGTCAAAACCTAAATGAATGTATTGAGGTATGGGACAGTTTTTCATTTAAAAATATCTGCATGAAGAGGGTGTCTTTGTTATTAATTTTTACTTTGTTAAAAGTGTTTTGAATATCAATTTATAAAAAAAATCTTTGGATTTTGTAGCTGCCTGTAGAATGCGATTATAATCTGCTTTATGCAGACTTCGACATAATTTAATGCATCTGTAGAGTGAAAATATATCATTTGTACTCGATTTATAAAGATTTTAAATAGTGTTGCTTATTAAAATAATAAAAATGTTATCAATATTAATAATTAAAGCAACACAAGTGTTTTTATTATTGTATAATGATTTTTAGTTTTTGAAATAAACACCAATGTGTTTTTTTCATTTTCTCTGATCGTTATTAAGCATGTGTATTTTTCACTGCCTGGCTGCAAAAAGTTTAATTATATGATATGATACACCTAAAAGCATAAATTCACACAAACGATGTGCATTAGAAACATTTTTTTAAATAGGAATGTAATGACAGAAATAAAATAAGTACGTAAAAAAAAGCTCTCCAAAAACTGAATATTGAATAATATGAATTGGGCAAAATACGACGAAAAAAATACTAGCTTTTAAAATAAATGATAAAGAGATATATATAAGAAAGAAGAATACTAAATATAAGACGTATTTCGTGGCTGTAGAATCTACGCTGTGGTTTAAGAAAAAATTCAAACCCTTTATTTTAAACAGCTATTAATTTTAGATCTCCTATCTTTGATAGAATATAGCAACATAAAAAAATGTTCTTTAAATAATAATAAAAAAAGCAAAAATGAAGAAACAATCGGGCAAATTCTTTAGATTGTGCATCGCACCCTATTTTTGGCAGATGTACAGAAGTCTTCGTATTTTAAAGATATGGATATTAAAAAAAATGGATTAACTTATAATGCGGATATATTTTATCTTAATATATTACCTTTTTTTTTGCTTAAGTCAAATACCCTTGAATTAAATTAAATTTATAAGTTAAAGTAAAAAATGCTTGAAAATTAGATTACTTTTTGAAGAGTTTATATTATTTTTTTGACAATATTAATTAAAAGTGTGTCATTTTTATTAATTGTTTAATACATGTAATGACTTTTATGTTTATTATTTAATAGTAATTTAATATTAGAAACATTAATTGACGTATTTTTTTCACAAACGTGATGTAAAAGCTCAACAAAGCTCCGACTGACAGCTTTTCTCTTTTAATTAAATTAAAAAGTCGACAAATAAATAGAAAAGCCGTGTCCTTTTATGGGTTACCAGGAAACAAACGCACATCACCAGTAGTAAGAAACAATACGCCACTTGATGAATCTACAACCGTCAGATCATTACGGAGAAATCCTTAATAAGTTTCTAACCGGATTGTCTGGTATTGGTTCGTTAATAAAGCGCTTATTTCTGGTGACACTATAATAAATGTTATGTGTGTTTCTATGAATATACAAGTGTGCAATATAAATATATTGATATTATTACACACTACGTTTTACATACTATTTTGTATTTAATTAAAAAGCATTTCCAATTACTTAAAATTACCTCATATCGCCCAGCAGTTCTTTTAAGGACCTTAAACTTAATTTGCGTGATTAATAAAATATTGTACTAAATTGCAAATTTTTTACATCTAATTGCATGTGTTAATTTCTTTTCTGCGCCGTTTCAGCTGCATTCTTGCGTCCATTTTTGTTGAACAGTCTCTGCTATGTACCGTTTGATCGATCATAGATCCTAAATAGGTAGCAGAATCCAATCTCGCTTAGACAATAGCGAGTCCACCGCTTCGATCAATTGCTATTGTGATCTTTATATGGATGGCCGCGTCTACGTCTATCTATGGACACCGATTCAAGATGCGTATTTTCTTCTTCTCTATAAATAATTGCGTATCTTTTTTTTGCCAAGACCGCTCTTCATCATCTAGCATTTTATTGTTTCAAACAAATATTCTCGAGTCTTGTAGGTAGAGGTCCCTTCTTATTATTACTTTTGACCGTTTTCAAAGGAACACCGATAGCATTGAGGCAGCGGCATAAATGTGTCAATAAATTCGGTTTTTTATATCCACAAATATTACCGTGAAAGAAGCCGTCCTTGTAACTTACAAGAATGTAAAGAAGTAAAACAAAACGCGTAATGTGCTCTGATCTTTCGAAAAAAATTCACTATAAGCTATATCGTCATACAATGTATTTAATCCAAATGAAATATTTACTATAATAATACACTTATATTTTTCTACTCTCTAATATTTAATTATTATTATTATCTCCATATATTCTATATAGGTGTAGTATATGCCGCACCATAGATCATTAAACAAATCACATTCAAATCAAAGGCGGAATATTTATAATAAAAAATGTCTTCGAGTCATAAAACCGCGTGATTTAATTTTATAGACGTAAAGACACAAAGGTACTCTCGGCTTTCTTTAAGGCGGCCTTATTGTTAATGTCATCCCCGAAAAGCAATAACTATAAATCCGACGAAATAATTATCTTGGCCGCGAAGCGAGTGCAGCTCGCCCCTCGCGCTCACATAACCACATACTATCTTATAATACATTCCCACGTAAGAATGTATGGATATTAATATTTAGCCGTGAATCGATTTTACCAATTAAACGAGCTTTTACGGGTTAAGTCCTTTTAGGCGGCTAAGCGCCGCGGCGCTACACTCACACTCCTTTTGAGTGCCGCGATTGCAAATCATTGAAACTTTAACCCTCATAAAACTGAAAAAAATTCAAAATTTAAAAATCTAGATAATGTTTAAAGTATAGAAATAATATATTTTTCAAAAGGTTTCGACCAAAGATACTCGTAAATGAATTTATATTATGAGTAACTTTTAAACACAGAAATTTAGTGATTAAAAATGTATAATAAAATATATTCTTGTATCAAACTTGAATATAGTTAAAATATACAAAATTAAAAACATCAGTCAAATTCTTTTTATTTTTAATATTTTACTAAAAATATTTCTAACTCATTTATTTTTTGTATAAACTTATGTATAATACCTTCAAATATTTTTATAAATTACAATATCAATTACATTAATCAGAAAACACCTTTCTTCTTATTTTTTAAATGAGTTAACCGGTGATAAACGATGATCATTCACTCTATCATGAACATCCTAATTACACCATTTTTCCTGTTCATTAAGTTATATTCAAAAACAGAAACAAGTTTATAAACTTTATATATTTTAAGCACACACTGCAAGCAAAATCGTGTTGCCATTTAGACTTTTTAATAGCTGAAGTGCTAATGTTGGCAAATCTGGTAAAAATTGCATTGAGTTTTATAGTTTTTAAATTTTTTTTTTTTAATATTTGTATATTTAATAGTGAAAGTACTTCCTAGTCAAGGAAATTAAAGTTGGAGCTGTAAAAATTTATAATAAAATTAATTATAGTGACAAAATAATCTATTAAGGGGAAAATATACGGCCTGTCGGATAAAATTAAATTTTAAAAAGTCTTTAAATTATATATCATAATAATTCAGCTTTTTTTATATAAAAAAATTGTTGACCAAGCGAAGCAAAAAAATATTTTGCTATAGTTAGATATATGCGTCATGTATAATATATATAATCTTTAAGTAGGTTTTATAAAAAATCGATTTAAACCCTTGAAGCTTCAAATTGACTGCTTTTTGTAACAGATCTTACGATTGAAGTGGAAGATTGAATTAAAGAAGGTTCCACAAAACCTACATCGATAGGGTCTAAGATTGGGCGTTTTATTAAATCTTATCCCATTCGGTGTGATATTTGACATTTAGCAATCCTGTTCAAAAGGATATACGTATGATAGTTTAATCATATAAGATTAATTTATATTTAAATTATTCCTAATTTAAATTCCTGTTCCTCAAGAAAATCAATGTTTTTGTTTGCCAATTCAAGATGAAATGCCAATATGTGTTTTTTTTTAAATAATGAAGGTTTCATCGAAATATTTGAGAACATTTTCAATTAATTTGATGAAACATACATACATACAGATATTTCAGAACGTATTACATTAAATGGTGAGGCATCGTGTTTTTAATGTTTATTGCTTAAGCAAACCATGTCGATGATTTTTATGATTTATAAATTTCATTGTATTGTAGAAAGCCCAACTATTGCTTTTGCATGGTTTCTGAATGTCATTGTTGAAAACTCCAAAGTCAATGATTTATTTGTTGTGGTATTATTAGAGACTTTGCCACCGTATAAAATTAAAAATCGTTATTTTTTCTTCGTTACAAAAATATTTATGTTCAACGCTCTTCATATATAAAATAGCTATTAAATTCAAAGTACAGTGAAAACGAACGAAAAATATTGTAGAAGCTGTCAAGTGAGAGCGACCGTTTATTTTGTTGTTTAATCAATCTTAAGAATTGTATAAACTTATTACTTTTGCTATTTATACAATTAAATAAAAGCCTAATGAATACCATTTTCTTTTAAAATTTGTAAAAAATACATATTTTTATTTAATCGATCTTAAATTTGATATTTCTTTTCTTTTGTGTGTATTGTGTATGTGTTTTATTATTCTTTCAACGTGAAATCGGTTCGGTTCGGTTCCGTGGGGCAAACACACGTTCACAAATTTGCATACTTAATAGTGATCATTTACCAATAATACATCTTTGTGTAAAGAGTCGTGCTGAGAAAAAAGTGCTTAGAAAAAAATCAAATTGAAAAATAAAATATCACGTATTACGTGCACACATATCGTTAGACCTCTATCAATAATGGCTTACGCTACGTGATGTAAAGGTGGACAACATAACGCGTAAAAAATAAATATTAATTTATTTAATAAACTTAATTCCCGACTTATTAAGCTAATCCTGCTTTTAATAATTTTAATACATCTTTATGTATTAAATAATATAGTTAAACACTTACACGCAAAAAAGTATATCATATAATTTATTTATTTAAGACTTACCTCCTTCTCAACGCATCTCGCAGCTGGACCACTTACAAAGAACGAGGTTTCATTGGCACGTCTTTGTGGAGGCTTCGTCTTGCATATTAATGAGCCATCTTCAGTTTCACACACTGCTAGGGTCTTCCATAGACGTGCACCACATTAAACACATAGATGGGGGTCACTCTTCATCTGTCCAGCTATCCTGTAACTGAGATGCGCGAATAAGTGAAAAAATATTATATAAAAATCTGCGATTAAATTTTTAATATATTAAAGCCAATCTGCATGGTCGCATCGGCGCTGATGAGACGAAGAAAGCCCACCGCTGTTAATTTGTACCGTTTTAATCCTCTCCTTCACACGATACGACTTGGCTAATTACAAGCCAAGTGTAAAGTGGGGGGCGGAGATGAAAACTTGTGGAAGCGTCTGTCATAATCAATCCATAAAACCGTTTGCAGGTCTTTTTGTTCGGGCCATACGTGTTCACGTTTTCCTTTTACCGCGGGGTCATCGGGTTCACAGCGGTTCGGTAACTGCCATTATTGGATATATACATATAAATACATTTATAAATATTTTTAATGAAGAAGTTGTACATTTAATTTGCCATACAATATAAAAAAAAAACATAATACATCTGTATACTTTTCACGCGGAAAGAATACAACTTTTTTAATAAAGTATTAAGAAGAAATATAATTCATGTGCTGTAGCTATATTCTATATAAACTATGTGTGCAAAATTATCACGTGACCAGCATAATTATTGAACGTTATATATGGTCAGCACATAAACGATCGTTAACTCACGGTCAAGCTTAACAAATTACTTAACAAATTGTGAAAAATATACGAGACTGGAAAATATTGCCAGCCATACATTACACTTGTGCCATGTGAGTGAGGCAAAATTTTCCCACATGTGTACAAGTCTTAATTCCGTCATCAACTTTCCATTATAAGTTATCTTTGCTTAAACTCAATTATCTTATTTTTCAATATAATTTATCAAAGAAATATAAATTCAACTTCTTCAATTTGTTGTAGGCATTTTAAATTCTATAAATATTACAGTATTTAATGTGTTTTGTATATTTTGGAATAAAGAAAATGATGATTGAAGTTTGTGCTATATAATGAGCTTTAATTAGGCACAATTTTAAACAGTTATAAATATTTTTCATATAGTTGATAATCATGCAGGCTGAAGTGCTTGAGGCGCAGGATCTCTAAGAGGACGCAGTACCTGTGCTGCTATTTTTGAAAACGCTCTGGTGTTGCAGGTTCTCTGGGGACGCAGCTGCTTCTTGGTTGCCACCAGCCTAAAACGGAAGTGAAAGAAATCTTATAAAATCTACTCTGACGCAAGGTTTTGACCTCTCTATCGGTGTGTTTGATAGAGTAAAGAACACATTAATTTACTTTTTATGTTTCAAATGATTTTTACCTTAATAGAAAATCTCCGTTCATTTCATTATTAACCCAGTCATTTATATCACTATATAAGTATTGAAACACAAATGTAGCTAGCGTCAACTTATAGCTGTAATACATTAGCTAGCAAAATTTATACCTTCTAAGGGAAAACGGTTGGTCTTCATTTTGCGTAGAATTCCTTTACTATTGACAGACAATAAGATTTTTTCTTAAATAATTTATTTTTTTATTAGTAACAAGTTCACAAGCACGTTGGTTGGGACAATTTAAATAAAATAAAAAAATTAAATAAAAAAACAATGGCCTCTTAGAAATAGATGCTATTGAAATTCATGCCTTTATTTAAATTTAAGATTTTTTCAATCGTAATCTCAGATACAGGAGATTAGTGGGTAAGGGAGTTTATTAGTATTTTGTGGTTTGAAAATGACCATGTTTTTTGATTGTTGGTATTTGAAGGCTTTTTTGATGTTTTTAAGATTATTATATAAAGATGTCATATGTATTATTTTTATAACTTAATTTTGGATAACTTGTTAAAAATAAGTTTTACTGGTGTTACTCCACGCCGAGTAATCATATGTTAAAATGGGTTTGTATATTTTTGTAATTAGCGCGCTTTTTTCATCAAATATTAATAGAAGCAAGCAAGAGTAAAGTGCAAAAATATGTTTTTTTTTTTATTTTAGCTTTGAATCCTATTAAACGCTAGATTTCCATTTAACGTTACTACTATGTTTACTTTAGAGAAGCGGTGGCAATGTTTGTCCACGTTTCGTAAATTTTTCTAGTTAATTATAATTCTTCATCTTTAATAATATGTACCATATATGGTTTCATAAGCATATTTTATCGCATCATACTGTATTTTCAATGAATATTTCTAAAAATATAATTTCAAATAAAGTTTTGAAGCTATTCTTTGGTAGGAATATATAGGATATTTATTAAAATAACTAATCTAATCAACTTTTAAATACAGGAAAAATATTGGAATTTGAATATAACATATAGTAATAATAAATCAATATCCACAGTTCAACATTTTAGAACAAAGACTTTACTACGCTCAAAGTAAATATTTACAAGACAATTAAATCAAATTTTGATATTCTAAAGTATTAGGTTTCATGTTTATAATATATATTATGACCACCATTTGCTACCCAAAGATGATAACAATTTTTATCGAAACCACTTAAAGACAATAAAATATTTTTAAGAAATATAGGAATCGAAAAAAAACTAAATTTGTCTGACGTTAGTGATAAATATGGATTTTAAGCCGATAACCTGGCAGTAGATCTTGGGTTGAGGAATAAGTAAAATTAAGTGAATCTTGTACATAAAATTATAAATATGTTAATACAAATAAGTGTATCAATATTTTCTATAAAGGACACTTCACAAAAACACTCATAAATATCTCATAATTTATTTTTCTATGTTCAAAATAAAAATTAGCGTCGTTAAACGACGACGATAGATAAACTCCATAGCACACTATGCAGTTTATCTATCGCAGGATTGCCTTAACGGGCAAAAGAAAAGAAGTTTGTCTATATTTACCAATACATCTTTTAGTTTATGCGACCTTAGATATTGACCAAGGACATGTTGCTTATCCGTATTTACTAAATTGAACTTCCTTGTTTACAGTACACTTTTTTATTCAGTCGCTGCTCCATAAAGTCTTATTGAAAAACCATGTACGCGATAATTTACTGTACAAGCAATGACGTCTATTCGATTTTTTATTTTACACCTACTATTAAAAAAAATATGATATCTATTTTTTATTAAATAAAATAATCGGTTAGTATAGATCTAAGATAAGTAAAAATAAAAGAGTTTTTATCATTCAGATCGCAAAACATTTGACTCAAATTTTCTGTGTCAGCAACGTTATGTTTGTGGTCTGTTTCTACTAACCGTATTAAATTATAAACCGTTTCTTTATTAAAATCTTCTGCTAAATGCTGTTTGTAGCAATGCGAAAAGACAAAATAGTGTCGGAAACAATTAGTAATGTTCAATAAGAAGAAAGGAATAAAACAAATTAAATTAGAACATTGTGACTTAACAGGTTACCCCAATGTGTTATGATGGGCTAATAAAATAAAAAATATAATTTAATATTACAATAAACAGATATATAAATACAATAGCAAAAAAATGAGCTAGAAAAAAAGTTATAAAATATTTAAAATAGTAATCGTAGCTCATAACATTGACTTTATCGTAACATAAAATTACTCAATATCGTGATTCTCGAAAAGGCGATCGTGATTCTCGAAAACGTTCCGTAACCCAAAACTGGAATTCTTCGAGTATAGTTTGATTTTCGATAGCACGCTTCAGTAGTTTGAAGAAATGCTCAACGACATGAAATTTCTTTTTTTAGAAGTGTTGGGAAACAAGAACGGATAATTACCAAACATCCACTTATAAAGGTTTCTCAAAACACTTTGCCATAATTTTTTGATTGGGAAATTCCCAAAACTTTGCCCTAATAGATTTCGATTCAAGAATGCTACGAACTAAGGTGTCATAGTAAATGCGAATAATTGACGGATCGTCAAAGTGAAAAGCGTTCCTCATAACAAAACCGAGCATCTTGGAAGATTTATACAGATGTCTTGTATGTGTAGAGAGAACCTCCAATTGCTCTTATAAGTGATTCCGAGATCTTTAGTAAAAGTTTCTCTAGGCAAAATGTTCCCACTGAGAGCATAGAAATAATTTTATGGCTAACGGGATCGAGAAAATGACTCAGTATGCCACTTTCCAAAATGAAATAGCAGACAATTGACAAAATCTCCATAGAGAGTCTACAAGAGTATGCCTCAGATCATTTAAATTTAATATGCAGATGATTTAAAATATTTTAAATCATCTGCATATCAAAGAAAGCCTGAATTTGTAGCTGCCGTATTTATGTTATTAATAAATAGCGTTAAGAGTAGAGGAGAAACCACAGAAGGGATGAAAAACTATTTCAACAATTGGCCGCCATGAGTTACAAACTGTCTACAATCGCTTAAATAACTCAAAAATAATTTAGTTAAGTCATCCCATGAACAGTTTTTCCTTTTAAAATATCGTCAATTTTCACTATATATTCTCATAATCAAAATTCAAATTGAAACATACATCGCGTTCTTCATTCAAATATTTGCTACAGATTCCACGTGCGCCCTTGATTGTTATTTATATCAGCGTCCTAGGTTGACACGTATAAGGATGGTTGTTTCGCTGATGTATGTGGAGGGCGTGCAGTGTAATTTGTTTCGCTGTCTCGAATCAATCATTGTGAGCTGCTCACCTACACCAATGGTAGAAGCCACTGAACTTTAAAAGCTCGTGTTATTTATTATGTTATACTAGTATGTCAGCCCGTTGAACATCAACAGATTCTTTTGTAAGCTCCAATCTAATCTAACCCAATCGTGACAAATATAATTAGGGTTGGAATATAATCGCAACCGACCAAAAATTTGTATAAAGCACAATAAATCGATTGTTTATTGCACTTATAACAATTTATATTTCAAGGTTCAATGCCAGAATTATTTTTTAATTTATTTAGTGATTTTGCTACATTTTATTTTCTATCATTTTAAAGGACTGAAGACTATAAATAAATATTCTCACAACGTAAAAATTAATGTTCAATGTAAATCGAATGCTTCTCAAGTAATTTAAAATATATATTTAAAGCCATAAATCAGTATTAAAACTGTGTATTTTTATGAACATATATAGAATATAAAATTGCAGTTGATTATTTTAGCGTTCGATTGAGTTCGAAGAAAAATGGAATGTAAAACGTTTATAAAATATGTAGTCCTTTGTCGGCGCTTGTAATGAACCGATCAAGTCGGCGCTTCTTTTATATCGAGAGGAAACTTTGTTGATTGAAATTTACCCTTATATAGATTGAAACATCTATGCTGAGTCGTTGATCATGTTTCGCCATATATGTACGACAAACTAAAAGTATCTTATAGCTACTGAAGTACTTTGCATTTTTGGCTACAAGCAAATCAAAATCGTAGCTCCGCGTTTGTCATTCTCTGAGTGCTTTCATCACAACAATGACTTTGCGAACAATAGTTGCTAAAATTAATACGATTCATCCAACCCTTCGACATGTGTGGCATTCCATTGTTGCAACCCTGACTTGGTGACATAACACTACATGTAGATTACCAGATGTCGTCGGCAAAGTTACACAACACGGTAAAACACAATGTCGAAGCGAATTGATTAAAGGCGAGGGGAAGCTACGGATTACTAAGTATGGAGCTTTAAGCTTATGTGCTTCCATCATGTATGTGACAATTTAAAAATTTTAATTATGAATTATTCATTTATAATAAAATAATTTATAAATGTCTAAAGACAGAAAATCAGAGAAAATATACCCAAAGATGTTAATTAGGGTTGAGAAAGCTTATAAATTTATAATAAATGCTAAGGCATGAATGAATTATTTTATTTTAAAACGAAAGTAAATGCTAAAGGGCGCAGTCTTTATATTTGTATTAAATAATACGCACGTATGTAGGGGAGAAATGGGTAAATTGTTTATCGAACGATCATCTTTTAATCTTAATTTTATCTGGTTTTATAAAATAAAACAATAATATTTACAAGCGTTATAATAAATTGCTTAAATTATAATTTTAACAGAACGTTATAATTTATTTGTTTTATTTATGAATAAGATTAGTCACAGTATGAAATTAAAAATTCAATTATATTGCAATTCAATCAAGAATTGATTTTAATGTCAATATATTTAGTTTTATTAATAGTTTATTTATTATTACGCTTAAGTATCATGGAAAGTTAAATAACATATAAATATAGTACGGATTGCATTACCGGTTTATTGCCAGTTGGTCTAGACTTATTCTTAGTTATAACCTCAAAATGAAAAAGTTCGTAAATTTATATAATAATATATAATAATACTAGTCAAATTATTCACTGAAAATTTACTAAAAATTGACTCTTTGATAATTGTTTTAAAATGTCACCCAAGATAAATTTAGACTTATTCTTCATAATCTATTGTTTTATATACTTATAGAGCCACTGTTTGTGTAGCAATTTTGTGGAATTATTAATTAAAGCTGTTCGAAGCAAATGTGTGAAGTACAATAAATCAATTAGAATATAGCTTATAAATGTGCAATAAAAGGATCATTGTCTCAAACAATATTTTTAAAACCAACCGCCTTACATGGAACAGTTTAAATGAATTTTATTTTTAACAGCATATCAGGACTACCAACCCTAATAATCATAATCTTATAAATATTTTTCGTCCATTATTTGGACAATTGGGAAAAATATATATGATACGATTTGAGTCGATAAATTGATATTATCGATTCTTATATTGATTGGCACAGTTATTTTTTTACATAGTTTATTAATTACTCTATTAATTTTAATTGGTTTCATTATTTTGTGTTTTTTATCACAGCTACGATATTTTATGAAAATATATTTAATTAAAAAATTAAAAGTTAAATCACGCAGAATTAGGGTAATTTATTTTAGTAGCTTTATTTGTGTCTGAGGAATCTAGTCATTTTTAAAGATCATAATAAATTCTGATTTATTACGTTGCAGCTGGATTAGGG
The DNA here is from genome assembly GCF_051122295.1 of Plectrocnemia conspersa. NCBI lineage: Eukaryota > Metazoa > Arthropoda > Insecta > Trichoptera > Polycentropodidae > Plectrocnemia > Plectrocnemia conspersa. The sequence goes on from NW_028277167.1 coordinate 20,029,114, forward strand.
TTAAAGTGAAGAGGGAATCGGCTGCTTTCTTGGTCTTCTCGGTCTCTCTCAATGGTAGGCGTACTTTTACTTGTTGCGAATCCGGATTACCTCTCTTGCGTTCCAATTCAAGGGTATCAGATGATAGTTCTTGTCGGTAGTAAATAAATAAAAGTGCTGACGAAAGGAAATTTTGAATGGAAGTGAATGACATGCACTTATATACGCTTGGTTTCACTACATACTGGTGTGTATTTATACTTGTTTATGTCTGTCTGCTTCGTATTTAAGCATTTTAGTTGCATGACACTTGGAGTTCAAATAGGTAAAGATTTGGCAAATCCATATTACACGCGTTTATTTTAACACTTCACGTGATACTTTTGTCGATTAAATACAATAAAATTTATCTTTGTAAGGGCCTCGAACGGCCGTTTTTTATGCCTTTAGCTAATCTCTCAAATCTCTAATCGTAACGTACAAAGAGCACTTACTTGCATAAAAGCTTGTCAGTGGGTCGTGAAGTTTAATGGCACTTATTTATGGCGCTTTTAACGCGTATATGCGGTCAATATGTCAGTTTCAAAAAAAGTTGTATATCTTGTCGATGATTGCTACAGTACTTATTCTTAATTTGTAAAATTTTCACTAGACAATATACCTATTTATATTACTTTATTAAGAAATATACAATCAATACTATATTATACGTAAATCAATAAAATAATACAAAAACTAATAATAATTTGCCGTAATAATTTCCTTTTATTTTATCATAAAAGTTGAGTAAGAATAACGATTGCAATGTTACATATATAAAATACCTATGCTCTATTGGAAAACCACAAAGTTGTAATATTCATTAAACTTTTTGTTTCATATTGCCCCGCTCTCCCTTATGTATGTGTGTATGTGCGTTTCCAATTTTCTTCTTCGCGTTTCGTTTCGTTTTGTTTTACTTCGTTTCGTTTAATACAAAAATTGCTTTTGAATCGGGGGCGCCCCCTTTCTTTAATAGCTTGTTTACTTTTGTCTCCTTTGTAGGCAGTAATTCAGAGCAAATAGTTACTCGCCGAGAATTGAAAACGGGAAACAGAAAGCGAAATTTTCCATTTCAGTTTTCAACGCTCACAAGTAATTTTCTCCGTTTTTTATATTTTCCATTTTACCAAAAACGCTTTTCGCTTCGCTCGACGTTCTGTACATATTTACACGGATTTACGGAAAAGGCGCTGCGGTCCACGAAACAAATTGACCTGACCATCACTGGATTATAAATATAATACTTTTTTTAATATACAGCATAATATTAATTATTAAAAATATCTTTAAGTATTCTATAACACAAAAATGTTATATAAATATTCCTCGTATTAAAAATGAATTAAATAAATAGAACATTTTAATCTAAATGTATGTTTAATTTTAATTATTAATTTTAATAATTAATTAAATATTTTTATGTTTATTTACTACAAAAATATGCATCTAATACATTTATTAACATGCATTTTATACAATACATTCTGAATGTTGGGGAAGTTCACACTGGTGTTGTGTAGCGTAGGAATAGGAGGTGTGTTTGCGACAACCTAATTACATCCTTCACCGGATCAACCCCTCGTTCTGCAAAACCTTACTGTACCTTCCAATTGCATTTCATCCCTTGAAAAAGTCCACCCTTGTTACGACGATAGAAAGATTAGTTATAAAGCTCATATGCAGCTTTCGTCGCTTGGGTGTAAATGTGCCATTTTATAGCAAAAGTATAGCTCAACATATTATTTTTAAGTCATTGAATTATAAAAGCTTTAAGTAATAAAAACTGGTCGAATTTATCAAAATATCCACAGAGATATTTAATTAGCATAAATGTCAAGTATGTGTAAGTACTATATTAGCTTATGAAATAAATCAAGCATATAAGACAAATCTAAGTAACTGTTAATAAAATATAGAATACTTCAGAGTCGCTTATTATTTTTATGTAACTTATCAAAATTCGCAATCTTACAGACGACAGTTTTCTTTACACCTGATCGATCGATTCGATTATTCCGTATTAATCGCCTCCCAGAAACATTGTGCATTACGTACATATATACGACACCTTCGATATTTTTACATAAAAGCTCCATAGCTCAGATGCAAAATAATTTAACCGCTTGCTATTTTAAATGGCGTCATTTATCTGCCGACCCAGAAGGGGGAGCCGTTTGAATAATCGGTGAAAATCTTTACCGCCGGTTATGTCCTCGCCATTACGACGTGAGCCGGCTCAAATTGTTTCCATTAAAGTGGATTTTTTTATATTAATGCTCGGTCATTTGTACAAGCGTGTGCGAATTTTTAACTATATGTTCGCCAACGACAGTTCTTGGGATAAAACGCGTTGGTTTAATCCGAGCCGTTAAAACGCATTTTAATAGTTAGCGAGCGTTCTGTATTATGCAGATTAAAGACATAAAATCAGTTAATTTAAACGGTGGATTAAAGTCATCGGTTGCTATGTAACACTACTGTTATAATGTCGGTTCAAGGTAGTGTTAGTCAATAGAAGCATTAATGCCTTTAGCTCGTTCTTATTGCGTGGCTTTAGATTTAAACACCTCTCTCTCCCTAATACATAAATTAATAAAATTTAGGAGGTTAAAAAAAGAGATGTTTTGTGAAATTGTTTTTAACAAGTTTTAGGCTAAAAAACGTTTCAAAGTGTTTGCAAAAAAATATTGGATTCAAAGAGTTAAAACATTAGTATATATAATAAATGAAATATACATCAAATAGTGTGACGCAGGGATTCAAGCTAGTAGCATTATTATTTTTAACATTATTTTATAATGAGTGTGAATTATATATTATAATGCATAAATACTACGTTGATTGTTTTAGTAAAAGTTTCCAAATTTGTATAAAATAATTAGTTATAAAATAATCAATCGGCAATTGATATTTATTGCAATTTTTTCAGCATGCGTATTTATCACAGGATGCTTTTTTATCTGCGTTTTTTTTCTTTTATCTTAACTTTGTGAATCAGTAAAAATTCATAGCAGTAACATTAATGTCTAATACAGTGGATGCATTAAACATATTTTTAAATGGTAAATCTAATGAATCGTCTTATTTTCATAAAAAAAAAATAAGAAAATACCTACATCAAGTTATAATGTACCTTATACAAATACGCTAATTATGCACTGCAATTAAAATTCATTACATTTTTCAATTTAAATAAATGTTTTGGACAAACTGTATTAATACATACATATTTTACATGCACAAAACCTCTCGTTTTGCACGTCCCCTTGCACACTCGGCAAAAATACATTCCCAACGCAAATTGCCTTAATTAATAAAACGCATATATTTTTTATTCTTATCACTACTCTGATGAAAAATTGCCAATGTCTCGCTTGACTACTGCGGTAGGATTTTTGCAATTGAAGTTGTCCCATGGCAGCCGACTAACAAATCGTCTACAATCCACCGCTGACAGACGATATCAATTCCCAAAGACAAGAACTTTTTGTTTTAATCTCCTGAGCCGATTTAACTTTTCTCATTCGCAGTACGAAAATGTCGCGAGCGAATTCTTGTACGAAATATTTATTCGAACCCACACCCTTCAACTTTCCAAGAATCTGCGCCAAGATCGATTCAATATTTTTAAAATAATTTTACGTATTTGCAATAATGAATTTAGTTTAAAGAAATCATACAAATATTAATTAGAAGACTAATTACACTTTACGTTACAAGATACAAGAGCAAACAGATAAAAGCAACGAAACCCAATATGAAATATAGATGTGAAATTACAATTTTAATAATTTTAACAAACATAACTACTTTCCTAAATTATTTTTATTTTTTTTTTCTAAAATGTTTTATAGGAAAGGGTTCTAAATAATTCCTATGTATATTCAAAAAAATAGTCATTAATTTACCAGATAAAGGTGATACTTTTATCTGGTAAATTAATGACCATTTCTCGATCATTTCTCGTTCACCTTTTCTCGATCATTTGATAACTGGAGATGATATATGGGTATGACAATAATCGTCGTAGAAAGCTGTGGTTATCTAAAAGTCAAGTAGCAAAACCTATTTCGAAGCCAGAGCTCATTGTAAAATAAGTTATTATGTATGTATGGTGGGATCGCAATGGACTGTGCATTACGAAACTGTTAAACCTGGCCAAATAATATTAACATGCTTTTATTTAGATAAGTTTAATCGTTTACACGAGAAAGTAAAAAAGGCTCACGAGTCAACATCAGTCGAAAAGTTTGACAGCACGAGAATGCGCATCCTTATGTGTCAAAATTGTCTCTCGATAAAATCAAGAATAAAATCTTATTCTTTATATAATGCTAATGGAGTCAAAAAAATGACAGAGATTACCTAATATTTTGGTAAAATAAATTAGTATTAATAAATGTTTAAAAGAACTCCCTGGTACTGAATATACCAGAGGGTCTTGGTATGTTAAAAATGTATGGAAAATTTCAATATATTATTCTTTGAGTTCAAATACATTTTTCGCTACGACCTTGTTCAATTAGCCTTTGAGGATTTTCCACGTAAAGTATCAACCATTAATGTTCATTACCATAAAACAGCTTCCTTTATTTATATTTTTGTAATTAATTGCTTAGAACACTATACTGCAACGCTCTTAGCTACAACACGTTTACACACAATTCTACAATGTATACTCTACAAGTCTATAACATAGTATTCGCTGTTCATTACTCAGTGCTCAGCAAACTTAATAACATCAACTACAATGTAAACAATCGCAAGATTCTATCTGAAAAGGCCACACTGGCCCCACGGTGAGACCTCCCGTCCGCTTCCGACGCCACTCGCCCATCAATTATAATTAACAAATTGTCCGATGCGACTTATAAATTATACAAAACGCTCATAACGTACACGCGGTATGTATAACTATGTACACACCGTGGCATACCGGCACAATGGTCACATTCCTTTATACCCGGTTCCCGCTAACATCTCCCGAACACGGAGTCCAGGGAATTAATCACTCGGCGATAATGATCTTACACACTGATTATTTAACCCTCGGTTTGCGATTATGGCCTACGGTCGTGTACTGTTCGTCTTTTTTTCAACCTACAACTCGAGTGTGTACACTCGAGTAAGGGTCAAATTCGTGTGGCGCTTCGCCCTCGTTCTTTCGCCCGTTTTTTTCCTTGCCCAGATGCGTTAAGCGCGTTTTAATTGTAGTCCTGCTTTTTGGCGAATTGTTTTCGAGTCGTTAATGGATTTTTAGCAGATCGGACATCATCACTCCTCTATTGCACGAATAATAAATAAAGCATACTATAAATTAATTCATCTGAAAATTTATTAATTTGCTCAAGCTTATGTGGGAGGTCCATCTAGCCGCACAGTAAACGCTAAGGTCATTTAAACGGCATCTTTGAATTTATGAAAATTAAATAAGCACGATTTAACAAAAGTATTAATAACAATAAAAGCATACTCAATAATAAAATTGCGTAATTATCAGAGATTTCACCTCCCTGTTCGCAAATCTGCCCATTAACCGCTCGTTAAGCACCATAAAATCAACCCCTTTATGCGTTAAGGATGCAATGCGTCTATTCAGTGTAAGAACCGCAATTGTAATCTACCATTTTCATTAACGACCTCCGAGATTGTTCATCTTGCTGTTTCACTCATTCAAGACGTGAACATATTACGTTGCAAGCTTTCCAATTGGCCAAACAATCTCTGCATCTCTGATTTGACACTTTTTAACATTAGCATACGATCAAGCGACTCGAGACGAGAGGATCAGAGATGATCACGCGCATGGAGAGCAGACGGTAGACAACATGATTCGAGACGGTGGACAACCAGACCGAGACCGAGAACAAACAATAAAAAAAGAGAAACCTCAGCTGATCATCGGATCAGATGACATCACTTCTCTACCAGCACTTAGTCTACAAAATATTTTACAACTTGACACTATTTCACTTTGGTAAATCTTACAACTTAATAATAAATTGTAACCAGCTTTTCATCGCCTATTATGTCTGCAAAGTCACCCCCATTTGCCATAAAACCTGAAACTTTGATGTTTTTTTATATAACAGAGGATTGAAAAATATTAATAAATATAATATAAAAAAAGTTTTTTCAAGATTTGACGGACTTTAACACGGTACTTGAAGAATGAGTATAGACCATAGATCAGAAATAAAAACATGAGCAATTAGATAATAAAAAAGTATTAATTGCTATTAATACTATAAATTTTTAACGTCATTTCATTAAGGACCGGTAATTATTGGTATACTCATCATTAGGTGTTTAACTGTCAATATTAATCCTTTTTCACAATTAAACAAATTAATACAGGCAAAACACATTAATTTTATTTTTCTATGTAAGCTAAAATAAAACTCGAATCGAATCGTAAACTGCACTACGGATACTGCATTTTTATATAGTGATCAAGGGTTAAACAGAAACATTGTAAGGGTTAAGTGCGCCTTAATGACCGCAGCCTGTAGTCTTATTGTTCGAGCTTCCGCCGCTCGCCGAAGCTTTTTTATGGCTTTTTAATCCCGCAACAAAGCCTTTATCCTTCTCTGATAATGCATCCTGCACGCAATTAACACGCCAGGAGAGCAAAATTAAAACGAGGTCCGGAGAATTTTAATGCGCCATCGAATTTGATTAATGCCCGGGCAATTCATGGTTTAATCCGTGAAATCGTTACAATTAATTTATATTCATGGGGACATTAATCATGGAATGATTCGTCCGAGGTAGCAATTTAGCCAGGCGCAATTTGTCTCTGACGTAATTGTTGTTAAACGTATGGCGTGGTTGTAGTTGTTGTTTTGCTAACCCTCGAGCGCCCGGAAGCCACTCGTTATGCCGCCAACAAACCCCGAACGAGGGTTAAAATTGGCAAAGTGGATTTCACAAGGGTAATATCCTGATTTAAAGAGTGGGGTTGGATTTTAGCAAGCGTTTGACAATGATTGACAGTTTGACAGATTCGTATGTTAGTTTAAACTGTATAAATAAAGTTAAAATGGAAGTAAAATATTAAAGTTTTTAATTGTTCATATTTCATAACTATGGCTTTCTTACTCAATTCAACTCAACTCTTAATCTCAGTATCTTAAGTTATTTTATTTTATCTAAAAACATTCATTCATTCATGTTTAACAAATTAAATCACCTAGTTCTGGAAAATTAAAAATTAATAAAATACTTTATTCTACGCATTAAAAAAAGGTTAGTTTTATGCTTCATTCATCATTATCAATAGTGAAAAAGAAACAATAAAAAAAATGTATTGAAAAAAGTTATTCTGCGTTATTTAATTTTAAATCACCGTGTTCTAACTTTTGTTTAAGTCAAAGTATTTTAATTAATAATTATTATTATTGTGCAACATTTTATGCAGCTTATATGATTTCTATAATTAGGTTGAACTCTAGATTTCAGACATCGTAGCTGAACCATGGTTGACGTGAAGAGGGAAGCGGCTGCTTACTCGGTCTTCTTAGTCTCAATTTAATTCTCGCGTGTTTCTGGTGTAAGTTTTTGATAATTATATGCGCTGTGTAAGCTCTTATATACGCTTGATAAAAATTCAGGAAGTTCTTTTGCTGGCCCACTCTCGATACAACAAGCATTTATGAATATTTGAGGTATATTTAATTAGTTAATTTTTGTAGTCTTTCTAATAAGAACCGTAGCGTCATCGTTGCAGTTTAAACATATGGAGTTTTGGCAACACATTTCTCCTGCATTCAGCTGCGCTTGCCAGTGCAGTGAATTAGTGAAAGCCCCCTGACGGCTATTTTTGATGCATTTTGAGATACTAATCAGTAAAAATCTCATATTGTCATATACAAAACACAGCGTAGAAATCACATTTACTGGTAGGTTGTAAAAACTAATAGCTTTTAACGCGTATATATTACTCAGACAATGCATATTAAATAGTTTCTACGTTTTATGTGTCGATTGGTAGATGCGTATTAACAAATTAAACACAACTCATCTAAATTTTATGTAATAAAAAACACACACACACAATAAATAGGAAATTAAGTGTATTTATCTTAGTTAAGTTAAGTTAAGATAGTTTAAAAAATTAATATCCCTCTCAAAATTTATTTTTCTCACATTTTTGCCTTAGTGATCGCAACACAGAGGTTTTTAATAAGACTATGTACGATACTTTTATTTTAAAGTCGATTTTACCTTATAAAATTTAAGGTTTTTTTTATAGGACTTGTACTAAGGAGCTTAACAGAAACAAACTAGGAAATAAGTTGCATGTCTAAGTGAATACTTTTTAAATTTTATCATAAAAAATTATAGTAATATATTTTTTGTGTTATTTAAATATATTATTTAAAAAAAAATTATTAATTAAGTGGTAAAAGAGTATTCCTTAAAACAATCATCGTTTAGAGAAGACGGTTCATTTTTATATTACAAGCGGATACGAAATTTTTGTAACTTATTACATCCCAAAATCTCATGAAATCTGGGTTTTTTTGCCGATTTAATTTTAGAATGCTAGGCTTAGTAAAAGTATCTAAAATAAGTTATTTTGTCAAGATTTTTATTATATACGTTATTAAAAATAAAAATAATTTAATTTGTGGAATTATTTATGTAAATCTACAAATCAAATAAAAAATCTTACATATCACCTAATAAATGTTGATGAAGCATTAGAGAAGTAACGAATATGAAAAAATAAACTCTATTACTAATATTTCTAGGTGGGAAGATCATTTATCTTAAATTAAAATAAGAATAGTCAAGCTTCTTATAAGTAATAAAATTTATTATAGAAATTATATAAATTTTCATTCAAAAATTGTGTTTCAGAGAATAAAATCATAATAATAATATACTTACATATTTATCATACAAAGATAAAACATGACATATCAATAGGAATTATGCCGAGTCATCTAAACTGCCAAAATACATTCCTAAACCCTTCTCTAGAATAGACCAGAACTGGTAGTCAAAGCAGCAAGTTGCAGTTGAGACGCCATCAAGTTGGGTCCACCGCCGCGGCTTCGGCCCTTGCCGATTCTAGAAACCTCATTAAGGAGCCTGCCTAATGAAGAAGGTAGACTTAACTCTGCATAGAAGCCATATGAAAGAGATCTGAGGCTCCATTTGGTTCCCCAGAGACTATACTCCCAGACGGTCTGTTAATATCAAAGAAGGCCACAACAACAGTGCCTACGCACCTAAAATGCTGCATCACCAGAGGACTTGCGTCTCTATATTACTGCGCCTTTTCATTGTTACCATACCTATTATTGTTTTAAACGTGTAACCTACACTAAATTAACATTTTTAATGGTTTAAATAGCATCCCAATCGGCTCACCTAAAAATGTGTATTTTTAAAACAACTCTTTATATTCATCAAAATATGCTTTTATTTTTACAAAACATTTAAAAAAAAAGAAAAACCAAAAAAATGTACCTTTATGTGATGCCTATGGTATTTTAGTAATAGATTATAGTTATTTAAAAATCACCAATAAGTGACGTTTTAAAGGTTGTTAAGTGAGAATTATTTATAGCAATGATAAATCAGTTTAATCTTAATATTTGCTATGTTTTAAAAGTTATTACAAGCGTCAAAATAGTATTCTAAATACTTTTAATAAATAAGAAAACTCAATATGTTTTATTAGGTTATTGATGAAAATAAAAAAACAGATTCGTGAAAAGAATAACCTTTTTATAATAATTTACAAATAAAATTAGTAATATATTTAAACATAATAGTGAACAGAGCAACAATAATTTTAAAAGCATATATATATATTTCGATTGTATAAAAAGTATAAAATATACAAATTTTTATAGGAATACTAATCAATATATAATATAAGCTTAAGATTAAGCTTAAGTTCAACGCTAAGGTAATCATGTAAATATTATATTTTTATTTAATGATTAAAATTTAAATAAAAACGCATTAGTTACCAGCTTAATTGTTTTTTTACAATAAATACGACTAATGTATTAATTTTAGTCACAAAGTAAATCAACAACATTATATTATATTATTTTTTACAAAAAAAAATAATAAAATATTTAAAAACATTTTTACATTTCTATTATTCGTCTGGCGATTATTAAATCGCATACCCCCATTGCAGAAACTCCTCCTATTCGTCGTCGTTAACCAATAAACCTATTCCGCAGGGAAATTGCTTATATTTCTTAAAGAACAAATGGGAGATTCTCTCGTTATTTCATTTCCTATCAACCATTGCGCATCGTCACTGGAAATTGGCAATCTTCGTTTTATCTTCTATCTATCGATGTTTTCTATGTAAAACCACAAAATTATTGAATTTAAAAAGAAATAAAACACTCCTTAATCTATTTATATCGCAATTAAATAAAATCCAAGTACTCATTAATATAAGTTCACGTAAAATATTAAAATTCCACTAGTGTTCTAAACGTTGTTTAAAAATATTTAATTGAACCAAACAAGCTTGTTTAAATAAGCGAGCTCGGTTTCCCCCACACAAATTTAAGGTTTCGACTTCTTTTATTTTTTTTTGTAATTGCTCAAATATTTACCCTCTTTTTGTATTAAGCTCTACAATCGTACAATAATTCCTATTTACACTTGGACAAACAAGTAATGAGCAGGTGGACGGATCAATTTTCGGTTCGCGGAAAAATGAATTTCACTCTGTGTGTAAACATGCATTTAAGTCTTAAGATATAAATAAATATTATATAAAACAATGAAGTCTTACATATTCGAACAACCTATATTGGTATAGTGATGTTGAAAAGAATTTCACAAATATCTTTAATAAACCGTTAAATAAAGTTATTGAAATATAAATTTAATAATTTAAATAAAAATTATAAATAAGTAACCTATTATTTAATATTATACAATCGAAACATGAATTCCATATATAATGTTTTATTATTAAACAAGGAATAGATTCATGACTCGCAATGTCTTACTTGGGTGGTACTTAATGAAATGTAACACTGTTTCCCTCATTTTACAGATATTATTAATCTCATTTGATGTATGAGATTCTCAGCGTCTTTCTCTTTCTCTTCAAAGATCTCTGTAGCCTCGTGCTGTTGCCTGCAATGCTGATATTTTAATTATTCGGTGGTCAGTTCCTATCCTCTTGAATATCGTCCTCATTCATCTCTAATCCCATGTTTCCCTGCAAGGACACAATTTTAACAACAATTGACGGTTCATGTTCATTAGCAAATCGGTCAACACAATTAAGCCACAATTTTCTCTAAATAGAATTAAGGGTTCTTTTGGTAATATCACCCATGCTTTATTGAAAATCATGAGGCAGCTCACAATGTGGAAATGATTTTCCCAAAAATCTCTGAAAGTAAAATGCGTTCCTTCGGTCACTTTGAAGCATCGCTGTAAAGCTTTTTGAGGATCGAAATGACCTGCTGATCCATGGTGTAATAGAGTGATGTTATGAGGAAGAAACGTAATTTTAATGGACTCGAATTCCTTCGGAAAGTTCTCAATGTTTGAAAAATGAGCCGAAGCATTAATTATAAGCAGCAAAACTTTTAGCGCAAATTATTTTCCAAATAGTATATCTGCACTGCAAGAGGAAAATAATTATTGGCCCAAAATATGCTCGTTTTATGTAACGCTCATAAACCAATCTGAGGTTTCACTTTATTGTATACTTGGGGCCATTTTACAGTTTTTTACATAATATATATTTAATTAACAAATATTACTTTATATTAGATTGTTATTGAAACATTTACAAAACCAGATAGGCTAAGATAAATTATCAAATAACACCTGCTTACGAGTGCAACGAATAAGAAAAAAATACGTTAGCAGTGGTACAAAAATTTTTAGTCCAAACAATCGATGAGTGAGCTTGTTCATCTAACGGACCACGAGCAAACATAGTTATGAAAACAAGAGTTGGTTTACAATGGAAATAGCTTTAATGACACGACGGCCAGTGAGTGGTCATTGGAAAGTGTCTCGGGTCAATTATTGGAATTTTAATTTGAGTGCTGGCACCCACGCGTCTGTCACTTTGGAGTTTGGAGTCGATTCTATTTTCATATTACGGACACGTATGCGTTCATTGTTGGCGTGTTGTTTCTGTGGCTTTATTTGAACAGAATCACATCACAAAAGGTAACAAAAAGCTTAAACAAATACGCACCAAAGGCGTGTGCGGAGGCACGGAGCGTGCGAAGGTGAATTACAAATATTTGTGATGCCATCATAGTGTTACTGAAGGCATTGTAACACCAGGTGAGACTTCTTGAATACTTTGACAATATATACAACATAAATATAGTGTACAGCTATATAATATTGCTACGAAATGCTTTGATGCCACTTCAGTAAATAGGAAAGGTTTTTCTTATAATTCGTGCTAAAAATGTATTAAGTATGAAGTGTTAATAATATATAAAATAAATTTTAGTGGAACGTGCTTTTATATATTCGCATTAATTTTTTTTAACAATATTTTAAGAAGTAACAGCAAACATAAAAGGAAGGATCTTTGCTTATAATTTTTTTTTAGTAAAACAATCATATAAGGAATTAGTTAAAAATATATATAAATTTATATAACCATTATTATATAAACAAAAATATATATAAACATTAGTAAAAAATATATATATAATTTATTTCTCTCTGCTTTGATGAAAGCGCTGACATAACTGAATCAGCTCGTTTAAAAATTTTTTGCTCATTAAGATATTGATAAGTATAACATCATTAGCAATAACAACAAAAGGAATAGATATTTGCAATGCAGTTATAAATGTACGAGAAATAGATCTTTCAAAAATTGTGTCAGTAACCACTGATGGTACTCAAAGTATGACTGGAGAAGAAAAAGGTGTTATAAAAATATAAAAAAAGACCTCTAGCTCTGAGCTTTCATTGCATTATATATCACGTGTTTCAAGTCATTGGAAAATGTTTTGAACCTTGCTAAAAAAATTGTAAATTTTATGTAAAAAAATAGCAAAAGAGGCTAACTTGGTGTACAATGGGTTACTTATGTATAATAACATGCGATGGCAGCAACGTGGAAAATATATTCAAAGATTCGTTAAAGTAGACTTTTTTAAATGAGAATGTCATTGAAAACTATATTTAAAAAATGGGTATCGACTGACTTTTAAAATGAATGTGTCTACTGATTTGTGCTTAAATTTAAATGAATGAAATATTTAACTGCAAGGTGTTAACAGAACAATGTTTAATTTGATCAAATTTAAAGTAAAATTATATGTATTCAATCAAGTGTTTAACAAATCCAAATATTCACTGATTATAAAAAAATTGAATACAAAAAACCAGATAAAATTTAATTTTCTGCTGTTAATCAATCAATAAAGAACGAATTTTTTTTCAAGATTCAAATACAGAAGATTTAAGGAGACATCAAAATTTATTTTAAATCCAGACGTTATGTCGGCAGATGATCTCAATTTAAGGATTTTCGAGTGTCTGAATCTTGAAGATATAGTAAAGCAAATATTCAATCAATCAATCAACCTCAGTCTTTTGGAAACAAAATTTTGTTGATTTGAGAAATGAATTAAAAATTATTAAAAATAATCTATTATCAAATATAGTAATTAAAAATAATTCAGAAGAAGAAATAATGAGAACTTTAAACAACATTCCAAAAATCTTTAGCTGTTTAAAAAAACTAGCGACAGCAATATTATCAATTTTCTTTATTATCATTCAGTCATTATTTTCTAAAACTTAATCGTAATTCAAGTAATAAATCAATCATTATTTTCTGAATCGTAATTCAAGTAATAAATCAACTAATGAATCCAGTTTGGTGTGCATATTACTAAAATTGATGACATATGAACCAGATATCATTTGATATCAATTGTATAGTAGTAAAAATCTCTTTAATAAATAACTGACATGGGTTTTTATTGGTTATAAGTTCATTTTATAAAACTTTAGGGTAGCTTAAAATGATCTTAACACATTCTTAAAAAGTATTTTTTTCATTTTTTCCCATTAAGAACTGTTCGCAAGTCAAAAAATAGATTAATATTATTTATGAATTTTATTGAATTATTAACAATTGTAACTTAATTTATAAACATTTGTATTTTCAACATAAAATATTATATATTACTATTTAATATACTAAGAACATTCAGAAAGTACAAAATGAATAATAACGCGAATTTCTAATAGCAAAACGTTTTATAAACCATTCCTTAAGTTCGTCGATTGGCATACATTTATTTTTAATCGTTTTAATTAGTTCATCTGTGACAGTAAATGTTCTTTTTTTCTGCTTTAAATGCACATATTTCCCAAATTTTGCCTGTGGTGACTCGAAACCTCGAATTGATACGGTCATTTTAAGTGCAAGCACAACATTCATATTTTTATATGCTCTACTACTTTACACGAACCACAGCATAAACTGACAATGTTGCAAACGTAAACAATATTACATTTTTATTATCTGTAAATTTTTACTCACCATATATTATCCCTATATATTAAATAATATGTAAAGGTTATCGCAAAATATATTACACATGTTAACAACACCTACATTTAAAATTATAAATTATTTCGAGACATTTCTCTACTTCAGACAATTTTGGATAAAATATACATTTATTTAATCGGTAATAGTACCATATACAATAGTATAATATAAGTTTTCTAGACTGCTTATAAATACAATATTGAACACAAATAACCCGGCGCATAATACTACACCCGTAAGCGTCTGATAATAATTGCTGAACATTATAGCATACATTTGCACAAATTGCATTGTGAATGTATGAAAAAAGATGCTGGAAGGGTCACGCGAATGTGCATGCCTTAAAAGATGGTCTTGCAGCAGGATGCTGACGTTAAATTAGAGAGACAAACACAGCATCCCGCTGAGCGGGACGATTGGCGTGATAGTCGTTTGTACCGACTGTCTACTTAGTTCACATTTGTACACGATGTATAGTACAAGATATTTTTTTATTATGCTTAATAAGCTGTAGAAGAAAGGCATGAAAAAATAAAAGCTTTCAACTAACTAAAGGTATTAAGAAAAAAAGTTTATGGAAAATTGTATAATCAGAGTATTTAAGTGTTTTTTAAGTATGAATAGAGTTCTTAATGTTATTAAGTAAACTGCAGTTATTAAAATAATATTTTACTGTATCTTGAAATTTAATATTTTATACAAAATTTAAAAATGCCTTTAATAATATAAATAATAAAATATTAGACTAGAGATTAAATCCTCGAAAATTTTCGATATTAATAACGCTCTAAAAATTCTCGTTCCACCTCTGATCTCAGAAGTGTGGCGCTATAATTTTGAGCTAAGCAGCAAGCAACGCCGCTGATTAATTATTGTTATTTATTGTTTCAAAGCTTTCAAGCTGCCTTTAAATCGATTCGTATGAAATACGCTTGCGGAGCGAACAAAACGCACGATCACAACACAACACGAATAATGGTTAGTGTGGTATTAACAGCAACTTCAGGTGTAAATATCGTGGACTTTGGCTCAAAATTTATTTATTGCCCACGTTATGGGGGGTCTCGGGTTCAAGCCTAGCTCTCGCTCTTCAATAAACTTCGCCCCATGTGATCAATGGCGGTCAAGACGTCTCATATAAATAAAGTATATATACGATTCTAAAAAAAACTATTTAAAAAACTCGTTGAATGAATCATTTCTATTGTTGGAACGTGTTAGTTTGAATTGCGAGATTTGTTTTTCTTTAGTTTAAAATAAACATAAATAATCTTTAACTTTTGTACATATGCATACATAATTGCTTAAATGTTTTTAATGATCGTAATTTTAATTAACAATTGTAAGAATCGATATATAAAATTATTTACATTAAAAAATGTGAATAATATTGCACTTTAATCATAATAAATTACCATTATATTACTCTAATCGAAAATTAGCTATGGTCAGAATCGCACAATAAAATGATCCACAGACAGTTAAAAGTTTAATGCATTGAAAAGAAAAATTGAATTATACACAATTGCCTTTAATGGTTAATTATATTAGCTCTTTTAATTGGCTTATTTAATTTAAAACGTATACCGTTTTATTAAGGTTTTATTCTAATTAGTTTTTAAACGTCTTATAAAGAAATAGTAATAAAGGTATACTAATAATTTTTATTTTTATAAGTAAGAACTTTTATAAAATAAACCAAATTAATATATGTATTATTTGTTTTGTTTTATTGTGTGGTATGTCTGTGTTTTGGAACCCAGGTATTTATTTTTTAATGTTTGTAATGTTTGTTGCGTAATGATGGCGTTGTCCGTAGGTGCATCCGTGTGCTTCTCAACATCTCCGTGGTGAGTTTGATCTGGATTCAGGACGTCGAGCTGGACCATTGGACGTGAAGAGAGAAGCGACAGCTTCTTTGATCTTAGCTGGTCTAAGATTGAGTCTGTTCCTCTCAGCTGTAGCTCAAAGATATCGGATGATTGCCCAACGTTGGAGCTATAATTCGACTCTAATTTCATTGGTAATCATATTTAATTTGTCAAAGCTTTCTTGAATAATTTTACGCAGGTGTTACATTTACCGACAAACAGTAATCACTTCACTAAGCTAACGGCAATAAATTATTGAGTATTAAGAACATGAAACCAACAATTGACGATATTTTTGTACACATTTTAGTAGATTATGCATTTAATCTATACAATAAACAGGTATCGGCTCTCATGGCGTCTAACTGACTACTAAAAGAGTTTTAATACCTTGAACTCCGTGTGTCAGTAGAAATCCCTGAAGAAGTGATCGTTGCTTGCCCGCGTTACCGTATTTATGTCTGAATATTTTGTTTTCTCTTTCAGTGGAACGGCCAATCATAAAAGAGTGTCGAGTTTTGTAAAATATTGCTGCTGGCCGGTAGAGAAGATTACGAACGGCCATTTAGATGGGAATCTTGAATGTGATCCTTTGTGTTATCTTTTCTCAAAGCATTTGCAATGAATACTTTTAATCTTACTGATTTATGTGAGTATTTTGACTTAATCGACAAAATGGTCATCTCTCAGTGGTGCTGTTTTACCAAAAAAGACCTTTTCTTGTTTTAGACGTACGTAACGTACCGAAACTGATTTTGTCAGTTTGTTTATGAAATATTAGATAGTGACTTTTTAAGTGGAAGTCTTAGTGGAATAATTAGTGATAAAAAAAATTTAATTTATATACAACAGTATAGTTTCTAAAATTTAAATAAAATAAAAGAACTAGATGTTACTGTGAAGTATTAAAAAAATTATACATTAGTAAACAGAATATAATTA
The DNA here is from genome assembly GCF_051122295.1 of Plectrocnemia conspersa. Taxonomy (NCBI): domain Eukaryota; kingdom Metazoa; phylum Arthropoda; class Insecta; order Trichoptera; family Polycentropodidae; genus Plectrocnemia; species Plectrocnemia conspersa. The sequence goes on from NW_028277167.1 coordinate 20,046,499, forward strand.
GCAATATAACAATTTTATATTATAAGCAAGGAAACAAAGCGTAGCTGAGCAAACATTACGCAATTAGATAAAAAAAGGTATCCATTAACAGTTTCAAAGCAAACAAAGCCGAGGATCCGAACCAAATTCGGACCAAAATCATAATTACACATTCAATAAAATGATTGCCAATCTACTGTTACATATATGCATGCCAAATAGTTTAATACGATATCTATTAGACCAGGGGTCTCCAATAGTTTTGATCCTCGGGCCGGATTAACAATTTTTCAACACTAAAATAATTTTCTTTAAATAAATAAATCAATAATTTAAGTAAAAATCAAGTGTATACATTGGGTAAATATATAATTTTGCAGATTTGATGAAGTTAAGAATCAAATAATAAAATACATAAATCCAATACTAACCTTTAAATTATTTTAAGTCATCTTTTTTGTCGTGCTGATGCTTCCCACCTACTAATTAATTTACAATACAACTTCGATTATACATAAGATATTAATTGCTGATTCTGACTCAATCGGACAGAAAGAAATCAATTCAGAAATAAATCGTGATCTACACTCGAAAAATTGCAATAAAAAATTACACATTTATAATACAATCGATTCCGCGCAGTGTTCGCTTCTCACGTGTGGCTATTGTAAATCGTCTTGGCGCTGTGAAATTATGACCCCTGCACTGCGAATAATTGGTCATTTAAACGACCAAGAAATACAAGCCACAAACGACCTTAGAGCCACGAGATAATCATGCGTTTTGCTCTAAAAAATATATTCATTAAGATCTAGAATTGCCTAATTTTTGTCAAGTTGTATATCAAACTACCTTTGGACGTTTCATTATGGAACCACGCGGAAATGAACTTAATTTATACATGGAATAAGATTCAAACTTGAATGGTGGTGTTACTGTTGGGAATTTGACGTTAATGTTTTTGTTTTATACTCGCAGGTGAGACTTAATCAATTTTTCGCGCTCGGAACAATGAAAATAAACATGTCGTGCGTTTTGGTTATTTTTTTAATGTACGACAATTTTGATATATGATTAGTATAGCTCGCTATAGTGTAAGATGGCACGCACGACGTTCGATTCGAGCCGGTTTAAGTATTAATTAAGGGTGTATGCATCGCGTGCACAATTAAAATGCACATCTTATAATTAGTCGTAGTGCAGAAATATGATAATCATTATCGAGGTACGATTAAAACACAAATTCTATCCTTTATCTGATCTACGCGCGGAAACGCGCGTATCGTAGATTATCTTACGAAGATGGAAAATTCAAATTAATTGAATGTTCATGTGCTAAAATAATTATTATGTTTTCTGAAATGGCAAGAATTTATGATGATTAGCTAATTTTGTATGTAGATACTTTGTCAGAATGTTAATATCAAAGTTTTTAATCAACAGAAAGACCACGAACTCACATAAACACTATCATCTAAATAATAATTTAATTTCAATTTAATAAAGCCAAAAATATGTTAAGCAATCTGAATCTTAAAATAAAAACACACTACAGGTAAAGATCGTTGCAAAAGCATGAGCTACCATCTACCATTTTTATTTAAATTTAGGTGAATACGTAGTAAAAAATTTAAATAAATAGCTTAAATATAAATTTAATTATTTGTTTCTAAGAAAAAAAATAGTTAAAAATAAGGGCTTATCTAAAATGCGATAATACATTTTTTGTTTTGCTTAAGTGAAAAACTAGTTTTAATTTAATAGTCAGTTACTGTTGTTAAGCTTGTATTATTACCTCGTAAAGCTATATTTTATACACAATGATCTGATAAAGATGTGTAAAAAATAAAACTTACCTGTGTGAGAATTCTACCGTTGAAATAACCTCTCATTTTAAGTTTCTAGAAGTACACAATTGCTGCAATTTAAAGGTACGTTTCTGATGCAAGCCTTATAAACTTTACATGAATTCTAGCAAAATAAAAATAATACTTTTATTTATACTAACAGTATGTCTTTACTTTTCTAATATCGTTGGTTTTTCTTTAAAAGTTTATAAGTTGGCTTATATGTATAAAATGAAAGAAACAATTTTCTTATCGTATTTTATTATTTACCTTTTACAGCATAAACGTATGGAATAATAATCATAAGGCAGCGGCGCGCACTAACGCATTAATTTAATTGTGCCTCGCCTAAGGTATTGAAGGAAACAGTTTTGAAGCAAAAATGCACGGAACAAGTATGTAAAGTTGAGACAATAAATAACAGCGCACACGTTTACTGAATGTTTAGTATGTAACACATAAAATTGTCCTAATAAAGTAAAACTCGTTAGAATAACATAAAGCTCACCTGCCGCCTGAACATGTCCACGCGGATACTTTAGATTCATGATGCAAAAAAAAGTAGAAAGTCCCAGGATTGCGGTAGCGGTCTGTACCTGATCGTATATCTTGCGGTGTTTGATATAAAGCGTTGCAAGGGTCAAATGGTTAAGGCGTATAACAATGCATACGTAATGCATTGTTGGTTGTATATTTTAAAGCTTATAGACATTTTCATATTTTTTAATATTAAAAAAAATGGATAAAAAAACATTGAACAAAGTATAGTCTTACATAAGCTTACATCTGGCAGGAGACAAATGTGCGTCATTATGATGTCGACTGTCGTCGAAGAAAAAGTTTTTTATAATTGTCACGTTGAAGCCTTGATACATTCTCGTATATGTATAATATGTGAGACATTGTGGAAAAGCGTTAAGTAATAGTGAAAAAAACCTCTACAATAAAACTAGTGAGATAAAATAAAAAGCAATGCTTAAAGCTCAGGCATTTGAATTTACAAGCTTGTTCTTAAGTTTTACTTAGAAACAAGTGTTGCAGGATAACAGGATATTGTATATTAAACACACGATAAACAAGTAGCGTTGTTGTTTTAAAGAGTTATATTTATTATCTAATGATTTGGATAATTATAAATAACAGCATATTGAAGTCATATAACTATTGGATATAACCCATGAGCTCTAAAGTACTAAACCACACAAATTAACCATTTAAATACAATATTTATAAATTTATTTAAACATTATATCGATTTCTGTAACACAAGTTATGTTAAATTGTACTAAGCTAATAATATTATTATATAAAAAAATGCGTTAAATAAATATGTATTAAAATACCTAAATTAAATATATATTTACATTGATTTTAATAATACAACGTAAAATATGTTTTTATTATTCACATTCTGATTCAAATTACATATTAACGATATCATCTCGAACAGTGTCAAAACCAGCTTCCAATGCTAAAAGTTCTGAATAATAATAAGCTTTATTTTTAAAAATAATTTACAAGCTGAAGATGCTCCTTAAGAAAAATATAGAATGTTTTGTTAATTAAGATATTCAAACTGGTAAGAAGAAAGCTTAAGTTGAAGTGTATTTATATCATACATTTTAGAATTGGATCGAATATAAACATATGCACAATGGTAGCGTGAATTACGTTCTTGTTAAGAATTCAATGGTGATTTATTTTGTGGCAATAATTATTTTTTCCTTCAAGGGGTTGGCAGAAGAAATTGTTAGAAGTTGATTTTAAGTGTTGTTATAGTTTAAAAAAAAAATAGTTTTTCATACTATTATAAATTAAAATACTTCTTCATATACTTGTTTATATATATGACAAAGATTATAGATTGACAGATGCTATCAATGCATCATTGAAAAATAATAAAAATATATAAATTAAACTGACAATAAACTACGAAACGAATAACAAATATTTAAAGTCCAAAAAACATAAAAAAATATCTGAAAAAATCGATGAATTCTAAAATTACTGTATAGTCTACCTGAATTAAAAACAAAGAGGTGTTATTTATAAAAACAAAGATTTTTGAGCTACCTTTAAAAAAGTAAATTTGGTTACTATTCGTTTTTGTATCCAACGCTTTACTTTTAGAAGCGTTGGGATACGATTCGCTGAGTTGTATGTCACTAAACATTTATTCTAAATACTGTAGAGTGGTGTCGACAATCATAGTATTCCAGTTTTGGTTTTCAGAACGACTTTGAAATTTGCGATCACCTCCTTTTTTAATATCTGTTAGAGCCAGGACGTACGCACTAGCCGACTCGCTTATGATTTAATATATTGACATTGCATATATGTATTATATTATTTTTTTTGTGTATTGTTTTATGTATTTTTGTATGTATTGTGATATTACAATGTATGATGTTTGGTTCGTATTATTTAATTTTATTTATCATATTATATATTATTATAAATATATTCATTAAATGTTATATGCTGCGTGATCAGGTAGAGTGAAATAGTTTTCCGTTGTCTTTTACATTTTATATTGTTAATATATAATACTAAAATATATTTAATTACAAAGATGTAGGTATACGATCCTACATTAAAGAAATTAGTCAATTATTACATTCCAGTCGCGCATTTCAAGTTCGTTACAGATCTAATCCAAATACTTATCTCCAATCATAAGCAACAAATTCCCCATAATTTTTACTTATCTTTCGTGGGTGGTCAATCTTACATATATAATTTCGCATTGAGGCAAAAAATTGAATTTAACCACATCAATAAATTTTATAATATACATATAAAGGTAGGCTACATAATCCGGTAGCTTGGGGTAATAACTCGGTGTTATCAAGTGTAACGCATTGTAATAGATAGTCGAGCTTGCCTTAATGGTCGAGTATCCAAGCACAAGAGTATTATCAGCCGATCATTAGATGCAGCCGAGAGGTGCACTTAACCACTTTTTACGTGATTATGGCAGGATGCTGCCGGCCGTGTAGCCTGGGGAGGAATTAACACAAATATTCAAAACGGTCATTGTATCATGTCCTTGCAAAAAAATAAAAATATTAATACGTAAAGATAACGACTCGAACCGGCGGGCTTCATGAAGACATTGGTTGGTAATCGATCGATTAGAGAGAAAAGCAATTACCGATCGGCAGGCATTAAAGTAAATCTGCATATAGACGATTAAAGATGCTGTACTCTTTTTTGTTGCTGGGAAAATAAGTTGAAAAGTTGTAGTTGAGTTATTGCAATATCAGCAGCCTCTGAATGACGTACGATTATTTGTTTATTAAGAAAAACGTTTGATGATCCACTAGTAGATCCTAAATAAAATTATTTTGATAAGAAAACTTCAGATGAAACTAATTTGTGATTTTTATTATTTAAGATTAATTAAAATTATTAAAAATCTACCTTTTATGTATGTGTTTTTTGTATATAGAAACTACAGATTATTATGGAAATAATAACATTTTTATAACATGGATTTTTTTATCTCACAAATGAAATCATCCCCGTTTTTTCAACAGTAATATAATTCTCGTCACACTATATCACATCACATATACATATATACCTAGAAATAGTAAGATTTAAAAGTCGGAGAGTCTTCGCTGGAGTGTCGGGTTGAATTATTGTCGGCTGTGATGTATTTTTGTAATTATGCTGGATGATTCGCTGATGTATCTCGTGCTGTGACTCCTTGGCGTCTTATTTATTATTATTATTATTATTAGCAGTTTGGAATCGAAGAGTTTTTTCTTTACCATAAGTGGTTTTAGTGAGAAATTATAGCCTAAATGACACGTTAAACATGTTTTATTTTTAAGGGCTCATTTAAATTCTCCATGTAACAGAGCATTTCTACAATATTTATTAACATGTTACTCCAATCTTTTTCTTGAATATTTTTTTACATTTTATTGCGAATATAATTTAACTGGTAAATTAGTATTAACTTCGAATCTTATCTATTTATCCACTTTGATACAATATTTACTACACAGTTTATTATATATTTAGTAGAGTATTCTTGCAACTCCAGCTCTTCTGTTTTTTGGTTAAGGCTTTTTACCATTAACTTGGTCTAATTATTTTTTTTGAGACGATTTTCATGAATTTTGGTCATAAAATTTGTTTCATTAGCTGAGGTTTGTAAACTTTTATTTAATAATATACTCGTCTTTATTTATATGACTTTTATTTAGGGCTTTTTAAATACTTTAATTTTTGTAGAACTAGATTTACAACTTCACAAGATAATGTGTTAGATTCTCAATCTGATTCATGATAGACGCTACAAAACGCTAGATTCGATTCGCAGTTAGTCAAGTGATTTTGAATTTGGTTTTTTAGTTTACGAGCCATAAAAAAGCAGGAGACATTTACTCATCATAAAATGTTGCCTAAAAAACTGTCTAGAAGATCTTATTATTTAAAAAAATAAAGTGAATCATACAGTTGGTTATCTTTTCTATAAAGTCTATTTATACTTCAAGCCTTCGATATGAATCAATTACTACAGTTTTGACATTTGCCTATGGCAAGATTTTCAATCTGCGGCCCAGTTATACCGTCCAATAACCAACAATGCCCGGCGAGACATTTGGCATCGTCATGATTATAAGATCATCGACGATACCGATAAACGGACCAGCAGCTTCCGGATGCTAACCGACATATTATTTTTTAACATTACAAATCCAGTCCGCCCGTGAAATTGAATCAAACAAAACGTTCGATCAGATACAACAGATACCGGCGCGGGTCAGATAAGGATCTCACGGCCGGGGAGTACCGCTGCGCGCAATATATTATGGTTACACGAATACGGCAACACCGGTACAATATGTAGGTCTCATTGTTTGCTGTGTGAGAATGTCATTTGTTTCGAGTATGCTTGTCCGGCGCGAACGATACTTATGGACTTTGATAAAGTCGAATTTTTAACCGGTGCCAAGACACCTTCGCGTGCGATAAATTATACAGGACAAGGTGGGATTGTTGTGTATGTAGAAGGTACATATATGTGGTGTGTGTAGAAAGTGCCAAATCTATAATAGGACATGGTTAATCGTTTAATTTATTGCATTACGATAATGGGTGTGCGGCAATGATAATATGAAAGCTCTAGGCATTGTAAGTTACCGAGCTTTCGCGCGAGTATTCTTGAATAATGTTTGTATATAGATAAGTATGCAGGGAGCTTATTTAATCATGGTAATTTTAAACATTGTATATGTTGATATTGTTTCAACAAAATAGTATATAATTTAAGGATGGGTCTAGTGTGTCTCGTGGCGCGTCTCTGGTCGCGTTTGATTCCATCTGCTTGTCTCTCACTCTCTGTCCCTTGTGACACAATGTTATATCTTTTATATGGCTGGTTTGAGACAGTTATAGCAAATCGCGGATAAGCATGTTGGCAGGGAAATTTCTGATACTTCTTCGACAACCCCCGAAATGTATAAACGCTTTAAAAATGAAGAGGCCAGATAGCCACTCTGGCGATCGTCTACAATGGGGTAAAAGAACAATAGTATTTTTTGCATAATATAACGCATTATTTATCGCGCATCTTTATACACAAAAAATAGTTTTTTCATTTCTTGTGGGTGCTTTCGAGTGATTAACGTCTCTGGCCGTTTATATGTTAAGCTCCGAGATCTTTATTACATTGTTAGGTCTTACTTTCCATACGGGTCGGTTTATCGGCTTAAAACGGTCCTTAGAATGACTTCTTAATTATTTTATTATTTTATCCACAAAAAAATACAAAAAAAAGTCAATTGCCTGAATAAAACATTTTTAATTTATATTTAAAACAACTACATTTTATTATAACGAATAATTAATACAAAAAAAATATTACTTTCAATTTCTTTGCCTTAAAATATGCTATACCTTTTTCTTTTGATCGATATTAAAATAGATTTTGCTCCGAAAATTACAACTCTCAATTTATTTTTCCGATTTATTAATTCGCTACATGCACGCATTACTGGTTTTCGGTTAACCGATATAAATATGGCTTTTTTATATTAATAAATTACCAATAAATACATTTACAAATATTTCGACAAATTAAGAAATCCAATATCTTCACTTTTTGGCGCAATTTTATTTTGAAACTATGTTACTTGAAAATTCATCGTAAAATAATCGATTATTTCTTACAAAGACATATGTTTTTGTTTGATAATCAGTTAAAGCCTACCTTAATGCAATTAAATACTGAATTTTTGACAAATAAAATATTTATTATCGTGTATTTTTTTGATTAATGAAATGTATACTTCACTTATTACTCATCCCATCTATAAGCATTTTAATCAGTTTTTCGTCATTGTATTTTAAGGTCTTGTGAAGTCCAGATACTCTAAATTTGTTCCACTGCAACTTAACATAAATTATAGAAAAATCTCATATCCTGATTAAAAAACTAAATAAAAATAAAATATTACAAAAAAATTCTGTCGAGGTAATAAAATGATTTAAGTCAACAAGAAAATTCCAAGAGAAATCGGCATTTGCTGAAGTATCGATGAAGGATTAACTTCAGCAAACAATATAATATAAAGTCAAGGCGATAAAAATTTGGCTAAGGTATTAAGAGAAGGATAAGAGAATAAATATACCTAGATAAATAAATAAAATCGATTGAACTATTTATAATTAGCATCTAATTATCTTCCAACAATTCACCTAACTAGTTTATAAGCAGAGAGCTTTCTCTTTAACAGAAGTAATCTGCACTCAATTCTAAATTCAATTCCAGCCTTAATAATGACACAATAAACATGTTATGTTTTTAAGGACACTTCAACCCTTTTTCTGAAATAAAATTTCTTAAATAATTTATGTGCAATAAATACAATAACATGAATTATTTTTCTTTAAAAAAACATGTTTTTTTAATTTGTTGTTTTATAGTTTAATTAAATAATAATAATCTTTTAAATTTAACCAGTTAAACAGTATTAACTTCACATTTTACTGATTTATCAATAATGCAATTTTTTAGTTAATTTTTCATATAAAAATTTAGAAAAATTATTTCATCGTTTCTGATCACACAAACGACCACAAATTGTCCATTTGCTATTTCATCTCAGCAAATCTTCGGTACACGTACACACACACAGTGTCCCACATACTGAACTTCTTAATGTCCGATATCAATCATTGTTGGCTTATTGTTGTTCGGTGCTCGAATCGCGCTGCGCATTGTTGCGGTGAGCATTTATCAAATGTTGCATCGGCCGTATCACCTATAACCCCAAGTGCCATATTTCAGCCCGTGGTTGACAATTAACAAGTCGCCCCATAAATTTTTAACCCCTTTAGCGGCGGTTAATGCGCCGCATAATGACACGCGCTTATACGTGCCGCGATTTCCGTATGTATGTACCTATGTGACCTTATGGGTCGATGATGCAATTTAGTTTGAAAAATTGCTATCGCTAGTGCTTTGTCAAGTATTATCATCTTCGAAGAATGGTAATTTCTCGGATTATTTATGGTGCGAAGATTCGCATGGTGTTACATTAATTTAAAACAGTACTATAGAATCGTTTTAAAATATATTGTCCTTTAATTTTATATGAACTTATAAAATATTAAAGTTATATAATAATAATGTTGAAGACTTTCAAAATAATAAAATCTTTTTCAAAAATAGCTCTGTGGCGTAAAATTGAAAATTTGACGCCACAGAGCTACGATGTATTTTGGAATCATATCTAAATCATGTGTTGTATATTTTACTGCTAGAGACAGAATTATTTAAAAATATTGTTAAAAAATCTATATTTATACAATTTGCCTAAAATATCAAATGAAAAAGAAAGAAATAAATATCTTGTTAATTTGCGAAAAATCGAAAGCAAAAATTAAGAAAAGTTTTAATGTTCTATGAAGTTGTGAAAAAGTATGTACATATGTGTGTCATTTCATTTTTTTGTAATAAATCAGTTTTTTTGTAATAAATACAAATGATAGGAATTGTTTAATTTATCAATTATTAATAAAGTTCCATATTGCAGAAAAATCATGAATAAGAAACAGGAACTAAAATAAATAATTTATTATAAAATATTCACTGTTATTGTTAACATTTTCTTCTAATTTAATTTCTTTTTTAGTTAATTTTTTTTTCGCCAAATTTAATTTCTTTTTTAGTTAATTTTTTTTCGCCTAATTTAATTTCTTTTTCAGTTAATTTTTTTACTACAATTATTTAGTTTTAAAAAAAATTATTCTATATTTTAAAAATATTTTTTAAAGTAATTAAAAAACTGTAAATGATTATTTTTTTGTTAAAATTTTGCCCTCTATAATTAGTTTCTAAAAACGTTTTGCTAATTTAACAATATTTTATGTTGTATTAATTACACAGTATGAAGATCAATAACAGGTGGCGCTGATAGATTTTTATTGCGTAAATTTTACAACGTCATAATCATTTATCATTGAAATACCATATTTTAAAAAATGTTTTTACAAGTCATTAAAGTATTTATGTAATATTAAATATATATTTTAAATTATAAACTACGCTCGCCTAGAACATATGTATGTTCAATCTCCATTTAAAAATATCTTAACAATGCCCCCAAAAAAGTAAGAAAAAAAACCAAATATGACAATAACAAAAAAAATCTAACCAGCCAACGTTCTCGGATGGAGCCATCGTAAATTCCATACTTAATTGCATTCATTAAATGACTACTTATTATGGCGGTAAACGATTCCACTTCTATAGCGCCATAATTGTGGTGACTACCAATCGGGTCTAATGAAAAGACGAGTTTTTAAAATGCTGCTCGAATAATTAAACGCGTTTCTTGCTAATTAACGGGTTAATTGAAAAATGATCGGATCGGATGATGTACAAAGTTGAGAATCGAAACGCTATAAGCGAGACGTGGCAAATGATGTAAACAGTGGCAAAAGATTTAGGCAACACAACCACAGATTGTAAACATAATTATGAACGGTTATTAACAATGTGGAATGTATGTGTCCAAAGTAGCGGTTTCCACTTTGATAGTCGACAAGGCGAGTAGGTTTCACATTCACAACAGACCTTATCTAAGTAATAAATGACAGCTGCGTTAGGTATGTTATTGTTATTGGCGTCAACTTAATCCTCTACGTTTCTCAACAATAATTTAATATATTTCATTATCTACATCAAATATACATACTACTAGAAAATGTTTATTTAAAAGTACTATATTTTTTAATATATATTATTTATATACCTTAATTAATATAATTCTCGATCGTCAAAATTTTCCGGAAAATTTAAATTTAAAACAGTCTTAAGTCCCGAATTATTTCAATTATGGCTTTAACAATAATTATAAAAAATAATATGATTCATAGTAGGATAATTAAAAAAATATTAAAATTTAATGATACGAACCGGACCAGCTTCTTATAGCTGACATTAAATAGATCAATGTGCAATTCCAACGAATTAAAAAGCTGGGTTGTGATAGCAATAGGCGAGTCAGCTTCTGTTACGGAACCTAGAATTTTAATTTCTCAAGAGTTGAATATTTTAACAGCATCTCTCAGTAGTATAAAGAAATGTTTAGCTACCTTCAACTTTCTATGAATACTCAGCAGATCGTATTTCAACGCTTAAAGGTATCTCAAGAATATTTTCAAAACTGATTCGATAAAAATGAAGTATTTGGTTATTCAGGGATTCCAAAAAAATGATCCCGATTCAAGAATGCTGCGAACCAAATGTCATAGAAAACAGAAATAAATATCAGTTAATCAAAGTGAAACGCTTTCCTTATATCATAAAAGATTTTTCATAGACGTCATTTACGTATTAAAAGAATCTCCACTTGCTCTAAATAGTGATTGCGATCTTAAGTGAAAGTTAGCAAGTACGTTCCCACCAAGATTTTGAGATAAAATACGATTATGAAAATTATATTATATGGCATTTTCCGACATTAAATGGCAGACGGTTGATGTAAGCCTCCATAGATTATTTAAATCATTTTATTGAGAAATAAAACGTAATGGATAAAATGCATCAAAGCAATATTAAATTATCGTAATATTAAAAAGACGAAAGAATATAAACTGTCGTACTAATTTAAAAATAAATAACGAGAACAGAGGATCTAGTTCATCTTATCTGAGTTACCGAGGTCTGACAATTTTCTACTAATAACCCATCACAAACTTTGTCTAAGGCTTTGTCAAAATCTCTACATAACTCCCGCATTTGTCACTGTTTTTTTAAAAAAATATTCTATACAGAGAGAAAAACGACAAAGTGAATATTACACACTGAACAACTCATATAGAGCAATAATAGTACATTATTTTTCTTCGTGGAGAGCTAAAACCAGAAATTTCATCAGTAAGAATGAAGAAAAAACCATAAATGAAAAACCAGATATTTCAGATAGATTGGTGGAGCAATTTGATGACCTATTAAACAATGGTGAAAGGAACTCAAAACGAAAAAATTACTACTCCGAAAAGATACAATCAAATATAAGTGGTGATAACCCTCTTTGGAGAAATTAAACAAAGCGTTAATGCATCTTAAAAAATAAAAGTTACCAGGTACAGATAACCTTTATGCAGAGGTGCTAAAAAGAGATGAGGATACTCTTTTGCAACACATACATAAATTATTGAAAATATTTAGGAATATGGAAAAAATACTCTTTGAATGAATTATATGTCTAATGCATAATAAATATAACCCATTGTATCTTCGAACTATAGAAGTATAACATTATTAACCCTTTAAGCGGTATTGCCGTACATGTACGGCGATCGATCTTTGACTGTTTTGAGGTACCCCAAATAGTTATATATTTACATATATAACTGAAGTAAAAATTTATTTAATATTTTTTTAAAAAAAACTATTAACAGCCTCTGAACTGGTATAAAAATAATATACAAAAACCAAATAATACATTAAAAATATGTAAAATAAATAAACAAAATTTAATATTAGAAAAGTGTTAAAATATTTTTTTTAATCTAATGCAAAGAAGTAAAATAAATCAAAGGAATAAAACGTCGAGAATCATTTTTTTTCTACTATTTACAATAAATACCATATAAATTAATTATAAATAAATATAAAAAAAAACATAAAATACAAACCCCATAGTATTTTTAATGTATTTAAAAAGTTAATAGCTGAAAGCTTAAAAAAGTTGGAGTAAGAAATATCACGTTAAATTTTCGTCTTCACAGTTTAGGAGTCACTTAAGTGGCTAGGTCACTCAGTGTCCTTTCTAAAACAGGTCTTTGATCCTAGATCTAGTCAAATGTGGCCGACCATACACTAAATACTAGTACAGTACGCATGTTGCCGCAATCTGACGCTTCCGGCGAATGTCAAGTCGGCGAATGTTCATTGTCTGAAAGTTTCTATTGTCAAGTCGGCTATTTAAACATGCAATATTACCTTACAGCGCAAATGAGTCGAATAAAAAATAAACACACTGTGACTTTAATATAATTGTATTACTCTGCACAATAACCATGACAGGCTATCCGATAAGCGAATCGCCGTTTCTAGCCGTGTCATGGCGGATATATAATAATTACAATTTTAACGTCCGATGTTGTTTCCAATAGATATGTCAATCAATTACTACGGTGTTAGTAGTTTGCTGAAAAATTAATTATGTAATTGTAAATTTTCAATCACCATTGCGAAAGCTTTTATTCAGTAGATACATTTCATTTTAAGAAATACTTATAAAGATAGCATTAAATGTAACTTATATATATAAATATAAATAGGTAAAAAATAAAGATCAATACTCTTTATTAAATTAATAAATAAATATTAATGCCTTTTTGCAGTTTCGATACGTTTTTAACTAACCGTGACTAACTTTAAAATCGGCCATTTAATGGTTTCGAGAAGGTTTTGAGGTATTCTAATTACAGGTTACATGTTTATTACTACATTTGTCAATACAATATATTAAATAGCCGTAGCTGTATTATAGATATCTGTTATGTAGTTGTAACTTGGATAAATATCGATAGTGTCCTGACGGACCGTTTGGTACAGAAAGTTATTTGATAATGCGCCCAGAATATAGGAGGCTCCTATTTATAAAATATAATAAAATTCAAATGTATTATCAATCTGATTCGACTCTAAAAATTAAACATAGATAAACATACTTTCGTTTCCCCGAGGCGCGTTTATGGGCATACCTAAGTGTTTAGCCATCAATCACGATGCGTGATCTAAACCGTTCTCGTTCGGAATCTTTATGCGTTTTCATTCAAGAGTGTTCATCCAACGCAGTATTCCTCTCGGTGTATAAATCGCGAGCCGGATCCGTAAATCTAGACAATTTCGCAAAAGCCTTCCTAGAAACGCTGCTCGTGCAAGGGGAAACTGAAAAAATGCGTGTTGCCCGATAAGTACGTACAATGGCGTTCGCATTGTAAACATTCGCAATCTTCCAATCTGCAAATAAAATGCGGCATAAATATTGAAAGCGTTGCATGTTATAGTGATGCAGCAATTCGTGTCGATCCACTTTCAGTCTCTTTGTTGGGTGATTCAACAGATTTTCCCGTTTAGAAGGTTGCATTTAGCGCTCGGACAGGTGGACGGGCACCAGATACTATCTGATTTAATTGATTTGTTGCGAAATCTTAGATATATTTGATAAACATTGAAACTAGGTAAAATTTTAAATACTTAATATATTGAAAAAAAAAACATTTTAAAATCAGATACTAAATAATTCTTGAGCTATGAATTTTATATGCCATGACATAAGAAAAAGTGCGACTTGGATTAATAAAAAAAGGAAAGTGAGCCAATATAAGAATACATAGCAATACTATAAAGATGACTTAGATAAAGTAAAAATACCCCAAACTTTCGAAATAATGTATTTATATTTCACTAATTAATCTATAACAAAATACACTAACTCATCTATATAGATTTAAGAAATACAAAAATATTATTATCACGCACCAAAATCGCATTTTTTTTATAGTTATATGTAAATATTACAATAAGTACTAATTAATATAACAGTATAAAAATATTCATAGCTTTAAAAAATGTAGTCAAAATTTGAATACATATAATATATTTTAGATTTAGATTTACCAAGAACGTTTGTGTCAATTTGCAAGTAAGAAATAAAATAAAAACAAAAAATATTGTTGTGCTTGCAAATTTTTTAAAGTGGTTCTGAGAAACGTTGTTTTGTTTGACGTACGGTCGCTACACATGTATGTATTGGTAATAGTTTTTAAACATTTTTAATCAAGAACTTGAATGGTTTACAATATTGTAATTTATTAAATATATAATTTATATAATAAAATTACCATCTACACATATATGTAAAGTTAGTTCAAAGTAAAATAATACATTTTTATTTTATTTTTCCTAATTTTGATTTTATAATATTAGATAGTTAATAAATGTACAATATATAATAAACTATTTGCTTTGATTAAATACAATAATGTATTTGAGTGGCCCTAAAATATGTTACGTAACTTTTTAAGTTGTATAATATTTGAGATTCAGTGTGAGTGGTATAAAAAAACATTTAGGATAATTTAAATTATTAGGTAGAATACAATCTTGATTGTATTATTTTTATTAAATTAAAGTAAAAAGCTACAAAAATATTATTATTTTTATTTAAAATAAAATTAGTACAGTTTCAAAATAATGTTTATAATACGATAATGATTGGTTTTAACAGAAAGTAATATTTTTAGTTGTAGATAATTCTTTGCATTATTATAGAGACCACATATAAATCTATAAAAACTCGCTAAAAAATATAAAATATTTTAGAATTGATCAATAAAACCATCCTTTAAACTACAGATAGTGTAACGAAATTAAAGTATAATACAGCTCTGTAGAACAAATAAGTTTTATTCTTTTTTTATTTTACAATTATATTTAAAAACCATTCGGAAATCATTTCAAATCCAAAAGGTACGAGTCTGGCACTTTATATATTATATGCTTGTGTGTATATAGACCCCTTTATACGTATAAATAAAATGTTTTTGATGTATGTTTTTTTTATTTTGTTAGGTTACATAAATACTAAAATAGTATAACAAATAAAAAGTAAGAAGAAATAAATATTATAAAACGTTATATTTTTTACAGTATTTTGTGTATTATTTATATAAAAAATATACATATTTATATTTGATGTATCTAAAATATAAAGACATACATAATTTAATATATGTAAATTATAATATTTAGGCTCGAACATGATAAATAATAAAATGTAGCAAAGGGTAATTTCTCAAAAAAACTTTTTACTCAAAGAAATCATGAAAATCCCAAGGGAAAAATAGAGGGATAAATAAATAAAGAATAAGGTAAATGCATCAAGAAAGTTAATATTTTTCTTATAAACTACCGTTTTACATACAAAAAACATCGCATATATATGGCTATAAAACGAAAGTTTTGAATACTTTTTGATTTATTTTTTTATAAAATTAATAAAACGGGTTTGGAATCTTCTGCTTTTCACGACAATTTACTATGTAAAAATATTTAGTCCATATGATCGCCATCATTAATTAAAGTGTATATGTTATTATGGTGAAAGTTATTAGTTGTTAGAATATAATTATTTGGTATACTTTATTTATTAAAACCGCTTTGGGGTAAAATAATGTGTTTTGTAATAATACTTTCTTAGAAAACCTTTTATTATAAATATTATGAAAGTGTGCAAAATATAATCAGAGACATGTATTAAATCAAATACATAACATAAAAAATATAAGCAGAACTACTATAAATAATATTATTCTAATTTTCTCAAAAATTATTAATATTCCTAAGTATACACTTTCTCAGAACTCATTGAAAGTATACATGCTGTTTTTAGTTCTCTATGCTTAAAAATTATATAGTCATTGGCAGTTTCATTCTAATAGATTTGTAAGTGATAAATCACGTACACTACTTTTCAAACTTTTACAGAAAGCAGGACAATCTGAGTGATATTTTAAATACACAAAAGTAAACATCTTATGAATCAGGAAAAAATACTTCATTGTTTTTTGAGATATGTATTAAATATTATTATATATTCGTATTCATTATACTGTTAATAATGCATATTTACGTTACTCGTTTTATATACCTTTAAAATCCGTGTTAAATTAATAAAAAATTGCTTTAATAAAAGAGCGTGTTTTTCCAGATGTTGCTCGTTTATTTGCCCAATTAATTGTTTCTACATTAGTCACTTATTCTTTAGAAGCAGGTGTATACACTTACAAAATAGGACGTATTAATTATCAACGCAAACAGTCAATCAGAATGATTTTATTAAATTAATAAATTAATGATATAGATTAAATAATGTAAGCAATATTGAAGCATTTAATTAGTTGGGCGTAACATTGGATTATTAACATGGATTTTTTTTATAAGATTCTCATAGCGAAACACGATCGAGAAATGAACATTTTAATAGTTTCCGGGCCACCGACGCGTTTAACGATACCAATCAATCTTACACACAAAACTCTCATAAAATTGTTCCATAAAATCATTGCCATTGACAATGAATAACTATAAATTATACATTGGCCCACCTTAGTCGAGGCGCATTGTTTGAAATAGCGAGCCAATTCCGCGGCTCGGTGTTTTAATTATATTGACTATCACGCAGAAGTGACCTTAGACCCTCATACGTGTACGTCTTAATCAATGTTTAATAATTAAACTAAACTTGGCGTAGTTGAGACTTAAACTGGATGCTCGTGCTCGATTGTTGCAAGGGGGTAATCTATTTGGAATGGTGTCGTGGTTTGTAACAATGCGAATTTTAAATTGGCCATGTTGAAGAAGAGCAAATCGGTTCTTGGGTTCAATTGAATATAATGTCGGACATGTGTAAGAAACCTTCCCACCATTACGTATCGACAGGTCGTCCCTCACTGTGTCCAACCAAAGGGGTATTGAACTAATGTGAATTATAATAATAAATAATAAAATATTTTAATTTAAATATAAGGTAAAAATAATTCAAAAAAATAAATTACGATAAGAAAAAAATGTAGAAAGTCATCAGTTGTTACTGATGAACATATTATTTAAGATGTTGGTGCTAAGATATGCCGTTGTAATCAAGAAACTCGATCTTATGCTCAAAAAGTGCAGTAAATTTTATGTTAAAAATAACTAAAGAGCTTTTTTATAGTAACCATAAGTAAATCTCAAATTAAAATACTTTAAAACATTAAAAAAAATTATGATGAATTAATTTACAATTTTTTTATTTAAATTTGTAAAAATATGACATTTTACAAGCACAAAAATGATTCTTAAATAAACATTTATATTTATTAAAAGTTTATCGACACCTGAAGCGTGGAACACCTACTGTGTGGAGGCCGCGAGCTTTGGACAATAATACCGGATCTTTCTCACTAACGTCTCATAAATTAGCGAAAGCTCGACGAGCTTTCGGACACCTGAAAGTTATATATAATTCAAAGAAGAATTGATGGTTCGGATTCCGCTCGTTTCGTGTACCGCTGAAAATTTTCATTGTTAATTATAAATTTATGATCACAAAAAAATTGTACGCGAACGTTCCTCGTGACAGCGAATATTTCTCGTTTAATTAACTACCGTTGCGCATACACGATCGGAATGTCATTTAACATACATAATATTTTATAAATCGACCGTCTTAGCCAATTGCTCAGCTAGACTGTTTGTATTCTGTGACGGATACAAGTCGAAGTCTTAAAGGTAATTAACGACAATGGAAACGAAAAAGTATATTCAACTAGCGCTGTGACTTGATGAATTTACCGAAATCAGACGTGGGATGCTTAAAACATATACCGTGCAATAAATAATCGACTTTTTCATAAACAATAAATAACATTGAAAACATAAATAAAAAAAAAATATTTGCCACTTTTCTGCATTTGTAGGTTGGCACTTACGATAAATTAATTTATTCCTAGTTTTAGAACAACTTCTATTTCCATTTTCATTTCATTTTTTTATTTAAAAAAATCTGGGTGAGATTCCATCTACCATCATAAAAAAAAACACAAATAAGTTTTTGCCACAAAGATTTAACTTAATTTATACGCAGGTGAAATCTATTGTAAGTTTTTCAACATTTTTAAATTTATAAAATATTTTTATATGATTTATTATAATTTGCGTAATTATTTAATCAGTTTTTAAGTGACAATTTTTTAAGTAATAAAGTAGAAAATGTTAAAAATTTAGTATAAAATTGCTCTATATTTTTTTTGTTTCAAAGTACATTATCATAATTTTTTTTTTTTGTTTTTACATCTTATATGTAATTTTTATTATTGTCAGTTATATTTTTGCGTTTTTAATTTCTTTCGCTAAGATTATAATATTTAAACTAAACTGAACTTAATTTATTAAAAGTTATGAGTTTTATTCGACGTAAGCAATTTAACAATTTGAACATTTGAGTCCACTAGACAAGATTTCTTGAAACAAAAAAAATTACTGCTTTCCAACGGTTTTCAGAATGCTTTTAAAATGTTTTTTGAAAAAAAATTGAAAGCACGAGCTTATTAATGAGAGAACAGTGCCTTTCGATGATGTTTCTTCAAACCCTTCATTTGTCGGGATACCATGGAAGACCTCTTAGTAGGGCAATACAGCACCAAGCTTCTGTCCTTGGCCGGACGCCTCCATTGAAGTTCCTCCGCAAAGGGCCCGATGCCGAGTTGAGCCTCATTTAAGAGATCCGTAAAAGAGGGCCTTCCGCCCAAGTCCTCTGAAGCCTCTACGCTGAATCCATGAAGCGAAACTTTAGAGATCAGCCAAAAGGCAATTTATATATTTTTCAATCCAATTTTGTGACTTAATAAAGTAAGTTTATATTTAAAATGGCTTGAATTGCATCTACCTCAACTTATGTATACATCATATTATTGAATTTGTGGCAAAACTTAACTATCATATAATTTTATACTTACATATTATCAAATTTGTAGCAAAAAAATAGAATATAATCGAAATTGTTACATTTAGTTGAAAAAAAAATTTTAAATCGACTATTAAAAAAAATGGTTGAAACTATTTACATTTTATTACTTCACTGTAATATCAAAAAAAATTGTTTATAATATATACTATTTATAAAAAAAAAATAGAGCCTTAGCTTTATATAAATGCAACATAATCAATGTACATAATCAAATGTACATAATCAACCAGAACCTTTTAACTCTAATCAAATTTAAAGTAGTACTTCGTAATTTTTTACAGAAATAAATGTTGTAACGAATGTAAAAAGAACATAAGATAATCTGTCTATATATCTGTATATTTATATCGACGCAGAAATCTGCAAATTTAAGAAATAGTTTTTTTAACGCTAACTAGCATCATATTTATATAATGCTACATTGATCTCTATTAAAACTTGATAACTAATACCCATATTATTTTTTTAAATACCTATTGTGTCTGAGAAATTGAAATGAGTGAGTTATATATAATAAAAATTTTGATCGATCATCACAGATTAGGTTTTCCTACATTTTCTGTCTTAGAAATAAATAATTTTTATTTATTTATGTTGCTGCATTAAATTCAGTTGTCAGATAACTGATAATACAATTATTTTTATAAAAACATTGAATTTATATAATTCAGTTAATGCTGTTGTTCATTTTTCGTTATTTCTTTGCTTCTTCTTTAAGTATTCGATCTGAAAATTCAGAAAATTTACACTCGTTGAATATTTCCTTTCGTGTCTTATATTTTTTAAACGTTTAAAAAGCAATAGTTTCAACAATAATTTGCAAACAAATTTTAACACAAATGGAGCCACGTCAAAAAGCTACAATCTGTCCCTTTGAACAATAATGATTATTGTGAAAGTACTACCTAGAAAGTAGGTGCTTCTGAAGGCAATGTTCCGCTCCTTTTATTCATTGTATGTATAAAAAGGGCTTAAGGAACATATACCTGAAATACATCAGTACATACATCTCAAACAATTGTAGATTCAGATTCTATATTTGAGATTCATTGTTTTTACTTTTTTTAGAGTCGGGGCCCTTCAAGGAGAACGGGTCCCGAGAATTTCTTCTACCCCCTTCTTACAGCAAGCCTGGGTGAGAACCCCTATAATATTTAAAATATATACAAATGATTTTTAATTTTAAAAATGTAATAAATATTACTAAAAATATTACTTATATATAATAAAAATGTAATTTATTATATAATATTTTTTGAGCATACTGAGTTTTGGCTGCAATTTTTTTCTGACAACAAAGCCCATATCAACTGCAGAAAAATGATTTTCTTTGACAGCAGATATAATTAAAATGAAACTTTACTCTAATGTATATTTAAAACAATTAGTGTTTCATTATTTTAAAATTAAAATATAAAGTCTTGATAATTTTAATTGTTTACATAAAAATATGTATAAATTATTCAAACTGTATTTTTAGATTCTCAATAACTATGAATATCTTTTAGTGTAATGTTCAATAGTCGAATAGTTCAAAATATTGTATTTGTAACTCAAGTTACTACAATATATACATTTTAAGACAATATAAAATTACCATAGAAATGGTTGGCGATATGTGTCAATCTTCGTCCTCTTTTTCAATCAGACGTGGGTGTACTGCTCAACTCAATGTTTGCCGGATAATTCCTGAAAAAAATCAACATTTTTAGGTTGTGCTAATGCAGTATTATAGTGCTAGACACCCAAGAATGCCGATTGCATTAGTGTGCGTCACCGGGTGATTAAAAAATGTTTACATTTTTTGTTATTAATTAATTTCGTGTTTGTTTTTTTAGTATTATTATTTACAAATTTTTTAGTATTTTTTTACAAATCCTAGTTTTTTTCGGAGAACCTAAAGCCGCACGTGTTCCGTTATTTTTAAATTCCCGAACAATTGCTTGTATCCTTCTGACCGACAGCTTTGTCGCTTCGGCTACCTGTACCATAATAGGTACAACCTAAAAATACACATATTGCTTTATTTACAAATATTTTGACTAGTGTATTATTTTAAAAATAATTACCGAATCGTTGCTTTCATACAGCTTTTTTAAATATGTATACAAATTTAAAACAACTTCTTTTGTTTGCCCCGATAATGGTCTTCCTCTTCCTAATTTACTATACTCCGACATCTCGTTAGTTGGTGAACACCGTGTATTTCACAAACTAAACAAACAACCGTTCCGCTCCTTACCAAATCAACTACCGACTTTGCCCATTTATCCCCGATGATGTCATTTAAACCAATCCTGTGCTAGAGCTGACCAATCAGAGCTCAATGCATTTACTAATTCTTTTACAGGAACCAATAAGTTGACAGATTCACAGATACACTAGTACTAATGCAATCGGCATTCTTGGGTGTCTAGCACTATACTTACGTTACATTATTAAATTAATATACTACCGTAATATATTATACAGTTAATCCAAAACCAATCCCCATCGTCATTATCAACGTGTATTCATCAGAGCCATTACAAGCTTAATTATCAGAAAATAATCAAGGCTTGCATGATTAATGTCCAAGACCAGAAGTCAGCTGAAGGAAGCGCCCGGTGTCATGTCACACTCTGACAGGATGATTGCCGATTGATTTATGCGCTTCCGAACCAATATTTCGCCAATAATGATATTTTAATTAATGCCGTTTCATAATTTGATTTAGAAGCTTTGTGCGGTGCTAAATAGAGACGTGCTTTACGAATGTGTGTGTGCGTATAATAAGCGAGAAAGATCGCAATGGTAATTTATCATGACACGTTCCTTGTACTTCCTCGGTGTTCCGTGACTGAAGCAGTTAGAAGTAAGTAATTCACATTGATATAGGTTCGAGTCTCAGAGCCATTGCGCGGAAATGCTATGCTATTGCTGTAGACGTTAAATCGTTTATTGAGACTTTATCATACGATCCTTGCACGGTTCAAGCATGTGAAGGAATCTTATTGTGATGACTTTATATGTGCGATCAATGCTTGTGGAATGTTTGTTTATACGGCCAATTATAACACAATAAGCCTTTGGAACGAATGAGCAGACTATTGTATACATGTTCTGTGGATAACTTTATTAAGATACAGTTTTAAATGAAACGCGAATATATACTTTACATTATTTTATTCCTCTTCTTCGTGAAATTTTTTCATCTATCACAGATGATTGATGACTTAATGATTTAGTTACATAAATGTGTATTTTCTATTTAGTATAAAAACAACATTTTGCCACACATATAAATTGATATGTAAAATTATATGATGTTTGATATAATATAACAACTTTTGTTATGCTTTTACTTAGTAGACAAAACAAGATATTTTTCAGCTTAATTGTGATATATTGTACATATATTTTAAATTCACCTTAATCTGAGTTTTTAAATCAAGATTAAAATTATTATATTTAATAAATTTTCGGTAAAATAAGTATTTTTTTATTTTTTTACAAAATGTTCATAGCGTTGTATATAATAAATTAAACATTAAGTTTATATATAATAAAGGTTTATTATCTTAAATGTTTCCACACTATTAAGACAAACAAAACTCACAAATAATACGATCGTGTGTAAACATATGGAGTCTGATTAAATATACCTCTATCGTGTTAAATGCCTACGATTCTCCCATCACGATCTTCCGTTTGGCCGGTGATATAAAAATCGCTTAATCTGTATTAAATTCCAGAGAATTACTATTATGATGCACCCCGCGTGGTCTAAGGTCGAGAAATTACGAAACTAATATCTCGGCGTTATTTCTTAATTTATCTCACATCGCATCCATCACGAGGTGAGAGCCATTACCGTGAAGAAAGGGTGAAGTTTGCGGAATGTCCACGTCCGACGGTGTAACATCTTCACTTTGACCAACAATCATGAGCACTCGCGCCGCAGCGTCACGTTCAACAGTAATGGATATTTCGCAGGAGGTACCTCTACCTCTGCCAGAGGTGTGGTGACCTTTATCTATGACCTCTGGCCGGGGGTCCTAGGAAGGTGTGTGAAATTTTCAGGGGTGTTCCATTTGCCTACAGCTAGAAGTTTCACGGTTTAAATATAATTTAATCAACCATCAAAAAAATATTTTGTAAATTGACAGTGATAATTTTGCATGCTCTACTATTTTACCTACTAACAATAAGGCCTAATGAATATTTTTAGTATGAAATAATTGCTTTTTTCATTCACAAAAAATCTTAATATTATACTTTTCGAAAAAAAATAGAATATTTTTGTACTATATTTATAATGAGCTAATATTTTAAAACCATGCGTCTCGCTAGTTTTAAACCCCTTACATCAGACACAAAAGCAAAAATCATAACTACAATTCAAATCTCGGTGGGGTCATCTTCGCACACAACACGCTAATGTTCTGAAATGACAATTTAATGCACAAGAATCACGATACGAAAAAGATACATAATTTCGTCTCGCACAAAGTTATACGATTCGACACACACACAAACATACACACGTTTTCGCATGATTTGCCAAGCTCATTATCATCACCTGTCACAGTGGTCGAGCTTTAAAGCTCCACGGCTCGCTCCTTTCTCTGGTTTTGTTGTGCGGAATGTTAGCAGTCATGTCTCGGAGATAGGTGTTGGCAGCATAATTCTGCCAAAGGCCTGTTTGGACCCATTGTGGACCCGTCGATAAGGCAACACTTCCAACCCATGGCAATAATTCAGCTACGAGAGCACAACTCTACGCCGAGGGCCGCCTGAAACCTCTCAACTCATTATGCGCGAGCTGATCTTGAATTATTATATTGCCAAAACATAATTCAACCGACTCGATGCGAATATTATGCGCGCGTGTGTGTTTGCGGATTACTTAAGTAGATTTATTGGTAGTCATTGGAAAGTTTTATAATTGTAGGTACCGGGGGCGTAGCTCAGATGGTAGAGCGCTCGCTTAGCATGTGAGAGGTACCGGGATCGATACCCGGCGCCTCCAATTACTTTTTTATAAACTAGTTTAACTAATAAATAGCTATTCTAGTATTTAGTTAACAATTTTTAAATACCATATACACACACATATTTATAATTGTATCACTATCGACATTGCTTATACTTATATTACTTAAAATTCTAATTAACTTTTTCTCTTAAAAATATATTAATTCTTTAATGTTAGAGAGAAATGACTGTGCCGGTACGACCTGCCATACATTTTTTATGATAGTGATGGCTGGCGAAGTGAAAACAAAAGCAGGTAATGCACACACGAAATTCTTTCTACTATACATTTTTATCTCCATTTAGACATACGTATGATTGAATAATTCACGGAATATGCTTCATTAAACATATGTGTTGAATATTAGTAAAAAGTAAGGTGCAACAATTATATTTAAATTAAAAACAACGTATTTGAAAACATTGTGCAAAATGTATATTTTATAAAAGAAAATTCATTGGAAAATAAAGCAAGGTTCTTTTTTTCTGTTACCAATTAAAAATAAGTTATACTAGAAAATAAACTTAAAAAAGTAATAAATAAAAAGTGTTTTATCTATACCAAAATACAATAGTAAATAAATATGATAGATATATTCTTTTTTTATTTTTGTAACAACTTAATATTATATTATTGCTTTTTATTACCTAACTTTATTAAAGAAGTTAAAACACTGATTAAAATCATTTAAAAAATGCAAATCATTAATTTTATAAAAAAAAAATCGCATATGTTACGGCAAATTTTCCGGGATTAAATGAGCTTTGCGGTATTTACGTATTTTTTTCTTTTATAATATTTACATAAACATTTGTTACTTAAATTAAAGTAATTTTACTTTTAACACAAGTAAAAATAAATAAGTATACGAGATATATTTTTTTTGAAAAAAAAATATTATCAATATATTCTAAAATAAATTTAATATTGTTTTTCTGGCGAATTTTATCTAGAGCGAAAACATCCGAGGTACTTGAATGATTTGTGGAGTGTTTTGAAGAAATTAAGGTACTCCTTGAGGATAAATTTGGCAAACTTTCATACTATACCATAAGTAGCTTGATGATTTTTACACTTACTTTGTTTGGATACAATAAAGCCGATAAAATTATTAAGTGAGAATTAATAATAAATATTTTTCTTGGGTAATAAATGTAGTTCAAAAAAGCCAGTACAAATTTACTAAATGAAATGGAACACATGCAAATAAAGTAGCAAATGTTGTTAGCTCGTTACTTAACCAGTTCGGCAAAATATTACTTTTTCCTTCTACATACTTTTGTAAGTTTTATATTATAACCAATAAATAAAACAGACCGACAGATAAAGTTAATATCATAAAGGATTTAAGTGCACGAAATAGCTACCTTTAATTAAAGATTGAGTAAAGCAAATTCCGCAACAAAAAAGTCACTACATAATGTCAAAAATTGGTTGTTTTTTTATAAATGAATAAAAAATAAAGCTCTTTTTTACTAGGGCTGCAAATATCACAAAATAAATTATATTTCTAGATGGAAAATGGCACTGCGAGTTAAGCTAGATTTTTTGAGAATTTTGACACACCGAGTCCAAAAGGTTCGTCATCTCTGACCTAAAACCATAAATGCATGATATTCTCATTGTTGTATTACTTTTTTAATATTTTTAATAAATTAGATAATGCAATAAATGTGCTTTTTATAATTACAATAAGTGTCATTTGAGTTCTCTAATCCGTCGCTGTTTTGCAATTAAAGGTAAAAGCTATTGTCCGAACTGCATAGACAAATAAAATTAAAATATTGACTGTTACGTACAAACAATCAGTGCAATTATAACAAAAACTATGTTTCATTGTGAATACATATAAAAAGACATTGTCGATTTGATAAACAAATACACTACATATGAACTGTTTTATATAGTTATTATTATTTAGGTAATAATACCAGCTGTTTTTTTCTGTAAGCGGACAAGGACAGTTAAAGTATTTTTAATGGATGCAAATCTTGACTTGAAAACCGCCTTTATATTAAGTTGGCCCCACGCATTGAACAAGTTGCCAGGTAACAAATGTTCTTTATTGAACAAATGGCTTCAAAATGGTTTGTTAGTTTAGACGCATATTTAGTAAAACATATGTTAAAAACAAATAAAATGACATTAAACGGTATATATCAATCTTGAGTATTTGAATCGATTTTTCTTGTACATAAATAATCTACTAGTATTATCCAGTCCGCCTGCGTCGGAAACGCCGCCTCTCCTCCCGTTGAATTTATTGTGTTTCATGTCCATTGTACAGTGAGAGAGAGCAGTAGATACACCCAGCCACCCTTGTAGCAGGTTGTTCTGCTTATATTTTGACCGATGTGCGAGGAAATGTAAATGCGATCCCGTGCTTGAAGACAACAACCTGATTTAACACACAGCCTTCTTCGCCTTCGTCCTGCCACGTAGTCAAATGGTGTATTTGAACTTTAACTAAACATTTTTACATTTCAAAACGATTGCGCAGCTTTGTTTATACAAACAATGAATGTTTAGTACGCATATCAAACGCGTCAATGTGTTTAATGATTCGCGTTAAAAACATACCGGACTGATAATAATCTTGAGAATTTATTACCGAAATATCAATAGCACATTTTCGGCATTGTCTTATGTTTGCATACTCGTAATTTTTTTAAAAACATTGTTATTATTTGTTTAACACAACATGTTTTATATTACAGCGTCATGGTATAAAACGAATATTATAAATGTAGTAATATGTATATATGATGGATATTCATAATGTGAAAATATTTTGAAAGGCTTACAATACTTTTAAATCTATTTATTTTTCAATAGACCTCAGTATTTTTTTTCTTTCTCGCCTACTTAACGTATACAGGATTTTCAAAAGTCACGTAGACTTTTTTGATTAAGTTCATTGGTTACTTTTTCTGCAATATTTATAAGTGTCAACGTATTTTGAGTATTTTTTAACATGAAAATCGCATCTTTTTGCTTTTAACTTACGATACATTTGACAGTTTCTCCTTTAACATTTTAAAAATAAATCACTTATTGAACTTTACATTTGAAATTGATACAGAAAACATCATAATCTGAGATTCGCCAGCATTATAAAAAATGTTACACGGAGTTACAGCGACAGAGATGAGTCAAGAGACTGTATTGACACGAGAGACATCTGCTTTTTTAACTTCACTGACTGATTGCAGCATCTATATATCTGTTATATATATATATATATATATATATATATATATATATATATATATATATATATATATATATATATATATATATATATATATAGCAATTTATATATGTTTATAATAAATCTATTACGAGTTTTTCTGGCGTCTATTTGACTGCGAAGTCACATTATTTCGACCGAAAAACCCGAAAGATTTGATTCGATAAAGTACAGAAAAATTTCCAAGCGCTCGGCTTTAGAAAAAAGCAGAAGCTGTGGTACGACTGTATGTGGTGCATTTTCATTTGGCAGTCTTTTTACTCCCTAGAAGAATTGTGCCATAAAAAACAAAACCAAAAATACGAAGCATCGCCATGATTTTTTGCGTAGTTAAATCACAAATAACAATATTTTTTTTATGAAAAAACTCATAAATAATTTAACCGTCGCAAGCTGTTTTTAGATAATCTACTAAATTGAAAAGTAACGTGTTATATTGGATCGAACAATATAAAAACAGTTAAATGAGCATTAAAGACGATTGTGGATTATCTATAAGAAATAACTACATACAGTAAACGGCAAATAGTATTTCGATCGGCTTAATAGACCACTCTAACGAATACGAATCACTTAAAAAGTATTAGCCTAATTTAACACCTAGTAATTATAATCTATGTGGTAAACGAAAAAACTGTGGATTAATAAGCATTATCGCCTCTCAACGAAAGAGCGATAAAGAAACAGTATTCCACAAAAGTGGTTCGATGAGGGTATATAAAATTTAGTTCTCGTTGAGAAAAATTAATGTAGATTACATTTTAATAACTTTAAAAAATGTAAATATATTAGTAACATATATTGTCAAATAAATTGAAATTAAAGTTACTGATTATTCCTCCCTAAGTGAATCAAATCAAACACGATTAAAACTTTCATTAGATTATTATTATTTATGTTTTACTTTTAAAAAAATATTATTAAAAAAATGTGAAGGGAATACAAAATAAAACATACTATGTACTAAAATGTATATATTTTAACTTTTATTATAGTCATAGTACATTCGAAGCGATTCGTAAAGAAATATATTGCTGGGTTTGAAGTTTTATTGGGCATTTATGAGTGTTTTATGTAGCTCTACATTACAAAGTATAATATATAGTATTAAAATATATAATATTATATTAAATACGATGTGGATGAATTGCCAAATAAATATAACTATATATATAAACCACTTTGAGGCGTGATGATTCCATCGCTCGCATACGTTGGCGAACAATTCTGACATGGCGTGGTGAACAAAGCTTATTCACACTTTGACACGTCTTTTATTTGCCTTTTTCATTTCCCTCGGCTCGTTACTCGTCTGTCTACAAACCAGAACTGCCCATTATTTAACCGCGGAGATAATTTCCAACAGGCTCCGTATGCTAACAGAATCGTGCGAAAAAATCGCCGCTTCACACCTGCCCAATAAGATCACACAGCCAAAAATGCACATATGTACATATATGACGTGACATGTGTCAAAGTCACGCGCCACACTTCGACAATCGCGTTCCCACGGACGAAAGACACGTTCGATAATGTCGTTCTTTCATGTTTGTCTTTTTACTTTCTATAGTATGAAAGTACCGACGTTTGTGTGTAGACTACAATGATATGTTTATTAGGTTGAACATACAACCAAGCTTTCATTTGTATGTAATCCATTTTAAAGGAATACACAAAGTACTTACTAATATTTTTAGAACAAATAATATGACAACTATTGATATACTAACTTACATATTTCATCTAATATATTATGGATCGTATAATACTAGTAATATTACATCAGGTATTAGACAAAATAAAAGGAACATTTTTATCGAATTTATTTATTATGGGCATCATGCAACAATAGACAAGTATTATTATACAGAGAGTACATATGAGTAATATGAATTAGCTGAGAGTTAAAATTCATACATCCAAAAAGGCCACAATATAATCTTAAGTTTTCAATTTTATAAAAAAAAATCAAATAAAATGGAAGTTAGAAGTTAAGATCAAAAGTGAATTTTAGATATATAAAAACATTCTAAAAATATATTATTTTTTAAATATAATATATTACTATTATGATTTTTCTGTACCGACTTATAAATGAAAAATTCCTTAGTATATTGTGAGCTAAAATCAAAATTGTTATGTTTTATATACCATCTTCTACACATAAGAGTTTCTAAAAAAGAATATTAATATACATAAACCAAACAACAAATACATTTATTCAAAAGTAAAATTCTTTCAGCAAAATTTGCTTACAGTATTTTTTTATTCTTCAAATATTTTATTATCAAAACGTGAAACGTACACTTGTATTTACGTTTATGGCATAATTATATGTGCCATTTATACATACTCGTGCCACTTATACATAATATATGGGTAAAAAATGCAGAAAAGGGATCATTTTAAATATTGCGTCACTACACAATGACAATAATGATTGATGGTGTTGCTCTCATTAACTAATAATATTTTTAGCACGCACATATGCGCAAATACACTTAGTATAATTTTAAGTATATAAATATGAGAATTTTTTTATGATCCGCAATATACTTCAAATTCTCATTCAATGCGAAAAATGAGATTCCTCGGATTATTTTTCTTATTGCTCGCCATTTTATTTACTGCTGAAGTAAGTGTTTTTTTATTGTACGTTATTTTTTTTTACTAATCCTAATAATAATGTTTGAATTAAGGCTGGTTTTATTGAAACTCTAACAAATGTCGTGTCTGGAATTGTGAATCAAGTAGGCAAAGCTGGGGCAGAGGTTGTAGGAGAGGTTGCAGAAGCACTCGCTGATATTAAGCCAAAATCAAAACAAGCAGCATCATCAGAATAAATAATTTCTCACTAATATAAACATGTAAATGCATTTATACATATAAAATTATTGTAATATTTTAAATAATATGTAACATGCAATCAATAAATAAATAAAATGTTTTACTGAATATAAATATTTTTGTCGTCAAACCCTTCGAAATCACTTTCAGCGCATTAAATAAGATCCATATACAAAATATTATAAATTAACCGCTAAATTTTCAATTTATAAATAAAACACAATATTTAGACTTTTGCATAATAATATAAAAACGATACGAGAAATTTACGTTCGGTCACCAAAATGATGAAACGGGACGAAATTTGTACAACCTGTTTCTTTGGTATCTATATTTTAGAGGCAGTTTTAAACACTATTTAATACGCTTATGACATGTTTTTATTTGACAAGTGTACATATAATGGTTTTAAGAACTGCCTTATAGCAAATATGTATAACCAAATTACCAATGATTGATAATAATGCTCTACTTTATCCCAATTATTTTTAACACTTGCTCAAATATACCTAAATACGCCCAAATGTATATAAATATGCGATTCTTTCTACGCCATTCAGTGTACTACAGATACTCTTTCTTTAAATAATAAATTAAAACTACTAACGTCAAAAATGAAATTCTTTCGGATTTTCTTTTTTTTGTTCGCAATCTTTTTCACGGCTGAAGTAAGTATCTTTTGGTTATATATTGATTTCTTTTATCTTTAATAATTTATTTGTTTTATTTTTATTTTTATTTAGGCAGGATTCTTTGAAACTATAACTAATACTGTTACTGGAGTTGTAAAAGAGCTTGGAAAAGCTGGTTCAGAGGTTGTAGTAACGACAGCAGGGGCACTTACGTCACCAACAAGTTCACCAGCAGCTGCTCCAGCAGCAGCTCCAGCAGCAGCTCCAGCAGCAGCTCCAGCGGCAGCTCCAGCGGCAGCTCCACCAGCAGCTCCACCAGCAGCTCCAGCAGCAGCTCCAGCAGCAGCACCAGCAGCTCCAGCAGCAGCACCAGCTGCAC
This sequence comes from Plectrocnemia conspersa, assembly GCF_051122295.1. Classification (NCBI taxonomy): domain Eukaryota; kingdom Metazoa; phylum Arthropoda; class Insecta; order Trichoptera; family Polycentropodidae; genus Plectrocnemia; species Plectrocnemia conspersa. The sequence goes on from NW_028277167.1 coordinate 20,078,500, forward strand.
CAGCATAAATTGTTATCCAATCAAAAATAGAAGCATGAAAAATATGTATTGAAAAAGATACTAACTAGTTTAGCTTAAATTAAAAATAAATTTAAATTTAAACTTGTATTATTTCGACAACAAAAAAATGTTTAGTGAATTAAAAAAATCTTTTATTAGAACTATTTATACTAAATTAACATATTTTAAAGTAATTAATACCGATAGTTAAAAGCATGCAAAAGTTATTATATAAAAACTGCGAGCTTTCACGATTTTATAAAAAAAATACATAGAATTTTTTTTAAATATTTGTGAAATATATAATAAAAAATAGTGTCTTCAATCCGTAGCTGAAAATCATCATTTTATAAAAAAAAATTACGTTTTTATTATTTTTTTTACACATTTAGTTACGAAACGAGGATATGTTTATGATTTTAAATACCGATGAATAGAACTTCTTAAAACAAGTACCTCTGTGGAGTAGTATAGCACAGGATGCAAAGATGTATTGGATTTTAGTGCTTTTTTGCTTGCCAACACGTCATCCGTATATCAAAAATCTGTGACGTTCAACGATTTTATTTATTAAATATGTATTAAATGTCAAAATATGTATTATTATGTAATATACATCAAATATTTAAAATATGTATTCATCTTAACAAATGTCACTTAAAATAACCGGTAAGTAGTGTTTTTGTATTTTAAATAAAAAATTACGATTTCATGCAATTTTTTAACAGAAATTATAAACCATCTAGTTTATTCTTACAAATGTTTTTAAGCTTTTTCATCCATAAAAATAAAAAAACAGGTAAACTATACATTGTAATATAAGCGTATAAATACAAGATACGTGTAATAAAATTTAACGGAATGGTTAAGTCTTAAAAAAAAAAATTATAATCTAATTAGCAACAAATTATAATAAAAATATAAGTTTATCCTCAAGAAAATGTATTGAATTACTGGTCCAAATATTAACCTTTTTTGTCAAATTTATTATTTGTATTTACATATATTTATTATATTATTATTTTTCTTGTACTATGTTTTGTAAAATTGAATTTGATAATATTATGTAATATATTTATTGTATCTACTATTTTTTTTAATCTTCCATTGAAATATGATAGACGTAATCCCAATGCATTACAAAAGAATAATTCACTACCAACTAGGTAAGTCAATCAGAAATAAACAATATCTTTAAATATGTATTAAAACACAAAATTGAAAGTCAAGATATTGGTAACAACTATATAACTAATATGTGTTATAAATTCACAATTAATAGATGTATATTTACAGTTGGGGGTCGGTTTTTAATAATATTTTATTTAGTGCTTCTTCTCGAGTTTTTTTTTTATATTTCTCAAAAAACAACATCAAATACTTATCTATTATATATGAAATGTTTTCAGTATAAAAATTATAATAATGTAGTGAATCTAAATAAATATATAATATTACAATATTGTAATGACTAGCTGAATTAATATTTGCTAATGTTGCAAATCAGTCATATATTCGCTTCGGTTTACATGAATTGCGTCAATTTGTTTTTAAAATACATAATTCTGATTGTAACGCAATTTATTAAGTAATAATTTTTTTTAATACCTTACGATTTATATATAAAATGTTTTTAAAAATCCCATCAATATAAGCAAAAATTACAATGACTGTTGGAAATATTTTGTTAAAATTATCAATAAGGAATCGTCAGGCTGCAATATCTGTTTAAAATTTTCTTTTGTAATGATTCAGCAACAACGGGTTTTTTCAGACATTTTGAAGGTGATCAAAGGTACAAGAGAGATTAATTTAACAAAAATTCAAGTACTGGCAATCATTATCAACTATTAAAAAGAAGAATAATTTATAATGAAACAATAACAATAACCTAATTTGTAACGCGGCCGACTATGGCTAAATTAGTTGTTAGTATGAGCGCCAAAGGTTTTCATCTCCCACGTAATACTACAGATACCATGAAATTATTGATGGAATTTTATAAAAATAAAAAAAGATAAACTAATACAAAACATAAAACAACTAAAAATTAAATAGAAAAAGTTTCGCATATCCATTTATGAATGGACTAGTACTAGTAATAAAATACACAAGGGGTATACTATATTCGTTATCGCCTTCTTTATATTAAAAAAAGAAGGCGATAACGAAGATACTGATGATAAGGAAGGAAATATGAAAATTATGAAGAAAACACTGAAGATGTAAATAATGAATACTACTCTGATATTGCACTTATAGATGTGAGGTTATAACTGTCCAGATGCAAAAATAATTAAAAAAAAGTAAAGTAAACGAATTCGTAATATTGTAAAAGTATTTTGCAATTCTTCGGTTAAAAATTGCGTCTTACAAAAAATGTAAAAGAAATGATTTTGTATTTAAAAACCAAGTGAAATACAATAGAGATTTTGGTGAATAAAAACATTAATTACAAGGGCGTTACATTGACCTGAATATGAATGATATGTGTAATGAAGAATTTGTTGAAACTGCTGAAAAGTTAATAACAATAAAAATATATTAATATACAAAAAAAAACAATTAATATATAAAGTCTAACTGAAGTCTAATATATATATATATATTTATTTTTTTACCATTGCGTCATTTGATGACAAATAACAATAGTGATTGACATTTTAGCTTTATACATTAAAGCAATAATTTCAATAAAGACACTTGCGCAAATACATTCAGTCAAGATTTAAAAGTATATAAATTTAGGATTATTTCCATGATACTCAGTATTCAATAGATATTCCTGCTTTACCAAAGTAGTCATTTAGATTGAACAACGCTAAAAATGAAGTTCTTCGGATTATTTTTCTTCTTGTTCGCTATCTTCTTGACTGCTGACGTAAGTTTTACTTATTTTTTGTTGAAAAATTATAGAATAAATATATTTTATTTTTACTATTTAGGCTGGATTTTTCGATATTCTACCAGCCCCTTTTGCCGGAGCTGCAAATCAATTTGAAAAACTTTCGTCAGGTTTTATAAAAGTAATACCCGGATTCGGTGGTTGTGACACACCACCCCCAGCAGCCCCAGCAGCCCCAGCTGCCCCAACGGCTCCAGCAGCCCCAACAGCCCCAGCAGCCCCAACGGCTCCAGCAGCCCCAACAGCCCCAGCTGCCCCAACGGCTCCAACAGCTCCAGCAGCCCCAGCATTACCAGCAATCCCAGGAGTTCCAGCAGTCCCAGCGATTCCATCAATTCCTGGACTTCCATCAATCCCTGGACTTCCAGCAATCCCTGGACTTTCAGCACTCCCAGCGATTCCAGGACTAGGAGCATAATTGTATGTCCACAAATAGAAGATCAAGTAGCAGCAATATAAAAAAATAATCTTATTTCTTTTAATTGAAGAGTATATAATGTATAAAAATGTATAATATCATTAAACCAACATAAATAATTTTATATACTGAACATACATTTATTTTCATCAATAATCATATCAATGGAATACTTCGAAAAATATTTGTACAAATTCTGAAATATCACAATAGTGCAACGATTCATTAAACGTCTGGTTGCTATTAAAAAAATACACCATAACGATGTATTGCTTAATATAATTGTTAAACTATTATAATTAAACCGATTTGTATTCCGTCCATATAAATGTTAAAGCTGTTAATCAGTAGTTACGGTTTTTTCATTTATAAGTAAACATTATTATATAGAATATTTTAATTTAAATTTATATTTTGACATCGTTACAAAATGAAAGCTTCAGCTTTCTCGATAAACAATCTCCTGTGCCTTTTTGTGGCCTAGTAGCGAAATATCTTTGAGGAACATTTTCAGTAACCGGGAATTTTTTAATCTTAAAAGTGCTACGTAAGTTTACCATGACTAATCACTGGTTCGCTAGAATTAGATTACCAAAAATTATGAATAACGAAAATGATTATAAAGACAAATCTTAGTTTTATTATTAGAAGCAACTCATATAAGAATGGCATAAAATAGATTTAAACTACAAGTGGTTTCTCGCAGCAAAAAAATCCTCATCTCTCTCTATCAAAATCATTTACAAAGGGTCGTTCGCGGTGCGCTTATAGCGGTATAATAAGGATTTTATTATGGGCCGTTTCTTCGGGATATCATCTCATCAGGTCCGGATAAGGAAGGAGCATTTGTTCGAGTCCCGGCGAAGGCTTGCACTTTACAATTCAGTTATTCTCCTATTGAAAACAGCATTTCTTTACAGCCCATTGTATCCATTGTTCGTCTATTATCCGAGCGGCGAAGACTCATTCCCAATTCTCGCCACGTAACTCGGCCCTCTTTCATACTTGTCTCGAGAGACATTGTCTGGGAAAATAGCCACGGCGCAAAAAATATATGTATATACATATCAACAATGAGTACGAGCTTTCATTTTGCGCGTGCTAGATCACTTATGTATTGTTGTCTTGAGAAAATATGGAAAATGCAGAGAAAAACGGTAACATTTATAAGTAAATACATGTCTATCTTACTAACAGAATGTAAATAATTTTTATAGCTAAGACACTTTTTGCCATTCTATTGATAATAAATAATGACAATTTTCCCACTGCTCAACTTGGGATTAACATTACTTCAAGGCTTGCAAGTAAACCATCCACTAAATTCAGACATAGCATCAGAAAATTTTGAAAAAAAATCTTTGCTTAGAAAGGGTGCGCGCTAGACAATACTTCTCTGCGCATAATACCATTGTTTTTATTCCCTTTGATCACCGATCGACGGAGGGGGCGTTTGTTTTGACTGACAATTTCTATGTCCAATCTTCATCTGTAATTCACTGCTGTCTCGAACCAGTACCAGCGACCAAGTGTCACAGGGAAAATATATGGTGATACACGTGGTTAATTTCACAAGAATTTGTGTGTTAACTGTTTCGAATTTTACTGTATAATATTTATCTATTAATTTATAATAATTCGCGATGGTCAATAAAGCTAAAACACAGGTTTATAACAAAACCCAACTTTTGCCACTTAAATTTATACAATACAAACATAATTTTTAATTATTAGTATTTTATTAGCTGTTTCAATTTATATACCAATCCGATTATACAAACGCACGTGATTCCTTTGAATGCAACGTTTATTTCTGCGCACAAAACCAATAAAGCTATTCGTTAATATCGAACAATATAAATAACAACTTATGCCTCACGATTTAAACAGCTAATGCTATGTGGTAGTGGCAACTTATAATAAAACCACAAACAAAGCATTTCCATCGTCGGATTATCCGCCGGCGATAAAACCTCCGCAAATTTTTACTTTTCCGTCTGCTACCGAACAAATCAGCCGATGGCTGAATGGACCATTGTGTTTCTCAAAATGTGTTGCGAGCGCATTACGCTCTCATATTAAATGCGGCGTGTGGGAAGATGTTAACATCTTGTACAACAAGCGGCCTCCTTTTTATCGCGACACATAAACGTCCCTTTATAAAAGGGATTATAAATTGATACATAATGCGCGTGTATGTGCGTGTAATCTATACATCCATAGTATATTTCATACAATGTATATAAGCCATGATAAATTTAATAAAATAATATGGATACTACAATATATTTTAGAGGCCAATATTTTTTCATTTGGATAAATACATATTTGATTGCTCACTATTTTTAAAACAATCTACAACTATGACTGATTAGACAGCCTGATTTTTTTTGGTAATCTAAGAATTACATTAATAATCAGAATAAAAAAAAAAACACTTTGCGTGGGAGTCGGCAGACTACAGAAATGTATGGGTAGACTACAGAGTTGCATAAAATTTGCCTATCGGCAAACTTAGATCTCGTTTTTTCAATAATAATATTGTTTGTAATAATAGCTGTTATTGGCAATTTTTTCTACGATTCGGGTATAAATACAGGATCCAGAAATTCCTTCGTGACCCGGCGCTCTGTAATCCATCGAAGTGGATCGATCCTTTCTGGTCCTTCGATTATTCGCATACATTCAATACACTAATTATTCAGTTCTCTGTTAATCAATAATATTGTGGGGAGCACACAGATGACTTATTTGTGGGGGGGGTCTTATTCTTGAAACTTTGACTAAAAGTGTTTATTTGTCGATAAGGATAAAGTAGACAATAGCCCGATCACAAAAGGCTCTTGTTACGACTAGAACTACGCTAGGGTTCTTCTGTGCATTAAATAAATATTTCTTTGCTACGAGACGGTCACGGGAAACAATATATCGGAAGACAAAAAGCACCGTAAGACCACAACTTCCAGATGCACAATTGTTTTTGTCATTTTCTAAAGGCATATACATATTTGTTTGTTTTAAAAAGTGAGTGCAACGATTGGCTAAGTGATATGATTGATCAGCAAGCTTTGCAGACCTGAATACATCAGGCTGGTCTCCAACGAAGACCGGCAAACACCAGCAGACACTTGAAGGAGCAGATTCGGCCCGCCCGCTGACAACATACGGTGATGAACGCTTACGTCCTGAGACGGACTCCACCAAACGAGAGATCAACCTCCGCTATATTGTCGCTATCACACCAATCAGATCTCTGAGGATCTTCCACTGACATCATCCCTCCACCAGCTTTTCCACCTCCGCTCGGAGAATAACGTTCTTATCCACCATAGTAGCAAAATACGTAATAAAATTTTTACTTGTTTCTACTTGAGACTTACTGGCTGCAAAGTCACACCTCTAACGGTAAGAATCCCTGAAATTTATTCTCTAAAAAACTATAATGTACAAAAATAGTGGAAAGGTGTGCTTAGAATTGACATAAACATAGACGGATTAATAAAATTTATTAGATTTATTATGCACGGGGAGTAATGTTTTTAAGTAGCGAACAATTTGCAACGCAGTAAAAAAAATTGAATAGACTGGAAGCGTTGCAGATAGGGTGAGGCCTGTGTATCATCGTTGTGCCTGTTCAGCCGAGAATATTTCTGCTGTAAGTGAAAGTGTAGCCAAAGGTCCAAAATTGTTCGCAGATTTCGTATTTTTTTATAGCTTCCTTCAGCACATTTTGCATCTGGACTTCAGATAACACAATAATTGAAGCCTATTGACCATGTACAGCGAATATTTTACGCAGATTGGGTGTTAAAGAAAGTGGGATCACCTTTATAAGTTAAATAAGTTTTAATTTATAACTGTAGTTCAGCATTCAACATATGTTGCAGACGATCAATTAAAATCGATTCAGTATCGCTACTCCCTAATCACATCTGCAAAATCGCATTCCGCTACCATTGCGCTTATAATGTCCGTATTATACGCTGAATATGAGAATATGCGTTTTCATTTAATGTAAATTTTATTTTCCTTTTATTGTTATTTACAAGCGGGTGTAAACGTCACCCGGCTCCGCAAAGTACTGCTTCGGAATAACTACATTTCGATATCGTTACGCCGTTTTTACTGTATCGTAAAATATTTCACCTATCCAAAAACGAAGGCTGTTTATTGCACATGTACACATTATCGCGTTTGATCATTCTCCGGCAGCAAAATCGTTATGTAGCTGCCCAAGCGATGATATGCTGGATCGTTTTCTTTATTGAAGAAAAAAGTATAAAATTAAAACGCTTTTATGCATATGAATATTTTTATATGGCGGTGCACTCGTATTAATAAGCTTTTATTGTACAACTTCGTAAATTTAATAAGTAATTGTCATAGGCGCCAACGATTACCCAGCAGATGCTAAATAAATAAGTAACTCTAATGTGAAGACTTATTATTAGGATATTATATTAATATTTTAATAAGAAATAAATAGTTTGACATTAGGTAAAAATACTTTGACATTTTGAGTCAATATCAAATATGGCATATTTAAAAACAATTTATGTAAACAACCAAACTATATATAATAATAACCCATAACGTGACCAAACGCTGGGTTTTGACTGATTTTATCATTTTTCGCAATTTAATATTTTTCATGATATTAATGTACATTTCTGCAAACATAATACAACTAGGTTAATAGCTGTGCTAGAAATGAAAAGTTTTGTAGTAGCACTTTATGCAGTGGAATCTCGCTTAATTCGTTCCAGAATCTCACTCGTAATGCGTAACACTCAAACGAAACAATTTTTCCCATATGAAGTAATGTAAAATACGAAAATGCAGAAGATATAGTTTGACAGCAGTTAACCGATGACAACTAAAATGGTTTTGTCATAATCCGGGATTTCTGGTATTATCTTTGTCACTCGTTATGCAAAACAACGCTTGTTAATCGAGTCATTTTTTACAATTTGTTTTGCTCGTTATGGGAGGTGCTCGTTAAGCGATATACCTGAGAGATATACCTGAAAGACCTGGGTTCAAATCCTATATGAACTCTAATGGTTTTCGATTTGTATTGTGTTTGGAAGATTGGAATTAGTTATTATTTAATATTCTGAATTCCGATATATTATTATTACTAACAAAGATTTGAGAATATTTGATGCTGTTTAATTAGAAGTAATTGATGTATGTAGCACAAAACACTTTATTGATTGAAAAAATGTCATTATAAATCGATATGCAAAGAAACAACACTAAATAAATATGTTCACAGACGGTGGCGAATACTTTCGGAATCGCATTATCTTAAGCCCGTAATAGTGCGTTTAATGTCCTAATCAGGAGAACGAGGTGGCACAAAATTATAGTTGGAGCTCGTCCAGGTTGCAGGATAAGGATAAGGAGCGCATACTTCTGACTGATCCTCTAAGAAGGGCCTCTGTCGTAGATGCAGCGTAAATATGAATCTCAGGACACCTCGATAGAGGATGTCTTCGATGGGGACGGTTCACCAAGAATAAATGCTTAGCTGCAATAGTAGCCCGACAATCCAAGGGTCTAAAGAAACCCTTGCCCTCAAGCTAGATAGGAATAAAAAGTGCGCTGTCCTCTCTGATTGGTGACCCAAAATCTACTATAACTGTCGTGGCACAAAAATTGTTGCTATCCCTAGCGCCTGCAAAATAAAAAGGAGATTTTCGAAAGCTCTTTGTTTGTCTGAATAAAACACATAATTTTATGAAACAGTGGTTTATTTTATGGTCAGAAATATTTTTTTATGGTTCAATGGGCGGTATGGTTTCGTAAAGAATATTCAAATATGTTTTGAAAAACGCAAACCGTAGATCATTTTCGGGACACATCACACGTCATCACGTGTTGATTGTCAGTTAGTCTCTAAGAGTCTGAGAGAGTACGAAATCTGCATAGCGTCGCCTGGCACTCCATCTGGCAGTTATTGGGACTGTCTTCTGTTCGCCTCTGCTGTCATCAATATGTACAAAAAGATGTCTCCAATTTTTCCAAGACATTATTTTACATAGAAAAACCATTTAAAACGTCGAAGAAACAATGTGTAGAAAAATATTCCTTCTAAGATTGATAAGCCAAATAAAAATATTGTAAGATCATCATTAAAAGAAAATTGGTCTGAAATATTTCCTGCTACAAAAATATATTATTATATTATACATATCTAAAATAATTCCTAAACATATTTTCACTTTGTTATTTATATAGTCCTTGTTTGTTTGATTTATTTATAATCATAGATATCTTTAAACAATATGTAAAAATAAAATATTCACACTTTTACTGTTCCGCTTCATAATAAAATAAGCCAACCGTCAATATGGGCGCTTGTCGAGTTCAAAGGATCAAACTTAACGATTGGTCGAATGCGAAAACTGACAGGTTTATAAGTAAATCGTGTGCGTTCGTTGTCGGTTTTTTAATTGGTTGTTTGCGCTCAAGAAGAAAAATCATTTCACCAACAGATACACAGTGAAATCGTCTTCTTCGTAATCACACTCATGATTCATTAATTTCGCCACCGGTTCATTACGCTTGATTTATACCCTCGTGGCTTTCGATCATAATAAATCTTCTGATCTAATGCCAGCATCTCGGAGCGTGCTAAATACGATTCGAATCGAAATCGAACCGTACTCTTAAGAAAAAATAGCTAATTGTCAGAAGATGATTGAAAACGTTGTTGAAACTGGGAGGAAATGAGATTAGTCTTGAGAGATGAGACGGTAAAAAAAACAAAATTCGGTAAGCGCGAAAGTAGCTTATTAAAAAGCTGCGTCGAAAGTCAATATTGGAATATATACAGATAAAATAATATAATTATTTTTAACACAATCCTTGAGATAAGTCATACGTCATGTATAGCAATTTATATTTTTAAATTGAGTGTATTTTAAATATTGATAATAAATAAATGTAAGCTGCGTTTACGTCTGAGGGGAGATCTAGGGGTCACACACCTTTTCGCGATTACGCAAGGCGTCAAAACGAGCCCTCCGTGTCTAATCGGCCTTAAAAGGCGACGCGTCCGATCGAAAAGAAACGAGAGAATTAGACGAATGGCCGCAAAATGGCCACAATTTCCGATCGCGTAGATTGTACGCCATAAATAATGACAGCACGCATCATCAATTATCAATTAATGCCCGTTTAAGAACGGCCGTCATAAATCCAACGCGCGACTTAACGGCCGTTTTACGCTCTGATGCGTTACTTTGTCTCGGCAAGGACGAAACGGATCGGACGAATTTTCAAGGTCGAATAAACTGACCTATGTCTTAATTAAATCTATAGCCTTAAATTTAAACTTTAAATGATTGCGAATAAATTTATTTGAATAGCAATAAAAATCATAAGTCTTTTACTTTGATAAAAACAAACCACCAGCACAATAAATTATTACCAACACATTAAACCTAATATAATATATAAGTAGGTGACTAATACCTGAAAGACTTGGGTTCGAATCTCATATTAAACCTGGTGTTTTTAAGTATGTACGGAATTATTTATTTATATATAATTTTATTTAAAATTTAACATCACAGATTAGTTTTCATTTCACTGTCAAATATCGTGATGAATGGTTAAAATAAAATGTAACTGGATCGTGCTGTATCTCTGTTTTTAAATAATGAAATAAATGTCACTGAATGACGATTTCGATTCACTGGCTTATTAAAAATAGTAGTTGTTTATTGTGTAACGCATTGGACTAATGATTGTCATGTTGCAAGAAAGATTCACAATAAATTATCGTAAAAAAATTTTAATTGCGAATTTATCCAATATTTTCACATTTTTTTGACACTCGGATATAAGTTAAGGTCTATATAAATTAACACGTTTATTTCAGATATGCAGGGCCGGATTTATCTATAAGTTAATAAGGCCTGAGTCTAAAGCTTTTAGCCGATGTGTGTCACAACAATTTTGAGTATTAAATATCGGCAATTATCTTTGTATTTTATAACTAGTAGCAAAAATCGATCAACTTTTACATGGTCCTATTAAGCAATATGGAAATTCCGGTTCTGTAAAATCTTGTTTGTCATAAACTACATGTGAGAAGATTATACAACTCATGACAAAAAAAAGTTAAGGTTAATATTGTGGCTAACTTGAAAAAAAATCGATTTTCAGTACATTTTACTACTGACATTTTACACATTAAACAATTCACTCTAATATGTAGCACCTAAAAACTTCCCTTAAGCTAAAATATCACTTAGTGGCAAGCATATTTGGTTTAGTATTTAACTATCTAAATACTAACCTTGACATAGCAAGACAAGATCCAAAAAATCATATTTTTAAGATTCATCCATGGGCTGGTCACTAAATTTGGTAAGTTGTTCAACTTTTGATTTTTGCCTTGATTAAGTTAATTATATTAGTGTTGTCAATGAGATTTATATCTTCTTTTCATCATTCACAAAAAGATGGGCAGTTCTAAAATCATACCTGAAACCCCAGTCGAAAGTGTCCAAATATTTAACATACTAAACGGGAGACATGTACAAAAGCCACAGAAGCTATTTTAAGTTACAATGCTATCACTGATGCCCCAAGTCACTTTTACTCTGATGTTAATGTAAAGGGTGAACTATGTTTCAAGCTAACAATCTTATGCAGAGAATGGAATATTGGAACCATGTGTTAGGCCATCTTTACGAAGTCAATAAAGTCATGTAGAAATCAAACCTGTTATTGAGACTTCTGCAGGTTTGTACAGGGCACTTCAGGATTTTCACAGAAAATTTTAAAGAACTTGAGCAACGAGCCAAATTTTGATTACAGAACTGTCAGAAGATAAAAATTAAGAATGAAAATGAAGGATGTGCAGTTGGTTCTGATGCCATACATAAGCTTGGAATAAAATTGTTTTTTCCTTTACTAGATGCACTTGAAAGCAATTAAAAATTAAGAGCTGCTGTGTATAATAATGTTTTATTATTTTGCAGAAATGTTTTCCTTTCATGGCAATCTGACATTATCGAAGTATGAAATTTAGCAAGGTGTTGAACTGTTGATTGAAACATACCTATACCCTATTTGCTTTAACACAGTCAGTTTGAGAGCTAACCATTTCATCATTATTAATAATTGAGAAAAAGATGGCAAGTTAGGGTTTACGCCCCAATTATTAGCTCTAAAGCACACGATAAAAATATACGTTTAATATACATAACATTACCTCGATTGATTGATAAATATAAAAAACATAGTAATGATTTTGATTTCTATAAATTTATTCAAAATATTGATATTTTTAATAAATTATGATAAAAAAGGACTATAATATGAAATTTATTATATTATTAGACTTGACACATCACTACAAAAAAAAACTACAACGTATACATATATTTGTAGTAAAAGTTTTAAATTATAATTTTTTTATAAGTTTAATGTATAATAGATATAAAAATAATATATTCTGTCAAAAAAATATCAAAATTAATTTATTTAGAAAGTTGACTTTCTTTATGTTTAATTTTATTAACTAATGGTATATTTAATTTATGCTTACTTACATTCGGTAATTGCTAATATTGTCATTGAAATCTGATCATCAATCATCAAACGAGTTTCCGACGCTACGCAAAAAAAAAATTCAGTTCTTTTTCATCAAAATCTTAAAAAATTAATTAGCTAGAATGTAATTAAATCCTATTTATTACGAACTTAAATTGTGTCAATGAATTAAATATAAGCAAAATAAATACTTATTACTCTTCTCTGGTAAACCAAAGCACACAATAATATACAAAATAATATAATATACAAATAAACTTAGAACACCTATATTGAAAAAATGTGTATCCTTGAGCAATTCCTACCATTCCCATGCATTGCCAGTATCCATTATAATTTCGTGACAATCGCCACATTAGCGCCAGCATCCTTGCTCAGCATCCCCGGAGATCAAAAGTGGACATACGTGATCTTCGTTTTCTTCTCGATCACGTACGTTGCCTTGTCAAATTGACTCCATAAATCCTGACGCGAAAGCGCCGGTCATCGCCGGTAAAATTTATCATTATTTTTTTTCACATCGTGATTTCGTTAGGCCAATCACGTGTAACAATGAAGATGTTCTTCGAATATTTCACACGTTCAATTTTTGACGGCGAGCTCACGAGCATCTTCTTTGCCACAATGTCGATTAATTAAAAGAAAAAAAAACGAGTTAAGTAAAGATTTTGTGATGCATCTTTAGAGATTCATGCGATCACGACTGTACGAATGAGGCCTGATGATGGACAGATCTAATAACCTCTGAACTATTTCGACGTGTTAATCATTAATGGGAATTGCCTTTTTTATTTTTTTAAATTAACATATAAGGGTTATATTGCTAATTATGTTTGCATCTACCACTATAAGACGACAGCACAAAATGCTTGTTCAAAAGAGTGTGAAACCATAATAAATGCGTTACATCTTAAGTAGTTATAGTACATATAAAAAAACAATCATAGAAACATATACATGATGTATCAGAAAATTAATGAAATAATAAATTTTAATTGAGAATGTGAAATAGACAATTTTCTTTGCTATACATCTACATTTTTTAACTTATAATTAACCATAAGTGCTATATTGTTATACCAAACCCAAAACTATAATATCAAAAGTGGTGTGACTTTGCAGTCAGGTAGGTGCCGAAAAAACTGGTAACAGTTTATTTTTAAAGGTAAGTTTTAAAAGTCTAAGATTGTTCGATTTGAAAATTCAGCTAAAAATACCTAAATTAACTGCTACTAATTTACATCCGTTGAAAGCAATAAAGTCAACAATAATTTGCAAATAAATTTTAACGCAAATGGAGGCACGTCAAAAAACTACAATCTGTTCATTTGAATAATAATGTTTATAGTAAAAGTACTGTCTAGAAAGTGGGTGCTTTTGAAGGCAATGTTCCGCTTCTATTATTTCTTGTATGTATAAAAAGGGCTGAAGAAACTTATACCTGAAATACATCAGTACATACATCATAAACAACGTTTAGTTCAGACTCATTATTTGTGGTCGTTTTTTACTTTTTTATGCATATATTCATGTTATGATTTTTTTCCAGAATAGGACCTCTCAAGGAGGGAATTAGTCCCCTCTCCTCTTCCCCTAACACAATCGATTAAATAATTCTCCGACTCCTTGACGCATAGACTTGAAAAAGTGATATTATTTTTTTTTTAAAAACGTTCAATATGGTGATATTTTTGTGCTTAACAACACCTGTTAAAACTACCTGCCAATTAAATTTTAGTCACAATATACATACACTTGTGGAAAATAAAGTAACAGTAATGGTGTTACATTATTATGGCAGTTCTTTTTATGTGCCAAGTGTCTATAAACCTTCAAACCAATAACTCCCTTCGTTCATAACGCTGCTTTCGTTATTGTATATGAATATATTGGTCCTCTTTTATCAATCTAACATACTTCTACAGCATAAAATTTCAAATGCACAAAACCATCACTTAAAGCATATTAATATCCATATTTACTTTCTCGAATGCTTCTTCGAAATCAATATTCACATTATATAACATATATTTATATATTTTTAGGTTTACAGAAAATACAAGCAACTTACTTTAATTCAATAAATTAAAATCAAATATTCTTATTTGCTTCTTTGCTATTTTCTGTACTTTTCAAAAGTAAAATAATGACTTCTTTTTACTGGTAGCATGATATTGTGTGCGCGTATATACATATATGTTACTGATGTATAAGTGCACTTTGATACATATTTATTTTAATGGATTTTAAACTTATTTAATTTCTCCAATGTGTCTCATTGCAACATTTTGTGGATGTTTAAATATAAAAAATAATAAAAATAACTGGAGGCGCCGGGTATCGATCCCGGTACCTCTCACATGCTAAGCGAGCGCTCTACCATCTGAGCTACGCCCCCGGTATCAGATAAGAAATATATTTTGGAACCACTGAGATTGACATATGTATTATGGATAAAACGTATTTGTATAATTAGATATTAAATAAATGCTGATTAAATAATGATTCTAAAAAAATATTCTAATAAATGACAAAAAAAATGTTTCGTCATAGATTGATTTTTTATATATATTTAACAAATTATATTTTTTTAATTATTAAAGATTATTGTACTAGCTTTATTTATCTTCGAGCCAAGTATTTAATATTTATTTTTAGAAAGAGATACTGATAGAGAAATAACAGGTGACTCACTAAAAAGTCGCTGGAGTTTAAAGGGTTAAATAGTTTAATACTCTTTAATTGATACATAATGTGATTGAAGTATATATGGATGATTAACTCAAGTAATTAATTTGATTATTTTATGTAAGATTTATTTATCAATTTATTTTCTGGCCATCTTTTTTTTGCAGTCAATTTTTCATCTTCATTTTAAAATGGTGGGGGTAAAGTTGCATTATTAAGTAATTTTTAGCCAAAAATGAAGTTCACAATTCACACTTAAAACCATTGATATGATATGTTTATAAAAGGCGATGCACTGAGCTATTGCAAAATGGGTAAGATTGAAGGGACTCGGAGACGAAGAAGAATATCAGAATTGATAATACACGTCGCCTTAGCGAAATGCAATCCATGTCAAGCTCAATAAAATACGTGACCAGGTCTCAGCATTATTGAATTATTCCACGATTGTCGCAAAGGAGCCGTACCGATTGTCACGCACCCCACAAATGACCATAATACGACCACGTAGTGCGGCGTAATGGCGTAAACCGATCCCTGATTGACCGTAGGTGTCGAGTTCGATTCCCGACGCGAACGAACATGTGCGTTGTCATTCCGATCTGGACGAATTTACATAATGGATAACCCTTCACCTCTCGTTAGCTCATCACGGATACCTGCCAAGTAATGCGGCACTTTATGTGAACGAAATCGAAAAACGGCGGTGATTTCTTTGGCAGAACAAGGGATCGCAAGTCACATTTTGATGTAGAAAAATAATATATATTCAACAAATTAAATAAAAAAATACATAAAGATAAGAATAACATATATAATTACGTGTTGATTTCAGCTGCTATTAGTTCCCAAGTTGTTCCGACGATGTCTTTAAGTGATGAAGTATGATCAGCTTTAAAAAAATTGAAAAATCACAAAGCACCAGGGATAGACAAAATTACTGGAGAGATGCTTAAGTATAGAAGTGGTGCTCTTGTTACAATAATACATAAAGTAATGTGTACCGCCTGGAAAAACGAAATAATACCAGAAGACTAGATGACTGCACTCATTGTCTCCATATGAAAAAGGAGGATAAATATAGAGGGATCTTAATACTGAGCCCCAACTTCTCCAACATAATATATAGAAGGCTAGAAAAATATGCAAATAAAATACTGGAAGAATATCAGTGTAGATTCCGAGCCAACAGATCTACCATAGATCATATCCAAACAATGAGATAGACAATATGGCATAAATATAAACAAGGACAATGAATTTATGATCCACTTGGAAGCAAATGTTACTATGCTTTCTTGAAGGTCCTGCGTTCACGGATACTCAGCAGAAAAACGAAACTCACTATATATAAAACGATTGTCCGCCCGATCATTACATATGGCAGTGAAAAATTCATAGAATCGTTAATAGCTTGAGAATATTTTTTTATTCATCTTATCATAAGAAAAGCTATTTTTTTATTAATTAGTGAAAGACTCTTAATTTTAAAAATATTTAATTAATGGTATTAATGTCTTGTATCTTCGCATTTTTATTTCTTCTATATTTTCTAGTTAAAATTTTGAGTTTAGCTCTCAATCAATGTGTTTTAATTATTTGAATAAAAAATTTAAGGCTCCTTTGGCTTTCAATCTCTCATCTACTGTGTTTTTCTACAGTGATCCTAATTAGCAGCAAAGCCATTTTCCGCAATAATTCAATAGAAAAATGGATGACCAGTTAATAAAATAAAATCTTCAATAGGATGAAGGATTTTTTTATAATTGACGCGAATAATCGAAGGTACAGAACGGATCGATCAACTTCGATTGATTACAGATCGTCGAGTTACGAAGGAATTCCGCATTTATACCCGAATCATAGAGAATGTTTGCTAACACTCATCCTTGTTATTTTTTTGTTAGGAAATTTTCTGTGGAATAAAAACTATGGAAAGCCCCCATACATTTTTAAAACGCTTTTTTTCCGGCATACAAACAACCAAAATAATCGTTTCACTTGATTTATAAATGAATTAAGTTATTTTCTATGGTAAAAAAAAGCAAAATTGTTGTATGTATATTGCAGTTATTTTGATTTTGCCAATCTAATTGCTTCACTTCGTCGATTAATTTGCATAACATATATAATAGATATGTAGAAGCTTAACATATTATTTTATATATCATAATTAAGTATAATTTTGTGGTACAATGCTTTAATTGTGCCGTCATATCCGCTATAAAATGCTTCATAGATCAATCAGTCTATTTGCAACTGTTGCACATTATAATGTATTTAATTTTATCTATGTCCGCTGCCGTTGCACAATATCAACTAGTCGTAGACAAGTATTTAACACTTGCGTTAATTATGTCAATATATTTATATAAATCGCCCCAGGCTGTGAAAGTGTCTCATGTTAGTATATACACGTACGAGAGCGTTTCACATCCTCTTTGATTGTCAAAACGAGAACGAAAATAATTTTGCGTAACGTTTTATAGCGTTGAAGGGCAACCCAAGACATGCGTATAAAACAAGCATTATATTATATATCAGTTGTATAACCATTAAAGCCACAAAAAAATGTAAACGAAAATGTATCTACTAATCCTGCAGGCTCTTCTGACACATCAACAATTTCAGATTCAAATGATCTACAACGTAATTGATAGTATGATTATCAATAACTTGAAAGTAATCAGAGAATCACTAAGATTATTTATAATGTATTTTTGATTTCAACATCTGAAATATCTTTACAATCCTCCAGAAACAATCATTACTTTAGACAACAAAAATCTATGATCTAAATCGAAAGCAGTGATAAAAAGGATAATCTACAATAGTTTCTTCGACACATATGGCAGAATGACGATCTTCAATGAGAAGGACTAACCAAATCAAATCTGCAACTAGTTTTATCTTAGTCCAAGTTTCGGCAAATGTGACGGGACCTTTGAAGAGAAAAACTAATAAGATCCATAATTAATAGCAAAATATTACACAGTAATAAAAAGTCATTTTGGACTGTAAATGAAAGTATTCTTGTAATAGTTCATATTATTTTGATTGTCAAAACGAAATCGAGAATATTTTTGCGTAACGTTTTATTGAGTTGAAGGACGGCCCAATACTTGTGTATGTAAAATGAACATATGAAAGAGATCGAATATGCTAATTAGGCACATTGTCCAATTAAAATAATAGTCGGCCGCTGTTCGAAGGGACAATGAGGCTATCGACTGGTCGGCCCTCCGGCATTCCAAGCCCCGGGCCCAGGTAAACAACCGACCTCACCTGTTCAATTTGCTTCCATTACGACATTGATATTGTCGTTGTGATTTTTTTTGTAATTTACATATGTGATCAATAACTACTATTAATTCCAGTTAACTAAATTTTATGTTATGTTCTAAAATTATATAATACAATATTATGGATTTGGAATAAAAATATATTTTAATAAATAATTTATTTTTCGCTATGATAGTATAGACATCTATTGCTCTATCTTATAATAATTTTGATTATATATTTTATTCTTATTATTTAAAACTTATATTTAAATAGACATCTGTTCCTTAAATATAAAATAATTTATTAATTTCTAAAATTAACTGTAGATGTCTATAAAATAAGATAAATTTAAATTAAAAAATATTTTATTGTTTTATTTAAACTATTGAATTTAATATAATTTTTAATATATTTAAAGAATGATTTATAAATATTTAAAATGTTTTTAGTACGTAAATAAATAATAATAGTATAAATAATTCTTCATAGATGGCACTAGAATATCAAAATTAAATTCTCCGTCGCGTCTTAAAAATAATGCATTTTCGTGCAATAATTTTAAAATAATCAATAAAACATATTATCCTTAACGCCTTATCACAAACTTTGGCAAAGACAGCGAAGACAACATGACACGATGCTGAAAGATAGTCGGTTGTCGATCGATTAGCTCTACAGCGACTTCATGATTTTTTTCAATAGAGTAAATCGGAATTTGTGCGAATTCTTACATTAAATTCATCAGCATATAATAGATATTCCGAGTTCTTAATTGTCACGTGAATGTCGTTGATATAGAGCAAAAAGAGGACCCAGATTGGATCTTTGTGGTACTCCAGAATGAGCAAAATATACATCGAAGTGCCCATAGCTCACATTCTGACGAAAACATTCCCATGTCAATCAAACAATAATCGTTTGCCATACATTTGGTCTAACACTCGACTGAGTAACGAGCAAAACTTCCATTGTCGTACATCTCAATAATGTGGCATACGTTTTTGTGTAATAAGTCGCGGTTATATTACCCTGTCAGGCCGAAATGTCAGTTGCAACCAGGGCCTCACGGTCATTAGGCATCGGCAGTTTCATGTATCAAATTATATAGGCTGAATCACTCATAACTCATGGCCATTCGTGGCGATTTCACGTGTCATTTGCCCCGAACCGATAAATCATTTTTGGATATCCTATAATGCGATGGACTCGAGCACTCGCCGACGAATTTGGCTACGACGATACCGTTCACCCCCATGTTTTTTCCTGTAACGTAAATTACATTTTAAAGTGATTTATTTTTGATACTTTGAAAAATAATATCGATGAGGCATAAAAATGAAAAATAATGAATGAGGATGTTTTACCAAATTTTATGAAAGATTTAACTTAGTATATTAAATTTAAATATATACATAATATGTATATAAATATTGTACGGTTTCAACCGAAATGGATAGATGTCGTTCCTGTGCCGTTTGGATCTTAATTGATAAATATGTTTCTTAAATGTTACAATAACATTTTAAAAATAAATATCTATAATATTATACTTAAAATTTATAATTATTATAAACATATATATTTAATTATAGTTTATGATTGAAAAACTCTGATTTTATTATATTAAAGCACTCAAATTATTAATGATTAAAGCTATAAATTTAAAATTATTAATATAGTTAATCCGAAATATTTATATTAATTAATTGTTTAAGTCTAGTTATCAGTATTCTTATTTAAGTGTCACTGTGAAGTTTATTTTAAGAAATCTGAATCTAAAATAATTTATACAAATATTGCTTATATTTTTATTGAACAATGTCCATTTCTATTGTTGCATCACTTAATGTCATAGCAACCTACATAATTCGGCCTAAACCATTCACCTCTATATTTATTCATGATGTATAGGAAAACTTAATCTGGAGTGGTCAGAATTGTTATTATAAAAATATTAATTTAGATCTCTGTCACGAAATAATACACGCCATAGATTCGTGTGATATTCGACCATACGACTTTTAACTCAAAAAGCATGACTTTTTTATAACATATTTATAATGTTAATGTATTAGTTACATATTTAGTGTATGTGTTAAAATTTAATTTCACTAACTTAACCAGTTAAAATGTAGCATACAATTTCACTGCTTATATTTGTTCACAAACGGTTGATCATATATTCACAGAAATGTGACGTTACATCATTCGGCAAAATACTACAATATTAAAAATGAATTAAACCGAAACCAAATATATTCTAACATAGTTAGCTTATTAGGTTAAGTTAGGTTTAGTTTAGGTTTGGGTTTCAACAGCAAATAGACGTTTCGCAACTGCGAAATTAAGTTTCATTTATATTTTAAAGCAGCATGTAATTTCACTTGCGCTTCTCACTTGAATTCTATTTCTGCAAGTAAAAATATAACTTCACTGATAATTTACTGCCAAATAAATTTAATAAATATTCTTTAGTCTATTTTTTTTAAAAACATTCTATATAGATTTTCCAACAGATAAAATGGTATTTATTTATATTAAAGAATAGATAACTTGCTTTAATCAATATTTAATAAAATAATATAGTATTTTTCAATAATTATTTTCAAGCAACTTTATAAGAAACATTTTACAACTATTTAGGACTAGATCAATAATTTGATTATAATTTTTTTATTGGAAAATAAATATATTTTTAAATAGATGCGGAATTCAAAACTTTTAAAAAATAATATTTTTTGCCACAAAGATAAGATAATTTGTTTCAGATATAAAAATAAAATAATTTTCCTCAATGATCTTGTTTTTAAATATTGTCAAATTTTTTTAATAAACTTTTACGCTCTTTTTTATTTTATATTTTTAATATATCAAAATATCATATTTAATTTTATGTTATATATTACTTCTTTTATTATAAATTAAATTTATATAGCTTTTAGATTTAAATATTAAAATTAAACAACCAAATTTGTTAGAATTTCTTGTAAAAAAATGATACAATAAAATCTAGCATCTGGAATTTTACGGCTTTGTTTATTTTTTTAATCTATCCTTTGCCTAGTATTTTATAGAAAAAATAATAATTTATATGTATAGATGTGTTTAAAAGTGATTTTTAACGAAGGTTTTTTCAAATAAAATTTTAATGGTTTCTAAGAATAAGATTTTTTTTTATTTCTCTGTCCTTTATTTCTAGAAAATCGTCTAGAAATATGGACATATAAAAAAATTGTATATAATATAGAGTATATAATTATATATTAACGTTATTTATCGTTGTACAATATGGATTTTTTATTCACTAATTTAATTTACAACTATTTAGTTTAATATGTATTCATTTAAACTATGATATAGTTAAGAATTAAAATATAAACGAGCGCGAAGAATATTAAATCGTATATTAAAAACATACAATTACATATTTATAAAATTATAATTTATTACAAATTATAAAGTATTACAACAGCATATTTTATTATTTATATATAATTTACATTAAAACATTATTTTATTTAGCCGGCTAATGAATCTTTACTATGATATAATCATTCTCGAATAATTTCTCCTTGCTTTTTTATTTTTTTGTTGACCGCAAATATTCCTTAAGGTCATAACAAAATGTTTGTTAATTGTATCCTATATCCCTGTTTCTTTTCTCACTACCTGCTCTGAATACAGCTGTAAATTGATCAAATTTACTTGTTTTAAAATTGCAGCGGTTGAGAATTCGCAAGCAGCCTTTATTGTAATCGAGAAATAAGAAATCATCTGTTAGACTTTTTATCAAGAAGATACAAATAAAATTATCGTATATTTGAAGCATCATTTTTGATTGTAGTTACATGTAAAATAATGTTTAATAAACCATTTTAACAATTAAAAAGTATAATTACTTAAAAATATTTTTTTTATTGTAAATAATTTATACCACTATTTATTTTATTCCATAACTCTCAATAAAGAGCTTAAATGTTTTTTTATTATAAAGAATTTCATTTTTTATTACTTAATGTTATTTTTAAAACTATAATAAAGCCATTCATTTTGCTTATACATTGCTTGTTTTTTATGGTCGAAGCTCGCCGTCGGAGGTCCCGATAAAATGGGCACGCGGTGCAATCTCAAAAATTATAGTTTTGCTCTCGATAATTGTCGGTTGCTTTCTCACGGAGGCAGAACGGACCCAGCCCATAAATTAATTGAGTCAAAAAAGTCGCATACAATCCCAATAAAGAAATAATCGACGGGGTACATATTATTACGGGACGTCCCGCCGAAGAAGTGTCGATTTTTGTCAAGAAGGATCAAAATCGACGTTGATGATTGTTCGTCGGAATCTTTAAATAATAAATTGAAATTCACACACGAGGGACTTTTTTGCACAATGAACACACAAACTTGCTCGTGAATGAAAATGTTAATGGCGAAACACGCAATGGGCGGGTTGGATTGGTTATATAACCATTGAAATGGTTCTGAAAGTGGTTCCAATTACATTTTGGTTGGGAATAGGTATTCTGATTTTTGACACTTTTTCGAATGCCAGGAATCACGGCTTTTATTTTGTAAAAAAAATACCTTAAATTAATTTCTTAAGAGTTCTATTAAATATTGATAATGATTTAGTAAAAAAAATACGTTACATTGTTAAAGTTGTAAGAGTTTTTACGTTCTACAATGTTTAATTTTTCATTAAGCATTTATGCTGATGAGAACTTATATTACAATATATTTCTGTGACTCAGTATTTGAATTTTCAATTTTCACTGGAGTGAAATTCCGGGAAATAAATAAACCTTTGGTATATCTATTTCCTAAGGCTTTTTCAAAAATAAACCTAAGCTTTACTAAAAATTTCCCGAATTTCGGGACTGTATTTTTTACATTGAACAGTACTCTTATTTATTGAAAAGTAAAATTAATTACGTAATTGTATTTTTAATAAAATGAAACTTTTAAACTCTTAAACTCTGTTGAAATTATCGGCATAAAAATAACAATATTTTTTTAAGAAATTAAAAATAATCGTGTGCTCATAGGAAAAAATATTTTGACTAATAAAAAATTTTAAAATTTTACTTGTGATATACTTTTAATTTTATAGTTTATTTTAAAAGATAGAACTCCTTATTAAAATTATAATTTAGAATAAAATCTGATTCGCAGTTTTCTGTAGGTGATTTTGCCTCTGTAATAACAATGAAATTGTTCTTTGAAGCGAAAAGGCCTTCGGCTATTGACGACTGATCGCCATACAATACTCGACAGTCGTTCAGGGGTGTTTCTAGTTCTTGTTCTTTTCAGAAAAGCACCCAAGGCGGGCGGAGCACCCATTATGGCAAAGAACCGCGGTCACAATGCAACATCACACCCCGAGGGGCTCGCCTCATGCTGATGAGAAAAAATGTCGTTAATAAAGCCGTGCTTGATCACAAACGTCTGTCGGATTTTGATGAAAAAAATATATACAGGTATAAGTACTTTCAAGTTCACCTCAAGCTGTTTTATATAAATATTCTCATTTATGCGACACAATATAAAACACAACACAATAAAAGTCGTTTTTATTATATTCATAATTTGCAGATTGTTTTGTGATAAGGGTTTGCAATTTAAGTAAGTTAAGTAGGAAGAATAAGTACAGACAGACATCTCATCTCACATATTGCTCCACTGTTTGTCTGTATTTCAATATTACATTATGTTTTAAAAATATAATAGCTATCCTTACCGATATTACTATGGACTTCTTATACACAAGGGCTGATCAGAGTATATTCAATTCATTTTGGTCAATAGGAGAGCGCAAAAACAATTGTCGTTTCTCAGAAGGCAAAAATTCACGGCAAAAACAATAAAAACGTGTCGGTGCCGTCGCAGTGAGAACGTTCTTTGAACGATTTTTGACCCCTGAGAAGAAATAATTGTATTTTGCACTTTCCTATTCGTCAAAATTCGGTTTAAATGTGCTTTAGTCTTAATCGGTTTTCATATCACTATTTAGCTCAAGGTAAATCGTAATACATTTTGAATAAAATAAGACTTATCTTAAATGTTTTTATTTAAAATAAATAATAGCAGCTTATATTAAAAATATTTTTTTAATTGAAAGCAAATTATTTTACCAGTTAAATTATATTACAGCCGTACCTTGGATTTTTATTATAATAAATATATAGGTACAAACAATCATAATATGTGTAAAAATAACTTAAGACAGAAATAACCTCGACAAAATAGCTCACATCACGATCTATACAAATGAGAAAACATTGTTACAAAAAAAAAAAACTTGCGATATGCCAGTGTTCTGTAATTAATAACTAAAAGACATAAGTTCAAATCCCATAAGAACGGTAGTGTTTTTTTAATTAATTAATTTAATTAATTGAATTAACTTATTTCGTTAACGCTTGTCATGTTGCAATTAAATATTTACAATTAATTAATAATAAATAATGATTTAAAAAATAATAGTGAAATAGTTAGGTGTACTTTTATGTCAAAGCAATATAAAAAAAAAGTTTTGTGACATATTTTATGTCACTGCTGTTAAGACTAAGGGCTTTTTTGCGAGCCCTTCTGCTACTTGATATTTAGTCTAAATAAAAAATCAGATATCAAGAAAAATATAAAATTTAATTAGAAAACAAATTTACAAAAAAGATCGACGTTACAACGTATCTGTAAAGATGTTTTTGTCAACTTTTGCTCTATAAATAATTAGCATAATAATCTAGGCTAAGATAATAATTTTAAGAAACTGAAAATTTTGTTGATTTAAGGAGAACATAGGTTAGGTTTTAAATATTATAAATAAATAAAGTATCTCATACACAAATTATAAAAATTTATAAACAAATAAAGAACTTCTTAAATTATTTTTTTGTAACTTTTCGTCATATTAGTATATATAAGAGTGATCAAATATTAAATAATTTCACTTCTAATGTAAGCCATTTTTTTAAACGTTTTCACTTCTGAAACTAAACTGAATAAAATAAATCTCAATTCCTTTTTTTTTTGCAAACAAATTTAGTCCCCTCGTATCGGTTTTGTAATGAAGCTCTTCTTTAAAAAACAATATTTTTATTTTATTATATCCACTTTCGCGTATTTCTGCATATGATTATAATCCTTTGTAGATTAAAGCGAAGCATGGTAAACCACGTTTTGCTTCTCAGTTAAATTATAACCATGGCTTTTAAATACTTTTATTTTTGTTGCTCCGAAACCATTTTTAATTTTAAATCATGACTCAAATATTATAGTATCTCACGGTATTATTATAACTATAATAAGAATATGTGTAGTTACTTACTTAAACACATTGAAAATTTTAGGTTCTTATGATAAATTAAACCACGCCATTTTTTTAGTAAAACATTGTTTTTGAAAAAAGTATTACATATAAAGCAGCATAGTGTATTTTATATAATTTCAATTTATAACATATATTTTTACTTCAATTTTATCACCACTAAATAACATTTATTGACTTTTTTAACTTCTCCCACAAATACGTTATCCTCTGACGTTAAAAATAACAAATTGCACAATTTTACTACATTTCGCAATGCAAGATTGATCACCACAATAAAGGGGTGAGGTGTGATAGCGGCAAGGCGCAAATTGTATGCGCCCACAGATATGTTTGAATAGGGGTGTGTTTTTGCATATGTATGCGTGCGCGAACAACCCCCGCCAGAAGGGGTGAAAAATGCAAGCGGTCCCTTGCGCCCCCTTGTTAACTAGCCCTGCTCGCTTCAATGAACACCTCTGTTATTATTTGTTGGCAAACTGAGCGACGGTTCCCACAGCATCGTCGCTGAATCTTTTCCAAGGGAACAATGTGATACGATTAAAATTACATCTGTAATAAATTAATAAAATACTGATTTAAAATATTGTAGTAATATTGGATTAAAAGCCGTAACGTGATTATGAAACTACAGAACCTAGTATTTTCGTACAGTACAATGGATCTATTTTTTGTTAATCAGTGATTGATAAATTTAAAAACATAATTATTTACATTCTGATTTATCTAAAAGAGGCTTTAAGAAAACCATTAATTTTTTTCTTGTTAAAAATTAAATTAATACGAATATTTTGAAATGATTCTAAACTACTGTATTCAGTATACAGCTGCATATTGGTCCGTGCCAAATTTGTATAAATATGAATATTTTTTTAAAGCTTTTAATTGAATATTTTAATGTCAAAAAATATTTTTACGATTTTCTTGACTACTCTAATCGGCCTTATCTTTGCTATGGTAAATTAAGAATTACATCAAAAATCAGATGAGAAGAAACCGCTTCGCGTGAAAATCGGCAGATTGCAAAAATGAATGGGACCTTCTACATAGATAAGACATGAAATTGACCTGTCGGTGAACTTAAATCTTGTTTTCCAATAATGCAATATGTAAAATTTACATTAGCAACATCTGTTATTGATTTTTTTTTACGATTCAGGTATATTCTCCGGAGCCTGAAATTTCTTCGTAAATAGAGAATTACCTTTGTGCATTAAGAAATAAATTATAATATTAAAGTATTTTTTTATATTCTGTTTATATTTATATTATATTTTATATGTATGTTTTGAATATATTTGCTTAGTGTATAAACAATTAGCTATATTAGCTAAAAAAAATTAATAAATAACAAATAATTCGTTTGCTGGTTCAATTATATATTTTCTACAAGTATATTAATATTATTTTAAAAATAACCCAAAACTTATAAATTAGTTTATATTTGTTTTAATTTAATAATAATATAAATTAATTTATATAATTTAAAATTTAGTAATATTAATAATAGTTTTAAACCGACATTTTATATGCAACATTTTAACATAATCTATTTATTTTATTCTTATTTAATCAGCCTCCTTTACGGTTGATGTGCATTCAATTCACCATAGTGGCTGCATGTTGTGATTGTAATGGATTGGCTTCAAATTTGGGTTTCGTGCCTTTGGGTGATGTTTGTCGAAGAGCCCAGGATTGAGTCACGTGACAAAATGATACAAATTGTACATCTTTTTGTCAAACAACAGATGGCGATGAGCGCGCGTTGCGCAACAAAGAGAGAACTCCCATTTGTTTATTTATTCTAATGTCCATTGTGGCTCAGACCATTGTGTTTTTGTTAAATTTTATTTGGTCATTTGTTACATATTAGTATAAATAAATTATTAAAAATAGTGGAATAAAAAATATTGCATCGGAGGTAATTTTTATTTAATATGTAAGTGGAATTTTTATGCATTTATTTGCATTTTTTATTTTTTTAAATCATATGATATGAGAAATCGATCAATATAATAATCGCAACTAAAGCAACCGATTTAATTTATCTAGCTTCGATATACGTCTTGTGTATTTTACAATATTGGGCATGACTCGGTAACCATACGTATCGTTTTAAATGGGATAATATTGTGTTTTACATAAAAGCGTATTGGTATCTATTCCACTTTAGATAAAGTGACAAGATGAAGGAAGGTGACGCATGATTTGAAAATCAAGTTAAGCTGGTTTTATTGAAGAAAATAGGTTTAGTCATTTCCCATTGTCTTGAGAGGATATATATTTAAGAATTTGTAAAATATACAGAATCGTATTTAGTTATTAAACCAGTTAAAATTTAAGTATGATGATATATGTTTGTTACTTGAGTGAATTTACAAGTGAAATTCTAAAAGGAGTTCTGTTTCCAATTATCTTTGACCAGCTCAAGTACACCGATTAGAGAGATATAGAATTACATATTTAAAAAAATTAGGATAATATTATAATATTGTTTTGAATTTAATATACCTAATAGGCAAAACGCAGACAGCAAAACGACGACAATGTGTGTACGAGACAAAGAAACGGAAAATAAGGAAAAAACGGGCGCGCCGAGCGCTAAACGGCTTTCCTGTGCGGTCATAAAATGCAGGGGAAATATTAAAGTTGAACAAGGGCGGAGGAAAAACCGCCCTCGGTGTATATGTTTATAGCTTGAAAAAAAGAGAGAAATAACTATACAACCTCTTTTTATGTAACCGTTTCGCGGCATTATATATTCCGCCCTTCCGAGTTTAGTACCGCCGCCTCTTTCCCACAAATGTGACGTTACGCACAAAGATCCAGTTATGGTGGATTATACGATGTACATATATCGATATACATACATAGGTATTAGGGTTTGGAATATGGTATAAGTATCAAGGCAATACCAGTGTTTACGAATTTATCTATTTAATTTTCAATAAAACAATTATTTATGATCTTCTGATGTATTTCTGTTCAACTTAAATAACTATGAAGCTTAGGACGAAGTAAAAAACATAAGGATCATATGTACCATTATTTATTTGATTCCTAAAATGATTTCTCTCATCAAAGATGCGATCTACTAGTCGACCTTATCAACAAGAATTCGATTTAGTTATCCTCTATTGTTCACTTGAAATGTTGTGCGATGAACATTTCAAAACACATGAAGAAAAACAAATCTATGGTAAAAAAGATAGACCTATGTAAATTTTATTAGTAACAAACAATATATCAAACGATACTTTATTGATCAACAGTATGGTTTTCGTGTATCAAGATAAATAGCAACAAACATTTTTCAATTTTGTGTCGAAAAATCTGAATACAGGCAAACAGGTAGATGTCATCCATACTGATTTTGAAAAGCCTCTTGATATAGTTTGCTATGCCTTAATTTTAAAAATGTTTGTGATTTTTCATATTTTTCATTTCTCGTGAAATGAGAATTTTCATTGATAATTTCAGCTTAAATAAGTGCTTTTTTACAATTGTTGATGCGACTCGAGAGATTCATATCCCAGCATACCTTGTAGAAATTTTGTAATAAATGTCTTATTGTATGTTTCCTGAAAATTTACTGTTATTGTAACCCTTATTTTATCATATTAAATCCATGCTTATTTTTACCTGAATAGGTTAGAGTTTTATATATAGTATTTAATAATATTACTATGCAGTGCACAGTAATATTTTTGAGTAAAATGCAAAACGAAAAATATACTTTTAATTATTTTATCATATGGTCTTATGCAATAATCCACGATAAAATATGAATCACTAAACATTTTTTTATTAAATAAAAAATAAAAAAAATGATTACAAATTTAATTTTTGAGTCTCTCCTAGTTATGTAGGTTAAACATAAAAAATGTACATTTATTGTTATTTTTTTAATGAATGTAATATAATATTGAAAAGCTCTGAAGTACACAACATATATAACACATAGTACTCGTATTGTTATTATCTATTTTTAAGCGAATTCTCCTTATGGAGGTTCCCACATAAGAGACACCCTTGGGTGCCAAAAAAGTTACCAACGCCCTTGGCAACATTAGCACTCGGCCGTGAAATAAAACGAGAACTCTTTTGCAACCAATTGCAATATAGCCTCGGGGATTAAACGGTGTGTTTGACGAAAAAACATTTATTTTGCGGTGCCCAGATTTGATTTTTGCTCTTTATTGCACTTTTACATGTTGGTCCACCCTTCTCGAATAATAATTAAAAATAGTTAAATATCTATATATAAATTGCTAATATCAAACTTTTATATAAATATTATTTTTTATAATTTGTAATATAAAATAAGCTTTATACACGTCAAATTAAGATATAATACTGTAAAAAATAAATTATGTACTAGTGGAATATATGTTTAAAACCACAAAAATAGCTTTATAGTAACTCGTGCTTTAATATTAAATATACCACAAATTTGTGCCTTACAATATCGCTAAACACTCGAACCATTTTTTGCGTCAACGGCAATTTCCACACTTGCAATAAAACACGTCGGTGTTTTGAAAGAAAAAACCGCAGATGTTTTTCCGCACGGATACGTTTGTTTGGAGGCGTACATGGATTTGAGAAAAATCACGGGGGCGTAATGAAACTAATGCCTTGGCATCAGACCTCAAAGGTCCGAGGGCAAAAAAAATATATTCTCGCTTCGCAGCATCCCGTGAAGGAGGCTTAAGATACTGCCATTGAGGAAGTGATAAAGGATTGTCCCACGAAATGTGTTTTTACTTTTTTTTCATATATAAAATTTTAATTTACCAAAGAACCATCTGCCACCTATATCACGATAGTATCTTTTATTATTATTTTCAGGGAATCCTTTTGTATATGTTAGTCAAGTCTTGGATAGGGTCGCGGAGTTTGGATAGAGACGCACTCTCTACGAACTTGGTTCATTCTCTTGGGTCTCAAGAGCGTCGACTTGTGTAGATTTTTACTTTCATTACGCCATCCATATCTCCTCCGTCGAGAGTACTCCAATGACGAAATGAGCAGCTTATTTGAGGGAATGGCGACTGAGTGCTCGAGTGCCTCTGAAAGCTTCCTCTTCATAGAATTTCCCATATTGTGTGTTATATTATATTAAATATCTATATTATACATTGAGATATGCGTGCAATATCAAAACTCAACCAAGTTAAAAGTAGTTTTTTTATATTAATCCCAGAAAAGTAATACTATTTAATATCACACTTTATTTATAGTTTATTAAATATTTACTTCACTAAAATAAATAAATTTACAAACAGACATTCTAATAGTAGGTATATATAAATTATACTTATACTATATTTTTACTGATTTATATGCGTACAATACCGATATTATAATACTAAACAATAAAAAAAAAGAATTATTATTTTACTAAAAAAAGTGGTAAAGGATTACAGAATAATTAAGATATATTTAGCTAAGTATTTGAGACCATTGAAATGGGTACTTTTGCCTTTAAAGCAATATGTACTTTTATGCTTAAATTTAAATGTGATTGTTTTTTATCCTGGTGTCAAAACTTATAAGAAATGATTTTTCTAATATGTTTAATGTAAAAATAGCAATGTACTTAAATCATTGGTAAGTGTTATATTATAAATTAGTTTTATGGTTTATTTTGGATGACTTATAGTTTGGAAAAAAATGTTTTGCTATTTTTACATTCCAGGTAAGCGTATGTTAAATAGGTCTAAATAATTATTATTTTTTTTAGTAACTATAATAATGTTTTTAAAACACAAATGTTTCATTCGAAATACTTTTGACTTTCCATCTTTATTTTTAAGACTTGAGTACGTACTTGACTTTCTGTATATTCTAGCTGAAAGTGTCTTATAAATCTTAAATTGAAGCAATCTTCAATATTTTATAGTTAGTTTTAAATGATAAATGAAATTCAATGACTATACTATTTCACACTTTTTCCATAATTACGTTAACAATTTGATGTTCAATGCATAAATACCTGACTAAATATGGTCTGTTAGGAATCATTTTAAATGCATGTATTACGCCTTGATGATTGTATTCGAAAAAAGAAACGTTTTTTTTATTAAAGTTATATAACGGATGTACTTATCCAACTGATTATAAAATATTAAACGGTAGTTTAATATTCTAACCTGATTTTCTACTTCTTGTGTAAAATAATAACAAAAATATCCTTAAAAAAAAATTAAACTAATCCATGTCTTCGATTATATTATCATATAAGAGGCTGAAAAATTTTGGAAAAAATTTAAGGCCCTAAAGTTTTTTTTTTGATAAATTAAAAGTGATTTGATTTTGAAAACATAAGAAGGCTTGTTAAAGTTTTTTGTGATGTTCATATTAGGTACTTCAAAATGCATTAATTTTATTCTAATCAGTCGATCAACTGCATCGTCTAGAAGCAACTGAAGCATGGAAAATTATTGAAGCCAACAGATTCCAAGAGCGAAATCTATACATTGTCTAGGTCATGGCTTCGGGAAGATTAATCAAACGCGTGATTGATACTACGAGAACGTTTCGACAGCGAGTGCGCGCGCATGTTCACGCTAATTAAGGCGTCCCTTAGGCGAGAGTGGTCCTCTGGCCAGCCAACCGCGAGACGATGGGACGCCTAATTCGACGTCCCGACGCCGTAACAATGGGGGTAGGGAAAATCCCGCCCGTCCCACTTGCTATACACACCTTATTCCGTCGCATTACCTCCGACCATTGGGGTCTAATTTTGGAAACGGACCCAAACACCTATTATGTATGTAGATACGGAGTTTAAATAGTTATGCCTAAAACTAAATTTGCATTGATAAAAAATAAATAATAATGGTTCAAGATATGAATTAGTAATTCAAATCTGAATTGGCAACTAAGTTATTTAAAAAAACATATAATTTGAAGTTTGCATTAGAAATATACAGATAATATTAATAATATATATGATCAATACAAAAATATCATAAATTATCTATGGATGGTGTTTTGAAGAAATAAATATGTTAATATGTTAAATATAAGAGATGTATTCAGTGGCGTAGCTATGGGGGGGCGGAGTGGGGGGGGGGGCCGCCCCGGGCGGCACTTGCTTGAAGACGGCATATTCGCGATGGGATCGTCTAGTGCGGTTCTTAATCCTGAATGCACTAAAACATATATACATCCACGAATAACAAGAGCTTAATAATAACCTATTTTTAAAAATTCTGATTTTATGACCCTACAAAAAATGTATAAAGGGGGGGGCAGCAATTTTAAGGATTATTTCTATTGAATTGTGAAAAATGGGTGACGAATATTATAAATTAAATCAATTAGGTAGTAAAAAGAATATAATAATAACAAATTAATAAATATATATCAAATTATATATATAAAATATATATCAGCACATATAAAATATATATAAAATTTAATAGATTAAGAAACACTAACAAAACATTCCAAAATTGACTCCAATGTATATCCACATTTAAAATAAAGTGAAGTATTTTTTTAAACAAGAAAGAATGAGATAAAACAAATAAACAATTGTTATATTAAACAAAGGGATGAAATGAAATAAAAATAAAGATTAAATATATTATAAATCTAGAAAAATAGTAGTAAATTTAAAATGATTTAATGTTAGAAAAGCACTATATAAATACACGGTGATCCATAAGTTTTTGCATTTTTAAATCTTTTCTGAACATAAACTGTGCGTAGGAGGAGTGCTCAGGTGTAATAGAAATTTAGTCGCAAGGGATCGCTTCACAAGGGAACAACGCGCGTTTTGCGTAAGACAGTTTTACAAAAACAACGATTTTTGTGTGATTGTTTGGCGTCTGTTTTGCGCTTAGAACCCATTACACAGTGTGAATCAATGTCCGAATGTTATTTTATTTAATTCGTGGCTCAGGAAGTTACCGATTCAAAACTAAATAAGAAGAAAACCTGACGACCACGGAGCAGGAGAACCAACGAGAATGTCACGCAATTTACCAAGATTGTACGAGAAGATCCGGGCTTGTGAACTCGCAAGCGTTTTGCTGCTATAGCCATACCAAGTTTAATTATACGTCAAATTTTAAAACTGGACTTAAAACTACACTCATATAAGATTGAATAGCATATGATTGGATTTCATGATAAAGATTCGTTAAGACGAAGCCCATTTGCATTTGAATGGGCACGTTAATAATCAGAATTGCAGGGAGAACCCTAAACTCAAACATCAAAGATCTCTGTATTCTCTAAAAGTGACAGTTTGTCAACAAAGGCGTATTTCTTTTAAAAAGCAAGTGGCAATTCTTTTACTGTTAATTTTGAAGAATATGTCAAGATGCTTAAGAATTTTTCCAGTCGCAATTACAGTAATTCTTAGGATACGATCAGAGGACATGGATGCAGTAAGATTGGGCATACTGACATATGTATATTCAATGTGATGGATGGTGAAGGAAATGTTTCCTAACAAACTCCGCAGCTTAGATTTGGCACATCTTGATTAGAGTTCTCTCAAAAGTCGTGTTTACTACAATATCAGCAATAATAACCCAACTTAAGGTAAATATTCGAGACAGCTAATAACCAACTCGCTTTGTGTGCTTCAAACTTATGTGCCAAACTTGAGGATTGCTAGCGGCGAGATGGTGAACATTTAGACGACAATATTTTTAAAGACATGATATTTCCAATCATGTTCTTTCAGTGAAATAAACATCCATTATCATACGATCTGAACATTTTTTATTTAATTTTCAGTAGTTCAAAAACTTATTGTATTAATTTTTTTATGTAAGGAATATGAATATTTACCAGAATATTTAAAAATTAGAATCATATGAAGAATAAATTTATATAAAAATAAAAATAAGCATAAAAACAAAACTTCAGTAAAATTAAAAATAGTAGAAAAAAATATAATTTAGTATTAAAACCAAAATACATAAAAATAATAATAAAAACAGAAGCAGTAGATACGTTTATAAGCAACTGTAAGTGCCCATTTCTGTACAGATAAAAGTATCATATAATGCTAGTTTACTTTATTGATTATTTAAATACAATACTTTTTCTTAGGTGATTAATTAGCATTTAGCTAATATACAACAAAAAAACTTGTTATGCTTTTCTTAAGACTTTATTATAATATGTAAATTTATTTGCTCTTTCTTTATCAAAAATTAACTTATATTCTAATTTCCTACAATAACCCTATATCAAAATAAATAAACTATATATATAAATTTATATTAAAAAAAAGGTATGCCTTCTTCAAGACCTCATTATAATATTGATATTAATTTGCTCTTACTTTATCAAAAACTAAATTTTCATTGTCATTTTACGCAATAACATCATATCAAAAGAACAATAGATAACCATACCTACACTAAAATATCGTCGTAAGTTTTTTTTAAAACATATTTAAAACAATATTTAAGGGTAAACACATTAAAAACAATATTGAAATGTTTATACTGTGTTTTACAATGAATAATAAAATATACATAATGTCTAGTGATACTCATATATGAAAAAAAGTAAAAGGAAGTCACAATGTTCGTACGACTGACCTCGTACTAGCATATCAATGCCTAGCACAGACAATATGTTACAACACTATAGCCAGTGAAAGTGATAAAGTAACTTGACCGATTGAAACTCGGTCACATAGTTGTGTCAAATTAGTATCACAAACTGATAACGGTACTGGGGGCGTAGCTCAGATGGTAGAGCGCTCGCTTAGCATGTGAGAGGTACCGGGATCGATGCCCGGCGCCTCCAACCCTTATTTTTTTTTATTTTTAAAGGTTACATAATTACCTAATCAATTAACATACGGTAATGCTAAACATATATTTTACGTAATAATACACTTATAAAATTAAAAATATGTAAGATTAAAATTGATGGAACAAAGTGTATATTAAACTGAGCATAGTAAATATTATAGAAAGAATAAAAAACTGCGTTAAATACTTTCATTAGATCAAATACTACTTTTTATACTTTGCAAATGTTTGATTTTCATACCAAATTAATCAGAATTGTAATAGCAAAGTGGCATTAATTGAGTTAATTTAACCCAAAGTGAAATTAACAAAAAAAAATTATACCGATTATCCGTCATTATAGTATTTTTAGTACCTTCTTAAAATATGTATAATACGAATAATTATTATAATAAGAGCCCAAATCTTCAATGCTGATAAATCACAAGTACAGTATACTCTCGATTATCCGGGCTAATGCTGGGGAGGAAGGGCACGGAAAATTAAAAAACACAGATAATCCGTGTTAAATAAAATGTCATTTTACGAGTGAAATAATAAATTAATGGTAATTAGTATTGTGTTACACAGAAAAATTTAACCTCCGTTTTATGTTTCTCTTACCAAGAGAGCCCTGATTTCTGCTTGGAGAAAACTGTGGTTTAATTGCATTAACAGAAAATAACAATGTCGATGAAATTGTGTCATTGGAGAAGAACATGGGACTGATATTCAAGAGTTGGTGATGGAACATCAGCATCGCGAACAACCTAAGGAGGAGGAGGATAATGAAACTTCACTTTAAATGAGACTAGGGATATCTATAAAATGTTGGTAGCAGTAAAGCATAGCAGTGCGAGCCATAAATCTATTTATAGTAGCATCGAAGATCTTGATTTAAAAAAATATATTTTGGCACACTTTTGGCACAATCTTATTATCACGTATATCCGTAGCATTACCATAATTAGCGCATTTATCTCAATACTATGTTATTTACACAATAAAACTTCACGGTTATAATAATCCAATAAAAATAGCATCTGACCCGTGAAATCGCAACGCTCGGATTAAGTACAAAAATATTTCTCCCTCTTCGAAGTTTGTTTATAACAATTTGAATTTATATTGTTTTTATTATGTCTATTATATAATAAATGTGCGAGGGATGAGCGAAAACTTAATCGCAAAGCAAATATTTATACACTCGGGCGTATTGTTTGCAACTTTGCCTCGGAAATTAACGAAGCGTCATAAGTAAGGCTTTCAAACGAAAGCCTCAGATTTTGATTTTATTGTATGCGTGCAATTAAATAATTAATAAAATTATACAACACAATAAAACAAATATTACGTGGAAGCGTTTACGCTACATAAAGTATGAAAAGAGAATTACAATATGAACAAATTTACAAAAAGCCAATTGTTCAAACATTGGACTGTAAATTATTGCGTATGTAATAAATATTTGTGAAGGTGTTGAATCGCGCTGACGTGTATTATGCTGTTATGCGTGATACACTACTTATTATGTTTTATAATAATTATGTGTGATACATTTTCGAGTTTGTATGCTTTTCCTGTAAGCATCCATCCCTTTGGTGGGAAGTTTAGTCCTTAGGCCGCCGAACGAGAAACATGCTTTCACGCCAGATGGTTAAAATTAATCTCGCCGAGTCTCATCTCCATCTTTCACTTCTTCCACGTCTTCTCATCTAGCCGCTGCTGTCTTAATTCCATGCATAAATATTTATCAGCTTTGTTATCATCCAGCGTCTTCGCGGAATGGAAGCCAAACATGGCTCGAAGTAAGACGTCGGCAACATTTTAAATGAATAAATTAAATTAGATAATATATAATAATGTTTTTTGTCGGGCAATGCGGTCCAGAAGATCTAAAACCCTGTAGTGGACGCTAAAGAAAAAACTGCTGCTGAAATTATGAGTATGTTCGCAAAAAAAACCGTTGTCATTGATAAACTTATTCAAAAATATAATAATAAAATTATTCTAATTGGTTTTAAATGATGGATAAGATTTATTAACAAAAAAAGTGGCAAAATGTGATTTTAATGTTCT
Organism: Plectrocnemia conspersa; assembly: GCF_051122295.1. Classification (NCBI taxonomy): domain Eukaryota; kingdom Metazoa; phylum Arthropoda; class Insecta; order Trichoptera; family Polycentropodidae; genus Plectrocnemia; species Plectrocnemia conspersa. Next base: position 20,116,548 of record NW_028277167.1, read on the forward strand.
ATGAATTTCTTAAGCAATAATATCAAAGTATATGGTAAATATATTTTCTATCAGAATCTCCACATAATGAATACGAGTACATATTTATAATAAAATAAACTTATTATATTTACTTGCTATGTACTCAACTAAAAACAATTATAATAGTTTAAACCTTAAAAATGGTTTACGATCAGCTTAGCGCGAGCGCCTCACGAAAATTAAAATTCCATACAAAACGCCCAGAGTATTAAAGTTTCCGTTTAATTATGCCATGAGATAATAATAAAATACAACTTTACTGTACACATAATACTTATACAAACACCTAAATTGCCTTCGTTATTGTATATCCGAAGCACTAAAAGAAACCAGTAATTTCATAGTATAAGAGTGGTAGAGTTATTAGATAGATACAAACATTTTTTTGGAAAAATATAATTTGGAGGCGCCGGGTATCGATCCCGGTACCTCTCACATGCTAAGCGAGCGCTCTACCATCTGAGCTACGCCCCCCGTGTGTGTCGTAGTGGTAATAATATTTTTTCGTTTTAAGATCTGGGTCAGTTTGACGACGCGAGTTTTTGGCCTCGAGCCCAATTGTCTAATTTTACCTCAGAGCTATGTGAATGTTTGTTGTGAGATATAATGGACTACATATATAATATAAAATAAAGAAAAATTTAAGTCTTTAAATATATTATGGTAAAACATGTTAACTGATTTTTTTGTTGAAAATGAGTTTTTGTGGAATGCTATTTTAAATACAAAGGCGTTGCTCCAATACGAGCAGAAATACAACTAACAAGTAAAAATAATAAAACAATATATAATATTATTTACGACAAAAACGTGTTAAGCTACATAGAAAGCATGTTCTTGTCATAAATGGTTTTGAAAGTAAGTCATTTATTAACTTACGTTAAATATTATTTTACCAAAAAATTTCACTATAATTCTTGTATTGCAATTAACTTACCAACACGATATCTCAGTGACATTGTCAGTGAGTATAACTCAAAGGACCTAGGTTTGAATCCCAAATGAACCTTTGTTTCTATGAAAACTAGTGATTATTATAAAATTTAAATTCTCGTCGATCATCACAGATTAAGTATTCCAAGATATTCTTAATCTCACGGATGAATATTGTAATTGAGCTAGGTTATACATACTAGATACAAAAAATCTTATAATGAGCTACTTTAGCACATTAAGAATATTATATATGTACATATAAAAAAAAACTTCTATAAGATTCCCTAAAAAAAAAAAACATGCATAGGATTCTTTGTGCTAAGAAACGACGTGTTTTAGCGGCTAAACTAAAATCAATAATAAGTAATGGACCCTTGATGTATTTTCTATCGAGAAAATATTATTATCCACTGTTTTAGTTTTGCAATATTTTTTTGAATCAAAGAAAATTTATCACATGTAATTCACCGCAATAAATTTACCGCCAGCAATTAATCGCTAGCAGTTTACCGCCGCGTCAATTGATCGCATAAATAATTTATATATTGAGATATTTGACCTTTCCTGGGCTATAAATTGTTTATGCAATCAATTAACGCGGCGGTAAACTGCTAGCAATTAATTGCTGGCGGTGAATGGTGGGCAGCAAATCATATTTTGCCAGTATTTAAGCTTGTAAATTAAAAAAATCATTGTCATTAAAATATAAAAAAATTGAAAGAATGGTGAAACATGTATCATTTATAAGAACATATTAGTTTGTACAATATCACACATATATGTATAGTATATTTCAGTGTGTATGTTATTATATATTATATATTCAACTTTAATTATTCTTCAAATTTAAATATAAGTTATCCTATAATCCGCTCTTTACATAGTAGCATTCAAATCACATAAAAATATGCACGATGCAATCTCAGGAGTCACATTAATGCAACAAACTTGTGCCGAACTGCCATAAAAAGGAATTCTCCTTTATTTTACGATCGCGTATTCCAGCTCTAGCATACATAATAATATATAAAACACAATTCCAGCAGGACTGTTACGATTCGCAAGTTTTATAACCGTGATGCTGCGGTCACATTTTTATTTCTATGCCAATGGCAGAAAGTTACATATATCAAACCGCGACGTAAACGAACATAAAAAAGTAACGTAAAATGAAAAAATATAAATTTCACGTCTACGCAAATATATTATTTTATTGTGCAATTTTTGCGCCTGTTAAAAATATTACATTATTGAGCTTTCGCGCCCGGAGCTTTTGTTCGCCCGGTTTTATTTATGTCCGCGGGGGCTGGTTTCCTGTTTCCGGCGCTTCCGTTCGGAATTTAAATATGCTTTATGGCCGTTTCCGTTTTAAAACTATCGCTCTGAAATTGTGAGCAAAAAAAAAACATTCGAATAACGTTCGCTTGTGGAGCATTATGCTAATTTTACAGCGGGGATTCTTAGCGAATCTCTCTGCCGTATCATAATGGACGACTAAAGCTAAATAATGACTTTTATTTATTTTCCGTGTCATTTTAATGTTTATCAAAGATTTTGGGTTATATTTAAAATGATTTAATCAAAATACTGTGTTGTGTAACACAGCAATAGAGTTCACTGTTTATAAAACATAACAATTTATATTACAAGATAAAATATATGTAATATAATTTTACAATAATATCAATAAATAGACTAAGAGCATAACTGTTTACTATGTGCTTTTTTAATTTTATGGTTTTAAATAAAAAATTTAATCAACATAAAAAAAAATGTTTCTAAAAAAAATATGTAAGTCGCAATGTGAGATATTACTTTTAGAACAATGTTATCAGATCTAGAATGATACATGCAAACAAATTTTAATAAAACATCTCTTAAATCTAAAAAACGTATGATACAAAAATCTACTTTTTAAATTTAAGAATGGTATATTTTTGTAACTACAAATATATAACAAAATTAACTAATACCATTACCAAATTGTGAATTATTTTTCTTATATAAAATTTATTATTATACTTTCAGGGAATATGATTTAAATAAAACATAGGCTATTAAGATTACGATTACTTAATTTTGCCTTAATTCTATGTATAAATATATGCAAAAAGTGGTTTTTGAATTTTAATGAAAATAGCAAAGAGATATGAAAAATTGATAGATGAAATACAAAATGATCCAAATAAGATGTGGAAATCAATAAAACAATTAATTAATCCAACTCAGAAAAACGACATAATAAAAATGGAAATCAATGGAAATATATATCAAGATCCTTATATAATAGCAGAAAAAATGAATACATATTACATTGAGAGCATAGAAGAAATTGTGAATTCAATACCAAGGATTAGTAATTTAGTACAATATAATAATAAAGCAATAATTGTAAAATTTAGTAAATTTAAATCAGTATCATTAGATGAAATTCATAACAAAATAGGTAAATTTAAAAAAGGAACTAGTACTGATGAACTAGATATAAATATAATTAAAGAAACATGGGAAATAATAGGAACTAAATTAAATTATTTAATAAATAAAGCACTCTCCTTAGGAGAAATGCTAAGGAGAGTGCTAAAAAAGTTGAAGAAATGAGACCAATCAACATGCTACCGTGTATAGAAAAAATAATAGAAGAAGTAGTAATCAAAGAATTAAAGGAATTTATTACTTCTCAAAACATAATATGTGAACAACAATCGGGATTCAGAGAAAAGCATTCCACTGAAACTGCATTACAAGTAGTGATAAATGATTGGCTGTTGGCTAAGGATACAAACAAAATCATTGGAGAAGTTTTCTTGGATTTCAAGAGAGCCTTCGAAACAATAGACAGAAAAATAATGTTAAAAAAATTGGAGAGTATAGGTATAAGTGATATAGTTTTAAGATGGTTTAATAATTACTTATATAAAAGAAAACAAAAAGTTAAAATAAATAATGTATATTCTGAAGAGAAATTAGTGTCTTATGGAGTACCACAAGGGTCTAAATTGGGACCATTGTTATTTGTTTTGTATATTAATGATATAGTTAATAACGTGAAAAAATGTAAAATTCATCTATTTGCGGATGACACATTAATGTATTGCATAGGTGATAACATTAAAGAAATTGTAAATAATTTAAATAATGAATTAAGTATATTAGAAATATGGTTAAAGAATAATGTACTTAAATTATATGAGAATAAAACTAAATGTATGTTTATTAATTATAAAAATGTGTTAGATGATAGTACCAAAATAGTAATAAATAACTCTAGTATAGAAATAGTGGATAATATAAAATATTTAGGAGTAATTGTTGATACAAAATTAAATTTTAAAGAACATTGTAATTACATATTAAAAAATTAGTAGAAAATAGGTTTATTATCTAGATTAAGAAATATATTAAGTATAAATACAAAAAAAAAATTTACAATAGTATAATATTGCCCCATTTTAATTATTGTGCAACACTATTAAATATGTTAAATAAATTAGATAAACAAATGTTGCAAAAATTACAAAATAGGGCAATGAGAGTAATCTTAAATAAAAATAGATTAAATAATTGTAAAAGTATGATTGATAGATTAGAATGGTTGAATGTTCAAAAAATATTGAGTATGAATGTTTTAGTATTTATATATAAGTTAGAAAATAATATGTTACCAGAATATTTTAATAAGTATTTAATAAGAAATAAAGATGTACATAAATATAATACTAGAAATAGAGAAAATTTAAAGATAATTAAGTATAAGAAAACGAGTACGGCTAGGGGAATTATGTACGGAGGTTTTGATTTATATAATAGTCTTTCAAGAGAAATCCGAAACAGCAAAAATATAACGGGTTTCATAAATGGAATAAAAAAACACCTTCGTACATATAGAAATAAATTATAATATTAAGTCTTTATTATTGTATATTTTTATTTTTTATTTCTGTTATGTATTTTTTATATATTTTTATATATGTTTACTAAATTTGTTAGATGTAAAGATTAGCTATTAAGCTAAATAAATTAATAAAATAAAATAAATAAATAATACATAAAATCTACACAGCTCTTTAAGTATAACAATGATCGAGTTGGACAATATCTATAATCATAGTTATATTGTATATTATATTTAAAATAATTAATAGATTACTAATGTATATCAATATACAACATAATTAATTTTAATGTAATTTAAAAAATATATTAAATTAAATTCAAAGCCTTGATATATAAAAAAATTAAATCCATTCGAACATCTGTCCTTAATCGCTACAATAAAAAGCTAAAGGTATCTCATATAAACACTACGCCAAGAACTTTAAGAAGGAATTTCAACGCATGGTTGAAAGAATCCGAGTGAATAAGCCGAGAAAGGACCGATCCTTAAAACCTTCTGTTTGATAAGTCCCTACATGCGAGCCCTTTGCGCAGGGTTAGTGCTTGTATAAAACCAAACCAGCGTGAATTAATAAAACAATTATAAAATCCTCACGTAAGACGCATAAGGGGAGGCTCTTTGTATAAAAATACACAGTATCAATGTATTATTATATTTTATATCACAAGGAATATTATAAATAATTATAAAATAAATGTCAATAATGTGATATAATATTATAATATTTTATATGTACTAATGCCGGCAACAATAGTCCGCAATGTTGCGACCCATACACGCTTATACGTATACATACATTGAGAACGTAATACACAATACGACTCACCGCGATCATCGCAAGATTAAAATTTTCGGTCCAATAACTACGCCATTACTGCTATTGTAATGCAAGGTATACACTCCAATGCTTTTAAAACATTTTTTTATTATATTATTTTAAGTAATTAATATTATTTAATAAATATTATATAGTTGGCAAAATCATTTAACTAACACTACATATATTGCAATAATAGATTTTCAAAATAAATATACAAAAACACAGCTTTTTATCTGCTTTAGTAATTTAAGAAATATAATAATAATCAGACAAGAAGAAACCGCTTTGCGTGAAAATCGGCAGATTACAGAAATGTTTGGAGGATTCCACAGAGTCTCGACATGAAATTTAGCTCTAGCCGAACCCAATTCTCGTTATTTCAATAATCCTAAGAGATTTTTTATCTTAATCTGATTCGAAATATGAAAAATGTAGTGTAAAAACAGCTGTTATCGACAATTTGCTTTGTAATTCGAGTATAAAAATAGGAGCCTGAAGTTTCTTCGTATTTTGACTGTAAAAATCGAAGAAAATTGATTCGTTATCATCCTTCGGTTATTCGCGTCCATTACAACAAATCATCATCCTATCGAATTTTGTTATTTTTAATGATCATCCAGTTCACTGTTCATCAATAATATAATGATATATTCAATAATATAGTGTATTATTTATTATAATCACTTTTTTTTAAATATCAAATATTTTCGAGACAAGTTAACACAATCACGTAAGTATTGAAACAGATTGAAATCAGTATATAAATTAGTAACATATATTTAACTATTATTACTGCTTACAATCAATTTTTCGTCGCGATTTTCGTCCATAAAATCAAGGTAAATTAAAATTGTAATCATTAACTCTCACCTCTCAAAAATGACAAAAATTAAAAAACATTGGATTCAAACCTATGTCTTTCAGGTATTAAGTCTTCGATTATACCACTAATCTATCGTGCTGGTCAAAAATCTTTATTAGTATGTTTAATAACTTAATATATATTTAATAACGTTAATAAACAATTTTAATTTTTTCTTACAATTATTACAAACAAATATAATATTTTAAGAATTCGAGGTCTTTTTGATGAAGATAATATTGAAAGTAAAGAAAATTGATTCGACGATGCTTAATGTTTTTTTTTATATATGTACATGTATATCTTTATTCAGATGCATATCTCGAAATGAAACGCGATTGTGGCTTCTTCTATCCCTTCAAAGCCATTGTTATCAAGATTAATACATAAAAATAATATGTAATGAAAAATAATGTAATATTTTATATATAATACATAGTTACTAGACGAGAGAAGTATTGTAAATATGTTACATAACTTTAAATAAATAATAAATGTTTAACATTTTGTTATTATTAAGGTTAAACATTTTTATTTTGATATGTTTTATTAAATAGTAAGAAATTAGCAATAGTCGAGAAAAATATGGCAGCTATTTGATAAATTTATTAGAGAGTTACTAATAGAAATAATATATCTTTAGCTGTTTGAAACGATATAAAGTGTTAATATCTTATCTACTCATTCAAAAATTGTATGTATAAAAAAAGCAGACATTTAGTCTAGATTTGTACAAAATTCAGTTAAAGTCACTATTCAAACGGCTTCTATACATTTTTGTGTGGTTATTTTAAAGATAATACTAAAAACAGACTAGCTTAAAATATATTGTTGCAATCCGTTGCAAATATTTAGAATAAAAAAAATAGAAAATAATACAAAAATGTATTTTCTAATCTTTACAATAGTATTAAACAGTCTGTCAGATTTTATAAACCAGATTCCATCGTGTTTTTTGATTAAATTTATAAAACTCGAAAAGTAATCATTACATTTAAAAAACTGGTTGTTATACTGTTATTATTAATTTCATAAGAATTATAAGTTTGGTTCATTTATAGCATTAGTCATATTTATCTAATATTTAATTTCAGATTATCGTATTTTTAAAGGAGATTAATATAAAATAATACAATTTGGGTTTGTTGTTTTTAAAACATTTTTTAAAAACACTAAACTTAATATTTTAACTAAAAAACATTTCGACTTGAAATGACCTTGAGTATAAGTATAATTAACTAAAACTTATTTTTTTAAATTTTGGATGCTGAGCATAAATTCATGAAGCTTCTGAGATAAAGTATGCTACGATTTTTTTCTACAATCTGCGAAATATTTTAACAAAGAAGTCTAGAATATTCATGTATTTAAATAATTAAATCGTAACAGATTCTGATAATGAATATATTGGACAAAATAGTAATGAAAATATAAAAAATAAATAAATACACTATTTGAAGTTACTATTAAAGTAAAAAAATTCAATTTTATTTGATGGTCTAAAACCGATAAAATTAAACTCAGTAGTCAGTGAAATATTTTTTAATTTATATTCATGTTATTTTGTATCTCTAATTAATGCAAAACTGCGTATATTGTATAATGATTTTTAATCTGAAAATAAATTAATATATTTTATATAAAAAAAAAAAAATTTTATATTTAATAATAGTTTTAGTTTATATTTGTATGTACATAAATAATATTTTTGTCAAAATATATATTTTTTTGTATAAAATCTAGTATATTGTTTTGGTACGTTTTCTAGAGTTAATAGATGTATTATAGAACTTGTTTGCATGTATAATTCTAGATCTGTTAACAACATTTTAAAAGTAATATCTCACCCTGCCACTTATAATATTTTTCCAAATATTATCTTTTTATGTTTATTGAAAAGTTTATTTATTAACAAGCAATCAAAAAGAGCATATAGTACATCGCTATACTCTTAATTTATTTAATACTATATTTGTAAAACAATATTAAATATATTTTATTTACTGAGTTTGAGTTTTATTCATGAATATATGAAATTATATACAAAAAAGGCAACAAAGGGGCGTGTAATCGATACAGCTACCGAATCTTCTCATCGGACACCTTTGGCGGCGACATCAAATGTAAAATGCGGTATTATTGCATGGAAATCTTCTACAATGTCGCCTTCACTTGGTCCAGTCGCATTGTGTACCAAGTCCAGCTTCGGCGGCACTCGAAGCTTTGAAAGCTCAATAGACTGACCCGAAACGCATTCACAACAAATAGACGCGTTTAGAATGCACAATGGTTAATGGCAAATGTGTTTGATTGCATTGTGTCGCATTTTGGCGCATGCTTGCACTTTAATGTCGACGCAAAACCAGTGGTGTATTTATGCTATTTTCAAATTGTTAAATGAATTCAGTAATGAAACATGTTTGGAAGCAATTTTTAAATCACAAATCTACCCACTTCAACTTTTATTCCCACTTATATGAAGGAAACATATTTGTTTTATCATTCTGAAGTACGTTTAGATTATAAAATATAACACGCGCGAATCTATTGGTATTTTTTTAGACGGTATATGTAATTAACATGGCTACCAAAAAGAGCAGTTAGCATGACTTTCACTCTCTTGTATGATGTATAATTATTTTTTGAGCAATGAGAATGTGATCATTTTAAAAAGCAAAATTTTAGTGAAAACTAGTTAAGCTGTTTTTGCCTCTGGATCTTCATATTGCTTTATTCTACCTAATGAAAAATAAAAAAATTGCCATTTAAGAATAACTTAGGTTTGCACGTATTTTATATGATTGTTGTTTTTGTTGACACTTGCCGAGATTTTTATATTTTCTGAACCCTTTGCACTCGAGAGTGATTTTGCACTGATTAAGTAGGTATCAATCTGCAAATATATTAGATATATATTACGCTCTATATTCTCGATGTCCTTTCATTGGTTCCTTTCTCAATATATATTGTTGATCGAGAAATTTCTTAGAGGCCAATCAAGTGGCTACAGCCCCCGCAGACTCCATTAAGATGTTCTCGGCCCATCACGTATTTGCACACGTCCGTAAATACCTGCCAATTATGTAGGGCTCGGCACCTTTTGCGACCTGTCCAAACAATGGCCCCCTTTGACCGAACGCCGCCCGCTGTACTTGTAATCGATGTCTTATTAGCTCACCGAGTCGTTAAGCATTTCTCATGAGAACTTTGGGCGTTTTGTGTCCGGCGGTGGGCGTTTTGTGACCAGAGTAGCCATGTAGAAAGGCATTGTCACATTTTAACAACTGGGACTTTTGGATGGGCGACCGCACATGGTGATATGTTTGGAATGCTGTCTTTTTGTACATAAGTATGTATACTACATTTATAGATAAAAATTTATAATTCAATATAAATAAATATATACACGTTAATGTTTACAACTAGTTTGAAATAAAATATTTTTATTGAACATTATTTAATAATTTTTAAATAAATAATTATATTTTGAGACATATAGATTTGTTTTAGTAAATTAATGAAGATTCATATATTAAACTGGTTGTTTGAAATCTCTTAAGTCAAAAATTTACTGGCCGTTTATATTAATATACTGGTCGTTTTTAATTATTAACTGACTTACATTATTTACCATAACTGACAGTTTTATTTAAAAGTTACCGAGTATTTATTATTCAAAACTTATCATTTAATTTATTGCAAAATTTTAATAATTGCTTACATTTTTTTCTATTCCTTCAGCATGCCTTAGACCATTTTGATGCTACCGATATTATATAAATAGGTTCAATAGTTATATTCAAACAACTGTTAATATTTAAACGACCATTCAATACATAAAAATTGACACTTACCATTGACCTACTAACCGATTAACATATGACCACTAATGTACTGACCGTTTAAAATGAAACAAAATTACCGACAATATAAATATAGGCCCTGCAATTTATCTCTAATATTATTGTTCATTATTTTATATTAAATTAGTTTTAATATGCAAAAGCATTTAATTAGGTAAATAATAATAACAACTTACTGTTTATCATGTAGCTATAATAATTTATAATAAAATTGTTATAAATTCCAATCACAGATGTCTCTACAATATTATTTCTAAAGAAATTAAACACTAAATCATATTTTCTGAATATTACAAAATAATTTACTCTAAGATAATTAATTTTTTATATACATAAAAAATGAGTTTGCACCTTTAGATTTTAACATATTGGTGTTAAACAAAACCCATTATAATTTTAAATTTACACAAATTAAAAATTTTCTTGCCCTTAAAAATACAGATTGAATTGTAAAGATATTACTTAGATCAGGGGTCGGCAACCTGCGGCTCGCGAGTCGCATGCGGCTCTTTTGACGTCAAGATGCGGCTCTCCAGTTCCATGCGCAAATAAATATTATTTCATATTTAAAGCTATTATTTTAAATCAAAATTCAAATTTATATACCTAATCCTAATCAAATACCATAATATTGAAATAAAAATGTTAGTGGCTCTTTAAAAACTGGGAAATTTTGTAAATTGTAACTTTTGGCTCTTCCGTCTCAAAAGGTTGCCGACCCCTGACTTAGATATATAATTCTTGAATATAGACCTATACACCTATATAATAATTATATTATTTTTATTTAGACCAACATGTTTAAAATTGTTTTTATTTTACTTTAAGAGGTGTAAAATTAAATCAACTAAAAAAACGGAATATTTACAAAACGACAAACTTAATTTTATAAAAAAAAAAATTTTATATTTTATAATTTTTTCTTTCTTACTGAGTTGTTTTTTGACCATCATGATAAACTAAGGTAAACTGTTGTTCACGATGATCTTGATCTCACAATTGTAAAGAATTTTTTGTTACTTTTCTTCAAAGTGTAACCTCCAACATTTTATTCCATATTATTAATTTTTTTTATTGCAGCTTATAACAAAATTTAAAATAATATTTTTATACAATAAAAAATATTTTATTTATAAATTTGATATTTATGTTAGTAATATGATAGAAACCTAAGCAATAAAATGATATATTATAATAAAATAGCTATATTAAAAAAAAAGTTTATTACTCTCTTATATAAAAAAGTACCAATAAAATTTTTTTAATGGTAATATTTTATATTTTAATAATCTACTTATTGCAATAACATGTTAAATGTACTAGATGTATATAAATATATTTAAAATGTCTGTATTTTTTTGAATTAAAATTAAATTATCATCGTATCTTTAATTAATATTATTACTTTCATATCACACAAAATAAGCCAGGGATAATAATTCACAGATGATTAACAAATATCGTCTAAATTGATCCGATACAGCGCCATTCCACCCCATCTCCACCCTTAAACGGTTATTGCCTTTGTTTCGCATTGTTTCCTTTGATTGGAATACCATTCCCACTTAGGGGTGACAATCAGTGATCAAAAGCTCCTTTGATGTGCAAGTTTTATATGTAGCCACGCGTTTTCTGGATGCGTCGCATAGCTCACTGATTACATTATTTTCTTCGAGCCAAAATTAAAATAAATATTAGACAAAATATAACATTGTTTACATTCACGTCCAATTACTATTGACCAAACCACCCCAAAGCGACCCCGACTTTAGGGCTGTGACAAAAGGTTAGTTTTTACGTCGCGCGCTGCCCTAATTGCAACGGCGATAGGTCTTGTTCAAACACGGAACCGAACAGAATCACAGAAATGTATTTATTGTATGTTTGTATAGAATCTATAAAAAAATGTATGACCCTATTTTCTCTAACCGTAAAATCGTCGACGTCGGTTCTTTATTCAGCACAATTGGTCGCGGATTAAATAAACACGTGGCCAAGGATTACTGGGACGTCTCAATCAGAACCGGAACTAATTATCCAGAAAATGGGTTCATTTATGTACAATGTATATACATATAAAATATAAGGGATGATTTGGTTCACCGTGAATAATGGATTTTAATTAATTTGGTATAAAATTGCCTCTATACTTTATTTATATACATCATTTTTAAATAAATGTAAATTTGTTTCATTGCATTATTCAGGAAGTATTGTATGCCAAGGTAAAATTCACACAATTAAATTATTTAGTATCAGTTGTAACAAATATAGTGAATTTAATTGCTGCTTGAGACCTTCACAAGAGAGAAATTTTCAAACTTTTACAGTAAGTTGATTCAACCTACAGTCTACAGTGCACTGCTGATGTTTAATCATGTAAAATGGCAAACTCGATAAAAAGTACTTGAGCGATTTGTTAAGTGCTTTGAAGAAATTAATGTATATTTTGAGGACTAAAATCTGGCAAACTTAATGATCATAAGTGGATCAACATATTGCTGTTTTTTACAGATCTTTCTGTTCATATGAATGAACTAAACTTAAGCTTACAAGGATTACCGGACACACTGAAAAATCTAGCGATGGCTTTACTTACATTTTTATAATACCCTTTTCTCGGCGTTTAATTTAATGAAGGCTTTTTTCGCTTTATTAATAAATAAATATATAAAAAATATAAGCCTTTTTCACTATATCCACAAATATCACAAAATTATGGATATTTTTAAATGTGACACGGCACCCGAGTTAAGTTATGTTTCTTTCTTAATTCAAAGGTTCTAGATAATAAAGTGTTTTATGATATTTTTTTAATGAATATTTTTTATTGCAAATTTACCCTAGTTTATGAACTTCTTATATAAATCCAAAATATGTTACCTAATGTCGTTTATATAGTCTTTTCATATAAATATTCATTTAAGTCCATGGCCTTATAAAAGGTAATATAGTCTGAAGCGTTCAAAATTAATTTATAAGTTCATTAAAGAACCATAAGGCAGACGCAAAGTGGCCAGTGATTAATCGCTCACAAATCCACCCAAAAATTCAGCGGATATTATTCCTTGAACCTACGACCATACGCTAATTTAGTTTAATGTCTACTTTTCCAACTATAGTCCATCACTTTTAGCTTAAAACCTTCAGCTACACCACCTTCAAGCAGTTGATGTCGATACGCCGACGCCAACGGATGCGTCCTGACACCTTCGACTTCCTCAATTAGGCGGCAACATCGGTCAATAAAATATGATATGCATTTATGTTTATCTAGTGTCTTTTTGCCGTTCGTCATAACATGGTAACAAAAATAATCGTACATAAGATATATATTTTAATTATTAAACTTAGGTTGATTCTTGATACTTTCATTTAGATTTATCTAATATTAGTATGACAATTATTCAATATAAATAACGTTTAATCATAACAGCTTTCTCATCATAATATACAACATATAATATCATAAACGGCAATGTTCCATGTCATATTATGAATTATATAATGCGACAACAATAAAAGCTCTGCGCGGCGACAATGGAACGATAAAAAGCTTGATGGTCGCGCGAAAAATGACGACTTTGTTACATACTATTACTACATTATTTTTATTTGAGGGCGGATAAAAAATATTCGCATAATGGTCGAAGTGTCGGCGGGCGAACGCCGTCCGGCGCACGTTCCGGTCACGTGGCCGGCGCGTTATGACTTTTTTGCGCATGCGCACGCGCACGTGACCAATAAAGACGGTGACAGATTTCGCAGGACCGGTCGGTTGGTGGATAACCGTTTTTCGAACCGACAAACCGGCGTAAATATTAATTTTAAGTAAATGGAAAAGTAGTATTTATGGTTCGATGATTATTCCGGGCACGAATTTAGCGGACACGATCCTTCCGGACACTGAATTTTCCGGACAAAAAAATATTTTTAATATTATATAAAAAAATAAGGTACACATTTGAATTTTTAAGTACCGAGTTCAATGTAGCAATTAACTTAAATTTAATCCAATAAATCGATATTTTTACTTAATAAGAAAATGTCTTATCAGTTTTTCAAAACATCCTCTGTTGGTATTATAATTATTCTTATAACATTTTTAACTAGATAATGTCTATAAACACCGATAATCAAATGTTAAATAAAAATTTATTACGACTTTTTGGCGACGGCTTTCATGGAACAGAATAGTAAATTTCAGATGTGATCAACAAATAAAGATTGCTATGTTCACAGGCTCAATGCCGGCTTATTTTTTTTCTTTCTGATAAAAAATATTTATTAAAATACATACTCGAGAAATAATATTATTAAGACATTTATTAATTGTATATGTCATAAACCGTTAATAAAGCTCTGATTTCGGATATTAACCTGTCATATCGTCAATACAAAAAATATTTCTTAGATACACACATACAAAAGGACTGTACATACGTGTTTGTTTTTTGCCTAAAACAACTTTACAAAGTCATTTTATTGCATATAGTTATATATTAAAATATAAACTTTTACTGAAAATGTAACTAATCATTTAATATAAAAACAAACCCTTTGATAATTACTAACATTTTATGAGATGCAGGCCGATATAAAATAAATTAACCATATGTAGTTTTAATATTAAAATATATTGAATATAAAAAAAAATCAAAAATTTATAAATCTTAAAAATACAGATAAATTTGCAAATGTTTAAGTATTCATTTAACGTATACTTGTTTTGAGATCGTTTTAAGTATATTAATATATAAGCCTACTATGAAATCTATCAAGTCTATTCAAGTAAAATAATATTTATAAAATACATAAACGTAGATAGATTTTAGTCATATAAGTATACCAAGCTGAATTTAATCAAATTAAAAACAATATTTAAAAATAAAATTTATGCCGGTTTTCAAAGTGTCATCAGCTCGATTGCGCAAAATCATAATATCGCATTACAATATTTCATTGCAATTGACATGTCAAATTATTATTTTAATAACGCCATTATACTGTTGTGTCATGTGAAATGGCATCAACAATGATTTTTACTTTACCCCTTTGTCAACAAAATTTATTTTCCTAATGACCTACAAATTCTCAACAGTATTCCACATATTATCAAATACATATATTACTTTAATTTTTTATTTATTTAAACATACAGATATAATAATTTAAAACCCTCAAAAAATTTCGATCCAATCCATTGATTGACATGTGCCAGAGATCTGCTGATCGCGAAGATGTGCAAATGACGTCGAGATCGTTATCTAGTTTTTCGCGTGCGTGTTGATACTGACCCTAAATTTTTACATTATAATTAAAAGACCCGCTCGCGGACCCCCCAGGGGCTGGTTGTGACAACTTAATCCCGAAACAATCGGCACGTGGCTCCACTAGGGACCGCCGGTTATCTCCTTTTGGACGCATCGTTCCTCTTTATTCACACACAGCGTTCGCTTTTTACCGATTTGCAATTAATTTTGACGGATGTTAAAGCAAAAAATTGGATGCTGAAATGTATTATTATAAACATAAAACCTCCATCCGTAAAGCAGATCTTTGTGAACGGGAGTGGCGAACTCGCAGAATAGTCAAATTCAAATCATTTCACATAAACATATTTTAATATTACTCGTGTTTGTTTGGAAAGCGAATATCAAACTTTGCGATGTATTAAAATATATAATTATACAATTTTATCTTAGATTACAAAAACATTAAGTGTTCATTTTGATACCAATATAGTATGTTGGGTATAGATTATTGATCTGATTTCATAGATTAACTTGATATTTATATTGCGGCACTATTCAGAATATAAAGCATATTTGCGTAACCTAAATATAAAACATCATTTCAATAGCGATAATACATTTTTGTACATTGTAATTTTTTAACAACATTATTAACCTTGTATAATTTCTAAAAAACTTCAATTTTTTTAGCGTTTTATGACTATAAATTTAATGTTAATAAAAAAATCGCTATTTTATTGTTGACCAAAATAAAAGTTAAATTAATAAAAAATACATTATTATAATATACATATCAAATCAATAACCATTTAAGCTATTAAAATGTTGATTTATGTCTTTAAAGCAAGATTTATTATGTCATTTTATTTTATACTTAAATTTTATATTATTTTGAGTATCATTATAGCTGTGTTCTTTAATAGGTTGCAATAAAATGTAAAGATTTATTTTTAAAGGGTAGTATAAGAAAAATTATCATATATTATTTTTACCGTTTTTTGTGCTACTCCGCACCCAGCAAGCATATGTTCATCAGCAGTTTAACTACCAAATTATATATCATGATTTTATTTTTAAGTGTAATACATATTTTTAAGTATACATTGTTTTCAAATGTTTTACTTTTATGTACAATATTTACTTTAAAAATATATGTGATATTTAAAATATTACGTTTTTATAATCATTAAAAAATTAGCAAAAATATCTTTAACCCAACTTTGAAATCAATTAGTTGTAAACAACCATAATTAATTAATATAAAAATATTTAATCTATATATTGTTAAAATTAAAAAATGGCTGTTTTTTAGCTTAACAAAAAAATATATTTTAATTTTTAGTTTAAATTTTTATATCATTCATTGTGATCTGAAAGGCGTAAGCCTAATGCGTTACAATGGGGGTAAGCATGTTTCCAACGAGCAAGCCAAACACAATGATGTTTTCGGCGATAACTACATAAAACAGATAAAATTCATATGAAATGGTACACATATTTTAAGTGTAATTCAACTGAAAAAATTGAAGAAATCACGATAAATTAATTATTAAAATACTTTATCGTGAATTGGGAGGCTTAAATTTAAAATTATATTTAATTAAAACCTATACAAATTTACGACAATTTTTTTGATGAGTTTTACGAGTTTTAATTGCGTTTTTCGTGCAATACTTCCGTATCAATATGCAAATGGATTCGCGGTACAGATGCTACGAAGTTGAAGGAGTTGTGCATTATTCACAAATGGCAATATCCAACGTTGCGCAAAGCGTAATCAGGTTATAAAACAATTTGTCGAGGAATCGATGCGTGCGACGATCTGCAGGGGGTGGTCCCGCGAACCACCCCCCGCCGCGGAACATCCACAATATTCAATTATAACAAATCGTCGTGATTTATCGGAATCCAATTACCAGCACGGTTGACTTGCGACGTCAATACGCGACCCACGGTGTACTAAACTTGGAAACCGCAGTCGAAGCTTGGCTAAACATATGTACATACTATTAACAAAATTAATTTATTTCAAGTGTGAATTTATTAAATATATACTTATCATCTTGACAAAAAGAAGAAGTGCCTGTATGGTTTAGTTTAATCTGATCTGCAAGACGGATTTGTGTTGTAAAAAACTATTAAAATCAGTCTTTATGGACGTAAACTATGATTCATATCTAAATACTATGTGGTTTATTTTTATTCAATTCAAATCAACGCTATTTTGAAAGTATTTATATATGCCATATTACTATTTCAATAAAAACTACTACGTGATACAGGGTGTATCCCGAGTGATTCCACCCTCGGCTACCCATTTAGGTCAGGTTGTAAATACAAGGGCCGACCCCGCAAATAACAGACCGCAACGATAATTCCATTGCTCAGATTGCAATATAATTCCATTCTGGAGTTTGATTCAATTTGGGCCGATGGTGAATGCCATTAAAGGAAATCTGATTGCTGTTTTTGTTTCGAGGGAACGACGAGTTCTTTGAATTTTGCCAATAAAACACGAATATTTAAATACAGCTTGGTGTGTGTGTTTGTGTACTAATTTATATAGTACCCAACGAATGCCATGGGGTGGTCCTACCCCACGTTTCATATAATGAGATCAAATAAAAATCAAATTAACTCTCACTGAGATTAATATTTTATATGTGGCATAATATATAGTAACCCCATATATATTTTGAACATGTTTTATAATGCTATATGCTGCTGTACTTCCAATAAAATGATAAGATTCTGCGTTATGAGTATGCTATATATTAGAGTTCTAAAAATCTTCATTTCATAAGTTTCAATTATTAGAGTAATCAGTTTTAAAGAATATTTTTAAATATATAAAGTCATATTTATTAAATTCGTTTAGCTTTGATTTAGGAATCGAATGCAGTCCCTTGGGTAACAACTTCTACAATGCGTTACGGCAACCTTTCATGCGTACCACCAAGATTATCAAATTATACATTCATTCCAAAAACTGTATTAACTACAAAGGGACGTACACACAAACGATATATACAATAAAATCCACATTCATTCCAATGAAACCTGAACATTAAGTGACCCCCCGGAGCGCTTTCAGAGCGTCCCCAAAAGGTTCCCATTTTTATTTCAATCTGGTCTCTGCGGTCAAAGGTCGCAGCAATTAATTCGTACGAAACTTTTTTTATTTTAATTTAATTTTCCACCACATAATGCATTGTGTTCCGTTAATGAAATAAAGGGCGCAGAGGTGCCCAGTCCGATTCTGTTGTGGCGTATTCTTTTCATGCGGGGTTGTATATGGCCTCCATTATACGGTGTGTGGGATAATGTATAAATGTTCATATTTTATCCGCATTACCATAGAAAACACACGCGGTATAGACTGCGTGTAACGGAAAGATAAAAATATCTAAAACGATAGAAATATTATATGTACGAGCGTCGTAAGAGTGAGCGATGCGAAAATGTAATGATATGTGTAATATATTTTTTTATTTTACCCTAAGTGCAGTTGTTTTAAACTAAACTAAAAGCTTTATATTCCCAACTGATTAGTTCTATATAACATATAACCATTTTGTTGTTGTTACCATCGTAATCAAAGTGATTGTTAATATAGTAAACGCAAAAATATAAATATATATGTTTAATGCTATTTAGGCTAAATTTATTAACAAAATTAATATTTCTATGTAAAAACACATGTGTATGTTACAAATATTTTAATAGTATATTCATAAAAGATTATTATGTTATAAAACAACGATGATTTAATTTAAATATATAATGTAGGAAGACAGCAATAATAAATACAGAAAAATTAAGTACTACCATAATGTTATCATCGTTAATTTTTTAACAAGTAAAAATTTACCACAATAAATTGATTATCAAAATCAATAACTAGCATAAGAAATACGTTTTTAATTATAGAAATATATTAATATTTCATGATTTTATTTAAAGAAAAATATACTTGGATCAGAAAACTAACTACTTTTGCGATCTTAAGTAAAGTAATTTAAACCGTTTTTATCATTTAGTATAACACTATATTTAAATTTTATTTTATTTAATATTTTATTTTTTATTATAAATCATGATTGCATTATTTATAATAAAAAATATATTTAATCTAAAATATATTTTTTCCAGCTCCTCGTAGCTATAGCAAAAACACATATAAAGCTGAATAGCTCGTGCAAGAGGAGAAGCCTCAAGTCCTGGCCTCAACGGTAAAGAATAAGGGACGCGATCGCGATTCTCTGGGGGCACTCTAAATATCGCAGCCGAAAGTTGCCAAGCATTGCCGGGTTGTCAATATCGCATCTTAGTAAGTTGAAAAACGCTACACCGAGAATGCAATGAATTGGATCTCAACATTCACATGAAAAATAGGCACTGGGATACAAATACGGATACGTCCCGTACTCTCGTAGAGATATCTAAGATATTTTTTTTAATTATCTCTAACAACAATAAGTATTTCAAATCACTTAGATTTCAGACAATAGAGCCATAATCAAGAACGCTACAAAATTTAGATCTCGGAATCATTTTTATGGGGAAAATGATCTTGGCTTCCAATACTGAGCAGAGTGAAACCAGTAAAAACAAAAAAAATAACATTATTATATACTAGACAATTCATAAAATTAATTAATTAAAGTTTATAATGACAACAGTATATTAAATAAAATTGAGGAAAACCAGGTGAAACAACTAGTCAAATAATATCTGAGAAAAAATACTTATTTTACTTGCTCCCCACAGCCACATAAGTTAGTATCATGTAGCTTGAATTTATTGCATTTATGTGTTTCACATACAATTTCAGATAAGACGTCGAGCGCTCACAGGTTCGATCCCCTTACGCACCCCCATAGTAGTACAACATATATAACGCAGTGACACGGGTACGGGGTAGATCCCGCTACCCTTTTACATCCCTTTTTTATTTTCAATTTTTTTTCGATTTTTCGAAGCGTAAAATGTTTATGGTAGGGACGATTTTCAATGTTCCTGGGTACTGAGTAACAACGGCCATATATTACGGCATAAATCCTCGGATGCTTGTTACATACGAGCGGTCAATGCCGTTAAAACTGAACAGGAAAAATCCCCGAGAAGAATTATTCCGCGGTTCGGACCCCTTGAGCGTAGGGATTTACTGTTTGATTCGATATTTATACATCGTGCACGACGAAAATCTTACCAGAGGCACCACATAATAAAATATTTACTTATATATTTTTATTGAATATTCAATAAATGTATACTTTTATATAGGTATAAATCAGGTGTCAGTGTCGGGCGGCAGAGTCAAATGCGGAAGAGTCAAGATTAATCACATTAGTGTAGCTGGCCGTCAAGTTAGCAATTCAAATTTGATTTGATCAAAAATCAGTCCCTAGATTTTTGATAGAGGTTTCTTGAATCGGATATGAAAAGAATAGTAATTACAAAAAATCTTCTGATAGTGTTATTATTATATTATAGATTGACATAAATCTGCATCTGGTGATTCGTGTTAAACATATGTATGCAGCTTATGCTACAGCTATACATGCATATTAATGATTTTGTATGTTCAGATGTTCGAACCTATCTGTATGTACACATCAAACGGAATATGCTACCTTGACGTCGTTCGGTACACGTGTACGAAACAGACATGACAGCGGTTTCCAGCCACCTCCCCCATCCACCACGCGAGCGATCGGAGACTCAGCGCCATTTCCACGTGTGGCAAATTTTCCGCGGAGCTTCGTTCGCAATAATTGCTCTCATCGGCGACAATTTTCCGCGCGACATACCACCGGCGCAGGCAGGCATTTGATTCCGCGAGAATAATCAAATTTCTAATATTGCCACGTACGCTACAAACTGCTGCATAACTCGCTACTAAAACAGCGTAAGCGCCTTCGGCTCATCCTGTTCCTTTTAATTTGATCTTGTTTATACGTGTGTGTCTCCTGGAAGTTATCAAGGGATTACTCAATGATCTTGTTTCGCTTATTGTATTATTGCTTCTCAAGAGTTTCGCTTAAACGCTGATGTGTTATTAACACGACATGTTGCTTACAAAACAAATTATTTACGTCAGATATATACGAAATAAGTTAATACAAATGTTTTTATATTATCGCATCACTTAATTAAAAGGGTAATTAATTAAGATTATTTATATTGAGAGAGAAATCGGAATCAAAAAGGTGAAAACAGAAATAATTAATTTTATCATTAAAATCGACAGTAAAAAAGCAATTTCCATTCATGCACTCATGCTGTCTTTTTGTCATATTATCTTTTATCTCATCAAATTTCTTGGTTATTTTTTGATAGCAGCAACAAAAATAGATAATAAACTACAAAAAATTACAAATAATGATTCATTTATACATTTGAAAGTTTTAAGTTCCCCCTGAAGTATTAGTCCGTGACTAGATGTAGGAGCAATGATAGCTTTGCTTAGAATGTTGATGGAAAATCACTTTATTTCAATTGATTACCAATTCATAGTATAGTCTAATCTCTCGTACTGATTAAAAAGTATAAACATTATGTAATGTCGTGTGTACAATTTTTTTTGTTCCATTGTCATCTCCAGCCCGGTGATCAGACCAAATGGAGCGTCGCCCGCAATGACACCAATAAATTGTGGCCGTCCTTTTAACATCGTTTACTCTGGTGCTTCCTTTTTTCCGCTGTCCGCGTCCAGAAGTGATAAATCGATCAGTCGTTGCCCGGAGCCGTGTCTTTTATTACCCAAAGTGGGTTTTAATCGGCCATTAGTCGCGCACCATTGGCGCCGGAGCCACGCGACCCACCCAACCCCCACGGACACCATTAAGGACACGCGATACCGCATTTGATACCGTCCGGCAATCACGGCCAATGAGGATACCCTTTGTATCTCCAAAAGAGATCAACGTCCAAGTGGGGGTACATAAAAAAATATATACATACTTATAGACTCCAAAGCTATAAATTTAATGCAAACACGGTACTTGTATATTATTAAACAGTCATTATACATAGATACATTACAACATAAATTTAAGTCAACTTTGAAGATACTAAAACAGTATCTTTAAAAGTCAACTAAGGCTTTTCTGATATCACTTGTTATTAAAAAAGATCATATATGTAAAGGAAAAGTCTGTAGGGTGTGAGGAATGAAAATTCATTTAATTTTAAAATAGTAATAAGTACTAGATCTCACATTAAAATAAAGAAATATCGTTCCAAATCTGTTTAAAAACATCAAATGTATTATGGTTGATTTTCTATATATGATTTTAATTTCCCTAAAAAACAAATAATAAATAATAATAATTCTAATACTTCAAAACATGGTTGATTATGATTTTAGATCAGTTCGTGCGGTAAACATTTGTCCATTTATTTATTTACCTTTTTCACGGCATCCTGTTATCGTAAGCAGTTACTGAAGAAAGCTTATAGTCTGCAACGAGTGTCCAAACATTTGTTTTTTGCTAAGCTTAATCAATGTTATACTCAAGTTTTCTTCGTCAACTTCTGCAGAGTGCATTTTTAAACAAAGCATTTTTTCGCTACGGTTTTTGATTCAGCTCCAAGTATTTATTTTTTAAATGTTTTTATTTGTATTAAAAAAATATTTTCCACCATATTTTAAAACATTTTCTTTCTTCTATTGTTTATAAGAAAACTATATTAATTAATACAAGAATATAACATAAAAAATAATAATTAGTAAGTAATTAACCATTATAATAATTAGAACATATAATTATAATAATTAAAACGATAAGTAATATAATATTTGATTTATTCAACGAAACATATGTAAAAAAAGCAAATTCGTATATTCTTAGGTACAATATTTATTTATTATTAAAAAATATTAAAGTTTCTTCTAATTATTAATTTATTTTCATTTAAAATGTTTCGATTGATTCGCAAAATAAACTTTAACCCAGAGTACTAACTAACTTGTGTTGCTAGAGCTCCTAAGACCACCATTGCGATTATGTATAAATAAAGATGTATTTTTATTTTCCTCGCAAAATTCTACAATATGTTTTTTTTTTGGTTTAATCTTTGTACATGGTTAAAATTATTTAATATGAATTCAATGTTCACATCTGTAGAAATAGGAAATCTATGTGTCTCTGTTGCAAATTTTTATTTCTAAAAAGTCCTCTATATCGACTACCTTGTCATCTTATGTTTGAAATCTTATGTTTCACTAGATGATTTGTAATTGAAATTGCTTTCTTTAAAAATTATAATTTCTTCTAAATATTTATCAATTTTTTTGACTCCTGTTTTTGTTCCGAAAAAAAACGGTTTTTTCGGTTTTTTGGTTTTAGGTTCAGTTCCAGTTCAAAGCCCTGTTTTTAAAAAAAAATATCACCATTACGAAATTTCTCAAACCAGAACCTCAAAGTTCTCTGACTAATAGTACTCTCACTAAATCCAAAATTGATATTTATTGTAGCATGCGCAACGTTGTGTTTCAGTTTGAACTCGTACAAAGAAAAAAAAAGTGTGACTGAAAATAGGGAATAATAAAAAATTTAAATTTAAGTTAAATAAAAAATATGGATATTTACAACGGTTTGGTAAAAATTGCGCTAAAAAAATTGCGCACAACAAATATTTCAAACAAGTATTCTGATAAGTATAAAAAATAATATTTATAAATTCATAAATGTCGATAAAACAGATGTTAATATTATTTTAATTTAATAATATTATATAAATACATTATTCTGCACAGAAGTTTCCCTGTCTGGAATTTTCGTGTGTGCAATTTTTGTTTGCGCATAAAGTATTAAAGAGAGATATTTCAAGAAAAGCAATGTCTAAAAAATGAGCTTTATCGATATTTAATTATAACATGGAAATAAAAAAGAATTTTTTTAATGTGAAGAAAGAAAAAATATCTTGTCAAAATTTTAAATATTATACAATAAGACAATATTTAATATGTTTTAAAGACATTTATTTTACTTTAATCAAAAAGTTTTTTGACTGATTCTTTATAATCTTTATGATCCTCTGTATAATAAATTACAGCCAATTTAATGATGTCTGATTCAAGTATCCGATATAATCGATTTGACACCGTGTCTCCATGCACGTGACGAATTATATCAAAAAGTGCATTGTTGCGCCGTCATCGTTTGTCTTATTCACATTTTTCTTTTAAAAATATTATACAGGGGCGTTTTTGTATAGGAGCAAAATCGCGTGCGAAAAACGGCAACGAGTGCGTAACCAATGGGCGTTTTATATCCCCGTTTTGTTGCAGTCACGGCGGGGTTGCTATTTAAAATTTTACTACATCGAAATATAAAAAAATATTATTTATTTAAACAAGTTTTAGACTAAGAGATCTAAAAAGCATATATGGCTTTCAGATATGTAAAACATATATATGGATTTTATTTAATTTAATTTAATTTAATTTAATGGATTCGTACATATTTTCTTATACAATACCATGATAGATTTTCACTTTAACACTTCGAATGCTTCTTTCATCTAGTCATTAAAATGCTTTGATATCACAAATATATATTGAGGGTTTTAAATAATATTTTAATTGGGAAACATTTTAGAATTCCAAAAACTATTTTTAAATAGTATTTTAAAATTAGAATTACTTTTTAAGAACATTAGTCTTTTATTGTTTTTAAAGCAATGTCAACTCTAATCTAATCCAACTTTATAAATAGTGTGTTTAAAATATAGCAATCCAGCATGATTGTCAGCTGCGAGTTAATATCCTGAATTTTTATATATTTATTTTTATAAATTAACAAATATTAAAGGCGTGTATAAACCTAAAATTTTACATAAACAAAAACGATTTTAGAATACTACTAAATTAGTTTTTAATTTATCCAATATGCATACTGTCATATTTGTAAAAAAAATAGTGAAATCGGTATTTTAGTTAATTATTATACAATCATTTTTGGCTTAATTTTTCATTGTACCATAAAAAGCATCGCATTAAACCACGACAGTATCAGAACACTTATGTATGCATAAACTGCAATAAAAACCATGAAAACAACCCTTTATCCGTAATAATTTATGCGTCCGTCCGCACCAAGCGGTAAATTAACGCAATCAACGTTACGTTACACGTTAACGTGTTATTTTTTCCATCGATGCAAATTGATTCGGTGTTGAAAAACGGGACAGGAAAAAAAGAGCCGTCAACCACTTCATTAAAACGGAATAACGAATCATAAATTCATATTCGGCTTTGCGCTAATAAAGCGGGCCCTTTGTCCGCCGTCCGGGGGTTGGGGTGGGTGTATAAAAATAAAGTGGCAAACGATTTAAACGGGGGTGTTAAAAACGCGCGCACACTCCGCCATAATGCCTTCGAGCCCTGTAATGAAATATGAATTATTATTTTGGGCGTAAGGGATACGTATCGGTGTCGCCGAAGGGCTTGTTCGACAATGGACCGGATTAACATGGGTGGGAATTGCGACACATGATGGCTTTATCGTCGTCATTATCGAGATTTTATTGTTAATAAAAAATTGTTTCATTCGGATGTTTTTACATAACTTAATTAAACTATTTAATTTGCATTTTTACTGAGATATGAATCTTTAATTTTCTGGTTTAAAGTCACTCTTTAATACATAGAAATCAATTAATATTCAGAATTATTGTACTAATCTAACAACACGATTAAGTTGTAGTGTTTGAATTACTTATATTTGGGTTAATTTAAAATGAACTAGGTATTGAAAATTCTCTATTAGTAATTTAGTGCTTCATGACTAACCGTTAAAGAGATCTATCAAAATATAATAGAGGCAAATTAAAACGATTTATTTGCACAGCACAATGTAAAACATGAACGGAGCCGTTGCAGCAGTCATTCATTGTCATTCAAATTGACAAATGTCGCCGAGTGCCCATAATAAATATTTATATTTGCGCAAGGAATGAACACACTCTTTCGCTTCGCCCCCGAAAGGGCGACAATGACGCCGTTGATTGTTGTTATCCGGGGTGTATAACA
Source organism: Plectrocnemia conspersa (assembly GCF_051122295.1). Taxonomy (NCBI): domain Eukaryota; kingdom Metazoa; phylum Arthropoda; class Insecta; order Trichoptera; family Polycentropodidae; genus Plectrocnemia; species Plectrocnemia conspersa. The sequence goes on from NW_028277167.1 coordinate 20,143,244, forward strand.
ATGAAATATGACGTTTTAAATTATGTCACCCCAACACGCTTTGTTGTCGCAGCTATGGAAAAATGTTTACTCGTAGTGCTAATGCTCGTATGTGTTTTCGCACTAAAATATGCTAACGCAATGGTAGGAGACAAGAGCGATGATTATTATTGCCATATGAAATGGTACTAATAAATTCATATGGAATATGAGTGGTAATAAATTAAATATATTTGTGATACTTACAAAGGGACTTTTACAATTCAATCTGATTATAATGAAAATATTCTTGAACGACTTAATTGACTCTTTGAGAAATAGAAAAAAAAATATGAAAAATATTTATAGCACTGATATTAATATTACTATATTTATTAATAATAAATAGATTTCATTTTAAAATAAAATATATATTTTTGTGTTTTAAATCACGTCGGAGTCACCACTTTTGCTTTTTTTATCGCGTCGGAGTCACCACATTTGGGTATTAAGATTGAAAGGGTGTGACTTTGCAGGCAAATAGATTTCGGAAAAATTGATAATAATTTATTGAATATGTATAATTTACCACACTATGTATATAAATAGTGTCGAAACACGAATACGACACTTGGACGTCAGTCTTTGCTAGTGGGTAGAATTGTTTCTGTCTTGTTCTCGTGATGCTCTCTGATCAATCCGGTAATATCTCACTATATGGCATAAATTTAAAAAAAATATTCAATCATAAAGAAGACTTCAAAGTTCTTGATGTATGTGAGTACATATGTAAAGACACAATTTCACTAAACACATTTATGTTAAAAAAAATTAAAGGATATTAATTAATTGTTATCAGATATTGCTTTATGCACGCGTCAAATTATTATTATTATCACCATAATAATATAACATCTATTAAATATAGCCACGAGTCCCCCATCGAGTGTATCACTATCCCTCCTTTCAATATCATCTCATTGTTTTCCTCGCTGCATCCGGCATAACGTCCCTCCCCCAGTTTTCTTCCGGCTCCCATTATAAGAACAGGATTTCCCGCTTTTCTTCGACATTATCTATTTTCTATTGTCAGCCATTGATTTCATGGCTATTGTCGGTAATTATTGTATAGGAAAAGAAGGGTCGCTTTAATAGAAAGCTCACCACTTTACCATCCACACACACATATACAAAGTATAACAGTATATAATTTCATTTAATCCGAAACGTCTCAATTAATGCAGAGCATAAAATTAAATTATACCCAGCTCGTATTTTATGTATGCAGATACATTCATATGACGAGAGTCGTCTGTTCAAACAACAAGAGTCCTGACCTCTTGCCGCTTTTGCGATGTAATGTCGTTAACAAAGCAAGTCTATGAAATGAGAAAATGTAATAAAGGCCATCGCTGTACGAGTGGCTAATCCTGTTAAGGAGCTTTTACATCAAGTTTTCTAATTAGCGACACGGTGAGGTGGCCCAACCCTATTTTGGGGAGAATACAAATCTTCGTGTGCAAATTCTAACAAATGATACTACGATATAAAATGGAATACGTGCCAAACTTTTTATTTTAAAGTATTTTTTTATGTCATGGAGCTAAGTCCCATTTGCGATTCCATTGATTACATAGGTATACAACTTGAATCCATTGTATGTAAATATATTAATTAAATTATATTTTAGCATTCAATTATATTCCATTGATTTAAAAAATATTATTGATATTGCTAGTATGAAATTGTGTGGTGCAGCATGCGTTGCGAATAACTGGATTACACAGGACTTAAGTTAATCCCGCATTCGCCATTAGTGACGCAAGGGATATGCTAACATTTTGCTCAAACATACTCGCATAAATTCAAATTTGTATCACTGATTGTCACGCCTGTGTGCGTATCGACTGATAATTGAATAATTCTATCAATGATGTATCCGCTCTTGCGTAAAATCCGCCGTCAAAAAATTGCACACGCATATGACATGATAAGTCAAGTCAAAGCGGATTAAAATGTTGCGTCAAAAATTTGCTAATACTTATATTAAGTGCTTTAAAATTCGCTTGAACGTTAAAAGCCACGTTTAAATTACTTAACCCACATTTTTAATTAAACACATAAAGTTCAAACCTTACCCATCTATTGGGCTGAAAACAAATTGCTCTCTAGTAAACCCCGATAGTGGTCCATAGACCACACATTCTTTTTTGCGCCCACCCACCAGGGTCGCATCGAGCCTACGTTCGTACATTCAGGGATGTTTTCTCGCGTGGTTGATTTTTAATCCCGGGGACGATCTATCCCGTTGTCCCCATCCAATCCCCGATTTTTAATATCCCCAGCTTTCGCTGAACGAAGGAGCGAAGGGAGAGAAGACAACGACTTGGGATAAATAATAAATAAATTAGACGCGCGCATTATTCACATTGTGTAAAAAAGAAGATTGTGAATTTTAGGCGGAATTAAGTACTGTGACCTTTTTATGTTTTGTATTCATTGTAGAAGTTGAATTAATTAATGTGGGGACCCTCCATGAATATCTAAAAAAATTTATGCAATAAATTATAGATCACATAGAAAAAGATCTGTACTATTGTGTAAATAATGTTAAACTTCAATAACTCTATTTTTCTAATAATACAATGATACTATTTTTTCAGATTAAATATATACAATTAATAAGTTATTTAACATTTATTTATCAATTGGTTATTTTTCGACTATTATCGATATTGTTTTTAAATTTCAATTACTGTCATAAATAAAAAAAAATGTGCTTACCTTAATTCATTGTAAAAAATCTCGATGTTTCGTATGACTTAGTATTTGTTTGTTGCACATGTAATTACATAAAATAGTATTTAGAGTTTCTGACACCATAGCAAAGCTTGAAAAAAAGAGGTTTTAGAGTATCTAAGGATAGGCTTATATTATAGACTTCTACTTGGTGAAAATATTTCCAGAGATTACAAAATAAAACTACTTTTAATACACCACAGCGAAAATTCAAGAGACTTAATAGATATATTATAAACATTGCTACCTATTTTATACATAATAGATCAAACGCAAAGACTGACTTCGTCATCATTTAATGCATAAGAGAAATTATACAAATATAATAACCTACTGTTTAATATATTATTGTTAGTTGATAATGCACCTAATCATCTGCCATGTTTGACTACGAAAGTAATTTATTTCACCTGCTATAAAATATATTTCAGAGGCCGCTTGCTTAAAAATTTTAAGGACCACCAGTAACATAATCATAAAAAATGTTAAGTTTTCATTTCAAATAAACATTTTACTATATTATATAAGTATATTTAATTAATGTGCTATTCAACAATTTAATTAAAACCTAATAAGTTTAGATGCTTCCCTCTATAGTAACGCATTTTGAAATATTAAAAATACCCCACACCTTGATTCTTAAATATTTAATTTAAACCGTTGTATAAGAAACTTTAATGCATGTACATATATCGTATATATTGTGGTTTACACACGCCCCAAGATCTCATATAAACTTAAACTTGTCTTGAGGTCGCCGCCAGCCACTCGCAAGAGCAAACATCCTGGAATTGTCTCATATGAACGTCCTGGCAAACGTCCTGTCTCCGTCTAGAACTCTTTCCTTCACATTAAATGATATTTTATTTTATTTAAAAATTACTCATTTAATTAGTCTCAATAATTCTCAAGGATCATCGTGTTGTCTTGGCGACTACAATATGACTCATTCGATGCTAATAAGTGAGCATCACGCCGAATTAGACATTATGGTGATGTTCTCTATCACTTCACAGCAAAACGGTCCTTGCGATCCGTGCTTGTAGCGTATTGAATCGGTTTAATTTTTAGCCATGACTTGTGACGTGTCTGGTATATAGCGTGTCGCTACAAGTGGTAGTTTGGTCTGTCGCCCCACGATGGGGTGGTAGGTGTGCGGAATTCGAACGCGCCCTGTGTCGCGTTATGAACGCGTGAGAAGTTAGGCAAGTCAGTGTGAAATCCTCTCTAGGCACCCTATGCGTGATGTGTGTGTGAGTGAGCCTTTTTGGACTTGTGCAACAGCATGTGTCAAAATTATCTAATATGAGAGAAAGGAGGCAGATGAGAAGGGGGTGGATTAGGAAGATAAGTTCGGGGATGGCCTTGAGAAACTTTGACACAGCAATTTTAGAAAGTTGAGATGAAATAAAACGAAATATTTTGATAGCGTATATTTTTATTTATTAAATTGAACTTTAATATAAACATATGCCTCGATACACTTGTGCACAAATGTAACTACTTTAAATAAATCTAGATAAATTTAGTACTAAATATTGGAGATATATCTTTGAATGACTTTTAAGATAAGTTAGGAATGTACGTTATAAAAATAAAAAGCGTAATGTATTTATTACTTTAAAACGCAAAGAAGATGGTGAGGAGAATATATATTTTTACTTATTATGATGTAAATGACAGCTTTAATTAACGAGCTAAATTTATACCATAAAGTATATGAGCAGTTAATTTTGTGTGTTTTTTTTATAAATTTAAATTGATAAAACGCACAAATTTGTGCACATACTATAATAACTTGCCATTAACTATTATTACATTTTACAAAGTGGATATTGACAGTTTAATAAAATATTTGCCTTAAATCAAACTTAAATACCGACAAATTAAATTCAGCACTTAAATTATTTCTCAGTTTTATTAATTTTGTACTTTGTAAATTATATAATTTTATTTTTACAGACTGCTTTTTTGCTATGGTACTTTATAAATTACTAAATAATAGTTTGACATTTTTTATGTAAATAATTTATAGATTTATATAGATACTAACGACTTTAAAAATAATTAAGAGCAAAAAAAAGTTTCAAAACATTTTTCTTGATTAAACACAAAGTTTTTGTTCCTAAGTAAAGTGTATATTTTATTTTGAATACTGTACTATTTTATTTTAAATACTACCTAATCAACCCTTTTAGGTAAAACTTGTTTTTTAATTACTTTAATTTATAATGCTAATGAGTCAATAATATATGTTTAAATTAAGAGATAATAATTAAAAAAACGTTGAAATTATTGGAAAAAACTGGGTTCTATATTTTCTATTGATACTTGTTAAAATAGTTTCTGGTTGATTTTCTTTATTTACATATTACAAAAATAAATATTTTATTGCAAAACAAGTTAAAACATCCATATTTTTTTGTTCATCATCGTAAGTTATACTATAATATATATGATGTATCTTGAACTAAAAATAAATACTTCATTGCATTTTCCATGTAGATCGAGATATTTAAATACAATTTTATCAGCCATATATTGGGAACAAATAAATAATTGTCAAATACCTCTAAAAATTTTACATCTATTCGGCATCGTGAGAATATGTAAAATAAGGGATGAAATACAATTTCCTTTAAAATATAAATGTATTATAGTGTATTTAAAAGCGCCTGTAGAACTGAAATAAATCGTTAAAATCCTTAGTTGAAACAATGCTACATCCACCATTTAAAATCTTATCTTGTGTTCAGCTGATAAAGTATATATTTACGTTTTCGACAATCGCATGAATGAAGCTAGACAAAATTTGCAAATAATATTTAGAAAACGTATTCCCATTAGTATTTTTAGAAAAATTCAAAAAGTGAAAATAAGAATTCCCACTGGCTACGAAATACATACTTTTTTTTCGAAATAACTTTTTAGCTTAAAAGCTTAAATCTTTGAAGAGCACTAGTATAAGACCGTGACTAATAACCGAAAGACCTGGGTTCGAAGCTTATAAAAACCATAGCGCTTTTTTAAAAAAATGTATTTTACAGTGATTCATTCAGGGATTTTCAAAAAAATGCAAAGCCCAGAGCAACTAATATTTTAGAGGCTCTTCAATTTTTTTTAAAAATGTGACAAAGACATTGTAATTAAACATTTAATTATTTCACAGAAGTTTGCGCACTTTTCCATTAGAAAATTCAGAATAGTCATTCCAGTTTAGTTAGTTGCTTTTGACTCATTGTCAATTGTAGAAAATTTTGAACTATTTTAAAAACACTACATATTCTTTCATCTCGTGCTTCACTCATAGACAAATTTTATTAAATTTGAAGCACAATCGCTGTGTTCGGCTTAGAAATTCCATGTCAATAATTTCTTTAATAATTCTTTACTTTCTCAATAGTCGTGTTTTTAACATACAATCCGCATTATAAAAAAGTTTAATACGATACGAGAATACTCGTTAAAAAATAATGAACCCGCATTCTCCTGTTGTCTTGTTATACAGCTCGAACTTTAAAAATATGCTCCACTATTATAGGATCATATTTATTTACCAGTTTAAGTAATTTAAGAAAATTACCATTATGTGGACTTTTAAAGAGAAAAAATATAATATTAAGATAGCACTCCAGCAGCTTTTTAAATGTTTTTTTTATTCATTAACTTCATTTAGAAGCAAATTTTCTATTTCTTTATAAACTAAAGCTCTTTTATGTTAATTTTTCGATAAAATTTTCTTAATTTTAATTTTTTCAAGATGGTATAGATAAACTAATTATAAATGAAATATGTATCTTTACTTTACATATTATGTTAATAAAATTATCATATTTTGAGTACTAAGTTTGTTTGGTCACACGTTTAAAAAATATTTAATATATAGTATAAAATAATAAATCTTTTGAGCCACACTGTCAATATTCTCATATTATTACATTGTATTTCCGATAGAGGGCGCCCCTTGAAAAACCATATCCACACATTCGCACCCTCCCGATGCACTGACTCACAAAGCTTTGCAGAATCTTCCCGAACAACCCCCAGAAACGCTTAAAAATCCAATTTGAATCTTCTTTATCAGATTTAGCGAGCACCTAAGAAAACCCGCTTCTACAACATATAAAGATAAGTCATTTACGCGAGAATTACACATGTTTCTATTTAATATTAATATTTAATAAAATAATTATTAACTCACTAATTTTATCTGATTTTAATAGGCATAGTTACCTAACAGGTCAGCGATTTGCCGCGTGGCTGGAAAGGGCGTCTAAAGCCAATCTATTGCCTCACAAAGGGTTGTTACATTTTTTTCCAGCACGTGCACAGGTGAAAGCTAACCCCGTCTCTGCTCGGTATGTATTTGCACGAGGGTGGTCGGTATTATTGTGTATTTTCGTCGGTTTTCGTTCCCCTTTGACTGATTGCCCTTTGACTTGCTGTCGGTGGCTGCAAGTGGTACCAGAGATGTATCGCGTCTGCACGTGCTACATCTAAAACAGAAATGCATGTTTTTGATTAATGCAAATGTCGTGTTTATCGGAAAATTGCGTTGGAGTGCGCTCGTGTGGAAAATGTAGGGTATTTGATGGTGACAATGGATTGGGAATATCTGGCACGTGCGTATGGAATGAAACCTCTTACAACCCTATCAGGTATTTTCAAATATTAGGCTCGAATATTGTACGACGTGCTCAATCTTATAGAAAAAATACCTTTATAATATTTACTGAATATTATTTTTTCGTTATTAAAAATATAAAAAGTAAACGAAATATTTTCATGCTAATATATATTTATATATTTTTTTTATTATTTTAGAATATGTTCATATATAATGTAAACGTGATATATTTATATCCAAATAGAGCAGATATGAAAGTGACACAGTATTTCCATGTGGGCGTGGTTTCGTCAGCCAATGTGCGTCCGAGCGAATAGAAAGACACGCCCACCGGGCAAAATGGAGGGGGTTGCTCATCCCTTCTTGTGAGATTCTTCTCCAGTGGTTTACACACATCTTTCGTAATACAAACATGAGTTTTTCTTTTGTAAGAAAACTTATTCTTTAAGAAAATAACGTGCGAAGATTGCCTGCAAAATTATCTATAATTAAGAACGATAAACAATTAATAGCAGAGATGGGATAAAATCAATATCGTATACAGAAAACCATTATGCAATGAAAACTGTTTTTGTAATACGTTTAAAAACTTTTACTTAAATATGAATCTAAAACTGTTCATCGGTTAGTCATTAAATTACAATTTCGATTAATTATATAATGGTAATATCAAAAACTTCACTAATCTTAAGAGCGAATATTGAAAGAGATTAACTTACATCAAGCTAATTAATCTGCGTATATACTTTATTATAAATGAATCACCGCAGTATGTAATTATACATATAATTAAAATATTCCATAAAAAAACATCAAAACATAATATTATTTTTCGCATAAAGTTGAAAAAAACGACTGTACTTTTTTATATATAAAACGTTTATTTCAATACGATAATTAATTTTACAAACATATTATAATATACTTAACATTTTATGTTCACAATATTGATATTTGCTAAAATATAATGAAAAACTTTGATAGTTACAATTAAAGAGGAAAGACACTTTTTAGATTATAAGTGAAAGAAAAAACAATGGTTGACGTGATAACTCAAGTTTATTCTGTATATGATCTTAAACCATATAAATGTATACTTCTGCCTCTAAAGTAATGTGTACTTTGAAATTTTGTTCTACTAGTGCATTAGTTTGATTATGCGAAATATTTTTATGGTATTTTTTGTCTTAAAAAATAAAATGTTCTTTGAAGGCTTTTAAGATTAGCATGAAAATGTGCATTATATATATATTATTTTTATAGTTAAATTTTGGATAACCTTAGAAATTTAGAATAATCCGTATTACCGGTGTTAAGTACTATTTACGATCAAGTATATATTAAGATGGGTCTGATACATTGTTTGTATATATAAAGATTTTTTTGTGATAAGCGCGCTCTTTCTAATTAATATCGATATAAAGGCCGCAATGGTAGCAAGCCCTTTATAACGAGTGTTGACTTTTTGCTTGAACTCCAGGTATTTAAAGACACTTATATGCTTCAGTACTACCCTTTTCATCTTAGAGAGATGATAGCAAAGCTTGTTTACGTTTTGTAAATATAATAATTTTGCAGTTTTATTTTGATTATTTTAATTTTTCACTTCTTAAGCTATTTATTTAAGTTTTCTACATATGCCTCAACTTCTTTTAATTAAAAAAATATTTTTCTACTTAAATTCCGTTTGTATTATTTTTAGGCAATATTATTATATATTAGTATCATTTTATTGATTGTCACTGAAATGAGTAATGTGTTTGATATTTTTCTATTAACTGTTAAGTTTTAACCATTTTCTTGATATATTGCTCTAATATATTAGATTTATTCTAGCAAAATTGTGCGACTTTATAAAAGTTAGTCAACACCTGACTTCGGCGAAGACGTCTAGAAAATATTATGCAAATCGCCATCATTTGCATATTTTATGGCGTAAGGGTTGGCTTCAATGTCGGGAGCATTGTTAACGCGAGGTGAGGGGCGATAGAAAAACTGACAGATAAGGGGGTGAGATGACGCATTACTGAATCCAGTAAAAATATGGTGTTCGAACTGGAGAGTGTGCGAAAAAAATAACACACATCCTTCACGCCGATATATTTTATCCTTTGATAAATAGACACTTACGAAAAAAGCATCGATGACACCAAAACACATTCGATACGCACAAAATAAAATAAAGAAGCTTCACTTTGATAGATTTGATTAAATAAAATTGAATTGGGGTCAGAGTGAAATTTATTGAGAAGCGACCGGGTCCAATTTATAGTTTACGCATCGGTTGCGCGTGGTCAACCCGTTGATTTTACATCAAAGAAACAATATAGTGAAAGATTATTGTGGAAAAATTTATGTGGCGTAGGTGGAGGTTCCGCGTAGGGCTGTAGAGCATCCACTTTAGTCAGGCTTCGATAGCCACGTATGGAATTACTCAGGATAATATGAATGCAAGCCAGCGCGAGTTGTGGTCACATAGGGGCTTGACCACATTTCACTGAGGAAAAACTTAATAAAACTACTTTAAAGTATGAGAACATATTATTAACTTTATACCAAATAAATAGTATCACTGTAGCGTTAAAATATATTTTAAAAAAATGTTTAAATTATAAAGTTTTAACTATACGATTTACGACTTTAATTTAATGAGATTATTTTATTGATAATGTTTTATTTATTATATAATTGATATTGCTATTGTACGTGTTCTCGAGCCAATCTTTGAAACGCAATCTATAGATTATGATTGGATTGTGTCCTGCAGTATATTAATAGAGGGACGGTGGTCCGGCTCTTCATCACTTACCCGTACGGCCTACAATATGCAGGTACACCTTATCCAATTGTGATGCAAAACAGTTAATAATATGATAATTAATTAAATTAAATATAAACATACAGATTTATTGACACATATATCTCAATAACAATATTCATTGCTCCAAATAATTATTTATGCGTATATACTTTGAAGCAGATTCATAAGGACGTTCTCAAAATTGAAAATCGCAACGCAGTGTGTTATGCAAACTTATAGGGATAAATTGCAATTATTATTATTATAATTATTAATCTATTTATGTTACCTAACATTAGTATAATTTTGTATTACATAAATTAAAAAACACATATTTTTTATATCAGTTATGAAAAAAATACTTAATGTTACGAATAATAAAATGATTTAGGCGATGTTGGCGAAATTTCATTTTATATCATGTTGGCAATGTAGGCAATTTTTTTTAATTTTATTGCCGAGAAAAATGTAACGATTGCAGAGTAATTTTGAAATGAAATTTTAAGGCAAAATATAACTATTATTTAAAAGAGAAAGTTTTGTGTTAAGTAAATAATTTTCTTTCATTGAGTATTTTGGGTATTTGCTATAGCAAATATATTTAATGTAAAAAATAGATGCATTACATTTTTTAATGAGATTTCTGCCGAACAAATGTATTAATATTACAATAAAAAAAGCATACAATTACATCAAAAAAATATTATATAAATATATAAAGTAATAGGCTTTCTAAAGATTGAAGTAGTATAGCCAATACATATTATTTTGAAATCATAAAATATGATACACAAATTCTTAAGATCTATGATTTATACGGATAGATCTTGAATGTTCACAGATAAATTATTGAAAAATACTAGATAAATCATTAAACAATGATTGTATTTATTTCTAGAATTATCAGTCATGTCATATTACATAAACGTCTATTACGAATTACACAAACATCTATAATAATATATTTAATCGATAAATTTAATATGATTCATACACGATTTCAATTATAAAATCTTTCCATATCCCTTAAGCCACGAGATTTAAGCCCAAATCGCATTTCGCCAATGTAATCCGGCACGTCTCGTTGCGACAACCCCATTTCGGTGGGTTGTTCTATGCAGACGTCACGTACCACAGCCAAGTTATCAAGGTAAATGCAGTGCCCTGTGCAGAGAGGCAAGCGGCGTAGAGGCTGTCGGAATGCATATTGCTACGCAGCCGTAGCGCACACACATAAAGGCGTAGGCATTTCCATGCAATCCAATGCAATGCGCTGGTTTGGAAATGCTTCCACAGCGCTGGCTCCGAATGGAATTTCCCCTCTGTGTGTGTGTGTGTGTGGCTGCATCTCCGCATCTATTCGTAGACTCGTAGTACCTCTACGAGGCCTCTCTGTGTGTATGTATATATTCGTCAATAGCGGCACGATTCGAAGCTATAATGGCCAAAGCCACCGAACAACCCTCTCACGGATGTGTTCAAATCAAATCTGCCGATTTCGCCCATTGTTGGGTTCGCAACGAAAAGACGGCACAGGTTGAATGCAAATCGGTTTGCGGGTGCGGACCTGCATAAATCTGATACGAGATGCACATTATTAAATATAGAGAAATTTATTTATTAATTATCTTATTAAACAACAAGCTTCAAAAAAAATATTTTTTTTTGAAAATGTCTCTGATGGTATTGACTTAAAATTTTTTTTCTAATATTATCTACAGTTAACTCTTAAATTGACTATGTATATCATTTATATTAAATTAACATATAGCAAGCACTGAAATTTCAGATGTCAAAATCCTAAAATAACTATTTTTTTATTGTTCTATTATTATCCAATGAGATAAATTCTTCAGTTCAGTACATCAGCGCTATAAAGAAATGGCAATAAAATATGTGGCATCAGTGTCAGCTCGCCAACAAAATAATGAATTTAGACATTTTTAAGTGTTACTTAAAGTAACAATGGAGCTGTAAAAATTTTGCGAGACGCAGTTTTATGATTAAAACTTGCTATTTTTGCGATGTTCGATTGTAAGGAGTAAAATATCGTTATATAGTAATTTACAATAAAAAGTTAGTGTATTAATGATTAGGCTATAATTATATTATTATTTAATTTCAATAGAAAAAGTTGCAGTTTTATAATGGTGAATATGTAGATGACTTGATGACTATTGTATTTAACATTTGTTATCGGTATACTTTTACGTTATTTAAAATAACACATGGGAATGTTCAACATAATAGTTGTATCTGGCGAATCTGTGCCATTAAAAGATATTTTTATTCAAAATTGTTGACAAAGCCTATTATTTATTTGTTATTTATTGTAAAAAAATCTTTCTTACAATAACATATTACTTACATACGTTCACGTTCATATTACGTAATCGATCTTATTATATATTACAATATTTGAGGTGAGTTGCATCTAAAATCGCAATACATACTCGAATCAGCTAAATCGATTCACCAATACCTAAAGTCTCTAAAACCAGGAAACTGGTCCTGAATGCCTTCAGCCGAACGGGATATGAACCGTGAACCTCGGTTAAAGCAGGTCGGTCCACGCTCGACTGCCCTAACATCTTCTTTGAATGACGCCATCACATCAACGCATGGTAATTACTCCAGCGGCACACAACCGCCGGGTCGCGACCATCAAAAAATATATATTACGCCATTTTTTTCTTAAATTTCCACCATACTCAGTAATCGCGTCACGCTCCAGCAAAGCGATCCGTGTAACGCAAATTGAATTTATGACATGTCGACGACGCGACGCGCGGTCACACATGGCGTTGCACATGACTTGTAGCGCGTGTGTCACATGTAATTAATTTAGCAAAGCGGAGATGTAACTGGACCGCCTCGCATTGTACCCGGTGGTCAGAGTTAATTATACTTGGAAAATACTCGGGCGTAATTGCCGCCGCCTGCCGTACCTGGGCTACGCCGCGCTACGTACGTGACTTTATGTTTGCTACGGCGTAGCTTTCGCAATTTAATATTCAGCCGCGGCACCAAAGCGGCGCATATGTATTCATAGAGTAAATATGTATTATTATAATTGTTTTTGCGACATAATGGAATGCTTAGTAATGTATTATTGCGAAATTATAATTATACTAACAATGTTGAAAAAAAAACTATGTAAAAGTAAAATATCTTTACAGCTGATACAAGCTAATTGCTAATATATTTAACAAAAAAAAAACTATTTTCTGAACTTCTGAAAATTATGAAAAATGAGAATTTTAATTTGCCATATTTCTTGTGGCAAAAAAATTACCTTTAAGTACTTTTTAAATATATTACATTGCGGGTTGTGAATAACTTCAATGTTGAAAATCATTCCCTAATAGATTACCATTCTATAATAAAAACATAGCTTAATTTTTACCAATATGCTTTATCGTATATAAGTGGTAACCTATTTGAATATAGATATAGAATATATAAAACGTATGCAATGCAGTCTCTAAAACATTGAAATTTATCTTGCTAAGGAGCTCGAGGGCACTGTATGCATTGTGTATTATCGAGTGCGCAGTACTCTTAAGCAAGCTTTTCTGGTCTAGTAACTTCTAATAGAAAAAGTCCACATTTTTTTCGGATACCTATACACGAAGTAATATAAATATCCATTTTTATCCATCAAAATGTTTACAATATGTACTGGAATATGATTTCATTGAGTCGCATCAACAAGTATACTTAACAAAGCTATGTTTCAAGCTGCTGGTAAGAAAACTACACAATCCGCTTGCTTTCCCTAATATTGTATGAATTACCACGCACAAGAACCAGTATGATAAGATGAGTAGTTTAAGTCAGTGACTACTACCGGAAAAACTTAGGTGCAAATCCAATATGAACCCAAATGTTTTTTTAATTTTCTATCAGTGATTATTAAATAAGTATAATTCCGATTGATTATCACAGATTAGGTATTCCTAGATGCTTTTAATCTTACGGGTGAATATCGTGAAGATTAATTGATTTCAAACTAAATCGTTAATATAAGGTATTAAAAAAATTCTAATAATGAGCTATTTAAGCTCATAGAGAATATCAGGTATGTATAAAAAAATTAAAGGACAGAAGTATTGGATAACTCTCCAATAGCACAGCCATCTGATTTTTTAATCATCCGTATAATAGTAATGATTTGAGGCTAAGATGTAAGAATTTTGTATTGTTGGTAACTTTATAAATATCATTAACCCTTTGAAACCCATAGTTTTCCAGCCTGCAAGGAAAAATCTGGGTGTATACTTAGCAAATGATTTAATTTTCCAATATGTAAGAATATCGTGTACATGAGCAAAATATGCTAGGTGTTATATTTTCTTTTGCATTCAAGTTGAATCTGAAAACTGTTAAAAACTAAAAAAAAATTTTTATATTAAAATTGCTTTTTTTAGTAAAATATTCTTTCTTTGTCAAAAAGTACATAGTAGTTCAGGGTTCAAGGAGTTAATAAAAATAATTAACTATAATGAACCGAAATTAAAACCTCGAAGAATACCCGAAGTAGCAATTAGTGATCCCAGATGTGGCATTGTTTAAAACTGTTTAGGCTTTTATAAGTTATGATAATATAAAAACATTTTATAATCTAAAATTACAATTTTCTATATTTTTTTAACATATAAAATTTAATTATTTTTGTTAAAATAATTTTTTGAATAATAGATTTTTTAACTCTTAAATTTAAAAATATACCAAATAATAAATGAAAATTATGTTTTAACGCTTTGCAAATGTATCTACTATAGCGCAAAAACTATCCAATATATCATATTTCAAAGTCTAAGATCTGAAATTTATTTATTGTAAATACAAGAATAGATAAATATTGTAATAATTCATAAATAGATAGCACTGATTTACAGACTGATCTTTTGTCTCACTACTTACAACTTTTCCTAGATTTTCCTAATCCGCGATAATTAGAACTAGGTCGAGCTAGCTCGTGCATAGTGACAGCTCTTGATTATAAGCTGTAATTTTAGCTTATAATTAATCACTGATTTACAGTTTGGTGTTTCACTACTTACTTACTTACTCACTAAATTTTTATTGTATTGGACTAAAGCCTATCAAGGTGCAACGATAAATATTAAACAGTTATTAAATAAATAAATTCATTACCTCTATAATAGTACAATGAAAGCTTAAGGTAAATTTAAAAGCAGATCTTACTTAATGTGTTTATTTATTGTTAATCTTATGGTGCAATATAACAGACGTTAGAGCAATGCGTAGTACAATTAACAAATTAACAACAACAAAGTAGTGAGACACCTGACTAAGTATGTAAATCAGTGACATATATTTTATTAATTTAAAAATATTATTACACCTTATAATCAATAAATGACAATAAACACAACCTAGCTAGATTTAATTTAAAATATTTATCACGTTAGATATTTCATATCTATAAATAGGAGATTAAAAGTGTGAGAAAATCTAAGAAAACCTAACCTAATCCAAAAATCGATAAAAATTAAAAAAATGATAAGGTTCATATGGCATTAGAACTAGAGCTTTCAATTGGAATATTCGAATATATTCGTAATTTTTTTCTCCCTTTAAAATAATATTTAATTTAAAAATAATACATTGCCTTTGAAATATTATTTAATTAAAATATAATTCTTTGTTAATATTAATTATTTTATTTAATCATAAATTACTTTTACAAACGTAATACTTTTTTAATTGAATAAAATACGCATAACACAATTCTGTGCGAATTACAGATTAGTGAGGGCGGCAAAAGAAAAATGGTTATTTTAATATTTTACATACTTTTTAATAAGGGACGTCATTTTAGCTTTTAACAGATTGGAGCAAAACTTAGTATGTTTGTAGATTTATATATAAAATAAAATGTTTTTTTTACATTATATTAAAAAAATGCGCCGTAGACGAATTTTTTTTCAGTAAAATAAAATATGTTTTAATTGAACGCTTGGTTTTTGACAAATATGATTTATTTTTTTTAAGTAAATTCTTGTATTTTTATTGTATGTAGTTTACATAAAATAATGAGACGCAGTGAATTTTATTTTAACTCAAAGACGATTTATTTTTGAGAAGTGTCTCATTATTTAACAAATGACACACATATATATAGCAAAATATAAGATAGACAGACGCCGTTAAAATGAAAAATAAATACGAAAGTTCATCATGTACTTATACAGTAATGATATTTGAGATAATATGATGCACGTGTTTCATGATCCATAATGATAAAAAATGAACCATTCACATCGTAGGTTTTACCAAAAATGCACTTTCGCTAATGCCTAATTCTATGAAGAGGATCGTTTTAATGGTTTTCAGCACTCGGGTATAATGATAGAAAACCGACTACCTGTATTACTCAAATATACCAATTGTTTAATTTTATGATTTTTTCAAATTTTATTCGAAATAAATCCGATGTTGGGATCATCATCTTTGGATCTTGTCTTGACCACCGCTGCGTAGTATTCGACTTGATCGTGTGAAACAAAGAAATGAGAGCAATAAAAGACGTGATTTAAAAAACCTCCCATTTCCCAAAGCTAAGTAATATCAGTGTATATAAAAAAACGTCCATCACAGCAACGACCTAAAACCGACGCCCTTTCGGTCCAGTGCAGCAGCCTCCCTGTCAGGCGTCCGAGCCGGGAAATTGCTCTAAAAAACTCAAAAATGCAAAATTGAAAAACACATACATATATAGAGAATAGGTGGAAAAAAACATGAAAATTCATAACGCGGTGTTTGCAAAGTCGCTACTAGCACGTATGCCATGTCCATGGCAAATGAATATTTGCTCGGACATTTCCGCTCCCTTGGCGCTATGATCGAATCAGGGTGCGCCTGGCAGTGCTCGCATATGCAGTCAGTCCCTGCACTCGGCAAACATCATTATCTATGAAAACATATTAGGGCCGGCGAACCTCCACCGGCCCGTGAAAATCACAATCATTCGCACATGTGTGAGCACTTGCAGACATGCGCCTCACACCGCCGGGAAAGCGGGGAAGCACTTCAACTTTACTGTCGTCAGATATATGACCCCGTGTATGTGTCAAATGTACATATGTGAAGTAGACAAAATGTGACATGAGAGGATTAAAACTCGAAAGTCATAAATGATTTACTCTAAAAATATGTTTTATACAGAATAGACGACGATAGACGGCACATGTAAATTTTAAGCATATAATTGTTGCCTAGTTTAAAGGTACGCGTGCTTCCCGATACGAATACGATCAAATATATTTTATTTTAAAAATAATATGCCCATAACAATAGACAGAAAAATAATGTTAAAGAAATTGGAGAGTATAGGTATAAGTGATATAGTTTTAAGATGGTTTAATAATTACTTATATAAAAGAAAACAAAAAGTTAAAATAAATAATGTATATTCTGAAGAGAAATTAGTGTCTTATGAAGTACCACAAGGGTCTAAATTGGGACCATTGTTATTTGTTTTGTATATTAATGATATAGTTAATAACGTGAAAAAATGTAAAATTCATCTATTTGCGGATGACACATTAATGTATTGCGTAGGTGATAACATTAAAGAAATTGTAAATAATTTAAATAATGAATTAAGTATATTAGAAATATAGTTAAAGAATAATGTACTTAAATTAAATGAGAATAAAACTAAATGTATGTTTATTAATTATAAAAATATGTTAGATAATAGTAGCAAAATAGTAATAAATAACTCTAGTATAGAAATAGTAGATAATATAAAATATTTAGGAGTAATTGTTGATACAAAATTAAATTTTAAAGAACATTGTAATTACATATTAAAAAAGTTAGTAGAAAAATAGGTTTATTATCTAGATTAAGAAATATATTAAGTATAAATACAAAAAAAATAATTTACAATAGTATAATATTGCCCCATTTTAATTATTGTGCAACACTATTAAATATGTTAAATAAATTAGATAAACAAATGTTGCAAAAATTACAAAATAGGGCAATGAGAGTAATCTTAAATAAAAATTGATTAACTAATTGTCAATATTTCTTGAACATTTAATTGATTAATTAAATGTTCAAGAAATATTGAGTATGAATGTTTTAGTATTTATATATAAGTTAGAAAATAATATGTTACCAAAATATTTTAATAAGTATTTAATAAGAAATAAAGATGTACATAAATATAATACTAGAAATAGAGAAAATTTAAAGATAATTAAGTATAAGAAAACGAGTACGGCTAGGGGAATTATGTACGGAGGTTTTGATTTATATAATAGTCTTCCAAGAGAAATCCGAAACAGCAAAAATATAACGGGTTTCATAAATAGAATAAAAAAACACCTTCGTACATATAGAAATAAATTATAATATTAAGACTTTATTATTGTATATTTTTATTTTTTCTTTCTGTTATGTATTTTTTATATATTTTTATATATCTTTACTAAATTTGTTAGATGTAAAATAAATTAATAAAATAAATAAATAATAATAATATAAAAATTTTATATCAAATTATGAAATATTTTTAAATAATTGTTGCGTAATAACTGCGATATTTATACCTACTGAAATTATTAACGGTATAACTAATGATTTTAATTTTAGTATGAGGTTATATAATAGGTTTTGAAAATGCACAAAATAATGAGTTGAATGACAATCTCGCCCATCATAGTTTATTTCAATATGTAAATTTAACTAATAAATTATTACCAGCTCCACCGGCGTCTTTTTGCCTGCGAAGTCCACACCCTTAAGGTTAAAAAACCTTAAATGCTATGTTACAAACTTTTTTGAATAGTCTAAATGGAAGAAATACAGACTAAAATATTTTTAATAAATCGTTCAAAGTATATTCTGAAATAATATCGATTAAAATGTATCACGTTTGATAATGTTAAAAATATACGCAGAATGAATAAAGGCTTAGTTAAAAACAATATGAGAGTTGTGAAAATGCCATTGATTATTCATTGTATGATTCATAAGCAGATACTTTGTGGGAAACATCTCAATTTATCGGATGTTATAGAATCAATTGTATCAGCGATGAACTTTATTCGCTCTCGTGAACTTAACTGTCATCAGTTTCATGACTCTTTTTTATCAGAACTGGAAGTCGAATATTCTTACTTGTTCTTACATACAGCAGTTCAATGGCTCAGTCAAACTATAGTTTTTCTTAAGATTTTTTTGCAATAAGAGGAGTGATTAAAATTTTTCTTAACGAAAAAACCGAATATTAAATGGCTTTGAAAACTTGCCTCTTCTGCAGATAATATCTTAACATAAGTATATAACTTTAAAGTACATAGAAAACAGTACCCATATATAAAACTAACACTGCGTTTGAAAATTTAGATGAACAGACGTTTTTTAAGCTTACTTTAATTTTGTTTCTTGGCCAGCCAAACCTAAAATAGTAACGATCTGGCTCTTTACAAAAAAAAATTGTCAACCTCTGCTCTAATATAAGCTACTGACTAACAGAAATATCGGAAGGATTAGAAAAAATAATGATAACATTGTCAATAAGAAGTTTTTAACAAATTTTCTTACAGCTAAATATAGACAGTATACTTAAAAGAATAACTAACTGTGGATTTATGTAATTAAAAAGCAGTTTTTACTAGACATAAGTTATTCTATATTTATTATATCTGTCTCTAATAATATTAAAAATAAATAAATTATCAAGTAATGTTTTTTGTTGGAGAAAATCGTCATGATATCCAGTCAAGTAATTGAGAGTCACGATCCTTTTTAAATAATGAAGGACAAGGAAAGAAAAAATATATATTATATTTATAACCAATTTCTTATTTTTTAAATATACATATATGTATATGTTAGTGCAAAAGCTTTTCTATTCCGCATTAGAGATAACATTTTTGCACAAAAATATCGACCGCGCCGACTTTAGCCGCAAATCGTGGAATTCGGGCTCGGCTCAGATAAATCAAGGTAAAATCTGGGCATTCCAAGATTGGTAGCGGGAATTTATAACCGGCGGTCGCTGGCTGCAATAATACAAAAAGGTTCCTGGCGCTCCACGTGGGCCCAGCACGCTCGGATGAACTTTTCTAATAGATCGCTGGGTGGCGCCAGCGGCGCAGAAAATATCGCCAACGGAATATGCATTGTGAGGACCAAAAACGTACCTACTTGCCATATCCGATTCGCCTACGTATAATAATAACTATTTTTTACGATAATATTTTAGAAATAAATCAAAAATAAATTACAAGAAAGGTCTAAAGCACATTCAATATACTTACGGAGAAAATCGGATTAAAAATTTGAGTTAATGTAAAACATACATGTCAAACAATCGGACCGAAAAAAGAGTATAGTGGCCACAAGTAAATGAGTAAAATATATTATATGTGGCCCGAAAAAAGATTTCGTATGATTCACGAGAGAATTTGAGATCCGTTTTATACGTGAGTCACATATTTTTGAAATATATTTTTTCAAGAATTCTCATAAAAAATTGTAATATATAATTTATAATTATAATAATAGAGAACCGGGTGATCGTTGAAGATAAAAAACTATTGGATGATGACTTGTTAAAGTGGATAATTATTTACATATTTACATACATTCTTATCTGATTAATAGTGTAGTTCTCACATTACCAAAGCAAAGAGAAGGCCGATTAGAGTAGTTGAGATAACCGTTAACATTTTTTTGGCATACAAATAATTCTGACTTCTGAAAGAAAGCATGTTTATTTTCGGACATCTTGTACGGACCCATCCTTTTTTATGAAGCGGTATAGGCACAATGCAGTGAGTGTAAAACATTTAAACATACGAACAAACAATCACTTCATTACGGACTGAAAATCAAATTTTTATAAAATTAATTGAGCTGAGACATGCCAAAAATTTCACTTATATATAATAAAAAACTTCTAACAAACTCTTTTTAGTGTATTTAGGGTTTTTTTTCAAAAAAAAATGCTTTTTTAGAGAATGAGATATTTCATAGATACTTATTTTGTAAAAATTAAATTTGTACGAATATTAGTAAATATTTTTACAAATTTATCTTTATTAAGGCATTTTCATTAAGCAAAAAATATAATAAATAATTACATATTTAATTAATTTGTATTGATACAAATAAGCACTTTATTTTTATTATTTATTACCATTTCTCATACATGTGTGGCTTCATTTTACATTTCACATTGGTATTGCTATGACAATAAATAAGCCACAAAAACAATCACTTATTATGATAAGAAATGTTTTAAGAAATAAATGCTTCACTCATTCATTCAGTCAATTTTATGTCGCAATGCCACAATTAGATCATTTAAAACACTACTAGATCTGTTGGCATATGTAAATAATTCTAAAAAAAGTATATCGCAAATGATATTTTTTTTAATAATAAATCAAGACAACATTAACTAGTTATTTGTATAAAAAAACTTTTTGAGTGAAATTATATACTAAAAATAGTCACTGTTTTCTTAGTTTAGGTCATTTTTTTGCTTTAGTTTAATATTCATTTAAATATAAATTGATATTTGTTTAGAAAAAATACATTTGTAAATCAAATCCATAAAGAGTATACATTAAAATGATTATTAATAAATATGTGTTGCTGTGCAAAATAAAAAGTTATTACTTTCCGGTCCCCTTACAGGTTTTGTCTGGATTCGAATAAATTCTGTCCAAATTGCTTTTTATACCACCACCAATCGCGTAATAAATTCAATTGTGAAAACTTTTGCAACGTTGTCGACCTAGGTAGTAGTAGTACGGCGCAGAACTTTCTTAAATTGTAGTTTAATATTACTTCGACTTCCTGTCGCCACTGTCGAAATCTCTCCACCCGTCGGACCACCCCACCGACATCTCCAACCCCAAATCTCCCACCGGCTTGTCTTCCCGTAGGATAGGGCAGACTGATAATCTCGCCATTTCTGTTTTCTGCATCTCCTCTTTTTTCACCATACATTTTTTAGCTCGTTTTTCCTCCATCTGCCCCTTCGAGCGTCGCACCAGTGTTCTCATTTATGCTACACAGAGCACCGAGTATATATTATATATAAGATATATATTCATAAGAGTTTAGCGAAATTAAAACAGGTGCACCCCCTACTAGACCAGACCGCGACGTTTTTATTTTATTTTATAATTAATCCATCCAGTCAAAATTTCACTCGCTCTCTGCAGCAGTATGTAAGCGATTTAAATCTAATTTCCTGCAAAATCTTGAAACAATGCCGAGAGAATCCGCAGATTCAATATTATTTAAGTCCCTTTTCTTGCAGCACAAAGGGTTCCTCCTTCATTGTTCTGTCATGTTAAATCTTGGCGGATACAATTGTCTCGTTCTTGGTAACTATTTTCACAGACCAGCGTTTTCCAAATGAACGTCGAAGAATTTGCATTATTTTGCCATTGTATTTAAAAGCGAATTTGCATTATTATTATGCAAGGCTTTCACAGATAATAATAAATAGCTATTCGTTATAGTATATATAGAGGGGAAAAAACATAAAAGTTTTTCATATATTGTTGTTTTTAGTTAAGGATGACATATGTTATATTTTATAGCTATCTCAAGCTAAACCAATATACAAGAAAAACTTTCTGTAAATTACTATTGCATAATATAAATAATAGCTGTAAATTACTATTGCATAATATAATAATTCTTATATTAGAAGTCCATACCAATATCGGTAAGGATAGCTATCATATTTTTAAATCATAGTGTAATATCGAAATGCAGACAAACTATGAAGCAATATGTGAGATGCGATGTCTGTCTGTACTTATTCTTTCGCTTATTTTTCTGTGAGAGAAAAGTTGCCTTAGTTTGTATTTTGGACTTGACCTAATAAAATACTATAATTACTTTGAGAACTATTATTATGTTAGGTTTGGGTTTAAACGGTAAATGGACGTTTTGCAACTGTGTAATTGAGCTTCAAAGACATTTTAGAGCAGCATATTAGCGCCTATCAATTAAATTATATTTTCGCTATTAGAAACATATATCTAATGGTGAAAATGTATTTGGACTTTACTAATGAAAATATAACTTTACCAAAAAATACACATTCACTGTAACATTTATACATCAAATGTAAATAAATAATGATAAGTACGTAAATATATATTTCAATATATATATACAAGTTTAAAGCAGCTGCCAGATAATTTATATTTTCACTGTTAAAAATATATATCTACTAGTGAAAATGTATTTCAATATGATTTTACTGATATGACATATTGTAAATAATATTTTCTGGATTGATTCGAGACTATTATTTCTAAATTTTCTTTTATAAATAACCACGTGAAACTGAATGTATTATTTATTTATTTTGCTGCATTAAATCCAGTTGTTAAATTACTAATAATACAATCTATAAAAACATTAAATTTATTTAGCTGATTCTATTGTAGATTTCTTTAGGTATTCGATTTGAAAATTCAGATCAAATACCTATATTTACTGCTACTAATTTACATTCTTTGAATATTTCCTAATATTTTTTAACGATCAAAAAGCCATGAAGTCAACAATAATTTGCAAGCAAATTTTAACACAATCGGAGCCGCGTCAAAAAACTACAATCTGTTCCTTTGAATAATAATGTTTATTGTAAAAGTACTGCCTAGAAAATGGGTGTTTTTGAAGGCAATGTTCCGCTTCTTTTATTTATCGTATGTATAAAAAGAGCTGAAGGAACTTTTACTTGAAATACATCAGTACATACATCTCGAACAACTGTAGTTTAGTTCATATTTATTATTTGAGGTTGTTTTTCAATTTTTTATACAAATATTCTCAAGGAGAACGGGCCCCGGGAAATAGTCCCTCCCCCTTTCAGCAGGCCTGGATGTGTGGGGGAGCTAAATGCTAATTACAATAGCATTATATTATTTATTATATTGATAAAAATATTTTTTATAATACATAAAACAAGTACGTTACAATGAAAAAAATCGGTAAGTATCCAGAATTTTTTATAAAATTCAATAACATTAATATACAGTTTAATCAAATCGACAGATGTCTCTAGCAACCTGGATTTAAATAATAATTAAAAATTATGCATAATGAGGTTTTCATACAGAGCATCAATAAATAAAATATATCAGATCTGAAGATGCAGATGGTTTAATTTTATCTGGCATTATATTTCAAAAATAATTGAAAATAGTATTGTCTTAATCGCTACAATATACTCTATATATAATAATATGTATTAACACAGTAATTCTCTAAACGCATATATCCAGATTTTATTAAAAATAATTAAATATGATATACTAAAAAAATTATATGTATATTACAAGCGTAAATGAAATACTTAAGAGTATGCTGTATCGATCAAATTTCACTTAAATATGATATCTATCTATCTGTGTCACATACATCCGTATTTTATTATTTTAGTCTCCACGGGGTTTGAACTCGAAAGTTTGCACATACTAAGCAATTGATTACTCTATACCAGACACAAACTTAAACATTAATATAGTCGGTTCTAGTTTGTAGTAATAACCAAACTACACCACTTAATAATAAATTAAGTTCATCAGTTATGTAAAAAAATTATTGCTATAGTTACAACAAAAATAATTTTCAAATAAATTTAATTATTATTAATGTTATCCTACTATATAGTAATGCAAACCTCTGCGGTGTATTCCGCAGACAGGGCTGGACTTAAAATATTCAGGGGTGGTACATATAACTCAGTGCATAATTGGTGAAACGATTCAGTCCGGGATTCAGATACGGTTTCCTTATCCGCCGCTAGGTGTCACGCGTGCGCTGCACCGGAAGTAACAGAGACCGGATTTATGGTGCACATATATAAAGGCCTTGGCGCTAGTAACGTAGCCGTATTTACGTTGCCCGTTCGCCGGATAATCTTCAAAGTCACTGTAAACACCACGAGTCTTAATCAGCGAGAACGTCTTGAGCATTTGCATAGATACCTTCGTCGCAAATTAACATCAATCAGATCCGTATTAATGAGGCTGATGAACTTGAAAAATCACTGATGATTGTTGGACGTATATTAGATCCATCTTCGCACACTTGAAACAGCACTATTATCACTACGATGCTCAGTGGAGCGAGTCTAACGACTCAGTGAATTGATTCAGTCTTATGCAGTTTGACCTTCGAAGACGCGACACTGTCCATGATCAGACCAGAACTGACCCAGGCAAGTGATATCCTCTTGCCTTATATAGGTCTGATTCCAACGAAGAGCAGCTGCATGAGAGAGCATTCATCGTCCATCCAACCAAATGTAAACCGGTCCGGAGACCAGCGGGGCCGCTGAAACGTTCCATGCCTGAAAACCCGAATTTCGTGGACCAGTTAACCGTGAGGAAAACTTTAGTTCACGGGTTAGTGGGCTCCTCGCTCCCTTCCTGCCAGCCTGTGTGCTTCTGCAGCGCGCCGCACGATGCCGCCACCTTATGAGCGAGGTGACGAAGAGAAACAGACTTTCGTCTGTGGGTCGTATGCCAAAACGAGGCTGGAATCTGAATTAATGTCTTGAAAGTCGTTTAAAGGTGAGTTACAGTCAGTTTGGTAGAGGTGGAAATCTTAAATTGCTGCTATGGTGAGAATATTGTTCAGGTCATAATGAGCTATGGTATGGAGTTATAATTATAGTAAAGTTTAACCTTTTACGTTTGTATTTTGACCTACTGATTATAAAAGCTCAAAAAAATACACGTACTAATATTGTATTTTTTTGTTAGTAATAAATTAAAGAAAATTAAGCATTTATTGAAATATGAATATACAATAAAATTAGTAGTAATCGAAAATTGTTTTAGAATTAACCAAAAAAATATTTTTCATCGTTTGACATGTATTTAAAATAATCTCAATATTCCAAAGAATGCTTTTGATTGAATAGTATAGATATACATATGTATATACTACCTACTTCTTAAAGGCATATTATTCTGAAATTTTCACTTTTAGGAAGGATAAATATTCTGCTAGTGAGGTGCAAAAGGTAGTATTTAAGGATTGCAATACTACCGGGATTTTTAATACCAGTATTACCGAGAAAAAAACTGATATGCTAAATGATGATATTGGCATTATTATTATTATTATTTTAATTAATTGGTAATAAAAAAAATGCCAAAAAAATAATCTGAATACCACTCGTATGTTCACCATATTTATTGATTAGCAACACAAAAATTCGAATAACCAGGCAATTATTGTTTCTATATATAGAATATTATTATTTCTTTCAACGTTTACTACAAATTTGTGGCTTGTAGATTTTTTTGCAATTCCAACTAAATCTTATTGATCAAATTATCTCTAAACATCACTCGTAAACTTATTTATTTCTACTCATGCTTAAAGTAACATATATTAAATTTAAGCTATGAATCTTCATGTAAATATTATAGTATAACAAATAACAATAAGCATTATTTTATGCTTCTAAGCTATGGAGATATCGCTTTTAACTAATAAAACGTACGCATATTAAAATGTGTCGGTGCTGTTGCAGTGGGAACGATCGGTAACTTCTCACTCGTAATATTGTTATAAAAAGTCCTAATATAAACGCTTGAGCGTTTTCACCGCGATGGCAGGATTCTATTGCTTTTGACCTTAACCAGAAATTTACTATATGGCAACACTGAACAGCAAAGAAACACGAATAATTATCAAGTAAATATTATGATTTGATATTTTTAATAATTCTTAATGCCTAATTAAAATATTTCGCATTATATATGGTTTCAGAAAATTTGTCGCAACCGTGGCTAATTTTTATATTTATTAATAGCATAGAAAAAGTTAGCTTGTACCTATTATTATTTATTCAATAAATTATATAACAATGTTAAAAAATAAATAAAATGTCATTTTTGTCATGAGGCCCGGAATCATTGTTTTCCCAGGGCCCTGATTCGCTCTCGGTAATATCGGTATTGCAATCACGCTGTTTCTTCATAAATTATTATAAAAATATGTTTAATCATGCAACAAGAATCAAATAATTACTTCAGAATCACCTTTTTATAGACGTTCCTCTGATTTATTATTCGAAGATCTTTAAATACAATTAGACGAACTATTTTAATCGACTAGATTGATCGCTTAAAAAATTTTCACTAGTTTCAATTACAGATATCCTTAGTTAAGTTTCATTACCTTATTTAACAACACTCGTTTTTTCAGTTCAAAAACGATAAACCCGTGATTAAATAAATAAAATACATAGAACTGTTTTAATTTAAAATAATTAATTCAGTTGTAGTAAAATTTAGCACAATAATAAATAACAATCTTTGAATAAAAAATGGTTAAGAACTACTTATAATATATTTCTCTAGAGAACTGGAACCATTGAAATATGTGTTTCTGCTTCTATTTTTTTTTGTAAATTTGTGATACTCGACCGGTTACATTTAGTTCTTTATTACATCATGTTGGCTTTTAAAATTACACTAATCAAGAGAAAGGGCTACTTGAGCAAGCAATTGATTTTTTAACTGTATAAATGCATTTAATTAACATTGGGTCAAGGAATGCGTGGTGTTTAAAAAAAAAATAAGCAAATCTTCTAATTTATAAAGATTGGTGAAGTAAAAAAGAAAGTTTTTGCCAAAAATTAAAACATTTCTTTCGAAGAAGGACAAGAAAACGCAGATAAGAAAAATGTTTACAACCGACAGTTTAACGCGGTGAAGGATTTGTTCAAGTTTGGTGTTGATTTTCGACATCTGGAGTTGAGGATTTGGTCATAATCGATGAATATTTGGATGGAAAGGCTTATTGTTATTATTTAATAACATTTATATTACCAAGTAAATAAAATGTATGAAAAGTCACTAAAATATTATTTTTCCGATGGCAACGATATTTTAATATTATGCTAGTATAATTTAAATTGTATTTAAATATATTAAATTGTATATGTACATATTATATATACACGTAAGATTTATACAAGAATGGGGGCGTAAGACGTTCGGTGGGATAAAATGATTAAATTCTCGAGTCGCTCAAGAATTTCCGCGCGTTTTCATATTTACAAAATGGCGCGGTCGCCGGTTGCGAATGCCAAAGGGTGCGCGGGGGTGCAAACGCCAAATTACTGACGCTTCACGCTCCGTGCAAAGGGTGGAGTTAAGGGATTTGTCGGTTATCTTGAGCAACCAGGTCTCGTTGACACCTCCGACACTGGCAAACCGAAGAAGTCGACTGTAAATATCACTGATTGTGCTTTTGCCGCACGGATTTGCTGCGACAACCAAAAGAGAAACAATATTTTCAGTGTAACAAGTGTGTACACGAAAGATAAATGTGTATGTAGATTTAGAGCAGTGATAACTGAAATATTGCATGTAGTCTCAGGTTAGCATGTTTATGTTGTTTATAATGATTTAATGTATTCGAATAAGTAGATAGTTTAATGCGAATGAATAATCCAAAAGCATTTAATGAATAGACTAAATCCATATGGTCGAATATTCTCCATGAATATTCGACCATTAAAGACTTAAGACAGAGTTTTTAGTAAGAGGTTTATAACAATAAATTATTTAACAACTTTTCGTGAAAAATTGCTCTACTATTAAATAGCATTTACATTTCACTTAAACAATTAATCCTATTTTTGGATATTTTTTATCCAAATGTGATATTTTTTTAACTGAAAGTTTTGAATTCCATAGAAAAATAAATAATATTATACTTTTAATCCCATAATAGTCGAATTAATTCAATATGTAACACAGCTTATGAATGGAATGCATTCATATTTAATTTATTAATATATATCCTAATGGCAAAATGATTGCTTATTACACTGAAAAAGCAAAGCATTACACTGATGAATATTACACAGATATTTTTTATTATCATCCCTCGTTCTGAATAAAGTCAGGCGCAATTTGAATAACGACCACGAAAAGCGAGCACAATAAGTTGGAGTACATATAAAAATTTCGTCGTATGTAAACATAGAATGTAGCGATGGCGTAATTTGAGAAAGGTTAATTTAGCGTGCAAGGGAATCCTTCCGTTTTGCGGGCAAAAAATCAAGATAGAGGCCGGGAATAAAATGAGAACAGCGGATGCCTGGGAGGCAGTTAGCCGACCCCCGAGATGCGGAGAGAAGGGGATGCTGGGTCGGACCCGAGGAGGAATTGGATGCGATTGCCTCGGATAGATTGGGCCCATTGTCTCCTCTTGTACAATTATGATCGTCTATATTGTGCTCTGATTATACACCCTGGTTTGGACGTTCTCTAGGTAAAATCATGCAGGAGGATTAAGTAATTGTACATTATTAATTAAGTGTAGATCATTGAGGTATTTATATTACATATTGTTGAAAGTTTTTTCAAGTTGCATCCACCCTAATAATTCATATAAGGCAGTCTGTGTTTCAATTAATGATTTGATAGTACATTGAGCCAATCAATGAAATATCGTAAGATAATTACAGTTTCAGTAAAAAGCGTATTAATTAAATTTTTTTCAGTTTTTCGCCTGCTATTTTTTTAGCACCCCATAAGCGAAGATTCTCAAATGATTCATAAAAACAGTTCAGGATATTGCTAATAAAGTCGATTTAGAAACACCTGTCAAAATGATTTTTTTCGTATTTTTCAAGGAAAAATACGACATTTTTTATTATAAATTACTTTAAATTTTTATGTACTTAATTTCATTGCTATAAATAAGATCGATGAAGTTCAACACTTTTTCTTTTAACACTGAACCCTGCGCTTGACGAAATTAAAATTAATACAGATATATTAAGCACACATTGTAAGCACAACTTTACAACGACTGATACTGAGTAATCTATTTTGTCACGTCACGCGTATTTTAAATAAAAATGTTTTAAATTAATAAACAAATACTTATTGTTGCTAAAAAACTTTGCAAGTAATAGTAACTGTATATGATTTTTTTAATTGATCTATTTTTTTTTACATAATCTAAGGCTCATGAGAATTTTTACTTAATTGGTTGTAGTGGGAAAAAAGTAGTTTTGTTATATTGCTTAAAAAATAGTTTTTAATATGGAATAAATTATAAAAATATAAATAAAATTACTAGTGAATTTGAAATGAGACACTTTAATGACTATAAATAATATTAATAATTTAATATATCTATTCAGCCATAGATGTCTCCGTCGCCACTTTTCCTTTGTAGTGTTTTAATAAATTAAAAAAACTAAATTACATATCATTAACGAATGTTAACATAAGTATATCGATTATTTTTTTATTTAAGATAAACTACTTAAATCAAAGACACATCCCCCTCGAAGTTTGGCTTTCATCAATCACTATGTTTTTCTGCTGCCAAGAGGGCTGATAACATTAAATGGGGAGAATTAAAAAATGTGAAAGTATTTTACTCGAAAACAAGATAGATAGGTCTAATTTTGCATTAAGCAGTTATTTTAATATTAATCGCAATTAAAGCGAGAAAGTTAAATTATTAAACTAAGTTATAAAAATATGTACTATATGTATATATTTATTTTGTAAAATAAAATAAAAAAAACATCGTGATTGTTCGCAATTTTTTCTCCCTCAAGTTTCGGACAGTTTGTGATTGAATGACAAGAAAACAAAGTGCTGCCTTTCGACATTGACTGACAGAATGTAAATTATTTTTTCTTCCTCCTTATGTTCGAGATTAAAAGCTGATAAAAGCTACCGAAAAAACGTGACTCAAAAGCACACGTTCGTATACGTATTATATACATACCATAAAGAAAAGTATTAAATTTATTTAATTTTAATAAAATATCGCTTATATAACATTTTTGTCACGTTACGAAAGCTTACGTACAAATCTCGAAGTCAACGTTTTTACCCTTATCGTACTTTATGGACAACAAAAGGATATATTTCAGATTTCATTTCGCATTGTGCGACGTTTGTGGTAAGCGATGAAAAGCTGAGAAGATTTAAGCCTCCTCGCAAGAAGCGGAGGATATCTGTACAATGGAGCTTTTCTTAATAAATTTTCGATACAATGCTATTTTGACAATTCATACTTTATTATTATTATTTCTTATGATAAAAAGTGACTGGTGAAATTTTTCTTAACTCAATTAAATTTCTTAATTGAGATTCTCGCGTGATTTTCAGCGAAATCTTTGACATCTTTCCAAAAACTTTCTCACCCCTTCTTGTCGTGTTTTATCATCAGCTTCCATCGGACGGCGAAATAAGAAAATTTGCATACAAATCGAATTATAAACGTGTTAGCAAATATTTTAGTTGGAGAACACTTAGGCGTGGTAGAAGCGCTCTAGCTGGTTCTGGGGCGGCCAACCCTTCGATTCTCTTTCGAATTAATAGTTTTCGCAGAGTGACGAAGCAAATTTAAGCACTTAAAAATGTTAAACGTTATATTTAACTACCGGCTCTTATACGAGCGGTGATCATTTATCAAAAGGTGACTTTTCTAATGCGACTTTAACAACGCTCCCTAAAGGCTTTCATAGACATAAATCACGAGTGTTGTGAAAATATGACTTTGAGTGCGAGGTTTGACATTTATTGTATTAAACTAAAGATTTACAAGACTCTTATATTAGACTAAGTATATAGAAAACTATTATTTTATATCACAATTGAAAAAGCAGAACAAATTTACATGTTCGACATACAAACATGAACATATTTTTTAAGAATAAAAATCTGGCGATAAATATTAATAAAAAATATCAAAATAATCTGATTAAAAACGAATGTAATATTTTTTGCAATATTATTATTATATTTGTGAATAATTTGCAAAAATGTTGTTATATAACCATCCATATTATATCTAGTACTTAAAAATGTAATTCAATATATTTTATCATATAAAAACAAATCTAATATAAAATAAAATATATTACTTATTAACAATAATTTGATTTAATATATGTTTATTTAAAATATCAAATAATCTGATACAATACCTTCGAATGTAAATATGTGAAAATTCTCGGAAAATTCTCCGCTCTCGCCGCGTTTATTACACACTCCCTGCGCTACACCCCGCCTCCGTTTTCCCGGAAAATGGCGCACATGTGTGCCGGTTACGGAACTTCAATTTCCCATCAAGCCATCTGGTGATAATATATTCTCAGTTCATTTCACAAGCAAATTTCCTATTAGCAGATTGATGCCACCGACGCCGACCGCTGAAAAATTCGTTTTCCACCTAGCCGATAAAATGTTTAAACAATCTCGAAATGGGATCACGACATGTGGTGAACGCGTTCCGGAATGTGAGTGCTCTCGAAAACCAATCGTGTTGTGTAACAGTTTGATGTCATGTGTATGCACGCTTAAGTGTAAATAGCAATTTTCGCTCGTTTGCCTCCCAAGTATGTGCACCACTTGATGCACTTGAACGCAGATCGACGACAAATATGAATCATAATCGCTTTATATGCGTGTGTATGTGTTGATATTGTTATGTGATAATTAAACTGTTGCGATTATATAGGGGTGCAGTATTTCTATTTTTTTCAATATAGTAAATCGCATTTGCTTAACCATCAAATTATTTTAAAATCCTTTTATTAGTAAATACTATTGTCAATAAAACAATATGCACATTCAGTCGGAGATTGATTGTTTAAGCTTAGCGTGAAGTTTGTAAGACGTACTAGTTTGGATTTAGGAAGCTTCAATATATAAGGTTCTAGACAAAAGCAATCATCGATCTGTTCATTATAAAAACTCATAAATATATAAACTCAATGCAAAGGATCGATCACTGACCTCAAAATTAAGGTACCTAATAATGAGACGATTTGACATGATAAACATAAAGAAAACAATAGTTAGTTACTGTTGCATGTTGAATGCCCATTATGCGTTAATTGTGTAATAATGCGTCGAAGATACTCGGCTTTGTTATGCGGAACACTTCGTAGTGTCTTTGAATATGGTTCTATTGTCTGGAATCCAAGTAAATAAAGTACTACAAAGAAAATTTCTGAGATCTACGTGTCTTATCCGTATTTTTACCCTAATATGCTTTTGCTAGGAGTATTGAGATACAATTCATTGCATTCTCGGAGTAGTGTTTGGCAAATAAAATACTTTTTAAAGTAGCTAAGGAACGGTGTCAACAACCCACCAATGTTCGGCGATGAGTTTTAGAGTGGCATAGAGAGCCACGATCGCGTCCCATATCCTTGCCCGTTGCAGCCAAGACGTAAGCGCTTGAATGCGCTCCTCTTGCACAAACCATCCAACTTCTCAACGAGCTTACCAAACACAAGATGTATTCGGCGATAGGTACGATGTAATGTAAAAATGGATGTGGAATGAACTCTGTTTTTCATTTTTCGATAAATGGGAATTTTCATTTTCACCTATCGATTTTTTTCAAGAATTTTCGAGAAATTTTCATATATAAAAAAATATATGTAATCTATTGTATGTGATTATAATGATCTAGTATATTATTGTTTTTTTATTTATATTTTTTTAACTGAAATGGATGTTCGTTGAAGAAAATAAAATACAAATGGATGATGACTTGTTATAATTGACGCAAATAATCTAAGGACCTAGACGGATCGACCTACATCGATAAATTTTAGGTTCCCGTATTTATATCTGAATTTTAGAGAAAACTCTAACTTGTTTATAACTGGTGATGCTTTTATTAAATGAACGAGATTTAAGTTTACCGACAGGCAAATTTTATGGCGTAAATCTGTGAAAGCCCCCATACATTTTTGCAATCTGTCAATTTTTTTAAACCCATCATTATTGTAGTTCTTTGATTATCAAAGAAAATATAAGGCTGATTATTATAAAATCGTAAACAATTTTTAACTTTAAAATACCTAAGATCTCTATAAAAGCTTCATGAAAAAAACATGCATATTTTCAAATAACTTGCACGGACCCGCCCTTTTTTATGCAGCAGTATAAAAAACTGCAGTTGTAAAACATGCAAAAATATTCATACAAATTTAATTTATAACAAAAAAAGTTTCTAAGAAAATTTTTGAGAAATGAGAATTCATGCATAGAGCTCTGGCACCTGATAAAATAATGTGTTTTTTTTTTTTTTTTGAAGCACTTGTAATAAACTTAAGATGTATATATATTTTATCGTGTCTTTAATCATGTTATTATATCTTTCTCGAAAAAGAAATGCTGGAAAGCAGTTTAAGATTCAGTTCCAAGAAACGTCGTTATATTGTTTGGCAAACAGTCACCACTTCGCAAATGTTACTTTCCGAGTTTTAATAGAACAAACATAATTGCTTTACACTTGATGACAGAATTTAATTAATGGAAGTGGGAGCGGCATTATACGTTGGAGTATGCTCAGCTCAGATGTGAAGTGGTATATTATTATTAACACCTTACAGTACGAAATAGTTGCTGACTTGTATATCGATATTTTGCGAAACATACTTCTACTAAATCTTTATCAAACAAAGAACACACAATGCGTATAAATTATTTGTGACAAATATAAAATATATTTATTATGTACTAAATCTTAAGAAGAACGCTCTATTTTAATGCGATAGTTAAAATTTTACGATCATTCAAAACATGAATGTATCCGAAGCAATTAAAAATAATAGTTTTATATATGCATTTTATTTTTTTATATTATACAAATAGTTTTATTTGTATTTATATTATATGCATTATTTTAATGTACAATAAAAAAGTGTAGGAAGCAATAAAATATTATTTTAATTTTTATTGCTATAATAATAAATAAAAAACTTTAATTTTATAATAATTAAATCTAAACTATCTTTATAAACCTAAAAATTATACACAGCTTAGCTAACGAAGCTTACAAAAAAAGGTGGACTTTTAAAGACGAAATATATATAAATTACTACCATTCTTTTTTAGACTTGCTATTTTTATAAACAACTTTATTTGCAGCTTATCAGAGTAGATAGAATATTATTATAAAAATTACTGCAAAAACACGTAAAACAATAAATAAATATGCTCTATATGTTATTATGAAGTAATACATTTATTTTGTGTACCATTTTTGGACTACATATCAATACAAGACAAGTGATTTTTTAAAAATCAATTGCTTCTTAATAGACTAAAGAAGCTAAATAATTATTGTAAAATCTGTACAATAACCCTTTCTATTCCAATATTATAGTTTTTAAGCAAAACAGTTAATCATTACAAATACATCTAGACGTACTTGAACAGTGTTTTTTAATTCCTATAAACACAACAATTATAGAGTTAATCAGTTAAAATTTAAGCCCATAAGTATGAGCTTGAGTGTTAATTGATAAGCTTATAATTACCATATTAAAATGTACATATTGATCTCACATTTACATTGACCAGCAATATAATCGCGATGGTTCATCAAAACACTCTATTAGAGTAGTAGTTATGTATTATATATTTATGTACATACATATAAGCGTATTACTTCAATATATTGTGATTTTATTTCGAGATAATCATTATTCTTAAGATGTTGAAATCAAGTTCATGTCATATTTGACTCCTTACTTTTACTGCTGTATAAAAAAATTGAATGTTTGAAGGTGATTTGCTACTGTTTTTATATAGCTTTTATAAGCGAGCTTGAAACTTTTCAACGAAATAAAATACATTTCAGTAATTCGGTTCTTATACATTTCCACAGATATTACTTATAACACGGTTTCGATCTTAGCGTCGACTCCGATTTTTCCGACGCTTTCCCCCGTTTTCCCTCCGCGCCGGCGGACGGATCCATCTGCTTAGATTTCTACATCCACAGCATCCAAAATAAGGGTAAGCGTCCATAACGGAGCCCCACGCCATATAATATATAATACGATTCGCCTTAGCAGCAAGGGTGGTGACCACTCGAGTGTGGCTAACGCGTCTGGCGGCCCTCTGCTGCTGCATCCCAACACAACCAATTATTTTCGAACCGAACCCACGATAACTTTTCATATTTAAATGTGACTCACGGCACATACACACACGGTACTATTCGGTTC
This sequence comes from Plectrocnemia conspersa, assembly GCF_051122295.1. NCBI lineage: Eukaryota > Metazoa > Arthropoda > Insecta > Trichoptera > Polycentropodidae > Plectrocnemia > Plectrocnemia conspersa. The sequence goes on from NW_028277167.1 coordinate 20,179,490, forward strand.
GATCGAATAGATATTGGACGCGTTTTTCTGTATATATTGAAAACACATAAAAGTTTGCTTATTGTAAAAATGTTGGACTAACAAAATAATCCTGTTAAAACAGTCACAGTGAAAAAGTTCATAAATATAACTTTTTACTTTTCCCAATTTCAGTGGAAATCAATCAGATCCATTTTTTCAGAATCCAACAGAACAAAAATGTTATGTATATTTACATTATTTTTTTATGTTTATACCAAATATACCATATTTTTTAATTTATGATGGATTATTTAAATTAATAATCATTAAATATATTAATAGAAGCGATATTTAAATGTAGTGTTTATTATTTCATAGTTTTTGTATGTTTATAAAAACACAGCAATTATCCGTAATCCTTGGTAAGATTTCTCGGAACATTTTATCATTAATTTAGGGGTGTGTTTTTGAGTAATTACTAACCTAATTAAAACTCAGATTTTGTAAAAAATTATGTATGTCTCTCGTATTGAGTCTCCTCTGCCCTCTTTCTCAATGTGACCAAGTGTCATATCTTTTATAATGTTCGTTCGAGACAACTCTGAGGTATTGAAAATAAGGATTTTTACGAGCAATATGCATCGCTTCCTAAACACACCCTTTAAATGTGTTAACGCCTTAGGATATACAATCAAGATGCTTACTCCGTCGATCGGTAACCAAAGACTCGAAATACAATAGTAATATGCGCAGCGTCTTTTTTACATAAAGAGTATTTTTTTCTGCGATGCTTACTATTAACTGGTCCGTGCAACATTCCCAATTATTAACGCTCTTCATTTGTGTTCACGAAATCTCTCTTCCAGCTTACTGTAGTCTATCTTTGATTTCTCTTTTTATTTGCTTAAATGATTGTTTGAATGACCTCCGAATTGTAACAAATGATACAAGCAATTAAAATCCCCTCACTACAAACATTTTATAAATAAGTAAATGTGGATAAGCTTAAGAAAGGAAATGTATGCAGTTGCATATCGATATAGAGCAAATAAATTCGTTTATCAAAAGTATATGGGTTTAAATTTAATTCCAGCCACCGTGCTTTGGAGGTGCTTCTTATATTCCGGAATGAAAGGCGTCTACTTCATCGATGAAACAGTAAAGAGGTTGGATTATAAAACTGCGCTATTTTTTTAATCCCTTTGATGGAAAAGCACGTTATCGCAAATTTGGATGTACTGCAACTTCAATAACATATAACTTCATGGATGTACTGTAACTTCAATAACATATAAAAGTGATCGAAAGAGTCACGATGAATTAAACTACGAATTCGTATAAAACTGACTTTATATATGTACATATACATATGCATTTAAAATGGCGTGAAAAATAAAATTTCTTTATAAAATATTTTCTTATAAATTTTAATTTTAAAAGATCTTCCTATTTTAAAATTAAAATATATAATATAATATTATTTTGCTAAGCGTAAGTAAATAAAAAAATAAATATATTTTTATATATATATTATGAATTTAAACTTGTTTTTGGTGTTTGTTGTAAAATTTAATAAAATAAAATGTTTAATGGTATGTGTATTTTTCGATTGCATAATGTCAATTGATAGTTGGACAAAAGTGGGCAATATTCAACCGTCGTGTAATATTGCGAGGGTCCGCGTACAGATAGCACCACTTGTCCCGTATCAAACATTTTTATCTTCCTCAAAAGTGAAGGGTCCAATTTGGATAATCATCCCCATATAATTAATTAGGGGTCGAACGAGGGACGTGTAGTCTCTTTCAATTCATCCATCCCCCGAAACACTCACGGCAAATAGGGGGGTGGAACCGGAGCTTATTTGCGAAACAGCATGCGATCGTTTTAGGGGTGCAGATTTCCACAGGGCGGCCACTCCACGGACACAAGACGACAACTTCCGGGAAAGAGGTCATATATATAGTAATGAAACTCAAACTTTCGTTTAATAACATTTTCATTTTTTTTATTATCGTTTATTTATTTACATAATTTCCTCTCCGTTCGGTACATCGTACAAAACAAATGAGCATTATCAGGGTTCGTAAAACCTGGAACAATCTCCTTATTACATAATAAGCAACGTAACATTGAACAATCAATTATTTTTGGGTCAGTCGCCGGCAAATCAATATGCACATGCAAAACAAAGTGAATTTTCAATTCTTAGTAAATGCTGACCCGAAAACAATACATAAAAGCCTCAATATATAATAATATGAATATACATATCAAACGTCGCACATCTACAAAAACAATATTTTAAAAGCGAACATGTGAGGCTTTGAGCCTTTTTTCATGATAAAAATTATTTTATATATCTGCACCATTTGCCTAAGGATATTCATAGCATTCTGTCTTCTTCTATGAACTAGAAAAAAATTCTCACATGTGAATAATAAATATAAATATACTCTTCTTCCATCAATGCAATAAAATTATTTTAAAAAGATCTAATACTTTGAAAACATCACATATCATCGAGAAATAAAATGGTGTTCGATTCTGATCAATAAATTACATCACACGTTTCAATATATATGTATATATATTTTTATATCATAAATGACAATATATTTCTGTTGCTATAACTTTAAATTTATATATTTTAATAGGTACATTCTGGATATGCAAAAAGGAAATAAATAATTATCACCTAATAGTCACAATGTCTACCTATTGAATATATGCATGAAGAGCCTAGCCAGTGGTAGACAAATGGCTCTATGTCGTTTTCCTTGCAATACAATATTTTATTGATTTATATACTCTTTCACGCGAGGAAAGCCTATTTTTCTATTTATACATATAAATATTTTCCATTTATATCTAACGAATAATTATGCATTTTGAGGTCAGTTCAACTTACAAGCCTAAGTATGAAAAACAACTTATGCCTTTTTTCGTATATTCATAAAATCGAATTATACACCCTTATCTTGTACATATATTCATAATCTTTTCCAATCGCTCTCTCAAATTTTATTAATAATAATTATAACACGTATTCTACGAATATCATATGTATCAAAAAGTGCCATTTCAACGCATATATGTATAAAATTTCTCAAACGAAAAATAATACCAGATCACAATGTGATAAATCAATAATAAAATTTATCTAAATATTTGAGTATATAATACAAAATCTATTATTAACGCGTCTATTTAGATATTTACACGTACATTAAGAATCGGCAGTGATTTGATTAAGGTATATGAGTGATTTCGCGGTTTTATTAATCGACGAGTCAATCATAAGTGTAAAGGGATTTAGGTAAACCCTGTTTTATTTGGTTTAATTGGTTGTATTGAATATTTCGTTTTATATCATATCACGAAAGGTTTAAATGCATTATAACAATAAAGCGATTTACAAACTAATGTGAAAAAGTAATCAGTCGTGCAATTTTTTTATTCATCTCAAAATTATTTTTATTTCACCTAAACTTTTTTATGTCACGTGAAATCACAACGCTTAATTTTTTTCGATATAAACATATCGTTTTTTGTTAATTTTTGGCAAAACTTATTGGCACACCAATTTTTTTTGACAATCAAAACTATTTGTGCGATTTTTTTATGGTTTTGTTCTTCAAAATTGCAACAAACGCGAAAAGTATAACAAATTAAATAATGATATAAATTAATAATGGACTAGTAACCTTAAATCACGAACCTTGTCATATAAATTAACATATTGGAGTAGGCTTGTTTAAAATTTTAAATTAAAATATAAATTAACTTACATATACAATAAGATAGTTGCCTAAAATAATTGATATATAAAAATTATCTAAACTTAGTGCGTATAAAAAAAATACAGTCCTTCCAAAAAAGCATATTTTTTATATAATATTGCATTAAGACGGTATTGTTTGATATTTTATAAAAACATTAAAAATCACTATAATAACATACGATCATATTGGGTCATTAAATTTTAATTTTTAATCATATAGAATATTCCAATTAACGTTATTTGTATATATATATATTATTTATTATTATAGAATAGATTTAAATTAAAAATTCCTTGCAAATATGCACTTTTGAAAAGCTTTAAAATTTCAACGTTGTTATAGTATAAGGTTCTAATATTTTTCTCTTATAATAATATAATTCATACATTATAGAAAAAATTACGGAAGTCGGATGTCAATGAGCATCCAATATTAATAAGCTCCCTTATATTAAACAACGATTCAAATAGAAGATTGTATAAGTGTACATTATAATAACCGTTACCAATTAATCTGTATAAACCCGCTATAAATGTGTGTATAAAGATTGTCAAAAATACGAAACTACAAAAACAGTTTTGTGCATCTGTTATTATTAGAGACTGACATGTGCGTGTCTTTGCAATTTGCCCGTCTCTAGTTATTTTACATGTATACGTATATAAAATCGGCGATTAATGTAAAAAGAAAACGATTTTGAAGCGCTGTACTATCTATTGAATCACGATTTTTCATAGTTCTTCCGCCAGAGCTATTGGCGCCTTTCCAGACGGCGTCCTTGGACTCTTTTGAACATCGCCGTTTCTGGACGCTTGGAAGTCTTCGTTGGATATCGACACCGAGATAGGTGCCACTTTCAACTGATGTCCGTTCAACTTGATCTCAGTTACCGAGTGAGATCTCCCGTGGACCTGGTTTGGTCTGTCTTTGGCATTGTTTGGTACCGGCTTCTCGTGGGTCGGAGTCTTGGCCTGCTGAGATATCTGGTTGGATGATTGAGAACGGACTTGAGATGGTTGAAGGGTATTGTTGGCGCTCTTCATGGCCGAATCTCTCAACGCCATCTGATAAGCCACTTCGAACGCTTGGCCGAGCGTGAGAATCACCTCCGTCGCTTGGTCCTGAAAATTAAATTATTATGAATAATAGAAAAATAGATAATGGCAAAAAATACAATGGAATACGTACCATAGTTGCGACACAAAAAACATGACAGTAATGAGTCTTTGATACGTCTTTGGTAATGTATGCGAAATGCGTGAGATCGTCTGCGTCTTGGCAAGCCAGGTGAATGTTGCGAATTTCGTGCTCGCAAACTAGATCCTAAAATTTTGATTAAATATAATTATATTATATAAAATACATGTATATTTTTTTAAACCATACAATTTATAATACATACCCTAGTTATTGTATTTAGGAACTTGACACCCCTATAAGATATGGATAAAATAATATCGGGCAACGCTCGCGGTTCGTTCGTTGACTTTTTCAATTTTTGGATCGATTTTTGCGTCGATTCTTTGCCTCTTAATTCTTTTATTATCGTAGATCCTAGGTACTGTAATAACAACCATTTTTTAAATTAATTAAATATTCTAAATAATGATAAAAATCAAATAAGAACAATATAACGCTGCTTTAATTATTGCGTGAGATCTGCATTTTTATATCGACATTTTATAGACAAATATTTTATATTATATTAACATAGTTTTACTACGTTTGCAAGAAAAATATTTATTTTACAATTCTAGGAATATAAAGATGCAGAAAAAAGGCAAATATATGTCAAGTCTAGACGTCTAGAGCAAGAAACGGACAGCATAAATAATCAATACTTAAAAAAAATAATAGTACACATAAAAAGTAGATTTAATACTTTAAATATTATACATATAAATAGTTATACGCATATGTGTCATCGCGTCATCTTAACCGAAGCGTGCTAACATGTTCACTAGTATTTCTCCAAGCAGGTGAACTTTTAACCCTTTGATTGCTGAAATTTGATAATTTGGCTTTTGCTACTTAGGCGAAAAATATTGAATCTGATGTCATCATAATATATCATAAACAATCAGTTACATTTTTAATAAAATGTAGGATATTAACATTGTTCAAACATATTTTTTTATTATTATGTAAAACATCGATATTTACATACTATGATCAAAAAGCTCGGCAACCAAAGAATATTATAACTATATTCTCGGTTAGATTAACCCATAAGTTACATACATTGTTTATTGTCTACTTAGTTATAATTCTATTTATTTTTCAACGGATGTAATGTTCGTTATCTAATAATAACAAATCAACATTATATTGTACTACATTATTTTTATGTTTTATTTAACATATTTAGTCGCCCAAAAAAAACCTTTTTTTTCTGAAAAAAATAATGTTGTTAATTTGATTGTAAGATTATATTTATCAAAAAAAAATACAATGCTTTTATTGAATATTTAACCAAAGCTATCAATGAAATTGAACCAAAGTTCTTACGCATTAAAAGCGCCATAAATTTTATGACACAGCAGACGCATTTCTAGATCATTGTACGACAATTGCAATGTGCATTTAACGACTATTAGTAATAAATTTTAAGTGATTGGCTAATTGTATGGACAGAAACTTGTTCAAAATATTTATTGATCGGCAATATAAAAGTGATGGAAATGAACAAATCCAATTATAGCCCTGAGTAGCAGTGAGAAGTGAGCAATCACGAAACCTCCCCCAGGCTGACAAAGTATATAAATAACAGATACACAGCACCTAAATCTATAACTTCCGTTTGAAACTCTGATAATTATATCAAAAACTTCCAACTTAGACAAACAAGAGCTCGTATAAACTCGAAAGCATGTGGAGCGACGCCAATCATCAACATAGGCGGAGAATATTAAAAAAGCAACCGCTTCTCTCTTCACGTCAACGTTGGTGTTCAACCGTCTTGGAGACGACTGAATTTTCAGACACGGGCATGTATATCAAATTGTTGTACAAATGTCAATTATAAACTAAATAGTCTTGTGATAAAATAAACAAGCCTAAAAATTAAATCAAGTCAAATCCTTTTTAAAGAAAATGATGCTGCTTATTTCGTCAAAATTCACTCAAACATATTAATGCGCTTAACTTGCCCAATTAATCTTATGTGAATATTATTGAGTAATTTAGATATTTTTTTTGTAAACTAATATTTTGTAAACAAAAAATTTCAAGGCTTTTTCTTCGAAAAAAAAATATTAAAATGATGCAGCTTATTTGGCCATTAAACGAAAATTTGTTGCTTGTGAAAAAACATTTATTTTTTTATTATTTCCAAAACTTTTCTCAAATATAATAATATGTTTAATTTGCTTTGTAAAGATAAATTTTTCGTGAAGTTAACTAGTTTGCTTATTTATCCGTGCAACAAGAATGAAGTATTTTAAACATTTTCTCTAAAACTAATATTGGTTGTGCTAAAAGAAGTTTAAATGTTAAGGTCTCAACAAATAATTAAACGAAGTGGGTTATGTATATTATTTTTATCGCTATTTTCCTCGAAAATATCAATGCGCTGAAGTTGATTGAGTTCTAAGACTAAAGTTACGTTATTTTACTCAAAGTACAGATTATTTGATCGCGCAAAAAATATTTTGATTTTTACTTATTAAAACTTTGAATTTAATTAAAAAACAACACTGTTTTTTCGTTAAAACTTTGCTTACTTAAATAGTCGATTATTTTACGATATTATCTTTGTAAGTCATAAAGATAATAGCTATAATAATTAATAAGAAAAGAATCACAATGAAATTAACAGATGCGTAATTAATGTATTATTAATTAACATTTTTTTTTTTGTATTTAAAAAAATTGAAGTTGATAGTAAATTGTGTGCCAATTACAGTAGACGTCTTCTTAAAATACTTAATAATAATATAAATATATACTCACATTAGCAACGTACATGACTGATCCCGTCACCAGGACCAGTGGAGCGTGTCTCCACTGAGTGCGCAAAGTTTCAGGTACTCCAACCAGCAGCGCTGAAGGAGCCCTGATTTCGAGATCAGGACGAGTCAGAGGAGGAGGAGGCGGAGGACGATTCTTTTTGTGACTCCTTTTCAAAGTCTCCCCGCCGGGAGCCGGCGTAGTCAGATTCGTTGTGGGAGGCACAGGTACCGTTTGATTCTTGCCCTCGTTCTGACTGTGGTTTACGTAGTTGGTGGCCTTTGGCGTGTCTGGTAGCTTCTCTTTGATTTCAGCCTTCAGCGTTTGTATGTTCCTCTCCTGTTGTGAAAGGGGCATATTATATATCATACAATTATAAAGAATGAAGAAGTGGATGATCAACTCGCGCGTGCCTATTTTTCTTTTTTCATTAGCACTCGAAACCCTCGACAAAGCTAGAGTCGCGCACAAAAAGACGCCTCTCGAGCGTTTTCCAACGTGAAAGCTCCCTTTTTCTACGACGGTAGAAAAGCCTATTTTGTGGCATGAAAGCTCGCGACGCGCTGTTGCATTTTTCATTTCGCATATAGAGTGCATCCCCCATGTGCAGTGGCGCTCGGAATGACGAGTGTCTATTAAAAGTTGCGAAATGAAAGCTGAAATTCAACTACCCCCACGTGTGTTGTGCGAGCTTTTTGTACCATGAGGAAAATAAATTTATATTTATCACTTTGATAAATTTCAAATATGCATATTCAACTGCTTTCCATTGCATACCTCAGCAAAATACGCACAAATGAACCCTAAATATCTATTAAGATTTTCCTTATATAATATATATTGTACATTAAAATTAAGTGCTACGAAAGAATAACTATTTTTCTGCGAACAACTTCAAAAATACAAATTGTCTTTAAATAACAGTATATTGGACCGTTTTAAAAAAATATTCACTCAGACGGTATTTGAACTCAATCTAGCATTAACTAAATTTATTATGCAAGTACATGACTATTACGAGAATTTCAAAACCATTTTTTCGAAAGGAAACGAGTAATTCAAGTGCTGGAAGTATGCAGCTTATATTTAATTCTATCTATATATAATATATAAATATATCTAATATTATGTTTTTTTTTTACTTTTTGTGTAATTGCGTTTTAATATTTGTTAAGTTAGTTGTTAATAAATATTTCTTAAATATGTATTTAAATTAACTATTTAGAACATTTTATGATAAATATGTTACAGGTAATGTATAATACCAATGACGACATATTTTAATTGGCATTTCAATTACAGTAAAATCATATCAGAATATATTTTCACCGATAGATATATATTTCTACTAGTGAAAATATAATTTATCTGACAAGTGATATATCTGTTATTTGATATGCGTAAAAAGTGTAAAAAGCGATATAAGTGGTACTTTTCTCAATTATTAAATCCTGTGCCCCAATCACATTTTGTATAAAAAAATAGTAAATAACAATACAGTTTCACTGACATTGTCTAGTGAAATAAATACATTCACTGTAACAATTGCGAAACGTCCATCAGCTGTTCAAACCCAAACCTAACCTTACTTGACATAAGAAATTTCTTAACCAAATTTTAATTTTTAAGCATTCATTAATTCGTTTAAGTTAGTTTGGGTTTGAACAGAAAATGTACGTTTTGCAACTGTCAAATTGAGTTTCATAGACATTTTAAAGCTGCATATAATTCCACTAGTGCCTATCAGATAAATTATATTATCACTAATAGAAATATATGTATTTCTATCGATAAAAATGTACTCGGATATGATATCAATGAAGCAATAGTGAGATAAAATTTATACTAGTAAAAAAAGAATTCACTGAAAAATACACGCTTATGTTACATTTGTGAAACGTCCATTAACTATTCAAACCCAAACCTAACTAAATCTAGATCTAACTATATATTTTTACACTTTCATTAGTTTGGGGTTGAACAGCAAATGGACGTTTCGCAACTATCAAATTGAGTTTCATAGAGCAGCATATAATTTCGCTAGCACCGTCAGTAAAAATTTATCTTTGCTAATAGAATTACATAGCCTATAAAAATGTGTTCGGATATGAATTTACTGAAACCGTTGGTGAAACTATATTTATACTAGTGAAAATGTGCACACTAAAAATACACATTCACTGTAACATATATCTACATAACAGATGTGATATTTGTAATTTGTTAGGTAATGTAATTTTGTATATTTCATTAATAATAAGTTTCAATTAGATATGCTTTGATACTTTTTTCGATACAATATATTATATTCTAAATAAAAACATAAAACTAACATTTTGTTGATTTCAGGTTGGTTCGCTTTTAATTCATAGTACTTATTTATTCAAGATAAATAATAATTAACTACTATTCGAACTACTTAAAAATATTGTTATATTTAATAAAATCTGGCGGTATATATTTACAATCAATATAAAAACAAATAATATAATTATTTTTATATATGTAACATTAATATTATACAATATATAAGGCAGTGTGTTGACAGGACTTTAAAACAACAGAGATTCTTAATGGAAAAGACTAATAAAAACGCATATTTTCACGATTCATGGTGACATATTTGTAACACAGATGACCAATTTTCATGGATAAAGATAAAGTTTTTAGGATAGTCCCAATAGTCAGGAAAATTAGAATAGCAGCCCAAATGCAAAGACCATTAAAAAAATCACGGCTTTGATTTTCAGGTTAAACAAAATATTAAATCTAGAAGCATTTTTTTACTCGTTTAGAAACATGTTTATGCTAGAGTTGTCATTTCACTTCACTACGCTGCGTGGATTGAGGCTAGGCAAGACCTCCTACCAGGGCTGTCGCGAGTGATACTCGCGTTCGGGCAAACCAGCGAGAAACTATTGCATCACAAAACAATTAAAGAATAAAAAATAAGATATATAAGGGATGATTTAAATATCGATCTTTGATCCGTTTTTGTGTAAAAAAGAAACAGATGTTGAAATTAATTGTCAACTTGTTTCTGTTTATGGTAATGAACCAAAACTATAAGAAGACGATATCGTTTTGATAGGCATTTAAGGATCGATTAACATTATAAAAGTGTCGTAAGATCGAAAACTTTGCACGCGTTAGATGCTGAAAATTAGAGCAAACGCGATACGTCTATGACGTTAATAGATTAGTTTCGTGGCTCACTAAATGCATCAATGTTTATAGTACCCGTATTATAAATTAGCTCTAAAATTAAACGCTTTAAAAACATTTTCTAGACTCCGAATATACCTCGTATGATATTGGTGTTATGGGTATGCACAAATTAATTTTTCATGGTAACTCGATTTATTTTGTCATTTGTCTAATTTTTTCAGGTTTCAAAAACACCAAACCAACGCTAATCACACAAATTGGCAAATGAAAAAGTAATTTTGAACATATTCCACCGGCTTCGTTCCGCGATAGGCATTGGCACAGGCAGAGTCGTAGCATCGTGCCTAATTATCGAGTGTGACAAATTTGCGGCATGCATGCAAAGCTTCCAGAGGTGGAACGTATCACGATTTCAATAACGATGACGCTTTTGAAAACAAAAGGCGACCAAGTGTGCGACGTCACCGCTAGTTATTTCATCGTCAATGAATGACGCTCCACTTTGCACGTGTGAAAAGCCGCAAAAAAGCACGCCGGCGACGTTAATTATTATTGCACTGGTACGACTCGCTTTGTGCGCCGCCACTTGACGTAATTCACTAACCAACATCGCTAATTACCATCGACAAAGTTATGGGCGGATTAATCTGTAGTGCAGCGGGGCGGGTTTGTCAGGGGAGAAGATAATTGCTAAGTTAAGAATGCATCTATGTACATACGTCAACGGTGATATATTGAATCGGATTGTGCAAGATAATTATTATTGAGAAATTAGCATAATCATTTATAATTCAATATATTGAGAAGAGCTTCAAAATAAAGTTTAAAACCCAAAATATTGAGCGTCCGGTATGCACACACTCGCTAGCTGCGATACCTCACGATAGTGAGGGATCGACATTTTAAACACATATTTCTTATTATTTTGGTGTTGATAAATATTTTTTGGGAACGAGTGGCTCAAAAAAAGAGCAATATAAGATTAAATGGATCATTTTACTGATTTATACATAATTATACATATATTTCTCAAAGGTGGTAGCCCTATTATGATGACAAAGAGTTTGAATTCATCGAAACTATGCATTGGAAAGCAGTTAGTTGTTCGACACATTCGACACATATTTAAGATTAAGAAAACAATCATAACTGGCACATTTATAGAGAATCATGTGTTTCTTTACGTACTCATATTAATTTACTTTTTTAGTTTAAACCACTTAAATTTCCAATACGCCATAATAATTATTCAGTGACAAAAAACTCGCTCAATGTGTCAGAAATTACTATGTTTTTTTCTTATGATCAATATTATGTCGCAATGTCACGAGCTGATACATTCAAGACATTTTTATGTGCTGGCAGAAGAAGAGCGAAAGTAGAAGAAGAAATTGAGGTCAATGGATACTTTCTTACGAAAATATTTTTCGAGAAAAATGACAAATCGAGAATTATCATTTTTAAGATGCGTGGCCGATGAAGTGGCCGTGCGGAACGGATGTAACGCACGCCCTTATCTCTCACTCACTCTCGTCACTCAACACCCGAGCGAGCGAAAGGGAATATATCTCACCGTACGCGCTTGATAATCACATACTATTTATTACATATATTTTAATTAATTAAAATATTTATTAATTCTTGAAAAAATCTAATTTTTAAATGAGAATTTTTATTATTCGAGAAATGAAACCAGAATTCCCAACTTATAACTTAAATTAGATATTCGTATTAGGTATTGCATAAAAGTAAGGCTGTTGCAAACAGTTTTACAAATAATATGCAAGAGATTAAATATAAAAAAATATCCGAAGATGTCTAGGTTGTTTGTTATAGTTTGACAACCACTGAAAATGTACTATATAAGCAATGTAAAAGAATTTGGTAATCTTTATTAGATATTATCGATTTTACTGTTAACCAAATAGTAGTCTGATATTTAAATTCTAAAGACTACAGCGACAGATATTATTTCAATGAAGCTGCTTTAATGTGAACATGTAATTATATAAACTTGTTTTACATGCCAAATCCTAAATAAAAATCTGATCTCGCAGCAATGTAAATGCTGTACTTATAGTTAATTGTGTTAAAAATAGTTTTATGGATTATAATCTATGATGTTTTATATATAAGTAAGTGTGTCTGAATCTGAATGCAATGAACTCTTTTTGATATTACATAGCATGGCATTATATTAAAAAATATACAAAAACAAATACATACCAAAGTATTGAGATCAGCTTTAATATCTTCTATATTATTGATTGGTCCATTTTGTCTCCCTGCGACAGACGCCAATATCCTTCTTCTATGTCCAACTTTTTGTATTTCTAAAACAGCAGTCAGCTCCACTTCCCATATCCTACGTACCCTTTCCATGTCCGTATACAAATGTCTTCTAAACGTATCTTGATAACATTCCAAACCTATGAACACGAAAATTCCATTAGGAAACTTAAACCACAAAAAAAATATTTTAAATTATCCGTCTTACCTATTGATGTTAACCATTTATTTACAGCCTCCGGATCTTCTTCGCTTTCCTTATCGCTATTGTTATTATTGCTATGGTTATTTATATTGTTATTATGATTATTTCCTGTTGTAACCGATACTATTTCATCGATTTTCAACGGTAACGATTTGCAAGACTCTAAAACTTTAGTTTTCTCCGGTTCTTCTATTGCCATCTCGGCTAAATCGTTATCTTCTATAACGCCGTTCTAAAACAATAAACTCACAATATAGGCCTTGAACTGCAAAGATCGATTCTATAATCATACCACGCATGATTTGGTAGTCCTTGAAACCGCTTTCTTGAACGAATTATATTTGAACCTTACGAAAGAATACATGTCTATTCTGAACGAAAGCCGAATTTACAATAACACGAAATAACTAGGTTTTGAGCGAACTTTGTTATCTTAGTGTTACAAGGCGCATTCGTAATGGTCTTTATTAGAAATGCGTAAATGATTAAATGGTAATAATAGTGTGACGATAACCTCGAATGTTTAAACGAGGTCACAGAACTGAATCCTCAGATATGAAATTTAAAACCAAATTTAGTATCGTTCAACGCCCACTTTGATAAAGGATAATCGAGTAAAATTAACTTACAATGAAATCTAAATGATCGTATCCATTGTTGACGAAATTCGACTCCAAGTGCTGCAAACCCAAACTCGCAAGCCAACTCAGGATTGAAGGTCCAGCAGGAAGACAAGGACTTAACGAAGTCTCTGAGCAACTAAACCTAGCGCCTAGTCTAGACTTGAATTCTTGTTCTAATTCTTCTGCGAAAACGCTCTCTCTGACCAACTTAGAGCCGAACGACGCCATGATTTCGTTTATCTTATTCCATTCCTCCTGTAAATTAATATAAGTATTATGTATGCTATTGATGTAATAGGTTGATGCAATAATTATCACGTATTTTTATGACGCTAACACATTAACATGTATAACATGTTTTTATACTATAGGGCGCTTTCTTATCACTTTTAATAAATTAAATCTATGCAGCAAATGGTAAGAAGATATTTTTTGCCTTCTGTGAATGTTTTACATTATGAATTTATTAAAAACAATTAATAACAGGACGTTTTCATAGTTGTATAAAAATTCAGATTTATAGATTTTTCACTGACTGCAAAACCAAGGACTGTGTGGCCTTTGAAAATATATTATAGCATGTTGAAGTTCATAATTAATGTTCTACTGCGTTAAAATGTATACCATAATAGCCAACCAATCATTCGTGGTGTTTAAATGGTATGGCGTTTTGGTTTCTCATTAATTGCCTTCTAAAAATTCAATGAATCAATACATTTGATTAAGTTCAAAACAAAATACGAGCACTTTTTACATTGATGTTTAAAATAAACTGTAATAAAATTTACTTGTTAAAAAAACATTAAAAGAGTTTATGATCTAAAATCAATTTTAAATTTTTAGTTTTTTTTATTAATATTATGTGTGATATAAGAGCAAAACTTATTATAATTAATGTCACACTGCATTAAAACACTATAAAGATGTACAATAAAATAGTCAACCAATTATACGTAATAAAGCATATGGATCACAATGGAATGGTTTTAAAGGTACGGCGTTTAGATTTCTCATCAATTAAATTTGATGGATCAGTGCTTTCGATTAAGTTTAACACAAAATGCGATTACTTTTTGAATTAATTAATGACATAATAAGATTGGTATTCTACAACAAATTAACACTAACAAAAATATAATTTCAATGTAAAAACTTAATTAGCCTATTGTGCCGAATTGTAAAATCTAACTATTCTTCTCCTAATTTACAGCAAAAACAACATTATGTAGTGAGTTTGAATTTAAAATCTGAGAACAGATCTATCAATATTTTACAATTATTTTTAAATTAACTATACAGGTCCTTTTAACTTATAAATTATTTTATTACAGTCATTGCATTAAAAACATGTTTTAGATAAATATTGAAAAAAAATTGGACGGCTACTTTTAATATGATGCTCAAAATTTGACACTGCAGATAAGCAAAACAAATTTGGACAGCTGAGGTAGAATAATAATCTATAAAGACATCTAGAGTAAAAGTACTAAGAAATAAAATAAAATTTAAAACTTAAATGATCTTTAAAGAGCACAAACAGCTGTACCATGAAATTCTACTGACCTACTAAAGAAATATTAGAAAATCCGTGTATTTGTTTACCATGCATTGCAAAACCAACATAACTTCAACCATTTATATATTTTATCTATAGTTAAATAATCTATTAAGGATTAGATTATTATTGTTGTTCTTCAGTTTTTATTTTTAGATTGTGTGACTATTGTAGTTTTTATGACGAATTTAAATAAACGTATTGTTTATGCTTTATATAGAAGTATTGTTTATATGTATCGTAATCAAACTAAACCATTAATAAAAGTAGGAAGAATTAAACACGAAAGTAAATTGTATCTAGATTTTCCAAATACATATTTGTTATTTTTAGCTTTTCGAATATCGAATAGTAAATGAAAAACATTCGATTATTCAAATATATTTGTTAAGTTATGAAGACGTTAATACGTGGAAGTTTAATTTTAATTATTTCCGCTGCCGAAAAGACTCATTTAGATACTGTTTATGTGGGCTATCAGCAATGGATTGCAGCAAGTATAAATACGTATGCCAAAAAATATTATTTTAAAACAAACTTAAAATTAAAGGTTATCCATATTTATTTAAAAAATAAAATTCAATACCAGTCATTGAGAAAGTCAACAGTTTCATAATGGTAACTAAAGAAATGAGTGATTTTGGGAATTTCTGCAATTAAAAAGTGTTATGGAGCGTGCTTTGTGACAAAAAAAAAATAAAAAATTAATTCTTAAAGAAATACGTTAAAATTTCTGCATCAACCTAATATTAAATTGTCATGAAATTGTTTTTTTTTAAATTGCATATTTATTTCAATTGTTTTAATAATGCACTATAAAATATCAATTTCATGTATATGCTTAATATATATACATACCTGTTCATCAAATGGACTCAATAACGAGAGTGGTTTATCAATGCTCGTTACCGAAGGAGGATTACTGATGATCTGTTCTTTCTCTTCATTTTGCCTGTACTGCCAAGGGTCCACGTCCGGATCTATTCTGGTCCCTGGTTGTATGTCTTTTCTAGCGACGACCCCGGAACCTAAACCCTGCGCCCCGTTGTCATAAACAGTCTTCAACTTGCGCAAAGATTTGGGTCTCTCAGCCGGCACCGGCCTGACGCCGATGCCGTCCAAAGTGGTCGTGGATCCCTTGAAGAGACCTGCAACAACAACAAAAAGAGATTCAAATCAACCAATTTCATCACTTGGCTGCAAATCAAAGAGGCATTGAATCGAAGATCGTTGATCCCCATTGAGCTGGTGAAGCGTTTTGAAACGTTCATTGTTACAGTGCGCTTTATTGCCTAATGTTGTATGCGTACTACAGTTAGCAGTGCTTCTCTAAACAAAAGTCCACGATTTCCCAAGAGACAAACACTTCACCTGAACGACCGCACTCAGGTTCTTAAAAGTGCTTATTGTTCGCGCGACAAACACGTAGAGAGGAATAAAAATGTACATAAAAAATAAATAAAAGATCACCGGACAGATTGATGAAAAGACTTTTTGTGCTGAAAGAACTCTGAGCGTACAATGACAAACGCAAAGTCCAAAAATACGCTTCTAAGGAAAGCTAATTTAAATGCGACCTTTGAAGAATGTATTTTTAAAAAGCTACTTTAATACATAATGGTATTTTGTGGAAGATTATGATGTGTCAATAGTTGACATCCTAATCAAATGTTATACAATAAAGAATATATAAAAAATAACAATTAATTTTAATTGTAGGAATACTTTTAAATACACCCGTAAAAATCACACATTTATATAGATTTCACTAATATGTGTTATGTATTTATAAAGTAAAATACCAAACCTCATTTAAATTCGCCAGCCACTATTCAAAAAATTAAATTAAAAAACCCACTTTAAAACTCAAACTTAAACAATATTAGAGAAAATGTAATGAGGTAAAAAACGTTTAAAAATATAAATTAACTAAATAAAAAAAGGTTATTTTTTTACATTTTTGTCATTTATGGGTTTTTGATTTTGAGGAGCAAGCGATAACTGTCTTAGTGTTAATATAACATCATAAAACTTATTCTGAAAATCTTATCTATTTTTAGAATGAGTTGATTGACGTTATATGTATATAGTTTAATCCGCCATTTTTTTAAATATATAAAAAATTGTAGCTCTGTCAAAAAAAATTTAGAAAAAAGTTAAAAAGTAAAATACGATTAAAATTAGAAATTGAACTATAATGAAAAATAAAAAAAAATGTAGTTTATGTGGAATATAACAAAAATTGATACGATAACTGTCTTTGTTTTTAATCATACTATCATGAAACTTGGTTTAAAACTAGTTCTTGTAAATATCCCGGCTAAGTTTGTTAGTCAGCTTAATCCATAATTTTTATTTCAAAATTACGGCTATTTAAAAAATAATAAATTTGTAGAAACTTTGTTAAAAAATCATAAGAAAAAAGTAGGTTAAAAATAATATAAAATAGATTAAAATAAAAAAAAATATTATTTCGTAAAAAAATCTTATAGAAAAAAGAAAAAGAAAGGTAAAAAATGTTTATAATAGAGATTAAAATTTATTATAAATAACTTTTTTTTAAAAACTACTTCCAAGAGTGTTAAGTTAAAAATGTATTTTTTTCTACAATTAAAATATCAATTATTTTACTAATGATTAAATTATATTTTCAATTAAAATCAAATTAAAAATTTGCTATTCAAAAGGCAAATTACACGTTCGCACCAAATAAATTTAGATGAGTGATTTAGAGGAAAAAACAGATAATTATAGAGCAGCTAAAAATATGCAAATTGACACACATCTAGTTATACGCCTGTAATATAAAAAAAAAACAACAAAACTCGTAAAACTCTAATCACCATAAATTTAAAATTATGTCATCGTAAAACTACACACTAATTGATAAATGTGTAAAATCAGAACAATACCATCAGCCTCGATATTGTAATAATAATTATGTATATAATGTACACTTGTATAAATCGCAGTAATTGCGAAGGCGGATAGGTCGACCCATATACGTTAGGCTTTTTTATTTGTTTATTTTTTAATACACACTGGTTTGGCCTAATACGTTGGCGATACGTGGGAACTGTCAGATTTTTTACGACTGTTATTATAACGCGATACTGAAACTTTGTTCCCATACAAACATTAAAACGAATTGTGCGGAATTGTTTAACAAAGTAGTAATTAACGTAATTTTGACACGATAAGCCTTGAATATTATCCCTATTATATATATAAAAAAGCATAGATTTTTTTATGAAGATTATATTCGAGACATTAAATTGTTACATAGATTATATTTCATAAAAAAATAATTGAAATACGCGTTGCGTGTTTAATAATTGCGATTTAATCACAGTTGTTCGATTTTAACTGAATGAGTTGAACGGACAGTTTAAATGTTAATGTCGTTGTTATTTTATTCATTGACGGTAATCGCAACAATTTGAAAGCATTGTATGGATATTGCTTTTATGATTCTATCTAATTTAAATGCAAATTAATATTAAATATAATTATAATATGTTAATATCTTTTAGTTTTACTGCATCCCAAACAATTTTACTAGTTTAAGCTCTAGAATCGAACAAAGATAAGGTTAAAAAAGCAATCTGCATCGAATTCCTTTGATGGTTTACGTTTTCCCAGAATGCCAATCCATTGTCTTTAGTATTGTTATGCTTATGGAGATGTAAAACGAATCGATGGGCGTCAAACGGGCTAAATTAACCTTGGGCGATTTGAGTACTACAACAATGGACTGTTTTGAAGCAATTTCAGAACAATTACGTACGAGTGCATATGCATTTATTATACAGTGCATATTTGCGGTTTATAAAGTAAATGCGTTCGAAACGAACAATTGCCTCTAAACGGATACAATTAAATTGTCACAATAAAATGACAATTGAGATACATCATTATTTCTGAGTGGTCATTAGAGTAAAATTTAGAATACATACGATGTATACGTATTTGTAGTTTGATATCAAGGTTTTCGAAGAGACTGGGATATTACAATTGAGTAACATATGTACATGTTTTTAGGTAACCACTACGATAGACCAATGGAAAACTTAGTTACTGATATCCGAACACAGATTAGGTTTTTCTAATTTTAATGATGAATAATAAAAATCTAAACGAGCTAGGTTATATATAGTAACATATATTAATTGTAAACCGTAATAATAGTCAATATTTATTGTAGTTGTTGATTGTGTTTACACGGTTGTAACGCATGTCATATTACAACGAAAGACGTACAGTAAATAAATATATGGCTTAACATCCTTTTCATGTCAGTATGAGTGATTCCATGTATGTTAGCTCTCAGTTCTTATTTTTTATAATTGGTGACCCAAAAGCACATACATAAATACAAAATTCCATTGAATCTACCTAATCATTGATTTTTGGGTGTGGTATTAATAAGCAAAGAAGGTAGTAATAAATGAAATTCCAGCACTCCCTTTAGACCACGAAATCTATACCCTGAATGACACATTATTTTACTTAATCTAATATAACAGGGTTCATTTTTAAGCAAACTCATTATTTTAATACACTAAACATTTATTGAAGTAAAAAACACATGAGGTGTAGCTTAAACTTAATAATACAATGTCAATAAAACTTATTAACACTTGCACGTTTTTTTAATGGCCTTCGAAAGACAGTAAATATTTTATCAGTTAACGTGACATTGGTGGATATTGAATGCAGTTATTATTATCTTGAAAATATATTTGAAAAGTACAATAACTCGTAGTTTTAATATTATGTATGAGATAAAAATGAATTTTTTTACTATAATTTTACTAAAACTGTAGATCATATTGAACTTTATATAGGTCAATAATGACTTACTAATCACACAAACGTTCTCTTCTTAGATTTATCGAAATTAACTTGAATAAAAATTTAACCGGATTCAATTGCGGTCATCTTATGAAATTATAAAACAAACCGCAAAAGCAATATTGGGCGGTTAATAGGGAAAATATTGCATTATTAAAGTGACGTAATATTTAAACGATGCTGCTCTAGGAAATGGCACACATTTCTTTACCTAAAGATGACTACAACTTGTGTCATGTGTGTAATACTCACAGTGTTGAAAAGAACTGCAATTGCCCATGAATTCATTTGAAAGTATCACTGGCGAAAAATCGCAAACACTGATAAGATAACGTCAATTTCGGCGTTCGAATATTGTCATTCGACAAACGTTGTCGTCCGACAAATGTCACGTTCACACTGAAGTTCATTACTATTCTTTTCGGGATTAACTATGAGCATCTTATCTGAGTCTCCGAGAATTTTAGTCATAAAGTTTTTACAAGAATGCATTTTATGGATGATTCAACTCTTTTGCACAATGTTCTTGTCCTTTATGTATTACACAATTTTAAAATCAACCAGTGTGTTTACGTGCGTCCATTCGACTGCTGATAATTCGAAATACCTCATTAGTTAAGCGGTTTATCGCAGTTAAAATGTTGTTATCTTTTGTTGTTGTATTATAATATAATTTATATTACACACATAGACGAATATGAAATATATTAAAAATGAATTTAGTATGCGATCGGTCGTACAAACGAGACAAAACTAACTCTGATGCTTGTTCGATTCCGATCGAATGCGCTCGCAATGAATTCCACAGTGCGGTCACAAAGTTGCTTAACAACTGGACAGATACAAATTAATACGATCGTTAATCAACCGTTTTCGTTAATTACACGCGATAGTAATGCGTACAAATAGACGTTAAACGGATTCGCGTCACGTAACGAAAACCGGATTTTGACTCTTCTTATTGTCGATTTGTAATAATTTATGGAGGTGCTGTGCGAAAGGAATTTTTTGAACATGCGCAGTTAATTGAATAATTAATAATCGATTCGAAGGACGTAGTAAAGCAAACAGGTGTGATACTCAATCAAAAGAGATAATGAATGCACCTTGTATTGACGTAAAACATTATGCAATAGTATTCAAAGCAAGATTGTCGAGAAATAGTTCATTAGAAACATTCACAATGGAATTCAAAGGATCAAAGTTCTCAAAAGCATTTAAATTCAACAACTCTTTTATGCAGATTTAATAATCATTTTAAGACTATAACAATTCCGGCGTTGAGCGAATTAAGAGATACAATTTTGTTATAATTACATATTTTACATAGACAGGAAAGTGGTTTCTCAGAAAAAAGAGTACACAAATATAACGTATATTTCAAACTTTGGAACCATTGATTTAAAAAGCTTATTTTTAATACAAATGACATTAAAATAACCATGTATGTACAATATACATACAAATGTAATACTCTATAGCCCGTCAAAAATTAATCACACTCTTTCTTTACTTATGACGTCAGATCCAGCAATTTTCGCTTAAGTAGAAAAAGTCAATATATCAAATTTCGGCAATCAAAGGGTTAATATTTGATGCCTTATATTATCCAATTATACAAGAGATGTTATAAATATTATTTGCAATTTTTATGGCCACATATATTTCTCTTCTTTCTATTATATATACATAAGGAAGTTAAATGTTTGTACATCCGCAATTATTTTGATTTATTGCTTTTTATATTGTATTATAATTCTTTCTAACATCGATATGATAAATTTAGTAAATATGCTCCAATACGGAAATAAATCGAACTGGCGCCAATTTAAGAGCGAATTATTATGGCTGTCTTCTTTATGTGCGCGTATGAGTTAAATGCACATATCGATACAATTATTTTTAACGAAACTTAAACTTATCTTGGGTGATACAGATAATAAGTAAACTATTGCTAGTTTTATATTTATTTGTTGATTTCAAAACAGTTTAATATTAAAAGAAAGATAGATAAACGAGTGTAATTAATGCTTTCTCAAATATCAACTATATATTTTACGATAGTGAACCACTGTTGTGGTTTTTCACAAATATATACATACATAAATGGGTGTCAAAAACCGCAGTTAAGTTTGAACACAACAACATATTAAAATGTTTTGTATCAAGTAGCAGATTTTCATTTTCATTTCATTTTTTGTAGTTTAAATTTATATGTAAAGAAATATCAATTAACGTGTTGTTAAAGTGGTTACTGTGGATAAATTTCTTACTTGCGATATTAAATTTAAAAATGAGCCCCATGAAAGACATTTATCTGCTGTTGATGAAAAATGATTGAGAAACTCTGTAAAAACTAATCCAAAAAAATGTTTGGACACAAAATAATATTGCAACGATTTTATGACATCTGGATGCCATAGAAAAGATGAAAAAAATATGGGTACCGCACGAAATGAACGTAAGGTAAAACGCAAACGTTTCGAAGTTTTTCTTTTGTTATAATAATAGGTAACCGCTATTGAATAAAATCATTACCTGCGATGAGATATGAATTCTCTACAACAACCAGAAGAGACCAGGACACTAATTAGACAGCAAAGAAGCTACCGAGTTTTCAAACAAAAAAAATAGTGACAGTATGGTGTATTCTGGCTGAATTAATCATTGATCGTTTTTTAAAATAAGCGAAGCTATTACACTAAAATCATATTCTAGGAAAATTGAAACCATGAATAATACAATAGCACATTAGATGTTAGTAAACAGACTCCTAGAGATTATCACCATATTTCAGTTGTTGAGCATAATCAGAGTGATATTATAAAAACTTTTGACGATTGACAACCTCTAAAATTTTAAATTATAATACACAAGGGATTTGTTAATTTTTAAATGAATGGTAAAATAGCATTTCTGTAAATGGATGTTATTTTGATTTACAAAATCATAATTAAACAAAAAAATATTAGCATATATAAATATAATAATTTTGTTTAACTCAAATGTTAGTTTACTTGTAATTTGTTTTAAATTTAAAGTGAGATTAGCTTAGTTTTTTTATATATGTACATCAAAACCATAAGTTGAATATTAAATCAAACAATATGACACAAAAGAAATTTTCAGATATGGAAAGAATCTAGATTTTTACATGATTGCCTCAAAATATGTAAATTAAAACTAACTTCAATATACTGTGAGTGTTTGTTTGCTAACTTGTACACTTGTGAGCTATACCAGCACTCTATTACAATTGACGAGTGGTAGCAAAGCGGTAGAAAAATTGGTTGAATCGGTTTAACGGATATGTATAATTTTTCATTACAATACCTAGCAACTAATAGTTAAATTGACTGTAAATTTTATTTTGTATAATAGCTCACAACAAATATTTTTTTTAATTCATAATATGCATATAAATCAAATTTCGCGAAGCGTCTCGCAATCAAAGCCATAATTAACCGGGCGTAAAAAACGAGTCAGTGCGTTTTCAAACACCGTGTAGCCATAAAATCCAGAATGACAAATCTGTCAACGAGGTGACGTCACCGCCGCCACAATGCTCAAGGAGAGAACATCATATAAAGATTGTTACAAATGTTGGCGACCAATTTATTACCATTCGCTATCTCCAAATGTATCGTTATTAGTACAGTAGAAATGGCAATGATTGGACTTTAGATGTTTTAATAAGAAATGATCTACCTAGCGCTGCGAGTATGAGACTAGACCAAATACTGAGAAATTGATTGGTAGTATTACGTCAAACGACAAATATAGATAAAATATTTCATAAAAGTAAATACATATGAACATGTGTAACAAAGGATTAGATACTTGTAAAAAACGATTAAGTACTTGACTGTTTTATAATTAAAATAAAATGTGTGTTCTTGTAGTGATACTAGACAATATCTTTATTTAATGAAGCAATTTAATGTTCATTTTATTGTTAAATGTATTCGCCGCTATTTTTTTATAAATATATCTTAACATAAACATTAAAAAAAAATATTTTAACATTGAAAGTATCGTATGTGTATAACATAATGATTTTAGAACATACAACAATATTGTTCTCACGCAATTTCAGACTAATAATTACCAATTGAATTTAATTACATACAAGGAATAATATTTTTTATTGCACATAATAATGTGCGATCTCGCACACCATTTCAAGCGTGTTCACAAGCAAGAAACTAAAGTTCGAAAAGTAAAGATAAACAATTTAACGTGTAAAAATGTTTACAAATAAAAAAAATTCTACGGAATCTCTGTGAATCATATCTGTTAGGATATGAAAAGGAAAATATGTATTAAAATTACTTTCAATACAAAAAAAATTATGTGTAACCTTTCCATATTTTTTTTTAATTTTTCGTTGTAACCTGACAAGCGTAAGCCCAATGCGTTACAACGAGGTAAATCAATATGTACTGGGTAAGTCGATGAGACATAATGAATACCTAAAAGTAAATATTAACCAACAGACTTTTCAGTCTGGGAATTGATGACATCTATGTATATAAATAAATATTAAATATTATGTGTATTTTAACGCATATAGATAGCTGAGACCGAATTTTAATAATAGTGCATTTTTATGAATAAAAATTCGAGTCTGCTGTCGTGGTTCGAACCCGCTACTTATGGGCTAGAAGTCTATGTCTTACAGACATACAATTAAAAGTATGAATTAGTTCATGAAATGCCATGCATTTTACATTAAAACCCCAGCATTTTGTATACGTGTTTAAAAACATTAAAATTAAAGTTATAATCATTAACGTAAAAAAAGTTTAAATTATCTGTAAAGCATTGATTTAAAAATAGATCTGTACATTGAAAGTTGTCATCGAAATTATTTTACCGATCCGTGCCGACCTTGGCGGTTCAATTGTCGCGCATCTCGCACAGGGCCGCATTCGAGTTTGCCGGCGCAAAAACAACTTGTTCCCATTAATGACTCTATTCTGCGACCGACAACAATGGTCGACGATAAATTGATCGGTAACACCCATCCGGCACACTTAATTCCGTGGTGCACTTGTCATTCGACTCGGACAGGAAGTGAAATCCGGACCTGACTTTTTCGACAAATGTGGATATTGTCCATGGCGGCACGTCCTATTGTGGCCGATTGTATCCGATTGTCGGTGCGTGGCATGCCACTGACATCCTCGTTGTCTGATCATTCTGACTGACCTTTCTTACTGCCCACTATTGTACAGTTTAATTAAATTACTGCTGAAAAGTGAAATCTTTCATTTATCGCAGCCTTTGAAATTCTATAAGCTAACAATGTCATTTAAAATTAAGTAATAAAAACTTAAAAGACAATTGAAGAGGGTTGTTAAAATTAACAGTTGCTCGTCAACGACTTTTAATCTATTTTTTTATTGAAAAGTATATTCATTTTATCATTGCAAAATGTGGTATTTTTCAGAAGATTTTCACACAACTCTGATTGAAGACTTCTAGACTAAACCATTCTATCAATCATTGAAAAGCGTTTGTTATAAAGGCAAATTTAAAGCTAATAATAACAGCCATTAGTAAAGTCTGCACAATATTAACTTGAAAATATGAGTAATAATAGAATTTCGTCAATTACAAAGTTTTTCTTCATTATTTTGTTTATCGGCTATTAGTTGTTATGGCGATAAATAATAAAGATATAAAGATAAATTTTGCAAAACGAAAAAGGGAACGATTGGGCTATAGATAATACAGCGGTACATCGAAAACAAGAAATAACTACCTAGTATTTTAGCTCTGTTTTTAGTTTTTATAAAAATTTAAATATTCTACTGCAATTAACGAAATTTGGATAAATACTTAAATAAAGTGTGAGAGGTTTCAGCCAAATGCATAATCTGTTATAATTTTGAAGTCATTCTTACGATTATTTTGAACAAACAAAGAGAGAGAAAATAGAACCACACAGTATATTTACAACAATGGAAGAGAGATCTCATAAGCAAATAATTGTGTTATTAATTTAAAATATTGCACTAATCACCTAATAGCACATCCGTCTCGAGACGTTAATCACCCATAAGTAAAAGTACTACTTTTTATCATGAAAGGACGCACACACTAGACAATATATTCTACCCTGCACACACTACTATTGTTCTTCGACTCTTTGTTTACCGATCGCCGGAGTGAATTAAGTTTCTATTAAGGCGTGAGCACATTTGCATGGTGTGTCTAAGAAGCGATGCAATTGGCTCGCAAACGTCCTCATCTGCGATTCGCTAGAGCAGTATCGATCTGGCATTATAAAAGAGGTGATACTTTCTCACACTGAAAAGGACGTTACGGGGTTACAAGATCACGAGAATCCACAGAAATCGCAGTGCAAATAATACAACTCGAAACACCAGAGAAAACTCTGACTTACATGACCTGCCATATCAACTCCACCGCCAAATACCGGTATATTAATTTTTCTATACACATGGAAATTCATAAATGTTTATAAAATAAACTATTACCAGCCTTTCTGGCGTCTATTTGGTTGCAAAGTTACACCCCTTAGGCATCAAAATCAAAAAAAAATACGACCAAGAATAATATAAAATTATAAAGTTTTAGAATTTATAATAGGTAATAATACTTATACAAATTAAATAATGTTAAAAAAAAATACGGGTATTGTAAAATTAGGAATGTATAATTGCGTCAATTCTGGGAAAAGTGTATTTTTTCGTCGTCCAAGCGAATGCACAATGGCGAGCCTCCAACTCAACACGTGCGCGCGACCTTTTTTATGGTTCTATTCATAAAAAGCAATATGGAGGACATTTATTTATTAATTATAAAAATTAAAAGCTTTTAAATAAAACACTTTTATAGCATCTTATCAGAATTATTTTGACGTAATTTCACCTTGATTTCTAATAAATTCTCTATTCTGCCTAGCATCGATAAATACAGATTTTTAATTATTTTAAGATCGATCTCCTTTTTCCACACTTCCATAATATGTTTTTTCAGCTCGGCTAAATTTTTTAATCGTTTTTTTCTAAATTGTTCTTTTATTATTGCCTATAAATTTTCAATTGGGCTGTTTCCTGACCATGTTAATAATGTGATTTCCATTAACTCTATATAACTATATGTAAAGTAATACATATTCATAAATCAATATTTTAACCGATACCCTAGATTAGTATAAGTAAATAAATAAATCAGTAAATCAACCTTGGTTGAGTAAGAGTGGCAATAATTGCCAATAAATAAAGGTACCAAATACACCTAGCGGTCATGTAAATTAAGTTACTCATAAAAATAATTTATTCTGACATTGCCTAAGGTATTTAATAAATTTTAATGTTTACTTTCTACGCGATATATTATTTTGCTATTTTTTCGAATGCTGATCCGACATTTATTAGTTATGAATTACATAGATTCTAACAATTTAGCATACGAGGTAAAATAAATTAACTCATAATGGCACATTTTTAAGTTCAAATTAGAAAAATTCAATAAGACATATTTTGATTAAATTTTATAACTATGCAATATTTATTGGCGACAACATTTTATTATGTAAAAAAGACAATGACACATTCGAACTTTGATTTTTGCTATAAGAATACATGCGTTTTTAAGCGCACGTGTTATTTATGTGTGCATGACTATGAGTCAAAATTAAATATGTAGTACACAAATGTACACATGTACATATTATACAAATCATTCACCATGACAAATTATATGTATTATCTATGACTATGACAAGATTTAGGGACCTAATAAATAGTAGATCAGATCTAATTAAAAAATATATATTTCTGATTATTTAAAAATAATATAATTAATTTATAGCTCAAGTGACTATACACGTATTGTATTTATAGGGATGCAGTATCTTTTAGAATTGTCCAAAGAACCGTTACTGACATTTGTCCACTGAGACCTCGGTTAAATCTCCATATAACACGTAAAAAAGGGGCCAAGAACCTCACTCTCCCGAGATTACATTCGGAGGATTAAAATTTAGTACGCCATAAAACATCCTCATCTCTTCTCTCTCTCAGTCCTTTGTACACCTACAATTCTCGAAATGCAGGTGGGAAGAACATTTTTGGTACAATAATGCCAACTGACTTCTTCCGTTAAAATTAAAACCGACCACCTCGAAAAACACATTAAAGTGATTCGACTCAGGAGTTTGTTTAATAACATGCGATTAACAGTCTTCAACGCATTTTAAACAGAAAAATAGCACAACTGTTGTATCAACGCAGTAATTTCACGATTGGGCTATCGCACATTTGCCATCAGTGCGCGACTTCTGATTGTTATCGTCAAGTTAATTTTTAACTGTAAGCGTATAAAAAAGGTGAAAGATCTATTACGAATCACTATGTATTATAGTTTTAAAATGTATTCGTATGCAAACTAGTTTTAAGATTACTTTTGATAAAGGAAAAGTGCATGTGTATGTATATAAAAATATATACACGCGAGTGTGATGAATTAACAGGATGCTTATCTTGAATCACTGCATGTAAAAATGCTTCCGTTTCCAATCTAATTTCAGTGTTAAAAGAATTCCGTCGAGCAGGTGACTGCATCGTTGCTATCAACTCATTCTCCGGTCCATTTGATTGCATTCAATCTGGTATTCAAATGAATAGGCGATCTTTTGAATGGGTTAAATTTATAAAACCACTGCTTTTTAGTGCATACAAATGGAGCTCTTCAATGAAAACGTGAACGTTTAAAACCTGATATGGACGATTAAACCATGGAATTTGAAACCAATAGGATGAATATTATGTTATTTAATAACTGGTGTTGATCATTTAATAGTAATTGATATCAAGTTTCTTAAGAAAATATACCATTTACAATGTTATTATATATTCTATACTATATCGTATTCGTTCATAGAATCATTGAAGAATATGAAATTAGGATTGATCTCTCACATATATCACAGTGAATGAGTATTACCAGTTATATTTTCCCTGGCGTTTTAGTGAAATCATATCCCAATACAATTTCACCAACAGATTTAAATTTATTTTTATTAGCGAAAATATAAATGTCTATGAAACTCTATTTGAGAGATGCGAAACATCCATTTACTGATTAAACATAATATATACGAATTAACCAAACCCAACTTTGCCTAATGAAAGTTCTTAAGCTAATTAAGTTTTTGAACTTTGCATTAAGTTAATTCGTTTAGGTTCTATTTATTTCCAGCTCCGAATATATTTCACCATTTTTTATATTAGTTTTTGGTTCTGAATACATTTTTTCCGCTAGATTATTTCTAGTAGCGAAAATATATATTTATACTAGCGAACGTATAATTTAACTGACAAGCGATAGTAAAATTATATGCCGCTCTAAAATTTCTATGAACCTCAATTTGCCAGTAGCAAAACATTCATTTGATGTTTAAACCCAAACCTAACCTAAACGAATTTACCAAACCCAACTTGACCAAACAGAAGTTCTAAAACTAATTATAGTTTTTGATTAATATTAAATTTTAAACGATTTTACGTCACAAATCTGTGAATATCTGATCATGTGGAAATACGCGAATCAGGCCATTCGTTTATGAACAAATACTGTTTTACTGATCCTGAGCAGTGAAATTGCAAATCATTTTAACTGACTGAGTTAGTGAAATTTTATTTATACTAGTATAAATAAATTATATTGTAACATATTTAAAAATAAATATGTAAATACCGGATAAGATTTTTATATACTTTCTGTATATGTTTTACATTAGTTGTGTAATTATTGATTTGGAATTAGAATACCTTTAATTGTTACTATTAGAATAGTAGTACATAATATGTTTAAACGATTGTTGATTACAGAATAAATTTTTATTGCAAAAAGGAAATTATATTTTATGTTTAAGATCTTGTTTAGAAATTTCATAACCGCATAAATTATTTGTCGTTAAATCCATATATATAATTTCTCTGGTTATCTTGTGTAGGCTATTTAACTGTAAGCGCCAACGATCTCTGTCTACATAGCAAGCAGGCAATTATTCCTGTCACAAATGTGTATCATTTTACGTTCCCTGCTCGTATTTACCTTTCGAAACGCATTTCAATGTAATATTTACGACACGCTAACGTCGTGTGGCAATCGATTTACTACACACCCTGTTGCGCATATGATTACAGAGTTCAATGTTACAAGAAGAAAAGAAAGAAGTATTCAATAACGAATTCGAAAAAAAGCGTCACGTAAAGACCATTGAATATTAATACTTAACCGCGTGCCAGAGCATTGTTTACCCAAGAGAGAAACCACAAGAGCGAGCATCAATATTTTAGTAGTCTTTAAACACAGTCACTATTAAACAGATATATGGAGGCATAAAGCCCAACGAATGTGAGATTCAACACCCAGGTGTCTTTATTGTTTGTTTATAAACATTCACGATAAATTATTCGGGTGTTGATCAATCGTGACAAGGTTATAAATTTTCATCAAAGGATTTGGCAACCGGCTAACTGTATGTGCGCTTCCTGAATACCAACTCTGGATACATAGATTCCTATTCGTAACCGTGAGGGTTTTTGACCCTTTTTAAAAAATAATACGTCATCCTTACTAAATATAGTATTAGCGTGGGCATTAAGAATCTTCGAACAAAGACGCTAAACCCTCAAGAGCGGAGATTAAGAAATTATACTACTCCAATTGAGGACACCTCAATTTTAATATATACATTTTATAGATACCCCGCGGCTACATCTGAATAATTTATCCAACTATTTATCGTTCAAATATTATTTCAATGAAAAACAAACAGTTCGTTTCAATATCGTATGACGGAGAAGAATGTTTCTTGTGTAGTAAAAAAATAGTAGCTGATTGTGTGGTTGTACTACAAGATGTTCAGCACGTGGTTGCTTGTATCACTCAGCAGCATCCGTATCTTAAAAAGACATGTATGTAGATGTTACGCACATGATGTATAAATAAAAAATAAAAAGAAACATTCGAAAGTATGTATAGGAAAATTGTGAATCAATTCACTTATTTATGGTTATTATTATAACAATAAAACAGAAATAATATTGATTAATATGACCTTTTTATTTTCTTTGCAAATTTATACTACAAGGTTTTTAATTTCGCAATGAATGCCTTTTTATTAACTTCTTGCTGAATTTAGCAAAATATTTTATTTATATGAATTGTGAATAAGCATATTTTATCATTTTTGTGTTCAATGCTAAAATAAAACGTTAATGTGTTTGAACTTTG
The DNA here is from genome assembly GCF_051122295.1 of Plectrocnemia conspersa. Classification (NCBI taxonomy): domain Eukaryota; kingdom Metazoa; phylum Arthropoda; class Insecta; order Trichoptera; family Polycentropodidae; genus Plectrocnemia; species Plectrocnemia conspersa. The sequence goes on from NW_028277167.1 coordinate 20,211,155, forward strand.
TATTTATCATATTTACGATTCTTAACATTTTTGCTCATATTTTAATCGTACATGTTCAGACAATATTTATTATTAAGCTGTGAGTTTCTGGTATAGAATATTGAAATACTATCAAGAGATTATTATTTAATCTTTAATGTTAATGTGTCGTAAATATAGATTGTGAAAAACAAAGTCTATTTAAAAACTGAGTAATGCAAGTATAAATGTATCAATACAATACAAATAAATAATATAATAGAAATATAGTAATTTGTAATGATTTGATGAATCATGATATCGTACTACTTTTAAATTTAACCCTTTGTTTGCCAAGCGTTTTGGGATTGTTGGGAAAATCGATGTATTACATAATAAAAAAAAATGTGTGGGGGTTTCAACCACCTGCATAATTTGTAATCATTTAGAAGTAACTTTAACGACCATTCAAACAAACTAAAATAAAATAAATCAACTCGCGTCAAAGAGGGTTTACATAACAATGGAAGAGAGAACATGTGACCAAATTTAATTATGTAATAAACAAAAATTAAAAAAAATGTGACCAAATAATTGCGTTATTTATTAAAAATATTGCACAGACCACCTAACAGCACATTTGTTCGGAAACGTTAAAACGACGAAAAACTACTCTGTTTGAAAAGGACATTCTACCCTACTCACATTCCTATTGTTCTTCGAAGTTGCCATTTGAACACATTTCGAGTGAATATGGAAATATTTACAATTTGTTAGAGTTGTCTTGATCTAGCGTTATAAAAGAAATGACACTTAGTCATATCAGGAGAAATGCTAAGGAATTACAACAGCAGAAACACGAGAGACATCAGCGGACCATTCTGAGAGCATCATGAGAACATATTACGGCAGATCTCAGCTGCTTTATCGAAATCACAGCCGACAATAATACAACTTGATATGCCAACAGACTCATTTTAACTCCAGTGTTATAGCAGCGTTTACTTTTTTTATATATGTGGTTACTTTATATGTATATGTTTATAGAATAATCTGTTACTAGTTTTTTTGGCATCTTTTTGACTGCAAAGTCGCACTTCTTCGGCTTCAAAATCAAAAATTCTTCGGAAAAAATATATTATCATTAACCAAATAACCTACAATTCATAAAACATGTTTTTAATGACGTTGAATCTGATATTTTGTACCACAGTGGCAAAAGCCGAATTATTGAAGTTCAGCAACCAAAAGGTTAAGAAGTCTCAACAACATTTTTCCTATAAATATTTGTTATGGAATTGACCATATTGTAACACAGCAAACCTGTTTTAATAAAGACCGTGACGTTCACGTCTGCTCCTTTTCCTAATAAATATGTACGTTACATTTGCCAGAATTGAACCGGGTAAACTAAAATGGCAAGAAGCAAACTAAGAAAGTATATAAAAAGCGTGTGATTACTCGCAAAATCAAAGTGTTCTCTTTCTCTCGCACTTCTCTCCAATGTGTTGCCACATATAAAAAACCCAGCACAATATATCAGTGGTATACGTTAGTGACTAATATGTTAGATTTTCTTAGATTTTCCTTATCTTACGGATGAATATCGTCATGAATAATTAAAATCTAAAATCGTGCTAAGTTGTGCATCTATTAATTGTAAGCTGTAATAATAGTTTATAATTATAAAATATATATCACTGATTTGATTTCAGTCTTGTGTCTCACTACTTAATTTTAGGTGTTTATTGTGTTTAACTTATAGTAATGGCTAAACATGTTACAACAGAAAAGAGAGAGGTACGAGATGCGTATATATAAATAATATAATTGAATAAAGTGAAATCAAAATATTTAAAAAGTGTAACTAATCTTTTCATCTCTTTTTACCTTGTGATCGCAGTGTGTTTAAAATGGCTTCGTCATTTCTTAATTCCGTCAAGAGCGAAGTTCGTTCAGTCATCCGATTCTTCTGTGCGAAAGGAGAAACTGCTGCTGAAATTCATCGGCAACTTGTTTCTGTTTATGGCAATGATATTATGAATAGGCAAAATGTGATTAAATAAATTTAAGGGACGAAGATGAAAAGTAAAATATTAAGAATCACTGATGAGATTTAAAAAAAAATTGTTTACCGTCAATTAACTATATGAATAAGTAGCTCTTAATAAAACGGTTAACAAAAAAATTAAGATATCAAAATCTATGCGAGCGCTGGGTGCCGAAAAGAGCAGGCATGAGAATTCGCGTCCCTACGAAAATCAATTAATTCCAAAAAAACCCTAAAACTATAAATCTCTCGTATATTTTCCTTCAATTAAAAAAATAATGCATGATTTTAAGAATTTTCCAATCATATATGTATATAATTGAAAAATGTATAGATTACTAACATATTTTATACCACATAAACCGTATTTAGTGTGCAATAATGATATGTTATATCACATAACATATCATCATTACACACTAAATAAGAGAAGTTTATATTATGATCTAAAAATGAATCGCTTAATCGCCGCCTGATGTATGAAAACGGGCAGTTTTGCGTGAATTTTGCGCAATGCAAAGTTAAAATTGGGCAATAGAATTGAAAGACAAAATAAAAAAATGATCAATAGTTTCGACTTATTGGTACATCGGTTAAAGTTATTTAATTAATAGTTTTGATATTAAAATTGCATAAAAATAAAATTAAAACCTAATCAATTTACATCTAAACCGTATTTTACGTTTATTTAAAAATATATTTACAATGAAATTTAATATCATTAATTTAGACTTTGTCAGCCGCTTATATAAACAAATCAATTTAAAAAAGGAGGAAAAAATACGTGTACTTGTCATTCGTTTATGTATAAAAAAGCTTTGATCTCTACTCAAGGGAAATAAATAATATAATGGTAATATTTTTTTAATATGGTACATATATTAATTTAATAGATGGCAATATAATATGCTTTAGTTTTTGCGGATATATATTACATAGACCGTCGTTTAGCATCACATGTCAAAGATGGTAGATTTTACCCGTCCCGTGAACTAGCATCAGCGAAAATGACGGGAGGGTACTACCTGACCTGTCAGTTGAGTGATACTTTACCGCTGATGTTTTACCCACGAATATTTTTAATTAAAAAAAGTATTCCTCAATCTTTCGCAACCCATCAACCTCAAACTTTCCACTTAATCCACGCAGACAAGCCGATACCCGGAATCGAACGCGTAAAGTGAAAACGCCACACACATAATAATCGTACATCAGTTGAGAGCGCATAAATCTAAGTGAAAAACCCAAGTTACGAAATCCCACAGTGTGTCTACCAATACGTAAAAGACTTTGTCTTTGGAGCTTGAAAAAGGGTCATCAATCTTCAACGTGGGATAAACGCGACGCCATTTAACACGTCAACAGTTACACACAGTCTGAGATCAAAGACAGGCAAAAAGGATCACATCCTAGGTCGCAGGATCCGAACACTGTTGACTTTGTCAACAATTTGTGGCCCGAACGTGATCCTAGGCCTAGCTAATGAAGGGAAAAAATCACTGATCCCATTAGTATAGGACACATACTCCCCTCGAGAGCCAAAAATAAATTCGACGTACAATGGCGCAATGTACGTAATCTCCAAAACCGTGATCTGTTTGTTGAGCAACGGCCACTTGAGGGCAAGAAAGGTCGGGTGAAGCTGACATTGACACATACTGATCATCTTGACTCACAGGATACCGACGAAATTAATACTAGGTACTACCGTAATCTTTCGTAACAAATGTGCGTATATTTATCAACGTCAAAACTTTGATAATCAATCATACTGTTGCGGCGGATCGAATTTAAGACATATATGTCGCAATTGAAAAAATGTGGATGTAATTACGCATTTAATCAAGACACGGTCCATTCAGCGCAATTTGACCGCAAGAGAATCTCAAACATTTGCAAAACTAACAAAGCGGCTGTATAAACACTAATGGAAACGGTGCATGTGAAACCAATTTTATATTCGTTTCGCACAATGCAAGCAATCAATGTGGTGAATCGATTCTTTTGTGCGTTTATTTTTTTATGTGAAAAAGTTTCTATTAAAATATGTTTTATACGAAGGAATTATAGTTCTGACGATCGTCAGCAGATCTAATGAATAATATATATGAATGATGATGATTATTATGGTTGGGTATGTGAAAAAAACATAATTTAGAATATTATAAAATGTTATAGTTTTTGCTTGAGTTTTTTTTTGTATCAACAAAACAGGTTTAGTAATTAAAATTGTTGTTAAAAAACAATCATATTTAATAAATAATAAATACAATTTCGTTAGGATAACCAGTTATTATATTTTATAACAGTAATAGACTTTTGCAAATTCAAGGTATGATTTTGCAACTGAATAATTCAGTCTCTCTTCGTTTTTATGGCTAATTTATTTTTTTAGTAGCTACTTTGTTATTTTATTTCATTACGATTAAGCAATTTTTCCACTAACTGTTTCACTTGACAATTATTTTTCAAAAATTATTAATTCGCCAAATTCTTTAGCTGTTGTGCATAATAGTGCATAGAATATAAAGTCATAAAATATTGGAATGAATATATGCAGTTCAATGTGCAATACTGGCTGGATAGCGACAGTCATAGCCGAGTTAACGAGTCAGACGTCTTGGCTCTAACGTCAATAAAAAGAGGACGCGATCGTGATTCTCGAAGACGTTCTGGAATCTAAAACTAGAATTCCTCGATAATAGTTTAATTGTCAAAAGCGCCATTTATTAGTAAAAACGAATCGTACACCAAAGCTCTTTAAAAAGGGCGCTGGAATACAAGACTGGATAATTACCAAATATCCTCTTATAAAGATATCTAAATGGCCTTTTCTAAGCATTTTCGTACGAGAGGAAGTACTTAGATCCCCAAAATTAAATGTTATGAACTAAAGTGCAATAAAGGGCACGAATAACTGATGTATCGTCAAAGTGAAATGCGTTCTTGGAAGATTTGTTTAGAGACGTGTACTCTACTTGCTCTCAAAAGTGATTCCATGATATTAAGTGGAAGTTTCTCTATTAAAAATGTTTCCACTTATATCTTTAGCATATTTTGATGGTGAACGAGATCGGAAAATGCATTTTCCGACACTAGATGACAGTTTACGAAAACCCATCTTCATAGAGAATCACTCTGCATAGAGAAAAAGTTTTCGACAGATCGAATGAAGACTTTAATTTTTAATTAATAACGAGAAGAGTACCCCCGAATGGATGAAATCATAAGTAACGATCTGCAATCCAATAATAGAGTTGAAATATCTGAGCAATCGAGGTATGATATTTTAAACTTATAACCCATGACAAACTTCGTCGAAATATATAATTATAATTTCAATCGATCTTTTCTTAATATTATTCATGAATAACGTGATGCTTAGTTAAAATCAAATTTGGTATAAAAATTCTCTAATAATGAGTTAATTCACATATATTATTATTGTTATAAACGTACTGCTGTTACATATGAGATGTTAGCTCAAAGAATTATTGAGTAATACTACTTCAGAAATATAATAAATTAGAACCATATGTTTTGACTACGATAATGTGTTTGGTCGCCGTACTCGCATAAACTAAAGGAGGTAGCGTGGTATCGGTAGATAGGGACAGTTCACTTAAACCAAGCGATATTTAGAATATAATTTCAATCAATAAAAACACAGTCACTAAATTTAAAAATTCTATAAATTTAATAGGAGATTTATTATCTTGAATTTTTTTTAAATATCTAGGGAAAATATCGACTATCAAAGTTGGATAGTACTTAAGATTACTACTTGACAAAACTGCTGTTTATTTATATATAGATACATACATACATAGCTATCGTTATCTATCACGCTTTACTAACTGTTGTAGCCATTTTCAATATGCAATCAGAATTTGGCAATAACAATTCAATACTAAGAATTTAACCGTTTAGAACCAATCCAAACGATAAAACCTCACGCTTAATCAACACCAAATAAATAAACTCCCACAATCGATATCTGTTATGTACAAGGGTTTCAACTGTACCATTGCGTGTTGGGCCAAGTCACTAAATCTCTCAAAGTCGCCTTGTGTAAAAACTCCAAATAGTAAAACACGAAATGCAGTTTTGAATAATGCATAGTGACGGGCCGTCCGTTAACGTTGATTTGTAGAAGCACAAAACCAATCCGGTTATATACATACATACATATATAAAGTTTCGGTTGGTTTTAAATTAGATGCATTTGAATAACAAAGCTGTCGTTCATTCGAAGGTGTCATATCCTCTTTCAAGGAACAAGACTTTAGGATAAATTACATTATAAAAAAGATACTCACCCATTTGTGTTCCGTGCTCTGGAGCCATTTCCAAAATTTTGTGTATATCGAATCAAACCCACTTTAGAACACTTCGAATGTATGATAGCACATTTTCACTTTTGACACTAATTTTAAAATCGAGTCACAAAACCTGCTCATCAGATAAAATAATATAAAACCGGTAAACATTATAATAATAAAACACAAATGGTTTTTATATTATAATACAGTTTGAGAGACACTCATTGATGATGCGAAAACGACCCTTCGCTAATATAAAAAATAAATTAGAATCATCGCTAATCTCTTCCACTTCCTGGCATTGCTAAAACCAGAAAATTGCCATACCAATGCTTCTCAATCATTCATCTAATATATACGTAAGTATAAATTCACTTTAAAAAGAGTATTTTTTTTATTATGACCTGACTAATCAATAACTATGAGGAAGCAATAAATGCAATAACACCAGGCTGATATGATAATATTAAATAATTGTATGGGTTCAAATATGTATCATAAATTTGCATTTATTTCAAAAGATTGGGTATCACTTCACGGCAAATCAGGTACCGCTAGTTTTTCTGTTAAATCTGCTGTTTTAATAGCTAGTTTAATAAAACATATACGTATGTGTATGTTTATCAACATCAAGGCTAACTAGCGATATTTTGATAGTTTATCTTTATCGATCCAAACAAACATGATAAGCATTTATGAATTTAATATAAAAAAAACGTGTTAACGTCAATACAATGTTATGGTTAAAATTATTTACTTAGCTGTTGTTTCATGTAATTTTAGCAAAACGGGGGATGAGAGTCGAACCATATGGCTGGGACAGGAAGTCAAGTCCCAAATCCGTAACAGAGTTCAAGGTTCAAATGGTGCATACAAAAAAGTGCAACGAACGAACACGTTTTATCTCAAGGATCATCTAGCTTGATAAAGCGTTTCACATTCGGTCTTCTTGGAAATTGTGACGCATTTTGTGGAAGCGTGACGAATTGAATCACGTCTCGTTGGGAAACGCCAAGAAGCGATTCTCGATTAATCTCGCGGGATGCTGCACAATCAATCTTCTCGAAACTGGTTGGGTTATATTGCACGTGCAACAACAGCACCACGTGGTTTAACCGCTCACCCGGTGACGAAACCGAATCGCTAATTAAAACACACCAAGTGTATTTTTGAACATGCTCAGGATAACGCGGCCATAGTTGAGATACGAAACGGAAGCTGTCAAGCGACAGGATTGACTGTCGTGAGATAGGAGACAAATAACCATCGCGACGCTGCGACCGTGATAAACTCGGATTCTTGGAGATAAAATGAACAGTATACAATGAAACGAGATAGGAGTACATTTCAAGATATTTTGGAACCGTGGTAATGAGAATCGTATAAATCAAGAGTAATGTATCTAAAAATCTTCTTATGATTAAACTACCCTGCATTTACAAAAAAATACCTAATAATACAATAATAACTATGATGTATTGATTGTAAATCTTTAATTTTAATATGACAGACGTTAGCCCAATGCGTTACAACGGTGTAAACATAACAACACCTATAAGTAAGTTGTGATAACTATAATTACAGCTTATAATAAATATATATGTCACTACGCACCACTTTATTTTAATTACTAATCAGAAAATAAATCTGTGAGATTAGGAAAAACTAAAAAATAAAATAATATGCTGTTATCGATCGAAAATATATTTATAAAATAACCACTAATTCCGATTTTCCAGATGCGATTGAAAATAAAATAATCAAGGTCCATTTTGGATTAGAACCTATGTCTTTCGGGCATTAATAGTATTTCAAAACATACGTTATTTTCAACTATTTGAATATCATAAGTAAATAATGATAGTTATCATCTCCAAAATAGAAAATAATCACGAAAAAACTTTGTAAATGAGAAAAAATTTACAAGATATCTAAAATTATTTATTAGCGAACAGATTGGAAGAAAGCAAATACATTTAAAATATCTATCTATTACTGTATTTCAAAGATCCAAATAAATCACAGTTTTAAATTCGCCCTTTAAATTGAACAATTATGTAGTAAGACAAGTAAATACGTGAGATAAGAAAAAGCTAGGAAAACATAATCTGTGTTAATTGATCGAAATTATAATTATATTATAATCACTGATTCCGATCTCCTAGTAAAGTACATATGGGATTCGAACCCATGTCTTTCAGGTATTAGTCTCTTTCGGTCTATCACGTTAGCTTTTTTATTTTATTTTCGGCAATCTATTCATAAAAGTTGTGAGTAAGAAATCAGCTTTGAAATAAATACTTATTTTATTTAATATATATTAAACTCACAGTTACGACAGATATATTCAATAAATATATGATATGAGTACCTCAAGATAATGCTAGCTTTATTCTTTTTTATTGCGTAGTGAAATTATAATAACAATCTGTGAGTGTTGTCATTTAACACAACAGTATATTTCGACCGTGCTGAGGTTGTCAGAAATATCAACAGATCACAATAGTAATATTGAAACAACAATACAATAGAATAGAAACTGCAGTGTATTCAAAGCTTCTCAAAATAAACAATGGAAACAAAGAAAGATTGACTTTCAAAAATTTACATAGAAACCGGAAGCATTCAATATGCATAAATCGTATCTTAATATACGAATGTATATCGCCCGATAATTAGCAATTGAAAATTCACACAGTTTGAGAAACGCCAGAAAAACAATTTCTTTAGAAATTGTATCCGCCCGCCACTTTCAATCTTTCAATCTACAGGTAAATAAACGCACCGGTGCATAATCCTTGGGCACAGCAGGTACTTTTATCTTTTGACTCAAACATTGTCCAAGAAATTATTCTCAGAACGCTTGCTTATAATATAAAAATATACATATGTATTAAAGTATGATTATAAACATGAGCATGAAGTCTACATACAAGGCCTTTGAGATGAGATAAATAACAATCGATTTGACGTCCAAGAAACGAGAACATGCCAAATATGTATTAGAAACACTTGTAAATTAGCACACGATCTGCTAAAGACATTAGAGCACACAAAGATCATGTGCATTTATGTCAAATAATAACTCGATCGTCACGAAGTACATGTTATGGAAAACTATTTTCGGTCTACAATACAGCGTGGTACTGAATGTGGAAGAATTTGAACTATTGACCTGTGCTGATGGTGCGTTTACAACAGTAGGTTCAAAGGATCGTTATTGAATACCATTGTTGTAAAGTCTTATTCAATAATCGAGAATTACACGGGAAGGGTCGCTTTCGTTGGCGGGAATGTCAATATCGCGACATAAAATTCATGTTCACCACTGATGAAGATGGTATTTTGATCTATCACGAGATTTGGCAGACGGTTCACTTGATCACTACTGTTCGTTCTGAATGTCAACGATCTTCGACGTCCGAAGACGTCAACACCAACCTCCGCGTGCAGCACAACCAGCTGACCAGATAATACTGAGGTTCGCTCAGGCGTGAGCGAAGCTTCACGTGAGCCAGCCAGCCAGCGGCAGTCAACCTTTTTTGTCGGCGTAACCGATACTTCTGCGTTGTGGTCGCTTGCGGTGGGTCCTTCGAGATGAAATGATGAGAGTTCATAAAAGTATCGTGTGACTCGGCTCAACACTTTCTTCAAAAAGACGCCTTTGTGTCCGCTCAAGAGATCCGATGATACTTTCATTAATAATAGTGGTTTAAATCAACGATATCCAAACTTTTTTACCAAAGACCCAAAATTTGAAAACCAAGTATCTTGGTGACCCAGCAAGTTTTTAAGGCAGTCGCTAGCGATATCCACAACTGATTAAATTATTTTTATTTTTTGAGGAAATCGACGAGTCACGTAAAATATTGTTTTGAGAATCGCTGACGCTTTATGCATTATGCAAGAAACGCAGTTTGAATTTGAATAGTAATTAAAATTATCATTTTAATCGTGTGTATTGATTTTTCGGAATCGAATCACAAGAACGTGATTGTATTTTATAATATTCATATGCAGCAGCATGGTTAAATGGTAGGCATCTTGAAATATCATACAAAAAGTCAGAGTTCAGGAGCCATTGCTGTCGCAATTAGTAAGTTTTTGGAGTATATTGAAATTCTTTAATTACAGTAGTGTATTTTCGTCAATTTATAGTACACAAAAATCAAATAAACAAAAAATTCTATATGTATTACACTCGGAAAGGAATTTTCTCGCCATATCTTTCTCGCGAAAAACCCACTATATTAATAGTTTAATGCCTAAGAAGTTTTAATAATAAAATATGCTTTTTAAGTGTAAATTTTGAGTTTAAAAATATTTTTAAAACTAATAGATCATAATTATGGAATTGTTGCATAATTATTTAAAACTAAAATATTGTTGTACATTATAAAAATAGTCATCCACTAGTTCGATTTTGAAGCATATTGTGTTTTTAAGTAATTTATTATTAATATACATACATTAATATGTAGAGATATATAAACATTTTATTTTAAATAATCAATAAATAAATTTTACATAAACGTTCTCTATGAACTGCAGAGCATTAAATACTGATCAATATAATATGGAAAAGCACATATTTTGTGTTGAGTTTACATTTTTTTTGGTTAAATTCAAACGGCTCTATTGTCTGAAATCCCAAAAAAGCGAAATACTACATGTTGAAGGGAATTCAAAGATATCTTTACAAGAATAAGTACATGTCTTATCCGTATTTGTATCCTTCTAACTAAGAGCGTTGGGATTCATTGCATTATCGGCGTAGCGTAGGACACAAAGCATAGTTTTCAGCTGTGAGCTATAGAGTGCCCTAGTGAGTCGCGATCGCGTCCATTACTATATCCATATTAACCAAGACCTCAGCGCTCGATAACGCATCTTTTGCAGAAGCCATCGAACTTCTCAAGGAGCTTACGACAACAATGAAGAGCCGGAAAAATGAGTGTGCGTCATAATTATTTTAATTTTATTTAAAAATATTTAATAGTGAAAGTATTGTTTGTATATAGCTATCATGACGCATTGGGAAAACATGTAAAGTCACAATGGTCATATTTGTAATAAAAAATAGCACACATTATTATATATTATATTAAATTGTGTATTATTTAACTTGTGATTAATTTAATTCGTTATATGCGGATTTGGGTGTTTATTATATTAATTACAGTACGATATATTATTTAATAAAATAATCATTATTATTTAACAATAATCAATAAATAAATCATAAAAACGAGAGAGACCAAATATTAGCAGCAAAACTTCATAATACGTTTAAGGTAAGTTAGGAATTGATAAGCATATGTAAGAAGGCCAATAGATGGTGACGGGATGTGATAATAAGTAATAACAAGGGACTCGAAATGTGCCTATTACCCAGGGACACAAAACTATCTTAAGTTTTTTTTCTATATTATTTTTATTAAGTTGAAATCAAACACACAATTTTTAAGTACTTGTTACCTATTTTAATGTATTTGCCATGTCAAATTGTACAGGTGAATTTGCAATGTAATAATTATTAATTTATTTAAATGACCGCTGATAATTAAAATAAATATAAAAATTGCAGTTAATTCACTTTTGACTAACTATAAGCTACTTCGATTTATACGAATTAAATATTTCCAAAGAAGGGCAAAAGTCACTTCACTATTAAAAAAATAAATATTTTTTTATTATGATTGGTTTTTAATAATATATAATTTTACGTAAGAAATTACAACAAACAATTTACATACGTGTGCAAAATAATATGTTTTTGTAATCAGGGGTAAAAGAATTGGAAACGAAACGCAGATCAGTTTCAAAAATATTATGTTTGATTTCCAACTATTTTTTTACGTAAATCGCCAAATGCTGCAAATGTTAAGAATGCAACCGAATATGTTTGCCTGAATTTTTTCTTATGTCAATAATTGTGTATATGTGCATTAGTTATTATTCCAACAATAAACCAATTTTAAGTATATTTTTTTACTTTCTTTGACTTATAAAAAGCAATGCAATTGTATGCTTTTGTGTAATTTTATTTTATTTATTTATAACTTAAATTTATTTTTTTAGGAAAGTGAAAGTCATTACTAATATGTCTAATAATGGAATATGAAATAATAATTATTTAATATAATACTATATATTAAAAATAGACAAACACTGGCATTGAATCCCTGCAGTATAATGCATATCAAACACATGGGAACAGGAAAGAGTCACTTAAAATGAATCCATTCAGAACAGAGGTCAAACTTACTAGTAATATAATGAACATTACTTTTAATTGTGAACTAAAAGAATTAATATTAGGCGATATTTTTTTGTCGCTATAATTGTGACTGAATATATTATAATATATGTTTCAATTCATATTCCGGGTGGCCGTTCACTTGAAGGTTCAAATAATGTTAAAAAATGATTTATATTTCAACAATGCACAACCGTTTGAGCATATTTATGATCAATTAAAAAACCCTCAAGGGCAATTATGGTTAGCCAACCCTGTGTCCTATGATATTACCGGGCTCATAAGTTACGAGCAGACGTTGCATTCATTACGCCTGACTCTTTCATGTCCTGACTGACTAATCCAGTCTTAGCCAAGCTGCCAAAGTACTATTGCTTTCATGTAGTGTTCTGCCTGAACGAATCTTTTTTACGAAACTTTTTCCTGTTGAGATTATGCTGATGAACTCGTATTGTGTGCGTGATACAGATCAAACATCCGAAACACAGACCTGCGAGTTTGTATAGCGTTTTTGTTGAATTTTTATTTGGGAAAAATGAGACAATCGACAATAACAAAACGGATAAACCTATTTGCGCAGATATGAGATAACGACGACCAGTTAGGCTTTTATCTCAATTGATGAGAGATATAATAAAACGGTCGTTTAACTTAAAGGGGCTCACAAAGCTTAGGTTTGTAAAGAGATAATAATATAGATTGTTAAATTAACGCAAACATTATCTTGTTTCTAGATATGCATAACTAAAAATTAAGATAACTTAAAAGGAAATGATTTTTGTGTGATAATATTTTTTTAACCATACAATAGTCGTATTGTATTACTAAATTGTATTGTGTTACTAAATATATTTATGCAGTGGTTATTTCTTAAAATTAAAATATCCGATTCGATTTCATTGTATCGTATCAATATAGGTCATATGTATAATATATATAATACATAGGTTGCCAGACACCAAATCCGTTCGGAATTTTGGTCCCTTGTCTAAATTACGCTAACTTTTTATATCAAAATTTGTTTTGAATGACCTTTTTATAGTCAGAACAGGTAACAAATATTTTTTTAGAGGATCTTTTTTAGTGCCCAGCTCAGATTATCCAAATGCTTCTTCCGCCATATTTAAAAAAAGTAAATGCATATTCTCTGCAAAATAATTTACTAATCTTCAGTTATTAGAAGTTTCAAATATTTTTTATAAATACAGATAAAAATCTAGGTTATAACTAAATTACAACAGCATCATAAAATACATATTTTACTACATTTTTTATATTTTACTTTGTATTAGGTTTCTGTAATTTTTCCTTAAGTTATAATGATTTTTATTACAACTATTAGCAACTAATTTTAATGTCTAGAATCCTTGTTTCACGATATTTTTTAATAAATTTTCGAATAGCAGAACCACTAAACCCCAATATTTGCGCTATTTTTAGAATTGAAACCTTATCTTCGAGATATGCTATTATTTTAGATTTTACTTTTTATTTGTCTTCTATGCTAGATTTTTTGATATGTATAGGGTGTATGGAAAAGTGGTATATAGACACGAAATAAATAAGTTTATGTATTCGGCACTAAATTACATTTTTAGTAGTGACTGGTCAAGGGATATAGGAATAGAATCAAGGACCCGTAACGGAACGAACTAAAATAATTGCATAAAGCACTAATGTGTAATTACACCATTTTCTAAAAGAAAATAATTATGCATAGATTTTCCAAAAACTACCAAAAACCGACAATTTTAAACATGATTACAGCCATTGGAAGTATCAAAGAAGTTTCAAACGAACTAAAATTATTCTATTCAAAAGATAAGCCATTAACCCTTTGAACGCGTTATCAAAAATAATATTTTATTGTGTTTTTTTTTGAAAAATGCAAATTTTACCTTAATACTGTGTTTAAATGTTCTGATTTTTTAATTTTTATTCATTTAAAATGATATTTTATGTTTATTCACAAAAAAAAGTTTTTTCTTGAAAAGCATTTTTTATACTGATTTTTGCGTAAAGAGATAAAAAAAATCAATAGGGCGACTTTAGTCGCTTTCCGCGTTCAAAGGGCTAAGTAGTAATGAAAGGCCGCCTTCTTTAAAATTGCGTTGCAGTTAATGGCTTTTAACCGATCGTTCACATTATGATCGGCACGATTTTATTACTTTTTTAAGTAAGAATTGTTTGCGCTTTTTTCGTATTACATTTTCTCTAATTTCACTTTTTAAAAGTCTTAAAATAAATGCCGTGTTCATCGTAGTAGGAAGGCTACAAAATATTTATCTCCTACTTAAGTCATTAGCCTGAATACACGATTGTTCCCAGTTCTCTTTAGCACTTAATCAGAATTCTACGTTCAAATTTATTGTACAGCTTTCTTAACAATCGACAAATTTTACTTATTCAATATTTCAGAAAAACTGCAGCTTTACTGATTGTCGAAGTTAATTTTGTCGCATTGTGAGAATTTTTCAGTTATATATCAATTAAAAAACTAACTACCATGACAATATTTCCGAATGCGTCCTTTTTGATGTCCTTTTTTACATAATATTTACACACATATTTCATACAAATATGTTGAAACCATAATAGTCTTGTTGCAGATTTTTGTTTTTTCAAAAACAACGCCGTTTTAGCGGCATTAGCAAAAGGAACTATGTACAATAGAATACCAACATCAGAAATAATGAAAGAACGTACAGTTTTAAAGATAGCCGTATTCTAAAAAATGACCATTTAAATTTCGTCTCTCATTCGAACACTATCGCTGAACTTACAATTTACTTGCAAAATCACGTCAAGTAATATTTTACCGCACTAACCCGAGATTATTTCTACTAAAATCAAAAATATCTACATGCATTTTTCGCACATCTACCAGAGGTATACAAAATTTGAAGGGTTTTGTAAGATTTCAGTAATTTTATAAAGCATTTAATTTAATTACAATGCTGCCATTGAAGCATCCTAAGAAACGACAAAGGACCGCGTTTGGCTTGCGGGCCCTAATTCGATTAGGCCTGACCCACAAACGGCTAAATCCGCCGAAACCGAGTTTAAGCCACGAAGCTGGTCGCCCGAGGCGTCTCACGTGCCGCCACTGGCACGTTACATAAACACAAACGTTGAACTTGAATTATTCAACCAATTTACGATATCGTCGATTCTAAAATTAAACATGTCCCTCGTCTCATGTGCACACACAACAGGTAAAGCGTTCCTGATCGAATTAGATCATCGTAAGCAGAGATGTATATACGGAAAACATGATAGCTCATTTGAACCACTGAAATTACGTCCCTATCCTATTATCTGACATCCAAGATCAAACATTTTTTATTCAGGGAATCCAATAATTTTACTCACCTAGCACATAAATCGCACAAAAATTCGTTAAATCTGAAACACCTCAAAACTCGCAAATAACTAAAATGCTTTGTCAAGCATTTCACTACCTTTTTCAAATGTTTGTGTTAAAAAATCCTCACAAGCATTCTTTACCATTCGTATGGAATTCAGCTGTTACAATTCAGAATAAAAATCTCGCACATATTTCAAATAGCAACATTTACAAAGGAATTATTTTTAAACCTTTCAAACACAAGTTCACCTCACCATAAACAATCATTTAATACACGTCAATTATGATTTATTAATAATCAAATACCATGGAAGTGTTTTGCACCGAAGTGATTTATGTGGTGTTAAGGACCAAAGACGGTAGTTAGGATACGAGGGGGTCAAAAGTGAGACTCGAAGTACGACACAAAGGAAGAGGCCACAATCTCGAGACGAGATCTGAGAAGTAAATCAAAATGCCATGACGTAGCTGGCATTGTTGTCTGGCCTTTTGTAGTAAAAACGCTTAATTAGAATATAATAAATGCTCGTAAAAGGTTTATAATGGAGAGACAGGAAGCTTAGTTTATGAATACAAACATTTATTCATATAAAAATTGGAATAGATTAAGTAATAAGTAATTGTGAGGATAATCTATTATAATTGTGTTCCTGTTTGACTTTCTAAATAAAACTCGATATGCTATTTTATAGGATTCTCTGCTGCGAACTTATAGGTCAAAGCAACCTTTTATTTTTAAACACGATAAATAAGTCGATGCCTAATAACCGAAAGACCTGTTTCGAATTCCATATAAGCTCCAGTGTTTTCCAATTTAAATCGTATCTGGGAAATCGGAATTAGTGAATATTATTTAAATATAATTCCGAGCATTCATCAAATATTAAATTGTCCTAATCTCATGGATATATATGTGGGGGTCGATTTATTTGGTTAGCTTCGAGCTAAGTGATACGCTAACAACACTGCCTAACGTAGCAGTGGCGAAAGCGACCACGACGAGAGTACGTATCAGTTCGACAAAAATAATCTGAAAAAATCTATTTATTTCAAGCTCTAAAAATGGTTTATAATCAATAAAGTCATTGATTTACAAACTTTAATTTCGTGTTGATTGTGTTTACTCCGTAGCACATAATAACAACTTATCTTGTTGAGTGGATACCACAGCATTATACTATTAAATAATTTTGCACCACCGAAACTACAATAACATGCATTTGATCAAGAAAGCGCAAGCATATTTAATTTTGTCTGACACGTTTTAAGACGAGATTGTTTATTAGAGTAACAAATAAGACCTACATATATGGCTAACTTATTTAAACATTTTTCAAAAAAATTTACTCATGGAGCTGTGTGTGTTTCAATAACCTGCACAACTTGTTACAAATTAAAGACCCTAACGGCCATTGAAAGAAACGAAAAAAATATGAACCCGTTTTGAAAGTACGGCTACAGACAGTATATTCATAACACAATGAAAGAGAGATTTCGTGGCCAAATAATTTATTTAATAATTGATACTATTGCACGGATCGTCTCAAGACGTTAATAACCTATAAGTACAACAGAAAAACTACTTTTTGTTTGAAAAGGACACGCGCTAGACAATGTATTCTACCCTGCGCACATTACTATTGTTCTTCGACGCCTGGTTATCGATCGCCAGAGTGACCATCTGGAGCGTTTCTTTAAAGGCGCACATTCGGAGCTGTGTACAAAATGATGTAATTACCTCGCAAACATCTTTTACGATTTGACAGATCTGTCTCGAACCAGAATTATAAAAGATGTGACACTTGGTCACATGGGAGAAAAAACGCCACGAAGTCACAACAGCAGAGTTGAACTATGAGACTCATCGACACGAAAGACAACAGCGGATCATCTAGAGAACATCAAGAAAACATCACGACAGATCCTAGCTGTTCTACTGAAATCACAACAGACAATAATACAACTTGACACGCCAGCTTAAACCGACTTTCTTTGACTTCCATCATCTGCCATTTAAACTCCACAACCTGATAGCGGCATTTTAATTTCTCTGTATACATATGTGGTAATTTATGTATGTATGTTTATAAAATAAACTTTTACCAGCTATTTGACTGCAAAGTCAGATTTATTTGGCCTCAAAATCATTAAGAACCTTTTTTTTATATTTTATACAATATAATAGAAACCCAAAAATATTTTTGATAGTATTTGTCTAGCGAGATCAAGTGATATTTTTTAATATGTAAGGCTTTTCTTGAAATAGACCTTATTAAGTGTTAAAAGCGCCATAAACCAATATCAATACTATTTATTAGGTGCTATTGCTTTATATTGACTAAGAACAGCACATTGTGATGCGAAACAACTTCACTTTACAGCCATACAGCTATCTTTATTGCTTTTAGTTTCTGCGGAACATCATTTAGGAAGCGACGGACTATCAATTTACAAGAAGAAGAAGAAAAAACAAAAACAGAACCAAAAATATTATAAAAATAGTAAAAAGCCTCTTACATTTTTAGGGTTTCATAGACATAAATACTAGGTTAATGACTTTCAACTTATATTTTTCCTACTACAACAAAATTTAAGCCAAAATCAATTCTTTCACGTACTTCTTTTACCATTGTAATAAGTCGCCGTTGCGCAACGAGCTGTTAATTATTCACAGCTCGTGCCGATAAATTGTACATAAATAATAATAGCAGAATGGACCAACGCGTTATATAGCGTTTCCTATTAGCATTGAATGGGAACAATTCGTACGAGACGTGCCCAGCCCGTAACACAGTGTGATTAGAAATAAACAACCAATTTATGCCAGAACAACGAAAAATGAAAACTATATGTTGACACAAACTTTTAGAGTGAGGTAGTGTATTTACACAGCTGGGTTATATTTTTTTCCGAATATGACATGCGTGTGGTCAGGAGTACTGTTTAAACATCCCATCCACGCGAGAGATGCTTTGTTGTGATTTTAGGTAAAAAATTCAGGTGCAGTTCTTCCGTATTTAATGTACACAAATAATCTTGTTTTAGACCGTTAGTCTATGCTTGGATGTTTAAAAATAATTAGGCATAAGTACTCAAACGAACACTCATCGATAACCATAATATTTATGAGCTTCATAAGCGTGAGCTTTGATCTGACTTCTTTGCGGCGAGCTACATAGTTTCCTAACAAGATATTGATTTTATTTTAAATTCTAACATGTCTGAAGTTCTTGTCATTAATAGGATACATCCGTCGTTTGAAATGAGATAACAAGGCAATGGAGATTTTTTAAAAGCTTGAAAGTTAAATGCTGGAATTGAATTTTAATTGGTGCCGTAGCAGATCGGATATTTCTGTTCTTGTACAAGTTAAAAACAGGTCTAAATGTAGCCAACCTGAAAACAATCCACGACCAGCTCAACGTTGGATCGGAGCCAAAATCTGGAACAGAAAATCAAATAAGAGGGACTTCGTTCCAGATTTCAAAATAAAGGAGACTTGCATTGTATTCGAAATTGAATTCATATAATATATATAACAAGAATATTCCAGTTCGCATGCGAATTAATCGAGTTTTGGTTTAACTATAAATAGGAGTAAAATAAAGTATACATACATTATAATCTGATTTAATAAATTATATTGATATTATAGATTAGATTATGTCGTACTGGAGATACTAGCCGATTATCAATTATGGGACGACTACATAAATTATTAAGATAAACGAAAATTGCGTTACAATTTTCTCAATCGCTTAGTTAACTGTGTTATGGATGTCTAACTGTGGGTGGTTCAGTACTAGCTACGTGTCCTGGTATTCTCGGACAATTTCATTTGATTCTGGATTATTCTGTGTTTTATTAGCACCAATATAAAGTCTAGGAACACACAGGTTAATGGATATCACTTTAAAGTATTTTATTAATGATTTACAAGTAAGCTTAATCAATTTAATCATTATTTTAATATACATACGTTTATTAAAAATTAAAAAAATATATTGATAGTAGATAATAATAACCTTTTATAAAATACAACAAATTATTAATATGGGTTTCAACTAGGGTTGCCAACACTTCCGGATTGACCGGTATTGTCCCGGAATTGAAATCGCCTTCCAGGATCCCGGTTGATTGAAGTTCAGAGAAAGAGTACGCAAAAGCTTACGAACAAAAATTTCCGAGATGACATTTTGTTTAGCTCCCACTAAACATTATTGACGAAAATGTCTTGAGGTGACTTTTTTAGCTGCCCCGGTTTAGAACTTCATAATCATGATAAGCATAGTCCCAACAATATTTTCGAGTATTACTTTTTAAATTTGAATATAAAAAACTTACTATTCGTTGGTTTGATATAATACGAGTTATGTAGCTATACTAGCGTATCGGTAGGATGTCACGGTTACCGTTTAAACTATCGTTCGATCTTGCAACAGAATCTACATTTTCCTTTTAAAATAATATACAAATATCGGCCGAAGCTCGCTTGTTGATTGAATATTTTTCTTTAATATATTACCATTAAATACTTCCTTTTAAAATTAGAGATTCTTACTGATACTATTAGTTACTTTGGTGGCATTACATTAGCTAACTTAAATTATTGCTCCAATAATTCGGATGATGCTATGAAAATCTATTATCTCTAAAATAGTAATCATTAAAAAGGGTCTCAAAATCTTAATTTTCACAAAAAAAAATTTAAATATAAATCACACATTATAAAATTAAGTGACAAGAACAAAACACCGATATTTATAAAAGGTGACAGCACCCTTGAAAGAAAAAAGGTAGTACTAAACCGCATTAAGTTATTAATATATTTTAATCACACCGTTTAATTATTTATTTGTCATATATGTATATGACAAATAAATAATTAAACGTTAAAAAATATTGTGGTTATATGGTTTGTATTTATCTGTACGTTATTTATGTTGTAAAAGGTAACAAATTAAATTAAAATTAATTGTGGTTTGTATATGCAACTTAATATATTATTAATAGTACTTGTACCTAAATCCTAAAAACCTAATAGTTACGTTTTAGTAAAACTCATCTACAATATTTTTTAAATTTGCCCAGTTAATAATTTATTCAAAGATTCGAAATTATTTAAATTATACCCCCCATAAGAATGCTAATGTAAAATGATTAAGTTAAACCGCATTTTTAAAGTAATTTTACTACAAATTTCATTAAACCGTGAGGTCATTACTCATTATAATACATTACATTGCAATGATTTCACATTTTCCTTATTAAAATGATATCACGTGTTCAAGTTAAAAAATAAAAGTTAAATAGCAAAGCTAGCACCAGGTATTGTGTTACAATGTGTGGCTTTCTATTTTGATATCATTGTATAATAATTAAAATATTGTTGTATTTTATATATAATAAAACTATAAACATTCATAGTAGTAATTATATTTTCAACCATTTAAATAATTTTAAATTCTCACATGAAACATTTTCGTATCCCATATGCCTCAAACGTAGAAAACGTGTGTTTGATTTTTCGATATTAATTTTTTACAACCCTTTTCATTATGACTTTTCGAACGCGGAATACTCGCCTACATCCACCCAACAAGGCCAATATTTAAAAAGCATTTTTTTTTGCATCCCGGGAAATCGCAGCGCTATTTTTTACGGTCCAGCCATGATGACCGGTGAAGCGTGTCAAGCCAGACCAGTCATGCTTTCAGCTTACGCAGCGCTGGACACATGAGGGATTCAATATTCGAGGCAAATATAGGTACAAACGGCATCATGGTGAAAAACTCGCGTGTCATAGCCACGCGAGAGCTTTTTTTATGGCTTTCAGCTGAGATTGAAATGCGTTTTGTGGCGTACGCGCTTTCCTTTTATGGTTTTAAAAAAATCGCTGACAAATTCGCTCGGGTTCATAATCAACGTTTCGTACGACGCGACCTTCTTGGAAGACGTGTAAGGTTGCGTTTAAAATCCAGTTTCGATATTACGAATGTGCGATCGAAAAACTTCTGGAGCGATCATTATAAATTATATTATTGGAAAGACAAATACTAAATTGCACCCTAACTTTAACTATGGTTTATAATAATTAAATTCTATGGTATTCATACACAAATTAAATCAATCACAAATTATCATATAAACTGTTACGATACGATTTGTTTCTGGTATGGGTTAAATTCCTTCGCAGATATTATCATTTCATATCAGCTTCAATCTCACAAGACTGATCAATAGTAAATAATCATTAAAAAGCGCTGTAAGTGAAAGAACCTGATTAAATATTTCAAAAAAGCAAATAAATCTAGAATGTCTAATTACTTCATTTTAAAGATTCAAAGAAGCCACAAGTCGCGTTGGGTCGCTGCGACATGGAAACTAATACTGCCACAAAACAAGTTACATATTCGGCATATAAGAAAGAAGAAAAAATATAATAGGTAAACAATTAACAGTTTTTAAGCACATGGGAAAATACCAATGCATGGAAAAATAAATTTAAATATGCATATATAAAAAAAACATTAAGAATACAAGTATAACTGGTCTTCCAGTGTCCTTTGACATTTTTATCACAAGAACATGTGTCGTACAAATATTTGAGTATGAAGATGGCATGTTAAATATTTTAGAATGCAAAATATGTACGAACGAATATATTCTTAAACGTATTTAAAAAAAATACTATGCCTCTTTATTATTAAGTAATATTTTAACTCAAATGAAATAAAATGATACTCATTTAAAATCTCATACAAATAATATTATCTGGACAGAAATATAAAGTTTTAGTAGTGTGTTTGTTAATTTCGCTTAAAATCTTTACCGTGCTAGCAGAAATAAAATACGTATAATATTTTTTTAACTGTCAAATTTTACTTTCTCTTATTTTTAGAAAAGTATGTTTTTTCAATTCCAGAAAATTTATACCAAATTAGCTAACAGAGACAAAATAATGTTATATACAAAAGAGATAAGGGCGTGCGTTACATGCGTTCCGCACGCCCACTTCTCACTCACTTTCGTCACTTAGCACGCGAGCGAGCGAAAGGGAATGTATCTCCCGTACGCACCTAATGCAAATATAACATTTTTATTAATTGCATATTTTTTCAACAAAACAGAAAAAACTTCTTATATTTATTATTTGAAAAAAAGTTTTTAAGTTATTATTAGATTAAAAATATAGTTGAACATTTATTAATATGTTCAACTATATTTTTTAAAGCATGTCAATATCAACAACCAATAATTATCTTATAACCAAAATGATCTAATAATCAATTATGGCTACATGCTAGCAATTCTATACACTCACAACTTTTTGATCATACGTTATTAATATGAACGCGAAGGTCTAATATATCGATATAGAGATGATTCGCAACGCCTTTTTGGGGCTTTTTCGCGTGGGTCGAAATTTTCCGCAACGGCGTTAAATTATAGGTTATCGCTCCGAGCTTATGAACGGCGTTTTAAATTTTTAACAACAATGATGATACTGCGCCGCGTTAATTCGCAACAAATCAATGCGTTATCGCTGGGTTGGTTTTTTAGGACATAAATCAAACGCGCTTCGACTACCATTTTTTAAGGGTATGCAAAAAAATATAGCCCCGAGCCCAAGCTCCGACCTCACTCGGGAGTGCTTTAACCCGATGCAATTTTGTCTGCGGTGAAATAAAAAAAGTGGAAATACTCCAACGAGTGTTGAACCTGGACCTTGCTGTATTATATAATCAAACTTACGAGTTCATAATCCTGACTATTACCACTAACAAGAATATGATTATCTGTAAATCGTAATAATATCAATAAATCATCCTCACAATTATCCTTAATCGTAGTCAAACAATATGTATATTAAAAGTCTACACAGGTTACAATGATCTATATTTGAATATATCTACCTGTAGAAGACGAGAAACCAATACGTGACTACCATCTGGGTTAAACTTGAATTAATTTGGTCAAAAGTTGGTAACCAATACAATGTCTAGATTTGGTGAAACCGGTAGTAGCAATATATACACGCTAAGAATATGTGCATTTTCCTCTTCTCTTTTTCGTGTTTGATTAATACATAAAGTATTGAAAATAGTTTCCAAATTTTGTAAATATTTACCAATTTATTCCAAAAATACTTAAATGTTTTAAAATGGGTAAGTGAGCTAAATATAATGAGTTGTAAATACAAGTATATAAAACAAATTTAATAAAACGTGCTTGTTTTAAATAAATCAATAAATTAAAATAACTGCTCGCAATTTTCTGAGTGCGTTTGCTTATTCAATATATTGACAAGAACGATTCATTGTTCAACTTAATAATATTATCTTAAATATTCTAATACAGTATTTCATTGCATAAAAGACAACGGAAAACCACTGTTATAATAAATATAAAATGACTTACCAGCGAATGGCACTTCTGCCACGTATTCTTCCACGCAGTGATCAGTGCTGGCACTGCTGGCCGGCGAAGAAGACCTGGCCAAGAGTCTCGGGTCGATCTCGGTCTCCATGTCTCTGGACATCCTTTTGTACTCCTAAATGCCAACGAGAAATACACAATAGCATCAGATTCATTTGCTGCCTTTATGCCAGCGGCATAAATCTGTCAGCCCAAATGGACGTGGGCTTTCGCATGAAAGTCTTCTTCTTCATAGCGCAAATGAAAAACCACATGTCTGAATCCCACGCGTAATTAAAATCGAAATTAATTAAAGTGACACGTACTAGCGCCGCTGTATATAAAACGTTACAAATGTATGTGAATATTTTTTACATCAACGAAAACATGACAGGGATTGAATAAAGAAAATTTAATTTCTCAGTGGCGTATTGGATGAGTTATAATTAAGCGAATGCTTGAGATTTTTGTATCAACACGTTACGGTCCGTTCACGCATTTTCGCGTGATCAGTATATTCACGCATATTTTAGGGTTAAAAATAATGTAATTTAATTTATATTTATTTTTTTACTAGTACAATATAAGGCTATCATGGAAGAAATAAAATTAATATTCTGAGAAACAACTATGGACAGTTTTTATTTTTTATGCAAATATAGTTATTAAAGCATTGTGGCAAATAATTGTACACTTATCCATCGATTTACGCAGTACTCATTTTACGCAGTTTCATTTTTACGTTTTTTTGAAATACTTTAAAACAAACATATTTGGTTTTCACGTGTAGCGCGATGACGTACAAATGCATGGGTTAATGGCTAACTTCCACATATTGTATCTGGAACCTCTCCCACTGCCTATGCAGTGTGTCCTGAATTGCTTTTTGGTATGCAAGCGTGTCGCTGAAGATTTTTCTCGTTTACTTTATAAATTAAATAAACGCTAAAAAGTACACGTGAATACTATTTGATCGTTTTATTGCAAATTTCGTTCTTTGCCTCGATTTATGCCATATTTCCTGGAACGTATCTACCGCGATAATCGAGGGATGAGTGTAATCAAGTTTAATCTTAGTGAAATAATCAGCCACAATTATCTGTAAAAATAATAAAAATTCAAACTTACTAAGCATATTACTAGTTTACAAAAAAAAACTATAAAAAAACATTATTTTTATTGTTAAAAACACAAAATTTTGCTATAAAACGCATAAAATCGATCCAAATCTATCATGGGAACCAGATAAAATAATCCAAAATCATGAATTTTAATTTTGTATTTATTGTAGTACGCTATAAATAAAAACCGACCCCAGCCATATTATTAGCTATAATAATAGTTAACAATTAATAACATGTAGTAATCGAATTCAAGGCTTTGATTTTAGTAGGATATCTTAACACTGTATGCGGGAGACTCCCGCTGTTATTAACACTTATCGGTTAAAAGCGGGAGATGTGGACGAAACATTTTTGTACTGCGAAGTTTTCGTTCATTTATGCTTATCTGTTGTCGTTAATATTTACTCAACTTTTCTCTTTCGTTATAGCTTGACAGACGTAAGCCAAATGCGTTACAATGGAGTAAATCTGTGTCAACTGGGTAAGCCAATCAAACATAAGGATTACCTGCAAGTAAGTTTTCAGTTTGGGAATCAGTGACATATATATAATTAAATATAAAATATTACGTGTATTATAATATATTGAAATTATTTCACTTTTTAGCTTGAGATGCATTTTATAAATAAAAATTTAAGTTTTCTGTTGTGGCTCGTACCCGAGACCTCTGGGTTACCAGTCAAGACCGTATGGACTACTCTATTCCGATTTTAATGATTTTTTTATTGTTTTAATTCGTATAACATCCACACAGAGATAATAAAATGGCACATTTTTAGTATAAGAAGGTTTTATCCCTATTTTTATATATTTGAAAATGGGTTAATTCCATTAAAATTCTAGTCGTTATGTTGACGAAATTATTACAAATTCGAAATCTGACCCGTATATTATACAAAGGGTTACACTTACTTGTAGGTGTGGCTTATGTTAACCCGCTGTAAGACATAAGGCCAACATATGCCAAGGTACAGTGGAAGATTTGAATTGCAATTTAAAAAAATCAGTGTTTTCAGAAAATTATCGGAATAAAAAATAACTATTAGCTATTATTTATTTGAAGTAAAAATCTTATTGTAAATTGTAATCGATATTTGTTTCATATCTTACTATAGTAAAGATCAATTTTGTATCAGTAAGTTCTTGTATGGCAATGTGACGTCACATCTCCTTACTAAATACGGTTACAAACATTACATCGTGACGTCACACTCTGATTAATGTTTGCCTTTTGATCGAGTATTTCCAAGAAGCTCAACGATGACAAATCACTGTTATTTCATTCATTCATGAACTCAAGTAGAATTTGTGTACTATATACAATATATATTAATAATTAGGATCAGTTTAGTATGAAATAATTCAAATAATATTTTAAAATCATCATCCAATGCGGTACTGTAAATAAATTTTACTCCCTAGCCGTAATGCATTCGAAAACACGCCAGGCGCCATTAAATTGTGATGATAATAAAAAAACATGCAATATGCACATGCCGACACTTGGCGTCAGTGATCGTCAACATATTCAGTCACTCAAACACACAATTTGCATAATTACCTAAATCACACCTTGCAAAACACGTTTATTTAAAACACTTCATAATCGTTTTAACACCTTTTTTAATGAATTATTATTATTATTGTTGACACTTTAATATTGGCACGAGAAATTTATTTTCGCACAAAGCATGTGCGGCTCTCTCGAGCGATAAGATATAACTGAAATGTGGCCAAAGAAAATGTGACTAATCGCTCGGTAAAAAATATCATTAACACTCACAAAACCGCATGGGAATTGAATAAATCAATAATTATAATGTAAATATGATTTTGAATGCAGTAAGGATGAGTTCTATTTCGGTATCTAAAATATGTCATCGTTTGTGTAAATTGGACGAATTAATCGCACTTGATGGACGCCAATGACTAACGAAGGCCACTGGTAGATAGAGTTCGCACATTGAGATTAATTAAAAACGATTGGTTAATCCAATTGGTGGTTACCGAAAATAAAACTCAAGTCAACGCGTTATAAAGTAGGGTTAAGATAAACCATCGATACTCACAGCCAAAATGCACGGTATAAATAATAGACAAGTCTAACACTAAATTGTTATTCTGTCGTCCGCCCGAATTCATATATAATTACATTAAAAATTCAAAAAATTCTCGCTGCGCGTTCAACTCAATTTATTTTTTGTAAAAAGTCAAACACGTGTCTACTCAGTTTCCAATAATATTGAAAAGCGCATGATCATCAAGTGCCTTAAATTTCGGCCCTGTGATTGGTCGGTTGCTGTGGGAGAGAAACCGGCATATGTAAAGACACAGGACAATTTTTTTTCTCGGTGTATTGTCATGTTTCCTTTTTCACTATTATTGTAGTTATGTTTTATTTATTATAAGCCTTGCCTGACAACGTGTTTTTTATAATTTCAATCATTTTAAATTACTGTCTAAATTATTCTCTTTGTTCTTAGTTAGCACTATTTTCAGCGATCACGTAAATACTGCGTGCATTAGGTTTTGTCCACTGATTTGAGAAAAAACATGGTGTAATGCCATAACCTAAATTATACTGCAAATATTTTCATTTCAGTCCGCTAATCTGACCCTTACATTTGATTCACTATTAGTTTGTATAGCTCATATAAAATCTGGATTACTCGTTAAGATTTCGTAATTATATTTATGACTGACACACGCCACAAAAAGCTACGCGGGAATTAAAAAGCACCTTTTGTGAAAAGCGAATGACATACAAATGTTGCTTTTGTATGTCATTCTTTACTAATTGTATGCCTTAAATCAGCTTTTTGTTTGTTAAGACTGATTTAAGGCATACAATTATAATACAGGAGGGGAAAAGTCACAGAAAAGTCACACTCTCTAGAACAGTCGCTGAGCGTTATTGCGACATGGGCGAAACATTTAATGACCAGCTTTTGCTGACACTATAAATGTGGTTCCAATAGGACGGGTTCATTGCTTACACTGTTTGAGCCACCATTGTACTTTGAAGGGTTTTTAGGCAAAAGCAATGCCAAAAGACGCTTTAATTTCACCTACCGCAATTGAATCGATAGACCAGGTAGGAAGTCGAGCTAATCTGTTCACGCAAAGCGCCTCAATGGCCAGGTACGTATGGTGGAAGGTGGTTTACTACTCCTGTCTTTCTCGTTTGCTGGATTATTTTATTTAATATTAGAAAAACTGTTTATTATATAAACAAACGTAGAATTATTAAACAGCTGAAAAATAATATTTGAATTGAGATACGACCATTACCACCAAATATTCTGACATACATAAATGAATCTAACTTTGTGAGGCTGAAAAAATGGCTATCAATTTATGCGAGGTAGTTAAAAATAATTTCATTATTTTGAAAGAATATTGGAAAAGTAATAATTATTTAACACTTTCACGACTTTTGCGCCACACTTAGGAGAAGTTATTAAATTCAGATCTCTATTAAAAATATAAAACATATTTAATGGAATATAATAGAGGCAATTCACGGAATATAAGAGAGAGGTCTAGGGATATATATATATATATTTATATGTACATTGATAAATAAGGTACTTCATTATTAGACTGTATAGTTTTTTAACAAACATATAATTCAATAATTAATTTAAATTTAATAAAAAAATAATTGTGAATATATTACATACTGTCTAACAATAAAGTACCAATATAAAAATAAAGAAGAAAATAAAATAAAAACATTATCGAAATTTTTAAACAAATTTAATGATGCAAGTACTGGTAACTATTTTATAAAATAAAATATAATACACAAAAAAATAAAACATTTTTAAAAATCAAATAGAATAGGATAAGTTATGCATTTTAGGTTGACTCAATGCAAAATAACATGCGTGTAAATACATAGAAAACAATAAATTAAATATTAAGTAGTATATGCAGACTACAAGATCAAACAATAATATAAATCATGCTAACTGCAGATTTTTCAATTGAAAAATTTATAACAATTTTTAGGAAAAATCTGCTATGCAAGCATTAAAATGCCACAATCATAAACAAAATTTGAAAGAAAATAAGTAGATATGTGTAATTAAAAAATACATCAATTTTGAGATCAAAATTCAAATTTTATGTGTACAAATGAAGAGGTTCATATGAAAAATATATACAAAAATATTTATAATGTGCTACATATACTATAAATGTGCAAATAGTTTAAATATGTACATTACAAAATTTACAAATAATAATAGTTTCTCTATATTTGGTGGGATTTTTTTTTGAAAAAAATAATTACATTTATAAATTAATAATTACAAAAATATACAATTAAAATGCTTGTGAGCTATAATTATGATTTTTAACAAGTAATAATACTCTTATAAACATTCTAACAATAATTGGAATGAGTCAATAATGCACTTGTGTGAATGTAAAAAAATAACATAAGTTACATCTATTTTTTATTATTATTTTATTTACTGCGCATTCGATGCATTCATGTCTGTCAGACCATCACATGTTTAAAAAAAAACACAACAGAGCTTTCCATGAGCAGGTTGGCTCAAGCACCAAGCGTTCGACTGGCGTTACGTACTGACCTGGCTTAGTGGTCTTATCCTCTCGTGGATGCTCATTTCGGCTTGCTTGGCCGATGGTGGTGGATGATCAGGGGTTGGTGGCTGGTTATAATGAGTCGGTGATAAGGGTGTTAGTTGAGCTGATCTGTCATTCCTATAACCGACGTTTTCACCATCACTCGGAGTGCCGGTATGATACGAACTGACATCGTCTAAAAGACTCTCCAGAGACGATCGCTCTTGTGAGGAATACTTTTGATTCTCCTTAGGACCAGAGTTTTCGTACTGGTGATTCCTTCGTAACTTTCTGCGAGGGTTCTGTTCTTTGATCACCACGTTTTCGTACATGGCGGAAATGGCGACGGGCTGGTCGCGCCTGGATTGGAGGTGTGCCAGCGAAGGCCTGGGTTGAGGCACTGGCTTCGTTCTCGGAGATTTGTTCTCCACGTACTGGTCTACGGATCGACCGTGCCGCAATCCGGAATGTTTGCTTCCAGGACCCTTCAAAAATAAATCGTTAATATAAAATAAATATTTCTAAAAATATAATGTAAATACATACCAAATCATCCAGATCGTCCTGACTCCTGGTCTGCCCGGTTCTGACTAAGTGATGTGAGCGTTCTGCAGACGCTATGCTGTCTGCAACGATGCCCGGGGGTAGTAAATGGGTTGGTGACACCGACAAGTTACGGCGGGGCGGCTTCTTCGGGGGCGTTGGCTGCAAAATTCCAGAAAAAGAGAAAAAAATCAATAAAAAAAGTGACGTCAAAATGTGTGTATAGAAGTGGATCGCGGCGAAGGAGCGACGAAAATCGAAATGACGATGAGTTAAAAGGTAAATTTAGACACTAATGGCTTTGGCGTTAATTAACGTTTTATTTACAATTTAATGGCATCGGTTACATAAGCTATTACATATAGGTACAGAAAGCGAACTGAGGATATGCCATTAAAATTTGATTAACGATGTAGAAACGCGTAAAAAATCTAGAGCCATTTTATCGGTTTAGTGACACCGGAAAATAATAATAAACGAAGTTCTTTATATAACTTATTATTAACAAATCGGGAAGCACTGGTTAGATTTATAATTTCAATGTTTATTTCAATGAAGGTTTTTGAATATTGAGGAGTTGAGTAGAATCTGTTAAAATGCAAATATTCTTGATGCCTTTATATTTTGTAGGAATTAATAATATTTCATTCCGATTTGAGACCAATTTTATAATTTTTGTATCGAAATAAAAAATTAACACGTGAAAAAGTTACTGCTTTTCTTAACTTCGTATATTTTAAGAGATAAAACAGAGAAACACAGATAAAAAAGGACGCGTTACATGTTTAACTTTGTAGTTTAAAACTATCTATTAGATCCTAAGATCCTTAATATCGTTTCAATATACACTTCCATGCAAATAAAATTCTCTCGACGCCTTTTATGACTATTATTAAATCAACATATCGATATTTTATTATATTTTCAAATAGTTTTACAGTTAAATAAATTGTTTTTAATTTTGTAAAACAGTTAAATTTCAATTGCATTTCCCGCGATTGTATTCTTCCGTTTTCCGAAGAATACCAAGAAAGAACCAATTAAGATCGTGCAGCATTGTGCAATATCAACACCGTGGAAACTAACCCGATGCCTGCTATTGTTGAGCTCAATTATTATCACTGAACACACTACAGCATGACAACACACAACTATGTTGATATATACAAATTTATAGTAGGACTATAGTTTAGCACGCACGCCGCGAAAGACGAAGAGTCCCGCTTCTCGGATCGCGAGTCTCGAACTGAGGAGTGGTCTAAAATAATATAGGCAATGCGTTAGTACTAAACTGTTTTTCTCAACTGTAGCGTGGGTTATCCGACGTCATAATCGGCTTGGTGCCGCGCCAAACCCGGTCGTTGGCTACATAAACACTATTTTTGGGGGGAACGCTCGGAAATTATGACGCGTAAATATCGCCAAAAACGTAAAGGTGATACTGTTAAAAAAATCAGGGGCGGATGGGGGAGATTCATTAACATAAAGTGGAACAGTCGAAGCAAGACAGTTTCGGGCCTGATAAAATTCCGCGTGTTCAAAATTAAAGTTCAAGTTGTACATCAGTGAGAAAAATATTACGTATTACGATTTGCATGTAAAATACAATAAAAAAGTGAACGATACTATGACACTCATTCAACTATTATGTAATTGTAAAGTTTTTAAATTCACTAGTAAAATATAAGAAATATTCATATTGTCGAACGTGCTGTTAAATTTCAACAACCTTTCCCTTACGGTGCAAAATTACCGCTTCCTCCGGTGATGTACAATTGGTGTACATGTAAAAATGAATGATTTAAAATTGGAAATACACGAATATTATTACGAAATAATAATTATAATAATAGTCAAAGTCGATACAATTATTGTGACGTAAATGCTGAAAACGAGTAAATACATTGGACATAGCAATTATTATAAAAACATTGAGAAATTAAATTGAAAACCTCGTATACAAATATCACTCTCTTGTAAAACAAAAAATCTGACAGACAACACGTTTAACTGTATAGGTGATTTAATACCTGATTTTGGTGTTCGATAATTATTTTCTCATTGTAATTGTATAATTTAATATGAAAGTGTAACGTGGAGGATTATCCATAATATGATAATTTTATTTACGTACTAATATGACATGTACACTCGGTTTACATCAAAGTTTTATATACTTGATTAACTTAATATTTTATAGTGATTTTCTGGAAACTCATCCTCGAGCTATTTACCTCGATGATGCAACTTTATAGATGTCGTATATAAATAAGTAATCCCGAAACGAATGTCGATTTTTTAAATTTAAGTTTTAACAATTGATACATGAGTACGTATTTTTATTATTTCTGTGTTGATGCACATCAAGATACATTGCGATATTAAAAAAAATTGTAGAAAAAATTTCATGTTATTTGAATTTCTTAAAAAATCGGCGACTACAGGCACAAAAAATGAAGTAGTAGGTGATTCATTAGATATTCGTAAATGTCAAAGATGGTTTAAACAATTTCGAACGAGAAATTAAGGCATAGGAGACCAGCAAACACACACGATGATGTCCAGGCTGCAGGAATGGAAGCAAATCTTACTTAAACTATTTATCAGTAGAATCGCCATTTCTAGATCATTTGATAACAGTCGTCGTAGAAGACAGTAGGCAAGTCAAGTAGCAAAAACTACCACGAAGCCCAACTCACTTTAAAAAAAGTTATTTTGTGTGTATGGTAGGAAAGTGTATTACAATAGGAAGTTTATATTATGATCAGGAATTGAGGAAGAAAAAAGTCTATGTGGCGAAATTGATTCTTGGTGAAATGAAGGAATTTATATGGAAGGTTTTATATCATCCGTTTTATTATCCAGACCTTGCTCCTTCTGACCACCATTTATTTCGACCGATGCAACACTTTCTAAACGGACAAAATACTTAAATGCAGACGATCTAAAAAGGGGGCTATCTGAATAATTTGAATCAAAGCCTCCTGCACGTTATGCTAATGGAATTAAAAAATAACCGAGAGGTAGGAAAAGGTTATATCTTTAAAAAAAATAGTTTAAATCACTGAAATAAAATAAAAAAAACATTTAAGTAATTTTTTTGTTTCATTAAAATTGACATTTATTTCGAGATTACCTAATAATTGGAACATCTATTTAAGTAAAAATATTGAATTTGTGTCAAAAGCGCTATAATTGTCTTAGTTGAATTTGTATAAGCCCTACTCTAAGCATATGTTTTATCAGGTTTAATAGTTTAACGCTTTTGAGGACATTAAGTTTTATGTAATGAATCTTAGACCAGATATTCCCAATCGGAGTTACGCTAAAAATATTAACATAATTTATTTAACTCACCGAAACTTTGGTGTTGGAGCCTGGACTGTGCGCGTGATACCCAGACATGTAGATCCCCTGTCCGCTCACCGAGGACTCGTTGGTGCCGCACCGCTGGCGCTCCCTCGGACTCGGACCTCCGGTGCTGGACGTGGTGGACGAAATGCTCAGCTGGTCCGGCTCCCTGTTCTTGCCCGACTGATAGCTCGAGGATAGCTCCTCCGAGTGATAGCTACCCTCCATCGCCGAGGATTTGGAGTAAGGATAGTGACCGCCATCCGACCCGCTGCGAACACACAATGACCGACCACCCTCAAGCAAAGGACAACACACGGGCGAAACATTTCTAGGTTTCATTTCAACGTATGAATAGTCATCGGACAATGAATGGAAACTGAGGGATGATGCTGACGATTCGCGCTTGTTGCACGGCACAAATGCTGATGGAAGCGAGTCGTGTCTGATTTTATGGGCGTCTGAAATGCAATACATGTCGGGAAATGATACGGACTGAGTGAGCGGTGAATATTTCACTTTCAGCATTTTACACTTCGCGTTGTGGAGCTTGCATTCGGCGTCAGAGCACGTGAACATTTCGCTGTCCACGTTGGCGTAAACATTTTCTTCGCGCCCGCCGCAAAAACATATATTCCTAGAATCGAAATCGGCGGATAGTACTGTATTGCGAGGTACTCTGAGAAACGGATAAACGTCGAAGTTACAACGCGAGTCTCGATTGAGAACGTAAATATAATCGTTCTTGAATGGACTTTCGTAGATGCAGTCCCCGCTTCCTCTGCTGTGATATAGATTACTCGTCGGCAGCGGTTCGCACATAGGCGATTTGATTTCGCCACTAGTTATATCTTGCGCAAGCACCACGTTTTGGTAAACGGGATCGTCTTCGTCTCGCACCTGACGGAGAGTAGAAACAGCCGCCGCCCGACTTATCATCGGCTGAGACTGTATATAATCTTTGGAGAATAATAAAATGCCGTCCATCGGCAGATAAACTCTCTCGCTTATTCTGGATCGATCGCTCTCTGTAACGTAACTATTGATAGAATTGTAGTTGGCCGATTCGAAACCGGAGCGAACAGAAGCTCCGCTCGTGTTGGTCATGTTGGAATAAATTTTCGATAGCTCCTCGTACGTTTCCATGTCCGAAGGGAGAGACTCGAGCGCCCAAGAGTCGCATTCCGATCCCATATCTTCTACCTTGAAACTGCAGGAGCGTGTCGTGCTACTTGTGACCGAGTCTGTGTCGTCAAATCCGATATTTATTTTACGCGGGGCCGGCGTCGGTTTTATCTCGTTTTCCTCGGTAAAAATATCTTTACGGTCGTTTACATTGTCTTCCTTCATTAAATTACCCGCGTTGCAGACTTCGATCGGTTTGAAAACATTGTCCTCGCGCGTTTTAACGTTGGCTTTAAAATCGTACGGTTCGTAATCGGAGTCGTCTATTGCGACTTGACATTTTTTTGACATTTCCAACGAAAAATCCAAATGGGCATAGCTTAGATTGTTCGGCGTTGTATTATTGCTGTTTACGACCGTTGACGTGAAATTCTCCTCGACATACACCGGCTCGGTATTTTTGTAGGCATTTCCCGACGTCCAATTTCTTAGCGTTCTTATGGATTGGGAGAGACGCAAAGCAGGGTTCTTTTCAATATTTTGATTGTTCGACGTCGACTGTTCCAAAGCCAAACGATTAACGGCACTAACTAGACACTGTTCGCTTTGAGACGTTTTGACAACTTCAGATTCTTCCGGAGATTTACTATTTCTATTCAATTCAGATGCGATGTATATCGAATTCGATATTGACACGATCGAGTTGAATGAGTTCGAACTGAGCGATGTAGATTCAGAATCCTCGAATATATCTGGAAGAGAATGAGTTATTTTAGAAACGCGCCTTTTCCTATGTTTCACTATTCTTTTGCCGTCCTTTTCAAATGCGTCTTGCTTTTGGCGGCTTTTCCCGAAAAATTTGCTTAGCCCCGCTGTCGTGCCAGCGGCATTATCTGATTCATTCGAATCGGTTATCTTTCTGCCATAAAACGGCGTAGACGTCCCATAATCGGCGATGGATTTATGTTTCGATTTGATACCAAAGCATTTGGAAGCAAGCAAAAGCATGTAACTAGAAGGTCTGGGCTTGGTAAATTGTTTGGGAGACCCAGGGATGAGGCTTAATTGGGGATTCCTGTAAGCGAATCAACATGAATAAAACGCAATAAAATAAAGCTGCAACGACGTCAAAGTTTACGTAAGCGCGGCCGTTAGACACGTAGTCGGATTAATATTAAGGTGGCAGCAATTAAGAGCCGAGATTAAAACGAGAAGATGCAAGCGTTAACCCTTTGACATCCACCCCGCGCTCGTTAGGCGAGAATTATGACATCGCGGCTCTTGCGTAAACTTTTATTCGCAAGTTTGTCATCTTGCGGCGCTCAAAGTCTTCTTTAATTAACACAGCTTCAAACGCGAAACGGAAGCGCGACCGACAGCAATTAACGCACGGTGCGACACTCTTTCGCGGTTAATTAAACGCTGGATGGAATTACATGGATATGGCCGAGGTGCCCGAAACCCTCCGCTCGTCTTCTTCTCGCCTCTCCCACACGTGGCGGTTGTTGGCGTGGTTGGAGGGGTGCACGTTGTCGTAGGGACTGTTCAGGCCGTCGTGCTGCTGAACGGGTATCCTGGGGAGGTCTTCTTGGTCGCTCTCGAAGCCGTTCTGCAGTCGGAACTCTGGAATCGGAAGAGACGCTGAGCGAGACAATAAATCTCGTCTAGATGAGCGTGGGAATTTTGAGACTCACTGTTGATTAGCGTGACGATCTCGTGCGTGACATGAGCGGGGAACCTAGCTAAGGCATCGAGCACGGTGTCGCCGGCACGATCTCGAACGCGAGGATCGGCCCCTCGCGTCAGAAGCGCATGAGCTACGTTGAGTTTTCCGCACAATGCCGCTTCGTGAAGAGCCGTTCCGGAGGCAGTGCAAGCGTTGACGTTATGACCGGCTTTCAATAGCACCACGACCACGGCCCTGTCAAAAAAATATATAGTAAATAAATAGTTATCGAACGCCGTAGAGATAAGAATAGTGTCGCGTGATCGGTGTACCAAACACGACTACGACCCATCCTACGGCTGTGTAAATATTACACGACGCAAACTAAACGACCGCAGGCAAAATATTTTCATAACAGGAATTCGACCTCTATAAACTAACCCTTTGGTACGCATATAGTACACACATAGGAGCGGGATGAATAATATAATAATATACCAGTGATCCCTAAAACTTTTTTGATCACGTTTTCAAAAATAGAAAAATAAATATATCGTATAAGTATAAATATCTAGATAATTATATATTTATGTAAATAGTATTATGAAAAATATGTGAAATAAGCAACACAAACTTCTATAATATGACGAAATATTATTTGTCAGGGCCATCCGTTGAGCAAGAACTTAACTATTCGCAATAAAAGCGTTAACAAATCAAATTGTTATTAGTATTCGCGACTTGCCGAGCAATTCCTCACGACTGTCTATTGGATATTGCTATTTTTATTTATTTATTTTTAAATCTTCCTTTGTAACATGACATGCCAATCAGATATAATGAATACCTACAAGTAAGTATTAACACCACCAGACTAAAAGTATGGGAATCAGTGACATCTACATTATAATCATAGATTATTATGTGAAATATAATTTAATTTTTTTTTATAATAGCGCATTTCATAATATAAATAAAAATTCGAATGCCGCTGCCGGGACTTGAACCTGCAACCTCAGAGTTACTATAATCCGTTTCTTTTAACAGGGTCACTTTGAGGTCTATCAATTTCGTCATTATTTATAAGTAAAAAAGAGATGGCAACTTTGGGTGCGCGCCCCACCAATTTGCTCTAAAATAAAACATGCGGCTATACGTTCGATATACTTATTACTCCTTTCTGTATTTAAAAAAAAATTAGAGAAATTATAAATGTTACTATATTTTTTTATCTTGAAATAGTGAATGTTATAAGCTATCAAAAGCAATAATTTATGAATCGTTAACATTTACGTATGTATAGCGATAACCATTTTTAAGACGTCCGTGCGCTGCGAATGTCAGAATAACAATAAAGAAGTTAAAACGTATTTGACAACTTTGCCCGGCGTAAGCGGACCAATGAAATACTGCTGTGAAATATGAGGAACTCCTCATTTAAATGACGACGGAATACCCATATCACAGTTTCAGACTGGGCTATTCCGTCCTCATTGAAAAGCATTAGTTAAATACGCCCCCAAATAGATAAAATATAAAGAAATGGCCATTTGGTGTTTTACAAATACAAAGAAATGCTGAATTATATTAAAAAGAGCTCACAATCGGTAGAATTTGCAAGTGTCCTGTGACAACGTTGCAGAATCTATAGCTGTTCAAATTGTGTTATTATAGAAAGGTGACAGACAATAACAATCTGTTTCTACTCCCTAAATCATCACATTGGCTCAGGGGTCGAGAGTAGGAATAGCAAAACCAACTCCCATATCTCGGCCAGCGTATATAAGCTATAAGAGCAAACGTTTCAAGATATCGTAAAGAAAAAAAATTGTAAATACATATATTAAATTATTTTAAAATAAAATATATACATACAAAATAATATATAAAAAACGTATCCATAGACATATACAATCCAAAATATTTTAAATAGCTGGAAATAATTCAATCAAAAACAAATCCTAAATTATTTAATAATTTTTGTAGCTTTTTTGTAATTAAAATTTCTAAAATTCGTCAACCCTTCATGAATGTCTCAATAATTTGTACGTAATGAACGTGTACTGAAATTAATTTTTTTTTAAAAAACTGACCTCTCATTAAATCGTGTGAGCAATATTCGTATGAGTAATAAACCTTGTGAGCGATCCATTTGTGACCAATTTTTATGTGATACATTGCCTTGTGATATCCACGTGAGCAATATTCCGCCCACCTGTCGCACGCAATTTAGTAATGATCATAAACACTCACCTTTCTTTTTTACTATTTTAAATCATTACATTTTTTCAAAAATGTTTAAGGAAATCATAATATCAATATATTTTGTAATTTCTTGATGAAACATTTATTGATGGATTTCTTCATATTGTATGTTACAGTAAATGTGTATTTTTCAGAAAATAGTATTTTTACTTGTAGAAATATAATTTCACTAGGCAATATCAGTGAAACTGTAATGTTGCACGCACGCTCGGAATGTTTTGGCCTTAATAGAAAATGTGTCGCCGTACTATCTATCTTTGAAACTCAATTTGACAGTTGTGAAATGTCTATTTGCTGTTCAAACCCAAACCTAATCTAAACGAGTTAACTAAACCCAACTTGATTTAATGGAAATTATAAAGCTATACTTAGTTTTAGAACTTTCATTAGGGCATGTTGGGTTTGGTTAATTCGTTTATGTTAAGTTTGGGTTTGAACATTTTGGCCTTAACAGGTGACCCTACAACCATTTTTTGAGACAAAATTGATCAGGGTAGTGGTGATCTATAAGTAAGGTTAATAGTTCTTTCTTGGAAAAATAAAATAAAAAACATTTTATAGAAAATAATCACTATTTTGATAATTAGTTGACTTCAATAATTCAGATTGAATATTTTAAAAATATTTTAAACGAAATAAACATGTTTCTTTAAAAGCAAGAAAAGCACAAAAGTGAACATTTTACGCCTGTCAATTTTCCTATGAAATTATATTTTCACTAGTAAAAATATCCACTGGTGGAAATGTAATCCGATACGATTGCACTGAAATGCAGGTTAAAATATATTTTCACTTGTTATACAACTTCGCTGTAACATATACGCATACATATTTACATACAATTAATTGCTACGAAATCCTAATTTATGTAGTGTTTAATGAAAAATATTTAAAAGTGTGTACTCGTGTACTCACTTTGGAGACCACTGTAATGCTTCCTCTACACTCTCTGGAAGTTACCGAACCAAAGGTCTACCGAATACGGTCGAGGTCGCCGAGACATTAGAGCGGGCAGTTAGTAGCCCCGAATTAACACATTATATTTTCCGTCCTTGCCCAACCATGGCCTACTTCCAGAGAGTGTGGAGGAAGCATTATGTACATAATGTATAGAACGGAAGTGTCCATCGTCGAGAAGAGAAAAATATCTATCCGGATCGTCGTCCCAGTTACGCTAACTAGGAAATAGCGGCCCAGATGAGCGAAATCTTCCAGACGCTGTGAGCAAGTGTAGTATATAACAATAATTGTGCAGTTAGATTGGTTTAGCCTGGAGTCATTTGCATACGCGTCGACAAAGACTGGACTGTAATTAAATCTGCAATGGTAATAACGGTCGAAACGCCCG
Organism: Plectrocnemia conspersa; assembly: GCF_051122295.1. Taxonomy (NCBI): domain Eukaryota; kingdom Metazoa; phylum Arthropoda; class Insecta; order Trichoptera; family Polycentropodidae; genus Plectrocnemia; species Plectrocnemia conspersa. The sequence continues at coordinate 20,251,547 of NW_028277167.1, forward strand.
CAGGTGAGGCCGTGACGGGTCAACGGGTCAATACACACGGTATTGAATTGAACCGATTATAACAACAGATCTCGCTCGGCCGGACCGCAGCAGCAGATGCTGGGGATAATAATTCGCGCGAGAGGCGAGCAGCTCGCTGGATTAATAACAATGATTTAGAATTGAAATACTGCCTATCATATACGCCCGCCCGTAAACGCATCACAGACGTGACCTCGGACAAAAAATAAACTCGAAAGACGATACACAGCCTTGAATTAAAATTTCAGTTCAATTAGCACAGATTACTATAAAATATGCGCTAGTAATTCTTGACAAGGTTATTTCTAGAGATGAAGATTGATACTCTCAATATACTCAAGCATCAACAGGAAACGGAAAATAGTTAGTTCCGCGTGAAACTATGCAGTAAAAACATTTTTTTTTATCACGACGAAAAATCATTTGTACACCTGAATTTAGTTTAGAAACTTTGATGTACATGTATTCCAAAAATACCTATGTATGTATAATATTTTTCTTTTATATAAGTAAAAAATAATTACTTATATAAAAGAAAACAAAAAGTTAAAATAAATAATGTGTATTCTGAAGAGAAATTAGTGTCTTATGGAGTACCACAAGGGTCTAAATTGGGACCATTGTTATTTGTTTTGTATATTAATGATATAGTTAGTAACGTGAAAAAATGCAAAATTCATCTATTTGCGGATGACACATTAATGTATTGCATAGGTGATAACATTAAAGAAATTGTAAATAATTTAAATAATGAATTAAGTATATTAGAAATATGGTTAAAGAATAATGTACTTAAATTAAATGAGAATAAAACTAAATATATGTTTATTAATTATAAAAATGTGTTAGATAATAGTACCAAAATAGTAATAAATAACTCTAGTATAGAAATAGTGGATAATATAAAATATTTAGGAGTAATTGTCGATACAAAATTAAATTTTAAAGAACATTGTAATTACATATTAAAAAAATTAGTAGAAAAATAGGTTTATTATCTAGATTAAGAAATATATTAAGTGTAAAAACAAAAAAAATAATTTACAATAGTATAATATTGCCCCATTTTAATTATTGTGCAACACTATTAAATATGTTAAATAAATTAGATAAACAAATGTTGCAAAAATTACAAAATAGGGCAATGAGAGTAATCTTAAATAAAAATAGATTAACTAATTGTAAAAGTATGATTGATAGATTAGAATGGTTGAATGTTCAAGAAATATTGAGTATGAATGTTTTAGTATTTATATATAAGTTAGAAAATAATATGTTACCAGAATATTTTAATAAGTATTTAATAAGAAATAAAGATGTACATAAATATAATACTAGAAATAAAGAAAATTTAAAGATAATTAAGTATAAGAAAACGAGTACGGCTAGGGGAATTATGTACGGAGGTTTTGATTTATATAATAGTCTTCCAAGAGAAATCCGAAACAGCAAAAATATAACGGGTTTCATAAATGGAATAAAAAAACACCTTCGTAAATATAGAAATAAATTATAATATTAAGACTTTATTATTGTATATTTTTATTTTTTCTTTCTGTTATGTATTTTTTATATATTTTTATATATGTTTACTAAATTTGTTAGATGTAAAGATTAGCTATTAAGCTAAATAAATTAATAAAATAAATAATAAATAAATAAATATGTAAATTTCTGGTGATTTTGTATTTGAACTTATGAGTTACTAACTGGGCTTTTGACCAATTTAACGGATGATCATCTCTCATCTAGGTTATTTTAGTTAAGAACGATTGCTGGTATGATTAATGTTGCAAGAACGTAACAGTTTTTCGACTATAAAAAACTTATATAGAAATATATTTTTAACCGGCTTTATAACATGATTGCAAAATAAATTCGCTTTAACTTTAATAACTAGACAAATAATCAAGTATTTATGTTTTTATCATTATTAGCTTAGAACATATTTTTTATTGAATTTCCATACATATTTCGATTATTTTGAAAATATGGTTATTAGATATCTATCGTCATAATATATGAAACGGCGAACTCGATATGGTGTTGTTTTTACTATAATCTGAGACTAGTGATTTTGATAATGGTCTATTTAAAGTAACAAAAAATAAATTTCACAAAATATGTAATAAAACACTTGAACGAAAAAGTAAAATTTATGACCAGTCCACCATCCAATTACAGGCAGATATTATAGTAAAAATAAAGCTGAATTTTACGTTTATGGTACGAAAAATAAAGACGAATATATTCAATATTCCGCATGCCTTATGTTTAGTAGCCTAACTTAGTGTGGTTATCTAGTGAATCTTTCGACACACTTATTAAAAACAAATTTAAAGCAAAATATTCCACAACGGACAACACCAATTCTCTATTTTTAGGCAATGTCCAAAGGCCTAAATATTCACAAAGCGAACAAATTACTTATGCATGCAAACGATAATGCTTCCACTTCACTCTCCGAAAGTAGGCGACAGTTGGCCAAGGACGGGAAATATAATGTGAAAATTCGGGCTTACTTCGGTCGAGCTCGGTTGTCCCCGCGCTAAAATCTCTCGCAAGTTCTCCGAGGTCACCGCGAACGGGAGGTAAACTGGGGGTAAATTTGGTCGAGGCCGCCGACTTCGTCGCCTCCGAAAATTCCCTCGCTTTCCGAAAGTCATACCCGAAAACGCTTCGAGCGCGAGCGGCGAGATACTTTCCCTTTCGCTCTCTCGCGTGACGAGAGAGAGAGATAGAGATGGTTTATCGCAAACTGAGATAGAACGATTCAATTTTAATATAGGCGTCTTCACGATCGCGCCACTGTTTGGTATTTTTGCCCGATCTGGACGGCCAAAATTATTTCTCCACTTTAGTTGATTCCATAAGTGCTCTTAGTCAAATATATAATATTATAAGTGCTAAAAAATACAATTATTTAAAGTATTTCTTTAATTGTAGGCCCGAGGAATAGGAATTCCGTGTTGAACGGTCGTGCGAATTTCGCCGCGTAGCGTAAAAAAAAAAATTGTATATGTCACAAATTTGCTGTTTTTTATTAGGAAAAAGTATTTGACTAGCATTTTATCATACTCGGTATCGTTTTTTTAAATATGTATATATTTAGTCATTCCAAACAAATTTTTATTTTATTTCATTAGTACGCGATCCACAATTTGACGTTTACTGATTTTACCACGGTAACCATATTATTAAAAAATTACAATCATTACAAAACTGTATTTTAAATTTGACGTTAACATTTCTTTAATTGTAGGCCCGAGGAAGAGGAATTCCGTGTTTAACGGCCGTGCGTAGCGTAATAAAAAAATTTAGCCGCGTAGCGTAAAAAAAAAAATTGTATATGTCACAAATTTGCTGTTTTATATTAAGAAAAAGTATTTGACTAGCATTTTATCATACCCGGTATCGGTTTTTTTTTAAATATGTGTATATTTGGTGATTCTGAACAAATTTTTAGGTCGTAACTTTCGCGACTAAGCCCCGTCCCATTTTTAAGAATAATACATTTTTAAGGTATGCAATGTGTTAAAAACCGCAAAAATCCGCAGTCAATTTTGCATGTATCATAAAGAGAAAGACCTAAGCTATATATTGTATATAAAATCTCAATTCAGCAAATTGACTTTCCATACTTTTCCTTAAAAAATAATAGAAATTATTCATTAGTTGCACACTTGAACGTTTCCTGTTTATTATTTATTAGTGACAGTGAAGCCTCGATTCAACATAAAATGTCTTATTTACTAACATTGATCTATTCCGGTGCATTGCAATCATCCACCATCTCCTTTTTCTCCATTTGGCTTTAATTTTTTTTGTGTTTAAAACACGCACGTAGTTATAATACGCGAGGTTGAGAAGCGTGCACGCGTATGAAATTCCCGGCTGTGTGTGCGAACGCTATTCGAAAAACTGCGACCTTGACCGACTTCGGTCGAACTTCCACTAGGACAACTTTCGGAGAGTGAAGTGCGGGTATAAGACTCGAAATAATACACAATGACACTAAGGATACGCGAAACTATTGTTCTATTGCAACAGTTGCCAGATAAATGCGCATAAAAATCATACTTAGCACTTAAAGCTCGTATCGTTGCTCAATACCATTAGAACACAATGCCTAATTTGCTCCTCAGTTTTGTGTTCACACGCGATTTTAACCAGCTTGGTTCTATCAAAATAATATTATGCGATAATTGGATATCTGACTTACTTGTGTCCATTTTTGCTGGCTCTGTGAAGCGGCGTGTGATTGAACATGCCCCTGGAATAACGGTAAGGCTCCAGCAACTCAGGATGCGTCCTCACCAACAACTCAACAGTCTCCAATCTAATAAAGCAAAAAAAAAACAACATGATGAGAAGTTTAAAAATTGACGAAAATATATTTCTATTTAGAAGCGTACCTTCCATATTGTGATGCCAAATCTAGGGCGGTCTCGTCCCTGACGCTCCTGACGTTAGGATCAGCTCCATGTTGTAATAACATGGAAACCACGGCTGTATGACCATATTGAGCAGCGCAATGCAGAGCCGACTCATTATCTCTGGTCTGATTTGAAACAGAAAAAATATATTTAATCACCAGAAGTAAAAGCCCTGATCTATTTTCAGTCAGGGTCCATCAAAAGCTCACGATTTATTGGAATGTAGATGCCGGAACGCATTCCTATATAAAAAAATACCAATTTTTTTTATATACACGTGTATTAATAAAGTAATAATTATGTATGCTATCCAAAGGCCGTGTAATACAATCGATGCTATAACATCCGAGAATATCTCACGTACCCGGAATCTGTGCACTTATGCACGTATTCTGTGCACAATCTGAATCTATCGAGATACGGTACCCAGGTAACCGTAGCAGTATCTACATACAAATGTAAGTAACCGTGGCCCGAGTCTCCTTTATGGTTATTAGGTTATTTTACGATAGAGCATTACTGTCTGATTATTTAAATTTATTATGAAGACGTTCCTGGTTACGAAAAAAAATAGCACCACGTCAGTTTCGTATTACGACCTATCTGTCGGATTGCCTATTCAGCGATGGCTATAAAATTCGTCAATGCTGCACTTTCTGTGTAATAAATATATGTAGTCTAAGATATAAAGATCGAACAGCGTTTTATATACAAAAGTATATTAGATAATACCATTAGGTGGTCGACAATAAAACTGACAAATTTATGATTAAATATTATCCGAAATTGTTGTGAAAAGATTTGAAAGTTAACTTATAGTTGAATAAAATATTTAAAAGGACCAATATATAATCACATTATTTTCAATTAAAAGGCATTAATATTATTAATGGTAATTTGTATGCGTAATATATTGTTCAGAATTAAAACTTGTAATTATGATCATGAACAAAATTGAAAAGAACTACCGCCGGCTATTATCGGCAGCCATTCAGCGATGTAAGAGAAACAAAAATATACACAAAAAAAAATCCTATGGCGACTGTTCACAAAACAAGAACGTTTTTTGGAATCACATTAAAACTGTTTTTCGAAATAAATAAGAAATCAGAAAATTAAAATATTTGGCTTTTCATGCGTTTCAGAGTGCTTCCGAGAAACTCAGGTGCAAGCAACAGTTGTGAGTCACACCGGATAGTTGATCTTGGGTCGTCAAGCAAAACAAAAGACCCTTAGTGGGTCAGCCAGAAATTTGCCGACACCAAAACTCACTCCGCCAACAATAACGTCCCTAAATAACGTGCTCTGAAACCGTGTCCTAATGAATGAAAACAAATAAACAATCATGAACATTTTCTCATTGCGCGTCCTACGATTTTCTTTGAAAAGAAGCAAAAATTTCACTACCTAATTTATTATAGCATTTTTTCAAATAAATAAAAAGTACTCGTATAAAATCGAATGCTTATTACCAATATGTTAACATCGAATAGATTTCTAGAAGACTTTTGATAAAGTTAACAAATACATTTATCAATTTCAGGTTTTCCGATGACGTAACGAGATTTTAAATAGTACTTTATATACTCTAGAATGCCACAATGATTACACCATCACTGTTTATTTTTTAATTATTCTCAAATCCATTAGAGCGTTATTGATTATTAATCTCGACGAGATAATTATGAAGATAGGTTTTGGTAAATTATTTACCGTTCAACGTCGATTAATGTTATATTGTATTTCTTTTTAATCCACAAAATTTCCGTTATTATTAGAAATTTAAAGTTTTTTATTTAAAGAATATGGATATTTTTCCATTGAATACACGAGGAAGTTTATCAAAAGGGAAAGATGAAACTAAACATTTTTAACTGGTAGACCTGCGCATATATTTATAAATTAATAAATTAATTGAGACGTTAGATATAGGGGAGGGAGATTAAGTTAAAACTTCGCAACTTCATATGTTAATGCGGACATGTTACCTGAGATAATTTCCCTAATATATAATCTGTCGAGTTCATCAATTGAACCACTCTCCTATTCACAATTATAGGGATTAATTAATGCTATTTAATCATGAAAAAGGCTAATTCGGCACGTGATAAAAAAATTTAATTGTCTAGGAAAAATAGGTTTCTTCGTAAAATGGGACACTAGCGTGGGAAACCTTTTAACAGCTTTAATCACAAGGTACACGCAATAAATCAGAAAGGATTGAAAAAAGATAACGCGTGCATTCAGGCTTAACCTTAAAACTGCCATTTGTAATTTGTTTATCAGCTATTTGTTTTAAAAAAAACTTGCCACCCTTCTGTCAATCAGGACAACAAAATTTTCATTGGAGGAAACAATGGATATAATTACAGAAACGAGGGAAACCAGCAATTACTTCCTCTCAGACACTTCGTCTTAAAACTTCTCTGAGACATTCAACATTGAACTGTCATTTGGAGCATCTGATCTTCAAGAACTCTCCAATCTGGACAAAAGGAGATCGACTCAACTTCAGAACAGCAAAGATCGCAGTATCCGCCGTTTCTCTCAACCCACTGAATTAAATATTACTTAACGTTTTTTTTGGGTAATTCCCAACCATTTGGAAAACCGCTAAAATCTATCCGATAACGATTCTACAATTTTGATTAACTATCGTCATTTCATAAAATATTTAAAAAAAGACATACGTTTAAAAGAATCCCTAAGAAATAAAGTTATTATTAACAAACAGTTTGACTTCCGCAAAAGTCACATCACTCAACACCGCGTAAAAATTCCAGCTGGATTTCCTCGGGGAAGTTTGCTAACGCCGTTTCTCTAAATCTTGAATACTAACAATATCCAAAAATTAAAAAAAGTACGTGTTTATCTATGTACGCTGACGATAGTTATTTTAACAAACGCTTACGGTTTTAAATCAATCGCGAATAAATTACAGAAATCTTTTAAAAACTTGAATAAATATTTCGAGAAGTGGAAAATTAAAATCAACCAGAATAAAGCAGTCAATTATATTTGCGGTACATAGACCAACTTTAAACTATAAAGTAAACAGTGCAGTAATGTAAAATGGAAACCTAGCGTTAAATACCTAGGCTAATACCTGGATTCCAAGCTTAAATTTAATACACACATTATGGATTTTTCTCTAAAGGGCTTGCAGCCATAACGGGCCGTAGACCAATATTTAATAATATGAGCAGGCTTATTACATAAAAATAAATCTTGATATACAAACAATTGTATATGCCTGTCCGGTGTGGAGTTACACCAGTAATACTGTTTTTTTTTTCAAAACTACAAGTCATTAAAAATGATATATAATACACATTTATATACTAACAAAAAACTTCATATCAACCTTCAAATACAAACAAGCGAACATTTTCATACCAGAAAATACTATAAAAATATTTCGCAAGACCACACTAACTGACTAATCTCGTGTAATCATAAATTTAACCCTTAAATAAAACTCCAGCACAAATAATACGTATGATAAATTTAAAAGTTAAGAATTCTGACGACAGAGGTGGTCGTGAGGTCGCCGCATGAGAATCCAAAAATTTAAATGAAAATGAATAATAAATCTTACCGTCAAATTAACGTTGGTCAGAGCGGGCCCGTGCGTCAAAAGGAGCTTCACGATGCCCGTGTGTCCAGCCCACGCGGCCAGGTGTAGGGGCGACGAACCTTTGGTGTCTAGGATGTTGGGCGAGGCGTCGTACGACAACAACAACTGTACTATATCCCTGTAAAACGGTTAATTAGTCGTATTTTCTCTCTCCAAAAATTGACCTTAATGAAATTTATGCGAGTGTGCTCACTTGTGTCCATTTAGGGCGGCGTGATGCAACGGTGTGTAACCACTGCTGTCTTGCACATTGGCGCCGGGTCCACGCCTCAAACTGCAAAAATGATAACGATTTAGCTCAACTGTCACGTGATAATGAAAATGAAAGATCAGGATATTTGCCATGACTAACGATCTTTCTCTTTTTATATATACACACCTGGGGAAAACCTCAATCAGATTGGATGCAAAATAAGATATCAAAAAGTAGTCTCAACTAGACTGCAAGCGACAATCGATCATATTGCAATAGTATTAATTCAATTCTCCTCTAAACCTGCCGTCTGCTGATAAGCTGAACGTCTGTTCATGCAGCAATACAAATCTAGATAACACGAACATGACTATGAAAGTAAATAAAATCACGTCTGAGCTTATAATTGGCATCGGTTGGCTCCTGTTTCTCATATGAGGTATGTTGAAAACTACTTCGTAATGTTATGTCTGACTTGCTGTAATGTATTTACTAATGCCATTAATATCAGAAATCAAGTTGTAAACATCTTTATCTCGAACCATTGAATAAGTTATATTCCGATTTGCTAATTAAAAGGAAGTATTCGCACGATTGTGTTAACAGAAACTGAGACAAATCACTAAATTCTTGAGGTAATTAAACATGCATTGCAGGAATTCCACTTTCACGGCAAGTTTTGAACTTTGCACACACATGACGCATATGAAACGCGAATGTTGGTAATCTAAACGGAACTTAAAGGACCACACAAAATAAAATTTAAATGATTTTCCTGTACAAATTCATTGTTTCAATTCTTGTAATTTATTTGTTTATGAGAAATATTATTTACATCCTCTGTCTTGGGCTATCTATCTATTCAACGAACTCATCACATATTATCTACTTTTATACATTCCCATTCTATATGATATGCGTATGTACAATTAGTACATAAATCTTTGGGGAAAATAGTGCGCAAGATAAATGCGTTACATCAATACAAAAATAATTAAAAAAAGATTAAGGTTTTTTTAATATTTTGGTATTAAGTATAGCCTTTTTGGCTAGAATACGATAAATTATTATTCTTCAACATACACCACAATATTTTATAAAATTTATGTCTGGTGATTATGTATGGAATCCAAGACTATTACCATCTTAGACACAAGCCAACCTTTAACCACTCAATATGGCAAGAGGCTTAATATATTGTTAAATTTAGAAATATTATCTATTATAAACCATTAAAATGAATTTTAGGATTGGGTCTTAAGCATTACATCCCATGCGACTTTTGCACGTGAGTATGATTCCTACCCCTGCCACTTCTACGTAACTTCAACCAATAACGTTTCTATCATATTCGACTATATGTACAACTTTTCTGCAAGATCGACACACAAACACAGAACCAGAGGTTACATTAAAAAAATTAATAATAATAAAAACATCAATACTTTGGGAAACAACGAAGAAGATATAAAAAATGACATATTTAATTCGTAATCTTGAGTGCTGTTACCCATTACGTAAATTTCTCCAACTATCAATATCATATATTTCTCTTTGTTGGTGTGCAAAAATATTATTTTCTAAATAACGAGGACTATACGTGCATGACCCAAAAGCGAAGGGATTACCGGAGGTTTCGAATCGCATGTACGCTATCCAGTAACTGGAGATAACTCGGAAAGATTCGTCACTGACTCGCCTCGCTCGGTCAGTAAATTGATCCATTTGCTCGCGTCGAAAACGGTTGAATTATGGCGCAATTTCAGCAAAGTGGACGACGGCTGCTCCGTGTAATAATAATATATTCGCGGTATGTACTTTTCGCCGTTATCGCACGCGAAATAAAGGTGTGTGTATGAGACGCTTTTAATTCTATCGAATTTGCTAATTAATAATTCGCACATCGCTCGCGTTAATGGGTTGGGAACTTTCAAGCTTTGTTACCAGAGGGATAACAAGTAACTAAACACCTAAAAACCATAATATGTTAATAGTACGTGCATATGTATAGCGAGGTCTAAGTGTATAATACAGAAATACTTTTAAAAAACATATATCATTAACATTAAATAAAAAATAGACTCGTTGAAAGCCCTTTACGTTAATAATTATTAAGTCAGAAAATTGTGCTTCAACCCACATCAACGCCTGAAATCCACATCTCATTCGGAATTCTATCTACGCCTCGCCATGAAGGTTAGATCTTGATACGGAGCAAATCATAATAATAATAATAATTAATTTATATAATTCAGATAAACCACCTCGTTTTAGGACTAGGTACGTAAATTTTCTTAATTTCGCAGATGAATGTCGGAATTCCACGTTCGTATAAGACTTCTTATCCTAAAATTTAACCAATCCAGCAATACTACTTTTTTGCGTAAAGACAAAATAGGAAACTAGTACACTCCAATAATATACATTTCCGAAATAAATAATATGAAAAAATATATATATTATATGTAACCTTATAATAAATAAATTTTACCATTGCTGCAAGGGAACTGACACTAACAAATAATACACAATTTGAACAAGTTCAAAATGTTCATATACAGCCCTTAAAAAAAACATTTTTTGGACGGTTTTTTGAGGTCCTAGTCAAGTGTTCTGTTGTCTGATTATCGTTTTTAACAGGATTTTCTACAATAGTATAACGAAAAAAATTATCAACCCATTCCCTAGTACCCTTACAGCTTTCTTGTAAATAATTAATTATTTTAAATAATTAATTATTAAATTAAATAATTATTAAATTAAATAATTCATTATAGTAAATAATTCATTATTAAATAAATGTAACAGGTAATGTCAACTTTAACAGAAAAAATAAATAATACAAACACATTCAATATTTTACTCGCGAACAAATTTTTTTTTATCGTACTGATTAAAAAATTAATAGTCATACATTGAAACAAGTTTGCCAATTGATATGAATAATCACTATCATTAAATCGTTAAACAATCGTAAATGATTCGTTTTTTGTCAATTGATAAGAAAATGATAATAAAATCGTAAATAAACAAAATTATTATTATATGCATAATTTTCGTTTTCATAACATCATTAATTAAATTGTGAATTAGCATACTAATTATAAGTTCAATTTCCATTTTCGTAACATCGTTAATTATACTGTAAAATACGAGTTCTGCCAAATAAGATAACTCGATTTATATAAAAAAAAAACGCTGGTTTCGACTGCAACATTTTCCCAAAATTATCTCGTTTTTTATAATCAATGTTATTATAATTTAGTCATATCATTTATACATACATATATGTTAAGTAGCTCATTATTAGAATGTCTAATACATAATATATACGACTTAGCTCGATTTTAATTAATCATTCATCCGTGACATTAGGAAAATCAAGAAAACCTAATCTGTGATGATCGACCGGAATTATAAATATTTAATAATAATTAATTCCAAGCAACCAGAAACGATATACATCGAAAAACAATAAGATCCATATGAGATTCATACCCAGGTATTTCAGGCAATGGTCACTGACAATGAAAATCGCTGATTTTTTTTACAAAATGATCATCTTCTTATATCGATTCTAATTATTTTTATTATAGTTTTATTTTTTCGTTACAACCGTTCTATGTTGTGTTCTCCGTATTTTAAAAAAATATATTCTTTTCGCTAGTAAATTATATAGGTTTTATATTGTTTTGACGCATCGAATACGGCGACTTATTTGCGATAGGTTAGGGATTGACGAATGTGCGAAGGAAGATTGACATATGGTAACGAGATGTTAAGTAATAAAAAAGGGACTCGAAATATGTTTATCATCTAGAGCAGTGGTTCTTAACCGGTGCACCGCGGTGCACCAGTGCACCGCGAGCTTATTGCAAGTGCACCGCGAGAAAATTGGTAAAAACAAAAAATCCGCTAAATAGTAAAATCTTAATGTTTCAATCAATTTGTATTTTATTATAGTCGTGATACCCCACAATGGATAAATTTATTACCAAACGAAATTGTGAATCAGACCAAAATATTAATGACACTGGGAGTACAAGTGGAAGAAGTAGTGACGATGTTACTAGACATCATACGTCTCATACAAAAGAAAATATATCCAGTAAAATAAAAAAAAATAATGGACAGTATTCTGAAGAATATTTACGATTCAGTTTTACTAGCATCACTGAGGAAGGATATCACATTCCACTATGTGTTGTATGTGGAGAAAAACTGTCCAATAGCGCGATGTATACTGACAAGTTAAATCGCCACTTCACTACGAAGAACGCCGATCTTGCATCAAAAAGTAAAGATTACTTCAAAAGATTGTTAAGCATGCAAAATATTTTGAAAAAACTGTTAAAATTTCCGATAAGGCACAACTGGCTTTATAAAAGATTGCTGAATTGATTGCTGTACAATTAAAACCACATACTATAAGCAGAGTCTCTAATTTTACCTGCATATTGTGAAATAGGAAAAATTATGTTTGGTGATGAAGCAAAAAAGAAATTATGAAAATTCTTCTTTCAAACGATACAATAAAAAATAATAATTAAATATGTTGGATGATACTGAGAAAACAGTTAACGATAAACTTTTCAAGCGATATTTTGTTTTACAAGTCGACGAATCTACTGACATTAGTGGTAAGGCACAAATACTAGGATTCGTTCGTTTCATAAATAAAAACAAAATAGTGAAGCAATATCTATGCTGCAAAGAACTTACCGAGCATACGACAGGACAAGATGTGTTTGATCTTATTTATTCATATTTAGAACAATTTAAAATATCATGGGAGTTATGTGTAGGAAATTGTATGGATGGTGCTCCTTCAATGGTAGGCTCATTTAAAGGATTAGTAACCATTGCAAAGACAAGAAAACCTAATATTATATTTACGCACTGTTTTTTACATAGAGAATCTTTAGTTTGGAAACATTACCAGCAGCACTAAAACCTGTACTAGATCAAGTTGTAAATATAGGGAATTTTATAAAATCAACACGTATGTTTAAAAAACTTTGCATTTATATGGAAGCTATGTACGAGTGTTTGCTTTTTCACACTGAAGTCAGGTGGTTATCTAAGGGTAAAGTTTTATGCCGATTCATAGAACTTAAGAATGAATTGGTAATCTTTTTTTCGAAATAAAGGTATAGATGACTTTGTAAAATGTCTTCAGAATAATGATTGGTATGCTAAAGTGGCATATTTAGCAGATATTTTTAATTACTTAAGTAACGTTAACACAAGCATTCAAGGAAAAAATGAAAAACTCATGACATCCATTGACAAATTGACAGGATTTAGGAAAAAAATAACTCTTTCGAAAAATCGAATAATAGAAAAAAAAGTAGATATGTTTCCTTCACTTAACGAAAACATCCCCAAGGGAGTTATTTCCGCAATAATAGAACATTTTACTTTATTGGAAGAAAAGATTACACATTATTTTTCATTCTTAAATGTAGAAAATTATGACCGGATACGAAATCATCAAATTAGTCTCATTGTCGACTAATCGTACTCTAAAAATTAAATTTTCAGAAATAACTATAAAGAATTTTTGGATTACTGTCCAAGAGGAATATTCAGTTCTTTACATGAAGGCATTGAAAATTTTGTTACAGTTTTCATCATCATATTTGTGTGAGCTTGGTTTCTCAACAACAACTAATATGAAAACTAAAAAACGAGAAAGACAGAAAAAAATTTAAACGAAGAATTCAGGGTAACTACATAAAATATTCGACCTAATCTTCTGATATCTGCAAAAGCCAACAAGCTCAGGTATCACATTAATTAATTTTTGATCAATCATATAAATTCCATTATGTTAAGCAGGAACGTCATTTTGGGTAAGCAAAGGGGGGAAAATGCACCACTTAGATTTGCCACACAAAGAGCACCTTTAAATATTAATACAAATATTTTTAATAAAACACGTTTTTAAAAATTGGTTCTAGGGCAAACTTAACTAACTAAATTTATTTTCAATACTTAACTTTTTTATTTAATTTTAAAAAATATGTAAAAAATTTGTATGTAATTTTGTATGTAACTATTATTTTTTTTAAATATGTAATAAAAATTATGTCCGCATATTTTTTTCGACCTTTTAATTCTGGTGCACCGCCACTTTTTCCCATGATCAAAAGTGCACCGTGACTTTGAAAAGGTTAAGAACCACTGATCTAGAGACACAAATAAGGAGATCGTTTCAAAATATATATTAGTTAATACCATATTTGTGACATATTTGGCTAAATAAAGACTCGAAGTGTATTTATTATTTCCAGGTACAAAATAAATAATGCAGCAATAGATTGTTTACAACACTACCATAACAAATATGATCATTTTGTAAAAGACAATTACCTTAAGCATGGTTTATTGCTAATTAAACCATATTTGCATAATCTTTTAAACTAAATTGTAGTAACAGTTCATGATACATTTTCGTATTTACTTTGTTTTGAAACACGAAGTGGTGCAAACGTGAAGACGTTCGATCGATTGTTACAAAATAATTGTTCTTACCTCGCATATAAATAATTACTACTTGTCGTAAATAATATATTTGGCTGCTATAGATAAGTACGAGTATCATGTCCTTCATACAAATTTGAAAGCACACTAAACATAGTTTAATAAATTTAGCTCACTTTCGACAAGAAAGTCAATTAACATGATTTTGAATTCCAAAATAATTATTGATATTTTTTGTGAAGTTCATAAAAGATCTTGGTATTTATTCCATTTTGAAATGCGAAGTGGTGCAGGCGTGAAATGTTCGATCGATTTGTTCATCACGGCTGATTTAATTTTTAATAAAAAAAACCTTCCAAGACATTTTTTTCCACTTTCATCTCCTGGTTGTAATTAGTCGTAATAAAATCGGCTATTGTATAAAATAAAAACAAAAATAAATCAAAATGTAAAACATATTTTTGCCAAAGGTTGAATATAAAAACGATTATAAATAAAATGCTGGAATAAAAACATGAAACGCAACTAATTACGACCAAAATAAGTGGTTATTTCTTTTGACAGCTGATTACAATATCGATCAGCTGTTTTGTTTCGAGCAAACATTGAGGGCCGATCTCGTGAATACGGGTGGGCGTTTTTTTATAATCGGTATCACACAATAAAAACTATTAAAGCTTATCTTAATACTCCAATCCGCTCACATATTTTAAAATATACATGTCAATTTTCCTCGTATATTTGACTTCACCAAATATTTAACTCACGTTTCCGCGAATACGACCGCAAAAAATACGTTGTATACCAAGTATATAACAATAAACAATAAAATTAGCATTAAAAAATGATCGTTTTTTATCCAAGTGAATATTCAACGGACGTGAAATGTTTCGAGTGATGAACCTTGCATCGAAGGTGTATAAAGGCGTTAATTGGGATACAGATTAAAACATTTTCATTTTTTCATTTTCAATTGAAAATAAGTGGGTCACAAAAATAAACATTAGGACCTGACGTGAAACGTTTAGATTTAGAGAAAGCTCAAGTTTGCTTCGTACAAAAATGAACCTTATGTCTATGGTGCATAAGGGCGTGAATTGCAATACGAATAGTAATATATATGATTTTGAAATATGTACATTAGTTGTTTTGATGTTTTGTTTAGTAACATTTGATATAATTATTTTTTATTTAAAAATGTGGGTCACAAAAATAAACATTAGGACCAGACGAACGTGGTCAATACGCGCGACGCGAAGTTGGCTGCGAACGTAAAAAGGTGGATATGTCAAAACGAAGGTGTGTTTTCGCTCATAGATAAGGACGATAAGGACGCGACGGTCTAAAATTAACGGTCAAATTGATGAATTCTGGTGTATTATTTAGCATATGGAGAAACGTGAAGAAAGAAAGATGAAGGCGAGGTGAAAAAGTAGAGATAATGATACAGTACATACCTGGCCAAAGGGCCTGAGAGCTTCGCTCTGTGCGCAAGGATCTTCTCGGCCAGGTGGTAGTGGCCGGCGCGGGCAGCCTCCAGCAGCTCGGCCTCGCGCCCCATCGGACTCGCGTTTAGCGCCCCTCGGCGCCGACACCGACATCGATCGGCGCCGCCATTTCGCGCACTGCTGCCAACGCAGCGCGCGCACACGAGCTGCCACACCCACACCTACGAAAACGCGAGCGCGAATGTTCGCGAACACACCTGAAACGCTATTTAAAAATCAAATAAATATTTACACACAAATAAATTTGAGCAACGCAACAATTTAAGTCGAGACGACTTTATTCGTATAAAATTTTAGACTTTGCCTTTTTTATATGTCTGCTCTTCTACATTTTACCAGTAGTTCAAAATTCCAACTTGTATTATTATGGCAAAATAAAATATTGATACATTTTAGAAATCCTACAAAATAATTTACTTTCTTACTATCAACAAAGAAAAACAATTTTGCAATATTTTTTTTTATTATTTTTTTACAATTATGTAAACATATATAATAAAATTTTTATCGGTTGATTTTCAATGGGCTAAATCAATGATAATGTAATTATTTTTAATTTTTACTCACAACCTAGTATGCGGGAAACAAGAATATTTGTTTCACATCGCTTATAGGTTAAAATCGGGAGACAAAGACATAACTTCGTTTAAATTACGATAATGGGATTTAATGTATCTACTATCTACGCGTATCTATTGTAAATATTTAGTATCTAGAGCAGGGGTTCCCAACCCCGTGCCGCGGGCGCCATGGCGCCCGCGGACCGATTTGTGTGTGCCCGCCACTATTCGACCGCAATAGATTTTTTTTCACAAACACTAATTAAAAATTTTAATTATCTTTAATTATTTGTTATGCCTCTACTACACTCTCTCAAAGTTGTCCGAACCGAAACTACAACTGAAATCAGCCGAGATCGCCAACTTTTTTCCGATTATAGGTCCTGTAAGTGGCAAAAAAGGAATCTTTGACGAGTCAGGTGGTGCCCGCCGCCCTACCGATATTGTAAAATGCGCTCTAGGATACAAAAAAGTTGGGAGCCCCTGATCTAGAGTATGAATACTTTTACACTTTTACACTGTCGACCAATTTTTTTACTAAGCTACAGTCAAACGGCATACATTTGATTATAGCGTGACATATTTTTTATTATTAAGAGATTTTCAATTTATTCTTAGCTGCTTACTTTTAAAGTTAAGAAAGCCACCCGATGCAGTTAATTTTCAAATAAAAAGTAAATGAATTTATAAATATCTTGAATAAAAACTTGATTTACCGGAATAAATTATAGGCATTATATTATAAAAATTACAGCTAATTTGGAGTTGGAATATTCATTAAATTAAAAAATATTGATTTAATGAAAAATGATTTTTATTAAAAAAAAAAACAAAACAATTAATTATTTTTTTATATTCAGTTGCCCGCTTTAAGTTTGTTTGATTTTTGTTAGAATAAAATTGTATCTTGACAAGTATGTGTATAAAAAATTGGTAATAAATAAAATCGCGGATAAAAAAACACGAAAATTCGAACTTGCCAACAAGCATTTTTTTCATTAAACGATGTATACTAAAATGCGAGTGTTGTTATAAATGCCTTCTTTTTTAAAAAAAACTTTAAAATTAACATAATTTTATTTTGTAATTAAATCGGATTAGTATCGCTCAGCATTGACTATTTTTCTTTGATTGCTAACTGATAATATATCGCTGTTAATGTTAGCAGCAAATAAATGCTAACGACACTCGTTGTTGACGTTTGAATGCTTGAAAACATAAATTATTTTAAAATTTACTATTGAGGCAATACGTAAATGGAATGAAACATTTTTATACATAATTTGTGATTATAATTTTATTTATGCATGCTAAAATTTTAAAAAACAGCATAGCAGTGAAAGTGTTTATCGTTACATATGATGAAAAATGATACCTGGATATGAACACGAAAAAATAAAAAATGGGTAAATAAAGATCAGCAAGCTAATTTGAGCGTCAAACAATTTTTTTTCTCGCAAAACAGTGAAATGTTTGGTGGGGTATGGAAATAGTAGTATACTAGAAACTAAAAAGAAAAGATCTCTTACAATTTATCAAAATCGACCATATCGGCGCGTTGAAAACCTCACAAGAAAATTCATTGGAGAGATTGGGAAGTTTTTCAGTATCCATCAAATTCCCCAGAAATTGCTTAATCGGATGTTTCTTTATTTTATGGCAATACATAAAGTAGTGGTTTTAAAATCATAAATCCAACGAAAAGCTTGCATAAAAGTGCTGAAAATGTAAGATATTTATTTATTCGTATATATAATTTATTTTTAAATAAAATTATAAAAGAAAGTGAGAAAGTGTATTTTTTTTAATAATAAAATTTTAAATCAAGTTAATTTGTTTTAAATAGTAAATGTGAATTTTATGCGGGTGATGTTTTCTACGCTGGCAGCACTCTCATTACGTTGACGCCTAGCGCACAGCTGTTCTGTGGCGTATCGTTTGTCGCGTTCATTGTGTCATTCCCCCATCATTATACACTTCATGCGATCTATAGCGATTCATTATAGCTATTTATACTTACCTTATCATATTTATTATACATTGTTATTCTTATCATTATGGACAAAAGTACAAATTCAACATAACCTCACATTTACAAATATTTCGATTAAAATGCTACCGATTACTGTACAATTTCAACGCACTTTCTCTAACCATGATTAAAATATGCTAATACTAACCTCTATTATATTTCACTTAGGATATGAAGATACAAAGGCAAAAACATGTTTATTGACAAACATAGTTACGAGATATTTAGACATTCGTCAATAGCCCTATATTTTTATTATGAGTATAATAATTATTTTAAAAACATATGCTATTATTTCGATCTTTTCTGAAAATATAATCAGAAAAATATTAACAACTTTATTAGTTAAATTGATTTACCGTTAATATTATTTCTAGAGCAAAATGATTCGATATTTTAAATAAAAAAAAATCAAACGAAATATACCTAATTTTTTAGATCAGCTTAGGATATTTTCTTCTAAAGTATTATTACTTAAAATTGTGTTCTTAAATCTTTTTCAGATGCTGTATCTCTATATGTGAAATAAAATAATAATAACGGATTTTATAGGACCTGATTTTTTTACCCTAACGGATCATATTCTATAATAATGCATTAATAACTGGATGATGAAAACTGAAGAACATTAAATAATCATGTCAAGTATCTAGGAAAATATATTTACTACACTGGAGTACGGAGACTATAGTACAATAATAATCTAAAAAATTCACCCTAATGAATTTTAAGAGGAATTGATGGAAGGAACTCTAGTTGTTCTAAGAATGTATTACTAATTATGCATACTTCCACCATAACAATTACATTACTTTCTCAGAATTACCATTAAAAATGATTAATATTTTTGTTATTATAATTTTAGGACTGAGCCGATGTACTGAAATGTGTTAAAGGAGTACATCTCATTTATAATCATATAAGTTGATTAGCATTGCATATTTCACCGATGTCGAAACAAGATTAAAAGTATTCACCGCCCATACTAAACGTATTGTGCAGAAATGTTATGCTATTCAATGCTCAAGTGGGAAGGGAAATATATATTATATATATATATACGATGTACTTATTTAATCCCCTTTGTGCAATAGAAAAAGGGGGGTTTAAATTTGCCCCGATGCACATGAATGGCAAGTGTTACCCCCTCTGGACTGACATGTGTAATGCCATTCATGTGTGAAAATATTATTTTTACCACAATAACTCGATGCGGCGATGAAATTGAAAATTTGCATAATTACACAGCAAGTAATGAAACAATATGATGAATCAATAATATTTCTTTATTTTTATTAATAACTTATGATATCGCTTAATATAGTATTACACATGGAATTAATACATATAGTAACATTTTTTTTATTTGGAATTATTAAAATTATTTCTTTTTTACAAATCAATTCCGATTCAATAAAACAGGTAGTCGTGAAAAATATGCATGTATTTTTTGTATTAAAACAATGTGACCGTTTTAAATCTTTCGTACATGTCCATAACTACTAATGATAATTTGCGTTAGAATCATTTCGAGACCACTATTCGCATTAAATAATAATCACAGCAATTTAGATCGGGATTAATTAATATATCAAATTAAATTTACATCGATCACAACATTTAAATTATATGTATTTTACAGATGAACAGTTTTGGCTTTGATTCTTTTTCACTATGTACTAAAATCAGATTATTGTATATTTTATGCGATACTTATTTAAAATATATTCAGTTTGTACCTATTCGTTCTGAGATGGCAACGTTAAAAAATGACTAACAACAAAATTGTAAATTATTATAACTAAGAGTGATCTGCTAAATGAGTATTGAAATGTGTAATGTGAACCTTTCTTTGTGCAAATGACAATATGATTTAACGTGGAAGCAAATGTACAAATTATTTTGTGATTTATTATTAGTGGAAGGTATGTGACGGCAGATCTATTCAAATGATATTTTTAATACTGCAAAGTTTTTATAAAAGATGTTTTTAGAACAATATATAATTTATATCTGTTTTTTATCATTTATTTATTTATTAATTTTAACGTTCAGTTATATATAATTTGTACATGTCTCATACCTCATTATTATATTAAAAATATTCGATTCGCACAATTACCTAATATATTACAATACCAATATTTAATTGTATAACACATTGTGGTGTTTGTATTGTAAGACTGACTTTATCTGTACATTTCGTAATTAAATTAAAATGTGTTATCCAATCGACAATATTTGGCACAATTTGTTATCTAACACTTTTTTCACACAAAATTAAATATCACCGAATGCATCTAAACAAACGTTAAAATCTTATATTATTATAATATTCACAATTCAATCGATGAAAATTTGTTTCAATGTTTTTTTTGTATCGCCGTTCTGTATACTTTTTATATAGTTAACAATCACACTTGTTTTGAAGCACGTTTCTTAATTTAATAGAACAAAGCTCTCGTTTTTTTCATGTTTAACTTTTCAGACATTTTGTGCCATCGCGTCTGCGGTTGTGGACGCGCTCATGTTCATTGCGAGCGGATGCGGTATGGTGTCGCTGCTCAGGGAGTAGTTGTGTGCGATTTCTCCGGGTGCCGAGTCGTGGCCGGTCGGGTTGTCCTGAGGCATTAGTAGCCTGTGAGGAAACCCGAAAAGCTGAGATCACTGGAGTCTCGGCCAGTAATTTGACGTGAGGTCTGGTCCTTGAGACGGGATTTGGACAGGAACCGATACACCTGCTGAGATGACACCTGTAGATGAGAAAAGGAATGATTTCTTATAAAATTTCAGAGACAAAAAGCGTTGTAAAAATATTGGATTTAATATTTATAACTGGATATACTATAAACGGTTTATTGAATAAATACTATTGAACTGCACGAATACAGAAGCATTGATTTGACATACTATTTATTTATTTTATTGGCTCAGTAATTTTATTCGATTTCGGTCAGTAATTTAATTTAACCGTCAAGTAGTTTTAATAAAGGGCCATTTGTTAAATGAACAGTAGTTATATTAAACGGTCTGCTTTTTATATTAAATGTTATGTTTTTCAATTTAATGGTTTGTTATATTTTACTGAACGTTGGTATTTTAAAATAATTAATATACATTTCTAGATATTAAATGAAAGGAATATCAAATATATTTATAGAAAAATCGCATAGTTATACAAAAAATAATAGTATTGTAAGTAATAATAAAGTTACTGTTCGTCAAAAAGCGATTGACCATTTATTCTTAAAATAAACTGAGCATTATCGTTTATTATATACTTAAATGATTTTAAGATAAACAATTAAGGCAGATTCATTTGATCATTTTAGTGAAATGTTATGATTATCTATAACTAGGTAATATATCATCGTTGTCGGTAATTTATAGTTAATTAATAATAATTTAATATTATTTATTGCATGATAATTATTATTATTGCAACAAAAGTAAATAAAAGTTAAAATATTTTTGTAAAAATAAATTTAATTTCACCCTCCTTACAGACACTACTGTTTAAATTTAAAGTATACTAGAAGAAATTGGAAATATCACTAAAATTAAAGTAGGCAAATTTAACACCTGAGGCTTGATCTCCTATACTCCCACCACTCGTTAATGATTCTTAATATTCTCACTTTAAAGACAAATGATTTATCATCATTGACAAAAAGTCGTGCGTTCTATGAAATAGCAACAATTAAAAATTAAAATGTAATTCGTTATAAATTGTACTTTTAAGTATACACTGATAACATTTATCATGTTTTTTTTTAAATATTTGAGTATACAAATTAATTTTGTTTATATATAGGACAGTATGATGCATTAGAAAAGAATGCTATTTAACAGGGAATTCTTTTTTGAAAGATATGTGCATTTAAATAAATACTTTGTTCAATAAAACGAATTGTTTGTGCATTAATCTAATGTGAATCTTCAGAAAAATATTCGTTGCAGAAAGTAATTCATAAAGTATTTTTTCTAAGCTGCAAGTCTACCAAAATAAAGCTGCGCTAATAATTTAAAAGACAATCATGCTGAAGCATATGTATTGCTTTAAAGGCAGAAGCAACATTTCAGTGGTTCTATTTGTATAGTTTATTCTTATTCAAATTCTGAAAGGTTTTCCCATTTAAATGATATAATACTAAAATATATAAATTGTAAAGAAAAATATTGTTAGAAGCTATGAATTCTATCTAAAATATGAAAATAAACATATATAAAAAAGTGCATTGCCGTTCGAAACAATATAACTATCTAAAAAAATACATTTAATTTTATTAACCGCTGTAAATAAAATTAAAGGAATGTCGCCTACACCTAATCTAATCGACAATTTATTTTATAAAAAAGGGAAAATTAATGGAAAACTAACAAAAAAAATAATTCGTTTCCAAAGCGCCATTGTCGGCTTCTAAAGCCTGTTTATTTTTACCGTACGCACACAAAACGAAGAGCCTTATTTTGCCGACGTGCGCGCCCGATTTTTTCACCGTAAAAATCCGAATTAAATTAATGTACATAATAATAAAGCGAAATTTGCATACACAAAAGCGGGCGGCAACGTGTGACAGTTAATCCTCGCCGGGGGCGCGAGGCGTGATGATACACGTCCTTATTTTGTATTATTATTATTATTGCGTGTATGTGTGTGGAATGAAAAGGCGTCGCTTAATTTATGTTTCGAACGCGAAAACATTTTCCAGATTTCCATATTAAAACAATAAAAAACCGCAAGGGGAAAATTAATTTTCATGCGTGACGCTTTTTTCCGGCAAGATTAATTGAAATACGCGCGCGCCACCCAACCCCCCACCCTTGCTCAAGTGTGGGATGCGAGACTGAAAAAAATATGGCGTTCACGTTTTTGTTTCGGACAACGGTGACGTTAACACCCTTTCGTGGATGAATTTGCATTGTTCCTTTAATTTTATTCAAAAATAACGGCGCTGAAGGGTGCCGAATTATTATTATTATTTTATTTTTAATTTTATTCCAAAAATAGCGTATTATTCTTAAGTAGTATTAAATAAATTATAATCTGAGGTAGCATTACATATTATAACGATAAGCAGATTTTCCACGCTTGAAAAGCTGTTTTGAAAATCTAATATTTCAATGGTTCTCGACAAATGGGTCATATTACCTTTATGGTCATTGAGGGTTGAGGTTAAACAATGTTTGAAAACTTATGTATGCATTTACGATACACTTGAATCAGTGGCTCTCAGTTCTTGTTAAAATAACGACTCATCTTTCAGATTTTACTAATAAATACATTTATTCATAATATATGTGTAAAGTGTATGTATTATATTATATACAAAAAACATTGCTTAAAATTTATTAAAAAATAAGAATATATATTATTGGCGGACATCTAAGAAAGATGTGTATAAAACCACAATAATTGAACCAGCTCCTAGTAGCTATCGTCGAAAACATCATACGTTTTACTTCAGAATATTTATTTTGTATTCTTTGAGAACTGTCTGGTTCCGTGAAATTGTAAATCATGAAACGAAATATATAAATATCTTTTTAATAGCTTATACCTTTGTGCAGGAATTTTCAAACATAAAATTCCTCTCCCAATTAAAATTATAAAAAGCTACACTGACTTTTAAAACAGTTTTATTATATGTAAATATTATTAAAATAACAAAATAATGGGATTAAGCTTCATTAAAAAATGCAGGGTTTAATTTATCGTGCATTTGTCTCAATAAATTATTTTTTAAAAGAAAATGTTCATACTATTTTGCTCTTACTATTGTAACGTATTTATTAGGCCATTAAGCTAAAGTTGTCACAAATATCATAGAATAGTTCAAAATAATCGAGCTCTTTTGTATCTTGGATAATAAAAATATTTGAAGTATGTTTTTATTACTAACATTCCGACACCATCTGACGGCCTTCTTAAGCACATTCATCAGTCCCTAACTTATCTTAATGCTCTTTGAAAGTTTTGTCGCTAGTATTTAACCCGTTCTAAATGACTCCCAACCTTTTTTAAACATAAATTGTTTTTATTTTATACATATGCGATCCACAGTTTGACAGTAACTGATTTTGTTGTTGCAAAAAAATCGTTAAAACTAATAAAAAATAAATGATTATTTAAAAAAAAGTTTTTTTTCTGATTAGGGCGAGAAAGAAATTGATCGTAAAAATTGTAAATATAATAAATTGCAATTTTTTTTAAAATACAAATAAATATTGAGCACCGTAGTGCAACTTTTTAGATACTTCACTAATTAATTGTTCAATTTCTCAGGTAATGAAATTTTTTCCAAAGTGATTCGGAATTACTATTATCAGCACTCTTACGTACTAATAGGTTTTTAAGAATTACCACGAGAAAGATACAGGGTTGTTTTGAACCCAAAGATATTTCAATATATGTACTGGTATTATTATTGTAAACGAAACAGTTGTAAGTTCACGTTAAATAAGCTTATTTTTGCTTTTTTTAAATCGTTTCTGAGCGGGAACCGCGCGAAGGAGTGGCGCGCGGATGTTTAGTCCTTGGAAATTTAGTCGCAATGAATTGCTTCACGGGGGAGCAACGGACGTTCTGCGTAAAATAGTTTTACAAAAACAGCGATTTTAATGTGATTGTTCGGCGTCTGTTTCGCACTTACTACTGATTACACAGTGTAAATTTATATCTGAGTGTTAATTTAATAAAATCCTGGCTCAGGAAGTTCGAGGAGACTGCTTCAACGTTAAATAAGAAGGAAGAAAATATAATTTACAAATAAGTTTAAAGCAATAGGTACAGTTTAAGTTATTATATTCTCTGCTGATTGTTCAAAGAGTATGATAATTTGTAGTCAATGCGCAATTTTATCGTTCAACAAGTGATCTTCACGTGCTCTTAAATCTCTGCCCTGTAACTAGTCGAACGCCGCGAAAGATGTCCCGGTACGTGTAAGTATACAGGAAAGTATTGATTTCTTTCTCTAAAGGTACGGTTGTCGAAAATATTATTTTTAAAACACAAAAATCGTTGTGAGATTTTAAATATAAAAAGTCATGATTATCACTAAAATTGGACAGAGAATCAATTTAAAACTGGTTTTCAATTTTTTTACCTAAGTTAGATTATAACAAAGTTATTGTTATAGTTATAAATGATTTATTTATTATAATCCTTGCTTTGCTCGATGTGTTTTATTTATTTAAAATAAAATGTTTTATCTGTTTTATTTAATTCAGCATTGTTCTAAGTGATCACGAGACTTATGCTGACATTTGTATTTGTTCACTGACTCTTAAGAAAAAATATTGTAGTAGTATGCATTAAGTAATGTTATTATTATATTTACTGATTTATTTACCAAGAAATGTAATGGCATTTAAAATAAAATAAGCAAATATTTTACATACTTTTCGGTTTAATAAAATATTCAACATCGAGAATGTTAAAGAGGATAAGATAAATATTGATATAGAAAACATTTTTACGTTAGAAAATTTAATACAAAAAATTACTATGTCACCTATTTGGAAACCTAAATATCATCCAGCATATAATAACTAGTCACGTGTAATGTATAGAAGTGGATAGATCAACCCGAAAAAGCTACATAGACGAAATCGACGGGCGAAGAAAAATCGGATGACCCAAGTCAGCTATACACGTAAGCTACGAGAGGGTTCAAAAAAGTTCGTTGAAGTGACATATAGACTTTTGGAAAGTTAAACGTATTTTTTTATGTAGTGGCAATTTTGGTTTATTTTTGATATTTTTTAAAATAGATCAATTGAAGCATTATGTGAACATTAAATTTTTATTTTTGAATGACGTGAATGATATTAAACTGCTGAATGATTAAGAAAAGGCGAAACATCAATCAGTTAATGCAGAAATTTTGAGTGATCCGCGATTGAAGTTTCGTGAAATTGTGTTGTGTTTATTCAATTTTAAGTAAACATTAGACCTAATATGCGCACGAAATTTTGATGTAGCGTAATAAAGAATTGTTTGTGTCAAGTTTTGATTACTTATTAGTCATTACCAATCACAGTAAAATCAGTGGACCAAAAAAATGGATTAGTTTGAAAATAAATAATACGCAACATGCCTTTTTTAACAAGTTACAAACTGACATTATTGAAAAAGACTAGAAATTTCGGCTTATTCATCGATACAAACGATCACTAAAATATATTCTTTTGGCTTTCAATTCATTAAATTTAACCGACTTAAACTTCTATTTGTTTCTAGACTAATAAGTAAATAGCCAAAGAATAATTATATTTTCAAGAGATTAACAAATCATACATACAAAAACACATACATAATAGTACTCAAACATATTTAGGTAAAATGTTTTGAAAAGAGTAATTACGTGAAGAAATAAATAAAATACTACCCTTATCATTACCTTTCTATTAAGTTCAACTAACTCTTTGAAATCCCCTCGTATAGACAGATCAAAGTGGAAAGGCTAAGGTTCACCAAGGGTGTATAGCTAATGATAATGAAGGCATATTTTATGCACATATACAGGTTATTCATATTATTAAAAAATCATAACTAATTGCAAATATGACAGAACAAGTATTCCACCTCAAAAAAGAGTCAGCAGTTTTCCAGTCACGCGATCACGTAGTCTGGAAAATGAGATTGTTCCCGGTCAACGCGCCAAAACAGGACGAGATTATTTTTCGTACGAACTCGTTTTTTATTATTTCAATTCGCTGGCGTGGGGAGGAAGTGGCGCGGCTGTGAAAAATAGGCATGGAAGTGACATTTCCCATTTGCCACGGAGAAAAAATATTTCATGTGTGCTCTGAATTTCCACACGGCGCGCGGTCACCGTTTTCAATCTCTCTCTCTGAATACATTAACGCAAAAGCGACTTTACAATACACGCGGATGTGTGTGCAAATGTAATATATAGCTAGATATTAAATATATTTTTATACTAAAATTAAAACTAGTTTAATGCTTATTATCGAGAATTTCTCGAGAAAAATACTAAATCCATAATTCTTATTTATTTTTTTAAATCAAATTAGTTTTAATATTTTTAAATGTTTTACAACTAAGTCTTCAGAAAAAGTGGGTCCACGCCAGATGTTTGAAAATATGAATGTTTTCTTGGAACCTTTTATTAGGAAGTATTTGAATGGCAAAAAAGAACATTAATAATAGGATCAGAAGAAACGGTTCTGCATGGGAATCAGCAGATTGCAAAAATATATCGGGGTTTTACACAGATTACGCCATTAAATTTACCTGTCGGTGAACTTAAATTTCGTTTTTTCAGTAATTCGAAGTGGTTTTCAATCTTTATCTTGTTAAAAATATAAAAAATTTAATGCAGAAAAATCTGTTATTGACATTTATAATACCAGTATTGGGGTAAAAATTAACATTTGGTACTACTTGTAATTAAAAAAAGAAATACCGGTAGTAGCAAAAATATTTTTTTTAAATCGATTTTCTTGTACGATATGCGCGACGTGTCAAAATAAAAGAAATACATTTGCTTTATCTCGGGCAAGTCTAACGTTACCTAGTAATTCCCAATAATTATGTAATGCAACGGAGAAATGACCGCGCCGTTGCGGCCTGCCGGCCCTTTTTTATGATAATGAAAACAAGTAGTGTATTGAGTAGGTATTGTATACACAAAATTCTTTATACTATTTGTACATTTTTGTCTCCATTCAAACATATTTTTACCCAAATAGTCTACGGAATTTGCTTCACTAAACATGGGTGTTA
This sequence comes from Plectrocnemia conspersa, assembly GCF_051122295.1. Classification (NCBI taxonomy): domain Eukaryota; kingdom Metazoa; phylum Arthropoda; class Insecta; order Trichoptera; family Polycentropodidae; genus Plectrocnemia; species Plectrocnemia conspersa. Next base: position 20,280,171 of record NW_028277167.1, read on the forward strand.
AATATTAGCAATAAGTGAGTCTCGATAATTATATTTAAATAAAAAAACATATGAAAAATTTGCGTTTTTTTAAAAAAAAAATTTTCATTGGAAAATAATGCAATATATTTTCTTTTCTGCTATAAACTAAAAATGTATGGTCGGGTGTTTTTTTACATCAAATTTATCTTTTATTTTTCTAAGTAAATAAAAATGAAAAATTTGTTTTATAATAATAGCTAAATATGATTGCTTTTATTACCTCAAATTCTTTAAACACATACATGTGTATAGCATAACTTATTTAAAAAATCTAAATAATCACTTTTTCAAAAAAAAAAAAAAAAATCGCATATGTTAGGCCAAATTGTCTGAGACTAATAATTTATTGTAGATATCTTTATAATATTGATGAACAGAGATCTTGATCATAGTTTAAGATAATACACGATGATTTGTTAAAATGGACGCGAATAATGAAAGGATCAGAACGGATCGATCTACTTCAATTGATCGAGTTGCGAAGAAATTTCTGGCTTCCGTAGTTATACCTGAATCGTAGAGAGAGTTGTCAATAACAACTGTTGCTACTTTACATTTTTGATATTTATAGCAAGATAAAGATGAAAAACTACTTTCGATTATTTTTAAAACGAGATTTAAATTCACCGGCAGGCAAATTTCATGGAGTAGCTTTGTGGAAAGTTCCCTTACATTTTTGTAATCTGTCGGTTTTTTTTGCTTGTTATTGTAGTTCTTAGTTTACCAAAACAAAGATAAGTCGATTAGAGTAATTGAGAAAATCGTAAACAATTTTATGTTGTTCAGATACTTCCGACCTCTATTAAAATATTTTAAGAAAGCATGCATATTTTTAAACGTCTTGCAGGGACGCAGCTTTTCTTGTGCAGTTGTATACATAAAAAAATTCAGCAGATGTAAAACATTTTAAAAAATTCGTACGAAGAAGTCTCTATGAAAATTTTTTATAAATCAGCTGATTTTTCGAGAAAAAAATACTAGTCAGAAAAATGTAATTTATTATATTTTGTAAAAATAAAGATGAATTTCTATATTTGTGGAATTTGTCATTTATTGTATTTCCAGTATCTATATGTATTAGTAGTGTTTACAATATGTTTTCCTTACCGGTACTCGCTGACGATGTGGTGCCTGATCCATAGGAAGCATGAGGATTCAAAGGCTGCTGATGTGCTGGCGTTCTAGGGCCGTATCCTCCCAAGGGATGAAGGGCGTCCGGAAACATGTAAGGGTATCCTCCGTCCCTCTGCTGTAAACAGCTAGAGCTCAACCCACCTGACATAGAGCTGCAAGCAAAAGCATACACACTTATATTAATAATTGAACAGGCAAATAAGAGCTCTGTTACTATTCAAACAAGTTTTAAAAATAAATAGCAAAAGTAGAATATTTCACAGAAATTATAAGAGGTCATGCGACTCCCGATATATTTAATCTCAGTATAGCTAATAAATTATGTATAATGTTGCCATTTAGGAAAAAAAGTCTAACTTCCACTCTCAAATTATAGTAGGATTATTTTTCAACTTGTCTTCCATTCGTGTATTTACACGGCAATGAAAACGGTCGTAATGTGTTTGAAAGTTGTCTTCATTGTTTTATGGTAGCTACCGTCCTTATCCAGCTCGCGCTTTCTTTCTCATTTTTCCCCTTTTTCTCCCTCTCGCTCAGGTAACTAAAACAACTTCCTCTCCGTTTTCCGGACCATTAGTCAATTATTTAATTAATCTTGCCTTAGTTCGCCCGGACTTGGGGAATGTTTAAGGACCGCTCCATACGCCGAACAATTCAGCGAATCGACTTTTACAAAAGGAATTTTCTTCTTTTACTTTTTATTGTCGGGGAACGGCGGGTATTCTATGCAAATTGAAACGGTGAAAAAGATCTTTGCCTTATGCCGTTGCATCTTTATGGTAAACGGTAATTAAGATTCACGTTGAACAAAAATATATGTAATAAGTAATTTACGTGGCAATAATATCCCAAATATGTATTTATTTATATAATTGAGTATAATTTTAACGGCAAAATAAGCATCGTATATTATTGTTATGATACTCTTCCAAAAATAAATTGCAATGTTTTAAATAATAAAGTAATAATTTAAATATTTAAAATTATGAATCGCCATAATATGTCTAGCTAGCAAAATTTAATAATATTATATGAAAAATAGTATTTCCAACAAATATTCTATACTATGTATGATTGACATTCTGTCTATCTTACTAAAGACTTGTGGCAAAAATCCTGCTACAAATTCATATTATTCAAGTTATAACGATAAAGTAAAAGGCTTTCCAAACGCACGTAATTTTTTACGGCAACAAAAGTCAATTAAGTGTATTTGTCAATTCTAGCTAGATAATTTTACTCTGTCGATATTGTATATCGAGTTGAATTCTTTGATTGCATTAATTCAAGCTAAATAACATAGGACAAACTTGAATTAACTGGTTATAAAAGCACTACACGCATATGCAATTGAGGCAACTTTTCAAGGCGAAAATGTGTTTATCCCAAAGTCTCATTGATTTGCTTTTTCACTTCAAAGAAATACAATTTCCAAATCGTCGCGCTTTCGATATAACTATAAATAACTCAATGTGACAGGAATTGTCTTGAGAGATGAATGCTTTTTTGGTCGTCAATAATATGTTTCAGTGGCACGAGCAAAGCATTCAAAACACGTATGCTAGCAGATGAAAATAAATTATTAAAAAATGGGGTTTTAATAAAGTTGGACACCAAGCGTTTCCGCTGCTTAGATTTGATTGATTTTGACGTAAATTTTGCACTTCTAAGAAGTGAGCATTTTTAAAAATGTAATGGTAAATATTATAAAAAAAACCCTGCGCATTTATGTATTTAGAAAATTTACCGTACATTCAATCAGAAATAAATATGTATGCTGCTATAAATTCAGTAAGCACTTTTGAAGATGAGCGGAGAAGATTTGTAAATTGTAAGTTTCATGTATAAGTGGGTGAACACTATTACCGTGATAATGTAAAAGATAGCCATATATGAATTTAAATAGAATAATTGAAGTTGTACTATTTTTATTCCTCTCGTGGGCGAATTAGTAATCATTGGACTTTTGATTAAACAAAAGCATGAAGTCAAAAGGTATAATGTCATTCATAGCTATGCCTACATAACCGAGCTTTTACATAGTTTGGGGATGCTAACCCTTAATGACCAAACAAAAGTTTTCTAATTTATTTAAAAAAACTTGAAACCACATAACACGAAAGCTTGAAGACTAAACTTGCACAGGGAGTGTCGCAGCCTCGTAACCTTGAACGCTTGAACGACACGGTCGCATAAGTTAGTCTCTCACCTGTAGGAGTCGGCCATGGTGGCGATGGGCTGTGGTATGGAGGGGTACATCGAGTTGAAGCCCGCGTTGAGGTTGAGCCTCGGCGGGGGCGGAGGCGCCGGGGGGCTCCCGCCGCCCTGTTCGGCCGCGCCACTGCCACCACCGGCGCCGCCGCGCCTCTGCGTCCTCAGTTTCTCCTCTCGACGCCACTTAGCCCGACGGTTGCTGAACCACACCTGAGGACACAAGAAAAAACAATTATCATCAGTATTTAACGATCGATTTTCGAATCAATCGGCCGAGACTGATCAAAATGAAAATTTGCGTTGCAGATTTTATAATATACAACAATATTATTCTCACGCGTCATTCGACGAATTTTATAAAGTCTGTTTTGATATTTATTTGTTGATTTTTCATTTAAAGTTTATCTGGACTACTTTACCAGACAGTTTTTTTGTCTATCCTGAGAGGTTGGCAAGTTAATGGTTTGCGGTTTTTTTATATATGAATGTATGAATATATTTTAATGCTTTACTTTTTTTGTAATAATAGTCAAGTTCACCAATTGAGCGTAGTATATGTATGCTTGGTTAATATACGATAAATCTAAATAAAAACGTCAAAGTGAGTCGATCGAGGCCGTAATAAAATTTTATATATTATCAGACGCCGAAGAGGGGTTTTAGTTTTGCGAAACTTTTCTCGCTTTTATATATTTTATAGATAGCAAACATTGCATGCAATCTTACTTTATCATTGTCACAATACAAATTAGTGACCCGTGAATCTCGCAAGAGGGAAATTTGATTTGAAAAATGGTCGCATCGCCATATGAATAATAATAACTGGACGCTGAACGATGAAAAAAAATACTCTCATGTAAATCCGCCAAGATTAACGACGCAGCCTTATGAGTAATGGCGTCACAACAAAAGGGTCAACGAAATGGAGCGTCGGAGTAAAATATGTGCAAGACATGGTAAGAGAGAGAAAAAAATCGTTGACATTATGAAGGACGGTTTGTCAACAACAATGGCCGGAGCGGAAGGAGGCTCGTGTTTGGGGCGGTCGATGACAGAGGGCGTGGACGTGCTTCCGGTTCCGGCCGGAAACGGCCCATAATGCCGCGACGCTCGGACCCTCCGCCATTTTCATATTTTCCCGACGCACTTTTCCGAAGCCGGGTCAGGCCGACTGGCGACCGGAAGGGGAGAAAGAAAAAGTTTGTCCATGATTTATGGCCGAAATTAATATGGCGTCTCCAGTTTTTCCGGGCCAAAACTGAGCGTATAACTCATGCACACGTCGTCAGATTGATTATAATAAATTTTGTAGAGTTGTGCGATTTTGTTAGACGTCTACGGCGCTCACTGTGCGAAGCGTCTACGGCGTAGCGGCGAGATGATCGGGAAGGGCGATGTAAAAAGGACGAACCATCAGTTGTTTTCCGTCTGTCGGCACAACCGGCAAGATCAATAACGCTCCACGGGAACATGCGTCCCGACGCACGGTACCTACCCAATGCTAGGGCGTCGATTAAAGGGAATTATTAAATTATTTTAAAATTTATTTTTTTTAAATCGCCAAAGATTGCGAGCTACTACTAGCTGGTGGCGCTAGTCCCAGATTTAAAGCCCAATTTAATATGGAAATATATATTCCAAAAATTATAGCAACATTATTTATTTTTATTAAATCTTCCGTTGTAATCTGACATGTGTAAGCCTAATGCGTTACAACGGACAAATCTGTACCAACTGAGTAAGTCAATTATACATACAAAAAAGTATTAACCTCTAGACTAAAAGTCTGGGAATCGGTGACATTTATATTATTAATTATAAATTATTATGTGCTATACAATTTATAATCAATAGATGTCACTACAGCTGGAGCCGATTTTTTTTAATATTAGCGCATTTTTATAAATAAAGTTACTAGTTAGTTACAGAGCTACTAGTCTTAGACGTTACAGACTACGCTATACCATTCTTAAAATTGTTATTTTATGAAATGAATAAGCAGCTTTTCTAAAATTATTCGACGATAAATGTATTTACAAAATGACATCTCAAAACACATATTAAAAAATCGTACTGTGCCACAAAAATTTGCGTGTTCTTTTAATGATAACAGTTTCTGAGAAAATAACTGAAAAAATTGCATTCTGCCATCAAATAATAATTTAATTTTTGATTTAATATTATGCAGCTGTGGACTTTTTCTACGACTAGTCAATACAAATAATGCTAATTCTTTTTTGTCTTATCGGTAACTGGTATAGTTTAAAGTAATTTAAAGTTTATTAATAAATACTCTTAATACTTTTTATTGCCTTTTTTATAACATATATGTATATGAACCTATATTTATTATTGTTATCGATTTTTTATAAATTTACAAATATATTCGAATTTTCGGATAAATAAAAATAACTACTATCGGTCATGAAGGCTAAGGATATTTTTAAAAATTGGATTTGCCATATTTTTTTATAAGTAGGTAACATTAAAGTATTTTAATGACAATTAATTACATGAATATGACATTAGGCAGACAAAAATATTTTTAGGCATTAAAATTTGAACTTAACTAAACCTATTTTAATATTGAAATTATAATTAATAAAAAATGTAAGTATATAATATGTAATTATTTTAAAGGCACATACAAAGATATTAATAGAGAGCTCAATTAAAAGTCGCATATTTTAACAATAGAATGTAAGTAATGAAAGTTTGTCAGTCCTTCTAAGAATTTTTGAGCTGAAATTTACATGCGATGCGAGCACCATTTCAATTATTTAGTTTAGCGCTTTTGCAAAACAAATTTATTATTATTTGCTTTCAAATAAATAAATTTAACGCGTAGAGCTCTAGACTCAGAACTTGTCCGATTGCGTGTGTGTGAGTCACAGGGTGTTTGATGAATGTCTTACATTTTGTTATTAATTTATTTTCTAATATTATTTTTTTGTAGCATTTATTTTTAAATATTAAATGAAACAGATCGTATTTATGTCAGATTTTCAATGGACTGTTTTTTTGTTGCAATTATGTTCAAAGCATTTTTTATACCTGGATAGGGATGGTTTATTGACATGTGGCTGGCGGAAGGGATTTTTTTTGTCTTACTTGTCGCATTGTGATAGTTTTACTAAGCTAATATCAATGGTTCTTCCATGGATCTTTAGAATTTGTAAACTTGGTATGTATATGGGGAATTTAGAATTAAAAATTTTATTAAATTATATTAAATACTTTAGAAATTATGACGATTTTAAAATGTATTAAATACGTGAATGACAACCTTGAGTTGCATTTCGGCAGACATTACTCCATTCGTTGGCAGTTATGATATTTATTTTTTCTTCCACTAGTTTTTTTACTGAATCTATTGTCATTTTATCAATAATTACCGATTTGCTAGTATCGTCCATCTTTTTAAAATATGTATATACGTTTAAAGCCATTTCTTTAGTTTGTCCCGATAATGCTCTTCCTTGCCCTAATTTGCTGTATTCCGACATCTCAATACTTGATAAACACCGTGTACTCAACAGACGACAGCTTTGCTCTGTGCCAATTGCCTATTGACTCACACCCATTCTACCTAACACCAACAGGCGCGTATGGTGAGATACATTCCCTTTCGCTCGCTTGCGTGTTAAGTGACGAGAGTGTGTGAGCGATAAGGGGATACGGTCCGAATGCCTTATCTCTCACTCACTCTAGTCACTTAACACGCGAGCGAGCGATAGGGAAAGTATTTCGCCGCTACCGCTTGATCCTAAACCATCCCTATGTTATCGCCGTCCACTAAAAAGTCTTTACGTCAAAAATTATTTTACAGGGTCCAATCAGTGCAGATTAGTATACATATTTACTCACACTATTGCAATAGGACAAGTTCCATGTCTAGAGCTATACATCGCGCGCCGCTAATGGCGCGTAAACGAAACACACAAACCCCGTATACGTTCGACATTACGCATTATTTACTACGACCGGCGTTAAGTCCTCTTATGCATACAATTTCTAAAATATGTATGTATTACATAAGTTTTCATTAAATTTTATGTTAATATTGTAATAAAAAAATATTTTCCATCATCGTAGCAAAGTAAATTAATTTCAATGTGCTTTGAGTATGAAGAGATACCCCTCTTTCAACCCACCGTGAATTCGTTTGAGGGGTCTATAATGTTGACTTTGGGTTGAATGCGAAGCGTTTGCTTAAGAGCAGATATTTAATGCGTAATACTGCATGTTTAGAAACCGCCATTAAAGCCTTCATAAGAGAGAGGGATGAACTCATAATGTATGCTTTTGAAAGTGTCTGTACAAATGTTTTAGCGGAATATAATTTAAACTCGCGCGATAGGGTGGGACAGTTAAAGCAAAAGAAACCGACTTTTACCACTCTTAAGTCAAAGAACTAAAAATTAAAGACTATGCTTATAGATATACATATATTTCGAAACCCCTAACTGCGCGCTCGGTACTTTTATGCGCTTATATTTTATGAATAACTTTACCAGACCGTGATTTCGTTATGGGGATGAGCTGTTTTTCAGCTTTTCCCTGCGCCATTTTTTTCTCCATCTATCTCCTCGCTTTATTCGAGCTGCATGCGAGGTAAGTTTTGTTTTGTTAGTTTCTCATTACATTAAAACGGTTTCCGCTTCCTTGGTTTGATTCTATTCACCGCTGGGTATTATATTTTTCAGCAAAAAGCACATCCCTTTCATGCTTGCGGCTGTATTCTTTTTATCCTCACTTTTCACGTGAACGTTGCTAGCGCATACCTCTGTACTAAATTGTACTGCTGCTAGTCCGAATATTTCTAATGCGTCCGACGCAAATTTTCATTTTGTCAGAGTAGATTTTTTTGCGCGCGACCTTTTTCAAGACAGAAATGACACCGTGAAAAGTTTCTCGGAAGAAAAACTCTAACGATGTTATAAGTCGACGAGCAAAAAGTTTGACCTTAAGTGAAATTTTTCAGGTACGCTTTCAATGGAAAACGGCTCGGAAAAATACTTAATAAAAGTAATACGCTTCCAAAATAAATTTTAATTAAATATACATACTTACCCGCAGAGTAGATTTGGTACAAACTCAGAGACATTATATAATATTTCTTATACATACCTCTAGGGGTTGATGTTATCGACTTTTTTACGAGCGTGACCCAAAAATGGCACAGCTTACTGGAATCCTATGCTCAATACGTACCAGATAAGTTGAAGATGTTTTGTGAAAATTTTCAAGCTTTTACCCTCTCCCGTGGGTGTGTGTGTTCATAAGGGTTTACCTGGATACGTGCCTCGGGTAATCCAATCTTCTCGGCCAGTCTCTCCCGCGCGAACACGTCCGGATAATGCGTCCTCTCGAACTCTGCACAAATATTTCAATGTTAAATAACATTATATGTTAAAACAATATTATACTATATATAAAATAAATCGGTTTTCATTGACTTTTTACTTTTGACTATGTTTCAAATTGCTTATAATCAAAGCAATTTGAAACATACATCCAGTTGTAGAAATCTAATTAAACATTAATTAATATATTATTTTGCTTTATGATAATATTACGAATTATATTTATATGTAAGTATGAGTACACGTATTTAAAGTATAGAAATAGTAATAGTATATAGCTATTAAAACAGATGTAAACTATTTCCATACTTAGCTTTTATTTGTAACGAAAGCCTTCTACCAATAATAATAACATTTAAACAAATTATTGTACACGAGAAACACAAAAACACAGTTATATGTGACTAGGGATTCCAATCCCGGGATCCCGAATCCCGGGATCCCGGGATCCCGGACGATTTTCAATACCCGATGAGTCCCGGGATTATAAAACATAATCCCGAATTTTTCGGATTGGTTGATTTATCAAGCACAATCGAATTATTATTGACAACATCGTTATATTTCGTGTACAAACTTGCGCAAGTTGCACGTGTCATCTGTGAATCTTTGAGGCTGTGAGTCTGAACGTGCTTTTTCAGCAGCAGCCTGCTTAGGAACCAAAATCAGATCAAGGCTAAATGATAAAACACTTGATGCTTTGATGTTACTTCGTGAGTTTTATTCAAAATAATGTTTTCAATTAATTGTGTCTATGAATGTACATAGTATGTACATACATTGTCAAAAGTTCATTTTTTTCTTCTCAAATAAATATATAAGACCTTCCCTTTTTTATTTTTATTAAATTATTTTCTATTTTAAGTCCAAGACTAAAATTATACGTACTTTATACATTGTACGTTATAAAAAACAGATGTAAAAATATATTGTATTATTCATTTTAAATTATTTTTATCGATAAAATAACATGAAAATTATCCCGGGACTGGTCCCGGGATCCCGGGATCGACTAATTGCAATACCGAAATCCCGGGATCAAAATTTTGGCCCGGGATTGGAATCCCTATATGTGACAAATAAAAAATGAATGCATTATATTCTTATCGAACGCCTAACGTGTGTGCGGTTCCTTACCCGCATCGCCGCGCGCCGAGCGCAGTGGCGTCGCGTTAAGTGGTTTTAAATCAATTTTCGATTCATTAGCGTGGCTACAATGGACGCCCGTAGACAACGCTAAGATTTGCACGGTCTTTAGCCATGGCGTGTCTGCTAGACGCCAGCGGCACAAAGGCGCCCCCGGATTAGCCTCCATTACCACCGGAAGAGGGCGTCTCGTTCTAGCGGGTGCGGAATCGCAGACGCCGCTCAGACGTATGAGGCCTACAGACCTGACTGCGATTCTTGCGTGGAAAAGCTGTCTAATTCAAATTTGTTGTTATGCATAATTAATATATTTTGAAATAGGCTTAAAATTATGGATTTTTAAAGGCTTGTTTTTAAAAATTATTTAATCTTCCGTTCTAACCTTACAGGCGTAAGCCCAATGCGTTACAACTTTCGGTCATAAATACACAAATAATTTTATCTATGTTCAGAAACGTAACAAATGATTTCTATGAGCTCCAAAATACACATTTTTAGTTCATATTATTAAAATAGATTTTATTTAATAAGAACAATAAATATTCTAGATGAGCTGCTAAATTGTGTTTTGTAAAAACATAATAAACTTAGTCTTATAAACAAATATTTACTCGAGAAGAATATAAGAATGTCTCGTGAAGGTCAAATTGGATCAGTGATACTTATATAATTATAATTCCGATCAATCCTATATTATCTTAATCTCACATATAAATATGGTGATGATTAATTTTATTTAAGATGGGTTTCACGTATTAGTTGATTTTTTTAAATATTTTATTACGGCTCATAAAGAATACCATATATGTATAAAAAATATAATAAATAAATTACACATGGTCACTTTAGTTTCATATAAATAAATTGAGGATGATATAAATGAGCAATATATAAAATAATTGTTCCATAAAACGAATTATTTGATTATTATTGTAGAACAGATTAAGCGTAAATAATGATTCGTTAGGACAGTGAACACCACATGAATAACTCTGAAACGAATCTTTTTCCGAAGAAAAAATTCGAAGATTTACCTTATTATTATTTACATATGAAGAATTTGTTTTATGTAACGAAATATTTACTTAAATGCACATATCTTTAGCACACAATTAAACTATTTAGTTATTATCAATAAAATTGTTATTTTATTTTAATTATATCTATTCGAAAGCTATCATATACAATTTTAATATTAGAAAATATTATTATATTAAATTTAATTTGCAATTTTAATATTTTTTAATTTGAATTGCAATTCAAATGATTTTATGATAACCGGCACGAAAGATTAGCGGTGTAAGTCAGTGTCTATTAACTGAAAAATCTGAGTTCGAATCCCATGTAAATCTCTGGGAGATCGGATTTTGTGATTACTGTATAATCATAACTCTGATTAATCATCACAGATTTTTCTAATATTATGGAAATATATCGTAATGATTTAAATCGAGATAAGTCGAACATAATAGGTATTAAAAAAATCGAATAATAAGCTACTTCAGTTCATACGGAATATCATTTATGTATATATATAAAAATTGCACTGAAGATCAAGTTGACTGATATGATCACTATTTTCAATATTAGATAATTTTGTCTAGTTATTCGAAGTTTTTTCAGAAAATTTAAATATCGATAAAAGTGCATTTAATTCTGTGCAAATAAAATAAATATATTTATTATTATATTTATAACTAATATTTTATTTATTATATAGTTTTTAAATTTCTGTTATCAATAACTTATATATTGTAGTTTTTAATTTCACTTAATGTAAATTAATTAAATTAATTTAAATAAATAAGACATCGCGAGGCATCAATGCGATCAAGCGTGCGCAGACGTTAGCGACATTTATCGCTCGCGCTTTACAACCCACACACGTAACGCATTCCAAAAATATTTTGAATTTAATAATTAAAAAAATATTATTTACCCTTTTCAAGGCTATCAATTTGTTCATTCGTGAATGAAGTCCTATTCCTTTGCAATTTTCTTTTTAGCCTAAGCCTCATTTGCGAGTCTTCATCTCCGGACGATGCGTGCTCGCTATTTCCATCCGAACCGGTCTCAGAATGAAGGTGGTCTGTAAAAAATAAGAAAAAAAAAAATTAAATTGATTAAAATTTCAAATTGATCTAATTTGGCAGCTAGGGGCGCAATTAGGGCGGATTCGAACCACCCCGTTCATACATCAATAGCGTCCGACCATATAAACGATTCTTGTCCGCGACAAATGCTATCCTCCGGGAGGGTTATACCGATTGTCCCCTGGATACTGCTAATGAAAATCCCCCCGTTGCTAATTTAATAATGCAACTTTTGTGCAACAAATGATCGCCGCGCAATAAAACTCGGTCTCTAATCCACTTTAGAGCAGATATGCTACAATTTCGTTTGCCTAGACAAATTGGATTATTCATTAGTTTTGCACTGACTGGCGCAGTGAGGAGATGCCAGGACATGAATGAACACAATGTATATATAATTAAATACAATATATAATATCTGAAATAGAGCAACCAATGTATGTATAATTTAATATTTAATTAGATAAATAACTTAAAAGTATTTATTTCATATGGGGGGTGAAGATACATCAGATTAAATGATGTATTAAATACATAAACGTACTTAGTGACGGTAAACGGAATTGGTCTAATATATTGTATTAAAATCAATGGACAAACCTCCCCGGCGCGTGCTACCCTAAATGTAATTGTACCTACCCTTGGTATTAAATGATTGATCTGACATCCCCCGAAGAGATAAATTAGTATAATTCGTGCGTCGGTGACATGTGTAAGTATGTTTAGTGTAGCATGTTTTTATAAATAATATATTTAGATGTATTAAATAGACAGGCTTTTAAATAATAATTTATAGCCTTAAGTCTATGTACATATCTCCAATATAAAATAAACACACATTGATTTAGAAATATAATATATATTGCTTTAGATAAATACATCAATTTAAAATACCATTACGATAAACCCGTGGTATAAGCCAGTGACTGAAAGATGGACTCAAATCTATATGAAGACTAGTGTTTTTTTAATTTATATCGTTTCTGGAAGATGAAAATTAGTGATAAATATACAATTATAATTCTGATTGATCATCACAGATAAGGTAATCCTATTTTTTGTGATCTCGCGGATGAATATCATGATAAGTATTTGAAGAATGATTGAGCTGGAATGTGCATAGTGACATATATTCAATGTAAGCTGTAATAATAGTTTATATATAAAATAGTGATTTCAGTCTGCTGTCTGTAGATTTGTGTGTACTCCATTGTAATGCATTGGGCGCTGTTATGTTGCAACGGAAGGTAAATAAATATCTAGTAGTGATCCATAATGTTACATATTGTGTACCGTGCTATTATAGTATCGATAAACTTACATGTCAACCTGCATATTTTTTAACTTAGAATATAGAAAAGACAAAATTATACGTGGTTTATCTTAATTTATTAATATATTGTAATAGTAAGACCCTCAGTTCTTTTTATAGTAAAAAACACCAGTTTATTTACGTTCATAATTTTTCAGCAAAAAGTATAGGTATTTTTGAGGTATTTTCAGTGATCGGTTGTAAAAAAATAATAGTTATTACATAGAATATATAAAATTTTATTTTGACTGAAAAATGTGTTTGCATTTTTTTTTACTCAACTTATATGCATTTATTTCTTAACTCAATTTATATGCATTGATTTTTTTTTTTTATATATATTTTTATGGTTCACGTTTTCATCATCATAAAATTCAGTATGACTAGTGGTTTAAGTAGCTGACTATAGACCTTAGTGTTTTTAAATTTGTATCACATCTGGAAGATCGTATTAAGTGATTATTATATAATTATACTTTTGATCGATTATCATAGATTAGGTTTACCTGGATTTTTCAAATCTCACGGATGAATATCGTGATGATTAATTAACTGGCTAGATCATATAGAATATCATGTGTTTATTTAAAAATATGTTATTAAAGTCTGAACCCCTAGAATTGTAGTCTAAAATTGAAAATAAATATTTAAAAACTTGTGAGTAACAAATCATTATAGATTGGAAAGAAAGGTAAAGCTTTGCTAAGCTTAATAGCTTAGCAAAGCTTAATAACTTTTGTTTTAATTATGCCTGTCTTTTTAAAACTATGATTATACAGAATTTAGTAAATGTTCACCAAGTGTATAAAACTAAATTGATGGGACAATACTGTCAAAGCTTAATTTATTTTCGTTTTAACATTAAATTTTTTTTGAAGTAATATTTCGTAATTTAATTAAAATAAGCATCTAGTTACCATTTTAGATTAAAAATGGTCTAAAATTTGGTAAACATTATTTATTTTTCTAAATCAGAAGTATTTATTTGTATGCATTCTTCGTAAGCAGTTAAGCAACATCTCTATAAACACGTATTTTTTAAAAATTATTGTAGTCATTGTAGCAAAAAATCGTGATCAAGATTAGTTTGCAATAAAATAATGTATTTAGCTAATCGTCAAATCCAGCTATAAAAAAATGACCATAAACATAAATGCATATGTTAGCAAAAGAAAATAACTTATATAGTTCACATCATAATTTATTATAAATTAAGATTTTCATTGACAGTTCTTTTTGGTTATATAGATGCATCAACTAGCTGCGCAGTTTGTTTTCTCGATATTTTATACTTATGAGATTTAGATTTTGATAAATAATATAAAAATATATAAAATTAATAATACTTGTCTATTAATTTATTTTTATTAGTAAATTTTCGGTAAAAAAAAATTCGTTCCAATTCTTCATACATCGTAATATGCCGATGCTTCCAAGAAAGCATTTATGTTTCAAACATCTGGCAGGAACCCACTCTTTCTTGTGCAGCGGTTTTAAAACATTTAAATATATTTGTACAAATTAAATTTTTTATATAAAAAGGCTCTATGAAATTTTTCAATAAATCGGCAAATTTTTTTTCGAGTAATAATTCTCAAACAATCGCTACTAATACTTAATTGTTTAAATATTAAAACATCACAAATTTAAAGCGTATTTATATAAATAATAAAAATAGTATTGCAATAATGCAAAAGATTATGGAAACAACGATGAATTTCATAAAATATTTTTATAAATAGAATCGCATTGAAAAAATAATGATTAAGTTGAAATATGCGTGTGATATATGTACATATAAATCAAGTTATTTTATCTTTGATGTAAAACAGTGAGTTCAATCACAAAGTCTACATAAAAATCTTGTGTTTTTCTATCTAGATAAAATAATGATGTTTATTTATTCAGATATGTCAGATGAAATATTATTTGGGAAAAATTGGTGTTGATAAATAATGTAACCACTAACCATTTATCATTATTTTTAATATTATAAATTTTTTAAATTAATTCAGTAACACGCAATAATTTGTGTGTTACCAAAAAATTTAGTAATAAAGGTTTCAATTATTGTAATTCTGGAGCGCATATTTGTGGATGCGCCCTGGCCATGACCGGTCTTTGAAGTCATCCAAAGGGTTTGTGTATGGCTCGAATAGGGTCCGTCATCCCTCGATGCAGTTCGTTTTTAATCAGCGTACGAATAAGGGAAGAGAGCAAGGGAGATAGAGAGTTGTTGTCGTCGTCATGCGAGACAGTAAGATTTTCTGTTTCGGAAAAATCTTGCGGAAAAATGGCCGGGGCCCTTTTCGTTACACACGACCCAACCCACGCCCGTCCGACAACTGTTGTGCACGCTCCGATAACTCCAATTTCGTTTTATCTCCACCAAGCTTCCCTTTGTGCTATTTTTTCCACAATTTTTTTCTCTATTTCATTTTATTTCATTCCGCCGCGGCTCCTTTCCTCTTGTTCATGCGCGGCTAGCGCGTCCCTTTCGCGCGCCTCTTTTTTTCCCTTTCTTCGTCGTTCCTTCTTTTTCTTTTCCGTTTTTTTTTTATTTTTCATTTCAACTTTTATTTTCCTCCCTTTTGCCCTTTAGCGCTAGGGTCGCTCGCGGGGGCGCAGCGCTCTTTCTTGTTTGGCGAAGGTTATAAGATCGCCTTCCTGCAATATTATATTAGATCACAAAAGAACCGAGTTTTTGTTAAGACAAATACAGGAAAAACGCTGCTTTGCCTCTTTATTTTTATGTATTGCAAATTAATTTCATTTTTTGAAGCCTTGAAGAGTACACATCTCTTGTACAATATAAAGGTAAATCAAATATGTGACACTAAACAACATTAGTATGATTTTTTATATTTGTTTAAATGATTATTATTTTTTGTACATTAAATTTGAAGACTTCTGATACTACGAGATATGCAATATTGCTGTGTGCTTATACATATATATATATATACATATAAAGTAAAATAAAACAAATACTAATAAATCATAACAGAACAGTGAATATTCTGGTAAACTTCTTAAAATAATTGGAATATCGCCTTGAAGTAACCATATTAATAATTGCTCTATATACATTTTATCAAATTTAACCTAAATTTTAGAAGTTCATTAATATTTAGAATTAGATAAATTATATTTTTATTTATAATTAATACGAGAAAAGTGTCAAAATATACATAATAATTAATACAGGCATAATTTACATATTCAGTACTTTTAACATATCAGATATATATTTATTACATGGTATATATATAACTTGATTGAGATGCTCAAAGAACTCTTGAGTAGGCGACTGCATTATGCATTACGCAAATGGCTATTGCCATCATATGCTAGCGTTGCATATTGATATGTTTAATGTCGGCAACGAGGAGCTGGTTCAGTTCGAATAATTTAATTTTAATATTATATATGATTTTTTTTCTTTCTTTCTATGCATTCTTTTTTATCTTACTTTTATTATAATAATACTATGTATTGTTTTTTACCATTGTGACGCGTTGGGGCAACCTATTATGCCACTAATTAAATTTAATTTAAAGTTAAATAAATTAATATTGTAAACATTGCACCGTTAAGTACGATTGATGGTAAAAACTACGGATTTTAATTTTACCAATTAAAAATACGATACATGCTTTTAAAATGTAGTTATCAGGTCATAAAATGAAAAGTTCGAACATTTGTCTTGTTCAATTTGAGCAATCGTATACTAAAAAAAAAATAGGTGGTCTAAATTGAGAACTAAATTAAATTCTATATTTAAATCAAATTTAACTAACTATTGCATGGAAATTTAGACATATTATTACTAAACAAATTAAAATATAGTACGCCTATTTCGTAATGGTAAGGTCTAAATACAGCATCTTTCAACTGGTAATAAAATATTTTCATTTATAAATAGGGCAGAAGATTCGCTTAGGTTTTTTTAGCTTAGCAGATTAAATACATAAAATAGGTATCAACGGATCAACACCTAATTGCCAAGAAATCATGTTTTATCTAATTCTATATTTTATATGGAATGAAAATTTTCTTAATGATTAATGGGCATAATTAAGCTGTAAGGCAATGCTTCCGGTATTTACCTAAATAAAAAAAATGTATTCATAATAGTTACGCGTTTGGAACACGTTCAAACGCGCTGTACACGACATTGGACGAGATTGAAATTTGGATTGCGAAACACACAAATTGTATCAAAACCAGATATCACACGAACGATATATTTTTCAACGTCATTATAAATTTCATCGAATACAAAAGCATGCCACAAACAGTCCTTTGTTTTCGTGCGCGGCCTCCGAGGGTGTCTGGCATACACACCCACCCCCGAGAGCCTTACATGCCATCGCCACCCCCTGCGTACCTACAATATTTTCATCCACCTAACGAATTCTACCCCATGACGGTAGGGTTGGGGAAATATTACATAATGTAATGAGGAGGCTTTGCAGGGGACATGCGCAGTGCAACCCCTGTGTGCGAATCCTACGCCCATTCTCACCCCCGGCGTTCGAGTTGCCAAGAACGATTTGCAAGGGGCAGGAATTTCCATCGGCATTTCTTTCCTGTCTACCAATGCCTTCGGTGGTAAAGCGCGGCGAATGAATGGCGCTTTTCCACTAGTCCCCTTCTGGTAAACGGGCGAGGGGACGAACGAGGGTTGGCTCTCTCTGTGCGTTTGTTTTCTGTCCGAACGGTGAGGGCATGAAAATAGCCTTACATGTTTGGCACACAGAAGAATTTCGTGTAATGCAACACGCGCCCTTATTTAAGTTCGAGGATTACTTTTCTCTTGCCAAGGGGCGAAAGAGTACTAACGATACAACTGTTAAATGCGCGCTTTGAATACAAAGAAATTCGATTTAATGCAGTGCTTTATATGCCTCACTTGTGCACCCCTATTTAAATATTATTACAAAATGATTAACTCAACTTTATAATATAATATAAAACTGTAGTCCACAAACTTTATCGACATATCATATATTTTTTTATTGATATGCAAGTTCTTATGTGTTATATCGCACCCGCTTTTTATTGTCCTATATAAATTACTGCGAAACTGAAAAACTTTTATTGATAAAAGAGAGTTTATTTTAATTCCTGTATAAAAGAATGCCTAAGCAAATTCTGACAAATTTAAAATACATTTTTTAATAGATTGTATTACTCAGAATTATCAAATTTAAAAATTATTTTTTTACTTAATGAATCTGTATTAATGTAAAACAAATGTTGAATCATCGGATAATTGCCAAAAAGGTAGGATTAGATATGGTTTTATATTCAATAAATATGTGTATATAGTATCTGTTATATTCATCAAAAACCAATGAAGAGTACGTAACTACAAGTTGATTGAATATCAAATAATTTAATATAATTCCAAATATTTATGAACTGATATTTAATGTTTTATTAAAAACCAAATTTTAAAATATTTTAATAGATAATGACATGTGAGAATAATAATGTTTTATATTATATAATTAAACCATATAGTTTGTTATTATGATAAAAATATGATAAACATCTGATGCTCTTATATTTTCAATATTTATTAATTATAATAACCGAGATGAAATTCAAATAATGTTGGAGCTTAATCTACTTAGATCTGATAACAGTTCTAGAGCTTGCATAAAAGTTATTCGTTAAAAATCAAACATTTAAAATAGCTAAAAAAACTGAAAAGAGCTTAATAAATGTGCAAGTTGAAAAAAAAACGAAAAAATATTACTATCGCGAAGTTATTATGTGTCGAGGCAATCCGGGAATTCCCGGGTTTTGTGTCATTTCGTTATCCGATTTTTTTTGATTTTCTACTGAAAAACTTATCTGAAATTAATAGAATTTTATCATTAAAAATGTTTTCATAGCTGAAACTAAAAATTGAAGAAAGAAAAAAAAACAGCTTATTGTTTTAATATATTTAATACAAAAGTCCGACTATGTTTCTAATGAAAATTATTTTCGAAATTGCTCCTAAAAATATATGTCAATAACGGGGAAGGTTTACCAGAACGACTCTTTTTGTTATTTAGATTGCAATTAGATACTGATATAATAAATCAGGAACTGATATATTAAATGAAAAAAAGAATACTGATGCTGCATTCCGTCAATCTTTAGTGTTTTTTTCTTTATTTTTCATAATTTATAATGCAATTTTTCAACCAATTGTTTTTGACGAATTTTCTGCATTTATTATAGATTTTTAAGCAGAATGCTGTAGCTTCATACTTAATGTGTTTTCTAATTAAAAAGTTATCTTTAGATAAAATATAAAATATATCAGCAAAGGCTATCAATAGTTTGTTGTTTGTGTTTATAAAGCAAGACAAACACGTTCGGGACATCCGGGCAGGTAAGGGTCGGTCTTATTGATTAATTTCGAACAAAGTCACGTCGCTAATCTCAATTAAATGTCGTCGGCCAGTGCCCACCGGTCATTATCGCCGCTGCAGACCCCAGGGGCGGTCGGTGTCTTGGGACCTAATTGCCAACAGCACACCTAGACCGGGAAACTGACCGCACTGTAGACAATACATTAGTGGGGCATTCCCCGGAATGTACCCTCTGCCAGACACATACGTATATATAATACATACAACCCACGACCAGGATCAGATCATAGCTCCAGAGAGGATCGGTGCTATAGGTATACATACGAATATGCCCGTGTGATTGGATAATAAACAATGGTGGCTAAAGCTAGGCAAATACGAACCGTAATCAATATTAAGCTTAAGATTGAATATTCAGCATATTATGAGACTAAATATGCGTTTAAACAATTGTATAATCACTAGATAGTAGCTTGCAATTTTTATTATAAATCAAGATTAGATTCCGATGCGGGAATTGAACTCAATACTAGCTAAATTTGGCATATATTCAAATGTAATAGTTGAGTGGAGGCACACATGCGACCCCACCGGTGCCAAAACGATTCGACTTTTCAAGTGTTTCAAATTAAAAACCGAGTACTCGCACACTGAAGTGGTTATCGGTTACAGCGCGTGCACAGAATGGGCAATTTAGTGAAATAATTGAAACAGTGAACGTGCGTTATGAATGGCATGCGTTCATTGTGCACAAAGCGTTGTTCGAGTGCTACTATTAGCGAACGATCAGGGTTTTCATCTGGTAATTGTGGATATCTTTACATCTAGACAGATGCGATTTTAATAATAAAAGTTCGATTGATTGTTGGTTGAAAGAGCTTTTTTTCCTATAGGGGGAAATCTTGACAACATTTTCTATAAGGTCCAGAAAATATTAAAACGTTATATTATACTTTATGATCGACTTATAATCCTTGATGCTCTTTTTATAATAGTTTTATAAATAAAACTTCCTGAAACCATAAAATTAAATGCCTATCAAAATGTCATTTTCTTCAATAACTTCAATGAGTTCATTCAAAGGTCTTTCAATCGTTTCTTTATCATAACTCTCTACCTATTAAAAATTCACAATAAGAAAAAATGCTTATGTTATTTATTTATTATAATTAAATGTTTGATTAAAGTTACTACCTATGTATTGTAGGAGAAATGCAGAACTGTCAAGACGTTGTCCTTATCTACTGTTAATTATGTGTTAATTTTTATTTTATCACGTAAATATACTTTGCGATCACCTTGTTGTCGGCTATAACACGTGTTCTGGTTGCAGGGTCATTACGTATTCCCTTGCAGTTGTGAATAATGTCGACACATAATAAATAATATGCAGACACGTGGAAAAGCGAATGAAAATCACGCGTAATCTGGCGTGTTACGTTTCCACGTCAGCGTGGAAGGCTTTATCAACAAATATGGAAATGAGCACGTTTGGAGCGCTGCCATCGGCGCTTATAAATAGAATATGGCCACCCACTTGTGGGTTGATTCTGCCCACCGGCACTCAACCGATATAGGCTCAACCCTATCTTTGCTTCTCTATATAGTGCGTCAAAAGCAAATGTTTTCCGTTTGTGGCACAATGCTGATTAGATCTATTATTTTATTTTGGAATATATTAGAGATCTAAACTGTTGCAAGCGAAGTTGAGAAAGTTAAATTTCCACACGCAAATTTATGATATTTCGCTACTGGAAAATTAAGTATTAACGGACACTAAATGTACTCATAAATGTTATTTTGGGTACCTGTTTTATTTTTTTTTATTGGTACAGATCGATTCTCTTAATATTTAAATAATGTTTTTTTCATAGACATTGATTTTTTTATTCATTAAAATGACTCAATATCACAATTGATTGTTTTATGGTTAACAGATTATTAGTTACTAAAATGTCATTGAATCAACAGCAAAATTAACTCCAGAAAAACATAGTTAATTATACAATTATACACTGAATTTAAGAATCGCCTTCGATGAACTTGAATCCAGGCGTTATATATAGAAATAAAGTGATTTTTACATTTTTATATGTCAGCAAAGAAAATGCTAGTATCTAAAAATAGGCTGTACATATAAAATACTTTTGGGGATCGCAAAATAAAATATTTTTTCATTAAATAATATTTTCAAAACTCTTATATGGCTCACTAAAAAAAAGTTGAGGACTGGTTTCGTCATAATTTTATGCGGAAGGTAAAAAAATATTGCAAAACTAATAACATAGCATAAAATATTTTATTGTTAGTTAATAACGTACCGCCATGTAATTATAATGAAAGCACGTGCAAATAAAATTACTTTATTCTAATACAATCTTCATTATTCAAACAATGAATAAATGTATAATATATACAATAAAAAAAGTATTATCTACGGACCACATGTACCTAGTAGGTAAGCAGTTCTATCGATGAACAGAAAATAACATTTATAAAGCTGGTAAAATATATACGATGCTGCTTTGAGTAACGTATAAAATAAACTCACTCCTCAGTTGTTCAGAAATAGTATGTAAACTGAAGTGGTTGATGATGCTATTAGCGAAATAGGCAAAATAACCAAAGAACTGAACCTGAATTTAGTAAAATAAGATTTAGTTTTTAATAGAAATCAGCAACGAAGTTTTTATGAAAGTGAAGGACTAGCGAAAAAAATATATTTTTTTAGAAAATAAAAAAGTAGATCGTTGTTTGTTTAAATATGATCAAGAATGAATGCAAATTGAAGAAACAAGCTAATTGAAATGATTGAGTTTGAGGTTCAGATAACAGAAAAGTCTTTTTAAGAATAGCTGCAAGAAAATGAGAAACAGAAAAAAATTATCCATGAAGATGGCTGTAAATTCAAATGTGATCAAGAATAGATAAAAACTGAAAAAGTTGACTATGTTATTAAAAAACTAGTCAAAATGACCACAGAACTGATTTTTAATCTAAATCTGAAAGAAAAGGATTTTGTTTTTAATAGAAATAAGCAACGAAGTTGTAATGAGACTTGAGAATCAGAGAGCAGATAATTAATTTCTTTGCCTTTTTAAGAAAAACATAAAAAAATGAGCAACAGAATATTTTTTTAACCAAAAAGATCGCTTTATATTTAAATATTATTCAGAGTGGATGCAAACTGAAGAAGTTGACATTGTTAATAGCGAACGAGTTTAAATCACCAAAGAAGCAAATCATCTAAAAAAGAGGATTTCGTTTTAAATAGAAATGAGTCATGAAGTTTGATGACCAGGGAAAATAAGACTCTTTTTTAGAAAAAAACTGCAATAAAATTAGCAGCAGAAGCAAATTTTAACCAAGAAGATTGCTGTAAATTTAAATATGCTCAAGAATAGATAAAAACTAAAGAAATTGACGATGTTATTAGAAAACTAGTCGAAATTATCAAAACACTGAATCTGAATCTAAAAAAAGAGGATTTCGTTTTTAATAAAAATGAACAACGAAGTTCTGATGAAACTTAAGGACCAAAGAAAAGAAAACCCTTTTTATAAAAAAACAGCAATAAAATAAGAAACAGAATCAATTTTTAACCATTGCTGTATATTTAGATATGATCAAAAATGAATGCGAACTTAAGAAGTTGACAATTTTATTAGTGAACTATTAAAAATTACCAAAGGGCTAAATCTGTTTCTGGAAGAATTTTGTATTTAATGGAAATGAGCAATAAAGTTGTGATGGAACTAGAGTCTCCAATTCGAGTAATCGAGTACTCGATACTCGAGTATTTTTGTCTATTTTTCAAGTACTTGATAATCGAGTATTTTGAAAATTACTCGATTAATACTCGAAATTAAATTTTTTTTAAATATTTCAGAAACAAAAATAACTTTAACTCGGTCCGGTAAAGGTTAACGTCTTGCTTTTATTTGGCGTTTATGCCCGAAGTCCCGAGTTAGAGCGGTTACTATCAGGTATAATTTTTTCATAGTTCCATAGTTGCATAGTTCCGGTCGTCGGCTATGTTAGTGGGTACGACGGAGAAATTTCTTTTGTGTTTTCTGTTCGACAGTCCCGACTTATCTAATTTATGGCAATGAACAATATGAAATATCAACAAAAAAATTTCTTTGGTTTTATGACTATGCAGTTGTAGCGTAAAGTGTTGTCAATTGTTTATACTGATCCCTCAGCTTAAAATATATATCAAAACAATTGTATGTTTTAAAGGCATTTAAAGTAGTCAGATCTTTGCAAACCGTTTAGCTCTAGAGTGAAAGGGATTCACCCAAATACATCTTCGAAGGATATAGATTTAAATTCTTCGCAATAATCAGAAGGAGTAGAATATTGTATATTGTTAAGAAAAAAAAAATCTATTCAAGAAGAATTACAAAATACTATTTTGTCAATAGTCGAAGGAAATAAGAGAAAAGCAGAGAAGGGAATGAAAGAAGAGAACATAAAAAGAGAGTTCAAAAAATTTTATATCTATAAAAAGCGAACAGATATAAATTAGAAGCCTTATCCAACGCGTTAATGACAATAAGACCAACATCAACAGCAACGGAAAGGGTTTTTTCCATAACAGGAATAATAAAACCA
Source organism: Plectrocnemia conspersa (assembly GCF_051122295.1). Taxonomy (NCBI): domain Eukaryota; kingdom Metazoa; phylum Arthropoda; class Insecta; order Trichoptera; family Polycentropodidae; genus Plectrocnemia; species Plectrocnemia conspersa. The sequence goes on from NW_028277167.1 coordinate 20,304,448, forward strand.
AAGGTTAGCAGTAATATTAAATTCGAGACACTTTTTGCATTATTGTTTTTAAAAAGTATGTTCGTGAAGTTAAAATAATTGTAAAAATAAACATACTAAGTATTTTATTTATTTATTTATATGTGCACGAATTTGAATAATAGCTATTTTGGTACATTTAGTAAATACTCGTAAGTACTCGAGTACTCGAGTATTTTAAAATGTTAATATTCGATACTCGAGTAGTTGATGGTTCGAGTAATTGGAGACTCTAGATGGAACTTAAAGATCAGATAAAAAATACTCGATTTATTTAATTTCAACAGAATTAATTTTTAACCAAGAAGATCGCTGAATATTTGTGAAGTGTCAAAATCAGTGAATTATGCTATTGCATGTTATACATTAACTTTTGCAAAATAAAAGAGCTACAATGTAAGCATGTAATTACAAACTACGTGTATTAATAAGTAGTTTGTACTTAATTATAGTATAGCAAATTATAAATTGTTTTATTCCTTATTTATATTTGTAAAACTTTCGCGCATATATTTTTTATAAAAAAATTAAGATATGTAGAACTAATCGCATTTTATATTGAACTTATCGGATATTCAGACTTTAAATATAGTTTTCTACTTTATTCAAACAGTTTCAAAAGCAAGTGCGCGAGCTGCATTAATCCGTAGGTTACTCGTTAGGATTCTACTCGGAACCTGGCCAATTCAATCACTTAACGATTGAGCTGTTTGCACAACGTATGAAAATTCAGCCATAAAGATTTAGTGGATGCTGAAAGGCTTTCAAGTTGATATTAAATAATTTTAATAAGATTTAATACAGCATGTATGTATATCCAATACGTACATATATACGTCAACAGCGTTGATTACGAAGTCAAAATTTTGTGTGAATGGATCGGCAACAATGGGTTCTCGAGTGATGGAGGGTCCTTTTTGTTCATACAACTTCATCGATTTAAACCTTCCGCAAACAATTTGAAACGATTTAGAACACGAGAGTAAATGGCAGTGAATCAAATCGTAAAAAGCTTTTGTTTCAAATCGGTTAAAGCGTTTTTCATTACCTCTTTTTTGTTCAACTTTATACTGTTTTCTGTTTCTATAAAATTAACATTAATACTAAAATCAGAGTTATCCTTTAATTATTTTTGATACACTATTAGACATATTTTATGAAAGTATCTTAATTAAAGAGTTTTTTTTTTCTATGTATATTATAATATTTAAATTAATTATTTTTTAAACTAATGGATTATAAATAAACCAAAAATTTCGATATCCAATAAAACAAGTCTCTCTTAATTCCTTTTAATGTATTCATTTCCCGCCACGCTATAACACTGTTTGATCCCCTTCCAACAATTTCCAATCCATTGTTGGGCACACAAGGCCGAAGCGAAAAATGTAAATATATACCCCTGCTCTCTGGGGGTGGCGGGGTAAGGGGAGGGGAGGGCCGCGGTAGGGTGGTTAGGAAGAATAAATAGAAATTACACGCGAAAATGTTTTTACAGTTTGCATACATTATTTACACGCAAAAGTAAACGGCCCACCAAAAAAATTTCACCCCAACGCTGTGTATACTTGGGCATGTATGTATGTGTATATTCTTGAGCATCGGATATTTTAATTTTTTATTGTCCCGAATGCGTATTTATTCACGCACGCGATTTAAAGGCCGATACTCACCTGACAGATCACTGTTGCCATGGAAACAGGCGTCGGGACATCCCTCGTGGGACCTAACGTTCTCTATATGTATATGTATAAGGGTGTGTTTGTGTATAATAGTATCCTGAGATATAAACGGAGTTCTTGCAGCATTCTAGTGCGTATTAAGGCATTCCAAAAGAGACATCGTCGTAAAATTTTACGTTAACTATCGTTTGCGTACGTAAGAAAATTTATTACTGTGATAAGAGCTTACGTTAAATAAAATATGGATGTGCTATGTCAAACGCTTTATTTGAGAGTTTATATTTTAGAATCGAGTAAATGCGTTAAATACCTAGGTTGAGAATCCCATGGAATTTCTAACCTAAAACTTAAAATACCATGCCAAAATAATTATAATAGCTGAAGATAGGCAACTTCAATATTTCGCACTTTTGAATGTACTTTTTTAAATAGTTATTTTGAAAAAATGCGTTTCTTAAATCATACATTATCTAACGAATGAGGAATATTTTTTAATAATCCCTTTTAAGGGTTCCTTAAGGGTTCAACCTTAGCCATCTGCTCTTAATGTTATTTATGAATGATAAATACAGCAGTTACAAATTCAATTTTTTTTATGTATACAGATGATTTATAATAGTGTAAATGCATTCGATCTGTTGCGAACTCCTTCTATCTACAGATTCCCTATAGAAATGGGCTTCCATCAACTGTTTGCCCTTTAGTGTCTGAAAGTTCTATTCTCTGTTATTTTCTCGATCTCATTCGATATCAGATTATTCCTACGATTTCAGTGGAAATATTTTGGCAAGAGAAGCATACACTAAAGATCTTAGAAATCACTTTTGAGAGCAAAGAGAGTTTCTCTCTACATATAAACGACATCTGCGACACATTTTTCATGATACTCAGTTTTGTAATGAGGAACTCATTCACTTTGATGATTCGTCAGTTATTCGCGTCCTCTATGATAGTATTATTGAATCGGGATCTATAATTTGGAATTCCCGAATAATCATATACTCTTAATCGTAAAAGTTCGGAAAATGATCTTGATTCTTTTATTTAGAGAATATTTACTTATTATCTGTTTTGTATCAAAACAGCTTCTTTTAAAAGCGTTTGAATACGATTCACTATGTAGTACTAGTAGAAAATTATCGAGGAGTTGTCAACAAGCAAACTATTCTCGGAGAATTCCAGTCTTGGGTTCACGATCAAGATCGCTTCCTCTTTTGATGCCCATTAGAGCCATGACGTCCGTACTAGCAGACTCGCCTATGGTTGTAGTCATTCGGCTACTTAAAACGCTTGCATTGCACATTGATATGCTTAATGTCATCTACGAGGAGCTGGTCCGGTTCGTATAATTTTATTTAAATATTTTCTATTTTTTATTCTCATCTGATGAATCTGGAATCTGGTTTCACTGTTCCACAAAATTTTATTCAGAAAGGGGTTGATGATGGCGCTTGTATATTTCTTAATCAAAGCGTTCCACATACCGTGTCGACGTTTTTGCCCATAATATTAAACGTTTATACTATTCAAACGTATTTGGCTGACAAATTTATTATAAATATGTGGATGAGATCGAAGTATCGACGTCTGTGAGCACACAAAAGGGTGTCGTCGTAAGCCGCTTTGGCCGCAGATGGAGGCAGTGTACACTTTGGGTTCGCACGCACGTTTTCGAGTCTGCACAACGACGCAAATTTAATTCCTTGCCAGCCGGGGAGAAGGAAAATCTTTTTCTCCGAACAGAGAAAATCTGATAAGGGGTGCCTGCAAAGCCTCCGTATCAGCGGCGCTCATTCGCGGCACAACGCAAACACGCAAATCGATTCGGTTTGTAGCAGACGCGCTCGCTCTCTGTGTTTGTACTCTTTTATGTGAAGAAAATGTATTTTTTGATTTTTCTTATATGTAAATACATAAATACATATGTGTGTTGCGCTTCCCCAAGTCATAAGTAAAAAATAGTTCATTTGGACCTTTTTTAATCCTCCTTGTGTCTGGAAGAAAAGTAGTGATTATTTCAATAATAGTTCAGATAGATCATCATAGATTAGGGTTTTTCAGATTTTCCTAATCTCACGGATGATTGTCATTTAGCTAGTTTGTTCGTTTATCCTTATACTCAATTTTTTCGAGCGGCCCCCACAAAAAGCGTAAGGGCGCAATTTATGAAAAAAATATATGATACATATGTAACCGAAAAACAAATCAAAATAAAAAGATTTTTGTAGATTTCTTTAAAAGCGGGTTTTAAAAATCAAACATGATTTAAAAAATAAAGTTTTTCCACAGAAAACAATATTGTTAAAAGATAATGCATCTTTCCATCCGAATTAAAGTATATTAAAAACGAACGACGGTCGTATAATTGTATTTTTTAGAGAATTCTGTAATCAATGAAATGGCTTTAGCATTTTAGTCTACTCAAAATCATTACTTGATCAATTTCTTGATCAATCTTGGCTAAAAGTAAAGTATTAATAGAAAAATTCTTCATAACGTGGAAATAGACGTATTAAATTCTAAAAATAATGAGGAAAGTTTTTGGAATTACTTTTGAGAGCAAGTGGAGATTCTCTCTACACGTAAACGACTACTGCAAAAATCTTTCAAGATTTTTGGTTTTGTGATGAGCAACGCAATTCACTTTGATGATCCGTTAGTTATTCGTGACATTTTTTTCATAATATTTTGAATCGGGATCTATAAATTATAATCCCTGAATAATCATATTTTCTCTTTTAATCAAAAAAATTATTGAGATACCTTAATAAAAAGATATTTGGTTATTATTTGTTCTTGTTTTCCAGCACCTTTATTTTAGGAGCGTCGGGATATGATTCATTGAGTTCTGAGCAGAGAGTTGCATGTCGCTAAGCATTTTTTCAAACCGCTGAAGGGTTTTGCTGACAAACTATTCTCGATAATCAGTTTTGGGTTCTGGAACGTCTTCGAGAATCGCGATCGCGTCCTTTTTTGTTGCTCGTTAAAGCCAAGTCGTCAACACTTGTCTATGGCTGTTGCTATCCGGCTCATTAATACGTTTTATGTCAGTTACGAGAAGCTGGTCTGGTTTGTATCATTTATTTTTTTTAGATTATGATTTTTTATTGCTTACTATGTATTATTTTTTATCTTTTATTACATTTTTTTATGTATTGTAATAATACTATGTATAATTTTTTACCAGTGTGACGCATTGGGGTAACCTGTTAGGTCACAATGGATTTAATTTAAATAAAAAATATCGACATTGCCTTGAGTCTATATTTCTCTATTTCAAATAAAATATTTCTTTCAAATAAAACAACATAAGTTTGCCTACGATTTTTCTAAAATAACAATAAGAGCTTATTAAAGTTGGTATTTTCTAAATTATACTCTGGTAAATAAATATGTAAATTTTATTATCATATAACATTTGTATTCTAATTTAAAGATAATAAAAATTCTTTTACATTATTATAATAAATCTCTAAATAGATTGGAAGTAAAAATAGATAAATTTATTCATTAATGATTTTAATATATATTTTTAAAGACGTGTACATATGGAACTACTATATATGTAAATATTCCAAAAAAAAAATACGACACTTAATGCTCAAACTTGGATGTTTCGATATGCAGCTCCAGTAGGTACATTCCCACACACGAACGTATGTATTAAACATGTTCACAAGGTATGTGTTTGTCGTGGAAATTTTCTTTCATCCCCCAAAGGGAAGGAGACGCGTGCGCGAGACATTTCCAAGTATTTTCCCGACCGAGCGGCGAAACAACACGAATCTGAAGAATCCGATTTATTCCCGGCTCCGGAGGAGGAAACGCCGGGAAATTGTGGAGAGAATAATAAGTGGATGAAAAGTCGAGTGAGATAATGGAGGAGGAAGAAAATTTTATCTTTCGGGATGTGTTAGCACTAGCGATAAACAAACAGGCCGCCATTTGAATAGAAATGGCCACACCGCCTCACCCCCACATCGCATGAAAATGGATTTGGAAATCGCTAATGCTAGGCCGGAGATAATTTATATGGCGACCCTCGGCATTCATAAATCGACGCACATTGTTAATTTTACGGCCATTTATTATTATTTATAACGACGCTTAAATAAAACTCCGGTGATAAATCGGTCCCTTTGCCGAACGAGTAGGACTATCGTTATATCGTATTTCATATCACCCGTGTAATGGTTTGTTTGCCGTAATTTATCAGCAAAACAAACTTTCAGCTACTTCGGTAATTAATTCAGAAAGATATAATCGCGTGTTTAACTTATGTGTATATATGTTTAGTTTTATGTAACGTTCTAACATTAAATTTAATCAATCTTAAAAAAAAACTGTTTTTAAACCGCCTACATAAATTAATGTTAAGAATCTGAACTTTGTACTTTATAAATTATACTCGTAACAATTTAACTTTACTAGTAAACAAATAAAAATATGCTTTTAATTTATATTATGAATAATTACCAATTAACCCTTAAAACTTGTCTCAAATTTCCAGTATTTCATTGTTTCTCTAAAGTATTGTTATATGCTGCAGTGCTTTGGGCTAACGCTGGTTTTGTTTCAAATGTAATATTAGTTATATACTACAGGTAATATTAGTTATATACTACGGAAATGATACAATGGCATGGTTTAAAACACCCTCACGAACAGTTAGTAATATGTAACTTATTTCATTTTTCCCCTGACCTTTTTATATGAAAATGTTTTATTTAAAACAATTTTAATAATACTTTATAGAACTATTCTAAAATTAATTTATCTGATAGTCATACAAATCTATTTATAGTTTAACTTTGCATATACGCTCTACCTACATAATTGTATAACATAACCGCACCCATAATTTTATTCGATTTATATTTAACTTCCAAATTTTACCCTAGCATATGAAATTCTACTACGATTTATTTTCGCATAAGCGTATATTCTACATATTTGTATACGTAATAATATCCTCGAGCGAACCTCACATCTATTTTCATCATTGTTCGCTTTAATTTAGCCTTTCACAACCCGACATGAATGAAAATCACTGCACCCACGCAATACAACCTCATTCGTAACATTTACTACACTTTTACACACCACGTATTCGGGCGTCCTTATTAGGTGTTCCCAGTTCGTTATTCAGCGCGTGTCTGTCGGTCCATCGAAAGAATCTGTTTTCTCCATATTTGCTCAGCCGGGGTCCCGCACGTGATCGCTTCGCTCGCTCTTTCAGGTCCGAGGTTCGTGTGGCGGCTCACCAAGTGGCGTAAAAGCCTTCGCCAACGTGTGCCGCTTGCCAACTATTCCGACGCCTCTGAAAATTGCCCCGAGCCGATGGATAACACGGCGGTTGTGATGTTGTCTGTTTGTCTACTTTCGACGGTTGATTCTGTATATGTAGTGGATGTGAGGTTTGTTGTCGAATAAGCTGGTTAACGTTTTGGTACATAAACAGACGCTATTGTGTTGTAAATCTACTTTTTACATTTCTGATACTTTATCTTATATATTTAAAAAAAATTTTTACTTCAATATCCGATACGAGCCATTAAGCTAGCTCACTAGATTTAAAGTTGTCTTAACGATAGTTACGAGGAGCTGCTTCTATTCATGTAAGATGTTTCATATGCATTATTCAATTAAAATAAAATTTCTATAGCTTTCTGATTGGCTATTATTTGCATTGCTATTTGAAACATACAATGAATGTCTGCTTATCAATATAAAAGTCGATTAAAGAGATGATGCCAGTTTCAGAAAATTAATTTTATTCATTTAATCGACAAACAAGAAACTAACAGTTATCCATTTTATTGCTCAATAGAACGAGGTTGGTTGCGAAGGTATTGAAGGTAATGATCTTGACTAATAAATTTAAATACAGACATGTGTTTATTTTAAGAATCACATTTTTATTTCAAACTGTTTCAATTCACAATGAACGCGTCTCTCATGGTTAATTTTATGTCGGAATGGAGTATCCAAATTCTCTTTGTATGTGAGTTATGAGCTCATAATATTTCAATAAAAATATAATATTTCTCCATATCTAAACACTAAAATGATGGCATAGGATTTTTTTTTTATAAATTAAACATTTTTTATATATTTTAAAAATATACGAAAAGCTTTTTTAGAAATTGTATATTTAAAAACCGCTGAAAAAATGAACTATAAGAATAAAAATAAATAAACGATGATTATTGAAATTTTATTGGTTATTCAAGAAAATGCTGGAGTCCTTCATTCCTTACTTCTATTACCAGAGAATCCGGTGTATAAAAAATGTTAAGGAATAGTCATTATTTTAAACACAATTAATTGTAGCACATTTCATTATAAAAAAATATGTTGTAGATGTAAGTATGAATAACGAGGAAGACTCATTACAACAACTTTATTCCAATTTAGATAGTTCTGAATCGGATACTAAAGTCATGAAGGAAATACATATTACGATTTCATTATTATAACGTTGAGAATTGGATTAAACAAACAATTATTGAACCACCAGAATTTTAAGATTTGCAACCAACCGAAGAACGAGCGCACAATCTAAATCATTTATATAAATCTTTGCTCACAATTAAGTCAACATCAACGGAAAGCAAGGGAGTATTTTCAACGCCAAGAATATTTACTACGAAAGTTAGAAATATATTTGATTTATCTCTAAGAACATAAATTTTTCTAAAATCTTTTTTTGTAAAGTAAAGATAATAGTTTTTAAATATAATTTTACAATGGCTATATTGAATATATAATTAAAATTGAAATTTTTCTAGTTGTTATAAATAATAAAGAAATATAAAAAAAATGTTTTTAATTGTTTTTTGCATAACTTATATGTAAACTTTTTCACATACATACTGTCATTTATCAAAAATATTTTTTCGTTAACTAGTATATGTAAATTTAAAAGTTTTAAAAAATGATTTATACTTTTAACACTATTACGTTATTCAACTAATAATTTAATTTCTTCTTTATTTTTAGCTACAATATGTTTATATGGAAACAACAAAAAGATATGTAAAATTAAAAAAAAATAATATCTACGCTAGAAAAGATTTAAAAGAAATGTAAATAATTAAACATTAAAATAAAGATCTAGTATACTTTAAAATACGATTTTTACCTATTAGCAAAATTTCGGACTTTAGAATCACTGTATAAACTACCAAGATAGAAAAGAACTACATAAATATATATTTAATTATATTACTATTAACCACACAGTAAAATATAAACGTGATCTTAGAAACAATCATAAAATTAATCCAAAAGCCTTTAAGGAGGTAGTTAAAAATATCCAAGGGTTGCTATGGTATTATTACTAGTCAATTTGGGCTTGGAGGTCGATCATAAAATAAAATTCTTATTGTACATATTAAGACAAAGCAATAAGGTTTTTTCCTATGATTTTACCGATAAGATAACAAAAGCATAGATTCCCGGGATTTTCTGGGAATCACTAGAACGCATCTATTTTTATAAATAGTATTTATTCATTAAAATCATTGTTAATTAATAATTTAATTACAAACTTATTACCTATAAAATCGTAGAAGTGTATTAATTGCTAAATAATGATTTGTTTTTTTTTAAATATATTTTAAAATCAACTACACCGAATTTGATAATTGAGAATAATATTGTTGTATTTTATAAAATCAGACAGTATGGTATTCAAATTATGTAAAACTTCAATATAATGGCTTTTACTAATGTTAAGTATATTTCTCAAGTTATTTTTATTAATATAAATAATTGAACATATAATTTTTTTTTGCATTTTTGTATTTTTAATGAATTTTAAATTACTATGGGATTAATAATAAATTTTAAATCACTCGAACTAGTATATGCAAATTTAAAACTTTCACGAAAATATTTAATTAAAAATATTAAAAGCATTTATATTTTTTACCACTATTACGTTATACAAATATTAATTGCATTTATTCTTTATTTTTTAACTATAATATATTTTTATGTTTAACTCAAGATATGTAAATACTCAAGATATGTAAAATTAAAAAAAAGGTGTTAAGCAAGAGAAAGAAATGTAAATAATTTAACATTAAAATATCTGGCACATATACATTAAAGATAATCTTGGAAATTGTAAGTATACCTTAATTTTAATTTGACTTATACAATTAAAATATTAATAATATTTTCAGATTTCAGATTTGTATGTATATTGTCTTATAATATATACGAATGAATAAGTATGTTACGATAGGATTGATAGTGTTTTTATAGTAATACGGATACGAATAATGGTAGTAGATATCTTTAAAAACATTTTAACTTTGTATAATTTTATTTTCTGTTATAAATATTTAATAAAATGCAAAAAATAACTTTTTCTCCTACGACTTAAACTTTTGCAATAAGCTTTTATCACTTTTTTATAAAAATAACGATATAAATTGCACCATTCTAAGAATAAATTAATACTTATTCAACATTTTTTATCTTGGCATAAGTTCTCATTTTATTATGTTGAAAAATAATTAAATTATTATAAATATATGTTTCTTCCGAAAGTATATCGTCTATTAAATTTAAATTATGCCATAAATAAAATTATATTAAATACATATTTTTTGATAAATAATTGTAATTTGGTTCCTTTACCTCTTTTGTGGAGGTCTTCCCGCGGGGGCGGCGCCGCCAGGGGGGCCGGGGGCTGCGGCGCCGGAGGAAGGGCGAGATGAGCCGCTGGGGGCGCACCCCCATACCACGCCCAACCCCCAGCTTGCCCGTTGAACATCCTCAGCTTGTCGTAGACGCTTTCGCCCCCAGAGCTGGCCTGCTGCTCCTTTTGTGACGCCAAATTCCTTAATACGCGGTTTATTGATGATACCTGGGGATGGCGGAAGATATTTTTAATACACATAAAATATACATAAAAAATATATAACTATTTCTAATTTTATTATAAATTTTATATACTACATAATCAACACAGTATCACTCTGATTTATTGCTTTTCATTATCTAAAACTAAATAAAATTATTCATATTTCTTAAGGTAACGTGATTTTCTTAAATGGTAAATCGACTATGTAGCAGTAACAGCTACGCAGTAAGCTTACTTGGGAATTTATTACCACATAATGAATTTTCAATTGTCTATTACGAAGAAAAGAAAGAATAGTCTTTTTATTGGAACATTATATGCCATCTAGTAACAATTCGAAGAATATGTATTATGTGTATAGTTGTATTCAATATATATCGCCTAAAAATTTATCTATAGATATTCGTGAGATTAAGAATATATAGTTAAAGATGATAAATCAGAATTTTAATTCAAATATAAATCACGCATTACAAGTATAGATAATATATAATTATAAAAAAAACATAATCTATGAAATAACCTATATATTGACGTTACAGCTTTTGGTTCTGTATGACTTCCAGGTAAATATATATTTTTTTTAGTAATTTTGCTTAAAAAAATAATCTCGTTTTTTAATTTTAATATCAAATATAAAAATTACTAATTTACCTAATGTTCAAGTTTAGGACACTTCCTATATACAACATTTACGAGCGACTTCCCAATTAAATCACACATAAACAATATGTATAACTGCTCTATTCACTGATAAAACAGCGATTTTATGTTTCTATAAAAATTTCCATCAAGTGGTAGATAAACTTTAAATACAATTTAAATTATTAAAAGATGGTTCGATGGTTCGGAAGTCACTGCAAATTTTATTAAAAGCGACGCAGTAATATTTTTTCGTAGAAGGAAAAAGCTTTTACTGTCAATAAATTAGATAAGTTTAAAATTTGTCATAGACTTCTACATTAGCAAAATACTTCAACTATAATAAATAAACAGTAATGTAAATCTTATATAGATAAAACTATTAAAACAAAATTTAATCACATTCTATACAAAATAATATTTCATTCGTCCCAAATGCTTCATAGTAACATAGATCTTAAATAATAGTTTTATTTCTAAAGAATAAATAGTTAATATTAGTATATTTAAAACAAAACGAAAAAACGTCAAGTTTGGCAACATTACATTTTTAAGGGAAAGTCTGGTAATTATAATCAGATTATAAAATGAAGTTATTCTTGGAGGAACAATAAATATAATTTGTTATGCTGTCATACTTTTCGATAAACTATTTTTAAGAATATCTTTACAATATTACCATTTATTTAAAATATTTTTTATATTTGTTTAGAATGAATTTATGAAGTGATTTTTATTAAGATAATTACATATTATTTTTAAATAAAAATTTCAACATTTATTCCACAGTTAAAAATTTAGAATTTTTCTGCTTAAGTACTTTTTGGACAGACTTTGATGTTGCCAATCAGCAATTTTAACGAATTTTTTATTCCACAACATAAAAATATTTATTATCGTAGATTTAAATCAATTAGCACATTTTCAATTGATCTTTTTATTTGTATTTTTTAACTCATTTGTAACACACTAACTAACTAATTAAAAACATACAAGTTTATGAGTTGTAATTAATTTTTACATTTGGATATTATAATACCAGATGTAAAAATCAATATCCACGTCATAATTATTCTCCAACTCTAAAATCCATTTTTTTTAATAAAATTTGTTAATAAGTATAATATTTATTTTTGCACAATTTTTTTATTGTAAATATTTTGCTGCAACATAACATGATGGGCGTTAGCCCAACACAATCAACAATTACTAAGTAATAAAATACCAGACTAAAATCAGTACATTTAAATCAGCGATATATATATATATTATTAAATTGTATATGAATTATAATTTAAGTTTAAAATTGTCACTATGCACGACCTATCTCGATTTTATTTTTTAATTATTTATTACGATTTTCTACCTAAAAATAGAAAAGTCTGGAAAAATTGAATATGTGATGATCGATTACAGTTATTATTATATAAATAATAATCACAAATTACGATCATTAAGACACAATAAAATTAGAAAAACACAAGGGTCCATATGGCATTCAAATCCAGGTCTTTTAAATTTATTTTTATTGCATCTTAAAATAGTGGAATTTCATATCCTTTTTTTAATCCTATAATATGCCAACGCCTCTGAGTTCTGTATTTAGTTTTTGCCACCTATGCTTGTCTCTTAATAGTTAAATTGATACTCATAGATGTATGCCACATCAGGTGTAGTATAAGCACTAAGTAAGCGAGAGAGTAATCTTCAGCAAAACGTGAATCTGAAACACTCGTTCTAGAGTTGTTTATAGAAATTTCAAGGACTCTTGTCCCGGGTATTATTCGAAATGGTTATATGCGTACACATTGCTATACGAATCCAGCGGCACGCCGGCAGCTAATAGGCTTTTCGCTTTAATCCTAATGTTTCACTAATGGAAGATTATGACTATATCTCTTTAGGCCTGATGGAGCATTATTGTAGCGAATCATTTTTAACCCTTCGTATACCCAAACGATTCTAACACATTTATAAAATAATATAAAAATAACAAAAAAATCAAACATTCCGATTTTATTGAATTGATGATAGCATATTCTATAAAAACATGTCAATGTGTCGAAAAGAAGTGTTTATTAAGTTGCAGAAAAAAATATCAAAATTTATCACCAATACGCCCAATAGGGATATAAACCAGGTGTTGTGTCTGGATTTCTATTTTGCAAAACATTATTATGTTCGGGATATTAAAATGACAATAAAAACTTTTCGAATAGACCTATTGCATAATATGTTTTTATAGCATGATTTACTATATAATAAAAATGTGAACGATAACTCAGTGATATAATTTATTAGTTAGTTTTAAATCATGACGTATCAAGGAGGCAATCCATCATCTTTATATTTTATATAAGATTTAATCATTTGATAGCGCATTGTAATACGACATATTTAGAAGTAAAAATTGTATATGTGGATTTATTGACAGTATGAGTACATCTATTGAAATTGGTTTTGATATTCGGACACTAGTAAAATCTGCTCTCGAAATAATCCAATAATAGAGAACACGCTCCGATGACCACATTTCACTTTTATTATAACGAAAATATGGTATTTGTTATGTTATGAATGGAGTCTCCGTCTATGGATGGGTCCCATTGTTGGCTTCTTCAGTGGACTAACAAAGTTACCGCTTCGAGTTTATCTTTATGCAAAAAAAGTTATGTGAACACATGCTTTGATGAAAAAATATTCTATAATATTTTTTTATTTATACGGAACGCGTGCCGCTGGTTAATTATAACTGAGTTGAAAAACATGGCAGGAAGATGATCGTAACAAATTCAACTGCCAATTTCACATTCCATTTTCAAATAATGGCGCCTGCTTTACCACGGTGGATTAAATAGCACGCGTCTATAATGCGTATTCTGTTGGAAAATCTGCGGTTCTCAACTTTTTTAACAGGCATATTTTTATATAAAAAATCAATTTAATTGCAATCGTAAGATATTTATAGCATTATATGCATATAAAAACACACACAGATTATAAATATATATTTTATACATATTAGTGAAAATAATAAAATAATTATATTTTAATAAAACATCTATTGTATAGCACATATTAATGTATAATTAATAATATAGACGTCATCGATTCTCAGATTTTCAGTCTATTGGTTAATACTTACTTGTAGTTATTCATTATGTCTGATTGACTTACTCAGTTGGTACAGATTTGCTCATTGTAACGCATTGGGTTTACGCCTGTCAGGTTACAACAGAAGATTTATTAAAAAAATAAATATTGATTGTACATATGTATTGTTCATATTTTTTATTTATTTTGGTTATTATATCTGAATTGATTATAGTCTAAGCTCAGTGTGCTTCTTAAACAAAGATATTTGTATTGCTCAAAAATTAATAAAATATGATCATGAGCCAAATATATTATTTACGATAAATGGGTTAATATACTTACATTTAGCTATATAGATTTGTGCGTGTTATTTTTTATAATCAAAATGTAATTAGAAAGAAAAAGCAATTTGATTTGTAGTAAACATTTAAAAGTATATTTTTATAAGTTATATCATGCTTTTCCTTCATAAAAAAATATAAAAGTTTTCTAATGAAACGTGGCCGAGACCTTGATATATTTGATATAGATTACGTAATGATTCTACTACAGTATATTTGTTTTTGTACTTTTCAAATATAGTTATTACTATATTTTTTTATATAATTAATAAAAATAGTAGTCAATTTTTAAATTATGTACTTATCATTTGTAAGTTTATAGCTCTAACTTAAACTTTATAATTAAAGAACTGTAAGCTATATTTCAACGATGATTGATCTCTTATGTCACAAATTAAATATAAACATATACTATTTATAAGACTAACTGGGTATGTAAATCAGACATAATGAATAATTAAAAGTAAGTATTAAACCACTAGACTTTTCAATCAAGGATTCGGTGACATCTTTATAATTAATTATAAATTATTGTGTGTATTACAAGTTATATATTTAAATAAATTTGGTATAAATAGAAACAGTGATCTTCAATTATTTTAAATTAAAAATTAAATATAATCTGATGGAGTAACATCATCAGATCTTTCACAATGAATTCGTAAACATTTCATCTGCCACAACAACGTTTTGATTGTGGATCCCAAAGCGAGTGTGTAATTGAAAAGTTGGCACACACTCGTATGTGTGTGTGTGTTTGTGTGCATGTCCAACAATGGGACTCCAAAATAAGAACCAGTGATACGGATGAACGGGTTTGAATCGTTCCAAATTTGAAAATTAAAATATTCGCATTTTTTCCATTCTCTCTCTCTGTCCCCCCCGTTTACTTTTTGCATCTCCCCCCGAGTTTTTTCCCTATTATTTGGCGGGAAATCTGAATGAATTTTCTAACCGCAATGCGGATTTACATTTTAATTTGGGATGCGACCGTCGGATGGGGGGCCGTTGCAATCATAAAGGCATGGGGTGTGATGAAGATCGCATTTGGCGCTAACAATTATTTTAAACACATACCTCGCAGGCGAGGTATGCGTTTAAATTAACTAACTGTCGAATACGTTCCTCTGTCATATTATATAAATATGTAAAAATGTCACAAAAAATACTCTTTACATATATAATTTATTTTTTGATATTTACGTCTAAGATTGTGAGTATATAACAAAACGTGTAATCAAACAATAGTTTTGTTTATATCACCTATGAAGATTATATATATATATATATATATATATATATATATATATATATATATATAAATGGTCCTAATATCGCTCCTTGCGGAACTTCGTAGCCGTACCGTATTCTGCGCGAGTTATCCTTTATCCGCGAAGGTCTCATTCGCGGATCCTCGACGCCGGCGTCGGAGCGTGAAAATCGATTCGCGGTGTCCGTAGTATATACGGTTACGTTTCGCGTAACGCTCTCCTTGCCCATTGTCGGGTTGTTAATCTGACGAAGCGTCATAATCGGCCACCTCATCAGGCCGCCCGATCACGTCAGGCCAAACCAGGGATAATTTAAAATTTACCCGTCGGCCGATGATTCCGGCCCATCGGTTCGCGAGTCAGCGGGCACCTAATTGAGTTTCACGCCAATTCACGCGAAAGCCTTTTTGATTTTTAAATTTCCTATAATACAAAAGCTACATAATGGGGAAGCGCCTCTAGGGGACGCAGAGACGTTTAAATCTTTTCACGTGATCGCTTCCTTTGCTCAGTCTCTCTGGTCACAAGATTTTACTTAACTATTCACGTTTTAATATGATTCGTATACAAAGAAAGATCTTCAATATTTGACCTTTATAAAACAATAATAATAATAATAAGCATATCTTTCAGACATATCTAGTAGCATAACTAGAAGTATCTGGCAGCGAGCAAGCGCGAAAATCGTCTTAATTTAATACAGCCTCTAATCTACGGCTCTTTAACATTAATAAATAGTGACAGATTTATGAATTGTACATATTAAAAAATATACATTGCTACCTATGCCGCTTAGTGAGAATTGTTTTATACATTTTGAACAAATTATTTGACAAATTTGATGAACTTTCTAAATTGCACAATAAATTAGGATCATTATGAAGTTTGCTTTTTTTTAAATTACTATGTTTGGAAATAACTATTGTTTTTTAAAAAACAGTACTTTAATTTATGACATTTTTAAATTTTAAATTTTATACAAAAATTTTTAAATTCAGTCTGTAAATTAATAACAACAATTTAAATAATTATAAACTAATCTTTTAGCTTGCAAGCAATATATGTCACTATAAACGACCTATACTATATTTGCGTTAACATAGTCGGTTCAAGAGCTATCCATTTCATAATTATTCATAATTGAGAAAGAAATGGCAAGTTTGGGTTTACGTTTACAATCAATCGGAGTAATGATAAGTATATTAAACTAATATCCGTATCGTGTGCTTTAAAGCTAATAGGCGTAAACCCAAACTTGCCGTATCTTTATCGATTATGAACAATGATGAAATGGATAGCTCTCGAACTGACTGTGTTAACGCAAATCAAGTTAAGCTCAATTTTAGTTTTTTATTATGTATAATAATATTCTACACTGGACTTAGAAACATCTAGAAAAAAACAATCTGTGATGTTCTATTGGAAATATATTTGTATAATAATCAATATTTTTACATTATGAAAATTAAAAAATATGGTGAAATTATCAACGCTTTAGTGACGATATCTTACGAAGATTTAGCAACTTCCGAAAAATTTAGACAAGTGGCAATAGTACGCGATTCAATTTCAATAGATATTGATAGCGTACCGGCGGAGCTACAACTTGAGATTATTGATCTGCAGTGTGATACTGGTTTAAGAGAATTGCACAGTCGTGAATAAATCTTGCAATTTAAAAAAAACTAATTCGACTAACTTAAATATTTACCTCGTAAAATGGTACAACCTACATTTATGAACAAAACTCGACTAATTATCAGGTAAATAGCATGAGTATGATATTTTTAATAGTTTTTATTGCCTAATTAAAATATTTCGCATAAAATATGATTTCAGAAAATATGTTGCAACGGTGGCTAATTTATATATATATATATATATATTTGTAGCAAAAAAAGATTGTTATTTATTTAAGAAATTATATTACGATGTTAAAATGACACTGTTGTCATGAGGCCCGGAATCATTGTTTTCCCAGGGTCCGGGTTCTCTCTCGGCGGCCCTGACTACACATGCTGTTTTTTTGCAGAAAAAAATTATAAATACATTTAAACCTTTTATAAAAAAACCTGACTTTTTATTGAATTATAAAATTAATTATAACGGTTATTAAGCATTTGATAAAAAAATGAGAATATGTTTTATTAGACTGGTTTGCTAAAATGTTGAACTTATATTAGTCCATTTTAATATGTTTTAAACGAGCAGTAGAATCAAATTCCAACAGTTAAAGCTTATTATGTTTTTAGCTTAATACATTATATGTAACTACGATAATACTAATAATCATATAAAGTATTATAACATATTTTATTTATTTGATATACTAATAAAAAATGTATCTTTTATACATCTTAAATGACAGTTTCAAACTACAAATAGTAAATTAATTTATTTTTGAGCTTGTACACTCCAATGGGCAAGTAGCAATACGACTTTGCATTAAATATTCTGGATGCGTTCCAGCTGCTCGATGCAAAAGTGGCAGTCTTTTGGTACTGACAGCCACCTTCGGCACAAGTTGGGCAAACAAATGCACTTCTATACTATCCATATATTATAGCTATAGGGAGTTTTATTTTATTTATTTTTAATAAAAGGAGAGGTATAAAAAACTCGTTTTCCCCCGGTACGCACATGCAGGGCATTTCACGTATGACCGAACCCGAACCAGGCTACACTCTGAAAGTGGACGAACTATATGGTGGAGAATTTTAGGTGATTTAAGACCTATTCGATGCGAGAGGGGTGGTTTTTCCACCCCCGGCGTGTCTACGCAATCGCAGTGCACGCTTTGGTGAGTTTTGTGAATAAAGACTGTATAGTCTTCGGAGCTATTTGCCTTACTCGCACGTTGGGCGATTTCATTATGAAAAATGTTTACTTATACGAAAAAAAAACGATTGTTTAATGTTTACTTATGAAAATGAAGGGCATAAAGTGCACTACGGTAAAATATATACTCGCTTATTCATATATAAATATTATTATCATCTGATAAAAATACATATACTGTAAATTTTATTCATTTAATATCTGATTGACGCAAGTTAACTGCTCCTTAAAATGATACTTTTCGTTGTTACTGTCAAACATCAAAGTAAACTTGGCGAACGTCCAAAAAAATGTCCCATCATTAAAGTGAGCTTTATGTTTATTGTGGCACTCTATGAAACACTGGTTTTACGGTTGCACATTGCTCGCACGGCAGGTCCTCCCTTGGGGGTCTTTTGTGACCCCGCAGTCCCAGGGACTAACTACGCAGAACCGCGTAGATCAAGAATCAATCGACCATGAATCGGTCCAAATGAAAAGAACTCTCTTTCTCCCGTTCCCATCTCTCCCCCTGTAAGACCATTAGTCTTAGGTGGAGTTTTTTCAACATGTTAACTCTCATTCATTTGAGACAATAGCACAACAGTGAACTTTCAACCCTTGGGCAATGAAAGTAAATTGATATTATTAAAAGGTGCATAGTTGTATGAGCAATATATATATTATCTTTTCTTTTCATAAACTGAGAATAAATTTAATATTTTGAGCGTATGTGGAAGATAATAGATAAAGGTCTTATATTTTAATAATTTAATCCAATACTTCAATAAACATATATTCTATATGTTTTTGAGTTGGTGATAGTATATCAAGAATTGATTCACATGGAACAACATCTCAGGAACGAGCATTTACTTATTAATTATTTTACAAATAAAAATGCTTTCTGTATTATATTTTTTTATGTAGAGTAAAACAATATTAACTCTTAATAACCTTTATTATTGACACTTTCAGTGTATCCACATATCACTTTGTGTTTAATGAGCTTCGGTCCTCTAAGCGCTTCCCCCACGAGAGCAACCCCCTCAGTCATGCGGAGTGTTTACCTCCTCTGCAGAGCACATGTTTACTTTTGCCGGCAAATTGTGTGTCATTGATGTTAATAAACCCATTTGTGTCCTCATGTTTTCTTAATATGATTCCCAACTCACGTCGCACGCCACCCCTTCCATATGGTCGAGTATGACAGATTATGATACTTTATTTTGCCGACTTGTTGAAAAGTGAGAGAGGGTTGCGATTTATTATTGTTCGCGTCGAGTGTTTACAAGTTTTGTTTAACGATGAGAATCGATGGTTGGGATAATTATGCAGAATAGCGGTCAGGGGTGTTCAACATTGTATACCCTGTGGTTTAATCGATGTGGCTACTTGCTGGCACTCCTGGGGCTTCCAGATCCATGTTAAGCCATTGGATACTCAATTCGTTTACTAAAAAAATACAACAATAAACAGCTGTTAAATTTTTATTATCTAGCGTCTTGTAACTGGTATATATATTGAAAATTTAATCTCTCTATTACTATTTTGCTGAGTAGCATTGAATGTGGTATTAAAGTCTCTTTTGCGGAAGCTGTCGATTCCGGTCACAATAGGGGTACGAGTGGCCTCACGAGACGAGTATATTCGCAACATCAATACCGGAACTGAATGGGTATATACCGCGGGCTAATAATGAACACTATAAATTTAGGGTTCAAGCACTCCCTGTCAACGACATGTCACACACAATAGAGGCAGGTACACCCCGATACAGGGGAATCAAATGTCGGAGCGGAGTCTGATTGCCGAATCGATACTATCACTTTGATTTACAAAGTGGACATCAGAAAATTTATGTATATTTAAAAATATACAAAAAATATACTAAGATAAAATGATCCACAGCAAATATTTCCAGAACAAATTTGTGTATGCAAACGCTTTTTGATGACTCAATTCAGATGAAAATATATAATAACATTAAATACGCATGTTTGTAGAAAGGGCAAACGCGTGTTATTTCTTTAGCTGATATTTTTTCGATGCGCCTATCGATTATATAAAAACACCATATATATACAACTTTATTATATCTATTTTTCAACATTGTAATACATATGCTTTGAAAAGCTCACAAAATAGTAATTTAATGTATTTCAGTTATACTAGTATATATCTTGCTATTAAATATTTACTTAAAACTATATTTAAAAATAATAATAACAGATGGATTTGGTTAAGATATACAAGCAAGTTTTATGTTAAAAAACTATCGTTATTTATATATTTTTTATTATTAATTTAAAGCTTTTTTTGTTGTTGAATAAGTAAGTAATTACTATGAGCTTAAGTAGCTCATTATTAAAGAATTTTCAATTACTACAATTTAGCTCGATTTTAATTATTTATCAATATATTTATTAGTAAGATTAAAAAAAATCTAGGTAAACCTAATCTGTGATGATCGATTGGAATTATACTTATATAATAATCACTAATTCCGATCTCCCAGATACGATAGTAATTGAAAAACCCTAAGGTCCATATGGGATTCGAAACCAAGTCTTTCTGATTAATAGTCATAACTTCTATTATCTTCATTTTAATATATTTTCATAAATGTATAATTCAAGGTCATAGCACTATTGAAATGGACACTGCAGCCATTTAAATATCAAGCTATAAAACAAGATTTATTTTTAAGATATTTAATGAACCATTATTGCTATAAAAAAATAAAAATAATTGTAAAAAAGTGCTAAGATTATTTATTTTATATTATACTACCACAATGAAATTTAAAAATTAACTTTGTGCCTATTTTAAACGAATGATTTGTATTCAATTTTATTAAATTGCTGTTTATAAACCCAAATTTTAATGAAGCATACTTTAGATAGTAGACCGCGTCTCGTAATTGTCTATCACTGACCCCCCCCCTCCCAATTTCATCGGCAGCCTCCACAATTGTGCGTAGAGGCGGAGAGTAAATAGAACTACGAGGAGGATTTTTTTGGGAAGAGATATGTCAAAGTGAAAGTGTGGAGGGTCTTTTTCTCTCAAATTGAATGGGGAGTCGGTCGGTAGATAATCATTGCGACTATCGCAATTTATCAACGACGATGAAACGAAGATGAATGCCAGAGAAGAGAAGCTTTTCATCTGAATGTTTTTTTTAATTTATTTTATTTGCAAAATACTTAAAATATTTTTAGTCTCAATTAGTTTTCATATATTTTTTTAAGTTAAGAAATTATTTTATCAAAATGTTTTGCATCACTGTAATGGACAGACATTATCAAGACCTTTTCAATGCACACACACGCGATGCAAATACATGATACTGCCATCTCCCTCGTGCCTCTGACATTCTAATGGAAATGGATAGAAATAGATGTATATCTGTAAATAGCTTTTTTATTGATGTCGTCCGAATGTAAGACGGCCCACCGAAGCGCGCTGAAAAATACGTCTATCTCTCGATCGAATATCCAGTTTTAAAGGGTGCGAGTGAGAAATAAATATGATATTAAATACTTTTCAAATAATACATAATCAAGCCTCATTCCATCGTTCTGTTGTTTGGAAATATAAAAGAAAATTGTAATGAACGGCAAACACGTTACAAATTTATTAAAATAATTATACATAATAAAACGCAGTTTGTCGCAATCGTAAAATTACTCATTGTGTGATATTCATAGAATAAATAAATAAATAATAATTTTTAATATCGCGAAACAACAATAAAAAAAAGTTTTATTTAAAAACCATGATTTTTATACTATTTTTCTAGTATTTTTTAGCAGATTAATTTTAAATTATAATTGTATTTCCACAATAAATCATTATAAATAGTAATACATGTATTAAAATTTATAGCTAAATTTTTCATTCTATGTTTTAAGATATTTTTTATATGTATAATATAGATATCTCTACAAAAATGTAATCTATATAGATTTCTTAATCGATGTATGCTGTATGTAGATTTTACTGATACAATTTTTGATAGAAAAACATTTTACTGATACTGTAGTTTATTATTATTGGCTTAGCCAAGGATACAAACATATTCATTGGAGCAGTTTCTTGGATTTTAAGAGTGCTTTCAAAACAATAGACAGAATAATAATATTGAAGAAATTAGAGAATGTCGGTATAAGTGAAATAGTTTTAAGATGGTTTATTAATTATTTTAAAAAAATAAAGCAAAAAGTTGAAAAACATTATGCGTTTTTAAAAGAGAAAATAATATGTAACGGTGTACCATAGGGGTTTAAATTGGGACCACTGGTCTTATATTAAATATATAATTATTAATATAAAATTAAACTATATTACGCGGCAAACATTAAAACTTATTACAATAGCAATAATAACAAAATATCTTTAGTGTTATAATAATAAAAATATAGCAATTTATTGTAATGATTTTTAAATAAATAATTTTAATCTTTATATAGAATAAAAATTCTTAACTATAATTTAAAGCCCAAAATTAAGTGATATTTAATAATATTAAATTATGAACAATTTTACTGAGACAAATATTAAAAAAACGATAAGTTATAACTGTATATTATAATAATAACTGCTTATTATTGTAAAACAAAGAAAAACTACATATGATTAATTTCTAAATTAAAAAATACGCATTAAAACATTATTTTTACTCTCTGTAATTAACCATTGTAATTTAATTATATTTAATTTAGATTTAGAAATATGATACAAATTTATCATACTTATTTTTTATTCATATTAAACGATTTCATTGCATTCAAGCATATGTTACGGTATACATTTTTTATCATCAAGGCGGCCACTTCACACCCTCGCCCTTATCCCTTTTCATATTTTCACTCAAGGGTGCCCTGCTTTATCGTCTTGTCGTCTTCGGGAGGGGCAAATAATATTTAGTTATTGTATTAGATATCCCGATATTGCGGCCGAGAGAGAGCAAAATCTTTTCTGCGCGGCGAAAGACAATTTCCTTTTCAATCCCCGAGATGCGATATATTTTTCTATTAACAGGAAATCGATACTTGTCCGATCCTTTTTGTGATTCGCCGTCTTACCTAACAAAGCGCCTACCCTCGCATTGTGTTTGCCAATTTATTTTATTCTTGCGAAATTACGATTTCGGGGATTTCACTCATTGTGCCATACGACAACAAAAAAATAGTGTAACCTCGTTTCAAACATGATTAAAAATCTATCATTGAAGTGGATATAACACGAGTAAATCATTTATAATATCGATCTCTTAACTATTAGATTTCAGTAGATGTTGTTCTAGATAGTTATATGTAATCTTTGTGAGAATTGAATGAAAGAAACTTTTTGTAATATTTTTATAAATAACTATAATTGTTTAATAATATTTTTTTTAGATAAATTAAAAATGTTTGTTTGCCCTGTTCATATAATATTGACATCAATACGATGCAATATACAATTCTTACGCTCAAAGCGAAAGAATTTCAAATATAATTTTGCCAATATAATAGTGCAGAAATCCCAGTTTTATAAGGAGCGGTGGCACTCCTTATTACCCGTCGACCGGTGCTTATGTCAATATAAAGAAAAATTCCATTATTCGCCCTTCGTACAACAACTATCGAACACTCGGATCTGAGCTCATTCTATAGCTATAGCAGAAACCCCGGGTACCATCCCATTGTGCAGATGGGGAAACAGCAATTTGTTTAGCGTTATTGCTATCAAGTGTCCTGTTTATTTTGCGACAATGGCCAGGGTAAATATTTTTGCAATCTTGTCAATGGCAATAATCGAGATTTTTTCCTCGAGAGTTGCCCCCATTGCCTCCGTGTCCATTGTTCGACTCTCGAGTGCCTTATGGCGAATAATGCTTTTCGCATACAAACTGTGAGCTGTATGAAAATATTTTATTAACTCTCGGGATCAACGTTGACATGTTTGGTGACGTCAATATGGATTTAATAAATCCAATTTTTAGGAAACCTAACCATGAAATTATCAAATTATTTGCAAATTCAACTAGAAAATTGTATGTTATTTTTATTAAATTTAATAGCAAAAACCATATTTGTAGTAATATAATTTTTTATCGAATAATATAAAATCATTGTGTGGTATA
The DNA here is from genome assembly GCF_051122295.1 of Plectrocnemia conspersa. Lineage (NCBI taxonomy): Eukaryota > Metazoa > Arthropoda > Insecta > Trichoptera > Polycentropodidae > Plectrocnemia > Plectrocnemia conspersa. The sequence continues at coordinate 20,329,323 of NW_028277167.1, forward strand.
GTTGGAAAGAAAAATTAGGTTATAATTACTGCTGATATTAAATAAAAGTTTACAATATTTACAATGGATGAAAATTAAATTTTAATTAGCAACACATAATTAATAATAATTCTAAATATTAGGACAATGCTCAATAATATTTATGTAATTTTTAAAATATTATAATATTGTTTTAGTTTTCAAAATCAGCCAGTACGTTACAATACATAAAAATAATTTTATATGCTTTAAAATTCATTTGCTAAATTATATATATGCATAAACATTAAAATATTTAATACATAAATATATATCTATATTAGATCTATGTCGGATTTCATGAGATACAACAATATTATATATGTATACAAAAAATAATAAAGGTTTAAACCATTTTAAAAAAAATTATTATTTCACTGTGACATTGTCTATTATATGTAAGTAAAATTATAATTGAGTACTATGTTAAATATAAATTGGTAAAAAAGTAATGATTATTTTTATTGTTCTTTAAAAGCATCAATAGATTGATCGTAATTAAAAAAATACTAAGCTTTTTTGTGATGATTTTTATACAGACAATTTCACTTCTTCTACTTTAAATACTGTACGTTTTGATTTTTTGACTTATAAACTATTTTTAAGAATAATAAAAGAAACTCACATTTATATACAAAAAGTTTTGTATGAATATTAGGTTAAATTTATTTAATTATCATTTAAAAAATATAAATATGCAATGTATTTGTAATGTGTAATATATGAATATTTATAAATAGTATATTTATATATAATATTATATTATATACTATCTGTATTATAAAAATACAACAATATTATTCTCCAGAGTCACAAATAAACAAGTGTATTTAAATCAGTCTGTTTGTATCATATCATATAATACTTAGAACAGATATTTTAATTTGAGCCATGTATTGTAATACATATAAAAAATGTTATATAAATAAGGCGCAAATTCTTTCGAAACAACAATTTTTATCGTTACTATATTTGTTAACGTTAAGTTAAGTTAACGTTATTATGTTTAATATCGATTACTGTGAGGCGTAGTTATATTAAATATAATGTTTAAATTTAAATATTTAGTATTATAAATTTCAAAAAAAGGCACTTTAATTCGATACAAAAATTAAGCTTAATATTTAGATTTAACCATTTTTAGAATTATTGTTTTTATTGTAGATTGAAGTTACTGTTATTGTTAAAAAATAAGCTCTTTTGTTTTGATTTGATACAAAAATTAAGCTTAGGTTTTTAAATTTTAACGATTACTGTGAAGAGTTATTATGTTTATAGTTTAGTTTGAATCTACTTTTAAAATCAAAATAAGTAGTGTAGTAAATATATAAAAATATTGACTCTTTTATATTTTAATTATTTGAAAAAATTAGACTATTTTAAGATAACCATTTTTAATATTACTGTTATTAAATTTGTTTATTTATAATCAATTTAATATTTCTAATAAAAATATACTCTTTATTTTTTTTATTCGATACAAAAAATATGCTCATGTATTATTGAGATAACTATTTTAATAATTACTGTTATTAAATTTGATAGTCGATTTTATATTTTAATGATAACTGTGAGGCTTAGTTACATTAAAAAAAATTATATTGTAGTTTGAACCTACTTTTTAAATTACACTATGTACTATTTTAATACTTACTGTTAATATAGTCGAATACTGTGAGGTGTAGTTATATTAAATAATCGGTTTGTATTGCAGTTTGAACCAACATATTTTATAAAACTATGTATTGTAATACATCAACAATAATGAACTATTTCTAGTATTACTGTTATTCGTATTTTTAATATAGTAAATTGTATCTTTTACGATTAATAAAAGAGGTAATTTTTCTACAATGTATAATAAATGTATTTATATATGTAAAATAAAAAAATGATTAATAATTACAGATAGTTTGCAGTAAAATATATTTATATATTAAACCAAATCTTTGAGCAAAACTAGTGACTTGAATGGACACTTTTTGTTTGTAAGGATTTTATACAGAATTAGATTAAGGTCGTAAAATCTACTATCTAATTCTAATCTTCAAATTTAAAAATCGAATTAAGTCTTTCCAGAATTGGAATTTGTTTTTTGTATATTTGTATTTGTGTATACATATATTAATTATAAAATAAACAATGGTACTCACGCTTGGTATGTTGTCATTATTGCACACCGCTTCGCTGAGGAGGCGATCTCTAATTTCCCAGGCGAAGATACTCGGACATTCCCTTTTATAATCAGCTATTTTGTTGACGACAGGAGTTGTGGCCACCCTCGGCTTTGATCCGCCTATCGCTCTCGGTTTGATCGACCCTGTTTCGTAATACCTGAAATACACGAAATAATTAAAATACCATCGAACATTTTGCGGCGCGCTAAAATCATCGCATTAAGATTTTCTCTTTCTTTCTGTAACAACAATGGGTTGTTCGATATGTGTTCGCCCTTTAGGTATTGTAATGCGCCAACTGTATTAAGTACCCATTTGGGGCATTGTTCCGGTGTCAAACAGCAATAGCCGCAGGGGTCCTTGGGAAAAAACTCGTCAATCTTGGCATCTCGCCGAAGGTACACCTTGATCGGGGGGCGAATTCGTTTAATGCTCCCTTTGTGCCGATTTTCTATTACTATATATATTACAATTAAACCATTTACTGGGAATATTCAGGCGTATCGAGTGTTTTTGATGAGTGAAATCTCAATATAAGATAAAAATAAATAACGAGATACATTCTTAAAAAATGAAAAATAAAATTTATAGTGTCAAGATTTTAACGTGACATTTACTTTTAAAACCTTTATCATATAATATATCATCTATTCATGGAATTTTTATATATTAAATATTTCGCACACTTCTCGATTTACTATTGCTTTATATTATATGACGCAATCTTTTTATATCTATTTTATTAACAAGTACAGCCGATCTATATATTTTAAAATATTCAATATTTTTATAAAGTGCTTTAATTTCTATTTACGTAAAATTAAGCCAATATTAATATTTAAATCTTATCATAGTATTCAAAACTAACTGCGGTATTCTTAATTATAAATATTTTAAAAGTTAGGTTTTGATTTGTTAAAAAATAAAATAAGTACATTTTATAATAATTTTAAAGGTTAATTATTAAACTCGCAAAAGCTCTTATTGTCGAATCAGAATAAAAGCTAATTTTTACAGAATTTATTACATTAATGTGATTTATACTAATGGTTGAATTGATATTTATCGTCTTTAATTAATTTTATAAGAAATTCATCAGACACATATTATAAAGCGGGGGTTCATAAAAAAATAAAAAAATATTCGCACGACTCACGTGTGCTTGGCACAATGGTGGTCGTTTCACAATAGAGTCGATTTATCATTTTCTCAAGACTTCCGACTAATTGGAAGTCAAAATATTCGTACGGCAATTGAAGAGCCGGTTAAGTTCCTCTCGGCGGGAGACCTCAGAGGGGTGAGGTCATTAGGGGTCACCTGCTGGGTCCCAGAACTGCCGCCAAGCAGACGGTGTTTACCTTTTCGTTAAAAGTCGGTCGCGATGTTTTATAAAATGAAATTTTCAATTCGTTTTAAATAAATCCTACTCTTTATTTTCGATTCGCTCCATGAGCACGAAATTTAAAGCTAATTAATTAAATCTGATCTTTTCGGATCGGAATCACGCTCTGTGGATTGTATCAACAGATTTTCTGTACGTTTCAGATTGATTTTTACACGAGTGTCCGAAAATTAATGCAGAAAAGCCCAAACATTTTTATTTTATTATTATTTATTCATATTCAAATCTGTATTAAAGCATGAGACTTTTGACACACATCAAAACCCCGACGTTCCGGCCCCAAAATGTCAATTCCCAGCGGGACTCCTACCCAACAATCACACATTAAATACCGATCCTTGTTTGGCAGTTCTTTCTCAGGTTATTTTTTTTAGTTGTGTATTTTTTTGGCTCTTTTTTGCACCCCAGCGGCTGCTGCACATTGTTTAGTGTATTTTGACCGGGAATAATCGATTGCCTACCTGTTGAATGCTAGCAAACAATAATTAAACAGAAGCATACCGCTTGATTTTTTATGAATTTATTATCGGTTGTGATCAAAAAAATACTATATAATATAAAAATCGAGTAAGAAATACAAAAAATATAGATTAAGCAAAGTAAAACTACAATACCAATGTTTTAAATAATTTAAAACAAACTTATATGATTTTGACATAATTACTGTAATTATCAATTGACTTTCTGCAAGAAACACTAATTAAAAAACGAGTACTTTCAATTATCTTTTTAGTTTAAAACTTAGCCTTTTGATTACTGAATTAATTTTTAAACTTATACATACATCCTAAGTGTGAGTATAAGTAAAAAAAAAATTAAAATGTATTGATAAGAGTATACAACTAGAAAAATATATATTTTCCCTCAATGAAATATTGTGAACCGCTGATTTTAATTTGTGTATTTTTTAAATTAATATTTCAGATAATTATGAATATTTTACGTATTTTTTCTATACGAAAAATTAATTTAAGTTTTTAATAATTTCTATCTGTTATTAATAGATATTTGTGTTGTATTTTTAAATCCATTACAATCGTAGCATGTTAAAATATCAAGAAAACGCGTGGAGTTTATGGCCGTACCAATACGGCCATACATCTTAAAAGACCATAATGCAGCAAACATTCAATTTTTAAATTACATTGCTGTAAATTATAAATGCAACATAAGCAAGAGGTAATAAGCTTTAATATTATATTATTTAAATTATTTAAAAAATATAAACCATATTGGTACTTAATGACTTACAGTAAGCCTCCGATAAAATAAATCTGACATAAGTCATACCTCTTGCATACGACTGATATCATGTGATTTTAAAATCTGTGTTAAAAATTATATGGCTTTAAATTTAAAATTAATTAAAAATATAAACCATATTACTACTTCATGAATTAATGCAGTAAATCTATGATACATAATATATGACATAAGTCAGTGGTTTTTAAATTTGTTTGAAATTAAATGGATTCAATTTTTTATTGCAACATAAAAATGAGACAATGTGATATAGTATTAAAAAATATTTGTGTAATAACAAGCATATTGCTACTTTAATGACTTAATGCAGAAAACCTACGACATAATAAATCTGACATAGGCTGAATCACAATATCATGTGATTTAGAAATCTGTGTTCGAAATTACATTATATTTACATTAACAGATCGGAAGGTGATTCTTCAGAAAAAGTACACAAATATTATCTTACTCAACGTTAATGCGATTTTAATATTTCGAGATATGAAAAAACGGTGTTGCAAATTTTATCCAACTAGGGGAGGATAAGATGTATGCGAGACAGTGGACTTTTTTCAAGGTCTTAAAGTGCAACTGAGCAAAATTTGAAACGGATGGCATTTAATAAAACAAACATTTTTAACTGGGAGAAGTGCGCCTATAATTTTAGGATGGTCATTAAGAGTGAGCATAGCTAGTAATATATTCTAAGGATAACCAGAGTTTCGATATACCAGATGCTTGTTTATAAACAATATTTTATGTAAATATATAATTTTACAAATCACTTTTAGCTATTTTAATTTCAAATTAAATTAACTGTATATAGAGACTATTTGTCGATAAGATTACGAGAGGAGAGAAATATCGTTTAAAAATTAGTGTCAAATAACTGAGAAGAGGACATTTAATATAATTCTTGAGCATAGATAAATTGATCATAATTGCAGTAAAAGCACGACACAGGCAAACATAGAATTTGCCTAAGATCTATGTCAATATTTATTGAAAAGTTTATCCGGCGAGGTGAACGTGAGGTTGCAATCGTACTATTGTCCAAATCTCGATTGAGACCAAACTGCTTAAAATTAAGAGCGATATCAAATTTACCTGCCGAGAATCTTGGAGACACAGCCGTTGGAGACTTGCAGTATCCTGGAGATGTCGCAGGGCCTCGCTCCCGAATGCGCCAGCTCGACGATCTTCTGCCTTGTGGAGTCGGGCAGCGGCCGCCCGTTGACGTACACTCCTCCCAGCTGGTTGATGCCGCTGTGTCCGGCAGCCGAGCAGCCGAATAGGCCGCCCCCGCCGCCCATGCTGTGCATCAGCTCGTCTTCTGCAACCATGGGGCACCATTGTGGGCCGACTGCAACCAACACATGCGGCGCGATCATTCGCGCTCAAGGCAAACCGGTGACGGAACAAACCATGGTTTTTAAAACATAATTTAAATTATTTTTTAATTAAAATTTATCAAATTAGTGTTATTGTTCCTTCATTGTTTGTCATGTAATGTATAAACTAATGTACGAATTATACACTATGAAATTAGACTTATGATTCATAAAAATAAATAAAAACAATAGGCGTCTCTATTATATTAGATTCAATAACATAAATTCGATAAACGTTAATGATTCAATATTTATATTTTTTAATCAACTGCTATAAAATATCTAATTAAAAAAATGCTAGATTGACACTCTTCAACAAGATTTTTCCACAAAGATTTATATGTAAAATCACGCTGATTTTAGTAATTTTTGCACCTTTAAATATTATTATAAGAAATGATTAGTAGTTTAATTTTACTGATTATAGAAAACTACAATGTGCATTTGATTTTTTTAAATACAGTAATTATGATTGTTAATAATATATTAAATTAATTTAAAGGTGTGAAGAAAATCTTTCTTAATAAAATGTTAATCTTAATTATTCTCTAGTCCTGTAACTATTTTGATAGAATATATATATTTGAGTTGAAGTGTGATGCATTATTTTGCTCTAATTAAACTAAATGACACTTTTTAATACCTGATTTCAAAGTAAAATCATGTGTTGAATTCAAATCATTAACTTTTCCTTACTTATTTGTATAAATATATATTTTTATTAATACAGTCGATTTTATCATTAATCGAATATAGTGCTAGAAGAAAATAATTTTAACAATCAAATATATTTACATTTTGATTAATTTAATCTTTGTGGGATAAAAATGTTATGTGATAAAACCGACTATAACAATAAAACATTTTCTTTATTTTTTTAACGAAATTTAAATAGCAGCAATTGAATATAATTTAAATACTATATACTACTATAACAATAATAAAAATATATTATTATTAATTTATAGCGTATAACTCAGCTTATACATATAAAATGTGCTAAAAATCGAATGATTCAGTTAAAACCAGCGATGTATTGTAATTATTCTGCTTAAACAAAATTTAATTTTCGTACAGCTAATAGATTTTTTTTATATAATCATTAAAAAAACACTAATAAAATCATAGACGCCTATTCGATACTTTAAATTAAATTGATACTTCATAGTATTAAAATTCATACGCTAATTACAAATCACATACAAAACGCCTAATTCAATTTTAATTAAGACATCTAAATACATTTACATAATCTATTTTTATTTAATAATATCAATCTGAAATTTAATTTAAAATGTTTTTGCCTATAATCCATATTTTAACTCAAACGAATTGCATCCCTCAACAATTTTCTTTGAAAGATAAATTGATTAAAATTATTTTCACATTTCCATAGAACGTCGTTAAATGCAATACATTTGTATTTAACTTTATTCTTAACATTATAAGTATACGTGTATGTACGTTATTGCCATAGCTATACACGTGTAGAGTGTGCCCACGTGCAATACGTTTCAAGTGGCCTTTTAGGAGCTTTCACGCCTACCCACCTACAGAGGGAGCTTTCCCGGGATGTTAACACTGACAGACATGTGTGACATTTATTGCATTCACAATCTGAAATCTCCCGACATTGAGAAAAAGAACGCCACGAATCAAGTTTTTTTACAGTGAAGATTGCTAGGAATTAAAATTTATGTAATTTTTAGATTTATCAAATTATGCATTGTATAGATGACGATAATTATATACATTTTTTTCTTCTATATTTCAGAAATTTAGAACGACAATTAAATATTTCAACGTGAACAACATTTAAATGAGCCTTTCTAAATAATATATATGATCTTGCTTTTCCTAAAAGTTTTCATGTATCATAAAAATGAAAACTTAAATAAATATTTTGAGAGGTCGAATATGAATGTGAACCGAATTAAAAAATAATCAATTATTTTCACAAAACGTAGACTCTGCCATTGTTTATTTTAAGTAAAGAGGGCAATAACGTAAAATGGAAAACAAGCGTTAAATATCTAGGCCTTATATTTAATAAAAATATTTTGGAACTTTGTCCTAAAGGACTTGCCGCCATTGTGGCTCTTAGACCGATGTATAGAAAAAGCGCGCTAACTATAAAAAAATAAATTTTAATCTATAAACAATTAATTAGATTGGAGTAACACCAGTAATATTATTTTTTGTAAATTTCAAGTCATTCGAATCAAAGTTATAAAAATAATATATAATACATCTTTCAAACTAATATTTAAAAAATCATATAAGCCTTTAAATACCAACAATTAAAGAACACTGTCATTTTCATACCAGAAAATATTATAGAAATATTTCGCGAAACCATACTAATCTCGTGTGTCGGTGACTACGATAAAAACAACCCTTAATTTAAATACAAGCATGAAATGGCAAAACACATATTGCTTTAAAGGTTGAAGATAATATATCAATAATTTCAGTTCTCCAATGAAATATACACAAATTATCACTTAATTATTTTACTCTTTATTTCGCTTAAATTATAAGAGGTTCTTAATTTTTTCCCTTAAGCTATAATCACAAACGTTTTTATTTTTCGTCACATTGTAAACAATGCACCAGTAACATGTATAATATTTATATTATTAGTATGTCTGTAAAGATATTTAAATAAACGTTACATATAAAAAAATATATCTAGATCGACACTTCTCTCATAGACAGTTTTACGTCGCAATATTTCTCGTCAAGTATTCAAAATATGGTCAATTGGCAAGTGTTAAAAGACACGAATAAAAATACTGTAAAAGTCGGATATAAAAGCTAGATTTAAATCTCTCATATAAAAAACGACGAGAGCACCATTATCTATAGAGCGCGCCGCAGCGTATGTAGCTGCAATTAAATACAGCACGGTAGTATTTTTCAAATAAGGATATTGTATTTATGTTAGGTAATATATAAAATGTATTAAAGTAAAGTTCAAAATACCAGCTGAAACACGTCTAAAGCGTCGGAGCTTAACATGCTACTTGCCGGTGCAGTTCCGCTCGCTTTGCTAAGAGGTCGTTTGGCGTCGTCTATGGTAAGCGCGCGGTAAGTAGCGGTTGTTCTCAGTCCGGTCACGCGCTTAGTTTTAATGCACAACTTGCCGCCGCACACGACGCTTATGTAAATCGCGAGGCCCGCAGATAAGCCCTCCGGGATGTGCCGGAGATGCTGCCAACTGCCAACTTTGCCCGGTGACAAAGTGACGTAATCGCCGGGCATTCGTGCTCGATAGTAGCCAAGAAAAAGGGTCAAAAAGCTGACAAGGAAAATATGAAGGATCGTTTGTGAGATGCGATAAAAATTGTAAGAAAAATATCAGTGAAACATAATGCTGCGTTCACATCAACGCAGTAAGAAAAAAGTAGTGGTATTATATAGTGCTCCACACAAAACCCTAGAGTATAATAAATATGTTAATTTCAGCAAGATACATTAGAGATGTATAAGCATAGAAAGAAAGCTTAAAAGTGACAATTAATAAGAGCTTCTGTATAGAATTGTTAATAAATAAAACCTGAAAGTTTTATTTGTAAGGATACAAAGCAAATAAAAGAACTTTCATAATTTAAGTTTTTACATAAAATAAGTATAGCAAAAACAACAGTAAAATGACCTTGAAATTTTTACCCGGAAAATTTACACGACAAACTAGCGATCCAGATAGAGCTTGCGGAAAAGTTGAGCTTTTTTAAGCTTGTAAGCCAGCGCAATGGGCCGAGTCCGTCGGGAAAGCTTTGATGGCGCACTTCGTTATAGAGCACAAGGGGAGCTTTTTTATCAATGCGGCTAATTGCATTCCTCCAATGACCGGTTGTCCAAAGACCGCCATATGAATCGACTAATCACCGTGTCCCATTGAAACCTTTCTATCGGAACGACGACAAAGACGGATTAAAATAATTGCAGCCTTTGTATGACAACGAGCGGTCAGCTCTTTTGCACCATTTTTCCCTAATGTACAAACAATTATAAAGAGACATAGATTTGTATAAAAGACTGAACGACGCATTATTAAAGACGGGTAATAACATCATATATGTTCTGAATATATTATGGTAAGTTTGGAGGGTTATGCGGCAAAGGAACGTCATAAGGATGTGTGAGGTTTGGCACAAGAAAATGTTTGCAGCATAATATAATCGTTTGAAAACAATTTATGAGTGTCATTATAATAAAACTTACATAAATAAGTAGGTTATGAGGGGATGAACTGTATTATAAGTATAAAAAATATTTGGATTTAAATATTTTTAGCTATAAAATTATTATAATGTTTTCTTAGAACTATTGTTACAAGATAATATACTGGGTTTTATTATATGTAGAATTATTGCGTATTATATTAAGTGAATTTATTATTCAAATACTTTTAACATTTAAATTAGTATAATAATATTAAAAAATTAAAATTCGATCTATGGTGTTGGAAATAATATAAAATTTACATTTAAATACCACTACTTTCAAGGTCAAAAAATTGATTACTATGTAAAAAGTTGTAGAGGATAGAGAAAATATAATTGATTGGAAGAATTAAACGTTTTATTTTTTGACTTATTTAACTTCGACCTCAAAAACACAAAAAGTTATGGAACAACATGATACACTTTTTTATAATATATTACAAAAGATGTATGTGTAAACTATATTATAAATAAAAATATATATTCGTTTTTATAAATGTATTTTTTGGTTTTATCTTATTTTTTACAAAATAATATACATCTTTTTTATATATTTCCTATAGATTCGTTTGTATACAACAAATGACCTAGATTAAAATATAAATTATCAAGTTTACAGTAAGAACGAAAAACTGTGTATTTTTAAATTATTTAAAATTGAGTAATAGTAATTAAACATCTTTTTGCTTTAACTTGTCCATCTTATATTTCTTACACAAAAAAAATATTTTCAGTTTATCTATTTTTTGACATAAAAAAGTGGAATTTTCGTTTTTAATATTTTGCAGTATTGCTTTTTGTTAAAATGTAGCTGTCAAATTTGATTGAAAAGCTTTTATAATAATTGCTTTTTATTTTCAGAGCAGATGTTAATATATAAAATTAATTTATTGGCATTTATCTAATTTTAATTTGATGATTTTATGTATTAAAAGGAAAAATCTCAGATTTTTGGTCTATATTATTTTTTACGAAATATTATACATTTTTATACAATATATTATAGTTTAATTTATATAAATGAGTTAGATTAAAATATAAATTGTCTAATTTCAAAATTATTAGGTTTAAAAGAAGGACAAAAACGGTGTTCTTTAATTTAATTAAAGTTAAATAATACAACAATTTTTTGGTTTTACTTTTTTATATTATATTTATTGGATGGGAAAAAATATTTAGAGCTAACCAATTTTTAGCATGGGTGGATATTTTGTTATTTTACAATGTAATGAAGGTATCAATTTTTTTTTAACCTTTTATAATAACTACTTTTTATGTTGAAGATGTGAGATTTTTATTTATTGGCATTTATTTACTTTCTTAAACATTTTCTCTCTTAAAAAGAGAAATCTAATTAAAACTATGTATGAAATATTGCGATCATTTTTAATTTAAAAGTAGTTATATTGATCTTACACTTTTATTTTTGCAAAAGATCCTGAACAAAACATATCGAACTGTCAAGCGTCAGCGCTATTAAAAGAAATATTACCCTTTGTAATTAAAATGAGTAAACACGACGCAACATTCAATGTCCGTGAAAGTATTTATATGAAACTCTCAATTATCGATTCGGTTGCTATTAATATTTTTAAGGGTTGTTTGAGAAGCTATTGTATTATTAAATTAATGATTATATTATAAGGGTAGAAAAATGATTTAAAGAAAGAAAACTTTAATTGAGGATTAAGAGTTGCATTTGGGGTTATTTAAATATAATTGTAATTTAATCTATTTTTCGGTTATAAATGATGTTTGATTCTATTTGTTGATGCTAAATTGAATGTTATTTCTATACAATAATAGCTCAATTTTAGTAAATAATTGCGTAATATGATTTCATTTTTTAAATCCTGACATTTCATACGCACTAAACCAAATTAAACTGCAATCGCTCCCAGCTCGAACATCGAATATTTAACACTCAATTATTATAATCTCGGCGCGAGTAAATTTTCTCTGCATTGTGCTTAACCGCACATGACGAGAATCGGTTTGGCCTACAATAAAAAGAGGGTCGTTTGCTTTGTTGTACCGGTCCAACCCTCTGAATGCCTCTTTTTACCCGCAATATTATCTAGATGGACGACGAGCAAGCAATTAAATGCACCAATAAATAGTAGGCGGGTAGTTGGCGGCATCTGTTACCACCCTCGCCCTCAGAGGAACACGCATAAAGACACCCCCTGGAGGAAAGAGTCCCTTTTTAAAACATACATTCATAGATATATTTGTGAGGAAAAAACGCGTTCAAACATCGTTAGTTAACGCTAACGATTCGCTCGGAAATTATCAGCAAAATTGGACCGATATTCGTTAGAGGTGTAGTATATATTTTTTTTATTGCTCGCCGTTTATTAATTTCGCGCCCCCAATCAAAAAACAAACGGCGGCTCGCGTTGTGGGTGCAAGTGCGATTTTTAATGGCAGCGATTCAGGTGTGAAGTTTTCGCGTCAACCGTCCGCAAATAAAATGTTGTTGGGGAAAATTTTCCATTATTTTTCCGCGCCGTTATGCTAACAATGCGCGGCTCGCTGCTACACGGTGGTTAGGAAATCGGGATGTTGATTTTATTCGCGTTTATTTAACTTACTACTCGTTGCTGTGTGTTTTGAAGCGTAAGAATAATTAATAAAGAGTGAAATTCAGTTTTTTTTTAGTTTTATATATTTAAATCAAAATTATATATTATTTAAAAGTATTAGTAAACTTTTAATGACTTATTTAACATGAATTAATATTTTTTTAATATCATACAAATAATTAAATCAAACTATTTTTTTTCCAATCAATTTTTATATTTAAAAATTTTATCAGTAAATTTAACTTCAATCTATTTCGTTACTCATATATCTTATAAAATAATAATAAAATAAGGATTAAGCAAAAGTTAAGTTATATTAAAGTTGATCAAATTTATGTTAAAGAAAATTAATAAAAATCAATAAGTTCGTACAGTTTAAAGTTTTGGTATATTTTAGTAGTAATTTAAAAATTATAAATTTTTTAATTTAGATACTTTTAATAGCACTTTTTTATTTAATAAATTTAATTAATTATGTCAATAAATAAAATAATCAGTAACTCTGGGATGAAACAGTCAGATAATATTTATAAATGGTTAGCTACTCTGACGTAAACGATCAAAATTGGAGCTCTGATTGCAGCTATTTATCGGTCATATCAACAATACTAACACTAAATTTATTATATTAAATCTATATTAATATATGATAGAATATATACGAATATAGTAGCAACTAGTGTTTCATATTTCTCAATGTTTTCTATTTCTTGAAAATTGAGAAATTTATAACAAAATATATGTAATATTTATGAATTTAATTGATAATATAGATATTAATTAAAATATAAACATTATTATCACATTTTTTTTTATTTCAAATTCTTATGTAAAAAATATTTTAATTCTAACTTAAATATTTAATGAATGGTAAATTGTCGGTTACTTTAAATCACATAATATTTTTCCTTGTATTTTGCAAAAAATAACAATATCTAATCAAATGATATATATAAAATTACCATTTACATAACTGACGAACAAATCCTTAGTAAAGACTTATTGATATAATCATTTTTAATTATTAATCCTCACATTTCTAATTTTTTGTTAACCGGCAAATGTTCAAGAAAGTTAAAACTACATGTTTGCTTTACATAATTTATAAAGTCGGTCATATAACTTATATTGTCATTAGTTATATTTGTAAATATTTGCTCCTTCTCGTATTATCTGATCTGAATGCAGCTGAGAATTTAATGGTCTAATTGTCTATGCGGTTTAAAACCATTTTTAAATATTTGTATAAATTTCTTTTTTAAAAGAAAAACATTTTACTTCCTGAGAAATATTAAAAAAATATCGAGAAATAAGAAATCCTCATTTTACATTTTCGTGAAATATTTCTCGAGAAAAGACACTACCGCAAAGTTCTTTGTTAAAATATCAAAATTCAATAAAAATAAATATAACCACCAATTAATTTGAAAATATAAAAATTAATATAAAAACAGACCTTCAAATATTTTCTTAGCATCTAAACTGATCATTTAATTTTTTTTTAAATTTTCCCCTCTATTTAAAATATTATCAAAAGCAGATAAAATCACTGACCCGATAAATACATTTAATCAATAATAAAGATTTGCGTGTAAATTGTCTTACTCTAATTTAATTCTTAGGAATTTGATAATGGTAAGATCTCACCGATTTATTTTTAAACAAAAATTGTATCAGTTAATCTACGTTTAATTTCTTAATTTAGTTATTTTGCAGCATTGTTTTTATTTTCAAAAAAGTTTATTTAGATTTTCAGTTTATGTTTATCAGAATGATTTAAACATACTAGGAATATTAAGCAACTGACCTAAATATAATGCTAGTCAATTTAAACTAAACTACCTATGATCTTTGCTATCATTTTATCACTTTGTTTAATATCGAGGATATCGATCAAAAAATAGTATATTTAATTTAATATAATTAAATTAAATAAATTATACAGCAAACCATATTACAAAAAAATCATAAATCTCAACATAACCCAATACCACGATAAAGTTAATTCTAAGTGCTACTTTTAAATGCGCCAATCCATGTCTTATATCATAATTTCCTACATTTAAATGAATATTATTAATTATTTCATTTAAAAATAAATAAAAAATTCGCTTTTCATAGTAACTTTTTGTCACGGATTGCGATCGGCACAACATTTTTTTATCACACTGTATATCCGTTAATTAGTGTGTGTAGTATGCGCCGAAATGTCGACGTGCCCACGAGAGCATTAAGTTTTGTCAATTAATGCGAACCAATTAATGCCGTCACAGTCGGGCAGGTTCCTTGAAAAGGGGCGCAGCCCTACGCCCCCAGCGCCTTTGAACCGCCGAGGACTTCCTTTGTGATTTTTCACCACAATGCAACTGGTGTGGCTTACGGCGACGAGTGCAGTGCCAGCCACTTGACGATAAATCTGCATATTAATTGTGCTTCTAATTTAATTGCTCGACAAATACTTTTAACGCCCACCTCACCACACACAAGGAATTTTAAAAGTTGCCTTAAACACTATAATATATGCTTAGATTGATATTCAATTTAAAGATAAGCAAACGCAACGTTGATTTATCAACAACATAATAATAAAAGATAAAGGAAAATATTTAACAAGTAACTTGGGAAAATTAATATAAATTCCAAAATACAAAAAAAATATGTAACATAAGTTCTTATTTTATTAAATATAATATTCATAAATCATACAAACATATATGGTATTAAAACTATGTTAAAAAACATAATCTACAAAATTACCTATATATTTTATTTAAGCTAGTTCTGTTATGATTTAGTCATTAACAATCGAAAAACTGCGATATTTTTGGTTGAAGGGCAACTTGTTAGAAGCTAAAATTAATGCCTCCCTTAGTTAATGTAAAATTGCTATTCCTTTTAAATACATCCAACTTTTTACTGAGAGTTCCAATCAGATTCTTGTAAGCATAAGGTTATTGTTGATGTGCTTTTTATATAATAAAATGTTTTTTATAACATATTCAGAAGATCAACATATGTTGGTTAGTATTAACTTTCGGTATTTCTAAATTTGTAAAGATTATCGCAGGCTGTTTAAACTGTATATAAATAATATTTACAGTTAGACATTCAACTTGCACAGCTTGCAAATTGCTCGCATACATCATCTGACGATTTAACCGCTGTCGCAGAATGATCAGATATGATCTGATCGAACCAATCGCCATTCAGTCCAAAACCCGCCCCTGGTTAAATCCCGGCCCCAGATTAAAGACACAGATACGTTTAATACAGCCGCAATAAATCTAGTGCGTGAATCTGCCAATGGAATTTCATTTCCCCCTGTAAATGCAGCCATAATGGCCTCTGTACTATGCCAACATAGGACATATGGGGTAGAAAAAGGATGAACCCTACAGGAATCATCCGACACCTGGACTCGCTTAACCGTCCAATAGCTGAATGCTTTTTACACCCCTAGCAAGTAATGTATCAAATTGTATCATATTATGCTGCATTATGTTGCGATGAGCAGCGTTTGTCAAACAATTTTAATGAAATAATAAAATCATGGCATATGTTCATAATATAATACATATTTTAATCTAGCTATGCATAGTTCTCTTATGAGCTACATTTAGCTTATCATTGAGGCACTTTCTAAATATTTTATAAGTGAAAATAACATGAGAAGAAAATCATCTATAAATATAAGTTCTTACTATTACATATATAAAACAGTATATGTCCTTTCTGTAAAGCTTAAAGCTAATAAATTAACAAAATATAAACTTAATTTTATTTAATATTAAATATTTTATTTTGAGTAATTAGTTATTTTTGTAATTAAAATGACTCGAATTCAATTTAATATAATATATATTTTCTATAAAAGTATATGCAGTAAAAAGAATTTAATGTATGGGTAAATTATTTAAATATTTGACTAAGAGGTACGAAAAAAATTGCCACACATATACATGTGTGTAAATGCATTCAAAGATTGTTAACCACAGCATCTAAGAAGATTAAGATCTCCACTTTAATGGAGATTTTTCTTTTCAATAGTTTCGACTCTGCATAACGCGATCTGTATGCAAATCCCCTTAATCCGCTCTACCTGTTCCTTTATTGTGCACCTCTTAAGACTGTTATCTGAAAATTCTCAGAATATTTAATATTAATTTTGATAATTAACAATGCCGTAAAGATATGTGATTTATAAAAAAAATTACGCAAAATCTCCAGAGGGTTCGACGAAAAAAAAGCACTCGACTTGAGCCGATTAGCGAGGGTATTAATTGTTTTAGACTCAAATTCAGTGGAATATAGAATTATGAAAGACTTAAGCATTTAGTTGTCCTCCGTAAAACAGATTAGCATCAACAGATAAGGTTCCGAAGTTTAAGTGGTAAAGTATAAATTCCATTATAGAATGCGTTGATAACATGTATAAAATTGAATTGAAACCTATTCGGTCGCATGTCGTCATAATCAAGTTTACCGGGGATGAACCGCGGTTTGCGCAAAACCGAGATTAATCCGCAAAACTGCTGTTTGTATCCACACGAGCGTGTTTGCGTCCATATATCTGGTATGAAACACATGGTGTTTTTACCTAGAGTTTAACGCAAGAATCAAATTTAAATTTAATCTCGTAGGTAATCTTTAATGTTACCTTTGCTGTAAAGTTTCGTCTAAATCTTGGAAATTCGGCCGAAAATTTGAATAGGTACAACAAAGCAAGTCGCCGCAACTGCCCCGGGGTTAAGGGTCCGGAGCTTAAGCACACAAGGTCCCGATCGCTGGAGCCCAGAGCCCGCAAAGTCAACAAAGAAAACCACCCCCTGGACCCCGGCGCCATCTCTCGCTTGTTCGCGGATAAATACAGACGCCCTCTTTGTACACACAACTCCAAACTCGGCAGACTATCCACCCAACCGACTTTAAGATAATTACGACTTCTTCAGTAGAGGAGGGCAAAGATAACTGTAGACATGAAAAAAATATAGCTTAGGTATCAATAATTTACATGATAGCATTTTAAACTATAGAAGTTTTTCTCTAATCAAGAATAAGCAATTAATTACAAGAGAAAAATAATTAAAAGACATTTTACTATATGAGATATCTAAAGATATAAAGCTTAATGAACTTGTAAGTTTAAAATCGGAAAAAGTGACTTTTATGGTAAAAAAAAGAAAAACATGAAAAAAAATAAGCGTTAAACGATCAATGGACTAATTAACAATGTCAAAAAATATCCAAATCTGATTTTTATGAAATGATTACAATGAGATTAAGTTACGGAATGATGTGAGAATCAAAAAACTTGTTCATCGGCTCACAAAAATGACAATTGAAGTTACAATAAGTAAATCGCTGAATAAAATAAAATTTATATCATTTATAGACTTAAAAACTAAATAAAAAATTCTATAATAAAAAAAGTAAGTTATGAAGGTAGATAAAAAAATATCTTTTAATAACTTCGAGATAGAATAGGTGAGGAATTGTGTGTTATAATATTATAATATATATATATGTTTTTGAAATAATAATAGTTATCACACATATGTGTTAAAATTTCCTTAACAAATGTAATTATTTATATTCTAATTCACTTCCAAGTCTTTCTACAGAGTGATACTTAAATTAATATGTAAACAATAAAATATTGCTAAAGAATTTTAATTGCAAAAATGCCTGAAGAAATATTACACATCCAAGAGAGATTTAAATGTAAAGATTGACTCAAGGTGTGATTAATGATCTGTTAACATTTATCGTAATCGAGTCAAAACAATAGTCAAGTACGCATATACAGAAATACACAGCGTTAACCCTTTGTGCTCTTAGCTGACGCGGAATTTTCACCAAGCACACTGATTGCATAATGCTTCAGCCCTGTTAGGCACGGACACATTAGCCAACTCTTCCGGCAGTTAGTTGCCAAGTAACCGGCTTCTTGGCAGCCCTGAACTTAGTTTCAAACGCGGTTTAAACTTAAACCCAACTCGGCGCCGGTACTTTCGCCCGGAGGTGAATGCGGCGCCTAAATCACGCCTCTCTACCAGAATGAAAAGTCAACCGTGGACCAAGTTCCCTTTTGCCAAACTATTTGGACTCGACGATGGACACTGATGCTCATTGCTCTTGATATACGATGTTTTTGAAGGGGACAAGACGCTTTTTCAAGGTCTTTGCACTAGCAAATATATATATATATATATATATGCTATAAACTTTTATTTTAAATATATATATGAACTGATACAAGAACAACTAATGTGAGATTTTTAATATTTTAAGTATCGACAATCAATTAAATATATCATGGTTTCCCAAACTATGTTCCGCGGAACACTGGTGTTCCGCGGATCCAAAATAGGTGTTCCGCGGAGCCTAAATAGATATTTCACAAAAATTTAGAGTAGATTAAAAAAATTGTTAGTCTTGCTAATACATAAAAATTGTTCATAAATCTGATAAAAAAGCTTGAAAATATGTGTTAAATATTCAACATTGATGTGTATAAAATCTGGAGGGAAAAGTTTTATAAGTCGGTGTTGTTTTTTTTAGTTTTAAAATTTGATCCTATTTAAACAATTTTTTTTTTGTTAATTAATCACACGATATTAGTGCTTGTTATACGAAGTTTATTTATGTGACTAGATATGCTAATAGCGGTCACTGTATTTTGCATAGGCATGCACTGTTGACTAAAAAAATTTCCACAAATTTAAAAAATATTATGAAGTAGCCGTGAAAATGATAAACTATGTAAAATCTAGACCACTTCAATCCAGATTATTTAAAATTTTGTGCGATGAAATGGGTAGTGAACATGAAGCACTTTTATTACATACTGAAGTATGTAAGCACAATTAAAACTTTATGAACTTCGAAATGAATTATTAGTCTTCTTGAAAGCACAAAATAATTTACAACATCATTTTATACATTTTTTAACAAATCCTTCTTGGTTGATACATCTGCATATCTGGCGGATATTTTTACAAAGTGAAATGATGTTAACTTATAATTACAAGAAAAAAGTATTACAATTTTTAATATGAGAGATAAAATTGAATCTTTTGATAAAAAATTACAATTTCAGATTTTATCGGTTGAATCTAATAACTTTGATTGTATTCCTGTCATGGATATGAATGTTTAAATGAATTGAATTTTCAAGTAGATAAAAAAGTTTCACAAGTATTTTTAGAACACCTATATTACTTGAAAATAACTCTTTCGGAATATTTTTCGAAAACTAGTAAGGACGATTCCTGGGTTCGGAATCCATTTTCTGTGACAGTAAAACCAGTGGTCTTAAGGGATTATGAAAATTTAGTTAATGACTCTGATTTGAAACAAAAATATCAGCCATTAAATGATTTCTGGGCGAGTCTGACTGAAGAGTTTCCCAAGGTGTCAAAACAAGCTCTGGTTTGTTTACTTCCGTTTTCCACGACGTATTTATGCGAAGTGGGATTTTTTAAGTATATTGCAACAAAAACAAAATACAGAAATAGACTCCACGCCACGGCAGATATGAAAATACAACTAATTGTGCCTGATATAAAAAAAATGTTATTTAAGAACCCAAAATCATCAGTCATTAGGAGTTTTCTTTATTTGTATTTTTATGTTTATTAAATAAATTTAATAACATTTCTTTAATAACATGTTTTATTTTATTATGAATTACCCAGCCTAAAAATTTCCGCCAAAATTTTCGGATTTGCCAAGTGTTCCGTCGCTGAAAAAGTTTGGGAAACCCTGAAATATATAATATGTATATTTATGGCAATGGAAAAAACCAGCATAAAATCCATGCAAAAACCAAAAAAATATCCACTTAAAACTCTTTTAATAACAGCTTTTAAAATCAACACATGTTTGATTATTAAATTGGGTAGCATTAAAATATACACATGTTAATAGTTAATAGGTATAGACAGAACATGGCAGCAATATAAAAAACATATAAAATAGTTTTACTTAAAAATTGAATACGTTTTGTTCTAACATAATATTTCCAGATTAATCTTGAATTAATACGAAATATTTTGCTTATTCTGCTTGAAAAATTTGTACACCGTAAAGAAAGAGTAAAGGTTGCTATTATTTTCCAAAATATTGCCCATTGGGTAATTTTTATAAGTGTATGTTGTAAGTGATTCAATTTATGCCATAACTACTCCAATATCTTCAGAAAATGTTCCGATGAGTGTTTCTTTTGTTGTTAGTAGACGTAAAATAGATCCAAAGACGTTACCTTGTGATACTCTTGATAGAACTGAATAAATAAGGAGTTCCTAATACAAAAGATTGAATCGTCCAAAATACGACTCGAGCAATTGGCAGTTTTATTTTGCAGTAGCCTTTATGTCCTACTCTATCGAAAGCATGCGATACATCAATAAATTTATTGATGTATCGAACGATTGATCTTCTAAATGTTGAACAAGTATAGCTATGAAATATTGCTTCATCTATCATATTTGACATCTTACCAATACCTTTTTTGGTATTTTAAAAACAGTGTCGATTTTTATAATATTTATTTTGGTTTTTAAAATTAGGTATTGGCTAAGAAAAATGTATTTTAATTTAAGAAACATAAACTGCAGAAAAATTTGAATAAATTATTTAAATATTAGCTAAACTCAACAGTTTGATGTAATGTTTCGTTTAAGATTAAATAGGCAACTACATTATTTAATTAAATATTTAAAGACTTTTATTTATTATTAACCTTTTCATTTATTACTTACACTCATACCTAATGTTTATCAAAAAGCGCATTTAAAGCATGAATTATCGTCAATACCTTTATGGGGCATCTTCCAGAAGGCGTCCCCGTGAGCGGTGGGGTCCCGCGGGGGCGCCCCCACAAGGCCGCCGCCCAGGAGCGTGGCTGCGGGGGGCGCGGCTCACAGACAGGGGGCGCCAAGCGCCCCTGCTCGCCAATGACCCTGAGGTTCGGACCCCTGGACACCAGACCGGACCAAAAACTAACGACGCGAAGGACAAACCCAGGACTACTTATAAGCCGATCGACCGAAATTGCACAAATTTTATCTTAGTTTTATATCAATTTATAATCTAATTATCACTTTTTTAATTATTTGAATAATATTATCACATTTATTTTTCGTTAAATTGATTTTAATTGTAATAAAAGTTCGGCGTTTTTATTATGTTGTACGCACGGAGTTAACCGCACCTGCAACAAAAAGAGAATAATATTTTTTATATAGAATTTATATATAAATATTATGTTACACAATAGTCACAGGTGCTTTGAAGAAATGTTGAGAATCGATTTGAATTTTTAAATTGAAATATATTCTCGTGTCTTCATTGATTATGATTTATATCGATTCTCGGCTACTACTTTCGAAAGCAAAAAATTGTTCAATGATTTATTGTAGCATTATTTTGTGCAATAGTTTTATGTGATAGAAAATATCTATATAAACTGATTATCAAATAATATAATATATAAACATGTAACCTAATTTCTTTAAATTTCATTTAATAACAAGCCTTATTAATATAGTAGGTATATACCAGAAATATAAAACTTTAAGGCATGAAACTTTATTTTGTTTTAAATGTAACAAGTATAGTTTGTATTATATTTAATTTAGGCTCATAGCAGTTTTTAGTAGAAAAGGCATATCAAAAATAAAACATGTGTAGCATTGATATAATAAAACAGTTAAATAAATTAAAAAAATAAAATTAAAAATTTATACAAGAATAATAAGCTTCTGCATAAAATATTAAATTATCATATTATTATTCGCATAATAGTCTTCAAAAATACAACAAAAAAAAAACATATTTTTTGAATGAAATAATATAAAAATAGAAATAACTTTTGACATATAGAATTTACAGTGAGTGTGTATATAAATATGTTTTCACTGTTTCAATAAAATCATATCCGAATATGATTTCACTAAACAGAGAAAATATATATTTATTTTTTCACCGGTTTTCTTCGGTCAAAATATATTTCTACTAAGGAATGTAAAATTTAAATAAATCTATTGTACTCTAAGATGTCGTATATGAAACTCAATTTGACAATTGCAAAAGGTCCATTTTTTGATTAAGTCCAAACCTAATCTAAACGAAGTAATCGAACCCAACTTTATTTAGTAAGAGTTCAAAAACTTTAATTTGGTCAAGTTAAATTTGATTAAGTCGTTCAGGTTTGAACAGCAAATGGATGTTTAGCAACCGTTACAGTGAATCTGTATTTTTCAGTAAAATTATATTTTTACTTGTGTAAACATAATTTTACTAACTAGGCCAGTTAAAATGTATCAAAAAATTGGTTTAAAATTTCACTATTCCAGTACTCGCACGCTCAGAACATTTTGCCATTGACAACTATTTTTTGGAACGAAATTCGCAAAATTTAACAATTGGCGTTTACAACTGTCAGTTGAAAACTACTTTACACTTTTTTCGCCTGTCAAATGACAGTCAAGAACAGCATATAATAAAATATTTTTTTACAACTAATACACATTAACTGTAACATGGTTATTAATCTACTTTAATTATATAAAATATTAACTGCATAGATTACTAACTAATAATTTATATTATTTTTATTAGAACAGCTATTTTAAATATTCTGCTATATTATACTGCTTTAAACGGAACTAATGAATTTTAATATATTTTTTTAGTAGGTTTTACTGACACAATTCCTCATGTTAGGTTCATCTAATTGAATATAAATGAAATTAAAATTACAAAAATGTTTATATATTATACATCTTTTTTACTTTTCGGTACATCTACCGGAAAGTAACAAATTTGTTATTTAAAACATTCGGTACTAAATCATTGATAATATATACTAATATACATACTAAGTACACCGTAAATAAAAAGATAGTATTTCTAACAAAATTTACCTAAAGCAAGTATTTTTAAAAGTAAAAATATTGATAAACAAAGAGCTATATAAATTAAATCTGTGACTTGAAATAAGTTTGCAAGAAACTGAAATTTACAAAAAAGCCTTTTCATGCTCTTGAGTTAAAATTGTGAAACTTTTTAACGCTCATCTTATATATTGTATATAAAAGTTCTATATGTTAAAAATAAATATTTTTAAGTTGTTAATATTTTTTAACATGTGCTAACAAATTTACTATTATATTTCCCATGATTTTTTATAACTTTTTGAACCATTGAAGACATCCCTTCTCCCCTTTATCACAAAAATAATTTAGCACAATAATATACGTACAATAGTATTAGTGAAAAGGTTAACGGGACAATCGCGGAGATAATCGGACCACTCGCAGTTCGCCGACCAAAACGCGCGACCCCTGCCCGCCACCTACGGAGCCGCGGTCCGATCGCATCTCAGATAGTCGGTTAATTGGGCCGATATCGGTCCAAAGATCCGGTATGAATGCCAGTTATTCGCTTTATCCCGATCGACAATCGGTAGTCGGTTCCGCCGTCTAGAAAAAAGCGCCAACAAAGCCTTCGAAGCTCTTTGAGGGGCGAAATTGCAAGTCATCGGTTGTTGTGCGATATGACTTTGAAACCGTCCCGGGACTCACGCGAGCTTAATTATATGGTCGGTGGATAGTTGTTTGAACTCTCTCTCATTTGCCTTAATTAGGGAGCGTTTACAATGGCAAACGCTGTTAATAGCGGCCGACTAACCCGCGATTTGCCCCAAAACACGGATTTTGTTAGTGGCGCAAACGTGTGATTAGATTTTAAAGTGGTGTGAAAATATGCGATGTAATAGTTGAAATGAGAGATACAAAGTTTAGAAACAATTTATTTCGGGATCAATTTATTTTTTAATTAATTTTTTAACATACTCAAAAGTAAATACAGATTATATGTAACACGAAAATGCACTATGCCACCAAATAATAGTATATATATATAAATATAAAAAATATGGCTTACATTAAAATTTTAGTATTGATTATTGACATAAAAAAAATGTATATGGATAGTCTCCTGATTAAGTTGCAACACGAGTGTGTGAATCATTCACCGAAAATGATACAATTCCACACGGAGGCGATTCCAATGCGCGGCCAGACAAAAAACTACATCTCAAGTGATTGATTTTCATCAAATCTAAATAAATCATACGTCACCGCAGAACACCGTACCGAGTCTGCCCCATGTTGAGAACCAGGGGTCACTTCTTGGATGGTGGCTCTCACGCGCTTGCGGTGGCATCATTCATCACGCCCAATCAGCGGCTGACAAAGACAGTCTAACGACAAAATCAAACAAACAATACGTAACTGTACATCCGTCGAACGCTAACAAATTCAACGTAATGGATTATCGTGACCAGCCGTCACAAGGGCAATAAGTCTTTGGACTGGTGGTGGTGTATATGGTTGTTTTTTCTGTGCGAAAAAAAATCAACGTTGGTAATGTTGATAAGAAAATAAAAGTATTCGTTGTATGTGATAATTTGAGCTTATAAAGAGAAAAGTAATTTTGATATTTATATGGTGTGGAATATCAGGTTTGTGGTGCCCGTACCAGTTATCAAGGTAAGAAAATGAAAGTATTAACTCGCGTGACCGTTAACCGCTTTGAGTTAACAATATAATTATATATTAATTAGCTGATTTATAACTTTAAATTAAATAAACATGTCACTATATATTTGTATTTAAAAAATCCTTTAATTAAATTTGCATTATTTTATGTTAACATGAAGCATATGAAAAAAGCAAATAAATAATATTTAGCTTATATTGAAAGATGTTAATTGTGAATTAATGGTTATAACCTACACATAAAAAAGGTTTAAAAAATATTAATAAGTTTATTGTGCTATTTAACTAACAGAAGCATACGAATGCTATTACTAATTAACGTACTTTTTCTGCTTATTGTTTTTATATATAATTGAAAAATTGTTGAAAACCAATACAATTTATTAATTTATTGCAAATTGTCTAATCAAACGAGCTATTTATTAATTATAAATTTAAGCAATGAGTTTTGATAGTCTTTATACATAATATGTATAGGCAATATTCCATACACTCACAAATGTACATACATTTATACACATATTATTATAACAAATGGTTCTTGAAATGTTTGATAGAGTGAAAGGAAAAAGAAAATGAAATAAATTTCTTAAGCTTTTTCACATAAACACATATTGCTCGAAAACAACTAGAAGAAATAGTTCTAGTAATGAAATAATATTGAACTTTTCTATGTGAACCAAATATATATTATATTTTATGAGAAAAATAAGTTGTTTTTGCACCAAATTTGTTTTTAAAATTAGGTATGTAGATACAAATGTTTCACAACAATAAAAAATAATTCAGTAGGAGAAAAATGTTATGTTACATAAATCTGTAAAATAATTAGATTAAGCATATATTAATACCTAAAATACCTAGTTTTGAATCTCATATGTTCTCCGTTGTTTTTTAATTTCTATTACGTCTAAGAAACAGTATTAGTGATCACAATATAATTATAGATGATCGATCATCATCCATTAGGTTCTTCTAAATTTTTTTAATCTAATGAATGAACAATTAAAATAAATTGGGCTGTAATGATTTATAATTTATAAAATCTGACAACAATTCATAGAAAGATTCTAGTCTAGTGTTTTACTTCTTAGTTAATTGTGTTTACCACTTGAGAATTATTTTTTGAAGAAAATGATTTATCGAGTCTTTTTTTGTTCAAAATTAAATTTGTAAGAATATTTTTAAATGTTTTACAAAAGTGGGTTCGTGACAGATGTTTGAAAATATGCATGCTTTCTTAGAAGCTTTATAAATAACATGTTCTCAACTACTCTAATTAGCCTTATCTATGCACTACACTAAAAATCAGATAAGATGAAACCGATCTGCGTAGAAATTGTCAGATTACAAAAATCAATGGGGTCTTTCCGCAGAGTTACGCCTTAAGATTTGTCTATCTGCGAACTTAAACCTCGTTTTTTCAATAATCTCAAAGTTTTTTTTTATATTTTTATCTTATTAAAATGACAGTATGGCACTTTCCGACACTAAAGGGCAGACGGTTAACGGTCTAAATTACTGTGTAGAGAGAAGTCTGCAACAGATCGATTGTATTTATACAATTTTAAATCATATGCGTACAGAAGAAAACAAGAATTTGTAACTGCCGTATTTATGTCTTTAATGAATAACATAAAGAGCAGAGGGCCCGGGTTGGACCCTTGAGAAAACCCCAAAAGGGTGAAATATGCTTTTGACAATCGGCCGCCATAGGTTACAAACAGTTTACGATCGCTTAAATAACTTGAGAATAACCGAGTTAAATCATCCGAGCAACCGATTTTTTTTTAATAAAAACTTTTTATGAATAGGGGTGATTTTTGTGCATTTCCATAGATCAGGAAATCATGATTTCTTGAGAATTAGATCAAAAATACGTTTTAGAGGAGCAACGAGACTGACTTCGCAACCCTTCAAAAAAAATTTAGGAATCAAGTCAGGTCCAGAAGAACGTCCTGTTTCCAATTTGTTATAGCCGTTTCTTTGAAGACCAAGAACAAGAAGAAGGAAGCGACTGAGCAGAAGGCGAAAAATATTCCTCGTAAACAGAACGAAAATATTACGCAAAACCGTCAGCAATATTTTGTGAACCGTATAATGTTTTATCGTCAAAGTTGATCACTTTTTATTATCTTTAATGACCATCTAGTTCTACATAGTATTTAATATAAATATAAATATAGAATAAAAAAATAGTTACTATTATTAGAATATATTTATAATATAACAATGTGACTAAAGCTTCTAGATATTTTCTTTTGCGTGTTTTTAAATATAAAATTGTGTTTAAAAAATTGTGTTCTATTTAGTGGTAGTGAATGTGAATATTAAATAATTTAATTTATATTTTTATATATTATTTGAGAAGCGCCGGAAAAGTTTCACGGAGGGATCGCTCAAAAACTCAAGCAACTTGTCAAAAGGTCGCTAGGTTCAAGATGCGTTGCTCGGCTCGTTATACCCAACTGAAATAAAACACATTTTTTTCATTTCGCTTGATAAATTGAATAAAGTAGTAGCAGCAGCAGCGTCTTGAGGTCACGGAGTGGATATCAAAACAACGACAAAAAACTTTGGCAAATGGTTCGAGAAATTGACCGCGACTCGATCGAAAATAATTCAACTTAGACCTCCCAGATTCGCAAATTATTCATTGTTAAGATTTCATTATAAAGTATCGGTATCGGTCGCTACTTTCACTTTGACGGCTCAAAGTATTATGCCGACTTGGCAAATTGTACTTCGATTCAGCCCTTTTCGCGAAACTTTCAATAGCAACAAGGTATACGCAAAAAAGATCTATCGCCGAGGACTCAGAATTCCTCCACCAATCCATGAACTCTTCACCCCCTTTGACGTTTGATTCTTACCCCCGACAGGGGTGCAAACACACACACACATATATACACATATGCATAAATATAACCTTTACATGTGCGCACATTCTTTCGCTCGTCAAAAAGATATGAAAAGAAAATTTTCGTTTACGATTTTTTTTCAAAGTGACACTCGAGTAGAAATGTCCCTTTTAGTGCGACGATTTTTTTTAGTATAATAAAAAATATTTATAGAGAGAACGCGTGCGTCGATTCCTCGAAGACCTTTGGCGACGTTTTTGTAACAGTTTTTTTATTTTTCTTATTGAGGTCTTGAAAAATATTATACCAAGATGGTGTTTATGCTCGAACGGGTTTTTCGTTTCGATTAAGCGAGTAATATTTGTATTGCCCCATACTGAAACAATACAACGTTGGGCTCTATTTAAATAAGTAGGTAATCACTATAGATTTATTTTTTCAGGTTACTATCACCTATCATTTTCATTTATAAGCTAAGAAATTGTAAATTTTTAAGATGTTTTAGAAAACTGTTGTTCTATTAGAATATATATAAATATTTCACCAGACCTACTAATTAGTACTGGTCTTAAAATTATTAAATAATGTAATTTTACTTTTATTAATCTGATACATATGATATGATAATCTGACATCTACAATATTTTTTTATGTATAAAAAACGTAACTAACAAAATATTAATTTATGACCTAATAAAAATGATGAGATTAAAGATCTTTTATTTTAATGCAAAGTAAGTCACAAAGATTTTTGTTATTGACGATTCATTTACTGTTTCAAAATGGGACTATTTTCTTAGTTGTAAACTATGTTTCCAGATCATAAATAAATACTAAAATTTATATGTAATACACATACTTAATTAAAAATAACGTTTCAATATTAATTTAAATCAAAAATATTTTTTTCTTATACTTCTTCAAAGTGTCGGCGCAATGTGACAGTCGAAGGGTGCGTCGAGTGCCAGGGCTCAACCACAATTCCCTTTGCACCGATGAATGGGTTTACTTTTATATAACTTTTCAACCGACGACTAACATTGCCTCTTTTATTTTCCATGGCTATTAGGTGCTCACAAGCGCCGCTTTAATTAATCAGTCACAGAGCAAACGACGCGCACTACAGGTGCAGAAGTGCTGGAAAGGAGCCGACGGATAAAAGCGAATAATAATAATAATAATTGACGCTGCTGCGGTGACGGACAAGTCCAAAAGGAACTCAAAGAGACACTTGACATGTGATCAAAATCGTATTTTTTCTATGCCGAATGTATTCTTAGTACGATGAAAAAACTGTTACATTGAAATTGTATATTATATATGCTACAGTATAATCATATTATATAGTTTAACTTCAAATAAAAAGGAAACATTATAAAATATGGCTTACAACAAATGTGGCACAAAATAACTTTAATCATATTAAAATAGACTTTCTTAAAACAACATATCAGAGTTGTTATATATAATAGATTGTTTATACAATGAACATTAAAAAATAATCATCAAGTAATCTTTAAAAACCTGTGATTCAGAAAAGCTATTCTTAAAATCAATGGATTCGAAAAATCAGATATGATAAAAATATTACAGCACATATAGTTTCATCTAATTATAATATTAAATTTAAATGTTAAATAAAACTTATGAATTTATTAAGTTTACTATATCTTAGAAACTGCATTATTATATTACTTAAAGTACATCTAAATTTAGATTATCTCTAAGGAAACAACGCTTGTTTAATAGTGGTAATATTTTTTTTGTAATTACATTGAAGCTAAATTAAAAAAAAGGATTATATCAATGAACCCATAAATTAGATCAAGTGTTTTAGCAAATAATTATAAATAAATGCTTACACCTATGTTTAAAATGAATATTAAATTAAGTTAAATGAGTTTTAAGCTTTATTTTAAATAGAGAAAGTGAGCTTTTCGTTGTATTTAAGATGTTTCTTTAAGCAGTGGACTATTGTATGACTATTTATATATAATGAATTTATGATGTATACTATAAATTTATTTATGTATTCATATTTTATTAGGTGCTTTAAAAGCTCAGCCAAAAGGAAAAATATTGAAATTTATTTAACTTGAAATATTTATATCGAATTATAACCGATTACAAAAATAACAACAGTAGCCCGTCTGGTTGCGCAGACTGGTATATACATCTTAAAAGCCTTATCAAAAGCTCGATTCTCCTTACAAAGGACAGAGAGCCCAGGGGGCAGGACGCCGGTGGCGTCGTTTGTACCGACGCTTGTTGCCGACTTATACACTACTCAAGGATTACACAACTACACCCTGTATATACGTTTATACAACAGCAAGTATATATTCGTTCGCTCAAAATACCGTTCGTACTTTACTTTGTAGCTATATCCTTTTTTATATATGCTCTACAGTGCGACTGTATATTTTCACGAAGTAAAAACGTTGACTACATGCTTGCAGCTAAAGAAAACTTCTCAAAGGACTCCTTAAAAAAATTACTACCGTGTGAATGTATAAATTTTATGTGAATACATTTATTGTAATTAATTAAAAGTATAATTTAAATATTATATATACATCTATTCAAAGATAACTATAGTTTTGTCTTAAGATCTGCTTCATAGAAAAGCTTATTGATCAGCAAAATAATGGCAAATACAAGTTTGACATGATAAACGATGAATAATTCTTAAGAACATTATTCCATAATAACTTTTGATAAGCTTTCTCTTTACTTTTAGATACGAAAAAGCATATAATATATTATTATTAGCATCAATTAAATAAAAGCTAGCTATATATATAAAACATATATTATTAGATTTTTATTTATTTATTTTTTAAATAACACTTGAAACTAAAAGTTTATAATTATAATATTTTCTTTATGCTTTACTAAGAATTGAGCAATTTACTGCAACTTTACCTAACAATCGCTTCTGTCCTGTCACATACAGGTTTTATCTTAGACTTGTAATTATTGTGTACCAGAAACTTTATCTATATTTAAATCAAATTCAGCATTCCATATAATAGTCAGTTTTAATTAATAACGTTCATATGAAAATAAATATAAATTGCGCAAATATTAATGTCTAAACGTTAATATGGACGTCTATAAAAATTTTGCAGTCCGTCAGTCCTAATTTGTCACGACACGACCGATTCCCAATTTTTCGCAATATAATTCTCGGTGTACAAATCGATACATTACTACGGTATGTTATCGGACAAACGCCATGTAGTCTATTGACTAAAATAACCGTGTCAATGATTCTCATCTGTGTTTGTGAGTATGAGCGCTCGTTTGATGAATTTCGGTAAGCGAAAAATATTTGACACCCGTCTGGGTCCATTGTCGCGATTCAATGCGAGCTTTCGAGTTGGGTTTGTTTGTCGGCTATTTCGGAAAAGCCATCGATTGAATGTTATAATAACATATAATTGTGAAGAAAGAATCAGTTGTGACTTGTGCATTTCAATTATGGAAAATATCAGTAGATAGAAGAAGATTTGAAGTTGAGATTAAATTTATATATATGTATATGGTAAAATACTAAATATTACATTTATTTACTAACTTATTATTCTGATTTATAATATTTAAAAGCGCAATGATGCGTATTAATCAATAAGCTACAACTTATATATTAAAAAATATATTTAATATATAAAAAGGCAATAAAAATAATTGTTATTATAAATTATAAAAAAATAAAGCAACAGTAATCGAAAATTATCAGTCTTATGTAAATAAAAATAGTTTTAAAAATATATATTTATGGTGAAGATTAACTATTAATATTACATAAATAGATGCACTTTATTTATTTATTTTTATTATAACAATAAATTTTATTTAATATCAAAATATTTATTTTTTATAAATATATTAATTAATATAATTAATACGATATCTATAAATAAATATATCAATACTATTAAAAAATATTAATTGATTACTACATAAAAGATTCTTATAATAATTTTTGTGAAATAGCAAAAATACTTATAGATTCAATAGTAATTTGTATAATAATTTTTCATGTTGCACAAATCATAAGTGTCCTTTTTTATACAATATAAAAATAGCTCCCCATACGCTTATTGACAAAGCCTAATTTATTGATTTCTTGACACATTTTTAACTTGATAATAGTCACAATAACAATAATGACGATCGAAAAAAATCGCATTCACATCGATTGTCGCTCTAAGGTGTTGAACACCATTGACACCCATAATATAAAAATGAATAGCGACACCGTTTCATTGTTGTATTGCAAAAGTCACTGAAGTGCCGACTAGTGTTAACAAATAGGTCCAGCGTGTAAAAGCTCATTGTTACTATTTATTTATTTCTTCTCCCCAATCGCCAATAACTCCGCGTCTTTATTCGCCATTCAATCAATAGATTGCACCCTAAGAAAACACTCGAATATTTATTATACTACTTTAACTACTCGAAAAAATAAACCCGTCGGCATTCCCAATACATTATTATTTTATTCCATATCTATATAAATATTTAAACGCACCGAATCATAATAAGGATTATGTGATATCTAATGTTTTAATATTTGTTTGACGAAGGGTTGAAGTGATTTTTTTTTCTATTTTGTATTTAATATACTAATAATAAAAAGCGTCGGTGTGCGCCAACAAAGAGAATCTTACTCCTTTTTTTATAAATAAGAATTCCTAGTAAGGTGAAATAAGATATTTTATTTTGTTACATGTTACAGAGGCCCTTTGTCCTTTAAGAGCGAAACGCTAACCCGAAAAAAGACACCCTTGACAGTGGACACGCTTTTAATTTTAAGACTCGCGAGATACGCGTTTTTTTGTGTTTATTCTCAAATCACTATTTGTATTATTTATTCTTAAATAAGACGCTTAGCGGCAAAGTAGCTTACTATGAAAATTGATAGGGTTTTATAATATAAATGTTGAGAATATGAGATCAAGTATTTTTGTGCCTAAATGGAGATTTATATGATTAAATATATCATGTCAATACATTTTCAAAACAAGCCTATATCATGTAAAATAAATGAACTTTAAGTGAACAAATATTTTTTTTAAAGTAAAAATATTTATATATTTGCAATGAAATAAAAATATTTTTTAAAAGCAATTTGGAAGAAATTGATAAAATGATAAGTTTCACTAAACACGTGACATATTGTTTTAATATTATATTTTTAATCCAAATTCACTCAAAAATTTGTAAATAATACTTATGTGCTACTTTTAAAAGCCTAACCTCGAAAATTAATATTTACATTTTTAGCAAATTAATTTTAGTCATTAAGATGTGTGTTTATTCTCAAAGCTATATTTAAAAAGTAGTACTGAGACAGTTAGTACTAATACTTGTTATTTGCATAATACGGGTATATTATAAAATTACAATTTTTAATTTTCATGCTATAAATATTTTTTTTTAATAATCAGTTTCAATATGATTTTCAACGTATGACTACATTTAAAAGCATCACATTTAAATAATTATTTTTTTACTTACTTTTGCAATTTTGATTATATTTCATCTTAGTTTTAACTATAAAAAATATTTTTAAAATAATAGCGTCATCTTTGTTTATCACATTCTGAGCTATTTGTACTATAAAACTTTTTATAGCAACTTTTAAATGTATCATATTTAAATAATTATTTTATCACTATTTTTTCAATTTGGATAATATTTCATTTCGGTTCTTATCATACAAATTATTTTCTACATAATATTATAATCTTTATTAATTAAATATAAATCTATTAGCGCTGTAATATATATTAATGGCTATTTCAAAATACGGAAAATTTAAATATATATTTTTCACTAATTTTTGCAATTGAGACTATATTTCACCTTCACTTTTAATATTCAAGTTATCTTTTAAATAATAGCGTAATCTTTATTAAATAGATCTTGAGCTATTTGCACTTTGAAACATATTTATTGCTACCTTTAAATGCGTCACATTTATATAATTATTTTTTTACAAACTTTTGCAAATTGGACTATATTTCATCTCAGTTTTAATAAAATAAATTATTTTCAAAATAATAACGTCATCTTAATTGATTACATTTTAAGCTATTTGCATTGCAAAACATATTTATAGCTACTTTTAAATGCGTTACATTTTAATAATTATTTCTTTACTGACTTTTTCAATTTGAATAATATTTACTTTCAGTAATAATCATTTAAATTATTTTCTAAATAATAGCGTATGTTTTATTAATTAGATTTTGAGTTATTTGCACTTTGAATCATATTTATAGCTTTTTTTAAATGCGTTTCATTCAAATTATTATTTTTTCACAAATTTGAAATTTGTATTGTTTTAATTGTACAAATTAATAGTTTAATCTTATTTGATTACATCTTAAGCTATATGCATTGCAAAACATGTTTATGGCTACTTTTAAATGCGTTACATTTTATTAAATAATTTTTCACTAACTTTTGCAATTTTAATTATATTTAAATCGGTTTTTATCATACAAGTTTTTTTTTTAAATAATAGTGTACGTTTTATTAATTAGATTTTGAACTATTTGCACTTTAATCATATTTATAGCTACTTTTAAATGCGTTTCATTAAAATAATTATTTTTTCACGAACTTTTGCATCTCAGTTTTAATCATACAAATTATTTTCAAAATAATAGCGTCATCTTTATTAACTTCATTTTGAGCTATTTGTATTGTAAAACCTATTTATCCAAACTTTTAAGTGCGTTACATTTACATTTGGATAATATTTTTATCCTACAAATTATTTTCTAAATAATAGTGTGATCTTTGTTAATTAGATTTTGAGCAATTTGTTATGTAAAAAATATTTATGGCTACTTTTAAATGTGTCACATATAAATAATTAATTTTTGTAATTTAACTATGTTTTTATTATACAATTGATTTTAAAAATAATAGCGTAATCTTTATTAATTAGATTTATATATATTTGCAATATAAAACATAGTAATGGATACTATTAAATGCATTACATTTAAATAATTGTTTTCTCACTAAATTTTGCAATTTAAACCCTATTGCAATGATACAAATGATTTTTTTTAAAAAGCGCAATCTTGATTAATTGATTTTGCGCCAATTGCACAAAAATATATTTTAATATATCACATTCTTACAATAAAATATTACAAAGCAAATTTACGGTCTACTTTTAAATTAACAACACAATTCATAATCAAATAATTTTATGATTTTTGTTTGAACTATTTGTAATATGCGATATTTAAAAATATTTGAATTATTTATTCACTAATATTCACTTGATCTCATTTTATTCACTGCCACTAAGCGACCCATTTTAAATTATATTTGTATGTTTATTTCGATTATAGTCATGCATGATATCATCATTATTATTATCACTATATATCACAAGAAGCAAAAGTGGGCTTTCAATAAAGCCTACTCACCTTTACTGCGATCGATGAGTTGCAACATGCCTCTAGCGAAGGCACACGAGTGACATAAACGTCCGTTCGCACAAGTTGTTTTTTTTTCTTTTATATCGAAACGCGCACTAAGATCGTTTCACTGACGGCATAGTCAGTGAGTGTGTCAATCTGCTTATCCTATATAGTCATTTGGCTGACATAGCACGGGATATTCGTTCGCGTTGACGTTTTGCAGCCGAAATAACGAAAACAGAGTGGGCGCGTGATGTTGAGCCGCGAGACGCCGGTGAGCGACTAGCGAGCGTCGGTCCACGGACGCGCGTTTGAGATGCTCTGGTGAACGCGGCGAGGGCAGGCCCAGGCGGCCGCTCCGCCCACCGGACCCCCACCCCGAACGGCGGGCGCCCCCACTCCGCTCCGGCTCGCTCGCCCTCCCCGTAGCTGCTGTGCGTGTGATGTTTGCCGCGGCGGCCTATACGCTCTGCGTTTTATTATTGTCTTTTTTCGCTTGCTTCTTCTTCTTCTTCTACTTCACGTGCGTTTTCCGGACGCGGCGGTTATTGCGTTATGGAATTTCGCAAATAACAATAACGCTGGTTTTATATGATACATATTTAATGTTTGTTACAAATCAGTGCTTGTACATACTCCCCCATTTAAAATGATATAAAACATTTCTTTTTTTTAAATATTTTTTTCAAATAAAATAAAATAATAAACTCGTCACATATAAGTCACTTACGCCAGCGTTTTTTCCTATCCGGCAAACATTTTTGGAATGCATTATTTGGTACAGTCGTAAAACATTTCTTCATAATTTGCGGAAACATGAAAATATCACAGGGGGTATATCTGCTGGATATGGTAGCTGCGCCATCACGACTGTGTCATTTTTGGTCAATAAATTCACGAATTTGAGCCGGTGCGTTATCGTGGTGTAAAAAACTTAGTTATTTGTTAACATTTCTGGTTATTTGCAAAATGAATATTTGGTAGTAAGAATACAAATTTGAATCTTGCCATTTTATTGAACTTGGCGTGCTCTTTTTAGTCTTGACTTTTCAGGGCGCTTTCAATTAGACGATTGCACGTTTGTTTCTATGTTATATATGATGATGTATAGGTGACTTGAAATGGTGTGCGTTTCAATTTTGCACATATAATTACTATTTTTGCTATATTTTTTTTTCGGATTTTTACACATAAGTTTCCATTTGTTTAGATAGCTTAAATGATATAAAAATAGTAACGGATATAAATGATTTTTAATTTTTTTATTTCAACAGCATTGGATATTATAACGGATTTCTGTACCTTATTTTCAAATTAATGAGAGTGAAAAATTTTTGTTAGCAAAGATAAGTTTTCGCAAACCTTTGTTGTGTGTGTTTTCTTGAAAGGCATTAAACTTAATTAATAAATATATATCGTTATCATTATATGCCATATTACTAGTTATTCAAGCGTTGTTCACTTATACTTTTTATAAAAAAATTAAAGGACATAAAATGATAGATTATCGTCTCATAAATCATGAATAAGTCGATTTATAAAAATGTGTCTAAATTACTTTACTTTCACCGGTGAAGGAAAAATAAATATGATAAAGATATTTTATTACAAAAATTTTTATAGTTTTTTGTAATATAATATAATAATTGTGGTAGAGGTATACAAAACGTTACCATTCACACTTGGTAATATATTCTTAAAACAATCAATGAATATCACATAGTCATACCACATACTTGAACGTTTAATATACATATTTTATTTGCTACAATTCAACGCATCAGCGCAATTAAATAAGTACATCACCTATGTAAAACTTTTTTTTATTTTTTTATTTTAAATAAGATACATACAATACTTTGCATACGATTCTAATAATTGAGTTTTTAAATAAAATGTTTTAAAAATATTATTACAAAACAACCCGATGCATCGTTGCACAAATCACAACTCATCGTCCGCATAAGTGGACTTAAGCGAAAAATTTCTACGAGGCGCGTCTAATTCGAGCTTTTCGGAACCGGTCGCACATGTCCTGGAAAGCTCTTAATCATTCCATTAAGCCTGCGACGAGTCAATAATTCATAAAGGGCCAAGGGCGGCGAATAAAAACCAATTACGACCGTGAAAACTGCACATTCAAACGCGATTTAGCACGCCTCTACACGCTGAGAAAAGAGATTGAAACGTACCTACCCTCAAAACTGCTGTAAAATAAATAATAATAAATATCATAAAAAATATAGAAATATCTTAATAAAGCATTGCCATACTAATGATACATTTTTTATACTATGAACATATATATACATACGTATATTTTTATTCATATTTTTAAAATATTAAAACACAATAGCTCCGTGTGTATCAGACAAGCAGACATTATCTATAGAAATATTCTTAAACGATTTGGGGATAACTTTTTACCTCAACGGTTAAAATGCTCCCCATTGTTCAGCGCTCGCGAGGGGGTTGTAGCAATACATTCAACCAAATGTGTATATTCTATCTATATATAATTTTGACTCACCTTTTTATTCCTGTAATGAATAATGAATCTATGGTTGGTTTGTAGTATTTTATTTTATAAGTTATAATAAATAAAATATATTTATTGATCCAACTAAAAAATCACAACTCTGAGATGGAAACATAATTTTGACATTGAAACGTTTCATCAATTATTCATGAATTAGTGATTATTAAATAATTAAAATTCTGATTATTCATCACATATTAGATTTTCCAATCGTGATGAATATTAAAATAAAATCAAGATAGGTCGTGCAAATATTGATTTTAAGCTATAATAATAGTTTTTAATTAATAAAATATATGTCACTGACTTACAGGACTTCAATCTGGTGTCTCACTACTTATTTAGTAGTTGTTGATTTTTTTATCTTTTGTAACCCACTGGGCTAATATATCTAATGTTGCAACAAAATAAAAAATACATAAATAAATTGGAGATAATAATTGTACATATACATACATATGTCACAATTTATTAAATGTAGTTGCAATATATTTTAATATTTAAAAATTTAGCTGTATTTTAAATTTATAACACTATTATTATTAAGATTTAATGATTTAAGTATTTATAAAACATATAGATGTACTACATATATGTATGTTTATTAAATATTTTTTGAGATTGTTAGACACAAGAGTTGTAGTGGATTATATAAAAATGTAATGACTTTTTTTAATTATTGACCAAAAAAACTATTAAAATTAAAAAGACAATATTTTATTTATTAAACTAACGCTACTTTAATTAAAGATATACTTACCATAACCTCAATATTTCCTGTAAAACAAGATACATATCATAAAAAAATCTAATTCCAACATAAAATAATAAAACAGAACAATAATTTTTCTTTTTCTAAAGTAATTCGCTATAAAAAGTTGAAAATATCAATACACGTATATAAAAAAAAAATTACTATATAGTTTAAAGCAACGTGAAAATAAACTGATACTCTACAAAACGTCGTTTCTGTTTAAAAATGTCACCTTTATAATTAAAATATGTAGTGTCTTTTTTTTCATGAAATGCTGCGAAAAATAATAATAAAAAGATACATTTTTGCTTGATTTTTACAACATTTTGAATGAAACTTAAAACGTGTTACTTCCGTTTTGATACGCGAAGTGGTGCAGGCGTGAAGATTTTTTCAACAAAGCTAATTTTATTCTCAGTGAGTAAATTTAATTTTAATTTAAAAATAATGAATTTCAGCAAGATTTTTATTCCACTTTCATTAATAGTTCAAACATGTCTCTAATATAATCTGTTTTTTTATTTTTCATAAAAAATGTGAATAAACATATTTTTTAATTATAGTATTTTATTTTAATTCTATAATGCTATGTAGCTATGTAATTATTTATAAAAAAACAATACATTTAAAAAATAAATCTTTACTCTTTTGCCTTGCTCATTTAACACGGTGTACGTAGACTACACAGAACCACCCTTAATACCCCATTTCTCCTCACCCTTGATTGTGTCCCCAGGCATTCCATTGTCGGGATCGCTAAACGCATCTCACGTGAGCCAATCTGCAGCATCCAACGGCACAACATCGGTAACTCGGACTCGCATGATTAATAATATAATGATATATTTCATGGATAGTAAATGCACACGTTCGACGCACCCTAATTTATAACAAACTGTGATGAAAAATATCATAATACATTCGGAAAAAATCACAGTATATAAAACAAATTATTGCTTAAAACTTACGATGGTATGGTTCGAGAGTTATCGCTCAGTATTTACCCTTATGGGTAATGCATCATCAGCGAGCGCTGTAAACACTCTTATTTAACGGCATTACAAAAGCCTTTTTTCCACGTCGGATGCTGCGATCCATACATTACTGTATCAAGTATACCCGCGGCAAGTGTAGAAGTGGCCGTGTGTATGAAATTGTGTAGGTCCAGGTGTTCAGAACTGCGTGCTGGGCTACATCCATTGTGCCGCTCTTCGGTCACGGTTGGGGAGCAGACATCTCTATTTACAACCAAAATCTGATACAGACTAATTCGTGCATTAATTGCGTGTAATAATTTCTCGTGAATTTCGTTACGCGTGCATATTGTGTCGAAATTAATTTTAATAACACACCCAAACGCTCGGATGAGTTTTGATTTACACAAGTATCAAAAAAGTATGACAAGTATAAATGAGATTTTAATCTTTTGAATACAATGATAACCATAATTTATTAAAAAATCGTGTTCATTATATAATACACAAGCTTCTTTCACTTGTGAATATATAAATAAAAATATTACAACCACAAAAAAAATTTTGTAAAGTAGAAGGAATAAAATCTGCAGAACACAAAAACCTCAGATAAAATTAGTTAATTGGATCTGGTTTTAAAACCAGAAGCATGCAATGTATTTTATACTTACTTGAGTGCAAATTAGATTTTACCACCTCTTCCCAATTTTATAACTTACATAATATTTTCTGTTTATATATCTGTAACTTATACTTTATAAGAATATTTATTTAACTTAACTATGATAATTAACAAAGCGAGGTTAATTATTTTCATAATAAATTATTTTAGATTTACAAAAAAAAATATGTTAAGTTATATAATATTTGTATATGAAGACCCTAAGGTGGAAACACGTTTTTTTTTATAAAATTATATGTAAATTATGTATTAACTTGCTCTTTCAATTACATACACGCATTATTCAAAAACGGTTATAAGATATACAATAGAACCAATTAGTGAAAAACGTACACTTTTCTCAGACAAAAATAAATAAATACGTTATATTGTATATTACTTTAGAATAATAATAAATATTGCTATATTTTATGAATCTGTGGAAGAATTAGATATGATATGATTTTTCTCTAAATTAAATCTTATTTAACCAAGAAAAATATTTTAAGAATATTCACTGTTACGATTTTATTAAATGACTAACTATCAATCAAAAATATTTATTAATATCTTAGTTAATATGTTCTTGCCTTGTGGTTTTCATATAATTAGTAAGGCATTGAATGTAGATTATAAACGCTTTAATAAACTAATCCACATAACAAAAAGCCATATATCTTACTAAAATATAAATAGTTTTAAAACTACACATTTTACAATTTGTATTAAAACAATACATAGCATACTTTTTTTAATTTTCTATCGGTGCCTTAAATAGTGCTTCTTAACCTTTGCTACATTTATAAACAATAAAAATAAGAATATATGATAATAATCAGAAATACGTTACACCATATTATTGGAATTCATAGTTTAAAGACTTTATTTTTATTTTACGCAAATAGAGTGTAGGTCATGTTGGGTTGGATTTGTATTTGAACAGCAAATATATGTTTTGCAACTGTCAGACTGAGTTTCATAGATATTTTAAAGCAACAAATTATTTCACTGGTGCCTAGAAGTTAAATTATATTTTCGGTAATATAAATATTACTGGAAAAAATGTATTTAAAAATCACCAAGGAAAATATAACTTCATCTAAATTATATATTCACTGTAACTTTTATACATCACGTGTACATAAATAATGCTAATTATGTAAATAATATGCTATATAAATTATATTTTTACTGGTAAAAATATATATCTACCGGAGAAAATGTATTTCAATATGATTTCACTGAAATGACATATTTTTAAAAATATTTGCGGGAATAGATTTTTTGGAGGGATAATCTAATAATTTCTGATTTAGAATCAAGGATATCATTTCAGATTTTTTCAGGAGGAGGAAGGGGCAAAAATTGTCCAGCTGGTTCATAAAATGACATGTTCCACTTGCCCCCCTCTAAATAATGTCTCTGTATGCGGGGAGGGGGAGGCTCTGAGACTGAAGCTTGGGACGAGAGTTATTCGTTATAAACTGAAGGCGATAGTTAAATTAGAACCACGCATAAAAATTAGAGAGCTTGCACAAATATTAGGCGTTAGTCATCCAACATTTAAAACAGCCATTTTAACAAACAAGCTTGATAAATGGGTACCGCACGAAATGCATGTACTAAAACATCACTATCACTATTATTCTGCGCTTCTTTGACGCAACAGAGGTGATATATTTCTAGATCGTAATGTAACGTACTGGTGTAAAGGATTCACATGAAAAGTGAATCCTTTACACCAGTACGTTACACCAGTAAAGGATCAGCACAATTTTGGGATACAAATTAAGATAGAAGTATTTGCGAAATCTAAATCACATTAAAGGAAAACTTTGTTGAATTTTTAGCGTTCTGCCTCAAAGTTATATTGAAGAAATTGACAAAATGTTCTAAGAAAAAGGTCCAATTCTCTTGCACTGCACGACAACTTAAATGATTTTAAAATTGCTCTAAAAAAATTAGATTATTTAATAGATATATTTATTGAATTAGCTATATAAATGGAATACTATAATTACTACAATATTAGATTATATTAATGCCATCTATAGATTAAATTAAATGTGGCAAATTTGAAGAAACTCACTAGAATAAAAATACAATCTTAAATTCAATATGTTTTATCACTTTTGGGACTCCCTGAATTCATTGCTTTATCATATATATAAAAGCATTTATATTTTATCTCTGGCATTATTATATGAATAGTCATTTGTAATGGATTTTTTTTTCGACTTTCGATAAAAAATTGTCATTAAACCAGAAAAAATAATACCTACTAAAAATGTAATTTAACCGTGAAAAACTCAAACAAAGGATTCCACGTTCAGCTTTCGACATTCGGAAAACATCTACAGTGCGTGAGACCAAACACCCACTGAATGTCGACGCGAGAGACGGCAACACATTCCATCTCTTTCGCTCTCCCCACCTAAATCGCTCCCTCTGCTTCCCACCCCAAAATGCTCTACTCTCATTGGTCGATCCCCCTCCCTAGTCCTCCTCCCCCCGCACCTCGCACACGCACCCCTTCCACGGCACGCGCCATTTTCGTCGGACTTGCTCGCCAATATCACCACTGATATTTGCCAACGGTTTTTCATCAGATTTTACTTCGCATCGTGAACGAAATCTGACCATACTGTGATTTTATTAAATAATACGTGGATTTTAAATAATAATTATAGTGTTCGGTGGTCTTAATAAAATGTGCAATGTATGGTATTTGAAGGTTAGCGCTCGCGATCCTTCGGCTCAATGGTGGTCTGATTCTATCGGCTCTATCGGCTCTCGTATGACACAGTCTTCTTTTATTATCGTCACTCATACTCCAGTGCCTTCAGAGCGTATCTTATGCGACACTCCCTTTGAACCTTCACTATAGATATTTATCAATAAAACGACGGATAAAGTAAGCTTTATAAATTTTAAAACTAATTATAAAAATAAAAATATAACATAAAAGTGTATAATATTAGGTTAAATAAAAAATAATTGCGGTTTTTGATTTTATATTTAAAATAATACCATTAAAACCATTAGATTGTTAAAGACCTTACCATTAAAAGTGTTTATAAAATATTGGCGAGATGTCTGGTAAGTATCATGGATGAGTTAATATTGCAATGTGTTGTCGCGCATTGTCGTGCAAGAGAATCGCACCTTTTCAATTGACCAGACACTGCAAATATTGGTGCATATCTCAGCTGTGACATATTTTTTTAATGTAATCTCGGTTTTGAAGCCTTACCTTATCTTAAATAATCTACTGTTCATAGCACATTACAATACGATCAAGATGTGGTATCAAAGAAGCGTCGAAACATATTTACGACAGTGATTTTTAGTTTCTATTTTAACTATTATTAAATGGATATTTGGATTTAAATAATTTAATAATCATCAAATAGATGTACTTTATATTTATTTAATAAAATAATAAAGTTGATTATAAAATAAAAAAATAATTAATATACATTTAATTTTATCCAACTATTTCCTGTGGCACTCATTTGCCAAGGTAAATTAATTTTATTATCTATTTTGAGTGTTCAGAGCTGTTTGAATACCAACGCATTCTGATTTTACAGCCCGTTACAATACAGTTAAAAAATCGATCGATTATGTTGCTTATAAAAATCGCAGAATTTGATTTTTTTATT
This sequence comes from Plectrocnemia conspersa, assembly GCF_051122295.1. NCBI lineage: Eukaryota > Metazoa > Arthropoda > Insecta > Trichoptera > Polycentropodidae > Plectrocnemia > Plectrocnemia conspersa. Next base: position 20,373,844 of record NW_028277167.1, read on the forward strand.
CAATTCATGCGGCACCCATTTGTTAAGATTCTTGGATTTTCCTAGCATTTTTAAGCAGTCTATAACTATTGAATTACTAATTTAAGTTTTTGAATTGCTGTGCGAATTTCTAACTCAACTAATGCCTTCAGTTAGCTACATATTTAAGCCTTCAATCTTTTTTAAAGTACTGATACCGGAAGCTTTATTTAATTTTGGAGCATTATCTGCTTTGAACTCTTAAAAAATGATTTTTAAGACTCTTTCATGTATAATTAAATAGTCCAATTTGAATTAAAATTATTAATAAATCTAAAATAAATTTTATAAAATTTTGCAGACCCAAAAATGTACTTTAAAATAATATTAGCGTAAACCGATTAAAATAGCATTTTCATTGAAAATTTAATAGTTGAAACTCATAAGACACAAATAATATAAACATTTAAAAACTTTTAATGAAAATACATAACTAAATAGCGTCGGCTTAGATCTAACCTCACGTAACTAATTTTACAATCAAACTTCAGATTTCGTGTATAACAAACATCCTTTACTCTAAAGTAAATTTTAAACATTGAAGTTTGTCATACTTATAATAACTTATATATTCTTCTCTAAAGTCTAAGCTTTTAAAATATTTTTTAACACTGATTTGTCAATTTTTTTCAGGTATTAAAAGACAAAACTATTCTGTTTAGTTTAGACTATAAAATAACTAATTACGTCAAAAATAAATCATGTGTTTGTTTCTATTAGACTTAATTTTGTGTGCTTTATTTTATAATATATTTATTAAATTACACATTAAACTTGTTTTGGCATTTAGATCTGTAGTTTTTTTTTCAAATCATAAATTCTATTTGTTTTATAAATGCGTAAAAGAAGTAGATGAGACATGAATATTTGTGATAGAAGTATATAACTAATACCCGAAAGATCTGGGTTTGAATCTCATATAAACCCTAGTGTCTTCATTTTTATCTTGTCTAGATTTTTCTAATATCAAGGATGAATATCGGTAAAAATAATTAAAAATCCAGCTAGATCATACATAGTAACATATATTCATTAAAACTGTAATTTTAGTTTTAAATTAATAAATTTATATAAATTAAATATATAAAAGCTAATAAGCCCATAAAAGAAAATGTGAATATCCTTAACTTTAGTGAAAGTTAAAGATATGTATTCACATTTTCAGTTTTGGAATTAATTAAAAAAAATTTTAATAGCCACAATTTAATATGATAATATTAACAATAAATAATAATAGCTATAAGTTGAAAATACATAAAATAACAGACGCATTTTTGTTATAAATAGACCATCTAATATTAAAATAAAATATTTTAATCGTAAAATAAGTTATGTATTAAACTTAATCGAATACTGTACGTTTCATATTTTTTGTATGTGATCCATGATACTGATCTTGAATATAAGAAAAAACGGGAATAAAACATATTTAGATTTTAATATTGTAATATTGTAATATCGTGTTTTTGTATTAAAAATAAACCATAATTATCATAATATGTAATTTGTATTTGTAATAATTTATAAAAATAAAAAAATCAAGTAATTTTACATTGCATTTAACAAATCAAGTTAGTTATCAGCAAATATCATAGATATATTAAAAGCTAAATACTCTTACACTTTTTTTATTGTTAAATAAATATTACAATTTATTTAATTTATATATGTATTTAAAAGACGTTGATAAAATTGATACGCGGTTATTATCAAAAGCGATCATCTCCACAATTTAGAAGTGTCAACTCATTTACCTTCGTCTACCTTTTCCCGCCCTACATATGACAAATTCGGTACATGTCATATCAGTTTTTTTCTACACCGAACGTTCGATTATTTTTTGTTGCTTTGTTCCACGAAGATAACCCTCGAGATCCACTCACTTATCATCGACGTAGGTCTTGTCATTTTTTTACTATAATACGTCTATGTAAATGTAATATTATACACATATGTACACGTGTGTAAGTATGTATACGTACATATACAGTTAATCATTAATCCTCTCTATAATACAAAAGCTTTATGGGAAGCATTCAAAACAAATTGGATAGGGGCACGAGCCGAAAGATTGCCATACATTTTCCTAGGGTTATTTATAATTCCTACACTTAAAAGGTTTGGCCGGAGTCAATTGGAGGGACGCTTTGATGCTAGAGGAGGTCCTCCCCGAACGGGAACTCACTGTACTACGTGAAACCCGATATATCTGATGCAACTGGATTAGGCACTCGGAAGGAGGGAGGAAATACCGACTTTAGGCTTTTTATTCACCCCTCTCGAAAAAATAAATAAATTCAGATTTCATGCATTGAAATAATAATATTTTTTATGAGATTTGTGTGAGAAATGGAATCTATGCGAGTATCACATAGTTATCATAGTTTATACTGCACAAATTTTATACTGATGCATTGAACTTTTCTTATCGGAGTAACCCTATTGTGAGCGACTATGTCACGCCACTTTGCTATATGGGAGGAGGGTAAAGTCGCCCCCATATTCGTTTTTGAGCTTACGCACTCAAATGATTAATACAGTTTGCTGATAAGGCTATAATATAAAATATGATTATGAGCAAGTGAGCCTTATGTGATTATTATAACACAACAAATAATAAAATAATAATCTTTAGTAGAGAAAAATATACAATGAAATTATAATATGATACAAAATATTTATATAAATCAACTTCATTATATTTTAATGGTTGTAATTCATATTTTTTGACATTACTTTTTGAAGATCTTAATTAAGATTTTTTTGATCCTTCGAAAGCCAAAACTACTATTTACTTAGAAGTAACTAATATGATAACAAATTATTAATGTGTTTTATTGTTAAAAAAATGTAAGCAACCTTATACAATTTATTTTATAGACTTAGTATTTAAAAATAAAAACAAGAAACTGTAAAGATACAAAATCAGTGTATAGCAAAGATACGTAATTAATGCAAAGCTCAGGACCTAAATTTATTTTCAATAATCGTATTTTATAATTATTTAATTAATTGCACACAATCTAGTAGTGAAAAAATTTGTTAATATTTCATTTTACTTTAAAAAACGAGATTTTAATTAAATGTTAATTTAAAGTTGTCATAAATTTAATCGTAACGAATACGGTTTTTTAATACCCAAAATACAGGTCGCACTTCTGGAGCATTTTAACGTACTTTAAAAATTACGTATTTTTAATACTATTTTATTTTAATAAAATATATAAAATGCTGTACATATTTCACAAATTATCCAATTTAAATTCATAATATATATTTTATATATATATATTTCATATATCACATATATATATTTTAATCTAACACACTAATTAAAAAATGTAATACCATTAAAAATAATTTTGATAAAACTTTACAAAATAAAGTATAAATGACAATGTAACGATGATTGACATATAATATTTTATGATAAAAATTATGAGCTTAATTTGTTTGTATATAAATTTTTAGAATTTCAATGTAATACTCAATTAATACAAATATTTTAGTCACTTATGACTGTTGAAAGAACACAACAATACTGGTCCTGTCAATTAATAAATGGCATTAAATTTTTTTTTAAATAAAGCTTTATTTTTAAAAATAAATTTGCCATTGATATTTTATAAAAACATGTTCTAATTAAAATAAATTATATTATCTCTTTAAGTTCAAAATTTAATTAACACAATTTATTATAGGTAAAAAATATTACAGCTTTTAAATGATGTTGTTGAATTTCAAAAGAAATCTTATCTTCTGGTAATTTAGTAAATAAAGGACCAGTAGTGTGTGCGAAAGTGTTTTAAAAACCGCTTGTTTTTATCAAAAATATTTCGACTGTGATATATTTTTTTAATAATACGTTATTTAATTAAAATATAAAAACCCGAGACTAAATATTAAAGATTGTGGGTTACAGTACATTAAAAATTTATGAACATTTCTAGGGTAAGTTGAGACAAAAACCTTAATAACGACTAAATTTAAAATTTTAGGCTTTAAGCGAGTAATTTTTAGCATAAATAGTTCACAAGATTATTATTACTATTACTATTTTTTATAAATTTTAATTAGAGTGGAAAAAATTGTTATAATCTTAAGCTTATTTTCTCAATAAGAATTACTTAAAAAATTTGTAACTATCATAAAGTGGAAATTTAAGAATTTTGTACTAATACTGAATTTTAGACATTTGTATAATTTGACTTATAAATCAGGTATTTGAAATTTATGTGACAAAAAACAATACATGCTTGCAATTTTTTTTTTAGAATGAGCTTCTTCAATATTGATCTTTATAGAATTTTTATTATTTATTAAAAATATATGATTATAATATAAATCCAAAAATTTAATTTAATTTGGATTACGAAACATAATCTTTAATAATAAGTATTAAAAATGCTATTTAAAATAATATTTTGATGTTTTTCAAAGTGTTGAATAACAATGAATCGATAACATATAAAAATACAGATTTTAAGTGAATCTAGAATTTATTTTATCTTTATAGTAAAATAAATATTGTACAGTATTATTGGATATGGATATGTAAAAAATAAAATCTTATTTAAAAATTACAGATTTAAAGGCAGTTTATTATCTACACTACAAAACAGAAAATACATGAGTCTGCCTGTCTGTCACAAGAAACATTTAACAGTAGCGAAGTCAATTTGTACTATTTTTAACCTTCAAAACAGCGACGTGCTAACGATAAATAATTTTTTGCCGCAAAAATCTTGTTGGATGTGAACTTAACATCGAAAATTAGCTCTTTATGTTATGTGTGAATTGATCTACATAAAATATTTATAAAAACATATATCAATAAAAAAAAGTTTTATTTGTAATAATGTATGTATAATACATACATCAATAGACAAACTTTTATTTATCATATTAATCTACTAAAACTCGGAATCAAAAATACAACTCTATTTATGAATTATATTATTGAACAATCCTAGCTACAGATTTTTACAAAAAATACACAAATATTTGTTCACTAAAGGAAAAATTTAGCATCTTAGTCACTCAATATAAAATCCAATTCCTATTACTTACACCGTCGAGTATGTAAATGGTCCATGGCGTGAGTATGAAAAGCTCGATCTGCGATAAGTACGAAATCTTAATTGATCATTTCACAAGGCACCCTTCGCTCTCGTTGCACCCCCTTACACCATGTGTCTGCGCAAACTTAATATCTATCCATCCCTTCGACCCTTGTGGCTGTTTACCGCCGCTGATGTTTGAACCACATCGATGTTACAAGTTTACACACAAATATGATCGTTGGCGACCCCTGCAAACAGCCGCCGAGGGACTGGCGCCCTCGCGTACGAAAAATTCGTGGGGGACGTAATCAACGTAGACATTTTAAGGGTAAATTCAGAGCTGGAGGCGAATTACGATGACCCACCCCACGCGCATTAATTTATATGTGATTTGCTAACATTATATTAAATGTAATTGTCTTTAACGAGTATTCTAGGTACGTATGGATGATGCTGATAAAATATAACTAAGTACCATGAAGACAAAATAGAGTTAAATAAAATTGAATACAATTAATTAGGTTTAGAGATTTTATCGATGAATTTTTCAAAAGAAAAAAAGTATTATTTGCTGATAAATTAATCTAAAGCTAAAAAATCAGATTTAAGTTTAATGAAAAAGTGTTTAATATACCAAAAACTCTTAAAATCAAAATCAATAATATCTAAAAAACGATATCTATTGTATTTTACTGCCAGTATTCATATAGAAATAACGTAATATATATAGATACTAGTAGAATACCTGTTCATATGCAATATTTCGGAGCCGACAAAGCGTTGAGTTAAAATGCCAAGATCGGCAATGTAAAGTTGTTATTACATAGGATTTTTCTTTGTGCAAACATCGAGGGTAATATTTGTAACAATAGAGGATTAGACCCATAAACGCCATGACCTGCGCCGAAAGGTTAAAAAATCTTATTGTTAAAAAATAAAGTAGATATGCGCCGCAAAGTTGCCGATTCGCCGACACACGATAATAATCTCAGATCGATATTTTTTTCGTCAGAATTTTACTATATAAAATGTAGTTATATTTTGAAAAAAAAGCATATAATACATACAACAATCGATGGCTTTATTATTGTGCTTTCATCGACGGATCAAAGAAAATTACGTCGGATTTAAAATTAAACGAACCCTTTTTGTTGTATTGTTATATTAAAAAAATCCGCAATATATAACAATTTTTAATTGCAGTTCTTTTATTAAAAAATGCGTCATAAAATTATGTTTTATTTGTGAAATAAATAACAATTTAAATAAAAAAAATTAAAGAGTCAGATAGGAATTGCCTTTTTTGAACTAAATAATTGAAGATTGTTCTCATCAAAAGTTATTACAAATAAAACTTGTTATTTACAGTATCATATTTTGTAATTGCTTCTAAAATTAGTTTTCACAATGTCTGTAATATATCTGCAGGTATCAATTTCTATTAAAGCTCTGTGGGATGTTTGCACTGCTATGGCAAAAATGGTCTAATTACAGGTAAAAAGGTGCCGTAAATCGTCCTTCGATTGTCTGCCTCAGCGACAGACTTGCCGCCTCTTTATTTGTACACACATACACAAACATCCATATCACACACGAACATATAGATATATATCCTTCCAGAGATAATCTGTAAGTGATCTTTTCAAAATCTTTCTTGTACACAAAGCCCCGTTCCCATAGGCAGCGGTCGCCCACAAGCAAAAGAAAATACAAAGTAAGCCGCAGCGGGTAGATTATCTATCGGAAAGGGTACCGAACAGATACCAATCTAGCCTTTTATATCCCTGAACCAACACAATAAACATACGCCAAAGATACAATTATACGCGCGGAGAAAATATAATTATTATTAAAAAAAAGTTTTCCTAAAGACGAACCGCTAAAGCTGCTAAAGAAACTTCTGGGGGGATATCGCAAAAAGTCGCTTGTAGTTTAAAAGCACTTCCCTGTTTCCAGATCCGACCCAACCCAGCGAAACTTTCTTCAGATTATCCCCTCAAAAATGATATAAAGGCGTTAATTTACTTGTCTTGTACTAGGTGTATTTTATTTGTTTAATGTTATTAGAAATTTACGCGAAACGCCACCTTATCGGGCACAATGGCAGAGATGATCTGCTACACACCGCCACGTAGATGGAAGCTGTTGATCCATTTCTTGTGCTCAAAACACCGTGAAATCGTATTTAAACTACCGGTCGTCTGGTACGCTACCGTCCTGTCTGTAAGGTCGGCCATCAACTTCTATCTCGTCTCCTCTTCATGGCGGTTGGTTAAATGGAGGATGCGCCTGCAACATGCGAGAGATAAAAATAATAAATATATAAATTATTCAGATTTAATAAAAATAAAAATGAATAAATCCATAAGTGATTTAAATATAGTATCATAATGATTTTATTGCTTAATAAAAGTAAGTAAAATAAGCGTATTATTAAAAGTAATAAATTTTATATTTACAAAAATGAAAATAATAAAAAAATATATAAAACATAGATAATTTTGTAGTCAAATTTAAATAAATTATATAATAATAATAATTAAGGGTTTTAAAAATATAAGTTCATACATATTAAATATAATCTGGGATTCATCTCTAATAGAACTTACGATTCTATATTTCGAATACCGTAATTTAAATATAATATATTTTCTTAAACCGTTAAAAAAATATAATACATATTTATGTAGATATCTAATTTTATTTAATAAATTATTAACTTATTAGGCTTAGAAATTTATATAAAAAAACCAACGTTAGAACACGGATCTATCATAAGATTTCGACGAATGCTCTGCAAATATTTGTTGGACTATAAAAATATTTTGTAAATATGTATATAATATGTAATATATATATGTATAATATGCATAACTAGATAGTTTGTTAAGTTTTACAAAATGGAAAAAATATATTAGATATTATAGAAGAATATTTATTAAAAAAACTCTAAGCAAATAGTAAAAAGTAATATAAAATATTAGATACAATAATTTTTTTAATTTTTTTTTTAAATAATAAAATAAATTAAAAAGTATCGTCGTCGAAGCAGTATCCCTCATATATACAACATATAGATATGTCAGCTTTCTTCCAGCCCACAAATCATATGTGGAATGAAGTATTTAATCTTAGTCTTTTGCTTAGGTACTTTGCCATTATCTCCTCGACGATTACAAAACGTATTTTTTCTGCAGAAAAAAGAAAAAGTTAAAGGGAGCAAAGTCTGTTAATGGTGGCTGCGGCATTACGACAGTGTTATGTTTGGCTATAAGTTCTAAAATTATTAGTAAAGTTGGTACCTTATAGTTGCTAACAATACTTCTTCAGATTACCTCACGCAAATGCGTAAAATTGCAAAAGAAATACTCTTTATGATTGTAAAAATGATGTAATAGGAATTAATATTATATTAGGAATTTATAATTAAAATAAATATCAATTAGACAAACAATTGTCTAATTGATATTTATTTTAATTATCATTACGACTTGATCAGAAATTTGTTATTAGGTTTAGAACAAATTTGGCTGCTACTCGTTTTATACACAAATTTTTGGGCAAAATTACGCAAAATGAGATAGCAAGTTCTTCAGCATTCTCCCTTATAGTAAATCGGTAATTTCTATGCACTATGTTTTCACATTTTCTTTAGATGTTCAACGCATTTTTAAAATTAATAAATCACCAAAAGTGACAAAATGCGTCGGCAATCTTTTGCTGTTAAGCACAAACAAACATGCGCTTAAAATAGCACAAACTACAAATATGAGCTCAAAATAAATCCAAGAATTATTGTTATATTTTCATCTCACATATTGCACAATCAAATTAAAAAAATAAAAACAATAAAAACTTTGGAAAAAGGTTAGTGTATTTATTTAGACTAAAATAAAAAAAAATATTGTTAGTATAATGGCGATCACAACACATTGGGACAAGCTGTCTAGTCATGGTAGTCAGCTTCGTAATAAAAAATAAAAATAAAGAAAATTAACGTAAGAATATATACTATTAAGTTATATGCTAAGCAATTTTATATTTTAATGATAATTTTGTATTAAATTATATATAATACAAAACTCTATTTATAATAAAAAAAATCATATAAACGTTTATTACAAAATTTAATTTTCTAGTTAAAAACTTAAAATCTCAAAAAAAATTTACATTCGTAAAAATAAAAAAAATACACAAATTAATTAATTTGAATTAAAAAAACAAAACTTAGAGACTATTTAAAATTATTTATTTAACTAGGGATTTGAAGTTACTGATAATTAAATTTATGTCTCTAAGGTAAGATGTGTTTCGGCATTTTGTGCTTATACATACGTTTAAGTTGCCTTGTTAAGTCACAGTAACATCATATAAATTAACTTAAATCAATGTTAAAGATTTTTTTATTCTAAGTCTTAGAAAAATGACTCGAAATAAAGATAACGGCATTCAAAGAAGCCGTTCATGATTTGTTAAATTTATAAATTATAAATAACTATATATTTATTATGTATGTAAGTTATATCGTAAACTTATGTTCAAGATATTTATTAAAATATATAAATAAAGTATTTGATATTTATCAAAAATGATACAACCAATTTTTGAAAAGATTAATTATTTATTTAATTCATAGTAAATTTCGATGACAATAATAGTTATGGTGAATCTATAGTAATATAGGGCAAAAGTAAAAATTAACCAAATTTATTAAAAAAATTCTTATATCACATAAAGGTGTAAATAGTTTTGTTTTATAATGGCGTTAAAATTATAATTGCCAACTTTACAAGAATAAGAAAAAATGTGTGGTTTAATTTAATTCATTATGGATGAATAAAAATAAAATTTCTTCATTAATCATGAAGAAATTTTATCTCCTGTTTTTTTCATCAGTTAATTCACGTAAATTTTTCAAAAAATTAAAACAGATTTTTTAGAAAAAATAGCATTATTAATAAACTTTAAATCAAAACTTATACAATTTACAAAACTATTCTTAACATTCATATATAATTTCAATTAATACACTTTTTATTTTTGGATAGAAGTAAATATTCACCAATTTATTTTTTCCTTCAAAGTATTAGGCATGAATTATTTATTTAATAAATACAATATATCAAAAAATGTTTCTTCTCAGAATTGAACTATTTATCTATACATAAAATATCTGCGTTTATTTTTAATAACCAATATATTATTCATTTACGTATGTACTACCACTTTTGCTTCCTGTTTATTCGCTTACGAAACCTGAAAGCAAAACGCGATGGGAGACAGGTAGAGGATGATCTCAAATCACCAGTGGACAGTATGGACCATTGACGTGGTGTCGGGTCCCTTTGATATTTTATTTTTATTTTCAACGTCAAAAATAATATTTTCACGTTCACAATGTGTTTTTCAATTAGCGTTTAAAATGAAAGCTCCATGCCTTCCGAATTCCTCAACCGATTCTAGAAAATATATTTTATTCAGATTTTTTTAACAACCAAAGGTCACTTTTATCACGTATATGTCAGACCGCATAACTTTATTATATAACAATATTTTTTACTTATCCACAAACGTCTTAATTAATTTACATCAACGAATTCAACTTTAAGTCGAATTAGAAAAACAACAGGTGTAAATTGTATCTCAATTATCTTTTATCTTAGTTGTTTATTATGATAAATTAATTATTATTAACTTATTATTTGATATAGTGAAACAATGACGATGTTGTATCAGATTTAAGACGACAGGCAGCCGTTTTAGGTTAATATGGAAACATGAAACCACGAAGGGTTCTTCTTTGAATACCGCATGCCATACTGTAGGGATCTCAAAACATAATTATACCTTATGGTAACGTCTGCTTTAATATAAAAAATATTATTGAAAAATATATATTTTAAGATACGTATAAACCTTTTTATCCGAGACATTAACATTTAAAATTAATTTTATACATATTTATAAATATATATATAAGAAATAAACCAACATTCGCATACATCTCGTATCGAATATCCCTTTTAAAAAAAGTGAAAATTATAACCAAAATTGAAATCTGATATCCAATACCTATATCTACGTTGGTAGTGGCTTCTGAATCTTTAACTTCTTATATTACATTTTTTGCGTATATTTTATGTTTTACGTAACTTATAATGTGTTAGTAGTATTTTGATAATGGATCAAAATTAATGTGAATATTTGTTTGTATGTTAAATTGTGTTTGTTATCAAAGTATTACGTTTCCACATTGAAGATTGTATCTCGCATCCTGAAATAAGATTGGAATCTGACTCTTCAGACGTGAATGGCGTGCTAATTGTTTCAAACAATCCGACGAACAAGTTTTTAATTTATACAGTGTGTTCTTTGATTTTCATAAAGGTACATAATATTTTGTATTGAGTATAAAATAAATAATAATGTCAATAGTAAACATATAAATTTACGTTATCCAAATAAATCAAACAAAACCCCGACTTTTAAAGAAATATCGAGTTAAAGGCACATATAACGTAAATCCGTGGCTTTTAAATATTTGATTCTAATTTTTTCATATTTGGTAGATACTTATGTATATAAGTTCGTGAACTGGTTCTTTTTCTTATTCTGTTTGCAATCAAATCATCTCATTCGTGTTGATACAAATGATGAATGAACGAAAAAAGTCTTCGATTTTTTCTCCATTATCACGTGTGCGATAAGATCAATGAAACTCGCATTTTTCATACAGAGCTTTCTTGCGTTGCGACGGGAGTAAAAAAGCTCCGATGAGATCAGAAAGACGCCGAATAGGATCAAAGAAACCGACGAATCTGATCTCAATGGAAGGCAACAAGTAGCCAGCAACAAATGGCCGATTGAACACATACCGAACGTGATTAATACAAAATACAATATTTTTATTTTCTAAATTGCATTTAATAGTGTGCTTATGAATGTGGTACCGTAATATATCATACATAGGCATATAACATTATATTGATAAAATGTAAATTTAAAAATGGTAATATATAATAAAATAAATTAATTCAATAATTTATTCGTCACCACTCACTTTGAAGGAACTCTAAAACAATCAACGATCCAATAACAAAAGTCCAACTTTGTTGGGTAAACTTTCTTTTCTCAAGAAAGATTGGTAATTCAGCATTGGAGTATCGTTAATATATAATAGTATTTTCTATAGATTTAAAATTAAATGTTAAATTAAAATAAATATTTATAAAGACGTTTAGTGAAAGAGATAGAAGATTTAATTTTCATGAATAATCTAGGTGCAAACATATTATAGTTTCACTATAGATAATAAAAATATTTTTAGAAAATCATTATTAAATAATGTCCTATATATGTTTCTATCATCATATATACGTTTTTTAAATACAAATATAAATATTCAGTCGTGCTTTGATCATTGATACTTAATATTATATTAAATCTGTGTTGGTGCACATCTTGATTCCATATTGCAATATTTTTAAAAATAATTGGGCCTAAAAATTTAGTACCTAAAAAAGTTTAAAGTTTATAGAAAATTCCATGTTATATAAATTTATTCAAAAAAATTGCCAACTACTGCCACAAAAAACAGTAGTGAAGTGGTAAGTGATTTATTAGACATCCGTAAATAGCAAAGATGGTTTAAAAAAATTGCAGAGTTCTGGCAGAAAGGTGAATCATTAAAATAATAAAAAATACCCATTTAGATGTGATTTTTCAGTTTCATTAAAAACAATATTTATATCGGAATTACCTAATACTATCATTATTTTATTTTATTTTTAAATAAACATTACACTTATTATAAATAAGTAATATTATTGATCCGTAAATAAATAAACATGTATTTTTCATTTTGAGTTTTTTATATTTGATTGCAAAAAAATTACTGTTACTTTTTGTGTGTCAGCTTAAAAAAGATATTGTAGATACTTTTAAATGCCTTAAAATGATTTATTAATTAATATATAGTAAAAAAATTATAGTTAAATTTAATTAGGTATATAAAAATAGCAAAATTTCTTTACAAAAATATGCTGAGAAATAATTGGCCAAATGCTTTTGCAGTACATTGATCATACGATTCAATAGAGCCGGAACGTGATTGGACGCGATGCCTCGAATCAATTAAACAAAACACATTCGAGATAACTCTCGAAGATAGTCGAGAGCCATGCGGTGGTCCAGAGAGAGATGCTGCGGTCATCTTTGACTATACAAACTGTCGTGTGGTTCAAACAAAAAATACCGTTCGATCCTGCGACCGACATCATGTCACATTTTTTTCTTCCAACATTTTTTAACACCATATTAAATTAATAAAAATTAATATAAATTTAATTTAAAGTGTTAAACTCCAATAAATCGCATAACCAACCAACCAAATATCCATTAACCCATAGCCCTCCTCACGGGCGGCAATATCAACAATATATTGTTAATATTTGAGATTGAAAAAACATTATGTTGTAAGACGGCCGGATGATGGATGACCGCTCCATTGGAGATCCACGTTTTTTTTATACATTTCTCACGTGCGTTCGGTTCATTCTCTCTTCTATCACTCGACCTTTTTATTATTCTTTAAAAAAATTGGATCCTTTCGTCATTAGAGCGGTACTTGTGCCGAAAGCGCTCTGCCGTGTGATTATTATGAAATATCATCCAATTAGTTCCGTGGCTTACCGGCGACCTCGTCGTTTCCAGATTGTTCTTATGTAGTCTGTTGACAGTAAAGGTTTCTATGGAATTTTGCGATGCGGTCAACTGATGTCGCTAATGTTAACAATGAATTGTTAATTAGCATTAAACCGCATGCCATGTCAGCCTAGGTGAGCTCGACGATGAATTATCTCGGACAAATAAGCATGCCATAGCGCTGCGCTTTGACACGTAAGTGGTTTGACCGATTGCTATCGGATTCTGCAGTGTTTTACATATTTAAACTAAACATAGAAAACGTTAATAAACTACAAAATAATAACTGAACTATGTATTCTTTAAAATGCTTAATACAAAGTCCTAGCAATATACCCAAAATAATAATAAAAGTTTTAAGCATAAAGTTGAAAAATGTGTTTAAATAATAAACTCAAACAGTATGGACACATTTGCTAGGTGAGCCATTCAATATACTAATATAGATCTACTACTCAAAAGTATCGAACCTCTTGTACTCGAATGCCTTCAGTGCCTTAACAGTTCGAACTATTTGGTGATCTTTATGGCCTTTCGCTTAGTATTGACTATTAAGAAAACTGAGCGTTTAGATCTTTAATACGGCTTCGAGAAGTTCTGATTTGCTTCCCGATTTAATTTTGAAGGGTTGCGAAGTCGGTCTTGCTAGTCCGTATTTTGATCTGATTCTCAAGCCGTTATCATTTTATTATCTTTGAAAATGCACAAAAGTTCTATATATAAAAAGGTGACGAATCATACATAAATTACTATAGACCAATCGCAGTGCTGTCAGCTCCTGCTAAATAAATCGAAATACTTATCCATAGATATTTCTTCAATCAACAGCATGGACTTCGTCTCACCCGTTCCGCTGGTAATAATCTTCCTTCTATCACCAAAACCGGATTTTGAGATGGCCTTCGACAAGGTTTGTCATGGATTATTAGTAAAAAAAATCAGATGATTTAACTCGGTTATTTAAGCGATTGCAAAGAGCTCATAGATAGATCGTAGATTTTCGAAAGAATATTTCAACCCTCAGCTCTTTACGTCATTTATTAATGACATAAATACAGCAGTTATAAATTCAAGCTTAGATGCATCTATTGCAAACTCTTTCTATCTACAAATTTATTTAGAATCTCTATGGAAATGGGCTTCCGTTAACCGTCTGACGTCAGCGCTCGAGAACGCTTCCCTTACATGAAACATTCAGTTTCTTAACGAGCTTGTTTTTGGCAAGTAATTGGAACAATATATGTGGAAAGGTACATGTATGTTTAATGTGTAAGTCAGTATCATTTTAAAAAAATGTTCTGTATATAAATATTCAATATTTTTACTTTATTTTTAGATATGTTTTTAGAACTAACAATTTTAATCATAATATGCGGCCTTTATTCTTAATTTTGCTCACTTATAATTTTATTTTTTAATTTAAATACAATATTTTTAACCCAAAAATTCAGCTACATTGCATCTATCAAATATATATTTTTTACTCTTTTTAATTTATTAATCGATACCCTAATTCAACAACTCAAACATTACAACTATTTGAGCATAAATAATTAGTTATATTATATTTATCATTAAGGATAAAAGAGCTTTACATAATACGTAAATAGTATATATTCTACATATGGCATATTATCTTGTAAAATTAATAATGCTGATTTTCCTTGAAAAATAAGTTTGAAATCCAATTATTACTGGAGAAAAACGCTTCTCAGTATAATTTAAAGTTTATTTCCCGTATGTTTCGTCTGTGTTTAAAATCAGCACTCAAAAAAAAAAAAAAAATATTCTACTACAATTAAGTTACAGTCGATATCCTGAAAAAATTTAACCAAAAATCATTTTTGATGCGCTTTTATTCAAATAAGGAACATTCATTTGTCTCCAAAATATATTATTAACATATTAACAAATTTTCATTTATAATTTATGGTGGAAGACACATTGGCTAAATATATAGCACTTTCCATCTAGGAAATTGCCCCATGGAAACTAGGATGAAAAATATTGTGAGTTCTGATTTGAAAATTATATCTTATCGATCTCTAAGACACATACACACACATATATATATTAAATTTGCTTCGTATTTTGATATTTTTCAATAAAAACATATGCTCTATATTAATTCTTATTTTTATTTAAAACTGTTTCTTATTCAAGTGATAAAAAATTAAAAGTAAAAATGTTTTTATATATATTGCTTTTATCTTAGTATAATTTTTTCTTGTATTTTTTTTAACAGAATTTTAATTATTATTTATCACCATAAACGTTTTAGAACAAACTATAGCTTTTTTATTTTTCATTAGGTCAAGTTAGGTTTCGTTAATTCGTTTGGGTAATGTTTGGTTTTGAACAGCAATGGACGTCTCGCAATTGTTAAATTAAGTTTCATGCATTTTAGAGCAACATATAATTTCACTTGCGCCTATAGCTTAAATTATATTTTCACTAGTAGCAATATATATCAATATATATATATATATATATATATATATATATATATATATATATATATATTGACTGAAACAGAGAAATTAAATTTATACTAGTAAAAATATAGGTTCACTGAAAAATACAAATTCACTGTAGCATATATACCCAGTATATTTATATATGTATAAATTCATTCTTATTTTTATAATCCACATTTTAAGAATGTCTGATTTCTTACCTTATATATTTTTATTATTATTAAATCCAAATATAAAAACAATTAATCGAAACAGATTTAAAACGCCTATTAAAAATTAACATAATTACAGATATATAAATAAATATATTTTTTAATTAAACGCCACATTATATACGGCACGTTTTAACAACCTTATTACGATAACACACCGTAATGCGTTAATAATCCTTCCAGCAAAATATTCATTATTCATAAATACAAGAAAAATGCAAATATGCACTTAATAATGTCAACGCTCGTGTCGCATGCGATAAGACTCATTTTCATGCTATGCGAATCATTTGCGTAATAACTCATATCTGGCGACAAGCATTTGCCTCAGATTATATAATAATAATTAATAATATCAAAATATATTAGATAATAAAAAAAAATCATCATCATAAGGTATCATGTCTCGACAGGAAATTAGTGATTAGAGAGTATATAGGTGGAATAAACACTTTTTTTGATCAGCGCCACCTGCTGAGTTTGGGATATCGTCGAAGTTTACATCTATATCCATTTCATGGTCTATTATGGGAGCATTTTTAAAAATATCACTTACTTAATCTTGGATGAACGCGTTTCTCATATACACATAAAAAAATGATCAAATAATAATTTTTAACTATGAAAAATGATTACTTATATAAAAAAAATGACAATTTATAGTACATGTAATAAATGCTTAATATGAATTTTAATGAGCTGCTTAGCATTTTTAGCTTAACTATAGATTAGTACAATTTATGGCATATGGTATGACGCCCAATGTTTTTTTCAATATTTAAAGCAGAGTAAAATTATAATTCTTTGTCGATTGATTCAGCGGAAACCAGATTGAAAATGTCCGAGCTGTTTTTTTCTTGTGTACAGTAGAAGTTCCTTTATTATAACAAGATTAATTTATTTTTTAATTTGGGCTAGATATTTATTATTTTGTACATAGGTCACATCAAAAAATGCGCTGTACATATTTTGCGGTAATAAATAAAAAAAATCTGCAATCCCCTTTTTAGAAAACCAATTTAGGCAATCTCTAATAATATGATTTTACTAGAGTAAATGCTATATATATATATATATATATATATATATATATATATATATATATATATATATATATATATATATATATATTTATTTTTTAACTGTGTTGCGACTACTTGTATAATATTATCATAAATGTATTTATAGTCCAACTTATTTTTAGATGTATAATATTTTTGTTTTCATGTTCAATAACTTCCTACAAGTTATTGATCACCACTGTAAAGTTGTCTCAGTAAATATCTCTCTCAAAAATATTTCTAATATACATAAAATCTCTTAATTGTAAGCAAATAACTACTTATTATATACTTTATATTATTTAATTAAATTATGTATTGAAATAACGAACCAAAAAAATGCTACAAAATCATTGCACACGTAGTACGATCGAAATAATCGCAGGGAATAAAAACGAATACGTCGAAGAAAAAAAAGAATTTTTGATAATCTTAAGCTTAATAAGTTGCAACAATTGCACAGCAGAGCTTTTTATAAAAAAATATTATAACCCGCAGCAACGGTATACCAGAAGAACTTCTTAAGTACAGCGTTGATAGCTTCCTGAACATTATCCATAATATAATAATAAAAATATAGAAAAAGTAAAAAAATATTCCTGATATTGATTCTGGACTTCAATTATTATAAACATGCTAACAAACATATGTTAAAAATTGTTGAAAATAAGCAATATTATCTATTATTTACAGGGTGTTTTTCGAGACCCATATATATGTTTTCAATTCGGATTGATTTAAAGCAGGAGTTAAGCTTTTTATTTCAATCAAAGCCGGATGATTTAAAATAATTTTCTAAATGCATATATGTTTTGTAATAGGGGTTGAATAATAGTAAAGAATATACCATTTCTTAATCATTTTTAAATCTCTGATATCTTTCTGTGCGAATTATAAAGCTTTCACTATAAAAAAGAATGGCAATCGCTTTTTCGCTTGAAACAATGTTTGTATTATAGAACGAATACAATTATACTTATAAATAATTGTATTACGTAAACCTTATGTATTTGATCAGATTATCGTGAGTATCCGGTTAATTAGGAATCACTGTAAGTGCTTCGGATATATAAATTTTCAAAATACCTAATTAGTGTATGAGTATTCTTCGACCATTATTATGCCGATTGGTTATGTAACGTTAGCTTTGTTCTGTTTAATATTTTTATTTATCATAGTAGAAATGAAGGTTTTGTGCTTTATATTATTTTTTGCAAAGTACATCATCAGAAAATCCAGGTGGCAAAATCTCAATGTGGCAGCGGCCGCTACTTGCCCGCGGGGAGTCAATTGGAATCGTGCCACCCGCTGTATACATTTATTATGATTAAACTTAATAAATAATATGCATATTTTTACATGATAGATTACTATTTGGTTGTTTTTGAATATAATACGAAATATTACTAAAAATAATTACAATGTATAGAAAGTTTTCCACAAATAATAATATAATACTTGACTCAAAAGGGTTTAGATGTCTCATACATTGATTTATATGGTCTCATTTTTTAATTATTGTTGTTCTTAATGAAATATTAAATACATATTTTTATGTTAAAAATAACAGATAGTATAACTTAATTAAGTAAAGTTATTTAGTATCATATTTTATATTATTTTATTTTTTACAAATTACGTAATAAACTTTAAATTGAATATTTTTTTCATTATAAAAAAATAACCAGTGTCAAATTTTAAGCAAAGAGTTTTATATTTCAATTTCCAGCATTCTCAGTTTTTTGCAGTTATACCATAGCTTTTCATTTGTGTATAAACTATGATCTTGATATTAAAATATAATATATGAAATTAAAATAAAAGTAAACCTCATTTTATTAATTGTTCGAATCACTGTTATATTACATAAATTGTACATAGTCTGTTTATTTTTCAATATTTATGAAATTTACTAATATCGTAAATAATTCTTTAGTGCGTAGTTCTGCTTAGCCACTCGCAAAATTGCCACACAGGCGCACATATTTGTATATTTACATTTTTCCGATTTACCCACTACTGTTATCTGTCAAAAGACGTCTCTCTATCAAAAGGTCCGAGAACCGAGACCACCCTTGAGTTTTGGATTTTCAAGAAAAACAGGGTCACTGGCACCGCCGTCGCATTGTCGACCCTTTTTTGTCTCAAGGGCCAAAAGCGCTACCAGGATTATAGGCCTCCACTCGAAGCCACTCAGGCAATTGTCTGGCAGATATGCCAATGTTAGAAGACGATACTGGATTATTGTGAATAATTCGAAAAACATGGTAAAAAAACGGTTTAGTGACGCTATTTAATCTCTTTGTTTGCGCCTGTGTTTGTATTGTTATTGTTTTTAAAACGCACCTTTAGCTTCTAAGCTTATAAGAATAGATACTTTAGGTAAATTAGAAAAACACCAAATTCTCAAATGTGCAAAAAAGCGATAAATATCCATTTAATCCATTGTTAGGAAAACAAAATTTGAACTCTTAGTTTCAGAAAGTATTATATAATGCAAACTAAAATGAAGTACTTATAATAAAAAACAAAAAAAACATTTTTGAATTATTTACTAATATTGTATAATATATTTTTATTTATTTACTTCTTTTATTTTTACAAATATATTAAGAGTTGATCTAATTAAAGTGTTATTATTAACTCTAAATTTTAATGATCTGCTATCATTTATTATATTGTTAAATAATATTTTCGCGCTTATTAAATATTTAAAATTAAACAAATGCTTTCAAATTTGATATTTCTCAATAAAATAATCCGAATAGAATATTTAAACTATTAATTAAAATTGTAACATCCCTTAAATGCAATATTTACTATACAACTTAAAATTAAACCATTTTAAACAAATTGCAAATTTTATCGAACCAGTCACAATCTCCTATGCGTTAACGTCTCAAATTACTTTTGTAAAAGTAGAGTAAGAGACACTTTCTTCTAAATTTTTATAGAACCCAATCTAATACACAACTTTGACTTAAAACATTTGCGATTTTTCGCAAATTGTAAATTTAATCGATCCAGCTAAAACCCCCTAGACTCAAGCTAACGTCCTTAATACCTTTCGTGAAAGTAGAGTTAAAGAAACACTTTCTTTTAACTTTTTATACAACCCAATCTAAAACAACACTTTGCATTAAAACATTTGCAATTTTTTGCAAATTGCGAATTTTATCGATCCAGTTAAAACCTCCTATGCTCAAGTTAATGTCTCAATAAACTTTTGTAAAAGTAGATTTAGATATAAACTTTCTTTTACCTTTTTATAGAACCCAATCTAATACACAACTTTGCATTAAAACATTTGCCATTTTGTACAAATTGCGAATTTTATCGATCCAGTTAAAACCTCCTAGGCAAAAGTTAACGTCTCATATAACTTCCGAAAAATTGAATTAAGATATACACTTTTTTCTAACTTTGTGTAGAACTCAATCTAATACACAACTTTGCATTAAAATATTTGTCATTTTGTATAAATTGCAAATTTTATCGATCCAGTTAAAACCTTCTAGGTAGAAGTTAACGTCTCAAATAACTACCGAAAAATTAAATTGAGATAAGCACCTTCCTTAAAATTTTTATAGAACTCAAACTAATAAACAACTTTGCATCAAAACATTTGCAATTTTTCGCAAACTGCGAATTTTATCGCTCCAGTTAGAAACTCCTAGGTAGAAGTTAACGTCTCAAATAACTTTCGTAAAAGTAGAGTTAGAGAAACACTTTCTTTTAACTTTTTATAAAACCCAATCTATTACACAACTTTGCATCAAAACATTTGCAATTTTTCGCAAACTGCGAATTTTATCGCTCCAGTTAAAAACTCCTAGGCAGAAGTTAACGTCTCAAATAACTTTCGTAAAAGTAGAGTTAGAGAAACACTTTTTTTAACTTTTTATAGAACTTATTCTAATACACAACTTTGCATCAAAACATTTACAATTTTTCGCAAACTGCGAATTTTATCGATCCAGTTAAAAACTCCTAGGCAATAGTTAACGTCTCAAATAACTTTCGTGAAAGTAGAGTTAGAGAAACACTTTCTTTAAACTTTTTATAGAACCCAATCTAATACACAACCTTGCATCAAAACATTTGCAATTTTTCGCAAACTGCGAATTTTATCGATCCAGTTAAAAACTCCTAGGCAGAAGTTAACGTCTCAAATAACTTTCGTAAAAGTAGAGTTAGAGAAACACTTTTATTTAACTTTTTATAAAACCCAATCTATTACACAGCTTTGCATTAAAACATTTGCCATTTTATACAAATTGCGAATTTTATCGATCTAGTTAAAAACTCCTAGGCAGAAGTTAACGTCTCAAATAACTCTCGTAAAAGTAGAGTTAGAGAAACACTTTCTTTTAACTTTTTATAAAACCCAATCTATTACACAACTTTGCATTAAAACATTTGCCATTTTATACAAATTGCGAATTTTATCGATCCAGTTAAAAACTCCTAGGCAGAAGTTAACGTCCCAAATAACTATCGTAAAAGTAGAGTTAGAGAAACACTTTAATTTAACTTTTTATTGAACCCAATCTAATACACAACTTTGCATCAAAACATTTGCAATTTTTCGCAAACTACGAATTTTATCGATCCAGTTAAAAACTCCTAGGCAGAAGTTAACGTCTCAAATAACTATCGTGAAAGTAGAGTTAGAGAAACACTTTTTTTTAACTTTTAATAGAACTTAATCTAATACACAACTTTGCATCAAAACATTTGCAATTTTTCGCAAACTACGAATTTTATCGATCCAGTTAAAAACTCCTAGGCAGAAGTTAAGTCTCAAATAACTTTCGTAAAAGTAGAGTTAGAGAAACACTTTTGGTAAACTTTTTATAGAACCTAATCTAATACACAACTTTGCATCAAAACATTTGCAATTTTTCGTAAACCGCGAATTTTATCGCTCCAGTTAAAAACTCCTAGGCAGAAGTTAACGTATCAAATAACTTTTGTAAAAGTAGAGTTAGAAAAACACTTACTTTAAACTTTTTATAGAACCAAATCTAATACACAACCTTGCAATAAAACATTTGCAATTTTTCGCAGACTGCAAATTTTATCGATCCAGTTAAAAACTCCTAGGCAAAGATTAACGTCTCAAATAACTTTCGTAAAAGTAGAGTTAGAGAAACACTTTTATTTAACTTTTTATAGAACCCAATCTATTAC
Source organism: Plectrocnemia conspersa (assembly GCF_051122295.1). Lineage (NCBI taxonomy): Eukaryota > Metazoa > Arthropoda > Insecta > Trichoptera > Polycentropodidae > Plectrocnemia > Plectrocnemia conspersa. The sequence goes on from NW_028277167.1 coordinate 20,396,571, forward strand.
ACAACTTTGCATCAAAACATTTGCAATTTTTCGTAAACTGCGAATTTTATCGCTCCAGTTAAAAACTCCTAGGCAGAAGTTAACGTATCAAATAACTTTTGTAAAAGTAGGGTTAGAAAAACACTTACTTTAAACTTTTTATATAACCGAATCTAATACACAACCTTGCATTAAAACATTTGCAATTTTTTGCAGACTGCAAATTTTATCCATCCAGTCAAAAACTCCTAGGCAGAAGTTAACGTATCAAATAACTTTTGTAAAAGTAGAGTTAGAGAAACTTTTTTTTTAACTTTTAATAGAACCTAATCTAATACACATCTTTGCATTAAAACATTTGCAATTTTTCGCAAACTGCGAATTTTATCGCTCCAGTTAAAAACTCCTAGGCAGAAGTTAACGTCTCAAATAACTTTCGTAAAAGTAGAGTTAGAGAAACACTTTCGTTTAACTTTTTATAGAACCGAATCTAATACACAACTTTGCATTAAAACATTTGCAATTTTTCGCAAACTGCGAATTTTATCGCTCCAGTTAAAAACTCCTAGGCAGAAGTTAACGTATCAAATAACTTTTGTAAAAGTAGAGTTAGAGAAACTTTTTTTTTTAACTTTTAATAGAACCTAATCTAATACACATCTTTGCATTAAAACATTTGCAATTTTTCGTAAACTGCGAATTTTATCGATTCAGTTAGAACCTCCTAGGCAGAAGTTAACGTCTCAAATAAGTTCCGAAAAATTGAATTGAAATATATACTTTCCTTTAACCTTTTATTGAACTCAATCTAATAAACAACTTTGCAATAAAACATTTTCTATTTTATACAAATTGCGAATTTTATCGATCCAGTCAAATTCTCCTATGTTCAAGTTAACATTGCAAATAAAAAAATAATGACTGATTTCAATTTGTGTAGTATTTTTATTTATAAATATTTTTCTACGTATCTAGTAATTAAGTATTTAATTATTGGTGTAGTTTGGGTACTTATAATTTTTTTTTTATTAATAATGATTTTCCAATATTAAATTTAATGTGTAATTTATTATTATAATTACCCAAATATTAATAATAAAACTTAATGTAAAATTTATTTTATACTAAACTGTTGCTGAAAGCTTTTAATCAACCGCCTTTCCTTTTTTATCAATTAATTTATCTACAACCTGAACAATAATTATTTTTTTAATATGGTATTGGCATGTAATGAAAATCCCATTTAATGCCTCTGTATATTTATAATCACAAAATCTAATTTATTTTATATAATTATAATTTTATTAATTATACATAGTCGTATTTTAGGTCTGAATAGTCCGTAAGACTTAGTCCTAGACTGGCAACCCAAAGGTTGCGAGTTTGAACCACTGCAGCATTATCGATTTTTTATATATAAAAATCACATCTAATGATTTATTAAATGCATAATAATTTTTAATTAAATATTTTTATGGAGGTTACCTGACACTTTATACTTTCTTGTAAATAATCATTATGTCTGATTGACTTTTCCAGTTAATACAGATTTACGCAAATGGATTTAAATTGCATCGAAAAATAACAAAAATATTTTTGTTTTGGTTCAAATATAAATAATATTAATCATTAAAACAAATGAATTCGAATTAGTATGTTATGTAAATTTTATTCTGAATAAATTTACAAGCGTTTGAAAGATTGTAAACGTTTGAAAATATCTCCTTCGAGAATTTGTGTATTTTAAAAATATGTGTATGATGGGTAAGATTGCTTTTTATTTAAATTTAAAGTTATTTTTAACAATGGAACCCTACAATTATACATCACTAACATAATTTGTGTTTATTATTATTTTCTAATTACTAGATTAAACATAATTGATAAGGCTATTATTTACTTATTGTATTTTACATTTAATAACGAAAGCTGAAACTAGTTACGTAATTTAGTTATTTAAATTATACCACAAAATATGGAAATAATTGTATCGATCGGGTAATTGTTTTGATAAATTTACTTATTAAATTTTACATTTAATAACAAAAGCTTGTTTGGTAATTTAGTTAACTAAATGGTAAAAGAAATCTTGGGATAATTGTTATGATAAAATCTACATCCACTAAATATTTAAAAAAATTTACTTGAATGGACAACTAAACGTTAAATGCGGTAATTTTTTATTATTAACATTACTTTAAATTACTTAAAACATCTTTGAAAAATTACTTATTTATTTACATTAGTATAGATAAGTGATTTAGCATATTGAGTTTCTGGTAGGTTATTATAACTTTCTAGAGAAACACACTGTACGAGTAATGTTTTCGAGAAATAAAATGTAGAGAAATCAGAAATAGCAGAGTTTGTACATAGAAAAAAAATTTACAATTAGTAAAAAGCTTATCCATACTTAATCTTAATTTGTCCCCAAATCTAACATACTGAGTTATATATTAATTTATTATCACCGGTTCAGGTTAGAGCATTGCAGTGAAAAAACACCAGTAAGTACTCTCACACCCTCACACACGAGCACATAGACAATTTCGACTTATCAGATTACCATCGAGCCGTATCAGTTGTTCTCAACAATTAAATTCCGCGGCTAGCGAACCGTAAAATGTGGCTACCGGTTCTTAGCGTCGGACAGCAGTAGTTGCGCATATATCCACCGATTGAAACGTCTCGTATATGTGGCGATGAACTCCGGTTCCAAGAAAACCATGCCGTGTTTCCAGATTAGAGGTCTAATGATAGAGGTCTAATGTGTCACATTTTTGTGCCAAGCACTCGTCACTGCGTGACAGACACCCCTCCGACTTCTACGTCTGATTCTCGGTGCGTTGTTCATGAATAAATTTATCCCGCACAATAGGAATTGTGTGTGAGATGGATGTTGGAAAAAAATATATATGGGAGAGTAAGGTTGAATATGGAATTCGTAATCGAGGTATGCGATCATCTGGCACCTGATCCAAATGATTTTCGGTAATCTCGAAAGGTTGAAACGTGCTTTATGAAGCACATTTATTATACATATATGTTGTGTGTATTCAATAGATAAATCATAGTAATTACTGTATTTAAGATAAAGGACTACTAAAATATTTACTGTTATAGCTATTGTTCTTGAGCGTAAAATTTAATAAGTAAACAATAGCCTGGTCAATTATTTTTAATTTAATTACAAAGAAAATATCACGCACTAAGCTATATAGTTAATGAAATTTTTAAGTCTCCTAATGTGAGACTCATATTTTTAAATTAATATAAAATTTATTATTTTTACATACTTAATCTTAATATAAATTGTATTAAATATATATGTTTGATAAATATGTCTTAAATTATTAATAATCTGTGGAACTGTCTGAGAAAAACTTTATTGGAATTTTCCAGTGGAATCAAACAACCAAACTCCAAACAGTGATTTTTTCAAGATTAAGTGAAACATTTGCATGATTTTAAATACCATTAGTAATGAACGTATATACGTATCGTGTGCTTTAAAACTAATAGTAGGGACGTAAACCCAAACTTGGCATCTATTTCTCAATTATGAATAATGATGAAATGGCTAGCTCTTAAACTGACTGTGTTAACGAAAATATAGTATAGGTTTATAATTGTATAATTTTGTATATGTGTTATATTTATTTTTCATTCTCTCTTCTTTTTTAAATTTGTAAAAGGTTAATTTTTATGAGGTATTTTTTCATAAATTTAATTATAGTTACAGTTTTTATTATTATTATTCTTTTATTATATAACTTTTACAATTGTAAGCAATGTAAACGATTATGAAACAGTATTGTGCATTTAATGTTATTATGCTTTAGTACATATGTATATTTTTTTAAATAAACTTTTACAAAAAAATGTTTTTGGAATTATACATGGATATTAAGGGGTTGAATTTCGCTACTATAATTTTTTACTCACATTTATTGTACAATCCTTAAAACGTGTTTTATGCGGTGCAAAAAGCGCGTAATTTTAATTTTAAACCAGTATCTACTATATATTTTTGTCGGTATCTAGACAACATGAATTCTTATGTGTACTAACTTGGTGGTGGTTTGTCTTGATAAACATTCTATTTTAGTTTTAATGAGATACATTTAAACTTATTTTTTGTTGGATAGTCCAGTTGGAACCATACAGTATTTAAAGTGATTTACTGGAATATTTTATATGGTTCACAGTTTTATTTGGTGCTTAACCCTTAAAAGTCCTAAAGCATGTAAGTCATTCACAAACATTTTACCACTTTAGTTCTAAAGCATCTATGTCGTTCACAAAATAGCTTATACGTATTTTCTCAAGCTTTTTTAAATAACTTGATGATCAATTTTTCAGTATTTTATATTTTATCTCCAAGCCATGAAAGCGTATAAATATTTTTGGTCCTAATAGAGATTGATAAATCTGTTACTTTCTTTAAATATCAAAATTACTTTCTCGATAAGAAAAACAATATAGTTTTGCTATAGTAATTTTAAATAATTATCAAGGGTCATATGATTAAACTTTGAGGATCTTGTTTAATTCTTCTTCAATAATTCTATAAAAAAATGCATTCCATTCAATCACGTTAGCACCAAAACTCAACCGGTATGTATCACTGTCACACACCACAAGGGTCACGGGAGATTTTTGATTCTTGCCTCGACCTCGAGCAACGACCATCACCAGGGCCGGCCCTAGGTTATTTGGCGCCCCAGGCAAAAATTTAATTTGCGCCCCCTCCCCTATTAATACTTGATGAGCGCAAAAATATAATTAAAATTATATAAATAATATATTATATTTGACAACATGCTCTTTTTTACGATTGTGGGTATTAAAGAATTTATAATTTATTTTTTGTTGTGACTTTTTACGTGTAAAATAATTTAAAGAGTACACAGTAGTGTATAAAAACTAATATCAGATTATATTTCTTAACAATATTGTTTGATAATTTTAAGTGAATATTGCGCCTTTATTTGGTATCACGGCGCCCCACAAAATCTAGCGCCCCAGGCGATCGCCTGTACTGCCTGCCCCTCGGGCCGGCCCTGACCATCACCACAGTAGGAGATTATGCCGTTTAGTTTTGGCCAGCATCACGATAACAATCACATGCGTCTTACTCAAGACGTAGTCTTCGGCTCCCTGCTGGCGCAGCGAATCGGCCACAGTACCCATCAGCTCGGTGTCTCGTCTAACTGACAGGTAAGCTACCTGTCAACCTGCATACTAAAAAATACCATCACATAACCCACGAATGGATAAAAAAAAATCAAAATTATGCCAATTATAAAAATCTGCTTCCGAATATCATTTCATTGATCGGCCCTGAATATTATTTGCGTGGGTACTAAATATACTTAGATATATTTCAAAGCCGGGCGCCTTCGTCTGCCTTGAAGGTAGACAAAATGCCGACGATGGTCAGCCTTTTGAATAAACTTCGAATAAAGAAACAGTGTTCTATTGAACCTTTGATTTGGACCGACACACTTGCGAGGCGAACGAAAACTTTAACCGCCGCTACTGCCTACGCTGTTTGATTTAGGTGCGCAGTATCGCCGTTGTTACGTTTACCAATTGAATATTCTCGGGACTTTTTAGAACTGGGACACTGACTTTGGTAAATCTCAAAAATTCTTAGATTTTTTTTGTAATTTCAGTCATTTGTATAATTCTTTGATTTAATTTTCATAAAAAATAATATTTTGATTTTAGCGCATTTATTTCATATTATCGAAAAATTTAAAAATACAATGTTACGAAACATTGTCAATGCTCATTGGTATATTTGCGATAGAGACATACATCGTGACCTACATATGCCGCCAGTGAAATAAATTTTGCTGCTAAACATTAAACGAGGCTCCAACAGCACGTCAACATCGAGGCAGCAAGCTTCTCAATGTAGACAACTTTAAAATACGGCTGAAGAAGACTAAACCCTTCGAACTGGTGTAATTATCATTACTGGAAATCATTTACTATCAATGATTGAGTAGTTTAGAACCAAAAACTTTTGGTAGCCAATGAGTGATAATAATAAATTAATAAATATATAGTAAAATGTTGATCATAAAGACCAAAATATTAGTGAAAGTTGGAAAATTTGGAAATATACATATGAAAAAACTGTATGTATGTAATATACAATATTATTACAGTATATATCTTTGTAAATGAAAAATATTTCTATAACGATTTTGGTCAATATTTATGCTATATTACATACTTAATTTATTTAAAGTTCTTATATGAAATATTATTATAATTCTGACTAGAATATTTATTGCGTGTTTAATTAAGTAACTTTTAATCACATTATACTTAACCTCCGATTTTGTACAAAATAGCAATATCTTATTGTATGGTAATATAAAATTTACATAAAAAACCTGGCTCTTGTTTTATTTTATAACGAAAAAATCGTAGCTACAGATTTAATAATATAAACATTCATCCTTGCGTTCTTAATTTTTTGTTGACCGAAAAAGTCAAAACAAAATATTTGCTAATCGTAGTTCCTAGAGTCGGCCATAAAACTTGTATTGTCTAACATTATTTTCGCATTATTTATAGAAAATCACTATCCATTTTCAACTACCTGCTCTGAAAGCAGCTGTGAATTAAGCATAAATAAATTGCTACATGTTTTCAAAATTACAGTGGTTATAAATAATTTAAAAATATGCATATGTATGAAATTAAATTTAATAAGAAACACTTAATCTAAGAATTCTTTTGTAGGATCTATGAAAAAAGCAAAATCAGATTTTTAAAAATAAAAATACTTTTTTATTTTTACTAATTAATTATGATTTATGCCATTTAACTATTTTATTAAAAAGTAATTAATTACTTTAGCAGATATTTCGTAGAAAATCTGTAATACTTAAATGTAAACTTTTTAAGCATTGTAAATAAATATTAGCTTCTTTCTATAAATATGTTCTTTAAAAAATATACGTAAATTTCAATTTGGCTTAAAATCTACGATTTTCAAAGATATAATAAAATATATCCAAGAATTCAAAACGAAAATTCCCCAAACAGTTTTTATAAGCCCACATCAGTTCCTTTTTAGAAAATTTCATTGTGCCTCATTGTTTTCTTTAACAAAAATGGCAGTTTAGAAACAACTCAAAAAGCTTCAAAATGAACCCTCTGATTATTGGCAATTTATGATTTTTCACATTCCATATCCTTATATTTTTATATATAAGTAAAATGACAATTTATGAAAAACTTACAAGAAATAATAACATTAAATATAAATATTCATAAATTTACCCTTTAAGCGGTACCGCCGTACATGTACGGTGGTCGATCCTTCACTGTTTTTAGGTATCTCAGATAGTTATATATTTACATATGTAACTAAAAAATAATAAATAAAAAATATCATATTTATATAATGTTTTTTAATTTGATTTAATGTTAAATGATATCTATAGAAAATTACACCAATAAATTAAAAAGTACGAAATATTTTTTTATAAATAATATTTATAGCCTTTGAATTGATGTAAATATTTCACAAAAACTGAATAATAAATAAAAAATATGTAAAATAAATTGAAACTCATTATGAATGATTAATTCTTTATAGTCCCTGAGTACAATTTTGGAAAAAAAATGGAAGGGTTGGACTTTAATACATAATAATATAAATTTATATCATGTGTGACGTATTACACGTGTAAATACACAAAATAATTAGAAAACCAAACAACTTTAATTATATATATTATTAAAAAACAATTTAACTTGATAAATTTAATTAAAAAGTAAACGACAGTTTCAAGTTTATTTTTAAGTTAATTTTAAAAGTGTTGTTAAATGCAGCGAGAAAGAAGAAAATATCATTTAGCGATTTGTATTAGTACAAACAATTTTTTTTTAAGATATTTGATTGCATTATAAGTTTCGCATCGTCAGCTATGCTGTATACTTAACGTTAATAAAATAAATGTGTTTTTAACATTAGTGGAACTAAATATAATGATAGATAAATAAATTAAACAATTACCCATAATTAAAAATACAAACAATGGGTAATTAATTAACGACAAACAATTTGGCACACTTAATTACTTACCAATGACACTATATAAAAGTAACCATTGCACAATTTTAATTTAGTAGTGTATATAAATTAAATATATTTACACACATAAACTGTTCATTATGAATTTGGTAAATTTATTTTATAATATGAAATTTAAATATATATTTATTTTAATTTATTTTTTTAGACTGTGATCGTAACTGCGACTATGTATTTTGGTTCACCAAATCCTAAGTGAGAATTTAATTTTTTACACATTTTAAGATTTAGTAAATTTGCAATAAATATATTTTTTTTTGATTTTAGAATATTGAACGATCGATCAAACGACTTGATCCATAATTTTGAACAAGCAGACAATATATTTAAAATGGAAAATGTCATACTTGAGAAAAAAAATATCGATAGTCTGTTCAATGCAAAAGATGGTGATAAATTGTATCAAACATTGATGATAAAGACAGTTAAAGTCGATGATGGTGATATTAATTTATATGATGAAGAATTTGATAAAAATAATAAGGAGATTATAATGAAAATAACTAACGAATACATGGATGGCTTTCCTACATTATTGGCGAAAGAAAATAATAATGAATTTACAAATCCTAAGTTTCATAAAAAGATCATCAAAAAACGTTCAGTGAAAGTACCTCTGTTGGAAGACGTCGACGATCAAGAGCCGCCTGTGGAAAAAGAAAACTTTGGCGGTGGTCTATTGTCATGGTTACATTCCATTCCAATAATAGGACGATATTTTTCAGATGGAAACTCTGCAGGTAAATACGGAATTAGGATAATCGGAGGTATATCGTCGTTTCGCTTTACGCCCGTGAAATTCAATTTGAGATCAGGAAACTCAGCAAGCTCTGGCGGCGGAGTTTTGGATATTTTCCAATAGCTCTACTAAGAAAGGTTCTGAACTAAATGAAGTAATTTTCTGTCGATAAAATTATAAAAGATTAAATACAATTTTATTTATCAATATATGAAATTAAATAATAAAACTTTTTATGTAAATAACAATATATTCAAAAATATAAAATATTTCTTTCATTTTAAAAAAAACTGGAAGACAATTACAAGGAAGAGTATATTACCAATAAAATATTTTTTCATTAGAAAACATATCAAAATAATATCAATTATACAATCTAAATATCTCCCAAACCTATTACCAATGTTAGTATAATTATATTTAAACTCTAATCGGTACTTTAATTTATTTTAAAATAAATTTTATTCATTTGTTTATATATTTTATTTATTTAAATGCAATTATATTTTTATTGAAAATAAACGTATTTACTATCTCGTACCGAAACATCAGCCATACAATTCCTGCAAGAAGTGTTTTATTGTAATTTGTTGCAATTCATGAAAGAACGAACGTCAGCGAGTGAGCATTGGTTAAAACAGTGAATATGAATAACTCTCTGCTACGAATCTACTTAATAATGTTATTTATAATCGTATATAAATAAATAAAATCAATAAATATTTTTTTAGAATAAATTTGACCCACGATAACAGGAAAGTACGCTCTAATTTTATATAAGCTGCCCTTTCTATAGTTGCACATTTTAATATATAGAAACACTATAATACCCATAATAAATGGCACAATATTGCAATATTACATAATACTGAATCAATATTATAAAATAATAATAAAAAATCTCAAAATGCAATAATCACATTAAAAATGAAACCTAAAAGGTGTCTTGAAACCCAAAATAGATTTTCTCTTCGAATCCCTCTTCAATTTTGGCGATGGAGAGTTTTCCTTGTTAGATTTGCCTTTTTTGCTATAATCTAATAACGAATCTTCTTTTTTTACCGGTAGACTAAACTTAGGAGTGTTCGCGGTTGTGGACCCGAACATACCTTTAGAACGTGTCACACGTACATTGCTACTACAAACGCTCAACTCATTTGGAAAGACTTTCTTCGGAGAGTTTGGTTTGTTACTGATCGATAAAAACGGCATTGATTTTCTGTTATCTCTCACTTTCTTCATAGGTTGATAGCTAGAAACGCTAGCTCCGCTACTCTCCGAATATATGTTCGATTGAGAATCTAACCCAGGTGAAAAATACTTTGTTCTTCTTGTCTTTCTCTTAGTAGTGAACCCTTGTACTGTGCTATCAAGATTAGATTCAGTTTTTTGTCTAATATTAGACAAATTACTTTGTAACTGTCTTATTTCTTCCATTTTCTCTCTCTTCTTATTCGTCAAAGCTTCTAGATCCAAATACATAAACTTAGTAATTCTATCGGCAATATTTTCCGGCTTTTGAGGTAGTTTTATAGGAACTTCGTAAGATTGATTATTGTTCTCGTTATCAAAGAACGTAAACACGTTACTAGATACATCATCGTATTCAGCAAAAGGATTATTTCTAGATGTGAAATGTACTTTTTTACGGGCCATACTACAAATGCTCGAAGGACGTGGAAGCAATTCGGCCGATAATTTCGACGACGTGAAAATAATACTGCCATCTCCCGGATCGGCCGATAGAGAACTATCCATATCTTCGTAATTCATACTGATTTTCTTTCTGCAGCGACCCTTGCTGTTGCTACATCTACGTGTCCTTGGCTTAGGTTTGATCGATTCGATATCCTTGCATTCAAAATATGGTTCTGTGTTTATTTTTTCGACCTGAGGCAATACTTTTTCATTCATAACCGTCTGCAGTGTAATACCTGGAGTATTACTTTTTATACTTTTACTTACATTCGCATGTAACGGAGTGCTTTGATCTTCATATGTTATTTTGGATCTGATTTCGTCAAACAGTTTCTGCTTTTTCATCTCTCTCTCTTTCACCTCGACTGCTCGTTCGCGTTCTCGAAGCGTTTTCAATCTATCGAACCAAACCTTATTGAGAGCATCTTCGCTTACTTCCTGCGGTTCTTTACAAAGATCTAAGCGACTCCTCCATTTGTCAACGTCATCTGATATCTTTCGTGGAACGTATCCGGGCAGATTTAAATCCAAAGCGAGCAAATTCGGTGATAAATCCGGTTCTGACATACTACGGCGTGATTTTGAATGTATTGTTCTAATAGAACTGTTTGATACGAAAGACTTTATAGCAGGAATCGAAAGTTTTGATCTATTAGATTCGTCCGATTCGAAAGCACTATCGTTCGTAGGTGCCGATACTTCTAATTTGAGCGGTTCAGTGAACATTTCTTTAGATCCATCAAGATGGCTTAATACCGTCGGATGATATAATATCACTTCACAGCTGATTTTACATTTAGATGTATCGCAATGTAGCAAATCGTTAACCATTTTTTTCAATTCGTCTGAACACTCAAATGAGACTATTGAGTCTTCCGTATATTCAGTCAAAGCACACATTTCGTATAATGCCTTGCCAAACTTGCAAATATCGTTTTGACATTCCTTCTGAGAGTTAGCTGAACGCGGAACGAACGGATCTACGATGACTTCTCCTTCAGGATTGATGAATATGCGAGTAGAATCAAAACGCTTATGCCAATGAAGCGATCGGATGGAACGCAGTCGGTCACACACAGCAGTAACTTGATGTAAGACTCTCCATATGAAGTTCTCTCTGAAGCTGAATCCTCCATCGTGACAGCGTTGCCTCAATTGTGATAAAGTAGGATGTATTGTGTGCGCAGTGACGGTGTATAACGTACCGGAGGCTTCGTGGAACCTTGGCCGCTTCGGGATCTTCAAATGGGGGCTCTCGAGGCTATTTAGACGTTCGACTTCAACGCGAAGCTGTTGGACACTCTTGCCTGACCATTTGGTGGCTCTCCAGACGAAGGTAGGGGCGTCGTCTCCGGCGCCCGCTCGTTTCACTGTGTATAGGGCTTCGCCCTTGGCCCCCTGCCCCGCCGACAGTACTTCATAGTTCGCCAGCGGGGCACCGCCCTCGTTCAAACTCGAATCACTCTCGTCGCCAGACATCGTTATTTTGAATACATCACGACCGTTACAGTGTTGCTATATAACAAAATATATTTGACAGATTACCCGTCCAATAAGATAAATATATGAATAATTAAATTTAAATCCTAATAATAATTTTAATAAATTGTGGCAAAATAAAAAAATATAAAGACTTGCAAAAATGCCCCAAAAAGATAATAAATTTGCACCCCGTAATTATTTTCAATAAATTTCGTATTTGGATTATTTAAAAAAAAAATTCAAAATGTCAAAAAATGTCTTACTTAAAATGACTAATAAATATCAAAATTGCAATTTCCAAACATTTATGATGTATGAGAAATGTAAACCAGCATTGTGGTTTAACAAAGATAAAAATTTATTAAAAAGCGTATGTTGAATTCATTGTTTTACCCTGAAATGTATGCGAAAATGCATAATGATGCAAATATGAATCAACTGTATTCTTAGCTAATAAATTAAACATTTTTTTTCTCTAATTTAAATTATTAATAGGAATCAAAAAGAAAACTTGTCTTTGTAAAATAGAAAAGCGTATTATTATTAATGTAAAATAGAAATAATATTTTGACGGACGGATGGTGACGGGTGGCTATTACACACAGATTGAGCCGCTGCAGTAGTATTTTATTAAAATGTATATAATGTTGCATGTTAGAATATTGGAATATAAACGATGAACGAGGCTTCACCGCCGTTGTCTCTGCATCAAAATCCATCAAAAGAATATGACGCTGTTGTGTCAGTGTTACCAGACTGCCACCATGTTTTGGCCATATTAAAATATATGCATATGTAAATCGGCGACCACAGTATATATCATAAAGAAGTAAATGGTGATTTCATTCACTCAGCAATTATAAATCTAACAAGCGTAAACAAATATGAGTATTTATTAAAAACATTCTAATTAACAATTTTTTTAGGAAAAATCAGAAACAGCTTTTTAATAAGCTCAACATACTACACTCAATTCCGTGACACGGAACTCTGTGAGAGATTTTTTACGCAATCGAAATTTAGCAACCGTCTACGAGGAAAACGCAGAGGGGGTTGTTGAAGGATGCGTCCAAAGAACCTTAAGGGGTTTGTTGACCCACTCCCTTTGAGGGAAAGATGGCGAGCTTGAATGCTGGTAATATATCCAGCTTGAAGAGACTAATGTTTCAATTTTTCGTGTAAAAAGACTTTGGCTTTTATTATTATTCTCGCTCCTTGATTTTAGGGGGAAGGCCGCCTTAATGGAGCTTCGAAGGACCAGCGAAGCACTTTTTATCTTCCGTTTCAATACGAAAGACCTATACCTAATGCTTTACAATGGGGGTAATCAACAAATACCTTAGTAAGTAAGTACAGACACCAGACTGAAATAAAAGTCTGGAAATCGATGAAAAATTGGTGGGAATAATTGCTATTACTATTTTTTAATAACTCAATTTCTATTTTCGATTCAATATGACAGAATCAAAATCTAGCAGACCTGGTCCAAATTAGTAACTTACTTAGTAATAACTGTTTGTAGAAACTTCTACACATGGTTACAACTTTTATCTAATCCTAATTTAGCTAAATACATAAAAACAGGTTTTCCACAACTGCTTAATGGCTCTCTCTTTCAAGTATACTTAAAAGCAAATGTTTTGTTTAATTACTTTGGATTTTATTCGTAATTCTATATACTATATGTGTTTGAATATTGCATTTTTTTGTTTTTGACATATTGTTGCTTGTTTATAAAACAAATGATATTAGAGTTGTGAAAATTCTCGAAGTTATTTTTTTTTATATATTTTATCATGAATAATTACATTACTACTTATAAAGATGATTATTATTGGCCTCGAAAATTCAATTTTCCATATAAGTACATGTATGTATAAAATTTAATGATATAAGTGCCAATTGCAATACTTTTTTTAATGAACTTTATTAGATATGAAAACAAAGAGAATATTAATATTGACAACTATTTATACAATAAGATTGATGGGCTAAATTTTGACGATGAACCGAAATACTATGGATATAAATCTGATAAACCGATATATGATGGGTATAACAATGAAGTCTTTCGAGGTACTATTATAATTAATATTATTTCGTTTAAAATATGTATATATCTTACAAAATCTAATTTATATTCAGAATATAATGGTGATTGTTGTTGCTGTTGTTATTGTTGTATTAATAACCAAATTAAAGAGTCAACGTACAGAAAGCCTAAAGAGAGATCCTTTTTAGAAACTTATATGCATCAACCAGAAGATACGAGCATGAACCCACGATATAGTAAGATAACATTTGATAAAAATATTGTTTTGTTATAAAATTGTTTTTTTGTAGTTGTACCAAATACTACTGGAACATCTGAATATCAAGATGGAATAAGTAAATTAGGCGGTGATATTATGAAACATAAACAATCCAAAAAACCCAAGTTTGAAATGATATGCTAGTTTTAAAAAATATTCTTTATTTCATTTGGTAATAATGACTAGGACAGACTAGATGAGTTCAGTCTGTGATTATAAATTTACAAAAAAAAAATGTTGAAACTAAAATATTAACAAAACTGTATCCGTATATCGTTAGATTCAACATTTTTAACATTCAACAGCTAATAATTACATTACATGAACCTTGTATTGTAAAAATATTTATAATAAAATTATAGTATAATATAATGATTGTTTCACATTAATAAATAGTAGTGATCAATGATGTTTGCATACAATAAATAATCAAAAGTGATAGTTATACTCGTATAAATATAAAATAACATTAATATGAAAATATTCTAAATGTTCATTACGTACGTATATGCTGTATAATATATTAATTATTTATATTTTTTTCATTGATGATGTTTTGCATCATTGAACATACATTATTGTAGAATATCACATTTATTCGTTTTAGATTTAGATAAATTTATATAATTTTTATCATGATAAACCCTAGATTGGTCGTTGGGTGATATTTAATTCTTAAAGTATTGTTTTGGTATAATTTATAAAATAATATAAATACAATTGGTAATTCTTTAGAAGAATTAATAAATACTATTATAAACTGCTTTGTGCCATATAATTTTTGGTACGTCAATGTTTTTATTTTATAAATATAAAAATTCCATAAAGAAGCTCGTTCGATTACTTAAATTTTATTGCTACAAAAGTATGAATTTACCAGATAAATTAAAAATAATCATATGTAGATATACAAAAGATGATTTCCAGTTGGACGGATTTAAAATTCATCTTTTTACTGACTATAAAGTTTCAACAATCTCTAATCTCATTTATATAAAAAAAGAAGTGTAATTAAATTACTTTTCTTATAATATATTGGAATTATATCATTTCTGTTTGGTTTGTACGCTAGATATTAATTCTCTTCTTTTATATACTTGGGAGATTCTTGTTGTGGTACTCGCGTTGCTATCAACGTTTCTACTTGCACTTTCTATAGTCTCTGCATCGGGAATATGTCTAGTTTGATGCCTTGAATCAGTATATCGTCTCTTATTATACTTCTTTTTATCATCAATCGGCGATGGGGACGGTGGTGGTGGTGGTTCAGTTTTAGTCATCGTTGACTTAGAAACTGTTTTACTCGAGTGTAAAAGACGTTCAAAATCAGCCGTTTTAGATCTGAGAACTGCTCCACCGATACTTGATATACTAGTTGTGTATTTGGATTCACGTTCTACGTGTTTATTTTGTGAAGAACTACCGGTAAAGTCGATTCTTCTTTGTCCTTGTCCAGGCGACGACGTCGGTAATGGCACTGACGATGCACTATAACTCTTTGGTAATTCGATTACCTTTGATACTGGTTTTTGAGTAATCGACGTCTGCTTCTGATATGATATCTCACGCTTGAACGTCTCCAACTTCTTCTGCTGTATTTCACCCGTTGAAGTTATTGTCACTTTTTGTAATATAGGCGCTTCTTTAGAACTTGGCTTCTGAATGGTCTTCACAGGGACTGACATCCTTGCCGTTGTGCTATGAAACTGATCGTAGTCTAAATGATGTTCAAGTGGACTGGTTGGACTCATAGGCGGCGTCGAAGCCCAAGACGGTGGCGATGAAAATAATCCACCGTCTCCGGCAGAGCTACTCGACGGCGTTAAGTTTCTAGGTGGACTCGATAGAGTGGCTGAAGATCCAACTGCTGAATCATATCCCGGTATTGAATTGCCTACATGGGAGAAAGATAACGTTCCAGTTATCGGTTGAGAAGCTAAAGAACTATCACTTCCACTGGTGGACCTGAAAATATTATTATAAATAAACGTTCAATATAAAATATGCAACCTCAAATCACCTTTGTCTTCGTCTTGGTGGCGCTGAAGGTTGAGCTCCTGGTCCTCCTTCTTCAATGTACGGGATGTCTGGGTCATCCAATGCGAGAGAAAGAGGTAAGCGAAGAGATGCCGTAATTACAGGTGTTTCGCTTGAAGAAGATCTTCTTCGATGAACAAAATTAGTCTATAAATGAAATATTCATATATTAATACCAATTATACTTATTATTTATAGTATAATTTATTGAAACATACATCATTACTGTCACTGTCGACTGAATCGTTCCGTGGCTTAGAGTTTACGATAGGAGAATATTTAGATGACGCGTAAACTATACTCGCTCCCTGCTCATCCTGAGATCCTTGACTTCGTAACCTACTGTGTGATACTTTATTAATAAAAATATTGCAATCAATGAAATAAATATTTTTTTTATATAAAATTCACCTTGTGATTATGGTCATTGTGGATGAAAGTGAACTCGTACTACTATTTTCTATTTTTTGATCGTCTCTCCAACGCTTTTTGCTGCTTGATCTATGCTCTCTAGTTCCGCGTTCTCTTTGTCTAAAAATTAGTAGTAATTACTTTAAAAAGGAATGAAGAAGAGTACAGAATACAGATATATTTGTTCCTATGAAAGATAAGATGTCAGTCTGCAAGGTATCATAGTGGAGTGCTGTATAATATCATTGAAACTGTAAAGGGTTATTCGTCTATATAATATGTTGACACCTTGCATACTATATTTACATATTAGACAATTGTTTCATTAAAACAAAATACATATAATAAAGCCCTATCCATATAAACTAAAAACTAGTTGAGTGCGAGCAACAATTTTGTTTATGAACTCATGAGTATCAAAATGTACACAAAAAAGTCCATTACAGCATTGGATTACGTATAATGCAGCTAACAATGGTAACATGTAGTATTAGGTTCCCGTTAAGATAGCAGAGACGATTTCATTATTAAAAGTAAATATATTTTCCTATGTTATTTTCTAAATATATTTGTATTGAATCGTGTTCTAAATCATCTATGCCAATTTTTACCTTATTATATACATACATACTTTTGTCCCACCGGTGGGGCAAATATTCTAGTACGATCCGGATGCTAGCAAAGAAGAAGGAACTATTTATTTTAATATTGATGTTAGATCGTTATCTGTGACTCAGAAGTAAATCATTTTACATATTTTGTCTTTGCGGTGTATTATATTTTATATGAAATATAGATCTTAATACAACCATCTATTGCTATACTATCACTAGTAAATTATTGAGTTTAAAAATAAATATAATCATTAATATACAAAATTAATAACTCTATAAAACCGAATACATGTTTGTCTATATACATTCTCTCTATACAATTTTATAAGACATTTAATGCTTCATTATTTGAATATTTATATACCTATGAGTCGAAGCGACGTTCGGTCCTCCCGTAGCTGCTCCTTGATGAAGACATTGTTCGCGACTCCACACTCTTCGTTGCGACGGAGGACTACTTTGACTATCACTATCGGCACCTCCGCTTACTCCCAGGTCAGGTTCTATGAATCTGTAATTCATGATAAATGATTGATCAGTTATTTTCACATTATATAACTCAACCGTTACTTTTATTAGTTTACTAACTCATCTTTTCTTGATTGATTTGCCAGCATTCTACCCAACAATGCGTCTAAAATTGCAGGATGTGATGTTGCCAATTGTAAACAAGCTTCATGTCTCAGCTCCCCTTCAGCATTGAATATGATATCGCGTTGTTCTATTAATGACCGTACTACGTTTATCACATCTATTCTTTCTTCTGCTCGTTCGGCACTGAAATATGTTTTCAAAATGCTTTAATATACAGTAGATATAATTTATTGTGGGTTGTAATGAATGATTAATACCTTATTTCTTTACCGGCTGCTCCGGGTTTTATGCAGTGGAGAATGTTAGGTGCGAATACAGTTGCTAAGTTATTAGAGTCCATTTTATTACCAGGAATAAATTCACCTATAAATTAAACAATATTGTAATTATAATTGTTTGAGATATTGCAAGTATTGCCTATGTTACTACTGATGTAAAAATATTGAAAGACCACCATTTTCTAATTTAAATTATGCATGTTTTTAGTTTGAAGTAGTACTTATTTTAAATGCAGAAGCTTCACAATAAAAAATAAATTGCACTTAAATAAATGAAAACGGTTTCCTTCGTGACACCACTGATTGTTATCTCGATTTTTCTTAATTTGGTTATATCATAAAAGTTTAGTATAGCTATTTTCAATATTATATGTATACATTAAATACAGATATATGCAAACATTAAATTGGTAAACAAAATACTTTTAGGAAACAATAGTCAATTCGAGCATTCGATACGGATTTAATGGTATTTTACGGTGTTAACTTTAAAAATAGGAAGTCAATAGCACTTGTATTCTATTTTAATTCCAGAATTCTAATGATATATTACCAGAAGAGTCTGGTCTGTCATCACAGTTGTCTGAAACCTCTCCTAGGAATGATAGAAGTGCATGTAAGGTATCCTGGTGGGCTGTAGGCAGTAACACCACAAGAAGCTGTAGCGCCTCCTGTTGTAGTCTTCTATTTCTTATTCCTGTGGAGTGGGCATTTTATATTTAGAATGGTTCCCATGCGAATGTATTTTTATATAAACTCCAATAAATATTTATGTGGAATCTATAAATTCATATACATACTTTGCGTTTGAACAAATGCATGATAAAGATCTCGGCATAGCAACGGATCTGGAAGATCTCTCAAGAACTCCTTCAGCAAAGTGGCAACGTCGTGGGGACACGTGTCGACCTCAAAAGGACCTTCTTTTCCACAGTCCCATTCTTCTCTTAACTGTAAATAAAACAATACAAGCTCAGTATTTTCTAATATTATTTTAATTCAAAAACATGATTAGACAATAATACATTAGGATGAAAGTAATTTAGTCATACACATGATAATATTTATTTTATTTTTAATTTACCAAAAATATTATCTAATAACAGTATATATATATATGTAAAGCAAAGAGAGACGGTTCACTTTTTGAATTCTAAATAAATTTGTCAAGTGCAATAAAATATTTGTTAGTCTTTACAAATTGACAAAAAAGTGCACTCGTTATGTTAACGTACGTAACGGTCGGAGTAACGGATGGTAAATGCATACTCAAATGAATAATGACAGTTCAGTGGCTTTACAAGTACTATCGTATTGATAAGCCTGTGGAATGCGCTACCTGGGATTACAAGTACCGCATTACATTGTTACTAAATATCCAATTGTTAATTATAAAAAAAATATAGAAAGTTTTATCAAATCTTATTCCACTCTATATATTATATATATTCTAATATATATTCGCATCACGTATCTGTATGTAACTATATAAATTGTAGGGGATTCAAATTTGTAATGTATTTAATAATAATTTATAATACAAATAACTTTGCCTTTTATAAAAATTATCACGTGACCGTTAGGTAAGCACCATTTAATATAGCTGTACAATATCATAAAAATTCAATAAGTAAACATCAAAAATTTTGATATAATGATATTTTAGTAGTAAAACGTATGGCAAAGAATTCTACTCTTGCAGTATAAAATTTATTTTTCTTCCACTGGTTTATCAAAACTTACATAATTAGTATTTGCTTTTAATTTTGAAATTACATCTTACATTTTTTGTGTCTTAATTTTTATTTAGTTAAGAAGATGAAACAAAGGTCTTCTTATGGAGTTTCCTTCTTTAGAAAATAAAAAATAAACTAAAAAGTGTATTCTTATATTTTTTAGCTTTAGAAAAATGTATATATAATATTTGATATAAACCTAATATTCATTTAAAACAAGCTATTAAATTTATTATATAATAGTTATATATGAAATGTATTCTACTTCACTTAAAAATTACAAAAAAAAAAATTATAGTAAATTGATTAAAACTAAATACATACCATTAAAATTAAAATTTTATATATCAAAAAATTAATTACACACAGATGCTCTATTAATCGTTTTAAAGCTATTCATACTAAAACGGGATATATTGTAAATGTCGAAAACAAAGAAAGAATGTATTATTTTTAGATTACTGATCTTTACGTGAACACAGGCATAACAAATAATTATCTGATTAGATACTAGATATTAAAACCCGAAATTCTATTGTTGCCGGATTTATGCAACACCTGGATAAATTTACTTAATGAAACAGCTAGATTAGTTTTAGAGAAATTCATTCTAAAAAATAAATGATACAAACTACGTAAAAATGTATCAGTTTTAGATTACTGATTAAAGGCGTTAAAAGCTTTTATCAGGTAATGAAACTCGAAACTCTGTTGTTGCCGGATTTATGCAACACTTAAAACAGCTAGATTATTGTAATCAGAAATTTAGAAGATAACAACAGATATTACAGTACCGCCCCAAATCATCAATAATGATCAAGGAGTCAAGGATAAAGAGGATCGTTGATCTCTTCACATTTCACCGATCGTATAAAGGCAAAATGCTGCCAAAGCTTCCAATATCGTTTCCGACTTGAAACATATAAGAGTTCAGATTTGAAATCCCATTTAGTAAATCAACAAATCAGTCACTTCTACTTCGATTGTCAGATCTAGACCAGCCATGTAGTCAGCTTTAAACTGCAATAGTTTAATTCAATTTTTGCGATAACTTGAATACTTTATTTATGATGCAGCGCCATGGCAAGAATGATACATATCTTATCATAATAGTTATTTATTTGATTTGAAACTACTCTTGCTTCTCAATGCAACTGTTTCATTTGATCCCAAAACTACCATCACAAATTCCTTCAAAAGAAAGGAACAATTTTGGTATATGTATACATTTAAAAAAAATATTTAATCAATCACAAAAGTAAATTTTGACAAACGCGTTTCTTTACTACCCAGCTCTCCAATTATATAATTATTTTTTTCTTAATTTCAGAATTTATTCAGATCGGTAACGGAATTTCCCGGATCCCTGCCGATAACAACGCCACGTCCAGACCACGGCGTAAACATGAATCGCAATCTCATGTAAAAATAAAATTTAATTATGAAAGTAGTTCGGATCTTATTTTTTACACTTTGTTTGCGTTAATTGTATGTAAAAATCTAAACTGGGCGCGCATGGACGGTCGCAACTGTCACATGCTTCAGCTGAAAAGTTTAAAGTTCAAAACGAGAGTTCAGAATTAATTCGCGGCGTGCAAATTCTTAGCTGATCTCTTGCCAATTCCTCGAACCTATAAGCGATGAGCACGTTGCCAACGCTCGGGGACAAACATGCCCACTATTCCAAAGCTCAGATATAATCTCGAGCATTCGAACAGTTTCAATATTTCATGTATGATTTATACGAATTAATCTCTCTTCTTATCTATCTATTTATCTTACCTGTCGCACTCTCTTTTTTGACGTGCTCACTCTGAACAAGCCCAGAGTCCGCAGTCCATATCTTCGCAGGTGCTCTAAACAGTTTGTGACTATTGAAGGCAATCTCGGACCACCGACTTGCACTTCGTCGAAACCTTCCAACTCTCCTTCGCTGCTCGCTAGTCTCTCTCTGGACGCTATGCTCTCACAGGAACCACTCTGGATTAAAACAAAAAAAACATATTATTAGATTTATAAATAAAATAAACATCTTATATATTTAACACTGCATTCGTTACGAGTGTGAAAATTTTAGTTGCATGTAAATTTTAACGGTAAAAATAAATAAATATCTTCAAAACTTTAAAAACAATCAGATGAAATGTGACTCTTAAAATGCATCTCAGATATGTTTTTTTTATAGTGCTCATTATATTTGCAGAAAAGTGGATCATATAAACATCTAATGCAGACTCATCAAAAGTTAGCGTTTGTTTATGTGATCATTTGATCCACGAGGAAGACAGTCGTTTATCAAAAATCCATGACATAAGATTGAGAAGGTTTGTTTTTAAAATTAAGTATAAGATTATACACGCCGATCCAAAAGTGTATGTAGGACAAGAGTTATTGATAAGTTTTCTCACAGGGCACTAATCACGGCTCGGATCCCTGACGCACAAATAGATCGAGTTCCCTATGACGTCATGAGCCCTACAATGACGTCCGATGACGCCAGAAATCTAAAAGCGTATCAGCATGAAAGAAGATGCAACATGAAAGGTGGCCAATGTGTATTGTGTCCATGGATCGTCTGAATCTGATTTCTCAGCCACCTGCGAGAAACTCTTTTCTTTTATGGTTCGGCCGTTTCATGTTACCGATCCAAAAATTAGGACCCAAGACAGCAGGCGCTAACATTCCACAATAAATATTTCCACAAGCTTCGACGGTGCGAACTACAATTCGCAGACTTTGCCGATATTATTTCCAAAATACAGGTTAATTTTGGACACGCGGCCGGCTTTGGCTTCGATCAGTGACTTTCAACAATGCAAAATTAAAATCTCCTCCTCCTAAATCCAAGCTTTTGATAATCTCCCACCATCATACCAGGTGGCGTTCGGGAATATTATTTTTTGAGCTTCTGGGATTGCTCTAATACGATTATAGGTAATTTGTGGTGTGTATACTCATTAATGTTGTTAACGATCGTAGTTAAAAGCTCATTCGATTCAATCAATCTTTCGGTTTGCTATCGAATTAAAAATCATTTTAAAGAACAGAATACTGCAAATATTACAATATATTAATTTATTTGACCATCTATTTTAAGACAGAATTGTGACTGATTAAAGCAAGTAATTTTGCTAATTCAACATATATTTTGCAACCAAAGATTTTATCCATATATAATTAGTTTATTTTGACAAATTTATGAATCTGATTCAATCTATCTAGATTTATCTGGTGATACATAAAGTGTTATTAATAAAATCCAAAATGTTAGGTATTTGCGATAGCATCAATTGGGTCGAAAGTTACTTAAATAATTTAATATTACATGTAAAAATAATCATCATAAATCTAAATATTTTACAGTTACTAATCATAGACCAATTTCATAAAATTTATTTATAAATTATATGTTTTTTGCTAAAGGTGTAAAACTATATGGATCAATTAAATCTGTCGATGATTTTAATGTTTTAAAACTAAAACTTAATATCATAATAAATGCATGCAATAATTTTAGCTTAATAAATGTAAAGCAAAGTTAGCTTATATAGCAATAAATAATTTTTAATTGCTATATATTATAGACAGTCATATACTTAATCTAGCCTGGGGATGCAAGGTATGTTAGTGTCACTTTTATTACATTTATCAAATCTTTTCAATTACTATTTTATGTTATCCTGTAATAAATGGGTTTCGGTGGATTATTTTGGCATTAGAGAATAAGCAGAAAACCATATTTTCCTGCTGCAAACGAAAGGAAATGGAAAAAAAAAGTGTTGACGTATGTGATAAAACCCTAATCCTATTCTAACATAAAGGCAACAAGAAAATGGGCATTTAGAATATTTATGAAGAGCAACTAAATTGCTATTAAAGTTTAAAAAAAAACATGTTCGCTAAAGGTTAAATAAGTTACAGTTTTGAGAGACTTATAATACAGCATATATAATATATGAGAATAAACTGATTTTCAATTCAGTTTAAAAACTCAGAGTTTTGTACTACATTTATATACACAATTAGATTATTATTGTATATTCATATTTATGTATATTGTTTGTTATAGTATTTTATTTATTTATGAAAATATTAAATAGAATGAATTAATAGTCTTGCTTCTCAAATATTCGGTCATAACTTACACAAACGGTCTGTAAAAGCTTTCAGATTTACCATCAAGAAAATTCACGTTAAGCATTGCATTCCGTGGCGGAATGCGGCAATGAAAACGCGTTAACCCGTTGCGGTCGACGTCGGCAAGCGTGTTAATGCAAGGAGTTTCCCGGCAAGATGGCGTCTAGAGTCGAGAATTTTTTGGCATGAGGCCCAGGTGCGTACGGTCCACCTTTGCCAACATGGTCCGCGTGACGTCTGTGCCGCTTGTCACTGAACTGGCGATATTTATTGGTATAGCGCCGCTATCCGCGGCAATAAAACACTGTTTGTAAGCACCAGTCCAGAGACCTGCCTCTCTCTGTCTCTTTCTTTCTGGGATACCGGTGGAAAACCAGACGGAAATAAAGGATGATTATACGCCGGAACAAAATCTTCGAGGAAGTGCAATGAAACTTAATTGAGAGTGACGTGTGGCTGTTTTATGACCGTAGACGGATCGTCGCCTTTTGCAATGTTGCTTGCAGAGTTTCGGCATAGAATAGATCATCCTGGTTGGATATTTATACTGTACTTTTAAGTTTTTAGGTCGAAGGAGTGTGACTATGTAGTTAAATAGATGCCAGAAAAGATGATAACAGTTTATTTAATAAGTGAAAATAACTACAGTATGTCGGGTTAATAAACCGAACCACTTCTCTATTCACAATTGGGGGAATTAACATATGTCAGTTTGTCTTGCAAAAAGCGTTTATAAACGTTAAAAAATGGGATCCTTCGTTAAAATAAAATACCGTGGGATTTGGAATTATAATTTATATGATAAGCGCGTACATAACTTTTACTAAGAATACTTTTCGTCTATTCTTGCACCCGGAACTAACGACAGATACTTTCGACTTAAAACTCACACCAAGTAGAGCTACGTCGAGCATCGACTGAGATTTAGAAGACCAGGGAAGCAGCGATTTGACCTTTAGAGACGACTTGACCAAGTATCTATAGTAATTACACAAATTGTTTATGATTCAAATTGAATAATAATTTTTAATATCAAAATTAATGCATGACTGGGTCAGCACACTATAAAAATATCTTTTGTATCATGTACGTTTTTAAGAATCTGTGCACATTATTGTTTCTTTCGCCCAAAGAACTCACTAAGTTATAATTGCGTGCTCGAATCCCGATTTTTACCGGTTTTGTTCGTCTGTCACCGGCGAAGAGGAGACACGTGGTCACGAGGTCGTGGGAATTCAATTACATTCCCGTAAGTTCTCGGAATAGACGCGCGAGTGACAATCCACGCTGAGGTGACCAACTATTCTTAGACGACTTAATGTCAACACGGCAGTGGCGTCCACCGCTCGGATGCAACAAATGACTACTTTTCACAGCCCGCATAATAATGTCTATCCTAATGTAGGTATTATGAACGAACCATGATTCTGCTCACCTCTTCTCCCCTGTCCCGATCACGGTCCAGGAGGGAGGTGAAGCTGGATCGGGATCCTCTGCGACTGTCCCGATCCCTCTGGAGGCTTCCTGTTCGATGTGCATCCACGCATTGCGATAAAGGCACTCCGAAAATTAACCCTCCTCCGCTTTCTGTAAAAGAAAACATTAATAAATTAATATAAATATAAATTAACTAGTATAGTATTTTAAATAATTTGTGTAATAAGGTAATAATACAAATCTATATACAATACAATAATTATTCAAAATTAACAAATTAGCTCATCTTAACTTAGTAATACATATATGATATCTAGCGTGTTGCATTACAACTTGGATTCGAGTTCAACATTCGACCTCGACATTTTTTTTTGAAGTAAAAATACGGTTTTGATGATTTCCAAGAACGAATTCTGTTATGATTTTTCTTATATAATATCACAGGGAATATATTATTCTAAAATAAAAATAAATACATATTGATAATTGTATATAGATATTTAATGATTAATAATAAATTATATGAGATACACACTAGTATAATACAGTACAATTTATTATCTTATTATCAAATCATTTGATTTTAAGATTTTACTATATTTTTTTTAATGAAATACCAGCATTAACATAACCCCATATTATGGTAACCCATAAAACGAAAACAAAGTGCTAAAAGACAATTATTTAGCTCGTGAATTCTTACATTTTATGTATTTTCGACCCTTTTTACTGACTGGTACATAAATATTGTTTTCCGTCACCTCAAACATACAAAAAATATATATGTAAGAAGATGACACAATAAATACTCAATTATACTCTTTTATAATTAAAAATCAAGTATTAAAGTGCACTACTCTCAACGCATTTGGCGAGCCTAGGAAACTGTTTTTGACATTGTCCAACGTTGAATAATGTTATGGTATTTTTTTGCCATTGTGTAAAGCATTTCTTTCTGTTTTAAATACACAACACTAATTTAAAAGAGTGGGTTCATGCCAGATGCTTGAAAATATGCATGTTTTGTTGGAGCTTTTAATAGAGGTCAAAGTATTTGAATGTCTGAAAATTATTCACTATTTTCTCAACAACTTTAATTGGCTTTATCTTTGCTTTGGTAATTTAAGAAACACTTTAATAATCAGATAAGTTCTACATAGGAATCGACAGACTGCAAAAATGTATTGGGGCTTTCCAAGGAGTTTTCCTAACAAAAAAATATGCTTTTTAAACAGTTATTTTAAGAATAATGTGTGATAATGTACCTATTAATATATTTTAATATATGTTTATATTTTACTATTCTGGAAGTCCTTTTATATTTTAATTGATATGAATTATATAATTTATATGTTTAAAAACGGCAAAAAATCATTGCAAAAATAACAACAGCAAAGAAATATTAAATATATGAATTAAATATATATATTTATAATAATATACTGTTTCATTATAATCACATGTTATACATTACATTTTTTTATTTATCAAAATTTATTGAAAATTATAGAAAAAATCGATAAGTGAAAATAAAAATTCTCATTACTCGAGAAATGAAAAACATTGAAAAATCAGAATACTTTATATTAAACTCGCTAAAATTATATTTTTCGTAATCGAGTGAAATAGGTTCTATATTACTACTCTATTATCTCTACTTATGTATATCACTAATAAAAAATAGTGAATTGAAATATCTGGCAAAAATCATAATTAAATATCATTTCTAGCCATAAGTTTATATTGTAATTACATCTAGGTAATATTTAAGAAAACTATAAAATGAATCAACAATATAAAAAAAACATTGTTTTGAATCTGTTTTATAGTTAAAAAATGTAAGTAGATACTTCGATAGATATATACCAATAGAATATATTTTTTAGTCTGCTGTATATGTGTTTGCATTTTTTTAAATCTACTATATGTTCAAGAAAAGGTCAAAGCTTGTGCTATAACATAACAAACTGTGTTCCAAAACACCGCCCAAGTTTCAATGACGTAATAATGAATTGTTCGATGTAAACATTTTTATTTTGGCGAAACAACGTGTGTGCGAATGAGCTTTTAGCCATTTGCCAGCTTGCGACAATGACACTAATTTTGACCGAAAATTCAGTGTCGAATTGTGCTTGCGCCGTATCTTGTTCGTCAAAACATCACGTGAAATGAAAACAGAGATATATAAAGATAAACAAATAATAATTTAAAATCAATTTTAAAAGTATTATTAGCATATTAAAGGTCAATAGCCTACAAAAATATTTCACGTGTCAGCTTTAAATTTGTTACAAATATATTTAGTATAAGAATGAGAGTTATTTTTGTCAATACAAACATCCACTAAAACTAGATAATCAGGTAAGAAAATATTGACTTAAAATAGTTACAATACTAAAAATAGCAGACTTTTTAATATTCGATCTAATAATTTAATTTTGCGTCATGCTAATCACGTTTACTTATTTAATTAAAAAAATATATTTTAAAACCGCTAAAATAAACCACATAATTTTTCTTATTATTTGTATTTATAACCGCTGAATAATGGCGATCATAAATTTAATCCTACTTTTTCTTGATCATTTTCATGATAATAAAGTAAACTTTGACACATAATTTCGTTTTTAAAAAAATCCGTTCTGAAGATTTTAAAGTGGCTGCAAAATCAGAAGGCTTCTTTTATAAAACATTTAATTCAATAGTATAAGTAATTTTACAAACATACCAATTATGTTACTAGTTTATAACCATTTTTATGTTTACAATTTGTTACATGTTACAATTTAATATAAAATGAAACAGTTGCTGGGTTGCTTAATATTTAAGGATAAGAACAGAAGCGAAGTTTTCCGCTTAATTTAACGCTTGTTTTCCATTTTACTTTACTGCCTGTTCATTTTGTAAAGGCGGTGGCAGAGCTCGTATTCGTTTTGTAAATACGATTGCTTCTGTTTGGATTTGGTTCATTTCAATTTTTCACCTTTCGAAATATTTATTTAAGATTTCAAGAGAATTTTGTAATTTATTCGCGATTGGTTTACTAAGACCGTAAGCACTTGTTAAAATAGCTATATCATCAGCGTACATAGATAAACGCGTAATTTTTAATGTTGTATACATTGTACATTATACAAGATAAAAAGAAACGGTCCGAGCAAACTTCTCTCAGAAACTACAGCTGTAATTTTACGCGTTAACGAGTGTTCATTATTTAGTGAGCTTCTAGTTATAAGTGTAAGCGTATTATACCTTTGAGTAGTGAGTTCATTTATACACATTTGTTAATTGGTTAGTATACATTTGGGAGTGAGTTATTTTACGTATTTTTCCATAATTATTTATGTATTTAGGTATTTATTTATTTTAATTTTATATTTCATTTATATTAAAATAGAGATACAAATCAGTGATTCTCTTTTGTATTGGTATGTTATATTAATTTATTTTACCACCTTTCGAATATTAAATTTCGTTAATATATTTTACATATTTATTACATATTCTAAGGCTTTAAATTTTTTTATATAATTAATATAAAATATTTTTTGTTATATTGATTTATTTTATTGGTATTATTTTTTACAAAAACTATTTATATTAATTTAAATTACAAAAAAGAATGCATAATTATAATGTTTTTTATCTGTTATTTCTTTCATTTTATATGTAAATATATGTACCTTAAAACAGTTAAAGATCGACCACCGTACATATACGGCGATACTCCTCAAAGGGTTAAGCGTAGCAGATAGTCGGGGGTTTTGTATTTGTATAGTTTATGAATCAAATGTCATGCAATACTGCGCCGAAACATTTTTGATATCCAAAATTAAAAGACCCGTACTTATTTTTATATTAAAATTAGCCTCGTTAAGTTGATGTGTTGAGAAGCTTTTAAATACTGATAATTACGTACCACAAGTTTTATTTTTTGAATTAAAGTTATATTAACTGATTAGGCTTTAATTAGTGATACACGTGTATATAAAAATAAAACATAAATATTATATTTCAAAATATCGTCTTTGACCTTTTGAGGAGCATCGCCGTACATGTACGGCGGTCGATATCTCACTGTTTTGAGATACCTTAGATAGCTATATATTTACATATAATATAATTGTTATATATATTTATATATGTAACTGAAGAAATAAAAAACATTATAATTAAATAATATTTTTTTAATTTAAATTTTTGTAAATGATTTCTATACAAAAGTACGAAATAAATTAACATAATAAAAAATATTTTATAATAATTTTATAAATAAATATTTAAAAAATCTATAATAAATATGTAAAATAAATTTAAAAAATTTAATAGACAAGTGTTAAAATAAATTATTAAAACATACCAATACAGAAAAGTAGTAAAATAAATCAAAGCAATAAAAGTAATAGAATCACTGATTTTTTTATTATAATTTACTATAAATGCAATAATAAATAAATAACAACAGTAATAATTATGTGAATATACGTAAAATTAACTCACTCTCAGGTGTATACTAAGAAATTAACAAATTAACTCACTACTCAAAGGGTTCAAGTATAAAGTGATTTACAATATGTATAATATTATATTTATTTAAATTAAATTAAGAATAAGTCGCCCAAATGTGTCATAATAGGGCAGAATAACACATAGCATATAAGACGAAATAAAGGAAAGAATAATAGAATATTAAAATTATACTAACCGGACCAACTCCTCGTAGCTGACATTAAATTGATCAATGTGCAATGCCAGTGTTTTATGGATCTAGATTGCGACAGCCATAACCGAGTCGTCTAGTGCGGAATTTCCGACTCTAATAGGCATCATTAGAAGACGCAATCGTGACTCGCAAAATCGTCCCGGAAACCAAAACTTCAATTATTTGAGAATATTTGGATTTCTAACTGCACTTTTCAGTATATTGAAGAAATGGTTAGCGATAAACAATTTTCTATGAGAACTCAGCGAATCGTTTATGTGTATAAAAAACTTCAACCGGCTCTCAAAAGTGATTCTGGGATCCTTAGTGAAAATTTCTTTAGATAAAACATTGCTAGTGAATGAGATCTGTACACTTGACGGAAGCCCATCTCCATATATAATGAGAAAGAGTCTGCAGCAAATCACATGCATCTAAACAATTTTAAATCATCGGCATTTAAAATAAAATTCTAATTTGTAACTGAATAACGAGAAGAGCAGAGGGTCCAGGTAAGATCCTTGAGAATCTCCCAGTAGGGAAATGTATGTATGCTATGTTTATAGTTTGTGAGAATGTAATTTATTGAATGAACCATAGTGTTTTTATTTCGTTTCATTGTCTACAAACTCATGTTTTTTGTAGTCAAGTCATTGTTGTGGCAAATTAGCGATATAATGAATGTAAAACCTGTATGAAATAGTATCATAAATATATCACCCATTACAATTTGTTAAACATAAACAGATTGCCTTCATATATATGACATTGCACACATCATCCTGATTTTATTTTTGCTCCCGATTCTCGAATCACCTGATTTTCATTATACACAAAAATAAATATATTATATTTTTTTCGTGCAGACCTTGATGAAGAATTTTAATATGCAAAATTCACGAGAGGTGACGATTTCGCGCGTGAAGCACATCGAGTGATATACGATGGCGCGATTGGGGATTTATCACGGTCATGCGCTTCGCGTTTATGTATTTTGGGTATTACTATTTTATACTTGAGTTGACTTTTTGGGTCCTATTGTGTTTATCGACAGGCCATTGGTACGATTTACTTCTCCGGTCTTTGGACACCGCGATCGGGACGATGTCGCGCGACTCTCGGGTATTTCTGGTGAATGAGGAATGTGCCGCAATTAGACCGAGCTGCCATGCCATGGCATAGCAGCTCTGCTCGACCATTCAATGACCACACCGATCTGGGGGATTCTTCTCTATCATCTTAGTAATCGATGACCTTCGATATGAGTGACCTTTGAGTGATTAGATTGGATTGATCGTTGCGTATCGGATTGATCAGAGAATTGCATGCTTTGGAAGACGGCCAGATTGGAGATGGGCAATATATTTTAATAATGCTTCTTTGGATGTTAGCGACCATCCACAAACTTCTTTGATTAATTTTCTTAAAAGCGTCAACCTGGATTCTATATTTTAGAGAGATTTTTTTTTCTGATTCACCGCAGATTTTTATTTTAA
Organism: Plectrocnemia conspersa; assembly: GCF_051122295.1. Taxonomy (NCBI): domain Eukaryota; kingdom Metazoa; phylum Arthropoda; class Insecta; order Trichoptera; family Polycentropodidae; genus Plectrocnemia; species Plectrocnemia conspersa. Next base: position 20,428,345 of record NW_028277167.1, read on the forward strand.
CTTTCGTAAGCATATTATGATGTGTTTTGACTCTTACAGGAGTTGAGTTTTTATGCTGAGGTAATGAGTGATTATTATTGAATTTGAAACATTTGTGATTATTGTGCAATAACGCTGAGGTCATGCACAATTTTTATATTTATTGTTGACACCACTTTTTTGTCGTATATTAGATCCATCTTTTGTTGTTTAAAGCACAAGTTTCCTCATATTATGGACGACAAACCTATTGTCATCTTCAATATTGATTTAACTATATTTTCTTAAGTCTTTTATTTTTTATTTTACTCCCCCCCCTCATATTAATTTTAAAATTTAGATTTCTGATGCAAATGAGCTTAACAATTTAAAAAATTAAAATAATTAGCACGCAAATATGCATTTTAAATTTAAGGCAATTAAAATTGTTAAAAACAGAAATAAATGTATATTGATCTTTAGATATGTATTTAATAAGGCTTTAGAAGTTGCTTAAAAATATATAGAAATATGTATATTTCTGCAAACGATAATAAAATAGGGATGTCATTTGAGAAAATATCAGAATAACATTTAAAAAAGCTAATAAAATCAAGATTACTAAATCATGATTATTTGGTATTTGATAACTGTTTTAAATATAAAAGCAGTTTTTTTACTGTAATTTTATATTACAAATTAGTAATTAAATAAATCAGAATAATATATTTTTATTTTGCTGTCGAATTAAGCATTTAATAAATATCTTATTAAGTTAAGCAATTGGCAAGCATTTTGCCCAACCATTATATTAAATTTTCATTTACAATTGTTTTAACAATTCAACACTAAAATTAGCGATTTTAAAAATAATACTCAAGTTTTCAGTTATGGATTCGGATTTAAATTAATTTAAAAAGTAGTAGTTTGTAAACAAAATTTTCATGCTCAGTAAGTTAAGCTCTAAATTGTTTAACATTTTTTTATTATTTGGTTTTTGTTTGATATATGCTGGAAACGATGACGCGCCAATAGGGATTCTAACAGCTGAAAGACTACCGCCGGGGCTTTGCCCTTTGCTGATTGAGTTTATATAAGCCTCATAGAGCGCTACTGCAGCACCTGCCTTTTAAAGAGGGCCTATGCTATCAGACTTCCGGCGCTCCAAAGCACACGCAGAGCCTGACGCCGGGGCTCTGTCCTTAAAACAAGAGAGCCTGCTTCCACTAGAGTTGATATGCAATACAGCGCCAAAACCACGAGTCAAAAATTAAAAATATTAACAATGTATATTGCAGGCTTTTGGTAGAATTAAAGAGTAAGCTAATCAAAATCAAGATTAACGTACAACATAGTGGCAGTTATTTTGACTCAACTCCGCAATTAATATAAACTAAAATAAATACAACATGGTCAAACATAAGTTACAATATTTGTAATAAACTTATACATTAACATATTTGCAGCTTCATGTTTTATTTAATAAAATAATAATATAAAATCTGAGACAACAGTAATATTATTGTTATTTTAGAGAACTTTAGATGAAAACGGGAATATTCGCCAGACTTTCGGCCCACTCTTTATTTCACCCAGAGCGAAAATATAATATAAAATATTGGATGACGTTCGTTTGTGCGCGGTTGTCATCAATTGTCTTGTGATAGAAATTTTATTACGGCCATTATCACGGGTCTGCTGAGACACAATTAGTTTCCGTATTCAATTTTAGAACCATCCTTGATCTCTCTCGGATCTAGAATACATATACATATTTCGAAACAATACTGTCTGCTCAAATGTCTCGTGACGATTATGATTGTAAAGTAGTCGCCAACGATTTTTGCTATTATTGGAAGCAATTATAATAAGCACTATTAAAATACATTCAATATTCTATTTGTGATTTATTGAATAGTATTTTTGCTTAATATATAGTAATTATTTAATTTATTAATAAACATATATTTTAACTATTGTATATAGTCATTTTAACAAAACTAATAATGAAAAGGTCTATAATTTTTATAAAAGAAAAATAACATTAAAAGATACACAAATTTTATATTTTTGCCTGATCAGGCAAAAATAAAATATATAAATAAAAGCAATAAATAATTTTAGTCATCTTTATATAAAAATGTATCCATTTACTTGATAATTTAATTTATAACTTATTATTCGTTTAATGGTAACGCCATACTATATTACGCAGCAAGAAATTTATAGTGTATATTTTAGAACAACTTATTGATTACAATTACATTACGATGTATACAAAGCGAATGGCTTAAAATCTATACTAATCATTAATTACTTTAAAAAAATATAGAAATATATTTGGAAATTATAAGTGACATCATCAAAATCACAATATTTTTAGATATAGAAAATAATATTGAAGAAAATCCAGTAATTTTTGATAATAATCTTTTATAAACTTTATTGATTGACCTTTTTCTACTACTCTGAAAAAATAATAGTAAAAAAACTTCACGTGCATTCCTCGTGTTGTCTCCTCGCCCACGATTCCGCATTGTTTCCAAGAGGGAATCCTGCCAAACGTTAATTTGCCCGAGCACTCTTAGCTAAACAAAACAACCGAACAACGCGAAAATTCCCAGAAAAATCAATACTTCGAAAGAATATGTTGCCATGTGAGAGAAAATTCAGGTAACGAACCAGTGTTAATAACTAAAATAAATTATATCGAACGGTCAAGAGTTTTGGCATCTCTCAACTATTTTGCGAGACGTCAGTCAAAAACTGTAATGTTTAGACCGATAGTAGAGCTTTACAATCAAAATATAGAATGTCTAATAGAGGATTAAATACAGAGATAGTCAATACTTGTCAATCAAGCCATTTAATTATATTAAATTTTACTTCCCTGATTTTATATATCCACAATTCCGTAGCATTTACATAGCTAATCGATTTACTTTTTGACAATCGGTATGCGTGTATTTTGCGAGTGGGTTGTCAAATTTCTTAGTGTCTTGAAAGTAAACAAGATGAAAGCTTTTGAGATTGTTTTCAATTGGATCCATTGAGTTGAGTGTTATATGCGCAGTTTTTGGACGACGTAAAATATAAGTATATAGTACGTTTTATTGAGGAGGAAAATTCAGCGTGAGTTGACGATCCCACTATAATTAAAACATACATACATCTTATTGGCACAACAAACTTGTTATTGTTTACTAATATTAAATAGAGATATACTTTAAATACAAAAATTTAAGTTTTGCTCTTGTAAATCATTTGGCGTAACATATGCCGTCAGAATATAATTAAATATCATTACATTTAACTTGTATTAGATAATAGTGAATTAATTGCTTTGAATAGTGATTTTATAACATTATCTTTATGTATCGCTTTATTGGATGTTGACATTTGGTGAATTTTATTTAATAAATATCATGTTCTTTATTTAACGAACCTATTTAACTATAAACAATTAAAGGCAATATTTTTATCATAATTTTAAATAATTTTTCGGGTTTTGACAATGAAATCAAACTTACTTTAAAATCAAAACACTAACTTAAGTTGTTAATAGTCAATTATTCATAAGTTTTTAATATTTTGTATAATATTTAAAAACAAAAAAAATCGGAACTAAAAACAATAGTAATGGTTAAGGTAGTAAGTCAAGTCCCTTTGGCCTAAAAACTCTAAAACGCCAATGTTTTCTAATTATTGATATTAAAAAATCTGCTCTGTAGTTTTTTAAGGTTATTGTATTTTATTTATTTGTATCGCTTTATTTTAAATTACTTCTAGTGTTACTCCACACCTAGCAAGCGAATGTTATTTTCGGCCTGATTAGCTGTATATAAATAATAAAAAAATCGTGTCAATGCATTTTTAATAATATATCAACTTATAATGTTATTTTACAAAATAAGTAATGTTAAAATTAATATTTTATTTTTATTAAATATGTAGAGCACTTTCGTATTTTATTATAACTAATTAAAGTCTGGTATATCGGGCACATTTTTGTTGATATGTCAATTACTTGTTATTTTAACAGTAATCCATTAAAGTTGTTTAGTACAAATATAAAAGTAATATAATGTATCTATGTAGAATTGAATAATTTATTTTTAACATTTTCTGACGTCATATACGTATATTCTAAAATTAATTAACGTGATCTTTATTATTATTATATACTAAAAAAACTGTTACTTTGCAATGAATAATTATATTAAAGCATTTTGGGTGCGTATCAAAGAGTTCTCAGGTTAACATAAAACGAACGATAAATAAATAATCTTAGAAGCTTAACACACCACGTCGTTAATCAACTTGAAATATTATTAAAAGTCAATTTTATACGTTTATAAAATTTTAAGAATTAAAAGCGTTTTATATAAATTAATATTGCAGAAAATTTTGCGTTAATTCATTATTCATTCCGCATTCTTCGGTTCACATGTATTTAACAAGAAACGCGTTCCCGGAATGATAATTCAAGTAAACAAATCGTAACTTGCCAATTTCTGACGGCGATATTACGGTAAATTTTACGGATTTGATGTGTATTTACGCGATCGTAAATAAAGCGTTATAAATACGGGTAGGTCCAGAAGTATCTGGCTTAAGTATGAGCATGTTTCATAAGCACTGTCTATAATATGGATCTAAATAGCAATTAAAAAAAATAATATAATAACACACTAAAAATCACTTACTGTCAAATCTTCTGCTTTATAATGCAGATTTATTTTTTGTAACATAAAAATCACTATAGAGTAGATCCGTTAAATGCGACCCTAAAAGTAAACAAAAATCTAATACGAAATGTAATTTTATTACATCGTTTTTCTTTAATCGATGTCAAAAGTAAAATATTTGGAAGATTGGACAAATAATTCAGTTTACCTACAAAATTAGGCAACAAATGTTTTTGAATATAAATCAGGTGTAAAGCAGGATGATGTTCTATCAACATTGATATTTAACCATTTTCTACAAGCCGTTATCCATAAATTAAAAGTAAAATCACAGATACATTACGAAGCATACGCTGATGATAATGCTTTTTGCCGAAAAAAATGGCAAATTGGAATTTCCCATTTTTTAAGATTTTATCTAACTATTTAAGAACTTTCAAATTGCCCTATTTTGCTAAAAATTAAATTTGTTCGAATATTTTCAAATGTTTTAAAAATTATGTACACTGCATAAAAAAGGTGGATCCGTGCCAGATGCAGGAAAATTTTAATAGAAATCGGAAGTATTTGAAAGCCAAGAAATAGTTTACAATTTTCTCAACTACTCTAATTGGTCTTATCTTTGCTACAATAATAATTACATGAAAAAAGACTAAAAATTAAAAAAATAAATCATGAACTGGAAGAGGTGACGCACCATAAAAAAATACCAGATTTTATAAATCAAAAAAAGTAAGATGAGCAGAGCATGTATAAAGAAGAACAACGATGATCTGGACATATTAGAGATAAAAAACCATGACATATTAAGGTTTATAGAGCCAATGAAAAATAAAAATATGTATCTGCTATATTACACAATATATTAAGTGAAAAGTGGCATTAACACATAAAAGATGATATTCTTAAAATGTAAAAACTGTATAAAAATGTTATGTCAGATATTTTTAGATCGGTATTCAGTAAATGACATCCATAACGTGTAAGTTGTTGTTAAAGTTTCAGGCATTTTTTTTTACAATTTACTACTATCTTGCTAGCCGAAGAAGCTTTATTTAATGAGACTAATAATAATAATGAATGGGCGTGTCAACCGCCCACCAATGAGAGAGTATCATTAATAAAATGCACCGTCGTTAACTACCAAGATGGGCGAATCAGAATTTCTAAAAATAATGTTTCAAGAAGTACTAAATAAATTAAAATAATACAATATTTTTAAACCTTACCTAAGCCTTGTTTATCAAAACTGTTGAACTATTTCGTTGAAAAATGCTTATATTATTTTATAGCTATATTTAGAGAAATTGCTTCTATAAAAGCAGCGAGAAATTTCTATTACTTTAAAGCAATCTAACACACAATCAGTTATGATATGTATTTTTAAACTAATTGCTCATTTATAATGTATCATCATTTAATTACACCTCCGCTTTTAGCTACACAAGATAATGAGTGAGTGGACAATAATAGAGCAAATTCCAATTTGTCGTTCATGACAAAAAGAACAGTTCGAGAGCGACAATTCCAGCTACGGTGACTCACAAGATAAGCATTCGTTATATTGCTATTTATTTTAAGATCTGCACTTTGATACGTGAAAATAGAGAATGAGTTAATGGAAAGTCGGGTCGGGTTATCGTTACTCGTGTTTCATACATATGTATATAAGCATCGAATTATATACTTTTATATATTACTATAAAAATCTCACCTTTATCCTTATCTCCATCTTTTGTGAGGAAACCGGTGGTAAGCGCTTTTCTTTTCAGCAAATAAGCTCGCCTCTTCGGCTTGTGTGAAGATGAAGTAGCGGACTCTGTGTGAAAAAGCTAAAGTTAAGATATTTATATTATTAAAATATGGTTTTAATGCCAGTTTCACGGGTAGGCAATGGACTTAACCTTTGTGAAAATATGGCATAAGGGTTCTTTGGATGTGGCATAAGGTAGGTAGATACCTTCTGGAATGGTAAGTGGCGCTCCGAGGTTCAGCTGTCTAAGACGAGTCAGAGCTGCTTGTCTCAAACCGCGTCTTTCAGCTTCACTCAGGACCAATATGGAACTGTTGTTGAGAACTACTTGATGACCGCCGACTCCGTCTGTCCACGTGCAGCTCCCCTATATCAAAAAATCCCAAATAAATAAATAAATAATAATAGCTAATTGTTTTCAATTATAATAAATAATATGACACCTACTCTAATAGCTACATAAGTAAAATGGCAATCAATGAGTAAATTTAAGTAGACAATACACTATTATATAATTTTATTTTTAGTACCTACTAAAATCTCACTAACCAAAGAACTAAAAGCTCAATTGTATTTAAGTCTAAATTAAGTTAAATATAATCGTATAAGATGATTTTCTACGGAAATTAACTGTTTAATTAATGTGGCAATGGCCCAAATAAAGACTTAAGTAAGTAATGTAAACTGTACTGCTTATCATTAAATCAAATCTTATAAAGAGAGGTGTCACATTAACACTTTCGCAACTCATAAATGAATAAATAAATATAAAAGCGGTATCTTTGACCCTTTTTTCCCCACATCGTGAATGTAACACCTAACGAGAAAACGTCTGAAAGCATCGATTTTAACGTGAGTCTTATCCAGTGATACATTTACGATAATCGATTCGCCCCACGTAGGTAATGCCGAGATGAAGAAGATTCACGAGACATCCCAAATGGACCAGAATAGCGGGCGAAATCGTCAACATTGACGTCAGAGCGGTATACTCTTATACTTTATATTGATATATCACGTGTGTGTACATACATAATCGTGCATGTGTATACATTGCATATATAATACATGCGCATCAAATCGATGAATCACATTTTGTCTAGAGCACGAGACAAATCTGTCATCAATGTCATTGCGTCGATTCAACAGTTGGACTTTCGATTTGTTCCTAAAATCGAATGCCAAGTCGATTTTGAATGGTTCAATGGCTCGATTTAGATATGTTTTGGTCTAAACGTTGTAAATTATAGACTCGAATATGTACAATATATGTATGAAATAATGTAAATAGATTGAAGACATCAGTTATTATATTTTTATGTGTGCTATTTTAGAATGGCCTGACTGAATCTCATTGGTTAGTCTCGGATTATTAATCTCATTTTTTGTTGACAAATTGTAAAAAATCGGTCTTTGGTATAATTGTAAAAAAAAAATAAGTTAATTTTAATTTAATTAACACTACAATAATTCATAACTAATAATATTGTGAGGAAATATTAAAACACATGGATAAAAAGTCAGTACTAAACTGACTGCAAAATGTCAGTTTTATGTAAGTATAACACAAAAAATGGACATAAGAAATATATCTATTGAATTTGATCATTGACTATTATAACTTAGTGTTGTACAACTGTTTCAGGAAAATATTTTTTTAAATCTTAGAAGAGCTTACAATTAATAATTAACAGTTATTTCTTGTTTTTTAATGTGTATATTAAACAGTTTAGTTCTTAAAATCAATTAATAAAAATACAATTAAAATTTCATTATCCTTTAATATAATACTACATGAGTCCATTGACTTTCGTGAATTAAATCAATTAGTATAGTCTCTAAATTTATTACAGTATATTTTTAATTATTCCAATGATAAATTATTTAGTAGATGTTAAACTATTCATTGTCACATCGATACAGCTATTTTGATACTTGATCTAAAAAACTGATAAAATTTGCTTAATTTCATTTAAGCATTATTACAAATCTTACAAAAAATATAAAAATAATAAGTGATTATTACTTTTTCTTCACAATATTAATTAACTGTTCATTCTTGATTGAGCACCCCATTACAACAACACACGACCTATATAATACATATTTTAGGAAAATCCCCACCGACCGAAAAGTCTCAATCTTCACGGCAATGAAGCAGGTCGACGCCCCTGTTTCGAGACCGTTTGTGGGGCTATAAAAATAAGATGATGGTCTCTTAAAATTTTCAATATAAATCATATATACTTCGCAACAAGCTCGTCTCGCTTTGATTTCGTGATATATGGCGGAGACAATAGAAAAATCAGCCCGTCCGTGAACGGAGGCCATTAGAGATGATTTCGCGCAAAGAGAAAACAAGTATTACGATCGAGTGGGCCAAGGTTAACATTGTATTGTAACAAATTATTTATTGAGCTTTCGTAAAAATATCAAATAATAACAAACATAAAAATATAATATTTTCTTCTATACAATTTACTTAGATATTAATGTTTGTAGATATTAAAAGTATCTATGCATTTAACACGCACTATGAATCATTGTTTTTATTACTATTTTAAAGCAGTGCTAAATCATATTGAGTCGAAGCAAGCGCTGTGAGTACGTAATATCATAAACATAGAGTAATGTTAAGTTATGCTGCTTTTACGTACATAGACTATAGGTAAGTTAAATTATAATCGGATATGATGGAATATCTTAGTAATATGAAAAAAATATTTCACTGCTTTATACAAAACTATGCATATGTACATACATATATATGTATGTAAGTACAAATATTGCAGCTTAAAGCAGTTTTCATAAATTTTGTTATTGGTTTAGTATATAAGTCATTTATAGCTTCAAACAACATTAAAATATATTGTTCTAATATATGTACATATTTTATTAACACGAGATTTGAAGACGATTGCTAGACATTTAAAAAGTTTATACAATATAAAAATGAAATTGTAGCATATCTTCACATTACATTAGTACAATAAATGTCAGAAATTTGTGGAATGCATTAAGATATTTACAAAATAAATTTGACTTAGTTTTATTCATATTTTGTTCATCAATGTCTATAAAAATAATATTACATGTAAAATATCACATTGTTTATAAACATGAATTAATTATGTTTCATAGAAATATATTCTGATATCTCGATTATTTTAATTTTTTGAGAAACGAGAATTCTCGACTTAGCTTTTCATATTTCTAGAGAATTCTCGGGAATTTTGATGAATGAAAAAATGTATGTAATACAGTAAGGTTTTGCTGATACCTTATTAAATTTTATTCTTAAAATAACACTTTAAAAAACACATGCCATTTTAAGTAGAATCAAATATCCTTATTTTTTTAGTGAAAAAAAGTTTGACCTTGGAAAATTTCCTCTCGTTTTGTGTTGATTTGGTTTAATCGACAACAAGGCTTAAATAGGCTCTGTTAATTATTTGTTCTCTTAGTCATCGAGTCAAATTTTTTTGAATTCTTTTTCCATTAATCCAGAAGTTGTTGGTTTTCTTACGCTACTCTATGTAAGGCTGAAAGAATTTTTGGGCCAATGATAAATTTTTAATTATTTCAATGGATTCTAATGATTTAATGGAGTTGCGAGGGTCCTTAAATTTCCTTGAGCCATTAAATAATCTCCATTTTATATATTTCTGCTTTTGAAGAAAAACTAAAGAAGTCATCATTTTTTTGACTGGTGAAAGATTCTAGATTTTGCAAATATTTAATTAATGACATCAATGTTTAGTTTCTTCAAATATATAATTTATCTTTAATTGCCTCATGAAATTTCGAGTTTAGTTCAGAATTGATATTTTTCAATAGTTTTAACAATTATTTTAAGGCTGTCAAAAATAATTGTGAGACAATGGACAATAACAGTTGTTGCCACTTTACAAAAACAATATAAAAAAAGCTTTTTGGATTATCGAAAAAGAAAAATATTCAAAAGATTCTTAGATCACAAATGCACAGATAAAATCGCCGGCCGGTCAAAGCAATAAAAATCGCAAAAAATTTTGGTCATTCAAAACTATCGATCTTCCGAGAAAGTATGCCTATTTTCCAACATTTAGTACGAACATAACTTATCTGAGTGTATTATTTGTTTACTTAGGGCCCATACGCACTGTCGGCTAGCCGCCGGCGACTAGGGGCCGCCAGCTCAAAAACGCAGGTAGCTAGGCTATGCGGCTAAGCCGAGCGACTCGAGGTCGGGTAGTACATTCGCGAAGAAATTGCAATATTAATTTTAAAGAGAAAAAAATATTATTTTAATTTCAATATAATATTCAATTTCCCCGTATGAAATATAAATGTATATATCTCACACAATTTTTTAGATGCTAAATTCATTAAATAAATCGAGAAGCAAGAAATAATATAATATAATTATGCATATTATTTCACAATATTTTTTTTTCGTTATCAATATTCATATAAAATTATTGTAAACAATTCGGGATTCAATTTCTACGATGAGCTTTTCTGTGTCGAAGCCATTTTGTGTGAATGATGTATAAGTCGCCTCGAAAGTCGCTCCTCGTGCGAATGCACTCATCTAAACCCATGCTTTTATAGGTTGCCGCGACAGGCAAGTCGCCTGTGCATCACCTCTGCGCAGGATCGCGCCTGACACTCCGGCGACTCGGCGCCTGCGTGCGTATGCACCCATTTAAAACCATACAAAGTACAGTCGCCGGGCGGCTAGTCGCCGGCGGCTAGCCGACAGTGCGTATGAGCCCTTAAGCAAAAATAAGGCGAGTTCAAGTGTTAAAAAATTGTAACCAATTTTTTGTCATTCCCGTCACCTATTAAAACCTTCCAAGAAGTATGCATATAAGGCATGAATCCGCCTTTACTTATGCAGCGTTATAAAATGAGCAGTAGTTGTAAACATTTTAAAAATATTCGTAAAATTTAATTTTATTTAATAAAAAATGCTTTATAAAATAATAATTTAAATCTCGATTTGACATTTATCCATGCAATAATTGTGGATCTTTTAAATCCATATTTAACTTTAGAAACAATTAACCAAAGTCATTGTAGATCTGTTCTAAAGTCATAGTATTATTTCTTGTCATTGCCTATATAATAGGATCAAGTATTTGATAAAATTTAAGAATATTAAGTCAAGCCTAACAACTCGAAGATTTTTGAATAGGGATAATATGACTTTAAAATATCATGGCAACTATTTTAAAAATAGTACAAATATCACTAGCTGTCATTGATTTTGTTGTATACTTCACAAATATACTTCTACTACGTTTGGTAAATATCTAACAATTTTATTGAAATATTTGCTCTTTTGTGAATACTTTTGCATTTAGTGAAAATAATGGTACACATAATTGATGATTCTCATAGCTGACACTGAACAGATCAACAATTCCAGCATATTAAAATGTGAGTGAGTAAGTGCTGAACTCAATGCTGGAAATTCTTAAGAATAGAAATATGGCCCACAGCTTTCTTAAGTAATATAATATATGTACATATTTCTAAAAGAACACAGTGAATTAAAACCTCAAGCAATAAAAAAGGCACTGAGATAGAGGAAATAATATTAACCGAACCTTTCTGAATATTTTGAATCATTAGACAATTTTTTGCTTAGCAAGGGTTTCAAATTAAAGAGCATGTTTTTATATCACTATGGACTAAAGTGATTTTATGGACGCAAATCATTGAGTACTTTATAACTAAGTCACATTATTGAAATGCATAAAGAATTTTCACTTTCTCCTTATACGTAGTTAAGTTCATTTTCATCTAGACAATAAGAAAACTTCACTGTCATTAAAGATCTAGAAAACGACATGAAATCGCACTTGCGAATGCTGAAGGTAAATTATCGTCAGCATCCCATTTTCACCAGGAATCTAGATTAGGCTGCAAAGGCAATGAGTTGGAGCTACAATTATACGTTAATTTGTAATGGCCGTGTCTATATCGTTTATGAATATTAGGAACAAAAATGGCCCTAGTTTGAAACCCTGCGGAACTCTAGAAGAGATGAAATACTCATTTCACAGGTAGCGACCATAATTCGCGAAATGACAGCAATCTTTTAAATAACCTAGTTAGGTTACAGATTTTTCGAAGCTCGAGAATTTTAGCAGCAAAATATCAATGCATACATTATCAAGGTTTTTTCAAAATCCATTACAAACTCGTATAAATAAATTCAGCCACATCTTCAAGAAGGATAAAATGTTGGCGACCGTGAAAATTGTAGGAGGAAAACCATGTAAAAAAATTTATCGTATAAATCTTTAAGGGGTAATCAATTGTTTGTTATATAAAAGTGGCCAATATTTTGAAATACGGTCGAATTACGGTGACTTCAATGTGGTATTAACTTTAAAACTATTTTTTAATTGTTACCGTAACCGACCTACAAGTATTAACAGGTTGATACAAAATTCACTTTTCATTTTAAAAGCGAAATATATTTTTTATTTATTTTTTTCAGATATAAATAATCAATAAATGTTTGAGCAATTTATTTTAATTAAAAAAAACAACCATTTAATTTATTATTTTTAAGCTTACACAAAGAACATATTGTTGACATTTTAATGCTATAAATAATGTTTTATAAGAGCCAAGGGATGTTTCGACTTGAAATGGTCTGAACAAATGAGGCAACTGTTGAACATGTACGTGAAAGTATTACAGAGGAACTGCTAACACCAACTCGAAGACGTTCTACACAGTTGGGCGTTTTCCGTGGATCATTGCAGCAAATTTTAAAGGAAGTTCATTTTTTTCCGTTTAAAATAAAATAGACTTTTTAGAACGGCTAGTTTTCTAAAAACTGAAAATGGGTTCGTCCTCAGACTAATAATGTCAGATGAAGCCCATTTTCACCTAAATGGTGTCATTAATAGACAGAACTGCAGAATTTGAGCTTCTGAAAATCCAAGGGTTGTACACCAAGATCAGCTGCATCCCCTTAAATGCACAGTCTGGGGCGGAATTACATCATAACGAATTATTTGACCATACTTTTTCGGAGATTGTGAAGGTAATGCATTGAGAGTAACCGGAGAGTGATACCGAGGGATGATTGAAAATAATATTTGTCTAGAAATAGGTCGCAGAAATAACTTATGGTTTCAGCATGATAAAACAACTGTTCATACAAAAGCAACAATAAAGCTTCTTCGTCAAAATACTAATTTCACTCGGAACAGAAAGTAACTGACCACCACGTTTGCCTGATCTGACAGCTCCAGTTTATTTCCTTTGGGGTCAGGTTATATTAACACACCTTAAACACTTCAAGAGCTAAAGAATAATATTCAAGAAGAAATTAAAGCATTATATTCAGAAACGTTACAAATTGTCATGGGACACAGCCAAAAAAAGCTCGGCTTTTAAAGTATATCATATTTCACAATTATATCTAAGAGAATAAATAATTGAAATTAAAAAATCTACATCCCTTGGTTATTCAAAAGCTATTCAATTTTTAAAATAGAAACTGACTTTTGCACCATTATTTGAACTATCCATATTTAACTTTCACTATAACCTAAAACTGTCAAAACAGTTTAGTTTATAAAGGAGATTTAATACATTTTTTAAAAATAATTAGATTTGGATCACATTGGCACTTAAGATAATCTTTAAGCTATTAAGAAGTAATTGACTTATAACAATTGTAGCAAATTTATTAAATAAATATTACACTTTATTTATAGCAGTTGTTACAAAACACCCGACTAAATTAGAACGATCATATTTCATGACTTACATCAAATCAATTTGAATACACGAGCTGTATATAAACTGGAGAAAAACATTATTACAGAACTTAGTAGCTAGTGAAAAAAGCAATGAAATTAAATTACAGCTGCGGTGGAAATCCGACGAAAAGGTATTTATAATCGCATAAATGTAACGAACTACCGTGGCGTCATTCCAAATAAACACACTCGTTTAAGACTTGACCGAGCGACTGACAACTCATTGATTTGCCCAACAATGCCGTGTATATTTCAATATAATTAAATCTCTTTTTCTACTTATTCTAAGCTAAAAAATATCAGGATTTTACGTTTGTCGATAGATACTCTTGTTTACAAGCGTTTGATGTTCAAAGGCGATTGTTCGTATTGTATTTCGACGGCGCATGTACTACTCTTTCTGAGTTGTTTTATTTTTTTCAGGAGAATATTTGGCTTCTGAATTATTTGTTTTGATGTGTCTATAAATATATTTAATTATATAATATTTTATTTATTTTAAAACAAGTCAAACAAACGCCATTACATACATTAACAGAAAGCTTTCTATATTTATAACTCATGTTAAATATATTTTATTTATAATGCATAATATTTTTTAATCTATAATAAAATGCAAACTGTCTATTTAGAAAGTAAGTTATTCTTATATTTCACAAGTAAAAGAGGCTTCCATTAAATAATTACCGTAAAAATATAATATGTTTAATTAGGTTTTTTTTTTAGGTATTGCGTATGTTAATTAAATCTACGTTTAGTTTAAACAATGACTTTTAGCAGATTACTTGCCAGTATGTTGAGGTGAGTTCTTGATTTGTTCAAATATTGTCCACTTATATTATTAATTGTCTTTTTTTACACTGACAAGTTGCAGGCATTTAATAGATAATTGATAGGCCAAACCAAAGCACCGGCCATCAACCTGAGTCTCAAATCAATAATATTGATATTATATATGAAGATTACACCCCAAATCTGAGCTCTATAAGATAATACCAGTTACATGATAGATTTATATATAATCATATTTTTCTCAATGGTAAGCCTGAATTTGATCCTGTGAGCCAAAAAGTTTCTTTTTGTTCCAAATATGACTTTTTCAAGTCAGTTTTCTTTGAGATAAATTCCTAGATATTTGTCGGAGTTACCTTGTGGTATCGATTTTCCGTTGAGGAATACTGAAAGACAAAAGTATCTTTGTTTAGCGTATATAAATGTAACATGGATTGATTTAGTTTCATTAGCTCTGATTAGCTCTGATTCGATTTAGAGACCCAAGCTTAGACTTTTTAGAGATGATCTTACAGTCTCTTCGATGCTATTGTTGGGTCAGTATCAGACACCATTATTCTAGTATCGTTGGTAAATATAGAAATTTTAGTTGAGCATCGATCCAAGAACACTGCCCTGAGGCACACTTAATGATAGATGGTACAGTTTTGTGTTTACTTCTCTGATCTTAATTTATAAGTGTCTATCTTTCAGATAGGATTTGATTATTTAGAAGATATTGTATGGAAACAGCCTGGAATATATACATCTAAGAATAGTCTGAGCACTATTTTTATTTAATATGTTTTTTCTAAAGCCAAATTAATGATTTGTCAGAGATTAATTTCCAGTATTGCTGGTTTGATTATTTTTAAAAGTATTTTGTATAATATTTTGACATAACTGGTAAGATACTTATAGGTCTGTAAGAGGCGATATCGTCTGGTTAAAAATGGAAAAATATTCTTTATAAACATCTTTAACATATTGTTATGACGTAGAAAAATACAAGCCTATGATTTTAACGAGAATATTAATATGTACATTGTAAATAAATTCAGTTATAATATAATAAAGTCCCCTCAAGACCCAAGTCTTTTTAAACTTCTATGCAATCTGGGAG
Source organism: Plectrocnemia conspersa (assembly GCF_051122295.1). Lineage (NCBI taxonomy): Eukaryota > Metazoa > Arthropoda > Insecta > Trichoptera > Polycentropodidae > Plectrocnemia > Plectrocnemia conspersa. The sequence continues at coordinate 20,444,410 of NW_028277167.1, forward strand.
ATTGCAATTAGTGATTATTATATAATTTTATTTCTGACGAATCATAACAGATTAGGATCTCCTAGATTTTTCTAAACTCACTGATGTATAAATTCGAGCTCGTGCATGGTGACATATGTCAATTAAAGGCTGCAATATAGATTGGAAGACTTATAAAATATTGATCAGCCAGAATAAATTTCTAAGATATAAAATCTTTAAAAGTTAATTATATCTTGCTTTTAGTCGCTTAAATAAAGTGCAAAATAAATATGTAAATAGTATTTCCAATATTTTCTATATAATATGTTTAAATTATATGTTGTCATTAGTTAACATTTTAAAAAACACATAGTAATCAGAAAACATATAAAATATTATTTTTTATTCTATCATGATACGCTAATACATATGATTTTTAAAGTATAATTAAGGCATGTTGTCTCAGTTATTGAAATCATAGATAATAAAATATTAGTTCTTGTTTCAGAAAAATATACTGTTATTAAAAAAAATATACTTAAGTGAGAACATATTTTTTTATTTATTAGTATACTTCTGACCAAAAATAATTAAGTAAACATGTAATAAATACTAATGCTTGAAAAATAAGTTTTATTATGTGTAATTTCGAGGTAAATTTATTAGGCATAAAGCTTCGAATATAATGGGTATAAATTTAACGTTAATTTTATTGCTACACAGATGTTGAAGCGTCTACTATGAAAATATAAGCTTTACAATGTTTCATTTTATTTTTTAACGTTTTATATTTACATTTACATATTACAACACCGGAAGGCGACAGGAACGAGCGCACAGATTTAGAATCACTGTTGCATCACACTTTGCTCTACCATTAAGCGTTCCATTTTCAATGGGGTGGAAAACGAGCTTTTCGCAATTTCGTATTGAGCTTATGGTTCGTTTTAAGATATCTTATTGCTCTTTATAAATCATTACTTGTATTTCAACAATATAAATATAGAATTAAAATATATTATAAACCATAATTGTTTAAATACGACATATTTTTTTTATTAATATTATATGTAAATATAAATATTATTTTTATATTACTTGCTCTAGACCTTGCTCTAGGAAATGTATTTCTGTTGAAATTTTATGTCCAACTTGTCGATACATAAATTAACCGCCGATCGTTTAACGTTTAACGATCAGACAGTTAGGTGATATTGATGAACGGCGAAAATGTGACCGAGTATATCATTTTGAAGATCAAAATAATAAGAATATAAACGATTGGGCCGGACTTGAATATAATTAATGAAGCTCGTAACTGAACTTGGCTTTATGTCAACACTCCGACTGATCTAGGCTATTTTCGGACTATAATCTCTTGTGTGTTTGTATATGTATCCACTATATGCATGTATGTATGCATATAAATATATGTTATTATTATTTTGTATTTATTTAATAAAAAAGGTTTTAACTACGCAGTAATTTAGTAAATAATGTAAAATTTTAAGTCATCATTAAAAGCAGATCGTAATAAAATAATAAAATAAATTGGAGTGAAAATAAAACAAACCAGCACAATAGTGGTATAAGTCGGTAACTTATACCCGAAAGACATAGTTTCGAATCTCACGTATACTTTAAGGTTTAATTACTATGGCGTTTGTTTGTATGAATATTGTGATAATTAATTAGGATCGAATTAGGTATTAAAACAATCTAATAATGAGCTACTTTAGCTCATAGAAAATATCATTAATGTATTCAAAAAAAAAGATTAATAATATTGAGGATCCCTTTGTCTGTGTAACTTTAATCAAATAATAATAGTGTAAGTTTACAGTTAAATGTAATTTTAAGTCATTACATGCCTCTATCTATTATAAAAATATATCATATAGCTTATAAAAATCTAAACTGGATATATAATATAAATTTAAATAATGCTACCGATGCCATTTAGAATAAAAAATATTATAAAACTTAATTATGACTCAGGTACAATTTCTTACTTTTTGTGCAAACGTATTATAACACCATAACACAAAAATAGGTAAAAAATATTATCAAATGTAAAATGTTTTATTACTCGTTTTCCTTATCAATAACATTTATCTAACTATTTCAGATTGTGTCATATAGAGCAGGAGCAAACGCGTATATTAATATAAACGCGATTTTGATATATATTTAATACAAAAATATATATGAAATATATTGTGGTATACCATCAAAATTAGAAAAAAAATGTGAGAATCTTTAAGTCAAAATTACTTTTTATACCACTTTTCTCCTACAGATTTGACTCATAAATTATTAAATTCTCATTTCTATAAAATAGCTAACAATCTTAAAAGACTCTTTGTTTAATTTGAGGACTTGGTCATTTAATTTGGAAAATTTAAAAAAAATAAGCGTTGAAAAAAATGTACGTAAACTGATCTGAAAATATAAAATAACTAAACATACTAAACTAGTTTTTTATTTCCTTATTTTAATATACATATATACTAGAGCAAACACTTATTTTTTATTTTGTCTGTAAAAAATATTTAGTAATATTGATAGCTAATTTATACCAAGGATTTTCGACATGCAACTTTATATGAATTTTTGGCAATCTAATATAATACAAAATTATTGATGGTATTTATGTTACCTTTTATTGAACAGCTTATTTATATTATATTAAATACTGTTGTATTATTTTAATTAAAATCATATTTTTTTTTTTAAATATTTTAAAAATGTAAGATAGTAAAAATGACAATAAAAAAAACTTTGAATAACCATTTTCTATATAAATTTTACGTACAGTATTTCTGTAAAAAAACAGAAATATAAATATTAAATAATATTTAAAATCATCAAAATAGAACTGATCAAATTTTTTTTATTGATTTTTCTAAAAATACTGTAGTTGGTATAAAGTCTGGTTAAACTATTTTTTATATTACTAATATTACTAATATTTAAATATAACTAAAAGTAAATGATTTATGGATATATTTATTAATAAATTGAAATTTACAGACCTGTGGCAGCCACGACGCAGGCTGTGCAGGAGGACCTCGACTTTTGCTCCTGGCACGCCAGATTCTCCTGCTGACATGCTGCACCACGCTGCTGGATGATCTCGACTTCTGCATCACCCCTCCACCTACCGGAGACGAATTCGATGATGAACCGTGACCACTACCACCAGAACCGTGACCGCGACCACCGTGCAAAAGTTGCGAAAAGAAAGAACCAGCACTCCTCTCCGGCGTAGACACTATTTCGAACACGTCCAGCCACTCTTCGTCCGTTTGACAACCCTTACTCAGACCATCGTCATCCCCCGGCTTACTGATCTCGCCCTTGGGCTTTATATTCCTCAAGTTCTTATCATAGTTTATCCGCTTAAACCTATCCACTTTATCGGCATCCACACTCTTCTTTCTAGCCATTCTCAAGTATCTTTTAATCGTATCGCTCACTGACTGCGATACATCATCGTGATCCACGCTACTTCTTCTCCTAGGAGATTTTTTATCGTCCGATTTTGAATCTTTCCCACCTTCACCGTCTTCTTCAGCGGCTCTCTGCTTCCTTCTCTCATGCAACTCAGCTCTCAATCGTTTCAATGCATCTTCGCTAATCTGATCTGTCTGTATTCCAGTCTCAGCCTGGAATCCTCCACTCTCTCCAATCACTTCGACTAAAGGCGGTGGTCCAATTGACGCTCTACCGGGTTTTTCCCAAGGCCCTTCTACATAATCTTCATCGTCTTCTTCTTCATAATCATCTTCTCGCCTCATATGATGCAATGAACTTCTCCACGTTTGTCCCAAACTAGTACTACTACTACTAGTAGCCAATCCGCTTCTAGTTGGCCTAAAATTTTTAGTTTGCCGCAAATCATAATACAACTTCTTCAAAAGCTTTCGGTCCGTCAATAAATCTGAAATCACATGATTTCTATTGGGAGATCTGCTATAATATCTACTCAATGTATCTAAAAGCGATCTTTGAACCGGATCTCCATCAGCAGACAATCCAGAAGCTCTTCTCGCATTCCTTCTACTTCTTTCGTTCTCGTTTTGTTTTCCAAAAACCAACGCTAAATGTTGCTGTAATTTATCAATCAAATCTTGATATTCAAACCCTGGTTGACCTGGTGGCGGAGGTGGTTTATCTTGAACGTTTAAGTATTTCTGAATCATATCGATGAGCTCTTTTTGGTCCGGATCTTCCGCTGGTGCTTGAATGGTAGTGGATGACCCAGGTCCAGATTTCAATACCGATTTAGGATCTTTAGACGTCGATGGTCCAAGAAAATCTTTCTTTAATTTACTTATATCGAATCGTCCACCGGATGTTTGCGTAATGATCAAATTGCCTATTGGTTTTTTGGTCGGTGGAGGTATTTCTTCCGCTTCATCAGCAGAGCTAGTTTGTCTGCAGCTGCCGCCTTTAGTTCTGTCTCTGCGTCTTCTGTGAGGTCTGAATCCTATAGCTCCAGGATATGAGCTTTTCCGCCATAGTAAGAACTTAGGTTCTTTCTGACAGACTTCTTGAAAGTAAGCCTCGATTTTAGGTATGTCTTCCGGTCTGTTCAGAGCTCCTTCCGGGATAAGTCGACGACCCGCATCCGCCATATACTTCCATGTCTTGCGGGTCAAGAGCCACCGCTCTTTAGATGGTTTGCGTAATTTTCGCGACTTGCCCATGTTGTCGGGACTAGCGCTAGAACCGCGCCTTCCACGTTCCGCCATCACATTTGACATTCACTGATGCTCTCTCCACTGACCACTCTCGTTTCATCACACTGAATTAAAAACTAAACTGTCACTGATTTTTGGTCTAGAACATTTTGTTTGAGGCTTCCTGATCACTCTTCGGGTGGATCTTTTGAAGCGGCACTGGGGTTTTTCGTCGGCGGTGACATTATAAGGCACGTGGATATTGACAGGGATGTCAATCGAGACCAAGACTAGGACTGGTCAAGGGTTGAAGAGATGTCCAGCGGCCGGCGCGCGCGCGACGCCAAGACTGGCGCGCCGCCGCCCCCCCACTGCCAGAACTAAAGTTTTACACACGTATTATAAATAGCTGTTCCACTTGTTATTTTTACGGTTACACGAAGGAAGTTTTTAGTTATGGCTGTGGAACGACAAGGTGTGCGATCGCCGGACAGGTGGTGGTCTGCCACTTTAAATGATTTTTTCGGAAAGTCGATATAAAGCGAAAGAGCTTTTCTTTTTCGATTACATTATACGAGAGTTCAACGTTTGATGTCGAGTAGATTTGTGAAAGTGGATAAGATAAAAGCTTTTCGCGTTTAAAACTACGTCAAGGTCATTAACATTTTCCCACCAAGTTATATATATGCTTGTTATACCAATATATTTACAGTTATCTAACCTTAGGTTATAAATATATGATGATATAATGAAAAAAATCAGATTAGTTAATTATAACTATTTAAGAGTTATCATCAAATACAGTTATTTTGTTAATACATATATGAGCCAATAATTACCGCATTTAAAATTGATATTTATTATTAGTATACTAGTGATATAAATATCGTCAAAACATACAACAATTTCTGACGAATTATTCTTAAAACAAAAAATTTGTAAGCGATCAAGGAATTGTATTTATTGGTAAGTTAAATAAAAATTAGAGTTTATGATATAAGCATACTTTAAATTTATTATGATACATTAGAAAATTTAAGTTTTAATAAACCAACATAAGCAAGTCAACTTAAAAACTACCTTTATGCTGTATTTATATGATTCTAAGAAAAATATTTTGAAATTATTATCGCTGTTCCTTTCATTTTCAATCCGCGCGAACCGGTGATGTACATTCAGTGTACATTTAAAAAATATGTATAAATTAGTAATTAAAAATATTAGAAAACCACGAATTTTATAATAAATTTAGTATTGTAATAATAGTCGTACCAATTATCGTAACATACGTGTTAAACACAAGTATTCTATATAATGCATGAATTGAACTAACCAAATATTTATTTACAATAATAATAATAATAAATTAAGCTTGAAGTAATGTTTTATAAAAATAAATTTGTACAATAGTTTTGTAATGTTTTATAACCGCTGCATAAGAATGGGCGTGCCTGTGTCAGATGTCTTAAAATATTAATGATTTCTAAAAAGCTTTTAATAGAGGTCAGAAGTATTTGAATAACAAAAAATTCTCACGATTTTTTCAACTTCTCAAATCAACATAATGTTTGCTTTGGTAATCTAAGAACTACATTCATAATCAGATAAAAAAAAAACCGCGCTGCTTGGGAATCGACAGAATGCAAAAATGTAAGTGGGCTTTTTACAGAGCTACAGAGCTACCTAAATTTTATTTTTCCAACAATCTAAAATGGTTTTTAATAAATACGAAAGTCCGAAATTCTATTAAAACTAAACGCTATATAATCAATGCAAGTAGATAGATTCGTTCTGGTCCTTCAATTTTTTGCATCCAATATAACAAATCATCAACTTATTGTAGTTTGTTCTGTTGAATGATTATCCAGTTCCCTCTTCGTCATTAATATAAAGATATCTACAATAATATACTGTATTATTATAATCTAATAATATATGTTACTTTATTTGTTTATCAAAATTTCTCAAGAAAATCAAGAAGTAAAATGAGAATTTTCATTTCACGAGAAATGAAATACATCAAAAAAGTAAAATTTTAAAACTTAGTTAAAATCTTCCGAAAAGTTTGTTTAATTGTTTTGATTAAAAGGCAATTTTGTTGACGGTGACTTTCGATAAACTAATTTAATAAGCGTATAACATTTTATTTGACATATTATATTCATATACATGGTTGTTTAAATGTCAATCAGTGTATGATGATTGTCATTTAACACTTATTCAAAAAATATGTATGGCAATTAAATTTATCTATGATATCTCTATTTTTGCAAGTAAAAACCGTTGATAAAAATACGCAAAATATAGTAAAATAATTTATAGGGCATACTATAATTATATGTGAAAAATAATGTTAAATTATTAATTTTTATGGTAATTTGTAAATGTTTTTCTTTAATAATAGACATACATTTTAACATACTGAGGATATTCTAAAAGTAAACATAGAAAGCTAATGAATTTGAAATATTTCTGAAGTATTTTATTTTAGGACATAGGATAGTATTATAGGTCAACCTTTATTTATCTTTCAACATAGTCACCATAAATTTCAATGCATTTGAGGAACATAGATATGATTTTTTTTATTAGCGATTGTTTTATATTTTGGTACCTAGTGCGCGCGGGTTTTAAAACATTTATTGACAACTATTTCATAAAAAAGTTTTAACTTTTTTTTATATTCTCTAAGAACAATAATTATATTTTTTTCAGACATCTATTTATCAAGAACATTACTACTTTTTACATAAAATCAACGACGTTTCATCAACGTAATAGAAACAAGTTAGCAACACATTTTAGTATTAGAAATTTTCATTGTATTTTTTTAAGTACACAATGCAACAACAGTATTGTAACTGGAGCCTGGCAAACTGAAATACGTCACGCGGAACGTAGCTGAAATGGCATAGTATTAATCGGTTCTTTTTGTATTAGCCTTGTATCTTGACTCTTTGAATATCACTCGCAGTTGGGTTTGTTAAATGTGTTTCTATTATTTTTAATTATAAATATCGTATTTGAGAGAACTTTACTTCGATAAACCCTATTTGAATTTTACATGGAAACTTATTATATTCCGTTGGGTATACTGAAGCAAAAATTATTTTTTACATAAATTTGCCTTCAGCATAAGTATTAGAAGAAAAAAATGTACAGAAAACTTCTCGCAACTGAAATAAATCCAATTAAAAATTATTTATACATGTTTTTAAAAAATCAAAGACGTCAGTAAATTTGACACAAGCTACCACGATTGTTACATCACCGCGAAAGACTAAAAAAAGTCGCCGTAGTACGTTTGCCCCCGCAATTACGTAGCGCCGCGGCATCTACCCACTTAAGCTTTTCGTGTATACAAACACGCCAAGGAGACCTTTAAAATTAAAGTATGTCTCTGTCCAAAGTTTTACACGCTCGTACTTGAACGGACCCCAACTCTGATATGAATCTCGCTTGGGAACGCCCTTTTCCGCACATCGGATGGGCAACGGACGAAAATATGCAGATATCTTTATTTATACACTAGCAAAGTTTTGAGTGAAATGTTTCAAACAATCGTTAAGTCATTAAGAGAGATCAAAACAATAAGACGATCGACCACATTAGAGCTCATCGCCGATTATTTACTGCCCACTAAATGCTTTTCATTCATTCCGCACTGGACCACCTAGAAATTTTCCAAGAATCAATATCAGCTCTCAAGCATTCGTATCAAACATTATCATATTATATATATTTTTTAAATCATACATGATCTAAATATAAGTTGTGAATATTTTTAGATCTTCGTCCGAGACTAGCGAGCACCAAAAATAATCCGAAATGCCGTTTATTTACGTATCGTTCATTTATTAAATTATATTTTGTCTTTGCTTTCTTCGGCTCTATTCTTGGCTAATAATGAATATTTTTTTCTTCACGTACAACGCTACTCGACCTTGCCATTTGAGTTATGTCCACACAATTAAACTTTAAAAATATTAACTCGCATATTTATGTGTGTAGGATGCCCGAGGCCCAATATATCTTTATAGGTGATGAGAGCGAAACGACTTTATAAACGGACTGACGAAAAACCGATAACTTTGTTGTTATATCCATTTACGATCGGAGGTCAGAATGAAATTTTTGGACTTGAGTTACAAGAAAACTTAAATATTGAGCTTGTTTAAGTAAATAAGTATACAAAACAAAAATATTATTTTAACGAAAACAAATCATAATAAAATCTAATTAAATCATCTTATTGTTGTATGTCGAAAATATAAGGATTAATTTAAAATACAACAATCATGACCTGTCTAAGATTTAGAGGGTTTGAATGGTCTATGATAAACTTATTGACATGACATTAAATAATTTCTATCCTCAAAAATAGTATTACTGCTGTTACTTAACATCGGGCATGCATGTGTTAAAACATGTATAATTACTTGTTAGCATGATTTGATAAATATCGGTCTAAGGGTCGTAATAACGGCAAATCTTTTACTATACGCTTAGTCAATTTTATGTTTAGAGTCTATCGAATACCCAAGTTAGCATTTATCATATTTATCGTTTTTTTTTCTAATAAAAGTATTGTGTACTGTATACTTTTTATTATTTATTTTTCCTATATTTATTTATTCTATTACTGAATTTGTTAAAAGATTATATTTTTCTTTTTAAATTGTATTTTTTTTATTATATTGTATAATAATAACATAATTGTAAACATAAAAATAGTAATTAACCTTCAACATGTATTACATATCAAAGTAAAAAAAATAGTTTTTACAATCCATTCGCGCACACCGTATCGTAAGCTTTTTCTACATCAAGCATCGAAAGACCCGTACTTTTATTTTTATTGGAATTGGCGGAAATGTGTTCTGTAAGTCTATTGAGTTAGTGAGTGGTTGAGTGCTTTTCGTGAAAATCAAATTGTTCGTTTAATATTTCACCTACAAGAGATTCTATTAAGCGAGTATTTATTATTTTTAAATATTTATTATATGAAGTGTCGGTAGTAAACTAATAGGTTGATAATTAGTTGAATGGATTTTTAGTTTATCTTATAGTTCGGGAGCCGGGGAAAACTACCCAAAAATAGGTCAAAATAAAAAAAATAGAGGCCGCGTCCACAAAGGGTGTTCCGATCTTGATGACAGCTGAAGATCTGATAGGCTCGAAGGTTTGATTGGCTTGAGACGTTGTAATCAGATTAAAAAGCTGGTGCGGATGCTCTGGAGCTGTTGGAGCTTGATTTGACTGGCAGGCCGAGAAACTCTTGCGGACCACAAAGGATTTTCCATTGCTGACAGTTGTTGGTCGCTAGATTATTTTAGGCCAACGGGCGACTATCGGTGGTTGTCGGCGTCGGCGTCGGCGTGTTTTGTTGATTGTGAGGGCGAGGAGCGTAAGCGGTAGTGTCACCATGGCGTTAGCAATACGAGCCCTATCCTGGCGATATCAGAAGGTTGGTTATAATTTTTGCACCGTCCTGGTCTTGAATGGCGTGGCTCGAATTCGATTTATATGTCTAGATCACGTCGGTAGGTCACCATTTTTCCGCCCGCCCTCTAGCGAAAGCCAATAATGCGTAAGGCGTGTATGCTAGTTCGACTTGACTACTGATTAATGACATCTATTTATTTAAATCGCTCCATATTTATACTAAATATTTAATCGATATACATGTATTAATGACAACATTATTGTTATGCGAATTCAATAAAAATAATATGTAGTTAAAATGTAGATGCTGAAGTATCGAGTTGAATTATTTTCGGTTGTGATTTGTCATAATGTGTTCTTTTAATGATCGAACATCGATTATCCGCTAATGTGTCTCGTGCTGCGAATCTTTGGCATTTTTCCTTGTGCGTATCGTTCGTCATTCCGTCTGCATCACATATTTAATATTGCTGGTTCGAGAATGTTGAGGATCTTGTCGGCTAATTGCATCGATTCTTGGACACACCAACAAAATGTTTTACGCATTAATAGTGAAACGGTCCTATGGCTACTCTGGCGATCGTTAACGAGGTGTAAAAGAGCAATAGTTTTTTGCGCAGGGTACGACGCATTGCCTTTCGCTCATCTTTTACAGATAAAAAGTATTTATTAAATTAATAATATATATGTATTATTATATTTAATATATATTGAATTTTAATATTTTTAAAGATGATGCCTAATAATTGTATTACATTTTTAATTTATTGGATTATTCTCTCTAAGAAATCAGTAGTATTAAAACTTTTAGTAATAATTTTAAAGATACCTACATTTATTTACTATTCATTGAAACATTACTTAGCTTTGATATAGAAACATTTATAATATTTTCTTAAAATATAAGCTTTAAAAATTTCATATACGCAAAAAATAAAAAAATGGTTAATTATATAATTTCGATAAAAAGGGAACGTATTTTATAATAAGTTTTTATATGAAAAGAAATATTAAAAGAGGTCTGAAGAATTATTTATTGATTATTTTGACTATAGCCAATATATACTACAGTCTAAAATAAAATATATTATACTTAATAAAATAAACTTTATACCATAAAAATATTATTGCATAATTTTATAAGCTACTGGTTCATGGATTATATGCACATGGAAGGGGAGGGGGGAATTAGTAATCTAGATGTGTAATAAATTACAATTTAAGAGTAACACATCTAAAAAATCAGCGCAGCGCAGCGCTAGTTTTAGGAACGTATTAAAAATCGATTTAGTGATTATTGCGCAAAGAAAAATTGCGCACACAAAAATTTCGCACAGTAATATAATAATATTAAAATTTATTATCAATGTATTATTTTATACTTTAATAGAATATACATATAAAAAAATAATAATTTAAATTTAATATATACCACACTAAAGGCAGATTGCTATGAATTGCTTAATAGCATATATAAATTGCTCAAATATAAAAAAATAAATACACATTTTCTAGTAGCACCAAAAATGTTCGTTTTTTTTATATGTGAATAAGTATAATATAATGTAACATAAATTATTGCTAATAAATTTAATATTATTATATTATAATACGGAATTTTTATGTGCATTTTTTCTTGTGTATTTAAGTTGTGAAATTTTCCTGCTCATAATATTTATTTTGCGCAATACTACGGTCACCTAAGAATCACATCTTAAAATGAATTATCCCACAAAGCTAAAATGATTTAATTGATCCCTATTACATGACAATCTTGTCAGGGATACTAAGTCCATGAACTTTAACGTCACAACTCGTATACAAACTCGCCTCAAGCCGCAGTCGTCGTAATGGAATATATATTTATTTTTAAAGCGTTTGGATGAAAGCCACGACGTATTTACCGATACATAAAAATTACGATCGCTAACGTAAATCACCTTTCCGTGCTTATTATTACGCGCCCGCAATATAATCGGCGCGTGTTCAATTCGCCATGTTGCGAATTGTCAAAACACGGCGATTTATAAGCACTGAGAACACTGTAAGTGGTCTGTCAACGGTCGTCTTCCGTTATTTTTCTTCTTATTACACTATTTATTCTTCAAGTTTATAATACTGTTTTAGCCGCGCGAATAAATCATCATTATACTTCATAGCTTGTTACCATGTAACAAAGGAAAATGTGCGGAAAAGTCGAGAGCGCGTGACGCAAAACAACGTGGGAAAAAATGGTTCGAGTCTTTGATATTGGTATTTGTTAAAATATCAGATGGCGTTGGTATTTCATTTAAAATTACACTATTTTTGTGATTTAATAATAAATAAATACAGCCATATTTATTGATTTTATACTTCCGGAAAAGCAAGTGAAAACCAAATTAGCATGAAACGAAACATGGCTTTTGAACACCTGTTTTTCGCAACAAAAGTCGTTATAGAATAATAGTTACACAATAAAATTATATCGTATATAAAGCACATTTATTACTGTTGTATATTAGTTGAAACAACATATAAAAAAATATTTTGACTAGCATTGTATTTACTTTAAATTTTCACACTATCTAATCTTAATAATTACCGTTTTAAAAAAATGTGCCTACCTAGCTTTTAGTTTTTTTTTTACAAAAGAAGGACCAGAAAGCTTTTCAGCGATGTGCTACCGCATTTAAAGGTTCTCATAAGTCAATCCTCGAGTGCTTTTGCGTATAAAATAAATCGCAAAGATGCTAAATTAAGAAAATCATGATTTATATATTTCATGAAAATAGAAATAGTGAATACTATAAAAGTCACCCCCTCAGGTGTCCTGCACCGCCATAGCACTCCGGAAACTGCATTACCAGAGAGCCAGCGCCTTGTCAAAAGCCAAAAACTGAGCTAGTCTACCAATATTACACTTGCTAATAAATTTGACTATACAAATATTATTAAAAAATTAAAATGGCACAATCCCTAATATTTTCAACGCCTCATATGACGTTATAATTCTAATTAAAAAGCAGAAAAATTGGCGTCGTTTCTTGTATTGTCGTAGAGATAATTAGCGCCGGTAATGTTCGTAAGAGTAATAGTGCGAAGCGGATGTTAAAACGAAACCAGAAAATCACATTAAACGTCCGAAAATACGTCGACTTGAGCTAAATTTAGTTTCGGGCACTCTGCGGTGTCGGACGAAGAGAGGATCAGAACTGTAATGCCAAATATAATACATTGTTACGGTAAAAATTAAATTTTTACGTTCGTGGGTTTGAAATATTGCGAATACAGGTCAAAATCAACACGAATTATATTCTTGTCAGGGAAAAAATGTATGATAAGACCTAAACTATTTACCTTATTAACAAAGGCATATTCAACCCATACTTGACACTGAAGATTTAAATACAAATATTAAATCATTGTAATAACTTTTCCAAATGAGTTTAAAATTAAAAATTTGCCTATTATTGGGTATAGTGAAATATCAAACAATTCAGAACCTAAAATAATTTAAACATCTTCAGAATGAGCACCAAATAAGATAATATATAGTCTTTAGAGATAAAGAAAGAAAGAAAAATGTTTTTGAATAACGAAATGTTTTTAAAATAAATTTTAAAACATATAAAGTTTTGTAAAAGTTATCCCCCTGATTTGTGTTTCTGCATAAATCGCATTATTTTTTTGTTAAAAATTTAAATTATACGAATACAACCATATAAATTTTAAGACAGTCTTGAGCAGCTAAATTAACAAATACATTTAGAGCAGGTAGTACGAAAAGAGACATAGATTTCTGATTTATATTCTGAAAACAATGTTTGACAATATAAGTTTTATAACCACTCTAAAATTTACGATAAGCAAACATTTCGTTTCAACTTTTTTTAACATTTTATATCCAAAAATAAATAAAGAATGCAAGGAGCAATGACTTGAAAATAATTCCACTATTTTTTGTCTTTAGCAAGGATTCCTTCGCAAACTAAATTAAGTAAGAGTCAATGTTTTTATATAATATTGACCAAAATTTCTGAATATTTACCAAATATAATTCCTGATTCTGATTGCGAAGGAAAGGTTAAATATATTATTCCTTTAATATAAAGATTTATTGATAATCTAATATTATTATCTATTTCAAGTAATCGAAATTTATTGTTAATATTTATTAAAAATGGATCAAATTTTTTTTAAAACATTATATTAATAATATCTATATCATAGATATCTTATTATTTTTATTGTAATTGAAGAAACATTAGTTTCATCAATTAAATAAAAAGAATTTAATAAGAAAAATACAGTAAAAATACGGTAACAATTTAAAAAGCAGGAAAAACAAATATCATTAGAAAAGTTCATAGTGAGTCTCAAGTACAATTACCTGATGTTTTATAAACGCAATTTTTAAACTATATTATTTTAAAGGTAAGGTAAGCAATAACATTAAAATAAAGATTGTTGTTCTGTTTATTAGGTTTTTTTTAAGCTATAATTTTTTAGATATGATTTAATGCATTTATATTGTGTCGGGTACATACCAATTAACAATTAGAAAAATTAACTCATGCTATGAAATCATAAAAATACCAGTTTGGCTTGTGATAAAGCGTTTCAACCGTCTAGAAAATGGTTAAGTTAATATTAATGGGACACCACCCTGAGAAACTCATTAACAGCTTGAATCACAAGGTCATAAATCAAAAATAATTGAAATATTTATCGCTTTGAGAACAGATAACGCGTTCCTTCGGGTTTGCTCTCAAAATTTCCGTTTTCTACCTGCTCTAGCCGTCAATTAAAATTTATTTAAAAAACCTCGTCACTCTTTTGTAATTAGTCATGCCACAAAAAAGTGGTGGAAAAGTAAATCTCTTATAAATTGGATCAAGCAATCAAAAATCACTTCCCATCTCACTCTATTAGACTTTCTCAGAGACACTTCTACTTAAATTGAACTCACTTTAGAGCTCAAGGCATTAGGTCTCCAACCTGGACTTTAACCAAAAGCAGGCTGACCCAAGTTTTCAGATCTAATAAAAATAAAGTACTTATAAATTTTGAACATATGCTTTTTTAATTACTAAGTACTTACAACACTGCTTTATTGTGGTGGCATGTCGTCATACATATTGTATAACTTTGAAAACGCTTCACGATTATCGCACAATCTTGATCCATTTTCCGATATATTAAACAAACATTAGCCGCGAGCGAGGTCGCTAATCCTAACTCTAATCTATTCTGGAACTATTAATCCGGCGTGAAACAATAGTAAAATGTCTAAATTTGAATTTGTAGTAACATTGAATTTTTTACGAGGAAAGCTTTTGGGGAGGATGCTGGCCTTGGCACGTCGGAATTTCTACTTCAGTCTCAAGTGTGTCCGATAATTTTTGCCGATGGATATTTTTTTCCTCTCTCAAATCACAAATCAAGGCCAATTTTAAAAATCTCAATGCTGTGAAAATAGCGTTTGCATACGACAGACGCAATGTCTGAAGCGTTTTATATGTTTGCGGTTTTATTATATCCAGATACTGCCAATGGCCAGATTTATGCACGGCAGGCAGCATAAAAATAATCAAATCAAAATATAAAATATAAATAAACCAAAATATGGAAGTTTATGATGAAATAACACACAATTATTTATTTGTTACGGTAAAGTGTTATGGTAAAAGAAGTGTATTTATACACATGGTGTACGTTCAGAAATCTCAAGATTATAAGTACTTTATTTAGGGTTGCTGTAGGTCTGTGATTTATTATATTTATTTATTTAAAATAAAATTATCGCGAACTAACAAGTTTTATACAAGGATAAAATAAAAAAAATATTCATATCAAATGACACAAACTAGACCAGCTTAATGCATACTATACTAAATAAGTATATGTGCTTTTATCCTAAAATAAGCATCAATCGAGAACTATGTATTGGGCTAATTTTCATTTAAATTTATTATGTACTAGTGTTTCTTTTTGTGAAAAACGCAATGTGATAATTTCTCATAATATTTTTTAACAAAAATTATATGAGAATTCTCGAGAAATTCTCATAATTTTTATGTTAAAAATTAAATTTATATTATTATTTAAATGATTTATTAACGCTTTAATTATGAAAACAATTAGTTAAAAAGGAATAAATTAATATATAACTTTTTATATGAATCAGATACTGAAGAAATGATAATAAATATAGTAGTATATATGTATATATATCATAATATAGAACAATATTATTATTTGTGAATATTTAAAATAATTTTACCGAAATTTCTAAAAAATATTCTTTTTTTCATGAAACAATGAGATTCATTTATTATTATTTGCTACTTTATCTATATTATTGAAATAGTGTAAAATTTATTTTGTATTTTTAAATTAAATGCATAAAAGTATCAGCAATTTTAATTTTATTAAACTACAATAAATAATTATATTGTAATTTACTAATACAAAATAAAACTAGTATATGAATAATAAGTATATTAAATACCATCTTTTGGTATTTATTTGAAGCTTTGGAATAATTAAATAAAATACTAAATAAATACGTGACTTAATAATCTGTCAATAAATAATTTATATATTATTATTTATTATTAATTTTTATTATTAATAAATTTAATAGAAGATCAATAAAAAAATATTTGGCCATCTTTCGCCAAATAGCGTAGGTAACATTTTATAAATTTACGTATGAAAATTTCCGCTAGATGGCGATGTACATTTTGTCTAACAATTTTCTATTTTCCATAGTAGTTTTCATTCAGAAAAACAAATATTTTATTGTTTTGACTTTAAATTAAATTAATAATAAAAAATAGCAAGCAATTGAAATCGATGTATCCATGTGCTGAAATCAATCAACGAAAATCGATGACGTCAATGAAGTTATTAGCTTACTATATTTTGGCATCATACACAATGCCATAACATTAGTATTTATGCCAATGAATAAAGTGCACGACAAAACCTAAACCACATCGTTTACACACGATAGGCGCCTAACAACGCTTCTCAATCTTTTCCCATCAGTTATTTTTGTTTAACCACGTGGTGCCAATCGATTACCAAATGGCCCCGAAACATTCACTTGCCAAAAGTTATAAAACAAAAATAGTTAAGATATTTTAAAAAAGAAAAAAGTCGTGCATAAAAAAAACATTATTCGCAGAAGCAAAATAAAAATAAATTTACGATTGAGATAATAAAGGCGTTAAACGCAAGAGAGTGAAATATTATAAAATAATACATTTATCAATGATTTTCTAGTTTGTCATAAAATTTTATATAGTAGGAAATTGCGATAATGCTAATACTTTTAGTTCTTATCGAGTGAAGATAAATAAAAGTTTGAGAATTTAAATTTAATTCGATTTGTAAAGTAAGTTTAACATTGAAATTAAATACACGAATTGCTTTTCTTTTATAATATTCATTACTTAAAATTTTAATATCATAATTTAATCTGCATTATTGGCCATATTTTTTGAATAAAATTATATTTTTATTTATAGTGATAAAAAAATATATTTAATTCTAGCATGATCTGTGGTTTACCTTTATATAAAAATATAAGCATGTCGCAAGACAGGTGATATATTTTAGAATCTGACGGCTAATTCGGACATTAAAAAATCACTATCGAATTGGGTCATTTAAAAATTGGCAACAAGACTGTTGTTTCTTTACGAAAAAATAGTGCTCCCATACGAATATGTTTTATACAAAAATTTGTAAAATCATAAATACATTTATTACATTTCCGAGAAAGTCAACTTATACTAATATTTTAAGAAAGCATGATATAGTAATAAAATAAAATAATTTGGTGGGAATTAGTCGATGAACCTTGAAATATGTATATATTATAATAAATAATACTTACTAGTTACATGCGACAGTAGAGAATTCTGCACTTGGATTCCCATTAGTGCCGCTGCAAAGTCCTGAAGGGACACCGAAGGACTTGGAACATTTTCTGACACCATGAATATCGAACTTGGATCTATTCACTACTTCAAAAATTTAAAAATAGGCACTGAATTTTATGGTATCAAGCAAACGGATAAGTTTGCGTCTTTTCATTTTTTTCACGTCATGTTATCATTGATCCCATATCACACAATAAAATAACACTGTTACTATCTTCAATATCACAAATTGTTAAGAGATGTCCAATCTGAAACAAAAAAGAAAAGCTTAATTAAATTAACTGTAAAACATTCACATTTCTCGGAATTTTCACTAGACGAAATTTTAGGATTTCCTCGTGGTATAAATATTATCTTAATCGTTGACCGGCGGGAATTTTTTCCGAGAAAATGTGCAGAGGACCAGATGTGATCTAATGACGTCTTTCACCACACTCCGCCTTGATCGTCAAAAAATTATCTGCGACCCATTTCTGGTTAACCGAAAAGGAAATTTCACAACCAAAAATAAATCACGTTTCAATAACATAACACCACGTTACATTGCCAATCCTTGGAATCGGCAATGTATCAAAATAAGGTCATTTATTTAAAAAAATCAGAATGACAGTTTAATGTAATGTAAACGATCCAAAGTGCCTCTCATCCATGGATCGTTTAAATAAAATGATGATGAAGCTAAACTAGAGTAATGAAATGGCGTAGATATAAAGAGTTTGAAAACATTCTCGGAAATGCTTTATAATAGGAATGAATAGTCTTTTAAATACGTACGACGATGGATATATGCACAGACAGAAAAGATGAGATCACAAGTTGAATTTACTTATTTTTGAGGAAATGTCATATTTAGATTAATTGGAATAAATGAAAGCACATATTAAACAGTTGAATGAAATTTTAAAATGTGTAAAAATACATGGTCGGTTTGTTTGATAAATTAAGTGTAATAAAGCGATTTTCATATTAAAATCGCAATTATGTATTTTTACGTCATATAATGTTATATAAAATATATACGAATATTGATAAAAAATCACAAATTTTTATTTTTATCAAATAGGATTTATTTATTTTCCAATAGCGTTTATTTCTATTCGCAAAATATTTGTGGAATATATTTAAATCTGCGGGATCAGGAAAAAAGCGCAAGAAATCATATCTGGGGAATACGATGGATGATGCATTAGCACGATGTAGTTTTTGACCTAAAATTAACTAATTAGTAGTAAGATGCTAGTCACTGTGTTATCATTATGCAAAATGAGTTGTTTGCCCATTATCTTGATTGTCTTTCGCAAATGAAAGAGAACTGCAAGCCAATTCAATCTGGTGGTCTAGTTGACTATAGTTTTTGAATAGTTAATAGCAAGTTGATATGATATCTTCTCCGGTTTGGGTTCTAGAACGTTTTAGAGAATCACGATCGCGTCCTCTTTTGACGGCCTAGGACGTCCGCACTTGCCGACTCGCCTATGGCTGTGGCCATCCGGCTCCTTAATACGCTGGCATTGCACATTAATCTGTTTAATGTCAGCTACGAGGAGCTGGTCCGGTTCGTATAATTAATTTTGATATTTTATGATTTTTTTGTTTGTTTCTTAATATGTATTATTTTATTTATTGTATTGAAATAATACAATTATTGTTTTCGTAATGCAACTTGTTAGGTTACGGTGATCTTAATTTAATTTAAATAAATAAATAAATATTGCCATTAATAAATAATAATAATTATTGGGTGTACACAAATATCACGCTAAAATAAAAATAAAATCATATTTTTACTATAAAATTCTGAATCTAAAATCTGAAGTCAAAATCGTGAGCATAGTATAAAATTCTAAATATAATTTTTACACCTGCTTAGGAAAGAAAATCATGAAAAAATTACAATATTGCGAGTTTAACGGAACACGAATGATGAGACCTATTGTTCTGCAACTCACATATACAATTAGACCCAGATCATATTGGAAAATCTAAAGATAAATCTAAAGTGGTATACTCGGTCGACAAGAGAATATCTTCTCGTCGACCGAATTCAACCAGCTGATCCGGTCTCCACAAAGAAAACTTTATGAGGTCGAAGTAATCTCTACGACCCCTTGATTTGGCTGCAACTCTAATGCTCATTTGAATAGACATTCGATCGAGCTTGATGTGATTTTTTCGTCTTGGCAATTGGCCTTTGTTTTATTTTATTGTTATAACCATATACTCAAGATTTATAGCTTGTTATGATTCGTTTAATTGCTCTGCAAATTCTTTACGATGCTGTTTTTGTTGAGAATTTGACAATTTTAGAGTAAATTTGGGTGCTACTTGTTTCATGCCTTAAGTGTTAAACAAAATTGTTTTACATAAGCTTTGCGATCTACTTAGCAGTATCCCTAATATTGATTTAAGGATTATTTAGCGCAACGATCTCAATTTTTTAGGCTCGTTTTGATGGACAACGATATTTTCGAGGTCTGAGAAAAAGACAGCATATGTAAGGCAATAAGAACTATCGATTGGAGCAATAAACCTATTTTTGAAAAAAGTGGACAAATCTAGTTTTTAAAAGGAAGTCTTTATTTGTTTTGACAAAGTATTCTCGTTATATATCTTTTCAAACATATGTATCATTTACCTGCATTTTATTCAATTTGTAACACAAAATTTATGCAAATTTTACGTTCCGTCATTTAAAAATAAAGAATCGTTAAACATGATAGATAAAATGCGCCGTCAATACTTTGCTATCAAACACAAACACGCATTCAATATGACTAATAATTGACACAGCAGACATTTTTTTTCGTATCCAATTCATTTGTTAAAAAAACAATAGTAACAATAATAAACATAGATTATGATAATTTTATATTTTTTTATTAAATGTTTTTCATATGTATGTATATTGTATTTAGATGATTATAGTACATACTACTATATGTACTCTTCGTTAATTTTTTAACAGACGCTACCCTAATACATATATTACAGTAAATGTGTATTTTTCAGTGAAGTTAGATAGTTGTAATGTAGCAAACTGAGATAGTTGTAATGTAGCAAACAATTGATTTATAATTTAACTATCAATATCAATTAAATCATATTTATTCAATACGTGGAACATTCTTAGGTGATGTGACCTATAAATATATTAATATAAATATAATTTCACTAACCGTATTTCAATGAAAGTTCTAAGACTAAATATTGTTTTTGAACTTTCGTAATTTAGCAAATGCGCAGTAAAAAAAATGGATTTAAAAAACCGATATTATTAATTTTATTTAAAATATATATATAGGTAACCCATGGAAACTAAATAAATTGGTAAAAAAATCTGTATAAAAAATATGTAGATTATGTTGATCATGTGAGAAGAAACTTTCAAGTAAAGTCTGAAGTATTCGATTTAAAACTTTCCGATTGAAATATTTCCGTCTAGTCAAAATTATACGTGTTCAAAGATGAAAGTAAAAGATCATATGAAATTTCAAAATTACATCCGAATTATGCATTATCTTACTTTTAATGGTAGATTAAAGGCATTTCAACAATTTCTAAAATAAAAAAAAATATCTTATTAGAATATCTAACGATAGTTTTATCAAGGGAGTGCATAAAATAATTATATATAATATAGATTCTTGTCTTTAAGATTAATTCTTACAGTAAATAGCACATTTTTTTAAATTAATTCTCTATAATAATTAAAACACACGAACCTTAAAGAGCCAAATATTAAATACTATGACTTTCGTTGAATAAAAAATAGTTCTAACACAGAGTCACACGAAAACTAGTGAATTCATTTTGACAAAAATATCAACTTAAAATATTTTGCTGCATTATTGAATCACGATTATTTTAAAGCATGCATTATCACAATATAATGTGCACAATAAACAATGCTTCTTTGTCCCATTTTAAGCTTTTCATTTACACATAAGATGAATGACTGGACGCTTTCCAGGAGTTTTAACGGCGCGTTTAACCGATACGCTTTAACTGACATGTATAATGAGAAAAATATGATATAACTTAATGTTTCTTTTTATTGGTTAGAAATGGCGATTGTGTACGTTAACAAGTGTCGTTTCCTTCTCGACCCGAGAGCCAATATCCGTTCTATTTTGGTGATGCCATCTATAGATTTATTCGTCGGCGCGTGGCTAAACATAGTGGACAAGGACAGCCTGGCGTTGGCAACTTCCGACCCTCGAATCCCGTGATGATACTGCACACATGTGCTCTTTGACTGGCTGGCAATGGCCGAGAACTGACCGAAAACATTGCATCAAAAAGCACGTGGCCTGACGCCATTGACGTAACAATAGTATCTCACAACTGGAGGAAATTATAAAGAGATTATTTTTGATGGAAGCAATTCATTTTTTAGTTTTAACACTTTTCTGCATGCAGTGTGTGTTTAAAATGGCCGTGTTCATTTATTATCAGATAAAATTTATTTATTCTGTGAGAAAAAATAAACTATTGCAATGGAAATATGAACATGTGACACGATTTCTTTTTTCTGCGTGAAAAAATAAGTGACGCTAAAAACTCTGGAAAACACAGTCTCGAATCAATACCAAAAATATTAAGATGGTGGTGAATATTATTAGTAACACTGTAGGACCGTCAACAAAATCATACTTCATAAAAGTGTCCTTCAAAATACATTTTTATTAATATACTATACGTTAAATATGTGCGCAATAGCGTGGATTAATAAATAGATTTAGATTAGATATTATTTATATTGACAAAATTAAAGTATATATTGCAGAATATAGTGTTTAAAAAAACTATGAATTAAAAAGGTCCTAGAGGTTTTATATACATGGAGTTTTGTCTTAGTCTACAGCTTTAAAACCTAGGCACAAAACATAGCTTATTTAAGTTAGCCTATTTTTATAAATTTGATAGTTTGAACTTTTGGTTCTGAAATGCCATCTATCTAATTTTTTTGCACATCTAATTGAGCATATCGATTAGCCCCGTTTATTTAATTTTAACTGAAAATTAATGTTAATCATTGATTCGGCAATACGAACCAAAAAGTAATCGAAACAATTGACTAAGGGAGGAGATAGGTCACTTAAGAATTTCAAAGTTATTCTATCGGTTTCTGTTTTTTTTTTGAAGCTTAGGAAATTTTATAGTTACTTCGTAAATTAGTTCTAAAAGAAAAAATAATCAACATTGATAATGTGTCCTTTTGAACATCAAGAAACAAACAAATCATGATACTCATTCGTTAGAAGAAACTAACACCAAAATTTATTTTCTTAGCTTCAAATTAATTTTTTTTTATTCTCAATTGCTCACAACATTGACTTTTTATTCTCAATTGCTTACAACATTGCTTATGACAAATAAGGACTTAATAGACGAAATATGAATATATTCAAGAGCTTTGCAAATCATAACCATTTTTGGATAATATATATTAAACATAAAGAAGCACTTATTACAAAAGTAAAAAAATATATCCTTCGCCTTTATTATTCATATAGTTCCTATTTTTTTATTGCATTTATATTTCGGCTTCTTTTAAAGTTTATACTATAGTATTTAAGACTCACAAATAATTGACGAATAACAACTTTTACTGCGATAAAAATGGCTTTTGAGACCAAAGGGGTATGACTTTGTAGCCAAAATAGATGCCGGAAAATCTGGTAATAGTTTAATTTAAAAATATACATAATATAGCACATATATAGGGAAATTTATTAGACGCTGCTATCAGGCCGTAGATTTTAAATGGCATGTCTTGAAAATCGGAGAGTCTTAGATTGCGTGTCGAATTGTATTATTGTCGGCTTTGATTTCGGTAAAGCGGCTGGGATTGTCGTTTTGTGTTTTAGCGATGCTCTACACAATCTGCTAATGTCTCTTGTGTCAATGCAGTCTCTTGCGGTCTTTTATAATGCTGGTTCGAGACAACTTTAGTAAATTACAAATGAGGATGTTTGCGAACCAATTGCATCGCTTCTTGGACACGCCCACAAAATGTGTTATCCTGGTTTAAAAGTTAGGGGTGTTTATTTTGTTAAGACAAATATAATTTGTCGCGACAATATAGTAAACTGCAGGCGTCTCTAAAATGAGTTCGCTATGGATTCTAGACGTCGAGCTGGACCAATGAATGTGAAGAGAGATACGGCGGCTTCTGAAATTGAGTCTGCCTCCTCTTATTTGCAGTCCAAATTTGAGGGTTCTTGAAGATCTGATGCCTTTAATTTCAATGTGGATGTTAGTAGTGTCAGAGAATTTCTTCGAGTCGAGGTCCTTAGACAGAGTGTCTGAGGGGAAGTGATTCATGGTTGCCCACGTTCCAGTATTTATGTCCATTGTACGTCTCTTTTTTGGTGGAACGACCAATTACAGAAGGTGCCGAGTTTTTAATACGAATTGCCGTTGTCAGCTAAGGCATATCAGAAACGGTCGTTTTCATGATAAACCCGAATGTACTAATTATCTCTTCTCAAGACTGCAAATATATTAACCCTTGTTAGTTTATGCCACGTACTTTGTGATTTAATCCATTAAAAAGTTTCCAAATGTGTCCTACTTTAACTAAGAAACATATTCTTTCTTAAGCGGTTAAAAATGCTATATTAATAATCGAATTGAACTTTTTATGAATAATATTATAAGTTATTCCTTTTGAGAAATGATTCAGTGGATAAATCTGACAGTGTTAACGCATTAAAAAACGGTCCAGATGATCACTCCAGCGATCGGTAACCAAAAGGTAGAAGAACAATAGTATTATGCGCAAAGTAAAGTGCATTGTCTAGCTAGGGTCTTTTCCTAAAAAAATAATAGTTTTAAGGTGATTTATGGATATGCTATATTATGAGGTTCGTGCAATTTTTTAAATTAATAACTTAATTATTTAGTCACGATATTCCTCTTCTATTATTTGTTTTTTTATTTCTATAATTAATATTAATATATTTGTGACATATTAGCATTTAAAAACAGCTTTATTTAAATTACTATTATATAATTAGGTTACATCAATTTTTACAATATCAGAAGCATATTTTTTTGGGGGTAGTTTCAAGAATTTAAATCTTCCACCACTTTAGTTTGTTATTGAAATATCTTCAAAAAAGATAAATATATAATTCGAAAGCAATTAATGAAGAGCAATAAATGTGCAGAATTTTTCTTGAAATGTGTCAACGTGTTTTCTAAAATTTACGTCGTAAGTATGAAGAGTGCCAGCGACTGAACGGTTGATACTTTTAACAAATATGTTTTCTGCCTAAATTACTATTTACGTTTTCTTATTTTATGAATTCTAATAATATTTTTGTTATTTTATAAACGTAAATACTATACTAGATAGATATATTGAACACATAATAATATAGTAAAACATTATAATTAATCTAGATTAATAACTACGCTTACGAAATTGCATTTTCGCCATAGTATAAAACACAGAAAGCTTGCCAGAAATTCACATTTTAGGCACTCCAATTAAGCGAGAAATATAGTCATTTTCGTCAAATACAACTCCGGCATTATAAAGTGTGTTTGGAAAATTGATCAAAAATACAAATATAATACAGAGCCGCACCAAAATATCAAAGCTTGTACCGGTGAAATATCAAGGGCGAACTTTGCACGTGTATTCTAATTAAATCGTAATTTGTAACAAAGTTGTGTAATATGAAAATCGTTTATAGTCTAGTGACATTTAGCGCTTGACATTTGTTCCGCGGTTGTTTCTACTATATGCATTTAGAACGATGATATTTTCCGAACTGAAATAGATAATGACCTAAATCATAACATATAATAGATATTAATATATTATATCACGCAGATACTTAAATATAAATTATTTCAAGTTGAGAATTGAACTATTTTATATATATATAATACTTCTTCAAACGTTTGATATGTACTTAAAAAATAATATATTAATTATAATAAATAATGGATATATAAAATCTGAATTTCTGATAAGAACTATTAAATCACCATACCTGCGATATTGTGATTTAAGTTATTATTACCCTTAATTTATCTCTTTAATTTTATAAATCGTTCATTCATTACTATTAAGATAAATATTTTTTTATTCAAAATATGTTTATAAATAAACAACGATTTTATATTTACCCCTTTCTAGATCTATTCATTTTTATTTTATCTCTAAAATCTTCACCATCGCGATATTTATTGTCAGATATTTTGACATGATTATCATTATTGTCAGAGTTAATTATACATAGATTTTGTATATTATCAGAGGTTAATCCAATGATTTAAACATATATCGTTGCTACAATATTTGTTTTAATACGATGTGTTTCCGATAGCATCACTTTCTTGAATGAAAGCAGACAGTTAATGCATGATTTATAATAAAAATATTACGTAATAATTATGTAAGCAATTTTTAATTTAATATAATACCTTGCAGTATTTTCTTGATCATAAAACTTTGCGACATAATCCACAACGTGGATTAATACTTTTATAATTGTTTTAATGGATGTTTTGGCTCTTAAGTACTGTGTAGCTTAAAATTAAATTTATTGTGGCATGTTTTAACATCTGTCAATGAACTTTAATTTTTATATTTTATTTACCTATTGATACATATATTGATTGATCTAAGTCCAAGTTTGTATGAATGCGCTTAGAAAACGAAGGTGGTCTATTTGCAGAGTAAAATATCCGGTAATTGTACACCGCGAATCTTTAGCGATGAAATGGAAAGTTTTACACCGTAAAATTTTCATGGATCAGGCTTGTGTTCCCGGAAATAAAAATATAAAAATGACGTTCTGCGTTACTCCGTCATTTCTATAATTAACCCTTTGCTACCGTCACTGGTTGGCGATTGTACTATGTGATTTTTGCCACGTCACTTTTGGCATCGCTTCGTGCCACTCTGACAGTGTAGATTTACTCTAGAATTGGACGGTGACGAATTAAGTGTGGTTTGTAAAGTTGTAATGGAGCTTGGACGAAATGCACAAATCAACGCTATGAGTTAAAATTAAATCCGATCTATTTACATTCAAAAGCATGTATATATTGTAATAAAACAATAAAAATAAACATGTTTATAGATGGACAAACATATCTTATTTAAGCAGTATAATAAATATTTGTACAAATAAATAAAATAAATAAAGGCATAATTCTTGAATGTGTATTTTATTATTTTATCGCCTTATCCGTTATGGTACATTGACAATCATTATGGATACATTTATGTATATAGCTTATCGCTCTCCTAAACGAGAAGATAGTGCTCTTTCTGAATTTTTTAGTCGAGATGTGATTTTTCCGAGTTCTTTCTAGTTTATAAAATGTATTTTTTTTAAATGCATCTTTGTTTATCAAAAGTTTTTAGACTTTTGTTCGCCTTATCTGTGAGTTTTAATAAAAACAATCAACTTAATACACCTCATCATTCTTATTCTTAAAATCAAATTTAAGTTGTAATTAAAAACCCTCTTCATTCAGATGCATATTATCCTGCCAAAAAGAACTTCATTGCTCAATCAATAATTATACTTTAGAATATATAAATTTACGCATGTCTTATAAAACCTATTATTTGGTGTATATTTTACTGTATTGTCATTGATCTTTCTGGCATTTTTATCAACTTTATTGGACTAACATTTATCTTATTGCTTAATAAAAAAGTATCACGGTCTTATTAATCAATTTTTAATACCTTTCACCAATGTTAAAAAAGCTGATATAATTTTATTGGATCAACTTTGAAAAAAAATTTAGTACTAAATAAAATTTAATTTTCAAATACGTTTCATGCAAGTACTTAATTACAACTTTTATGTCAAAGGGTTTAACGATTTTGGATCGGCATACAAATCAAAAATAGCATTTGCAGTATATCTTTTAAAAAAACGTTATCTTATACAACTGCAAACTTCAAATTAAGCTAAAGGAATAATTTTAATCATAGTTAATTCATATGTAAAAAATTGTACAAATATAATTAGAACCATGAAAGGACCCACTAAATATTACGAAAATGCTTTGAATAAATAATGTAAATGTTGCATTTTTAATTTATATAACACTAGTGTTTCTCGACAGGAATGCTGAATCCAAAATTCTAATTTTACGAGAAATTTGCTGCTTTTTCAAAAAAATTCATAGAACCTTTTTTGTTAGAAATTAAATTTGTACGAATATTTTTAAATGTTTTACAACCGCTGATTTTTTTATTCTGTTCAAGATGTTTAAAAATATGCATGCTTTTTTGAAAGCTTTTAATAGAGGTTGGAAGTATTTGAATGACAATTTTTTATCAATTCTAATCAGCTTTATCATTAGAACTACATATAAAAACATGGGAATCGTCAGATTGAAACTATGAATGAAGGCTTTCCACAAAGGTACACTATAAAATTTGCATGTCAGAATTTATTAAAATTTCTCGAAACTTATTGTAAAAATCGAGACATAAAAGAAAATTAAATTTATGCTATGATAAAGCGATACCGTTTCATAATTTAACATAGAAACTTCTAAAATATTACAAAAATAACTAAGTCGCAAATGAATATAAAAACTCGAAAAATGTTTCGATTCTCTGAACCAAAGCAAGAATTTGTGTCATTCGACTTAATTACAACGAACAGTCCAGCGAGACGAATCGCAACAAATGTCATGTTATTTTCCACCACCCTGTATGCAAATACTCATAGGTTAATTGTGGCATCACACTTTTCCATCTCATATTAAAAAAAAAAAAAAACACAAATATTTGGCAAATGTTGACAGTATAATAATGGCCGTCGAGATGTTTTCATTAAGCTTTTCCGACTGAGTTTGTTTACATTTCTTAACATATACTAGCGGTTAACGCTGGATTAAATAACTTTTTAATAACTGTATGTTTTTTTAACGACTCGAGAAAACCGAATTCTCAGGACTTCGACAAAAATACACGCAGCGGGATGAAAACAATGATATGTCGAAGATTTTCCGCGTACTGGCACAACTGGCTATTTATAATTGTTTATATTTAGTTTGCAAAATTGTTGAAGAAACTACATACATACGTATATATGCTAATTATTTTAAATTAAATATATTGTTATCAATGCGGTAAATAAAAATGCATAATTATCTTTAATATTTATCCGTAAGATCATAAACAACTTGTGTTAATAAATACCATTAATCATTTTACAGAGACGATAGAAATAAATAACAATAACACCATAGTTCATGT
Organism: Plectrocnemia conspersa; assembly: GCF_051122295.1. Taxonomy (NCBI): domain Eukaryota; kingdom Metazoa; phylum Arthropoda; class Insecta; order Trichoptera; family Polycentropodidae; genus Plectrocnemia; species Plectrocnemia conspersa. The sequence goes on from NW_028277167.1 coordinate 20,473,686, forward strand.
GAGATTTCATCATTGATACCTGAATATTGTATGATTTTAATTATTCTTATTCTAAATATAGTAATAACATATCAGATGTATCAGAATATATCTCTTAAATATCAGATACTTCTAAAAAAGCGACTCAACCCAATTGTCACTAAAAGCTCCATTATTCATTAAAAAATAAAATGAACGTGAATTGTATAATTTTTCTATAAAAAAACAGGAGCTTTTTTCTTCCTGAAAAACAATCTACACTTGAGGATAGCAAAATATATATTTTGTGTAAAAGTAGTTGTATTAATATGAGTAGAACTATTTGGTAATTTGATTTCCAATGTCCATAGATTTGTTATCGTTTGCATTCGTAGAAATATGCGGCATGTGTATTGTCGGTGATTCGTTTATAAAAATATAGGTCACTCAAGAAGCTGATCATTTTACTAATTAATTCATAAACAATCAGGTAATAAAATAATTAAAAATTAAATTCAGTCTACTGGCGGCGTGCCAAGTCGAAGGACCTGTCAATTGTAAGTATTATAGATAATATGTAGAATTGATTATATTATAACTTGCACAAAGTGTGATCATGGGCTTATTTATTATATTAACAATGGGCTTATTTATTTATTATATTATCATTAAAAATAGTTCCTATAGAATATAATACATGTGTGTCAGCTCTAATTTGCGAAACTTTTGTGAAATGCACAGTTTGGTAGTCTTCAATTTATTCATCGATTTTGTCTATATATTCTGTATGATTCTGAAACGATTTTCATTATTCTTATTTTAAATAAAGCATATGTATCAGAATATATATCCAAAATATCAGATATTTCTAAAAAAGCGACTCAATAAAATAAAACAACCCTTGTCACTAAAAGTAACTCTGAAAAATAGAAAAGCTCTATTATTCAATCAGACAATAAAATGTACGTAAATGGTATACTTTTTTTCTGTAAGAAGAACTTAAGATTTTTTCTTCCTGAAAAACACTTCAGGTTAGCAAAATATATTTTTGTGAAAAAGTAGCTATTAACCGTTACATAAAAACACTTATAGTTATTAGTAGAATTATTTGTTAAATTTGATTGTCCATAGATTTGTTAACGTCAGCATTCGTAGAAATATGCGCATATGCATTTTCTGTAATTCATTTATAAAAATATAGGTCACTCTATCATTTAGCTAATTTAATTTATAAGCAATCAAAGTGTAGGTGAAATAATAATTAAAAATTAAATTCAGTCTACTGGCAGCGTGCCAAGTCGCAGGACCTGTCAATTGTAAGTATTATAGATAATGTGTAGAATTGATTGTATTATAACATGTACAAAGTGTGATAATGAGATTATTTATTTTATTATCAAAAACTCATAAAAACTAGTTCCCATAGGATATAAAACACGTATGTCAGCGTTTCTTCTTATTCGCAAAACTTTTATGAAATGCACAGTTTGATTTAGTATTTAGTTCACTCATAGATTTTGCCTATATTAAATATTCTATATGCTTGTTTGCCAAACCAAGGATGGTTTGCCCATAGTCCTGATCATTTTCTTCAGATTGCCTTTCGCAAGGGTAGAACTAATACTCGATTTTAAAATCCATTTTTTGGTCTTGCAATTGGGACTATTCGACACCTATTATGTCGCATTGAAGCAATTCTGGATCATCAGAGCAACTAACTACTTATTCCTTTACTATGCTATCTTTGTGGAAATTTTAAATGAGTAATAATGATGAGCTCAGCTGAAATCGAATAGCGCATATTTTTTTTTAAATTATCACAGCTCATATATCAAAGCATCAAAGCTCATTTTGCGATAAGTTTATGAATATGCATTTATAATTTTTATCTATTATGTGTTTTTATCAGATGAGCGGACGTTCAGAGCAAATGAACTCTCAAATTACAGGTGACTCAATTTATTATCATACTAAAATATGTATGTTGTAGATATAAGTTTCTCGTATAATATTAATGATTTTATTTTCAATTTAATTTAAAGCGCCGGATAATCTCCAAGATCTCAAAAAATATGAGAATCAGCGGATTGATCCGAAAAATGCAAAAGTGTTTGAAGATCAACAGACGGAAATTCTGACGAGTAAGTTTTTACGCTTCGAATAAATATGCTTAAAATCTACTATAGATATATTTGATAACAATCACTTCAAAAGCTCGTATTAAAAAAAATCTGATAATTGATCCATTTAATTAAAACAAATAATTTGTTTCAGGTGCTATTGACCAAGGGAATCAAAAAGCAAGTACTGAAGGTTTTAGAAGCAAGCACTCGAAATCACATAAAAAGAAATCTAAACGCAAAACCTCGACGATGAGTAAGTTTTAATTATGAAATAAAATAAAAATGTCAATATTATTTAATTTTAAAAAGTTATTGATAAATAAATCAAGTGTTTATAAGCACGCAATAAAATAAATATATTACTGTTTCAGAAGTTAACGATGAGCAAGCTAAAGCTATCGATAAGCAATCCGATACCGACATTTTGGTAGTCGATCCTTTCGAACTCGACCTTGAAGAGTTTGAAGACAAACCATCTAAATCAACAGATGAAGGGTCATCTACAATTAAAATCCCGCTGAAAGGTATGTTTTTATGCTTTAAAGATAAGCTTAAACAAAAATATAGTCATCTGAAGAAGATACATCATTAATTAAATATTAAAAATATTATACTACAATGTATCAAAATCACCTCTTCCTAAACATAAAACGACAACAATATTTTTCGTTTCATTACTGTAAATTAAATATATTTTTTTTATCTCCTTATGAAGAAAATAATCATTTCGTTAATTAAGGATGTGAAAATCAAACGAGTTGTATTGAAAAGTTTTAAGACAAACCATCTAAATCAATATATGAAGAGACATCTACAATTGAAATTTCATTGATAAGCAAATTTTTGTGCACTAAATATTTTTTTTTAATAAAAGAAATTAATTAATTTGTTTTAGATATTTACGATGAGCTACCTGAAGATGATACACCATTGATTAAATATCAGAAATCTGGTATCGCAACATCTGAAGACGATCCCCTTAAGCAAACATATAAAGGAAAATCTAAACGTAAAACTACAAAAATATTTTTGATACACCTACATGTTACAAATATTTATTACAGTAAATAAAATAATTTGTTTTAGTTGTTGATATGTTATTAGCTCCTGAAGAAGAAGGACATTATTTCGTTGGGGTTAAAAATCAAGCATCTGGTATTGGAGCGTTTAAAGATAAACCCTCCAAATCAACATACGAAGGTACGCCTACACTTAAAACCACGTTGATAAATAAATTTTTGTGCATTAATTATTAAATAAAATAAACTTTTAAAATACTTTTCCTAGTTATTGTCGAGGAGTTTTCTGGAAATGATACACCTCTGATCAATTATAAGCAATCAACGCCTGAAGAAGATCCCCGCAAACAATCACGTAAATTGAAATCTAACGGTAAGACTTTAATTACAAATAAATACGGTTTAATATAATATTTCGCTTTAAATGTTAAAGATAATTATTTCGTAGAGAAAAAGAAACAAAAACACAAGCATTCCAAAAAAGAACGAAGGAGAAAACCTACTCCAAAGACAAGTAAGTGTTTTGAACTATTTGAAAAAATGATTGAATGAGATTAATATTTTTTCTTAGCTGATGATGAAGAAGAGTTTGATAATTTGCTTGAGGAGTCAGCAAATACGGAGCCCGGAACGAGTGCAAGTAAGTATATGTGTATAAGAACATATCTTAGCATTCATGATATAAAATAATGTTTCATAATGCATATGTAATATATTTTTATAGAACCAAAATATCGGGCTACTGTTACTGCATCCAATAAAGTGGCTATATGTAAAGGTAAATAAATAAATAAATACAATACTATGATACATCTATAACAAATACTTTTTGCAAATAATATTTTAGTATATATAAGATTTTCATTGCCAGTATATGATGTAATGATTTAATTTCATAGTAAAGCAATATAAATATGCGGTTATAAATAAATTTTCCTTTTGACTAATATATTCTTCAACCGCGTAAATTACGGCAATCCTTCAGATCAGTAAAGACAATTTGTTTCTCGCGTGAAACATCCGAGACGTTTGAGAAATACCAATCTGATTTATGCGCCGTTTTAGTGGCGAATTTTGAAAAATTTCACGGCAATTTGGGACGACGAAAAAAGCGAATTTAGTCCAGGCGATATGTGTAAAATGTTAGAATTTTTCAAAAGAGACACACGATGAATAGTCGCAAACTAATAAATATACTAAAATTGACAGACGTATGATTGACGATCGGCAGATGCCTCAATAAAAATAAATTGACAAAAAAAGTTACATATTATGGTATAAATTATTTTTAACATCTTACATAATATATTTATTTTAATTTTCATTAATAATACAAAATATGAAAATTAAATTTATTACTAAAATTGTTAAATCTAAAATCATTTACATTGAAGATTTTTAAATATTTAGATAATGTGTTTTTGATATGAAGCTCTCGATTAAAATTATTATATTTTTAAGGAGAACATTTATTTGTTGGTAAAAATAAATAACCATTTTTGGTTTATTAATTTCACCAAAAATTATATGTTTATTATATAATATACATTACATATGTATGTCACTTAAAAACCAAAAATATGTTACTTAAAAAAAATATTCGGCAAATTAAATCAGGTTATAGTTTTAGATATAGTTTAACTAATTTGCTCTCTTTTGTATTTGATAAAATATTAACAAAAATTTATTTATGTTTAGAAGATGCATTTGATAAATGTGAACATATTGTTCTTGCTCGTGAATGGGAAGTTGCAAACAAAAATGATTTCTTCAATCTGATGCCAAGTAAGTTACAACACCATAAATTTAATTTTAAAAATTTAACTTTACATATAACTTATTTTTTTAGCCAAAGAAAATCCACGTCCACCAATACCGAAAATGATAATACGCAAAAAGTGGACTGTCGTTGAGCAAAAGAAATTTTAAAAATATACTATGTATACATAAATTTGATATGACTGTAATTGTATGTCTTATTGTCAGTCATTGTATATGTCCTGTTATTGGTAATTGTATGTGTTATATTATTTAACTTTTCAACGACCTGAAAGCTCACATCTCTAAAATAGCAATCATAAAAAGGGGCAAAAATAATTTAATAACACCATTATCATAATTTTTTTTTAAAAAAAAACATTTTTTTACCCAAACTATCTAAAAAGAAATTCTAAAAAATTTATAAGTTGCTATTATTTTTAATTTTAATAAATAAAAATAAATAACTTTCCTGAAAAGTTAATCATTATAGAATTTTTTACAATTACCAATTAAGGCCATTGAAATATGTATTTCTTTATAAACATATTTTGATAATTTTTTATGCCAATATAGAGCATTATTATTTTACATTACTTACTAAATATGTTTAATCTTTTCTTCTTTATTTGTTTTTTCAGTTTTTTTTATATCTAAACGATGTTATGTAACTGATCGTATAATATTATAATAATAATAAATTTTATTATATTTTTATATTTTGGTTTTATTATTTAGTATCCACCTCCAAGTATCGCAATTTATTGATCCGCAAAAGAGCATTATCGTTGATCTTATTTTCAAATGTCCAAATCGTTACTCTTTGATCAGAACGATCTACGTTTTGCATATGACATGTTTAGCAATGTGTTTAAAATTTGACCCAATTTCTTTTTTAGAATTGGCAAATATTATTAGATTATTTTTTCGGTAATTATTTTGTATTATCTGTGGATGAATGAGGGATGATATTTAAGCATCATAAGAGAAAGTGCACAAAAATACGACATTTAATTGGCACTGGTCTTAATAAATTAAATATAATTATATACATTTATTTTGGTTAAAATTGACAATGAGAGAAGCGTTGATATCTCAAGTCAATTTCTACTACAATTAGTCACTGTCTTAGAGACTTATTAATTGGCGAAAATTGCAGCATGTAGAAGTGTAAAGATAATCGCTAGAAATAAACGGAATCATTAAAAAAAACTGATGTCTAAGTATTTTTATCCAACTGCGTTCCATAATAGTGCTGTTGTTTTGACAACTCATATGCCAACTGAGTAAAATCATCTGGCTTAATCTCTATAATCGAGAAATTCATCGATATTTGATTGAACGGTTTTAAAAACATTTGTTGTGGGAATTATTTGAATTACACATTCCAAAAAATATATCGAAGACGACATAATAAAAGTTGTAAAGGCAGTCTGTGAAAAAGTCTTTGATAATATTAGAGTCATTTGCGGAGACTTTGTAATTGGGAAGTCACTAAAAAAATTTTTAAACGCGTTAATATTACAAAGATTTTTTTTTCTAAAATGCAAATTTTGTTAACTTCTGCCTTGAAAATAAGTAATGTGAAGACATCGCTAGTTTTTCATTTCTGTTTTTAGTTAGACAGACGAGCTTTGCAAATTATAAAATGAATTCAGCAAAAACGATTTCAATGTTATGTAATTATTACTTTCACTACTATTTTAAACAGTTTACTACAATATTTACATGTGTTTAGAATCATTGTCTCAGATATTCCTGTGTTAGTTACATAATAAATCAATACACACTGACTTCAGGCATTTATCTCTTCAAATAACTACATTTAATTAATTGAATCGTAATTAGAACAAATTGGCGACATAACAATTTAAAATTATAAAATTGTCCATGATCTGAGTAAACCAGCTATGAAATAAACGATCTAAAAGTCAATGATAATACATGTTATACGATCTGATTATTTTCATTAACTAGGTCATATATTATGTAAAACATTGCTAATCTAATCAGGAATGTAGCATGTTTTACGTAAAACTTGTGAATATATACGAATATTTCCTCCTCGGTGGGATAATAATCCACAGATGAGATCATTGGCGAGATGTGTGCCAAACGAGCACGTATTACTCTCGCATACGAACAAAAATGAATATTTGTTGCATCATCGAGTGTTTGTTCGTTATGCACTTAATCTCTTTATGCGGTGGAACTGCATTAATCTGTCGAACATGTATTTGACATGCTAATCCACATTATTGGTTCAAATACACGGTTCAAACACAACAAACGGTCGTTACAAAGCGTTTGATCAATCGAAGGTTTTAATATCATATAAAATGCATTACACAAACTAATTAATTATGAAACAATGTCAGCGTGAATAAAATAAGAGATCTATATGCTACTATATAATTTGGATTAAGAAAAACTATGCAATGAAACGCGGTTAGTTGTGAAGGAATTGAATACATAAATAATTGAGGCAGCAACTCTGATAGTCATTTTTAAAGATGAGATTGTGTTTATCCCCGAAATCTTAATAATCCCTAGCATACATTAGAAATTCGTCTTGCCTTCGTAATGACTGCTCAATTTGACAATAATTTACGTTGAAATAAATACTTTTTAAGTGGTCAATTTTATGTAATATGTCACAAGCACATAATTAAAAACATCAATAGGTGTTGGTAGATGAAAATATTAATAACTAAAAAATTTTTTTATGTAGTTTCCTGTGCTAAATGGCAATACTGTGTCAATTTAGGACCGCTTAAAACCAGATGTAGATGCCGAGAGCAAATCCGGACCCTGGGAAAACAATGATTCCGGGCCTCATTTTTTAACATCATAATATGATTTCTTGAATAAATAATCATAGGTACGAGTTAAATCTTTCTATGCTACAAATAAATATAAAAGTTGGCCACTATTGCGACAAATTTTCTGAAATCATATTTTATGCGAAATATTTTAATTAGGCATTAAAAATTATTAAAAATATTTGCTATTTGATAGGGCGAAAATTAAAAAAAGTTGAAAAAGAATTTATTAAAATATTTTAATAAATACGAATATTGTAAATATATTTAAATTTTAATTCGCGGACCACTAAAATTCTCTTAAAGACTCTATTAAGACCTTAGGCAAGCAGAACGCGACTGACTGATCATTTAAAACAAAAATAGTGAAAGCTAAAAGCTCATAAATAAATTTGTGCTGCGTTTTACCAACCGCAATTGTCTCCAACGACAGCCCAGGTAAGAAGTCAAGAGAAGTATTGGCTTCATGTAAAATCCTGTATCGTAATTTAACATATGGTAAAGCTCCGCCCCTTAGAAAATTTACCTTCTGATAATTACTTCGAAAATCTATTTATAGACGTTGTTATAGAATAAATATTCTATTTATAGAAAATATGGATATATGATATTTTATAAAATATTTATTTTGCGTGTATATATTTATAAAAAATATATTAAATATTTAAAATATTTTTTCTGCATAACTTTTAATACGGATAGTACCATGCATAATTTAATTTACTGTGGAGAAACAAAGACAAGTTTCAACAAATTGAAATTTATTTTTAAATAAAACTTCTTTAGTTTTGAAAATCCTCTTTAACTTTTGACCCAAAAAGAACGTAGCTAAGTTTCACTAACTTTTGTTCAACAACCAGATCACTCAGTTTATCTTTAAACAAGCAACTTACTTTTCCACGAGATTAGTGGATTTCAGGTAAAAGCAAACTGAGAAGTATTAATTTATAATGACAGTCTAAATAATTTTGATGTTTTTTTACAGCTGTTAAAAATCTCTGCAGCAAATTTCAATCCTAATTGTCTGACATTGGCCTAATACAGCACAATGACGTTTTAACGGGTACTATGCTAGTGTTATATAATATATGTATATTATTAAATTTAGTTAGACAAACAAGTTTCAAAAACCTTCAAGAACATATTATTAGGCAGAACCGCGTGGGTTGCGGAATGGTTTACGTTAACAATACACTGAAAGACACAAAAACATTTGTGTTTGCAAAATATAGAACGTGTTATTTCGCAATCGCTAGCGAAATTTTCATGCATATATAAACTCGAACACATGTCTTGCACGAGGTACAAATAGGGGCTTGACCTAGACCACCAAACATGCTTATATGGATATACCGAGGTATTATAGTCAACTGACGAGTAATTTTGAATTGATTATATCGCACATTAAGGTCTCTGCAGACTTTTATAAATTTTACAATATGTTATGACAGTATATCAAACATTTTTTTTATATTATTGACGATAGAGAAAAATTCTTGATAGAAATGAATTTTTTCAATGCAATATAATAATCCTTTGGCACACATTCAAATCGCTCAAACATTAACTAACACAAACCTAGTTATACATATGTTGTTCGCAAAACTTGTTAACCTACAACCTACCTTGTATAATTATTATAATTTCACCAAATTTTTATTGTAAATAAATTTTAAAAGTAAATTCAAGTTATTTTATCAATATACAATAAATTTAATGTTTTTTTTTAATTGCGATTTATTTTATTTACATGAATAATGAGCCGCGTAGTGAAAAATACGTTTTTAAATTCCTCCTACTAATTTATACGGCTTCCCTGAATATGTTGTGTTTAAGACTTAAAAAATAGTTGACGAAATAGCGTATAAGTTGAGTGTCGTACTTTAATAATTATTTTTGATTACCGCAGCAAAAAAAAAATACAAAATTCTAGAGAAAAAAGACGAAGAAGTCAAACACGATATTAAATTTTAATTAAAATGAAATTAAAAGTAAAAATATTTTTTACTCATTTATGTGGTATTAAAAGGATTTTAAGGACACAATTAAAAATGAAATTTATTATAAAAATAAACCATGTAAATATGTTAACCGTCCGACCCGCCATCGTGTTTCAAAATGGCAGTAGATAAATAATAATAAAAATTCTTAAAAAGAAATAAAGATGACAAGATCAATTTTTAATAAATATTTAAATTAAATTGAAATTCAATAATATACCGTTTTTTTATGTGGAATAAAATGGTTTTTGAGAATATTATAACTGCTGTTGTAAAAATTAAAAGTTTAACTTATTATAAAAATAGTTTTTGTAAATATCTAAGCTAAATTCGTTAACAGTCTGGTTTGTCATATTGTTTTACGATTGCGACTAATAAAAATTTTTTTTGAGAATAATATATCCATAACTGTGGTAGTTTTAATTATATCAACACGAAACTTTTTTTACAAATAGTTGCTGTAAATATCTTAGATAAGTTAGTTTTCCAGTCCAATCTTAAATTTTATTTAAAAATGTCGGCTAGTGAAAAAATTTAGAAAACAATTTAAAATTAAAGTAAAATTGAAATATCTTAAATAAAAAAATATAAGAAGACAATCTTTTCTATAATAGATATTAAAACAATAAAAAAATAGATTTACTTTACACATTTTATATACAGAAATCTACATAATTTTAGTTAAACGGCTTGGGTTTTAAGTCAAAAACTTTCTTATACATTTTTTATTTTGTCCTTAAGCATTAACGGTTCAAGGTGTATTGAAACTAAAATTATCGTTCGTTGTTTTTATGGCCACTCTGTATAGCTACACATCAAATAGAAGCTCGAAAGCTCTTAATTGATGCTCGGAACAACAGTTTAAAATAAGACGACCTCAATTTGAGAAAATTATAGATACTCAATATGTATCTGTATTTAGCTCTTAATTAGAGAAAGATCCTTGATGGGTTAGCTTTGATCTGTAATTTTTAAATCCTCTAATAATAATAAACAAAATATAGAGTATGAAAATATATTTAAATGCTTTAAAAAAGTAGGGCTATTATGAAAGATGCGAAAATAAACTTATTTTATTTTTTATTTAATGTTTATCTAACTGTTATAAAATAAATAGCTAAATAATTTTAATTATTACGAGTTGTATACAATTCTAAAAATAAATATGTCAAAAAATCTTTAGCTTTGAAAATGAACCATCGGCACACGAGCCAACAACAACGCAAGGATATTTATTAAAATAAATTCCTCTGCAACACTTCAGCGAAATTTAAATATAGAAAGTTTTCAAACATTGATTAGCTTAACGATAACTCGAAAGCCTTCTGTTAATTCTCAAAGACTAAGTTTTTGACCTTGCCGTTTTAAAATTAACCATTAATCATTTGACGGATGACCTAGGTATTAGCGTATTAGGAACCGGATAGATAATCGAAAAATTGCTTCGGATCGCTTCTGAGTATTTTAAATACGAAATATTATGTAGGCTTTAAAAATAGAAGAAGAAATCAACTGAAAACAGTGAATTTAAAGCGGTGCGAACCACATCAATAGGCGTTCGCGATTTTTTATGTGCATTGAAATATAATAAAAATCTAAATATTTAGATTGGTTAGCACAATGTAGTTTATTGTAGTTAATCCAAGAAAAGATTGGTATATCAACACGTCGATATTGGCCGAGCCATTAGTCGGTCGACTTCGGTGTAAATTGACCGTTTCGCGTCTGAAACTTCACTTCCCGTGACGAAAGCTCGTTTTTTTCAATGCCAAGCAATTGTTCAGAAGTCGAAATTATCGACAGTTTTTTGACAGCTTCGTAAAATCACTTTTTTCGTAATCTATAAATACGCGTGATACGTATTATATTAGAAAGCTCTGACAGGAGTTATTAAAAAAAACTCTGTTTATGTAAAATATTTACGAATATAGAATAATCTGGCTAATAATAACGTTATGCGATCAAAAGGGAATATTTATTCATTAATGCCAGAATGAATCTTACATGTGAGTTTGGTTAAATTTATCTGACTTGTGTTTGGCTTGTGAATATATAAAAGGATTGCCAATAAGTGGCTTTACGCTTGTTTTATACTTGCGACAAAAATAGGCGTATGTATGTAAATATATACTTTTAAAACTAATTTACTATTAAAATAAATGTATAAGTAATCTTATGTTGCGAGAAAAGACATCTTGTTTACTACTTAAGATTTATAGCCAGTAAACAAGTAATTAAACTACACATATACATATAAATATGTATTTTTATATAAAAAATAGTGTATGAAGTCACATACATTAAATCTTGAAATTTAGATAAAAATGTAATACGAAAGTACATAAAAAGTTTAAGAAACACAGATTTGCATCTAACAAATTTTATGTTTGATTACATACAAAACAATTTTATTTCAAAGTGACTATTTAAATAAAAGCAAATCATTTTATGTCTAAAATTATAATATTTAAATGTTGTGTGACTAACGATTAGCAAACAAAGAAAATTTCCGATATAAAATTGACCATTCATCCACGCGCGCATCTGTTAAATCATGTGTGATGATCAAAAGGTGTAGTATTCTTGGAAATAAAAATTAAAAATATAATTAAATAAGACTAGCTGGTTGGAAAAAAATGCTAAATAAAACTATTTACAAAAAATAATCTGAACCAAAATTCTCACTCAAAAACGAAAATAAAATCTAATCAGCTGCACCGTTAATTTTAAGGACAATAAAATGACAATTTTAAACGTATGCAAAATAAATACCAGCTAGTTTTTCCAAATGATAATTGGTAGATTTTATAGACCACGGTCGTAAGCGCATCCATCCCGATGCATTAATTACTCATAAGCACTGAAAAACTATATTTTTGTGCACAAAGGATATACGATAAACAATGCGTCTTTTTTACGCAATAACCGCTATTATCATCTAACGATCTGCCACACCTTGCAGTTTCACTTCAAGTCGTAAATATATTTCAATGGTTGAATCATCAAGCAATGCGATTGGAATCAAGAGTATAAAATATGTGACACTTTGTAAAGCAGAGTCAAAGACGGTAAGAAACGAGCGTAGACAGACGGCTTACATCCAAAGAAAATCGAGAGAGACATCAGCGGATTATCCAGAAAAAATATAATGATAATCTCGGCTTTTCCACCAGCAGTCAGTTTACGGAATACAACTCGACAACGTTACCAGCTTTTTCGAATGCCAAGTCACACCTTTTGGCTTCAAAACTCTCAATCCTTACCAATAACACATTTATTTTACTATAAAATTCAATATAAAAAATCTCAATCTGTTTGGGAATCATAATCTTAAGAAAATGGACGATATTGAACTAAATCTATTATTTAGTGTTTGGATTTCAGACTTATATTAAAATTCACCACTAGTCGGTCAACGAGAGATTAATCACTTTTGTCTACCGACTTCAGTCAGCTGGCTCTAGAAAATGGATCAATTTCGAGATGCATCACTTTTTAGCTGAGGATGTGTTTATACGTCTACGTTAATGAATGGTTTTAGTTTTAGTTTTTAAGCTATGTATTATTAATAAATTACATACAGTAATATAATTTAATTATATTTTAGTAAGTAATAACTAAAAAACCTTTAAATAATAAAAAGTTGCTTTTATTGATTTTTTAACGTATACGAAATTAGTTTAAAAAAATAACATAATAATCATAGGTTATGTTAAGCTCATGAGAGTAAACATATGTTGTATAGTAATTAGGCTTATTGCATTAATCACAACAGTATAATATAACTAGTGTACTTTAAGCATTAAGAGTTAGTTTGTGTTGTAGTAATAAACTACTTAGATTAATGGAATTTAATAAATCAAATGGTAGCTTCTTCCAAATCGTTTTAATAATTTAATTATATAAATGTTCTACAAATAGCATTATAGTGCAAGTATTTTTAATTTTTAAAGCCATTTTAAAAATAAATATTATATAAGTTAGTTGTTTGTGTTCAAGTTAGTTGTTTGTGTTCATCGTATGTGCATGTGTCTGCCGTGCAATTAGCCAAGATTGTGGTAACCAACCCCTTTGGAGGTGAAAACCGGCAGATATTTGCGCGTAAGTAGCACAATTTAATAAATAGTATAAATAGATTGATTAATATAATATATAAATAGTATAAGATAGAAATAATTAGTATTGTTACATAAAAAAAAAAATGGCCGATAGCGGCGTGAATATAGCGGGCGTAATTACGCCAGAAAACAGAATAAAAGAAATGGATGAATTAAAAACAAAATTAAATGTATTATTATCAAATGGTAATATACTATCAAAAGAAAAAAAAACCATTATAACTAATACATTTGATATTATGTATAAACATTTATTAGATGTGTTAAAAACTAATAGGGACGATGTAAATAATAAAAATGAAAATAATAACTCAATATTTGAGTTATTAAATGAAGTTAGAAAAGATGTTTATAATATAAAGGATAAACTAAATTTAAATAACAATGTTATTAAAAATAAAATGCAAAAGAAACATTATTCGGAAATCGTAAAAAAAGGAAAAGATATTGCGATAATTATACCTAAAAATTTGCAAAATATAGAGCAGACAAAAAAGGATTGCAAAAATTTAATTAAACCAACAGAATTAGAAGTTGGAATACAAAATATAAGACCAATAAGCAAAGGAGGTATAATAATTACATGTGATAGTAAAGAAGATGCATCGAAAATTACGACAGATGCAGTAAAAAAACTAGGAGATAAATATAATATAAAAGTAGGAAATTTAAAGAAACCAAAAATAAAAATAATTGGAATTTCTGAAGAATTAAAATATGATCAACTAAAAAAGTGTATAATGAAACAAAACACATGTGTAGAAGAAAACAAATGTTATTTAGAAGTAAAACATATTAAAAAAAACAAATTTAATAAGTATGATGCTATTATTGAAGTAGATGTTACGACATTTAAAAATATAATGGATGTAGGCAAATTAAATATTGAATGGGATAGGTGTAAAGTATATGAAGACATATTCATATACCGTTGTTATAACTGTTATGGTTATAATCACAAAGCCAGTGAATGTAAAAATAAAAAAAAATTGTATAAAATGTGGTTCGGAAGAACATTTAATAAATCAATGCAACAAAAAAGAAAACTGTGTGAATTGCTGTAGAGCAAATAAATTACTAAATCTTAATTTGAATGTGGAACACAACTCCATGGATAGAAATTGTTCAATTTATAAAAGATACGAGCAAAATTACTATAATAAAATACAATATAATATAGTATAGCAATTAAAAAAATCAAGTTCATATGGGAAACAAGAATCAGTAACTGGGATATTAATCAATGCACAAGGTTATTTAAAACATAAAGAGGAAATAGAATTAATTACTGAAAAGGAATATCCAATATTTTTAGGGTTAACTGAAACCCATATCACAAATGACATTGAAGAATTTGAACTAAATATTGGCAATTATAATATAATTAGATGTGATTCTAATTCCAGACATACAGGAGGTGTTATACTGTATATTAGAAATGATATAAAATTCAATACTATATTTAAAAATAATCAAGATAAGACATACTGGTCTATCACAGTTAAGATTTTTATTGAAAAAATTCCCATAATATTATGTATAGCATACAGATCTCCAAATAGTAATCCGAATATATTCATAGAATTTATAAATAATATTGCAGAATGGAGTTTTGATCAAATTTTGGATACTGTTTTAATTGGAGATTGGAATTTTAATTGGAACAAATGTGAAGATTTTTACACAGCAAAATTAGAAAAAATATCAAATATATTTGGTTTAAGACAATGTGTCAAAGAAAATACAAGGACTAATAATAGATCGAGCACATTAATAGATTTAGTATTTACCAACAACAAAAAAATTTATTGTGAAGTAAAATCAACTCCAAGAATAACTGACCATTCAATTGTATATATTTATATAGAAAAACATAATGAACTTAAGTTTAAAAAAACAAAAAAAATTGATATAATTAAAAAAATTAATTTTAATAAATTAAGATTAGAATTACAAAAATGTGACTGGAATGTAGATAATATGGATGTTAATAGGATATGGAACAAAATTTATAAGAATATAGTAGATTGTAAAACAAAAAGTCAATATAATTTTAAAAAGGAATATCGTTACAACCCAAAACCGTGGTTTAATGATGATGTTAAAAATGCTATAAAGAAAAGAGATGAGTCATACAAAATTTTTCAAATATTAAAAACAGAACAAATAGAATATAAAGTCTTTAATGAAAAATGGAAAACATACACACAATGTAGAAATATGGCAGTCAAAGTATTAAGAATGGCTAAAAAGAAATGGTATGAAAAATTGATAGATGAAATACAAAATGATCCAAATAAGATGTGGAAATCAATAAAACAATTAATTAATCCAACTCAGAAAAACGACATAATAAAAATGGAAATTAATGGAAATATATATCAAGATCCTTATATAATGGCAGAAAAGATGAATACATATTACATTGAGAGCATAGAAGAAATTGTAAATTCAATACCAAGGATTAGTAATTTAGTACAATATAATAATAAAACATTAATTGTAAAATTTAGTAAATTTAAATCAGTATCATTAGATGAAATTCATAACATAATATGTAAATTTAAAAAAGGAACTAGTACTGATGAACTAGATATAAATATAATTAAAGAAACATGGGAAATAATAGGAACTAAATTAAATTATTTAATAAATAAAGCACTCTCATTAGGAGAAATGCCTGAAAATTTAAAGATTGCTACTATTGTACCTATACCTAAAATAAAAAATAGTAAAAAAGTTGAAGAAATGAGACCAATCAACATGCTACCGTGTATAGAAAAAATAATAGAAGAAGTAGTAATCAAACAATTAAAGGAATTTATTACTTCTCAAAACATAATATGTGAACAACAATCGGGATTCAGAGAAAAGCATTCCACTGAAACTGCATTACAAGTAGTGATAAATGATTGGCTGTTGGCTAAGGATACAAACAAAATCATTGGAGCAGTTTTCTTGGATTTCAAGAGAGCCTTCGAAACAATAGACAGAGAAATAATGTTGAAGAAATTGGAGAGTATAGGTATAAGTGATATAGTTTTGAGATGGTTTAATAATTACTTATATAAAAGAAAACAAAAAGTTAAGATAAATAATGTATGTTCTGAAGAGAGGTTAGTGTATTATGGAGTACCACAAGGGTCTAAATTGGGACCATTGTTGTTTGTTTTATATATAAATGATATAGTTAATAACGTAAGAAAATGTAAAGTTCATCTATTTGCGGATGACACATTGATCTATTGCATGGGTGATAACATTGAAGAAGTTGTGAGTAATTTGAATGATGAATTAGGTGTGTTAGAGATATGGTTAAAGAATAATGTACTTAAATTAAATGAGAATAAAACTAAATGTATGTTTATTAATTATAAAAATGTGTTAGATGATAGTACCAAAATAGTAATAAATAACTCTAATATAGAAATAGTGGATAATATAAAATATTTAGGAGTAATTGTTGATACAAAATTAAACTTTAAAGAACATTGTAATTACATATTAAAAAAAATTAGTAGAAAAATAGGTTTATTATCTAGATTAAGAAATATATTAAGTATAAATACAAAAAAATTAATTTACAATAGTATAATATTGCCCCATTTTAATTATTGTGCAACACTATTAAATATGATGAATAAATTAGATAAACAAATGTTGCAAAAACTACAAAATAGGGCAATGAGAGTAATCTTAAATAAAAATAGATTAACTAATTGTAAAAGTATGATTGATAGATTAGAATGGTTGAATGTTCAAGAAATATTGAGTATGAATGTTTTAGTATTTATATATAAGTTAGAAAATAATATGTTACCACACTATTTTAATAAGTATTTAATAAGAAATAAAGATGTACATAAATATAATACTAGAAATAGAGAAAATTTAAAAATAATTAAGTATAAGAAAACGAGTACGGCTAGGGGAATTATGTACGGAGGTTTTAATTTATATAATAGTCTTCCAAGAGAAATCCGAAACAGCAAAAATATAACGGGTTTTATAAATGGAATAAAAAAACACCTTCGTACATATAGAAATAAAATATTATAATATTAAGTCTTTATTATTGTATATTTTTTCTTTCTGTTATGTATTTTTTATATATTTTTATATATGTTTACTAAATTTGTTAGATGTAAAGATTAGCTATTAAGCTAAATAAATTAATAAAATAAAAAAAAAAAAAAAAAAATAAATAATATTAACTAAATAAATATTATTTGTATGCAGAGAATAGTATGTAAAGTTCCTTATATTTTATTTACATACTTAAATTTAACTTCACGTGTGATAATTCTTACACATAACAAGACATATTTTTCAATATTATTTGAATATATTTTTAATATCGATCATCACGCCCGTAAAAGTAAACATATATCGTAATCTGTTGATAAGCGTGATTAAATGACCATAAATAATCGTATAAAAAGAAGCGCTTGTTGATATTAAATTTTCTGTGTTCAAAAGCTCGTCGCAAACGTACGAAAGCTTTACGACGCAACATTTTTTTATCGGAGCTTTTCATCGCGGACAGAAATAACGCGTAACGCGACTTCCGGGAACAAACGTGTAATCCGACGGCATAGATCGTTAATCTGGATCATTTGCCTAAATATCAATTCGCATAAATCATAACTGTCTGTGAGTCTGAAGCAAACTCTAGTGGAAATCTACCTTAGTGCCTTTAATAAATGAATAAGATACTTTAAACATTTCTTTATACTTTCGAAATTTCATAAGACTTCTATAAATAATCTAAAATATGTTTGTATATTATATACGGTGTATTTCTTTGAAAGCTATTACCAAAATAATAATTAAATACTTGTATTAGTATCAATTATATTTTTAATGATATTTTCACTAGCCAGATTATTTGATTTTTCGCCAATCAATCCATTCATAATTTGTAAAGTTTTTTAACCCATAAACGCTTTTAAAATAAACTATTTTTTGCATAACTTCATCAGTGATAACGGATGGCTTTCATCACAAAAGTTATTTCTATCTACTTACTAATTTTAATACACTACTTCTACAAAGAAACTTTTGCAAATTTTTGCAATTTTAATTGTCTAATTTTTTACGGGCCTTGTAATTTCACAATCATAATCATACCATTAGAGATAAAATATTATTTACACGCAGCTTGAAAAACTGGCAAACGCACTATCTGTACATAATAATATAATTAAACATTTTATATGTTTTATTTAAATTTTAATTAAATCACTTTGATGGCACATTTTTATCAAAGTCTGAGCAGAGTTTTTTGAACCTTAGATTTAGATTATATTGCATTTTTGTGCGACAGAAAGAAGAAATATTATGAATCCGCATGTTATACATACGCCCGGTCAGATTAACTTTTTTTCCGACATATTAACGATAACGAACGAGCCGCCATGATTTATTAGCGCCGATATATTAAAAGCGATATAATAAATCATAGCATATCTTTTGAGTATGGAACTTGACCATTTTATGAGACCGTCGATGAGATGATAATAATTCTCTAAAATGTGTGCATTGTGCACATGGAAGCGTTTTTCAACGCCTTTCTCGGTAAATATGTCACACAAACGAACAAAGGATAAAGTCCTTGGTGAGTTTTATGCGTAATTTCACAACGTGCATTTGGGTTTCGTTTGTTGCAAATTTAAGTCTTGGAAGTGTCTGGTCCTATAACGACCGTGTGAGTCAAACGATTTTATTTTTACAAAATGACGACAGATTCCTCGGAGGATTGCGAACTCTGAAACCATCAGAGGAAAATCGCATGTATGCATTTTTATTTTATTTATGCCCGAAGACTAAGCACTGCGCATAGAATATGTAGAGATCTAAAATAATATGGGATATCCTTATGGAAAATATGCAGATGATTCACTCTAGACCGTAAATAAATGTGTAGCATTCCTGAATTTTTCTTCGATATGCCGCAAAATTACCTCATTTTTATATAACCAGAATATGACAAAACTTGAATATTGGTATTGGTTAAAAAAATTAAATGCCACTTGATAAAACTCTTAAATGTGAATAATTTCTACTATCTTGATCTATAATATGATTCGAAAACTTTTGATAATTTTTAAAAAAGCAGAATTAAATCGAATATAAATCTAACACTAAACTTTATTTTAAGTAAAACGTTTAGTTTGTATCAATATTACATTATTATGTTGCCTTCAATAGTGTATTAAGTATCCTTAATGCATATTTATCGATGAGTTAATGACACAAAAACCTATATATTGTACAAAAAATATGTTTTTGAGTAATAATGATTAATTCAGAATAAACTGTATTATCAGCTACGTTTAAAAAAATTGTGAAAGAAATAATTGAAAACGTATCTACTGACCTTAATGTTAAATAAAACTTGTATTTCACTCTCCAACTATTATAAATTTTATATAAAAAATATTACATTACAATATCATCAACACTTTTGAGCAACATATAATTTCACATCAATAATATTTTTAATAGCAGAAATGTATATTTACTGGTGAATATGATTTTACTTAAATATAAAATCATATTTATACTAGTAAAATATAGCTTTACTGAAACACATTCACTGTAACATATGTATATAATACATATAAAAGCATACTGTCTGATTTTATAAAATACAACATATTTTTGTGAATAATTTTTTTAAATTTATTATAAATTTTTTATTGCAACATGATAGAAATTATGCGTTTTGGATGTTTAATGTTTTTAATTTATCATAAAATAAGAATTCACATTTTTAATTCTCGATTTTCTCAAGAATTCTTGAGAAATTTTACTATGTAAAAAACTATATGTGATTATAATATTATAATACAGTCTATTATTGTTGATATTGCATATGAAATATAGATTTACTGAATTTGTTTTTTAAATATTTTTTGTTAATATTTAAGCATGTAAATTACAATACTCATAGTAATTAAAACATAAAAACACTTGAAGAATGTTAAAGCGTTTATCATTTCATAAAACATATTATTCCACAAGCATAAACCATATGAAATTTTCGGTAGAAAGAAAATTCCATGGAAAGCCCCCATCCATTTTTTCAATCTGCCGATACCCACATGGAGCATTTTTTTATTATCTGATTATTAATGTAGTTCTTAGACTAGCAAAGCAAAAGAATAGTTGAGTTTTTGCCATATAAAAAAGCATGAATATTTTAAAACATCTGACACGGACCCACCCTTTTTATGCAGTGGTATAAAAAATACAGTGCTTAAACTTAAAGTACTTACTTAGTACTTACTTTAACACTTAAAAATATTCGTACAAAAAATATTTCTGATAAATCAGAAAATTTGTTTGATTCTTGAGAATAATCATTAGTTATAACATTTTATTAATTATAAACAAAAATTGTAGCTTACAAGTTATGAACGATCTAGTGCAAATTTATTTTAATTATTCATTCGCGAGATTAGTAAAAACTAATAAAACCAAATTGTTGATCAACGATCAAAATTATAATAATATATTAATCATTATTTTCGATCTCACATGGGATTCGAACCTTGATATTTTTGGTATAAATTAGGACAATACCACTGATCTATCGTGCTATCAAAACTACTTAAACTCACACCATACATTTTTTACTACTTGCATTTAAATCGTTTGAATCCTACTTAAAGCTTTTATTTTACAGACTGATCTGACTGAGATTATAATTACTGATTATAAACTCAAAATTTTAACTAATTTGATAAAACAATAAAATACAAACATAGTTATATTGCAAGAAAAAAAAAGTCAATGTTTAATTCAAATTTAAATCGATTACGTTACATTAAATAAAACATTTTTTCACTAATATTTTTTAGTATTGCTAAGCAACAATGAAACATTATTTATTTAGTAAAATAAAATATGTATTTTATACAAAATTAACATTGTTTTTATAATATTAGGCAAATAGGAAACCACTATGAATTTCCTAAAGTAAGTTGTCAACTATATGGTAACATGTGATGGACCTTTAAGCTAAAATATTATATATACATAAATGGTTGATGCAAGTAGTCCACATTATCAATGTTAAAATACGCTTCTGATTTTCCTGCTGTCTTTATCGACTATACGCTAATTAGTAACATCTACTTCAATTACAACAACCATAAATATAAACTATAGACACGCTTACAACCACATCTGTCGAGTTTACATCCCATTTTTAGATAAAAAGTAAACAAACACCGACCTCGTTCACCAAAATGGGAAGACCGACGTGTTAATAATACACACGTACGATTAATTAATTAAAAATGTCACATAGATAAATGTTTACAATTACCTTTTAATGATGATGCGATGTGTATAGTGTTTATTTATAGCACTGGTGTATTTATAATATTATCACTTTACACCAATAGTTTGTAGTAAATCACTGATCTGAAATTTTTGTATACATTATATTTTTATATGGTTTATATAATTTTTTTGCTATTGATAACAGATAAAAATATTATATATATAATATGTCACGTTGATGCGAGCTGGAAAATTGGTGGGAAATGAGCTTTGGCACACACGATATGTTTCGCGGAGGAAAAACAACGTCGATCTCGAACCGACGACGGTTGGACGACGACTGGACACAACCGAGAACATACTCGCAACATACAGGCAACTGGTGTCGTGTGACAAAACAACCGGCAGGAAAAATTAATCATTTTCTCTAAAAGCGGACTTGACCAACACCGAGGATTGGAAGAACAGTCAGTTGTCTTTTTGTGCTTAGAATCAAATTATAATGGAGGAAAAAAGTTGTTCTTAAAAAAAGTATTACAAAATTTTCTTTACTTCAATATACATGTATAAAAATAGATCTATGTTATGTCTGTCTTTTTTTGTTATATTGTATATTTGTTTCATACCCATTAAAAAAATCTACGAAAGAACCTAAAAGTAGTATATATAAAATAATTTTCTTCACAGAGAATCTGCTGTATATAAAACAGCATTAAATATAGTTGTTGAAAGTAAGAAAATAATCTTAGCATTTTTATTAAACGTCATTATCTCACAAAAAAATTAATACTACAAAACCCATTTCTTTAATAATTTATTTCTTGCAATTTTTTTGAGAAGGGATTCGCTGCTGTTATCCGACTGAAAAAAGGGTGAAAAGAAGGTTAAGCAAAAAAGGAAACCCGCGTCTAAATATATTATAGTAAGTATATACTCGTATATATATATTAATGTTTCTTTCAAGAAAAATAAAATATTTTTAATTTTACAGAAAGTTGTGAAAATAATTTTATTTAAAGTAAAAAGTAAATTATGACTCTTTTAAAGCCGCTAAAATATTTCTGATTATATGGAATATGAAGAATAATTATATCAAACTACATCTTATGTATAATAAAAAAGGATATTTCACTTGCAGATGAACTAAATTTTTTAAAGTGTTGATTAAAAAATAAAAACACACCTTGTTTACGAGTATACCTACGTTAACTTAAAAGCAGCGAAATATCTCAGGTGCAAATGATTTTATAATTAAAATAGTACTAGAAGGCAACTCAGCTTTAAATACGTCGTTTCTTTTACCACATTACTTAAAAGTTATTTATATTTTTTTAATATACATTTCCTAAGATACATTGCAGTATAATATTTTAAGCACATAAAATATATAATATATATACATGTCTTGTTTTTTTTTGTGGATTAATAAGATCACTAACAATTTTTTTAAGAAATACAGTATTTAATTTATTCTTTTAAGTAATAAAAAATATAGAGATATCAGAAACCATAAATAGGCATTTGTGCAAGGCGAATATTTTATATTTTATTGTATACCGT
Source organism: Plectrocnemia conspersa (assembly GCF_051122295.1). Classification (NCBI taxonomy): domain Eukaryota; kingdom Metazoa; phylum Arthropoda; class Insecta; order Trichoptera; family Polycentropodidae; genus Plectrocnemia; species Plectrocnemia conspersa. Next base: position 20,497,336 of record NW_028277167.1, read on the forward strand.
GCCACAAAAATAGTTGAAAAATGTTGGATCAAAAATTCCAAGGGAAGATTTGCAAAAAAAAACGAAAAAATGAATACACAGTATAATCATGTACTATTATTTAGGAGCCCAAATATCAGACAAAAAAAAATTTAGTGGACCAAATTTTAGGTGATTGCAATACGTGAATCCCAACGACATAGATGATTATAAAGATTAGAGAAACTCACAAAGTAAGACCCAAATGATGATGATGAATTTATTTTTCATATTAATAGCATTAAATGTAAATTATGTCGAATTTACAGAAAAGACAAAATCTCATAGTTTGCTTTTACTTGTTTTTTAGAGGCAAAACTCTATTATTAGTACTCTCTTACTCTTTCTTTTTTGAGAATTAATCATTTTGAGTTTTGAAGATACGCGATTTATATTACATAGGTATCATTTCAGATAGCTAATTTACGCTTAAAAACATTGCTGTATCTTACGTTAAATATATTTAGATATATATTGAAAAAAATATCAAAACCTAATAAACAAGTTATATGTTCCGTATTGGAAAACTCTCTTTCTCCTTTCACGTAAATACATACATACAACGGAGGAAAATTCAAAATAAAACCTTTGAAACTCATCAATATTTATGATACCCGCTTTGGCTGCCTGACTGCGTTGATCATCAATCTGACGTGAACGTCACAATATATTTCGCTTAAATCGTGTCGGAACCATTTAATATCGCTTTTAATATTTATATTAACAAAAAATAAAGTTCGCATAAATAACAAAGCGCTGTGCATTTATAGATCCTTTCATCTCATAAGAATATTGACTGCATTTTGAGTTTATAAATACATATTATAAATTAAGTCACAGTCAGACAAATCAAATATATCATGGGCAATAATCCCTTTAAATTCTTAGAATATAAGATTTTTGTGTAGTGATATCCTGTTGCTTTTTATGTCGGATTGTTGTGCAGATATGTGGTATAAATATAATTCTATTATCGAAAATCATTTTAACTTCGACTTCGTTTAAGATATCTAAATACTATATGCTCTTTCGCTCAAAATACTACGTTGACCAAAGCGCAAAAATTTGAAAGTTTGGATAATAAACTGCTATGTTCTTTAAAAATATTATCACGAAGTCATATTTTTTTTTTATAAATTGCTACTTTTTTAATAAAATGCGGAATTCATTTACTGATTTTTTGCAATTTTTGCCACTTGGTTTAATTTATTTATTTTTTCGGCTTGTTTATAGCTGATAAATAAGCTAGCTAAGCTAAGTTTTTTGTCATATAACTTTCATAAGTTCTGTATCAATGCTGCTGTAGTACAATATATTGAGGAAAATATAATCCAATACAATAGATAAAGTAGTTGCATGTTTTAAGGACATTGGGATTTTATTTTGCTGTCAAAATAGACACAGGAAAATCTAGTAACAATTTATTTTATAAACATATATAAATTACCACACATATAGATAAATGTTGATGCTGCTATCAGGCGGTAAAGTTGAAATGGGATATCTTGGAATTCGAAAAGTCTTAGCCGAAGTGATGAGTTGAATTATTGTCGGCTGTGATTTTATGGAACAACTGAGATCGTGATGTATCTCGTGTCCATGCAGTATCCTGGCTTGACTTTGCTGCTTTGTCTTTCTTAGTGAGTCGCTGTGAAGTGTCACATATTTTGTTTTGCTATATAAGTATGTTTTGGAGACAATTGCATCGCTTATGCTTTGCATTTCTTAGATGTGTCCAACACATCTAAAAAATGTGTTCACGTTTTAAAATATAAACGGTCCAGATACTCAGGTGATCGGTCCCCAAATGGTGGAATAACAATAGTATTGTGCGCAGGGTAGAACGTATCCTTTCTAAAGGTGGTCCGTGAAGTATTTCCAATTAATAACGCATTTATTTTGTCAAAAAATCTTTCTTCAATTGCTGTAAATAATACTGTGTGTGGCCTAACTTTTAAGACATGTAATCACTTTTTCATAGAATGATTTATTAATGTATTTGGTTGAAATCCCTACTGTAGCATTAAAATCTCTTAAATATTTCGAAGAATAATCATATGAAGAAGAAGTGAAATCTTGGGATAAAAAACAAATACACATATTAAAGCGAACTTTTATGACTTACTATAAAATGTAACTCGTGCCATTTTTCAATCATTCCTGTCGCACACTCGCGAATGTATCTCCGAATGACGTTTTGACACGAAAAGACCTTCGTAGCAAAGTTGGCAACGCACTACGCATGTCAGTGACATTTTACACCACTCTCCACACCTTTTGTCAAATTGTCGCTCAGAAAATACGCTCGTAAATACATGGATGAAATATTGCTTGTAAAAGTTTGGCTTCATACGGAAACTTTATATTTTATACAGAAAATTCTATTTTCAGAATTAAAAGATTATATTACAAAACATACATTTTAACAGTGCAATATGTTTTAGAAATTAATAAAAAAAATATTTTGAATTGAGTTTCAATGATAAAGAAAGCATTTGCTCCTAAATATATAAGAAATGTATATTGCATATACATTCAAGTATAATACAAAACAAAGAAATGCGTCAACATGTCAACAAAGTGGTAAGAACAAAGATTATAAGATTCGCAATATAAGATTGTATTTTTGTATCGTCTACTCAAGAGGCAGTGTATAGAACAAACTGATGAAATTGGATCCATAAATCCTATATATAATCGTTTTTCAATCTGCACTAAAAAATTAGATCTGAGATTCTATATAATTTGGGCGAGCCTAGAATTAGTTGGACAGGTGAGTTGAAAGCGCGTGTTAACAGCTTAAAATTGACGAAATAAAAACGTGTATATTTTTAATTTATAGCCCGATCCAACTGTCAATTTCGCGCGTTTCGGTTTTACAACCGGCACTTTATTTATAGCGGTGGAAAAACATTTTTTTCGTCCAACGGCCAACCACATGGACAGAGACACCGAAGATTTTGCCAAAATAAACACTACGTGCGATTATTTGCAAGACTTCGAACGAAGAAAGATCGCCAATCTCGATGCAGTCGCAAATTCATGAAAAGAGTAGACTGATTAATGTAGGTATTATTTCACATTTATTTTGAGATACGTTGCAAGCTGCGTAACAAGAAATATTTGAGAATGTTGAATAACTCTGATACAAATATGGCTTATTCTTTTTATAAGCTGGAACGGTCAATAGGCAATACAATATACTGTTTTAAACCTTCTACTTCTAATTCTTTCAGTCATTTTCCTCACTACACCGAAACAATGGAAAATTTCTGAATGAATCACACTTTCTAAAACAGGAAAATCATTGAATAAAGCGTGCAATATCTTACTTCTTATTATTATAGACACAGGTCTATAATTCGCCATCATTGTTTTTTTTCTCTTTTTATATATGATAGTCACTTTAGCCGTAATTTTCCATACACTAAGGAAAGTATTAGTTTTCAACGATAAATATAATTTACAAAAAACTCAAGATTAATATATAAGCAAAAATCAGAACTATCAGTGTACCCTAAAATAATATTATATATGCAAACCGACATTTAACATATGGAATTAAAAGATGAGGCCATGCACTAGAGTCTCCAAATCGAGTAATCGAGTACTCGATACTCGAGTATACTTGTCTATTTTTCAAGTACTTGATAATCGAGTATTTTGAAAATTACTCGATTAATACTCGAAATTAAAATTTTTTTAAATATTTCAGAAACAAAAATAACTTCAACTCGGTCCGGTAAAGGTTAACGTCTTGCTCTTATTTGGCGTTTATGCCCGAAGTGCCGAGTTAGAGCGGTTACTATCAGGTATAATTTTTTCATAGTTCCATAGTTGCATAGTTCCGGTCGTCGGCTATGTTAGTGGGTACGACGGAGAAATTTCTTTTGTGTTTTCTGTTCGACAGTCCCGACTTATCCTATTTATGGCAATGAACAATATGAAATATCAACAAAAAAATTTTTAGGTTTTATGACTATGCAGTTGTAGCGTAAAGTGTTGTAAATTGTTTATACTGATCCCTCAGCTTAAAATATAAATCAAAACAATTGTGTGTTTTAAAGGCATTTAAAGTAAAGTCAGTTCTTTGCGAACCGTTTAGCTCTAGAGTGAAAGGGATTCACCCAAATACATCTTCGAAGGATATAGATTTAAATTCTTTGCATTAATCAGAAGGAGTAGAATATTGTATATTGTTAAGAAAAAAAATCTATTCAAGAAGAATTACAAAATGCTATTTTGTCAATAGTCTAAGGAAATAAGAGAAAAGCAGAGAAGGGAATGAAAGAAGAGAACATAAAAAGAGAGTTCAAAAAATTTTATATCTATAAAAAGCGAACAGATATAAATTAGAAGCCTTATCCAACGCGTTAATGACAATAAGACCAACATCAACAGCAACGGAAAGGGTTTTTTCCATAACGGGAATAATAAAACCAAAGGTTAGCAGTAATATTAAATTCGAGACACTTTTTGCATTATTGTTTTTAAAAAGTATGTTCGTGAAGTTAAAATAATTGTAAAAATCAACATACTAAGTATTTTATTTATTTATTTATATGTGCACGAATTTGAATAATAGCTATTTTGGTACATTTGGTAAATACTCGAAAGTACTCGAGTACTCGAGTATTTTAAAATTTTAATATTCGATACTCGAGTAGTTGATGGTTCGAGTAATTGGAGACTCTACCATGCACAAATCTAAACTTGAAAGAAAAATCATTAAAAAATACAGTACTACATCAATTAGTTGGACCACAGATTTACTACAGTAATATGGTCATTTAACAAGATATTAGCAGTGAAAGAAGAAGCATTAGAAGTCGTTAAGAAGCATAAATCTTCATCAGAAGTTGCACGAACATGTGAGGTAGTTGAGAAGAATCAAACCATTCGATATCTTTAAAAACAAACGAGATTAGACATGCAAAGGTATCATGTGTCTGACGATAGCTCTACAAATCTAGTAGTAGAGTATTATAACAATTTATGTTTCGATATTTCTTTACCTTTACACCGTCGTTTTTCCTCGTGAAATTCTCTATAGATTTTAAAGTACATCGGCGAGAAAATGCAGATAATAATCAATATAATCCATCTGTATAAATACGATAATTTAACAAGATCCATACATTAATATTTCTCAAAAATTTTGTACAGTTTACGAACGTCCTGCTATAAAGAAATATTTACAACTCATTTCCTCTGAATGCCTAAATAGTAATAACAAATTGCATCTTTGAGAGTAAAAAATGACAACGAGAGAAAGCGATACGTGTCATGTCACGCTGTTCAAAGAGGATCATTCTTGACCATTTGAATCCACGGCCGACGGAGGTGTCCCTAAATAAATAACCTTCTCGCTTGGTGCGTATAAATCATTTGCGCTGGGGACACTTTGTGTATTTAGAAATAAATGTCCGCACATGAGCTCTTCTCGGTAAAGTTTCGTCACCCGTGGACGTCATCAAAAACCGGGAAATCTTCATTAGCAGGACAATAAAGGAACAGTGCACTGAAACGGACGTGTCCTTTAGTCTCCCTAATACATCGCCTAAATATGTTTAAAGGTTGTTTTTAAAGTGAATCAGAACTATCATTTAAAACACCCAAAAACAAATTTGAGAAATTTACTATCGAATCTGGATTGTTTAACTAAGACTATAAATAAACTTTTCTAGTTTACAGGGAAACGTCAGAAACTCCGTGTTCTGACGTAATTAATAGTGAGAAATATTTTTAATGACGTGGGAAACAGCATGTTAACCTGTGTCGAAACACTGCGGTGTAGGATTGCACACGAAACCAAACCGGTGCTGAATGACGACAAAATATGTGTGACGAGATGCGTTCGCGTAGTTAATTAACATCAGTGTCGGATTTAAGCGAAAGTTGAACGGGTTTAGTTTCAAAAAATATAAATAGACATTATGTAAGGAATGCAAACATGCCCTGACTTCGTAGCCACAAAGTCATTTAGTTCTAAATTATTATTAAATGTGCAACAATGTTTGAATCACATATAGTTTGTGTAATTACTTTAAATGCGTGATGGTAGCCTTGTCTACGTCTCGTAGGCATGAAGAGGGAAGCGGCTGTTTTTATAGTCCTCGAAATCTCACTCGATGCCTCGGCATAGCTCCGCTTGGTGCAAGTTAGGATAAATTCTTGTGTCTCATGTATAGACTATTCCAATACCGTATATATTTGCATATTTTTTAACTATTCATAATTCGAATATTTAACAAACTATTTGTTCATATTTGAAGCGAAATATTGTTTTTAATTTCTAAAATTACCAACCTTAAAAACACAATTGTGTCTTTGATTATTACAATAACACACCAATTGTGCCATTTGTGTTTTACAAAATTTATCGTATTATCTTCATGTTATTTATAACATACATGACCAAAGAAAATATAAAAAAACACATTTTAATTGCAGATATCATTCCGAGCTATTATTGGGTGGCTGTGGGCTTTTTCAATGACATGTTTATTTCTTTATCTCTTTTAAATCAATGCGAATAAATGCCTAAATTTTAGTCTCTCTAAATTTATTATGGTAATATTTTTTTAGTATACCGAGAAGGATGTAGTATATTCAAAGAGGTATAAATAATATTAAACTTCGTACTGTTTAAAACACTTAATGCTCTACTATTTTTTTAAATTAAAATAAGTAGTATTGATACTTTCTATTAATATTTCTTTATATATAAACAAATATTTGAAAATTTGATCGTTTACTATTCGATATTCCAATAATTGAAAATAACGAATATTTATAAATTACATTCCCAAGATAGAAGTATCAGTTGAAAGTTCTTGATAAAAGTTCGTGTCATATACGCTTAGTCGAGATGTAGGAATACTTTTGCTCAATACTATGCCCAAAACAAGTCACTTTGATGAACTAAAACATATCTTAAGCGAAACTTGGTTTTCATTGCAATGTTTACTTCTTGAGAATGATTCTAAACATCACATACAAATTGATACCCGGATCCATGATTTCTAAACTGGACGTGGTATGAGTGAAAGTCAAAAGCAGCTGCTTTCTCGGTTTTCTTAAAGATCATCTCGGTTGGTACTCAATGTAACTCTGCTTAATGTAAATTCGGCTGAACTCTCATGTGTTCCAAGTCGGAAGCTAAGTTGTGAAAGTGTCAAGTTCAGACAAATGTTAAGTTCTTAGTGAAAGCTTTTATATACTTTTCAGGATTAGGGAAGGTTATTCGCTCTTCCTACTCTAGATCCTCTGGCTAATGCGATGCTTCGGGACGGAAACAGACTATGTTATCGTATATTAACTATCTAATACAAATTCTGAGCGTAACAGTCATAATTAAAACGAGTACTTGTTGCATTAAACCAACTGTTCAACTTTGTATGGAAACCGACTATTATTTTTTCATGAGTGTTTTAATCCACATAAAAAAACAATCGACACATGCGCTTGTGTAATGCCGATAGAAAAATAAATTCTTAGCAAGTCAAAAATACCTATAGAAATTAATTGTTATGCCTTGAGAGGTGTAATTGTAACTAATTTGCCATACGCTCAAAGGGTGGTCACGATATTTATCTGTGAGACTAGGAAAAGCTTATCTGTATACCGGAATTACAATTATATATTAATCACTAATTTCTTTCAGACAAGATAGTAATTGAAAAACACTTCATATGGAATTCAAAGTCTTTCAGATATTGCTCTTCCGAATTTACGCACTTGCCTTTAATATAATTATTTTAGCGGTTGTCCAAATGAAATATTTATCTTATATTGGTCAGAAAGGCACTCACCCGAAAAATGTGGTTTAAAGTTATATGAGGTATGCTTGAAAAACATTAGTGTGTCTACAAAACTAAAATGCAGTGAGTAGGATGCCTTAACAATTCCAGAAAATTACAGTCGTCGACCAGTTTGGTGTTTGTCTTCAATATTTGACGTGACAAGTAATGCTTATTATAAACTGAATCTCCTTTGCTGCCAGATAATTTGCTCAAAAAGTCGCACTGTTCGATAATGGAACACCCATTGAGAGGTACTGCCATCTTACAATAGCTAACTTACTAACTTAAATTAGTGCAGTGCACTAACAAAAAGTGTAGCGATTCATCAAAAATATAGTTAATTCTTCAAAAATCTGCATGTGAATAAAACAATAGCTATAAATAACAATTCAAATATATTTGAAAATAAACTTTCGCAATAAATTAAATGAACAGTAACTTTTAAATATAATAGTCAGTATTATTACTAAGAAATTGTCAAATAATAATAAAAATCAGTAAATAATCATCACTGATTGTCGTCACTGATTTTTTGACACATAATCAGTGAAGCTCCGATTGCAGCATTTAATCTGTCATAGCTACTATACCAAAGCTGAAACTATTTTATTTTTTCATTCTATAAATTTATATGATGTAATATATATGAAGACCAGTGCCAAATTGAAAAGAAGTCTGGGATTCTAAATTTTGGGTCGCCCAAAGTCTCTCGAAGTCCTTCAATGACATAAATAAATAATCCCTCATTATTTGTCGTAATTATAAGTCCTTCCACGCTCCTCTATTGACGAAAGGCAATCTTTTTTGTTTCATAAGTAGCCTGAGTAGCAATATGTATTAAACGTCTTGGTAAATAAAGTTATTCTAGTTTAATTGACGACTTTGTGCGGCAATTTCTCTTTTTAGTCTTGGAAGTAATAAATCTCAATTTTCTATTATCATATTAACCAGTAAATTGAATTTTAAAGATCATTGTTTATTAAAAAGGTATTTTTAAACGATTAAAAATTATTTGCTTATGAAAAATATATATATTACATTAAAAATACATCATTTAATTTAAATTTTATGTCCAAAACAATATTGAAAAGGCCATTAATAAACAACACGCAGCTACATATGGTGATTTCCTTTCGCCGATTCGTGCACACTTCCAAAACGTTCCTGATAACCTGCAATAATTAAAGTCTATTACCTTTTGTACCCAAATGGTTTAATGCCTGTGCTTAGTTTTACTCAAATTTCAAGCACTGGAGAGGCCCATTGAAATATAAATAATATAGGATAAAATGTACAATACGTACCCTGTCTTATGCATATCCATAACGCTTGGAAAAAGTGACCTCAGATAAGTACAAGTACATATTAACAGCAAAACGACAGAGAGCAAACTTTGAAAATTGAATATAGCACTCTGAAAATCACAACAAATTTATTAATTACACACATTTATTATTAATAAAATTACGAACATTCATAAGCTCGTCATTTAATCTAGACGTTGAATTGTGATGTATTAATTGTAATGCCAAAAAACTCACCATTGTACCGACAACCGACGTTTCACGCTGACAGCTAGTAATGCTCTAAGCACTTAATTTATTGCCCTATATTTTATAGATGAAAAAGTATATATTTTAATTAATATATTTGTGTTATTTCAATTTAATTTGTTAGTTTAAAATATATATTATTGATTAATTAAATTTTAAACATATTATTTTCGTCCAATATTACCCCGCACTTGGTTATATAATAAAATCAGTAACAATATTTTTATTAAAAAAAAAGTTTTAACACTCATAAAGTATTATTCGTTTGAATCTGATCATTTGTCTTTTTTTTCAAAGTAAATATGTCTAAATAACTAAATAATAATTTCCGGAGCCCAAATTTGGAACTGCTCAAGCACCTAAGGGTTATCTATTATGCTTTTGAGAATTTTTTATAAATTTTTAATTATATAAACACTTCTGCGAGTTGATAACGAAACGTATCTTAACGCTCCCAAAATGAAAGCACTGTGTTGACGCCCGTTTCGCCTTTTGTATGCGTTCACGAACGCCGTCTTACAGCGTTCGGGAATATCTCGATTTTGACAACCAGTCGGCTCTGATCGTCGTTACGAAATGATCTCAAATAAAGTTTACACACAATCACACGTGTTTTGGAATCAGACCTAAGAATTAACCAGCACGCGTATCTCTACACGCAACACACTGGGAAACAAAATGGATAATAACCGTATTCCTTCAAGTATAAATACCGAATGTACCAAAACGTTGCTGGCCACTTTCGTAGCCGTTAGGGCCAAACCAACAATGCGACGCAGTGGGTAATACATACCCCTTTGGTTTTGGAGTGTGGCACCGTCATCCTAAATAAGAACCTTGTTTTTATTTTATTAGATCTACTAACAAACACGACCGGAAAGTATTTAGGCCGTGGAAAAAATACCGTTAGGTTCCGGTCCCACTACATAAATGCTTTTCCCTTTGAGAATTTAAAATCCAACGGTGTTTTTGTAATAAACTATGTCGCCTTGATCGACATATTTAAAAATCAATATATTAAAAAAAGTGACAACATTGCACAACAAGCACCCCCTGGAAATAGCTTAAATGGCGTTCCTAAACTGTATATTGCACATGGTATATTTTATAGCGCAAAATATTCAAATGAAAAGTACTAATAAATGTATAGTGAAAAGTATCAAATTACATAATAGTGAAATCTATTAAATTTATAATGCAATTAATTCACGCTATAATAAAAATAATGCCAACTCGAGAGGAAAAGTTTAAACACTAAAAATAAATTTTAAAACAACTTTTCTTAGTATTATACATATACATATAATATGCTCTGTTTTGCAAAGTTGGAGTCAAAAACAATTTAGTGCGAGAGTAATGTTTTTTTAAAAAAATATACATTGGGTAAAAAAACCTTGAAAATTTAGCAATAGCTTATATGGTCTCGCATATATGTGATAAATTATTTAACAACGTAATCGGCAAACTTTAAAAGGACATAAGCTACAATACATTTGGTATGGTATTTTTATAATTTAGCGTATTGACTATAAACAAAGCACATAATTTTGAAATAAAGATAAGGGGTACATAAAAATAAAAAATCATACCTCAAATAAAAAAAAATATTATTTATATTTGAAATTAAATAATACGAATCATTTAAAAATTGATAAAAATATTACAGTTTTAGGAAATAGCTATGATTGTTCCTCAAAAGCCGTTAAAGAAATTAAAGAAGTTAATACGCTCTATTTGACCACTCAGCGAACATTTTTGAGTTTTTTATATATAAAACATAATGTGGATATAATTAAAATGGCAATATTTAGTAAGATAAATTGGCATCGATTGGTTTATTTTATCTATTATTTCTAGAACACAAAAAATAAATATATAACAGAGAGACGTTTGATTTGTAAGTTTGCAAATTAATTTCTACACAAGTTGTCAATATATAGCTAATAAGCCGATAAAAATCGATTTTCTTTTATACCTTTTAAAAACGTGTTTTTTGAGACAATCTGGCTTTCAGTCTTAGAAAGGAGAAATTGGAGAAAAGGGTAAAGTTGTAGTTATAATGCGCATTTAAATTTTTCGTCTATGGCTGTTATCGATCGTCTTACGGCCACAGATTTGGCATCTACGCTACGCTATCGGAACGTCAGAAGCCTTCAAAGATGTGGATTGATTTTAATATCGATAGCGACGATCATGAGAATGAGTGTCCATCGGATCCATCGATGGCTTTGGCCCACCACATTCTCAACAAGATCGTCAACACTATCTACAGAATCGGTGGAAATGGACGAATGTGAGTATATTTACAAATCACCAGTACCAGTTGATTTTTATTTTATAAACTGAACTGGTGATTACAATAATGGTTCAATTTTCAGCGATAGTTTTGAGATCGTCCCCGTGGAGATTAACCAAAAAAATACGTCACCTGTATTGCATGTGGATGGTAATCTAGGCGTTGAATCTTGGTGCGTCAAATACGTCTATAATTATGCGTATAGCAAAATGAAAATTTACTTGTCGAAGAATAAGCGCAAACGAATTTCGCCAAGCAATTATAAAATAGTCAATTGTTTGCTAACGGGCGCTTTGCTATTCAATCCTGATGTAATGACTTTTTGGAATTTACGCCGAGAGATGTTAATAAAGGAATTCTTGCGCTATGAAGATGAATTTCAGTTCACGAGCATTGTTTTATCACATAAGCCAAAGTGCAACGAAGCGTTCTCCTATAGAAGATGGCTGATGAAAAGAATTTGTACAGGTATTTTTTCTTATTTACTCTAAAACATATAATATTTAAAGGAATTGAGAAAATGTATATCACATTTTATATAATTTCAGGGAACGTGGCATTCAATGATGTTTTAAGTTATGCCAATGTCGAGATAAACCTCGCCGAGATGTGTGCCAGAAAATGTTCCAACAACTATCACGCTTGGAGTCACAGGATTTGGGTGATGACTTTTGTATCGGAACTCCTGAATGAATATTCTTTATCAATGGAGTACACGCATGATAATGAAATAAATGCAAATATGATGTATTTTACAGAATTACGCAATTCTGAGATGTGGATTACTAGAAACGTATCCGACCACAGCGGTTTTCATTATAGACAATTTTGTTTTGAAAAAGTCTTCAAAACGGATGATCTTATAAACAAAATATTTAGGAGAGGGGGTATTTGTTTGGATATATCAATTACTGAAAGTTGCCATTTGCAAGAAAGGTTAAAGAAATTTGTTTTGGATAATTTACCCATCACTGATTTGTTCAGCGAGATAAAGACCGATCAACACTTCATGCAAATGATTTTAGATCAAAACGCTAAAATAGACCTGGAAAAGTATCCAGATGCGTATCAAAATTTGACCATACTTACCAACGAATTACGTATAAACGAGGATTCATTATTTAGGTACGATACTCGTGAGACGCTATGGTGCCATCGAAGGTACATAATGGATCAAATAATGACGGCGCTTCACGTGTTCTTTGGAAAGAACAAGTTAAAAGGTGACGCTTCGTTCGATTTGAATGAAATGTATGACAAAACTGATACTTCTCTAAACATCACAAAAGCTCTTTTGGGAAAATATGATCATTTAAATGGCAACGCTACAATGGGTTCTGTAAATGAGTCGAAAATCTTGAAATGGGATAATCATACTGTGTATGATAATTTATTTTGTTACGCTTTGTCGGCGAATGAAAAGAGAATCATTCAGAAGAAAAATAAATTTGTGACGTGTTTATTATCCCAAAATTATGATATGTGGTTGAAATTCATATTGAAGTTTCCACAAAAGTAAATAGACAGAAACATTATTCATTCGAGTCATCCATTGACTATTTTAATATATCTCATTTACCAATAATTACATATAAAATATGTACATGCATAGTCAGTTTATTAATAAACTTATAATAAAACTACTCGTTGGCCTATTATAATAGCCAAATTTTTATTTACTTTTACATGTTAGTATAATAGAAAAATTAGACGAACAACATAATTATACAAATTTTTCATAAATAGCGTATACAAGGGTGGGTCAAATAAAAATCGTAAATATTTTTCCGTAGTCTCCGTGGTATTCAAATATTTATGTGTTTCCAAATTACTTTCTGAAGACAATCGCCATAATCTCTCTGGTTTTCATGAGAAGGTGTGGTGCTATTTTTAATTTACGCCTGCTGATAATAATCCAAGTTTCATCTTCATTATAAATTCATCCTAGTCGTTGCCTTCTGCTTTATCGGCATTGATACGTTATTCATATTAATTCTGAAGCCGACTGGTGAGGTGCTCAACCTATGGAATTAAAAAATCATTGATGATATGGCGACTTTCATTTATGGTGCCTTCATTTGCTGCCATAAATTATGATGTCAATGGCATGCTTGATCTGTCAATAAGAGCTTGCTGCAGAACTCATGCCATTTCGTAATTTTTTAGCCCACTTCTGCACTCGCTAGAGTGACGGACATGCATCATTGTATTAAAATTTCATTCATTGTTAAATCTCAACCGAGTTCACTCCTTCACTTTATGGCGTGCTGCAAGTTCACCGATCATTTTAAAGTACTGTCATACCTACATTTTGTATGTCTGATGCATATTATCACCTGTTGGCCATTTTTAACCCGTTGACCACAGATGGCATTTATAGAATATCAAAAAATTCGCCAGTATACATTGGGCACCTGAAGGTGCCATAAACCTTTGAGACTAGTAATGTTTGTTTTAATATAATTTAAGTCTGAAAATAACTTTAATTTACTGAACTATAATATTTAGAGAATTTAGTGCATAAATAGGTGCCCACTACAAAATGCGAAATGGTGTACAAAAATACCAGCCACAGTCGAAGGGTTAAAACTATATAACACTGGTGCTTTTAAATAACAATAATATATCGATGTTTTATCCTTTTAATGTTTCCATTTTGCTCACCCTTGAACGCATATAATAAAACTTAGTATAAGTAGAATAATTCGTTATTTTTAATGATGCACTAATATCAGGCTCCTTCTATATTCTTGTAATAATTTGGGCAAAATTGTACGTATTTAATCTTGCGCATTTCCATTGTTATAATTTCATTACATAACTATGCTATTTACATACATGTGTGTTGAACATTTATATGTATACCAAAAATATGCTAACTTTATTTTTTAAAAGAATATTTTTTTTATTATAATGTATATTAATTATCAAATACACGTTTTCGTGTATTACTTTGGTGATCTTATGTTATTTAATTGTATTTATTTTATTGTGTATTATTTTAGGCACTTTTTATATATAAATCAGGGATTATAAAAAATGTTAATTTTACGATATGTAAGAAATGGTTACCATTGTATTTAATTTGACTTATTGATTAACCATATCGTTTTTGTTATTATTCCATTATGATCAAAACAGCTATACATATATTTTTAATAATGATTTATTAATTTATAATTTATATAAAAGACTATTAAAGACTGACACGATTGTAGGTTTCACGCCATTCTTGTCTGTCTTTCTTATACTATTACAAAGCTTTTTCACTGTATATAGTACTATTGCAAACACGTTTCATATTGTTAGAAAGAAAAAAATATTTAAATGCAAGATTGTTTTAGATCTGGAAGAAATTATTGTATATTTTAATTGTCTTCCCGTGTTTATGTTATAAGTTACTTCTGTATGTGAATGTATCAATTGTGCTTTATTTTCTTCCTGTGTGTAAAGAAATATGTAGAAGATTTAAAATAAACTTCTTTGTTAATTACTTCAGTATTTTTCCAATATACATATGTATTTCCTTTGTGCCACTTCATTATGTAAAACTATAATAGACTAGAAGATCTATTATACTTTTCGTTTATACAAGATGATAGACATTATGTTACATTATTTATTGATAGTGAATCTAAGGAGCTTAGGTTCGCTGAAGTACACAAAAATTTTAAAACAGTTTATATATAATAATGTGATTAAAATTACGTCATTATATATAAACAAATAATATTGGCGACACAATACGAAAAACGGTATCTTGTGATGCGGTAGAAGAGTCGTGTTGGTGTGATCGTCCCCAGGAGGATGAAATAGTGCAGACTCCAGTCCCCTCTCCGGGAATGCATTAAATGTGAACCCAACTGGTCAAAGTCGAAAGCTCGGTATTCGACAAGCCAAAGCTGCAGGTCCCGAGAAGTACACCCTCGTCTAAAAAAGGTGGGCTCTGTCTACTATGATCAACTAAAAATTCACTATCCCTGAGCGTGGCTCAGAACTATTGCTATTCCTTGTGTCTGGCTGAGAGAAGGAGTCTCTCGGAAAACTTCTTCGAAATATATGACCCGTCGATATTTCTTTCAATAAACCTATATTTCATAGAAGGCAGTCTTGACTACGGTTAGGAAAAAATTTTAAAGTGGTTCCGAGAAATGCCATTATGTCATTTAGCATATGGTCGCAAGTATTATAAAAATATATCTTTCGTAAGTACAGACTTTTGATATCTTGCCCGGCTTATTATATGAGTATAAGAAGAGGTCAAAGATCATGTAGAATTTATCCGGATTAAAAATTCATACAAGTGACATTTTCTTAGCTCCTAAATCAGAATGCGTAACTTTTTTTTACATGTCAGACCAATCAAATGTCTGGACTTTTTATTTTAATATGATTACCCAATTCAGCAGCAACATCAAATTTGATTATAAAAATATAATACACCCTCTTCCATATTTTTAAATTTTTCGTATCAAAAACTGGTTATACTTGAAAAAAATATGCAATTCACTTGTGGTGGTGTGCAAGCTCATGCCGGTCAGTGCTCGAAGGGAGTGATACTATGTTCACGTAGCACTCCGTTTCAGCTTGTGGGCGAGTTTCATCTGCTCTCCAAGTCAGCGTAGAAATAACCCAATATAACTATTGCACATCAATTTATATCTTTGGTCGCTGTATGATATTTGAAATATTTTTTAACAAGACAAACATGCAGGTGGTTTAGGTATTTTGGGACTCACCTGATTGCTCATACCCTCAATCCGCCTATACAAAAAAATATTTTTTATTAAATAAACTAGACTCTTGAACCAATTTTTTTTATACGTATATAGGCGTGTTTTTTTTATTTATAATAAACTAATTTGAGCTTTAGTGAGAAATTTAGTTTATCTACAAGTATAGAGTAATAATTAAAGTTGTATACATTTCAAAACTATTAAACATTTTGTGGCTAAAAGAAAAATTTTGATTTTTCTGATTTCATGGCTTTATATTTATTTTATGGGGTTATTTAAAAGAGCGAGTATTTGTCGATAAGCCTCAATTCTTTCTTGAGCTGAAAAATCATATTCATAGAAAATCAGAGCAATAGAGCCAGATATTTTGCATATACAATAATTTTTATCGAGAATTCCTTTGAAAGAACTTCCATACATTGATGTAAAAATCCATGTTACTTAGAATATAATGTGAATATTTATTTTATTATTTTATAGAAAATAAACACACTTCAATGCACTTTAAATTCTGGATTCCGAATGTCAAGGACCAGTGAACGCAAAGAGAGAAGCGGCGGCCGAAGTTGTGTTGGTTTAGTTAGTATTAGTACGAACTTAATTTGCCCAAGTTTGATATCTCTTGAAGTTTCCGTCTCCAACATAAAAAGTGATGCTGGGAGACCACCGATACTTATCATGACCGGGAACTCGGTCGTAGTAGTCGATCGTGACGGCTTAGGTCGATGGAGTTGGAAACAGAGCACTTCGTTGGTGCACAGCCGACTAAGCGAAGTCTACAGGATGTTAAAGCTACTGATTCATAATGGGCTGGTAGGGTAAGGGAATATTCTCGACTATAAAGAGCGGATAGGAATATCTGGACTTTCTTTAGCTCTTGAAGTTCTGAAGCCTTCAAGTTCAAGTGTGAATGTCGTTAGAAGTGTCAGAGATTCTCTGACAAAGTGTCTGAGGAAGTATAATTGGAAGTAATTGTTGGTTGTCCGCATTTCCGTATTATATCCAAAGAAGATTTTGTTTTCCGCCCCTTTTGAAAAAAACCCGTTAGCCCTTAGAGTGGATTACGAACAGTCGTTTTGATGGCAATCCCGAATGTACGCGCTATCATATATTAAGGCGACATATACTTTTATTCTTTTCTGATTTATGGTGGGTACTTTAAAACTTATTCTGCTAAAAGGTGTTCTATTTGAGCAAAGAAACCCCCTTTTGTCTCAGATAGTTAAAACACGTATTTGTATATCACATGCCGAACTGGCCCTTTTATTATTTATTACCGCAGTATTTAGATTCTCATACCTGTAAATTTATTAAAAAATTTTCGACCGTTTTTAGACCTGCCGATTTAACCTCTACATGGGGGAGTCCTATTGTGAGTTGAAAAGTGTTCGATTGATGAAACCGACAATTTATTGACGTCTTGTACTTATCATCTGGCAGAACTCAAAGGCTCAAATGGGTAACTTAATGTACTATCGAATTGGAAACCATGTCTAGCAGATCTCTTGGAAGATCACGACTACGTTGCGTAGTCGCGTCAGATACTTATCTTGCGTAACGTAGTCGGCGAAAGAATACTTCGGACTATTAGAATTTTAAGCGCTCAACTATATTATATTTTAACTTAGTTTTTTTATATAAATATTTGATAGTAATTATTAGTAAAAACATTATTATTGCTGTATTTTATTTAATAAAATATTATTTTTCTTTTGATTTATTTGAACATTTGAGAACCGTTAAACATATTTGATCTTCTTTGGAATATCACTCAGCTCATCTAACTTTCTCCATTCAAGAATCGTGACCTCGTTGTTTGACCACAATGTTTTCCGTTCACGTGCCACAGTGAGTGCCTATAGTTGGTTGGAGGAAGTCTTGTCTTGGAAAACATCATATTTAAAAAAAATATATGACCGATTATTAAAAATAAGAAAGATGATAGCTAGAAAAGCACTTGGAAGACTTTTATTAAAAAGCAAAATTGTTTCACTGACAAAATGTAACAAGTCTTCAACAGTCGGTGAACTTTTTACCAATGAAGAATTTAGAACAGCTGATGACGAGTGGAGTCGAGCTCTTCCATACGGGCAAGTTCCTGGGCCGAAAGCGGTGCCGATTTTGGGCAACAACTGGAGATTTTTGCCATTGATAGGTAATTATTTATAGTTATTGACCTTGAACATTGCATTTATTTATTTTGGCGTGACCATATCGAATCCTAAATTTCGGCGACAACTTACCATTAGCATAAACAGATGATGTTTCAATGTTTTAGCGAATATCTTCTAACATTTATGTAGTTGTAAATTCGCAAGAAGTACTTGACTAATTTTTACTTTCCTCACAAACGAAATATACACAGGGATTGGATATTGGATTCGGAATATTAACTATCAGGTATCCTATTTAAAACACGTTTTGATAGTTTTTATAGTGATGTATAAAAATTATTAAATAATAATAAAAATAAAATATTTAGAGCATAATACAATTATATATTTATATATGTTTATTTTTTATTTTTCTGCTTTTAGGTGACTTTCAAATAGAACACATAGACAAAGTATGCAAACGTCTCTATTCCAAGTATGGAGCTTGCGTTAAGATAGATAGATTGCTCGGTAGACCAGACATGGTTTTTGTTTTTGATCCGGACGACATCGAAAAAGTCTTCAGAAGCGAAGATCAACTTCCTCATAGGTAATTAAATTTATATTACATCACTTAAATATGTATAAGCTAATCATAAATACATTCCAGGCCTTCCATGCCATCGTTGAATTATTACAAGCATGTTTTGAGAAAAGATTTCTTTGGAGATAATGCTGGAGTAATTGCTGTGTGAGTTTATTTATGAAAGCATGATATTTAAAATAATTTGGATAAGGACTATAATGAACTATTTCAGACATGGTGAAGATTGGAGTAGATTTCGCTCAAAAGTACAACAAGCTATGTTACAACCTCGAACAGCCAAATTGTATATCAAACAAATAGAAGAAGCAGCTATAGCATTAGTGGAAAGGTATTATAATATTTTTTTGCTCATTAATATATTTTAAAACATAAAATAACCTAATTGTATATCTATTGTACATAATGTATTTTATAAAATAGAATGTAACAATATTCGAGCCTTTCATACATATTTAGAAATGTATTCTCTATTATTAATAAATTAAAAAAAAACATTTTTTTGTATTATACTTAATATGATACTACAATAGTTACATCTACGATTTTTTATTTAATGATCTATAAGTATTATAATTTTAGATCTAAAAGCATCAGGAATCAAAGCAATGAAGTACCTGAAGATTATTTAAACGAACTTCACAAATGGTCTTTAGAGTGTAAGTTACTAATATATAATTAGGTTTTTTGCACAGTATAAAAATTAACTTGTATTTTTGAATATTTTTAAAAAAGTAAAGTTCAAAAATATATATTTTTCCATAATATTTGGTACTAATATATTTTTAAATTTCAGCTATAGCAAGCGTGGCATTGGATACTCGTCTTGGATGCTTTGATCCAAAAACTAACGGAGACACTCAAGAATTGTTGGACGCTGTGACTACCTTCTTTGTGAACGTACCTGTTTTAGAACTCAAAGTATCGTTTTGGAGATTGTTTAGTACTCCAACGTGGAGAAAATATATTGCAGCACTGGATACTATTAGATTGTAAGATAAATTTATCAAGTAGCTCTACTGTATATATTTCTAAAATGTACATACTGAATCGCTTTTAGGATATCTTTAAAATACATAGAAGCTGCGATTGCTAGAGAAGATGAGCAAGGCAAAGAAATACGAGAAAAATCTTTACTTCAAAGGTTACTGTTGTCAAATAAAGGAGATCCTCGTGTCGCTACAATTATGGCACTCGATCTATTCTTAGTCGGCATTGATACTGTATTAAATTTATATTATATTTTTAAACTAATCTAATGATTCATTTTTAATTGGTTTTTAATATTTTAGACTTCGAATTCTGTTGCGTCAATTCTGTATCAACTTTCACAACATCAAGAAGTTCAAGAGAAACTGTACAAAGAGATTAAAATGGTTTTACCAAATCATGATACACCACTCACATCTTCTATGTTGGATAGTATGCAATATTTAAAAGCAATTATAAAAGAAACTCTTAGGTATGGTAGTTCTATGTTTATACACGAAGATAGGTTTTTCTTTAAATTACAACGAAAATTTTTACTTCTTAAATTTTTTAGGATGTATCCGACAGTAATTGGTAACGGAAGATGCTTAACTAAAGATACCGTTATACATGGATATCAAATACCTAAAGGAGTAAGTTGTGTAGTTTTAAATAAGCAATATCTTAAAGCAATAATGATCATAAATTTATAAAATTATTTTTCAGATTTAATTATAATTAAATTATTTAATCTTAATAAATATTAAATGAATATATTTAATTAAATAATTTATATTATGTCAAACTTGCTTTCAGACTCAAATAATATTCCAGCACTACGTCGCTAGCAATTTGGACAAATATTTTGAAAACAGCTCCACATATTATCCAGAACGTTGGTTAAAGCCAGAACGATGCTCCCATTTAGAAGTTGCTGAAAATGTTTGCCAAAATAATAAAGTCCAACATCATGCATTTGCCTCATTGCCTTTTGGATATGGCAAACGAATGTGTCTCGGTAGAAGATTTGCTGATCTTGAGATTCAGACGGTTATTTGCAAGGTTAATATAATTTTATGAATTTTTATGTGTTAAGGTGGCTTAAAAATATATTTTTAATAAATGCTCATAGCTCATAAACTATTAAGTTAAATTATAGCTTATACTTCACACATTAGGTTTATTTTTCTTAAAGTATATATACATATATCTAAAGCACACAATTCTAATCGAAGTTCTAGATTAGATGATTAAAGACAATCAAGGATGATTTCAGCTTTTTCCAACATTGTGTTTAGTTTCGAAAATAAATTAATCTTTCCCCTTTTCATTTTATTTTCTAGATAATAATTTTCTTCTTGAATCAAAAATTTTTCATTTGTTAATTTCTAACACAAGTAGTAACTTAAAATAAAAACCCTTCTTGTATTATTCTTCTAGTTGACCAACTTAACCTATACATTTAGTATTGTTAGATGATGGTTTCTAGAGTTTTACTAAGTATGTTAAAGTACAAATTTTTTAAATTACTTTTTAAGATTAAATAAGGTATCATGATTTTCTGAACATAACATAGAATTCTATCAAATGCTGTAAAATCATCCAAAATAATTAATTGAATATCTAAACTAAAAACTCATAGAAAATAATTATTATGAAAATATTCTCAAAAAGAGCTTATGCATAATGTTTTAATTTTTTTAGCATTGGTAGTTCATAAGGTATCTAAAGCAAATACCTATATTTTCATTTTTATAGCATTAATAGTTCATGAGGTATCTATACATAATTAAAATAAAACACTTTTTAATGTTTTTTTATATATAGTATGTATATTTTCTATAGCATTAACAGTTTACTGGGCCATACTGAATAATTAAAATAAAACTATTCTGTATTTTTTACAGATGGTGCAGGCATTTCAGATTAAATATGAGCATGAAAAATTAGATTATTTCATTCATCCAATGTACACTCCGAATGGACCGTTGAAGTTCAAGCTAATCAACAGAGATTTAAATAAATTAAAACAGTTATAAATTATTTAAAATATATTAATTTTGATATTATTACATGTTTTCTTTATTATTTTATAAATATAATAATATTAAATACTATACACAGATTATTGAAAACTATGATGGCTTCATCGTTTAATCATTTTAAACTTAAGTTCTCCTTCTGGAGCGTACATAAATGTTACCGCATAGTTCAATGGACGATGGTTGTATTCCAGACGATATGAACGTATCAACTGAAATGATAAATTATTTATTGCATATATTTTATATTATTGATTTTGTATTAACATTACCTTTGCTAGTAAGATTTGCATTTCTAAATCAGCAAAACGACGACCTAAACACATTCTAGCGCCGTGTCCGTAAGGCAATGAAGCGAATGGATGTATTTGTCCTTCTGCGCCACGCATCCATCGTTCAGGACGAAAAGATTGAGAATCTGTGACATACTCCTCCATATTGCCTGTGACGATTGTTGGAAAAACTAATTGAACCTAAAAAATAATTTTATTATTAACCCATACTTAAAAGTAGCATATAAAAATATATAATATTACCCCTTTTGGTACTTTATAACCGCATATAACCATATCTTCTTGTAAAGTTCTTCCATTACCAATTACAGTGGAATAAACTCTATAAATATATTTAATGTAAGTAAAAATGGGTCTTAATTATTATAGCAAAAATATGTCTTACCTAAAGACTTCTTTTATAAAAGCTTTTAAATATACAAGATTATCCAAATGTGAAGATGTAATCGGTGAATTTGGATCGGGTAGAACTTTAACTAATTCTTGATATAGTTTTTCTTGTTCTTCCGGTCTTGTAGCCAATTGATATAAAATTGAGCAAACTGCCATTGATATCTGTAATATGTATTGAATATTTGAATAGACCAAAAAATTAGGTTAAAAATGTATTGAAGGTTCAACTTACAGTATCTATTCCGACCAATATCATATCCAATGCCATAACGCAGGCAACTTTTGGGTCTTTTTCGCTCTTCAAAACTCTTTCTAATAAAGAAAGATCATAATCTGATGTAGCTTGCTTCGTTTTCAAGTTTTCCATAGCTGTATCAATGTATTTTGAACAAATTCTGTAAAACATATGTTAACTTATATACAAATTTAAGGTTTGAAACTTTGATAATAATATTAACCCATATTTGCTTATAGGTACATATATGCAAAAATATAGACAAAATTATCATAAATAATAAATAAATAATATTAAATATACGTTACTTTCAATTTAAGTTGATCTGTTTTATAAAGCCACTGATTGTTTATTAAAATAAAATAAAATTTTAGTCAAAGCTAAATCGAATATTATTTATAGAAAAAAATATAGCTTTGAGTATTAAAGTTATACTACTATATTTATATTTAGACTTGTTCTACATTTTTCTATAAATAAATTAATATGTATATAAAGATATAATATAACACAACATTGATTCTATAATATCAATGAAAATTTATCTTAGCTCATGAATACTAACGACTATCATTCTAAATACAGTTTGCTTTTTGCAAATGTTAATATTTTAAACTGCCGTTGAACTTGAACCCACTACTAAATATATTTCGCATAGCTTAGCAAGCATTTTATTTTGTTGATATACATATATTTATTCAATCTCTCTAAAATCCAGTATACATTATTGTCTATGTAATATGCAAAGGAGGAAAAAAACACATTGTAATCCCTTCCCTAGCTAGCTTACTGTATAAATATAACAGTCTATCACACAATAACAGGTCTTTAGGTTGTAAATAATATGAATGTCTATACTACTACATACCAAAGCTCATATATTAATATAGATATAGATAAAAGTATTATCAATTGCCTTGACTTAAGGTTTTTAATTTGTGGGATTTTCCTCCACAAGAAATATATAATAAGTTGTAATTTATGAGTTGTAATATTATAGTTTTCTACATTGCCGTGAATTTGCTGTAGCACAATGTGTGTTATTTATATTGTACGTGGAGATATACGTGTTATGATTATGAAATGAAGAATTGATATAAAGGTACAATTTTCTCACACGATAATGCGCGATCAACATTACACGTTTGCTCCTACAAATGCTAAGGAAGTTGGGCTATGAAATATTACCCCATGCATCATATTCTCTACACAGATTATCACTAGTAAGGTCTTCAATGACCAAGTTGTTGCAGAAAGTATTATTCAAGATTCTATTAACTGTAGAACTTCGAAATCCTACACTAGCCAAATATTTTTTAACTAAGAAAAAATTATTTAAATTCGATGATCATAAACCGTAAATATTTTTCTATTAACCTAATAGTAGATCTAAATAATTTTTGAAGTAGAGGTTATTATGTACATATATAAATAAATCTTATACTAACTCGACGAAGAAGTTCATATTGTTAACATATTTGGTCCATAGCGGAGTCGGTACATATCTCCAGAATGGTGCCTTTAATTCCAAAGTTGCAACATTCCTCAAAGCGTACTTAGCTGCATTTATTATCTTCTGCGGCTCTGAGTTTTCCTTCAAGTTTCTGTTCAAACATCCAAGTCTCACATCCAAAGCCACGCGTCCGATGCCTGCAAATGTTTCCAAATATTAGTACAACTAAATGTGGAAATTGTTGGTGTATTAAAAATGTCGTTGTCATATTTGACGATGATTGTATTGTATTAACTCGAAAAGGCATTGTTTATGTTTCACAATAGTTTCATGAGAAAGACAATGATGTTCAGATTAGGCATTGTGATTTTATATCAAGGTTTCTTTTAAGGTAAAATAGTGTGTGATATTTCTAAAATGAAATAAATAATAACAAAATCTGTATATAATGGAAACTTTACTATTATAATATTCATTGAAAATACTAATAAGGCGGTACGTTTTATATATTTAAAACCAGAGAAACATCTTAATCATATTAAAGTATAAAAAATACTGGAATTGATTTTTAGTTTGGTGCTTTCATTTTTTGCGGTACACTTTTATTAAAACGGGTTTGGCTTACAGCGTGATACATAAATGGAAAGTATTATAACTGAGCTTTATTTTTTTGAGGTGGCATTAACGTTCATGAATTTGCAAATGGCAAACTTTTTTTATGATATTATTTTTCAAATCATACTTAAATTAATCACCGATAACGTAGATTATAGTGACTTAATTTTTAGTTTTCTATTTTTATCGGAAGTACGTTTACGATAGACCAGTAGTATAAGGTAACTATTGCATAAAATACTTGGGTTTAACTCCTATATGCACTCTAATGTTTTTTAATTTCTATATTTTCTGGGAGATCAGAATTAATGATTATTATATTATTTTTGCCAGTAATTATAATTCATTTTATCAGATAATAATACAGTGGAATACATTTAAATAGATAGTGAAGAAGATTAATGCTTTACATTTATAAAATTGTTATTGTACTATTTTCTAATATTTTTTTGCTAATTCTAATATTTTTTTATATTTTATCTTATGAATAAATTGTCAAAAAATATATTAAAAAAAAACAACGCTTTAGCGGAAAAACAGACAATGTAAAAAAATACCCGAATAATCATGTGCAAGTTATTTATTATTTTTTATCTTTTTTTGTGTATATTATTTTATTTCTAATATAAAATTATTATGTTTTAAAATTTAATGATTAAATTTAAAACGCATTAATTGTAATAAAAAAATAGTTTTTACTCTATCATATAAAAAATGTTTTTTGTGACTAGGGTAGTTCTTCGAATAAGGTCATCATGACAGATTATGTTTTTTTAGATATTCCTTAACTCATGGATAAAAAAATAAAATAAAATCGAAATAGACCGTAAATAGTTATAGGTATTATTTGTAAGATGTAATAATATATTATAATAGAAGTCACTGATTTACAAACATTGATTTTTAGTGTCTCACTACTTACTTAGTAGTTGTTGATTGTGTTTACTTCGTCGCAACACATGTCTTCTGAATGTAATTTTCTTTTGATTTCGATTTTTGTTACTTTAAATATCCTTTATGATTTATAAGTAAGTATGATTAAAAGCTATATTAAAATAAATATAAACATATATAATATTTAAAAATATGAAGAAGGTACTAATTACTATTAATTATAAAAAAAAAATTACAATTAGTTTTATATTATATTATGTTTCGTTAATTAATTTTATAATCAGTTTCTAGTTGTCAAATAATGACTGTTCTGAGTAGTTCTACCTTGGCACTCATCTAATAATTACTTTCAAAAAAATATTATAAAACTAACAATACGACTGTGACCTTTTGATTTGTAATAAAAGTAACACAAGTAATCGATTACTAAAAAAACGACGAGCAGCTCAAGAATTTTTGCTTTCACCGTGCGAAATTTATCTTTACGCATTGACCCTATTTTTTGCATAACGGATACACGCGTATTTTTCTACTACATATTTATTTTTAATATTATATAAGTGATACGTAAGAATTGCTCAATATCAATCGATTGAAAATTATTAAACCATAAAATTAGTAAGAATGAAACGCGAAAAATTATTTAGAAACACTGAATCTGTTTTTTTATGTATGATATAAGAATGGTTAATTAACTACATCAAAATTGCAAAATATGTACAATAAACTACAGCCATGATATTTTGCCCAAAAACTAACCACAAATTAGCAAAGTGCGGTATCATAGTAATAGAATATTATAAATTTGATAATACATTACTAAAAATACATAATTTTGTACGGTGTATGAGTTTTAATTATGTGGGTATATTTATAAAAATAAAACATGCAATATGTAATTAAAATTATATAAAATAAATAATGTTACAACCACTTCAATATTTAAGTACTTTTTTGGGATGTCAACTAGGTATTTTATTTTAAATGCCAACGAGTATTCTGTCATTAAACTTCTGTTAATATTGACCGATCAGTAAGCCTTATTTACACATCATTTTTTTAGACAGATATTCGTTTTTTTCAACGTAATTCGTAAATATAGCATTGTAATAACATATGTATTTACAAATCGTAAGATTTAACTGATATTTATTAAAAAGTTTTTCTTAGTTCAAAATAAGGCTTTGAAAGATGAACAATATTTGACATTAATGTCCAAATACTAAAATGAATTTGACCTTTATGGCCATAAAAAAGCAATAAAGTTTTTTAACATGTAATATTTTTATCTCACAAATGCAATAATGACTAGAATAACATTTATTTTGTTATATTTACCTTTCAAGCGGAAGACTAAAGAAGGCCATTCATTAAACAAAAGTTTTTGTATGCCATTTTACAATAAATCATATTCAAGTTAAATATAAATTTAGTCATATAATACAGTTAAATATAAGACCTTTCTAGCAATTTATCATTTAAGGGGCAATTCACCTGTATAATGGGCCGATAAACGTTTTGAATAAGAACCACAATTTTTTTTATTATTTTTTTATTAGTGGCATATTGTATACCTATGAAATTATATATGATTAGACTAAAAAGCATTAAAATTTGATTATTATGCAAAAAGGTAAATATTTTTTCCATCGTTTATCTTAAATAAATATTTTTTAATACGAATATTAATATTCATGTAAATTTCTATCTGCGTATTGGAAAAGGGAGTTTATTGCCAACACCGTTACATATTTTCTACGTACAAGTTTAACCGGTTTTTGCAGGTAAAACAAAGCTATATTATTTTAAATAAAACAAAGCTATAAATCAAAAGAGCATAAAAAAAGGTCAGCGAGTGCTAAAAATGTTTGTATTTAATGTAAATTTATGTCATGGTACTTTTTAGCCAGACCGCACAGGACAATGGAGCTTCCGTTGCGATTTGACTCTTGAGATTATCGAAAGAACGCGTGCCAGATTTTCCCATCGCTGGTATCATCACGCATAGCTCGATTTATCGAAGGTCTTACTCTACACACCTACCCGTTCACTTTCTTATACAAGTTTTTACCATTAAACTGTAAGCAGTAGGTACAACGACCTTAATACATACATAGTGAGTAATTTAATATAAAGTTTCGTTTCAAAGTTTTTTATTATTAAATGTATTATAGCTTAAACTACAGTTATTGTTATTTGACTGTACAATATTCTTAATTTGTTTCCTAACAACGTTGTTATTCTTAATTCATTTCGAAAGTGAACATATTATTCTTTGTATCTTACTATGTTTTAATTTTATCTTTGATCTTTTAAACTGTTCTACTTCTATTAATCTTTCATTATTATATTTATTATGTGTATTTTATGCACATAATATTTTTAATTTATGATGACAGTAAATAACTTATAAACTATTGATTGATATATTTTACAGCTTTTCACAAAGAAAAAATCTCTTAAATATCCACATTATTCTCTTACTATCAATATAAAATTAGAATTAAATTAAAATCACATTCAAAATTTGAGTCTCAATCGTATTATTTTGGCTTGTAATCATTGAGATAATATTTAGTTAGAGCAAATATACTCGTTCCTGTAAGTAGCACTACAATAAGTACACATATGTATGTAGTAAAACCCAAAGAATTAAAAGGTCAATATAATCTCTATTTTTTTATTGGATAAATAATCTCTCAAGAGTACTTAATAATAAAATCAAATTTTCTGTAGCTATTCAAAACATTTCATTGTTAAGAGAACCTGTCAAGTCATAATGGTCAGATTTGCCATAAAAAAATTTAAAAAAATGTCAAAGTTGTTTTTAACGAAGCTTGTCACTTCGTTTTTGACTTAGAATACATGCTAATGTATGCCGAATCACCTGAAAAGTCCAGATGAAGCATATGCTTCGATTTCTATCATCTGATCTGGTTCAGCCAAGCAAATTAATTTGATTTCAAGATTTATTTATTTATTTATTAAAATTATAACCATCGTGACCTGACAGGCAAACCCAATGCGTCACGATAGTCAAAAGTACTAATACATCATAATACATACAAATATAAACAAGACAAAACAACAGACATAAATCACCTCAACAGGTGTGCATTGTCCCATACGAACTGAATCAAAACTCCATATGTGCAAGAGAAAATTTCAATATTACTATGGACAAAATTGAGCAGATAAATAGCCTTGGCCAGAGAGGAGTTGGCAAGTGCTCCAGTTCTAGATTTAACAGGCAAGAATAGTGGACGCGACCGAGAACTATAACCACCTTTAGGAGCCCACATTTGAAGCTGCTCGAGCACTGAAGGATTGTCTACGATGCCCTTGAGCAATTTCCAGAAGTGTTTAATTACATAAACACTTCTGCGAGTCGACAAAGAAACGTATCCCAGGGCTCCCAAAATAAAAGCACTGGGAAACAAGAACGGATAATACCCGTATTTCTTCAAGTATAAATATCGAAGAAATTTACTTTGTACTTTTTCCAGCTTCAATTCATTACATTGTTTCATTACGCCTGGGATCCAAATGATGGAGCTAGTTTCTAGTATGCTGCGGACTAGAGTATCATAAAGAGTGCGCAATACTAAAGTATTCCTGAAGTAACGCGCATTTCTCAAGATAAAACCGAGCATTTTTAAGGGGACACGGTCAATTGGGCGACGGCGATTGGGCGACGGTCAAATGGGCGATTCAAAATGGGCGACGGACAAATGGGCGATGGTCTTTTGGGCGACGGTCTTTTGGGCGATAGAATAATAATGCATTACAAATAAATGTGATGTAAATCATGATCTTATAATTAATTAAATAATTAACATAATTTAATACATATTAAAAAAATATATATATATGTATATTATATATATACGTACATACTAAAATATAAGTAATATTTTTTAGAATAGAATTAAAAGATGAAAACATTATTTGGTCTAAACAAAATATAATATACCTACATAAGATATAGTATGTATATATTTACTTATCATTTGTGCTTATTTAATCATAAAAAATTAAACAGTGTTTTTTTTTATTCAAGAATTTTAGAGAGTTATCCGATATCATAAAACACTTAAAACACACGGCTTAAGTCGGTAATTTTATTATAAGTATACTACCTGATAAATGTTTACAGTGGGCCCTTACTCGATTTTTTTTTATGTTTTGAGCCTTGGAAACTACTCTGAGAACAAACCTTTGGAATTTCCAAAAATCGCATATTTTACAGTTATCTATTTTAAATTAGATAGGATAGTTATATATAAATATAATAACACAGAACTAACGCTGATAAGTGCTTATCGTGGATTTTGCCCTTTACGCGATTTTTTTATGTTTTGAGACTTATAAATTACTGTGAGAACAATCTTTTGGAATTTCCAAAAATCGCATATTTTACCGTTATCTATTTTAAACTGAATAGGGTAGTTATATATATAAATATAATAACCTAGATCTAGCGCTGATAAATGTTTATCGTGGGTTTTGCCCTTAACGTGAATTTTTTTTATGTTTTGCGCCTTGGAAATTAGTGTGAGAATAAACTTTGCGAATTCACAAAAATCGCATATTTTACAGTTATCTATTTAAAACTAGATAGGGTAGTTATATATATAAATATAAAAACCCATAACTAGCGCTCAGTATACTTTTGAATTTTGACTGAAAATGTTCGCAAAAAGTTTCGTTACGTCTTTGAAAATTATTTTTGTCGTGGTTTTAAAACACTTTGTCACAGTGTCATTGTGTTTTTGGTAAAAAATTCAGTACAGCAAGAAAATAAGTATGTGTCTTTTTATTCACATGTGGGTTATATTTTATGTGCTATTTATAGATAATTGGTTTTTATAGATCATTGTTGAGAACGACTAATTTGAGTTACCACAGTTTATATTCTTCATAAATGGATAATTCAGGCATATTAAGTCAAAAAGACAAGGAAAAATATGTTTGGAATGGATATCTTTATAAAAAGAACAGACCAAAGAATTTTTATAAAAGTTTTGAGGTAGAATAGAAAAAATATCATAGAATATTTACATGGTATTGTATATAATTATAATATGAGTTAATAATTTGAAAATAAAATTGTTTTTACCATTTAATATACTTTTTCATTTTAATGTATGTTTTATTAATATTTACAATAAAGCAAAGCGTGCAAGTTTTTTCTGTCGCCAATATGACCGTCGCCCAAATAACCATCGCCCAATTGACCAGAATCGCCCATTTGTCCGTCGCCCAATTGTCGCGTACCGCATAGCAAATCCTTAAAAACGGTACGCGACAATTGGGCGACGGACAAATGGGCGATTCTGGTCAATTGGGCGACGGTCAATTGGGCGATGGTTATTTGGGCGACGGTCATATGGGCGACAGAAAAAACTTGCACGCTTTGCTTTATTGTAAATATTAATAAAACATACATTAAAATGAAAAAGTATATTAAATGGTAAAAACAATTTTATTTTCAAATTATTAACTCATATTATAATTATATACAATACCATGTAAATATTCTATGATATTTTTTCTATTCTACCTCAAAACTTTTATAAAAATTCTTTGGTCTGTTCTTTTTATAAAGATATCCATTCCAAACATATTTTTCCTTGTCTTTTTGACTTAATATGCCTGAATTATCCATTTATGAAGAATATAAACTGTGGTAACTCAAATTAGTCGTTCTCAACAATGATCTATAAAAACCAATTATCTATAAATAGCACATAAAATATAACCCACATGTGAATAAAAAGACACATACTTATTTTCTTGCTGTACTGAATTTTTTACCAAAAACACAATGACACTGTGACAAAGTGTTTTAAAACCACGACAAAAATAATTTTCAAAGACGTAACGAAACTTTTTGCGAACATTTTCAGTCAAAATTCAAAAGTATACTGAGCGCTAGTTATGGGTTTTTATATTTATATATATAACTACCCTATCTAGTTTTAAATAGATAACTGTAAAATATGCGATTTTTGTGAATTCGCAAAGTTTATTCTCACACTAATTTCCAAGGCGCAAAACATAAAAAAAATTCACGTTAAGGGCAAAACCCACGATAAACATTTATCAGCGCTAGATCTAGGTTATTATATTTATATATATAACTACCCTATTCAGTTTAAAATAGATAACGGTAAAATATGCGATTTTTGGAAATTCCAAAAGATTGTTCTCACAGTAATTTATAAGTCTCAAAACATAAAAAAATCGCGTAAAGGGCAAAATCCACGATAAGCACTTATCAGCGTTAGTTCTGTGTTATTATATTTATATATAACTATCCTATCTAATTTAAAATAGATAACTGTAAAATATGCGATTTTTGGAAATTCCAAAGGTTTGTTCTCAGAGTAGTTTCCAAGGCTCAAAACATAAAAAAAAATCGAGTAAGGGCCCACTGTAAACATTTATCAGGTAGTATACTTATAATAAAATTACCGACTTAAGCCGTGTGTTTTAAGTGTTTTATGATATCGGATAACTCTCTAAAATTCTTGAATAAAAAAAAACACTGTTTAATTTTTTATGATTAAATAAGCACAAATGATAAGTAAATATATACATACTATATCTTATGTAGGTATATTATATTTTGTTTAGACCAAATAATGTTTTCATCTTTTAATTCTATTCTAAAAAATATTACTTATATTTTAGTATGTACGTATATATATAATATACATATATATATATTTTTTTAATATGTATTAAATTATGTTAATTATTTAATTAATTATAAGATCATGATTTACATCACATTTATTTGTAATGCATTATTATTCTATCGCCCAAAAGACCGTCGCCCAAAAGACCATCGCCCATTTGTCCGTCGCCCATTTTGAATCGCCCATTTGACCGTCGCCCAATCGCCGTCGCCCAATTGACCGTGTCCCTTTGCTATGAGTCTCTGCAATGTGCTGGCTAAATTTCCAACGTTCTTCGAAAGTCACTCCTAAATCCTTAGTTGAACAAAACCTTTCCAGAAAATATCCGCCTAGATGGTATGAATATTTTGCCGGCGTTAATGACCTTGAAAATGAAATTGTGTGACATTTCTTTACACTGAAAGGCAATTGGTTATAGCAAGCCCATTTCCATATAGAGTTGAGATCCTCCTGTAGGTCGAGGGAATCAGAAATCGAATGCATTTTCTTGTAAATTTTCAAGTCATCTGCATATAATAAAAAATCAGAATGCTCTATTGCTGTTTCTATGTCATTAATGAACAATAAAAACAACAATGGACCCAAATTGGATCCTTGAGGTACTCCAGTAGGGGTCTTATATCGTTCTGAAAAGGAGTTATTATACTTGACGAATTGATATCTATTGGTCAAGTAATTTGAGAATAGATTTATGAGATCTTCAGAAAACCCGAAATTAGATAACTTTTTTACAAGTAAAGCATGGTTAACTTTATCAAATGCTTTTTCAAAATCTGTGTATACGACGTCCACTTGTACACCAGAGTCCAATGATTTTGAAACATAGTTAGACAAAACCATTAGATTAGTGACAGTGGATCGAGATTTACGGAAACCATGTTGTTGGTCGAGAAGCATACACCTGCAATGATTTAAAATGTATTTATGCAAAACAATTTCAAATAATTTTGCAGGTGATGAGATCAAAGCTATTGGCCTGTAATTGTCAATCTGAGATTTGGGACCCTTTTTATGAATCGGAGTGACTTTTGAACATTTCCACAATTCTGGAAAACAAGAGGATCTCAAGATGACTTGAAGACTAATTACTATGAGGCAACACCATGTTCTGAAAGTCATAACACATATCTACATGCTGAAATTTTATGGCTGTTTTTTTAAATATTGTAACTTTATATAATTTGTAAACCTTTGTAATCTGAACCTAAAATATTTTTAGTTGCACCCTAAGATCTTAAGAAAAAAATATAGCACCCTATTCTGTTGCGTAGTATATCTCAATCTATCCATGCCCGGACCAAATTTTTCGTGAATATAATATAAAAAGTATTTTTGTATTTGTTCTTTTGCTATTTCCCGTTATAAGGCTCGCGTTGAGTAAGTTAAAATTTGTCTGCTCTTTCTAAAAAACTGTTTACAATCTATGCATGCAAATTATACCAAAATAGTATGGATTAATTTGTCACTAGTTTTAAAAATGGGCCATGCGAAAAATAAATAACAAATACTTTTCTCTGATATATTGAAAGATACTATGATTCATATTTAGCATCTCATTTAGATGTTTATTGATAATAATGTTTTAGAAAATAAATGTAAATATTGTATTTTTTTATGAATAACGTTTGAATAAATAAGGGCACTAAATGGCTTTATTTTTACATTTTAAATGTAGATACTACTTATAAATTATTTATTAAAAAAAATATAAGATTTGTAAAATATTTTACAATCATAAAATAATGATGTTTTCCATTGCACTTGGTTTATAATTAAAATTTCAACATTTTCACTTGATGGAAACGCAACTCTCGAACGATTTCGTAACAATGCAACTCGCACGGCAAGGTTCAACGGAATGCATTTTAATCATGCGATCGGACATCGTAACTGTATTTTATTATTATTATTTATTTACACTTATGTACAAAAATGTATGTATTATTTAACAAAGGAGCTATTAATCGCAATACCACATATGGCACATGTAAGAACCTAGTCGACCTCGTACAAAATTATACAATACAAACTATTGCTCAAGCATTGATTTATTAAAAGAGATTTTTCGAGTTTTTAATTTACAGAACTTAGGAATTAAGAGAGATTTTTATGTTTCAAAATAAAGATAATCAACATAAATGTCGTTTAGTGTCATATTGAGAAAATAGCCTGTAAATGTAAAGTCCAGAAAATATTTATAAAGCATTATATTTTGAGGTTGACTTTAATTTTAAGTTCTAAGTTCATATAAGTTCTATGCCTGCTCTCTTTAGAGTTTAAAATAACCTATTGCTTTGCTAACCGTTCTATAAGGACTAGTTCTGGATATTTTTTAACATTGCTTATGAAGTTTATCGATTATTAAACTCCATCCATTAGTGAAAATGGATGGAATTTAACTATTTTTTTATTATGGCCGTCACTTCTTTCTTTGTTTGTCCATAACGCCATTGTCATATACATAATCAAGTTGACGATTAAATTACACATCACAAAGTTTCCCTGAACGAACCTTGTACTTTGCGTGATTAAAAATTGACACAGCCATATTAAACACACATAGCGTTCTACGACTAGTGTATAAAAAACTTGAAAAACAGGATTTCTTACCAAGGCAATTAATCCATTTAAAACAATGTGTTCTTTTTAGGAAAAAGTCTGCACTTTGAGTGTCTTAAAAAATTGAAATGAACGTCATAAATACTACATATTTATGGTTTCAAGGTATTAAATCTAATACTTAACTAAATATTATTATTTACATTAATATATGCAAAATTTGAACTTACATTCCAGCGACCACTTGTGAATCTCGTTGTCGAAATCCGCAGGCATCTCTTCATTTTCGTCTTTCATTTCCACCATTTTGGTGATGAAGTCTTTGGTGACGTCTTCGATGGGCTCTATGTACTTCCTCACCGTTTGTATTTGAAGTACAGGCTTTTGAACTTTGGTTCTGAATACTCTCCACGGCTCTCCATGCCTAAAATGAAATAATAATAGTCTTGATTGACGTAACTGTAAACTTTTCCTCAGTGTCATACATAAAAGATGGCTTAGAATTTAAGTCACGTTGCCACTATTTAAATTTATAGTTTCACTATTTCATTATACAAGCAGACAATCGCCGTGCAATTAGTGCTTCTGAGGCAGCTAATATTCTTCTAACGTTTGTTTTACCATTATTTATTTTAATTTTAGCTAGTCGTGTTCCATAGTCAGACGGTTAAGTATGTACATCGTTCATTTCCAAATTAAACACTCATGTAAATTTGTCTTCTTTATGTACTACGGAAGCTTTGTGTCGAAACGGCAGCGAAACGTTTTCGAGTCAATGATAGATGAATGAAGTGATAAATTGTGTAAAAAATGATAATGAACTTCAGAATGGAATAAAAATTATAAATGAATATTTATAAAAATAATTTAATTATTGATTGGATTTAATAGTGCAACAGATGCATATAAACATGACCCAAGATGAAGAAAACCTTGAAATGAAACTGACAAAAAATGTTATTTGCAAATATTTTATATTATTGGCACGTATTTTGTGGATTATTAATCTGGCTTTTTTTACCTTGCGCAGTTGATATTTGTATCGTCCTCGACAATTCGATGGGAATTTAAATTAAGTTTTTTTTATTCAAGGTGATTTTCTAATACAAGGTGGCCATTAAAGGCCAATGCAAGCGAATCATTATATTTATAACCATCGAAAATCGAAGATGGAATGAAAATACAAGGATGTTGGTGATAAAAATATTGTGGGATGGTGCTTATTTATCTTAAATGTAAAACATAACTGTTTTTATTTTATTTATTTTTTAAATGTTTATTATTGTTTCTATACTGGCCATTATGACGCATTGGGAAAACTTTTCAAGTCAAATAATAAAAATATATAAAAAATCAAGCTGTATCTAAATGCTAAAGTTACTATTCGAATATTTCTAACTCTTCCAGTTTCCGTTGTCTTGCTTAATATTTATTTAAGACTATCGGGCGAAAGCAATTATATAATTTTTCTATAATTTCAAAGTAATATAATTTATTTAAAAGTATCAACAATTTTTTTTTAAATTTAAAGTTAAATAATTGAAATTAATAAATATTTTAATTTATACAATATAATAATATTACATTTCATATGAAATAGTTACGTCTCTGTAATTTAATCTAGAATCGGATTGATCCATTATTTTGCAATAGTTGTCGAAGATTACGACACAAATCGATGATGGTTAAGATTATTTTCAAACACGTTATGCATGTACAGTTTTTAAAGCACTATCTAAACTTTTCGAACCCGCGGCTTCAAATTTTCTGTAACCATCTATTTGCTATAAGAAATATGACTTAAACAAATATATTTTAGTTGTATTTAGTATTAAACACACTAACGTCAATACTCACTTCGTGTGTGCTCTCCCCATGCTATTATTTGATATGAAATTGAGCAATATCGATGGAATGTGCAATGGTTTTTTATAGAAAAAAACAATATTGGATCAGAGCTTCTAGCTAAGCCCAATAATAGTGCCCCTTTTGTCAATTTATTAAAAAAAAATAATTAAGTTTTTTGAGTATTTTAATTTACAAATTCTTCAGATTAATTTACCTGCATCGCGCGAAATTAGTTGCCATAAAAACACCCGGTACTTTAGTATTTTTACAAAACGAAAACAACGTAGCCAACTTTGACGCGTATTGCGATTTTTTTGCATTTGCTTTTTATTGTCATATAAGGATAATAAAATACAAAAATAGCATGAAGCCCGATAATAAACCTTATATGTATTCAAAATGAAAATAGGTTTATAGTTGATCTAACTTATCCGAATTTTAGTTATTTAAATTAATGTAATACATGTACAGAAACACTGATTAATAGTTACTAAATATATTTGAGCTATAAATTAGCAAGCATTCTCAAGTAGCGTGTGCAATCGAAACCCACATACACAGATATG
This sequence comes from Plectrocnemia conspersa, assembly GCF_051122295.1. Classification (NCBI taxonomy): domain Eukaryota; kingdom Metazoa; phylum Arthropoda; class Insecta; order Trichoptera; family Polycentropodidae; genus Plectrocnemia; species Plectrocnemia conspersa. The sequence goes on from NW_028277167.1 coordinate 20,535,012, forward strand.
TACCTAATACATAGTCACAGAAATTATAGGTAATATTGTATGTGGGCGACCACCAGTCAGGTATAAAGTGCTTATTAAAATGTATGCATTAACTGTGAAAATATTTTTTTGTAATCAGCGTTAAAAGCGCAATAAATAAAATGCCATCAGTCAGATAAACGTACGTGACTAATTGTTTAAATTTATATAACGGAAATATTCTACATAATAAAACAGACAATAATAAACAAATCCAATTACAACCCCAAATATTCGTTTTGAGAATGAATGAACATGAAAACTCTCCCAGTCAGATCAAGCGTATACAAACGCATATGTATTTTATTATCATTTAGTTTTAGTATCCGTCAAAATTGTATCAACAACTTCCATCTGATATCACCCTGGATTTGAACTTGGGACACAAGAGAGTTCATCCGAACCATCTTCAGGGACCACGAAGGCCGAGAAAGTAACCGCTTCCCTCTTCACGTCAATCTAGAAATCCAGAATTCAAGTCAATTTTCTGAGACGACTAGATTTTTTAGATGCAGATGAGGCTACGAGAACTATACATATACACAATAATTAAGCAAACGTGACTAAGAAAATCGTACAATAATAATAGTTTACAACAAATTTACTTTGCTTCATATAAAAATCAACATGTAGCACTCAGATAAAAACAAACTATTTGATATTTTACAATAGTAGCATACAACTAGAGTTTTTGCTTGTTCTTAAAAAAATCCAGTATTACAAAATTTGAAAATGTACTAAATGCAATGTCCAGCTTTGATTCCAATGTTTCTTATATAAATCTAATATTATTACGTTTTTTATCTGCTAAATATTTATGATTTCTTGAAAAGTCTAAGCTAATAAATAAAAACAATTTGTGTTACACGAACAGAACAGCAAGATTTTGAGCACGAAGCACGATATTATGAGTGTGAAGAGTGAATTTATGAGCGAATAGCGCAGACGGCTGAACATATACTGGCAGTTCTAGAGTAGTTAAGTAAACTAGTAATATTATTTAAACTTCAAAATAGAATGTACATAAGTTAGATTTTAATTTACTGTTAGTTTTTATGCAGTAGCAGACATTTTTTTGTGACATACATTATCAGTTTAACAGGTTACGTAATAAAGTTGATTATATATATTTTTAAAGCCACTGAAATTTTATGTTGTAATTTTTTCAACGAATCAAATAATTTTCTGCGCTATCTTACGTATGTGAAAGGTAATTAATTGTTATTTCAATGAATGCGTTAAGTGTATTATGTAGATTTCATATTATGATCTAGTTAATTAAACACTAATTCAAATTATATACATATTAACACGTTTAATAAGATTTGCGCTAGTTATTCTAATTATGGTGATTATTATTATATAAACAACCGAACATAATTTGTCATTCAATTTAGTAGTAGAGCGGAAAAATTAGTGCATAGTTGCAATAATTTACCTCAGTTTTGTAGATTGTTTAATTTTAGATCATCATAGTAGAAGTAGAATCTTTTAAATTTATCAATATAAAACTGGTCAACAACCGCAAATAATTTCATTAAAATATAAAAGGAAAAACTGTACTTTACGCTAAGTGACTATTCAATGTAAAAACCCAAGATAAAATTGTATTGTCATTTATATACAATATACAAAAAGTATTATACTTCATCGATAATGCGGTTAGTATTGATTATAAATAATAAATTTATTTATCAAAAAATATATAAGACATTGTGTATTGTGTTATAAAATGCAGAAGTTACTAAATACATAACTCTTATACTTTATAAATATTTTTATCGTTTAATATAATATCTGAAAAAGAGTATATAGTGAATTTAATAATATGTATATATAACCACAAAAACCTATACTACAGTTTTACGTACCTATAAAATAAAAATAATATGTCTTAAAAAATGGGATGAGAGCTAATAACTTACTATAAAAAAGTTGAGACCATATTAAGAATAATTTTCAGCGAAACACTTAAAAAAACTTTCAAACTCAGTAAGGGATTGATGAACGTGCATAAGAAGGCCGATACAAGCTAATGTGATGTAAGTAATGTAAATTTAACTCAAAATGTGTTTATTATATTTATAAAGACACAAAGGAGAGTATTTTAAACTATTTTATTTATAATGATATTAACGACAACTTTAACTAAAAGGATAAATAAAAGCGTCACAGTAAATATGTAGTTTAATGCTTGTATAAAGTTGAAATGACGAACGTGCAAATTTGTGCAAACGTTAAGTGCAAGTGTTAATATTAATATTTACACAAAAAAAACAATACATAAAAATTATATGTCAAAATATTTTATCTCTGATCTAGACAATACTTTTTAATGGTCTGAGAAAAAGTATCCATGATCTGACATTTTTTTCTTTCATCATCCGTTGTAATATAAAAGGCGTAAGCCGTGAGTCGTTAATGCGTTATAAATCCGTAAATCAATCAGTATACAAGTAAGTATTAAAAAACAATTTTTGTTACAATACAGCTTAGCTCTTTCACTGCTTGTGATGAATTTTTGCACTCCATTCCAAACTTTTATAATTTGTGATGGGCACTTATTCATGTAATAGATTCTTTACCTTTTATAATTTAATAAATTTAGGTGATTTTTAGTTTTAAAGTTTATAAAATAACCATATTACAAGGTTCAAAAATTTAAGACATCTTTAGATGCCTAAATGCATATACATGCCATTTACAGTCAATGGGTTAATTAAAGCGTATTTTTATAAATAAAAAGCTGAGTCAACTGCGTGACACGAACCCACTGCCTCTAGATTATTAGTTGAAAACCTTACGGACTACGCTATTTCGGCATTGTAATGTATCATGCATACTTTCATTTTAAATAAAGAAAATATCTAAAATCATTTTTTCGAAAAACGAGTGTACCTATTGGTAGCTAATAAGTGGCTAATAAGCATTTGGTGATCACTGTATATAAATGTTTATTTTTAAATATATATTATTGCATAAGCAAATACATTTTTCTATAATGATGTAAGTTAATTATTATTGTAATCATGATTCAATTGCGAATCTATACATTCATATTTTACGTTAAAAAAGATTATGAATTATATTGTTTTTTTTTTTTAAAAGAAGCAATATAAATTACACATATAATCAATTATGCATACTAAAGGTTAATAATCTTTAGTTAAACTATTGACATTGAATAAAGAGGCGATTGAAATGAAGGTCTACATTTTTCGACGAGATTGATGGAAAACTAAAATGTAAATTTAATAAGCAAATATTATAGTATTTAATGGGTTAACTACTGTTTACTCGCTTAGAATGCATTACAGACCTCTTAACACCAGCATGCTAATTCTTAAACATACATTATAAATTGTACTAACTATTTATTAAAATGTGTGCATTAAATAAAATTATTAATTAAGCGTTTTTTATTTATAATAAAGTAACGTTAGTATGTGCAATTTATATTGCGATTAACATAAATTAACAAGCAACCGCGAACGCAATTAAAGAAAGAATGAAATTTCTTTTACCTATAAAAAACTAAAGAATGTAATATAATCATCGGCAACTTTCTCTGAATTAAATTCGCGATGATCATTACAAGTGATTCGCAATAAAGAAACAACATTTACTCACACTCCAACGACGCCTGGTAGCTCGCCAAAAAAGTCTTTCCTCACTTTGCTCTTGTATTCGACTAAACAAGGCATCGAAGGTCTAAACGGGGTTGGGCCCTCTTTCCTATAAACTTTTTCTATTTCATCAGCATCGTAGACAAAGACCAAATCTGGCCTCCCGATTAATCCAGCCATCTTCACGATCTTCCCATAATGCGTGTGTAACAATTCAGACACTTTAGCTAAATCGGAAATTTGGTACTGTCCGATCACCGGTATCAAGCGCCAAGTGTTTCCCAAGATCGGTAAAGGTCTAGGTCCCGGCACTTCGGAGTAGGGTCGGGAAGATGCTAGCTCTTGATCGGCAAAAGGGCAAATGTTATCCGCAGTTATAAACTCTTGCACGGATGATCGTTGCCTTTTGGGCACTTGGGTGTCTGTAGTGACTGGAATCAAGTTGCGGGATAGCGGTGGGAATTTATCTTCGGAAGCCGTAGAATACTTTTGAATGGCCGGAAGGTATATATTTTTGAAAGGATTTGCGGTTTTCACTCCTATCCTCCCGAGAGCCCCTTTCACGGACATGTTGACTGTATGAACGATCAGAGCGAACTACTGCACAGCTTGTAGAGAATGCAAGACACACGTGTCCCCCTCACCTGTATCATGCCTTCAAAAAATAATGGTTATGAAACAGGCGCGCTCAACCATACTGATGTAGAACCTAAAAAATCTGACCTATTTTATGAGAATTAAATATTAATTTTACAAATATGAATATGTATTTTACAGCTAAATTGATGCTACACAATAGTATATACAAATATCTTTCATTATATATATATATATAAATACAAATTTTGCTATCTTTATTTGGGCCATCAATGATGACTCTTCAACGTAAAAAATATTTTCACACTTCCTCTTTATTTTCCGTTAGTTGTAAAAGTTCGACAAATTGATTAAATTGGCTAAATTCATGTAACGAATTTACAGTATGAATATTACAGTCCAAACAAAAATATACTCAACTGTAATACATATTATTATGTAAGTTGCGTTATGTGTAGATTAACTTTTTATTTACAAATAAGAGACACTATTATATAATTACTCATTATTAATAAGCATTAAAATAATATTTAGTCATATCTCCATATTTTAAAACATTGCCTAAGCAAACATATTAAAAAAATATAGTTAAAAAACAATATATATTATAATGTAGTTCAAATAAGATGTTAATTTTACATATAAACTTGAATATCTTATCTTTGTGGTAGAAAAATGTTCATCATATATAATACAGTGATTATTATATATACAAATTTGATCAACATGCTTTCTGCGATTTATGAGCGCTTATACAAAATCATTAAAACAAAAAATATATATGCAATTATGCAGGCCTGCCAAGAGGGGGGAGGGGAGAGAGTGGAGAAATTCCAGGGGCCCGTTCTTCTTGACGGGTCCAACTCTGAAAAACATTATGGCAAGAATATATTTATAAAAAAAGTAAAATCCTCAAATAATGATTCTGAACTAAACTACAGTTGTTTGAGATGTACCCTATATACTGATGTATTTCAGGTATAAGTTCCTTTAGCCCTTTTTATGCATATTATACAAGAAATAAAAGGAGCGAAACATTGCCTTCAAAAGCACCCATTTTCTATGTAGTACTTTCACAATACATATTATTATTCAAAGGGACGCGGTTCCGTTTATGTTAAAATTTGTTTGCAAACTATTGTTGACTTGATTGCTTTTTGAACGTTTAAAAACTATTAGACATAAGAGGAAATATTAAGCGAAGTAACGAGCGTTCCCACTGCGACAACTGACCGTCGCGGCGGAAGTGGGTAAGCAAGAAACCTCCCCCAGACGAACCAAGTGTATATAAGCGCATATACTTATCTTTTATTCGGAAATCGTTTTCATTAGTAATTTGTCAGCAAGAAATTCCACTCAATATCCTCGACTTTGCACCAAGTGGATCTGCGCTAACCATCGACAGCGATTGAGGAGACCAATAAAGCAGCCACATCCTTCTTTACATCAACCCTGGTCCACTACAATATCTATGGAGACGACTGGATTCTTCAGAAACAGGCAGATCTATTGAAACCTCAAGTATAAACAATAATTATCCAAATTGTACATGGATTCTAGTAATAATATAGTAAGAAATACATAAAATAAGCGTTTCTGGTTTTTATTACTTCATATAAAGTATAGAGTTGTTACAACACCTCCCTGAAAATATTGATTTTCTCCCTGCTGAAACTCACTTTTATATTCGACTTTATTCATCACTTCTAAATACTCGAATTTAATCTAACTATTCAAAAGCGTCTCACGATAATATGGAATACTTTTGGTTTTAAACTAGCTGTTTATTCATAATGATACTTATAAATATAAACCTCTTTACTGCTGTTTCTCTCAAGCGGCCCAAGTAACATAAATATGGGATATGACACATTTTAGCAGTTTATAGTTTTTAATTTGCAGGTATATATCCAATGGTGTAGTGGGACCGAAACGTGGTTCCGGTACATTTTACCACGACCGGTACACGTTCCGGTACGATTTGTTAGAAGATCTGTAAAAATCTTTGAGCCTTATTGAATAATCACTGACAGCACATTTTAACCCTTTAAATGCCAGTGACTAATTAGTGAGTCACCTGTTATTTCTCATCACGCGTCAGTATCTCTTTCTGAAAATAAATATAAAATACTGATAGTATAATACAATAATCTTTACGAATTAAATAAAATAATATGTAAATAATTAATTAATTTATTTAAAAAAAATAATTATGAATCAACTCACCGGGGTTTTAGTGGTTAAACAGAAAAATGTATAACCTAACTACAACGCAACAAAATAACCAGCGTAATTGTATTCAGGTTCTTATAAACTGAAATCTTATTGATCATCTTAAAGGGGAAGTACCGTAGCGGCACTTTTTTTTGGAACTACACAGCTGTATAGTACATCACTCGCGCACGATGATGTCATCGCTACATATATGCATGCCCGATATGATGTCATGATGCTGCGCGGAATATGGAATTAGATTTACGATAGTTTTTATTTATAAATTAAATAATTAGTATATATATTTTTCTTTAAAAATAAATTTAAAAAATATTTTTATTAATAACAAATGCAGTTTTTAAGATTTAATAATAGCTAGACAATATTCAAACCATTTAATACAACATAACTTTGTAGTTAAACCAATATTATTTTAAGATTAAATATATAATTTTTGTTATGACTTTAAAATTATTTTTTTAATAAAAATAAATAAATATTATATAATAATACTATTTTATTACAGAATTGTGCTAATAGATGTCTCTTTGTATATTTTGCTACTATGCCTGCATAATTACAAAATTTGAATGATTTTTCTTTGTTCTTATGTGTTTTTATGTACAGAATTATTATTTTAAAATATTATTATTTTTATTTTATGCAAATTTTTATAGTTTTTTTTTAATTTTAAATTTTCTAATTTTTTATGCTTAGCTTTAAAAGCATTTACCAATGTCTAAATCACATGAATTAGATATTTAAAAATAATAAATTAAACAATATTATTTCAATAACTTTACAAATATTGCATTTTAAATAAAAAGATAAAATTGGAATAAGGTTTGACTTTTATTTTAATATAGTTTGTCACAATTTTGAAGATCCAATAACTTAATTTTATATCAGCTTTTATGACATTATACTTACAATTATTATCTCATTTTGCAATCTGCAATATTATCAATATATATATATATAAAGAAATAAAACATAAAAGTATATTTTTAGAAGTTGTTTACTTCTCATTTAAATATTTTACAAAAGTACAAGATATAATACATATATCGTAGAACTACAATATGCAGTTCATTTAATACTCATACGTGGTAACTCAAAAACATTCAGAAGCAAAGAATATATAAATATGTAAATATAAATGCAAACCTTGTTGTCAATAAGCGCTCTGGTCACGGTGATATTATGGCACTATCACTTTTAATAATTTAAAATCACGTAATTCAATATGTGTATTTAGAAAAAGCGCACAGTAAAAAAGCTTAAAACTTAAGCGTAAAGGCAAGAGTGATCTATTTGATTATCAAAACTAAAATCGTTTTGGCTTCGTTTGGACTTAATAATTTAAAATAAATAGATCACATAGTTTAAAAAATAAATAAAAATAGAGAATAAATTAATTTAAGGTTTGACTACAATATCATCGCGTCCTGAATGCCTTAGTATATTTTGAGCTTTCTTTTTATATACATTATAAACTAAGTACGAACTTAATACTACTAGAGACAATAATACACAACTAGCCATCAAATAGCCAGACGTGAAAACAGTGGATGCGGAAAGGTCTTCGTCGCTTTGCTTATTCAGATCATGCTTTACTGTAATATGTCTTTTTTGCCTCACGTGACTATCTTCGTCATCCGAATCGTCTTCGGCACTTCTCCCTGATCGAAACCTTGGTTTCGTTCTTCTTGACTCAAATTCAACTGTAATTAAAAAAATAAATAAATAACAATCTTAAATCTATTAATCATTATTCATGATTCAATATACCTGAGTCCAAATCTGTATTTTCTAATTGATTTATTTTCAGATCAGTTCCAAGTTCATTTTCATCGTCTTCATAAGATTCGCTCAAGACAATTATAGGTTTAGAAGATTTTTCGACGATTTCATTCGATTCGGTGAAGTCTGCTGTTTGCCTTTGATTTCTTGGTGGCAACGGAGGCAAATAAGTGGCAGGTGGATTAGTACTAGATGGGGCAAATGGCTGAGGGCAGTTTGGATCTCTGGAACCTGGATAGCATGGATTAGGTGAAGGTTTTGGACATCTAGGATCTGTCGATCCGGGATAGCAATTGGGAGGTGCCTGAGTTGTAGGTCGCGGACATCTTGGGTCATTAGATCCAGGATAGCAGTTTGGAGGTGGTTGTGTCGTAGGTTTTGGACATCTGGGATCATTCGATCCAGGATAGCAATTAGGAGGATCTTGTGTTGTGGGTTTTGGACATCTAGGATTATTTGATCCAGGATAACAATTAGGAGGTGCCTGAGTTGTAGGTCGGGGACATCTTGGATCATTAGATCCAGGATAGCAGTTTGGAGGTGGTTGCGTTGTGGGTCCTGGACATCTGGGATCATTTGATCCAGGATAGCAATTAGGAGGTGCTTGTGTGGTTGGCTTAGGACATCTGGGATCGTTTGAGCCAGGATAACATGCTGGTTTCGTTGTTGTAATTACTGGTGGTAAATATGTTGCAGGCGTGTTCGTAGTGCTGATTTGAGGTCGCGGACATCTAGGATCATTATTACCAGGGTAGCAATTAGGTGGAGCTAGTGTCGTTTGTGGACATCTAGGATCATTAGATCCTAGGAAGCATCTTGGAGGTGCTTGTGTTGTGGGTTTTGGACATCTAGGATCTTTCGATCCAGGATAGCAATTTGGAGGTGCCTGAGTTGTTGGCCGAGGACACCTTGGATCATTTGATCCAGGATAGCAATTTGGAGGCGCTTGGGTTGTAGGTTTTGGGCATCTAGGATCATTTGATCCAGAATAACATTTTGGAGGTGCCTGTGTCGTGGGTTTTGGACATCTGGGATCTTTTGATCCAGGATAGCAATTTGGAGGTGCTTGGGTTGTGGGTTTCGGGCATCTGGGATCATTTGATCCAGGATAGCAATTAGGAGGAGCCTGAGTTGTAGGCTTTGGACATCTTGGATCATTTGATCCAGAATAACACTTTGGAGGTGCCTGTGTCGTGGGTTTTGGACATCTGGGATCATTCGATCCAGGATAGCAATTAGGAGGTGCTTGTGTGGTTGGCTTGGGACATCTCGGATCGTTTGAGCCAGGATAACATGACGGTTTCGCAGTTGTAATTACTGGTGGTAAATATGTCGCAGGCGTGTTCGTAGTGCTAATTTGAGGTCGCGGACATCTAGGATCATTATTACCAGGGTAGCAATTAAGTGGAACTATTGTTGTTTGTGGACACCTAGGATCATTAGATCCTAAAAAGCATCTTGGAGGTGCTTGTGTTGTAGGTTTTGGACATCTTGAATCTTTCGATCCAGGATAGCAATTTGGAGGGGCCTGAGTTGTTGGCCGAGGACACCTTGGATCATTCGATCCAGGATAGCAATTTGGAGGCGCTTGGGTTGTGGGTTTCGGGCATCTGCGATCATTTGATCCAGGATAACAATTAGGAGGTGCTTGGGTTGTGGGTTTCGGGCATCTGGGATCATTTGATCCAGGATAACAATTTGGAGGAGCTTGTGTTGTAGGTTTTGGACATCTGGGATCATTCGATCCAGGATAGCAATTTGGAGGTGCTTGGGTTGTGGGTTTCGGACATCTGGGATCATTTGATCCAGGATAACAATTTGGAGGAGCTTGTGTTGTAGGTTTTGGACATCTGGGATCATTCGATCCAGGATAGCAATTTGGAGGTGGTTGGGTTGTGGGTTTCGGGCATCTGGGATCATTTGATCCAGGATAGCAATTAGGAGGTGCTTGGGTTGTGGGTTTCGGACATCTGGGATCATTTGATCCAGGATAGCAATTAGGAGGAGCCTGAGTTGTAGGCTTTGGACATCTTGGATCATTTGATCCAGAATAACACTTTGGAGGTGCCTGTGTCGTGGGTTTTGGACATCTGGGATCATTCGATCCAGGATAGCAATTAGGAGGTGCTTGTGTGGTTGGCTTGGGACATCTGGGATCGTTTGAACCAGGATAACATGACGGTTTCGCTGTTGTAATTACTGGTGGTAAATATGTCGCAGGCGTGTTCGTAGTGCTAATTTGAGGTCGCGGACATCTAGGATCATTATTACCAGGGTAGCAATTAGGTTGAGCTATTGTTGTTTGTGGACACCTAGGATCATTAGATCCTGGGAAGCATCTTGGAGGTGCTTGTGTTGTGGGTTTTGGACATCTGGGATCTTTCGATCCAGGATAGCAATTTGGAGGGGCCTGAGTTGTTGGCCGAGGACACCTTGGATCATTCGATCCAGGATAGCAATTTGGAGGCGCTTGGGTTGTGGGTTTCGGGCACCTGGGATCATTTGATCCAGGATAACAATTAGGAGGCGCTTGGGTTGTGGGTTTTGGGCATCTGGGATCATTTGATCCAGGATAGCAATTAGGAGGAGCCTGAGTTGTAGGCTTTGGACATCTTGGATCATTTGATCCAGAATAACATTTTGGAGGTGCCTGTGTCGTGGGTTTTGGACATCTGGGATCTTTTGATCCAGGATAGCAATTTGGAGGTGCTTGGGTTGTGGGTTTCGGGCATCTAGGATCATTTGATCCAGGATAGCAATTAGGAGGAGCCTGAGTTGTAGGCTTTGGACATCTTGGATCATTTGATCCGGAATAACATTTTGGAGGTGCCTGTGTCGTGGGTTTTGGACATCTGGGATCTTTTGATCCAGGATAGCAATTAGGAGGTGCTTGTGTGGTTGGTTTGGGACATCTGGGATCGTTTGAGCCAGGATAACATGACGGCTTCGCTGTTGTAATTACTGGTGGTAAATATGTCGGAGGTGTGTTGGTAGTACTGATTTGAGGTCGCGGACATCTAGGATCATTATTGCCAGGGTAGCAATTAGGTGGAGCTAGTGTCGTTTGTGGACACCTAGGATCATTAGATCCTAAGAAGCATCTTTGAGGTGCTTGTGTTGTGGGTTTTGGACATCTTGGATCTTTCGATCCAGGATAGCAGTTTGGAGGGGCTTGAGTAGTTGGCCGAGGACACCTTGGATCATTTGATCCAGGATAGCAATTTGGAGGTGCCTGAGTGGTAGGCTTTGGACATCTTGGATCATTTGATCCAGAATAACATTTTGGAGGTGCCTGTGTTGTGGGTTTTGGACATCTGGGATCTTTTGATCCAGGATAGCAATTTGGAGGTGCTTGGGTTGTGGGTTTTGGACATCTGGGATCATTTGATCCGGGATAGCAATTAGGAGGTGCTTGGGTTGTAGGTTTCGGGCATCTTGGGTCATTTGAGCCAGGATAACAATTTGGAGGAGCTTGTGTTGTAGGTTTTGGACATCTGGGATCATTCGATCCAGGATAGCAATTTGGAGGTGCTTGTGTTGTGGGTTTCGGGCATCTCGGATCATTTGATCCAGGGTAGCAATTAGGAGGTGCTTGTGTTGTTGGTTTGGGACATCTGGGATCGTTTGAGCCAGGATAACATGACGGTTTAGCTGTTGTAATTACTGGTGGTAAATATGTCGCAGGCGTGTTCGTAGTGCTGATCTGAGGTCGTGGACATCTAGGATCATTATTACCAGGATAGCAATTAGGTGCAGCAGGGGTTGTCTGTGATTGTGGGCATCTGGGATCTTTTGATCCTGGGAAGCATCTGGGTGGTGCTGGCGTTGTTGGTTTTGGACATCTGGGATCTTTCGATCCAGGATAGCAATTTGGAGGGGCCTGAGTTGTTGGCCGAGGACACCTTGGATCATTCGATCCAGGATAGCAATTTGGAGGCGCTTGGGTTGTAGGTTTTGGACATCTGGGATCATTTGATCCAGGATAGCAATTTGGAGGAGGTTGTGTTGTTGGTTTTGGGCATCTAAGATCATTGGATCCAGGATAGCAATTAGGAGGTGCTTGTGTTGTAGGTTTTGGACATCTAGGATCATTCGATCCAGGATAGCAATTTGGAGGTGCTTGGGTTGTGGGTTTCGGGCATCTGGGATCATTTGATCCAGGATAGCAATTAGGAGGAGCCTGAGTTGTAGGCTTTGGACATCTAGGATCATTTGATCCAGAATAACATTTTGGAGGTGCCTGTGTTGTGGGTTTTGGACATCTGGGATCTTTTGATCCAGGATAGCAATTTGGAGGTGCTTGGGTTGTGGGTTTTGGACATCTGGGATCCTTTGATCCAGGATAGCAATTTGGAGGTGCTTGGGTTGTGGGTTTTGGGCATCTGGGATCATTTGATCCAGGATAGCAATTAGGAGGTGCTTGTGTGGTTGGTTTGGGACATCTGGGATTGTTTGAGCCAGGATAACATGCCGGTTTCGTTGTTGTAATTACTGGTGGTAAATATGTCGGAGGAGTGTTGGTAGTACTGATTTGAGGTCGCGGACATCTAGGATCATTATTACCAGGGTAGCAATTAGGTGGAGCTAGTGTGGTTGGTGGTTTAGGACATCTAGGATCATTAGATCCAGGGAAGCATCTTGGAGGTGCTTGTGTTGTTGGTTTCGGGCATCGAGGGTCATTCGAACCTGGATAGCAATTTGGAGGTGTTTGTGTTGTGGGTTTTGGACATCTAGGATCATTCGATCCAGGATAGCAATTAGGAGGTGTCTGAGTTGTTGGCCGAGGACATCTCGGATCATTTGAACCAGGATAGCAATTTGGAGGTGCCTGTGTTGTGGGTTTTGGGCATCTGGGATCATTCGATCCAGGATAGCAATTAGGAGGTGCTTGTGTTGTAGGTTTTGGACATCTTGGATCATTCGATCCAGGATAACAATTAGGAGGGGCCTGAGTTGTAGGCCGTGGACACCTTGGATCATTTGATCCAGGATAACACTTTGGAGGTGCTTGTGTTGTCGGTTTTGGACATCTGGGATCATTCGATCCAAGATAGCAATTAGGAGGTGCTTGTGTTGTGGGTTTGGGACATCTGGGATCGTTTGAGCCTGGATAACATGCCGGTTTCACTGTTGTAGGTACTGGTGGTAGATATGTCGGAGGTGTATTCGTGGTAGTGAATTGCGGCCTTGGACATCTGGGATCATTATTGCCAGGATAACAATTAGGTGCAGCAGGGGTTGTTTGTGATTGTGGGCATTTGGGATCTTTTGATCCTGGGAAGCATCTGGGTGGTGCTGGCGTTGTTGGTTTCGGGCATCTAGGATCATTTGAACCAGGATAACAATTTGGAGGTGCGAGGGTGGTCGGTTTTGGACAACGAGAGTCGGTGGATCCTGGAAAGCATCGTGGTGGTGCAGGAGTCGTTGGTTTTGGGCATCTAGGATCCGTAGCTCCTGGATAGCAATTTGGAGGAGCTGGCGTAGTCGGCTTTGGACAACGAGAATCAGTAGATCCTGGATAACATCTTGGTGGTGCAGGCGTTGTTGGTTTTGGGCATCGAGAATCCGTTGTTCCTGGGTAGCAATTTAGAGGAGCTTGTGTTGTTGGTCTGGGACAGCGGGTATCGGTGGATCCCGGGTAGCATCGTGGTGGTGCAGGAGTCGTTGGTTTTGGACATCTTGGATCGTTTGAACCTGGATAGCAATTTGGTGGTGGCTGTGTTGTTGGCCTTGGACATCTTGGATCATTGGATCCTGGATAGCACGCAGGTTTTGCTGTAGTTGTTACTGGAGGCAAATATGTTGGTGGAGTGTTGGTTGTAGAGATTTGCGGTCTTGGGCACCTGGGATCATTATTACCAGGGTAGCAATTTGGCGGAGCTGGTGTTGTCTGCGGCTTTGGGCATCTGGGATCGTTAGATCCTGGAAAACATCTTGGAGGTGCTGGTGTTGTTGGCTTCGGGCATCGAGGATCATTTGACCCTGGATAGCAATTTAGTGGTGCGGGGGTAGTTGGCTTGGGACAACGGGGATCGGATGATCCTGGATAACATTTAGGTGGTGCAGGAGTCGATGGTCTTGGGCATCTAGGATCCGTTGCTCCTGGGTAGCAATTTGGAAGAGCTGGAGTGGTTGGTTTGGGACAACGAGGATCAGTAGATCCTGGATAACATCTTGGTGGCGCGGGTGTCGTTGTTGGTTTTGGACATCTGGGGTCTGTTGCTCCTGGGTAGCAATTTGGAGGAGCTTGTGTTGTTGGTTTGGGACAGCGGGTATCGGTGGATCCCGGGTAGCATCGTGGTGGTGCAGGAGTCGTTGGTTTTGGACATCTTGGATCGTTTGAACCTGGATAGCAATTTGGTGGTGGCTGTGTTGTTGGCCTTGGACATCTGGGATCGTTGGATCCTGGATAGCACGCAGGTTTTGCTGTAGTTGTCACTGGAGGCAAATATGTTGGTGGAGTGTTGGTTGTAGAGATTTGCGGTCTTGGGCACCTGGGATCATTATTACCAGGGTAACAATTTGGCGGAGCTGGTGTTGTCTGTGGCTTTGGGCATCTGGGATCGTTAGATCCTGGAAAACATCTTGGAGGTGCTGGTGTTGTTGGCTTAGGGCATCGAGGATCATTTGACCCTGGATAGCAATTTAGTGGTGCAGGGGTAGTTGGCTTGGGACAACGAGGATCGGATGATCCTGGATAACATTTAGGTGGTGCAGGAGTCGATGGTCTTGGGCATCTAGGATCCGTAGCTCCTGGGTAGCAATTTGGAGGAGCTGCAGTGGTTGGTTTGGGACAACGAGGATCAGTAGATCCTGGATAACATCTTGGTGGCGCGGGAGTCGTTGTTGGTTTTGGACACCTGGGGTCCGTTGCTCCTGGATAGCAATTTGGGGGAGCTGGCGTTGTTGTCTTGGGACAGCGAGGATCAGTGGATCCTGGATAGCATCGTGGTGGTGCTGGAGTCGTTGGTTTTGGACATCTTGGATCGTTGGAACCTGGATAGCAATTAGGTGGTGACTGTGTTGTTGGCCTTGGACATCTGGGATCGTTGGATCCTGGATAGCACGCAGGTTTTACTGTAGTTGTTACTGGAGGCAAATATGTTGGTGGAGTGTTGGTTGTAGAGATTTGCGGTCGTGGGCACCTGGGATCATTATTACCAGGGTAACAATTTGGCGGAGCTGGTGTTGTTTGTGGCTTTGGGCATCTAGGATCGTTGGATCCAGGGAAGCATCTTGGAGGTGCTAGGGTTGTTGGTTTCGGGCATCGTGGATCATTTGACCCTGGATAGCAATTTAGTGGTGCAGGGGTAGTTGGCTTAAGACAACGGGGATCGGTTGATCCTGGATAGCAGTTTGGAGGTGCTTGAGTTGTTGGCTTAGGACAGCGAGGATCGTTCGAATTCGGAAAGCAATTTGGTGGGCGCTGTGTCGTTGGCCTTGGACACCTAGGATCATTTGAACCTGGATAACATGGTGTTGATGTTGTGGTTACTGGTGGTAAATATGTTGGAGGTGTTTTGCTAGTGGTGATTTGAGGTCGTGGGCACCTAGGATCATTATTACCAGGATAGCAACTAAATGGAATTGGTGTCGTTTGTGGTTTTGGACACCTAGGATCATTGGATCCTAGTAAACACCTAGGAGGCGTTGGCGTGGTTATTGGTTTTGGACACCGCGAGTCACTTGAACCAGGATAACAATTTGAAGGCACTGGAGTAGCCGGCTTAGGACATCGAGGATCGGTGGATCCTGGATAACATTTTGGTGGTGCAGGGGTTGATGGTTTCGGGCATCTTGGATCGTTTGAACCAGGATAACAATTTGGTGGAGGTTGTGTAGTAATTGGTCTAGGACATCTGGGATCTGTTGAACTTGGATAACATGCTGGTTTAGGCGTTGTTGTTACAGGTGGTAAATATGTCGGCTTTTGCGTTGTTGTTGTTTGTGGTCGCGGACATCTAGGGTCAGTAGATCCTGGATAGCATCGAAATGGTTCTGGATAATGTGGTATTGGACAGCGTGGATCAGTAGATCCTGGAAAACAGATCGATTTTTGTGTTGTCGTAAATGGTCTTGGGCACTTTGGGTCTGTCGATCCTGGATAGCAAGGCTTAGTCGTAGTTGGACGTCTTGTCGTTGTTTGTACAATAATATTTGTGTCATCACTTTCACATTTTCCTTGGCAAGGTCCTGAACAAATCTGTTAAATATTATTTTATCTTTTATTAGGACTTGATAATTATTTTTATTATTTATATTTTATTTATAAACTACCTCAATATTACATGTCAGGAAAACTTGATCTCTGTCAGGGAATTTAAAAGCGCTAACTTTGTTCCATGCGATTACTGTTGCACCTGACTTTCCGGTGTCTTGTGTAGTTTGCCAGTATTGTACCAATTTCTTTTTTCTTAAAAATTAAAATATTTTATAAAAAACAAAAGTACATATGTTAAAGATTTGTAATTGTAAATAAAATAAAATACTTTGGACATCCTTCTTTATCAGTCAGCTGCAGCTTATTTGTTTGAGGAGAATCATAATTGTCGTTATCATATGCCCAACAATCTCTTATTCTAAGATCGTATTGTCTTTCCGGATCTTTCAAATATACCAATATTGAGAGATCTTCTCCTATTTTAATAACATCAGACAAGGGAGACGTCTAAAATATTTATTTAAATTTAGTAATGAATCATAAATACATAATTTAGTAGCAATTTGTGTGTATACGTACGTTTGGATATACACCTTTCTGTATATCCATCCAACACTCGACGCTTCCTTTATTTGTCGGCACGTTAACAACTTCTAACATGTCAACCATAAATGGTTTAAAGGCTACATGGGTATCTTTAAGGTCTCCTTGCGTGCAAGATATCTTTCGAGCAGTATCCCAAATTTCTTGCACTGTATCGTCAGCTTGTATTATTAAAATGTTATCTATGGTCCCACAAGCTTTACACGATGCTCTACTTCCGCATCCGTTTGTCGGTACTATGAAACTATAGGAGGTTCTGCTGTTTCCGTATGTGACATATCTAAGAAAAATAGTTTTATTTAGTGGTGTAAAATAGTATTATATTCTTAGAGAATGCTAGATATTTACTTGCACTTAGGGTCATTGAAGTACCCTTTACTGTATATGACACCACCGAACGGTTCTGCAAACTCGATCGTTACATCCATTCCCCTGTCGCCGCATTTTACGTCGATGGAATTGATGTGAGTGTGTCCAATGGTGGCTTGGCGCAATTGTCGCGTTCCTCTGACGAAGTGGACACCTTCGCTTAGGTCCTCTTCAATAGAGAAAAGCGGACCTCCATATCCGAAGAGCTCTGAGTTTAACTTTTGCGCCGTAAGGACTTCGTCATCGTCTGCTGACACTGACGCTAAGGCCAGCTGTAACAATGAAAATATATTTGGTCAGTCTTTAAATTGTTAATTGGAAAACATAGCAAATCAATATCAGTTGATGATTGAAGTCGATGGTATTGCAATGATGGAATCGATATCTTTAGCAAAATTCTTCACAGATGCATAATATTTTAGCAGTATTTTTAACTTGTATTTTGGTGAACCATATATTAGTTAATTTTAATGCTAAACGTTTGCATGGTAATAATACACAAACAATTAATGTTCATTCATTTTCTTCGTACAATAACACACAATTAAAGTGTGTTATTTGCAAGAGCGTTGAATCATATAGAAATCGAAAGTTGTATTCTTAGGATGAACCGTAACGATCTCTCAATCAGCGTGTCCCGATTAAATTTATGTACACGCATCGAATTGCTCATGTAGTACATGTGTTATTTTCTTGTAATCGTGTGCACTACAGCTATACACATCGATTCGTCCTGGTGAAAGTCAAGAAAATATTTTTGACGCAATGCTCAAAAGACCATCTTCAACTTAAGCGAATTGTTGAAAATCGGCGTGCAAATAAAATCTTGCAATAATACCACATTTATGCAATGAAGATATATGGCTCTCTAACAGCTTCTGAATGTATTGAGAGGTTCTATTGCCATTTAGAATTTATTTGAAAAAGAATGTCGACTTTAAAATTTATGCTGTAACACAAAACTGCACATATGTTATATGAAATATATGCTTTGAGATAATTATTGAACAATAAAATCGCAATACAGCTCAGTTGTATAGTATGTTGTGTAAAAATCTTTAATGAGAGAGAACCTTCAATAAATGGTATGAAATATTATATTTTAAACACCGTCAAATCATTAACTAGTATCTCGTGTCATGGAAAATAGACAGGTGTTTATTTATTTATTATTTTTTTATTTCAGCATTAGCATATATACTTTCATCCACTCTATGAGTTATTCTTGGGTACGTGGAGCGCGATGGACCACTACTCCTTACATCCCTTATACATTTCATTAAATTGATTAGTAATGCTGAAGACCATCAACAGTTTATCCAACTGCAGCTGTCACTCGCAACAGCCTAGGTAGGAGGTCGGGCCTAGTCTCAGTTCACGCAGTGTATTGAAGCGAAGCCAGACTAGCTAAGGGTCGTAGTTGTTATTAAACCGAAACTACAATTATTCAAATAGTGCTGTATGCTTAATGTAAATAGACTCAGTGTTAGTGTATTGTAGTAAAAAAGCTGGAATTACTTTAAGTTTAATTATAATACCGTTGAGATATTCTAATTAAATGTTGAGCCTGGGACTTGATAAAAGTAGCTGAGTTTCATTGAAGACTTACAAAATATTTAGATCCACCAAAGTGGATCGATTCTCAGTCAAACGATTGCTGATTCATTATTTTTTATAACAATAATTCGAACATAGTTTTCGTGACACTATTTAGACATTGTTTAGACCTGTATGGCAGCAAACAGAATAAAACTGTCTAAAAATATAAAGCAATAAATGCTAATTCCATTCCTATTAGCATGCTGATTTGAATACATTTCCATTAGGTTTATTATCATCTGAAATAATGCCACGGAATGCCGCTTCGTGTGGTCAACCTTCACAAAGAAGAAGCTGCGTACATATTTTTGCGAAGGACAAGATTTACTCGGGATAAATGACGCCATCGATTTAGCCATGCAAAGGCATCTTTTAATGTTAAAGGTAACAGGTGTGTCTGGTAATCGTTTGTATGTATGTTAAAAATCATACACATAAGGCGATCTAACTATTGAACCACTGAATCAAGTCAAACTACAGTTGACTCATACTAAATGAGGCAAAACGGTAGAATGAAAGGGAAATTAATGTATATAGGCAGAAGACGCTTCGTCATATTTATGATTTTTTGTGTGATAATCGAAAGTGAGATTGCCTTTTTTACGTAAGCCAATGAGACCGATTACCGTAGGAATTCGACACTTGTGGCTTATTCGTTGCCAATTATGGAAAATCATCATCAGATAATGGTTAGCTAGGTACGTGTCTTTATTATACAAAGACGGTTATGCTGTCAGTTTAATAAAAGGTTGAGAGTTCATGTTACATGAATAAATCTTATAGGTATGTATATCCTTTAAGGTGAAATTTTTATCTTACCGAATAAAGTTATTAAACGTTCTGTGATATATAGCTGTGAATAATAAATATTTAACCTTAAAGGTCAAATAATTGACCTTATATATTATTAAAGTACTTATTGAAATTTATTCTATTCTAAATGAAAATATAATTATAAATCATAAACAACTGTTAAAAATATAAATAAGTACATATATAAAAAATGGGTGCTGTCAGTTTGGTTTGATTGGACTAATAGTATTTTTTTCAATTTATGACCTTTTAAAAATTAACCAATAAGGCATACAAGATAATTTAATTATTATTTAGAAGAAATAATAATATCAAATAATAATAAAAGCTGTACTTTTAACCATTATTAAATATAATCTATATATTTTAATTAATTATAACTATAAAAGTTATAATATTTTTTTCAATAGATAATTTGCTCAAATAAAAAAAAATATTTACTGTATTTGTAGCAATATTTTAATTTAAATAAAAACATTAAGTTGTACATAAACTAAAATCAATCAGAGGCTAATAAATAGAAGCAGAAAAACTATTATAAATATGTGTATAAAAAAATAATTGAAAATTTAATACAGATGTATGTAAAAAATCATTTTACGCGTAGAATAACAACCAATTTAATATAGAAAAAGAAATCCAATAAGCTTAGTATAATAAGTACACTTAATTTTTATTTAAATAAAATATTTTAATATTTGATTATACATCTTCATAATTAAAATTTTTATAAGTTGTTAGGTTACAATTAAAAAAACATGCTGATGTTAAATCATTAGATTAAAATACATTCATTAATAGTTTTAATGCGTGTTTTTTTTTATGTAATCGAAAAATTTATATTATATGTTGTGAATCAAATTTTAGCAAAAATATATATTTAAAAATAGTTATTTTTCAATTTTTTTTAATATTCATTGCATAAAAACAGTTAAATGCGTGCTCTAAAATTTCTGCCCTGTATTTAGTCTGTCAAACTGAGGGGTGATACCAGTATGTGGAAGTACACATGGTGGTTTAGGTTGTAGATCGCTCTTTTTACTATTGTGATGGTTATATAACTTCTATTTATTTATATCATTGTCATGTTCTTATTAATTTAAACGGTTTAATTTATTTTTAAAATTTGTTAGATTTGCTCTTGACGATCAGGTAAATTATGTATCTATTTGTTTTTGTGCACTGACTCATGTAAAATAATATCATGTATCTTAGTAAAATATCCCAAAAGCAGTTAAATGGGTCTTGATGAGCAGTGATTTTTATACAAATTAAATCCGGTGTAAAATCGTTAACATAAATAGATTGTTAAACCTTTTTTTAATACAACTAAAAATGTTGTTTTTTTATAGTTAAAAAACAATTTTGTAAGAAGCAAACTGTTTCAGTATTTGAATGTATAAATGAAAACAGATTGCTTTAGACAATTTACAAAAGGTTGTTTTGTATTTTACATTAAATAATCACATTAAAAAGAAAACATTACTTTCGTAATACTAACTGTTTTATAAGATATTATGTATAATTAAAAATATTTTTAAGCTATAATATACTTAAGTAAGTTTTATTTCTTACTAGTACCATTATAAGTATGTGTGTTTATGTTTAAAATATATTTTAATAATAAATAAATTAAATGTAACTTGGAAATCTAAGATAGTAATTTTTTTTTATAAATGTTATAAATATCATAAAAAAATGTTTTCGTCACATCTATCATAAATAAATAAATAAATAAAAATAAATGTCTACTTTATTAATCATATGCAGAATTTACATATAATATCAATCGAATTCGACTCGATCACATCCTTGATCCTTGACCCGAGGATGTCTTCGTCCGAGTGAAAAAAGGCTACGGCCACTTTTTACTTTTCAAATTTACATCGGACGCAAACGTGTCTGGCAAGGGCCTTGACATTTGGAAAAATACTTTATAACTACCTCGTTTTCTTATTGTTGAGAGTACATTTTTTATATTCCTAAGCAGCTAACTGAAAATTACTACCTACAAAAGTCATGGGAAACCAACAATTTGACCTTTGTCCTTAAATGTGAGTGACCACTCATCGATCGTCTTACAGTTTAAGACATACGCCTGAATAGATCGTTTCGTAATCCTTTGTTTATGAATTTATGAATTTCGTACTCGCTAGATAAACGCGGTGAAGGTCGACTACCTGTCAGCGCGAGATGCTCAGTTAAAATTCATATATTAACCACACAATATATGTAATTACCAATTAGCATTGCACTTCTAACTTTCATTGGGTGTGTTTGGTTTTTTTGTTACACTTGAATGCAATTTAAATCAGTCATAATTTTGAGGTCGTTGGATTATGATTTATGATTAATAAAATATATTCATGACAGACAAATACGTGATTTTTTGCAACGAAAAGAGAAAGATGATGTTTTAAACACGATATTCAAGTTTATGGTAGATAATATCATTATTTAATAACGTAGAAAGATAGTCGGAAAAGGTCCATATTAAATAGATATTAATGAGCCACGAAGAGAAATTTCATGTCTATAGTAAATCACGATTATCAGAATTAGTAAATTTATTTGATATTAGTTTCATGTTGTAAAAAAGCATAATTTAAATATTTTTTATAAGTCATTGATATGTAACACAAAATCACGGTTTTTATAACAGAAAAAACCGTGATTTTGTATACAATATACATATTTCATAATCTCATAAAAATATTTTTTTGTGAATTATTAAGTTCTGTTTAATATTTATTCTACATTTTTTTTAGATAGACAATGATTGTTTTTCTCATATTACACAAGTATGTTTCAATCCTATTAAATACATAACAAATGATACTATCTTAGTACAAATTTTCACTTTTGTTCTAAGTTCGCAATTGAACCCGACAAGCAGAGGTCAACAACGCAGCAGACAAGGAAACGTTGTAAACTGTCATTTCCATCATTCGGCACGATCTTTATTGTGCTCCACGCGGAAGACGTCACTAAGACAAATCCTGAAACTTTCCTAAGTTGGACCATCTTAGTTTCGGTCTTTACATGTGACATTACCAATTAACATGACGAGAAGAAAGTCTTCTCCGTCACGATCGAACCGTGCGATTTACGAAGAGTTCGATAGCTTTTAATTATGCGAACAATCGTTCCTGGGGGCTATCTGACCCGTGGTCACGATTTTGAACCCATTTCGTCTTTGTTGAATGTCGAAGAAAGACGACGGGATTCTGCAGCGGTATGACACGTTCGGAAATGCCATTTAGATAATATTTTAGCATTGCATGTAGACAAAGGATTTTTTACAACCTTTAAACAACTATAAAACATTATGTCATACAATCTGATTTAGAGCACAAAATTAAGTAATAAATTTAAACACCGATTAACTATTATTTAAAAATATATTATGGAATGACTTTATTAAAAAAAACGTTTTAATTGATTATGTTAATTTACTCGTAAAATGTCTTTTCACCAAAATAAGTTATTTACATATTCGCATTGTTTACAAACACACTAATATTAATATATCATTACTGTTAAACAGAGAATACATGTCTGTTTGTCTGTCACAACAACTCCCCCCAAACAGTGAACAGTGGCGACGTGATATTTACACATGTTATTTATATATCAACTATGCTATTTTAAAATTATATTTATTAAAACAAGATTGTATGCTATTGTAATACGTGGCAATAAAACTACTGAAGAAACTGAACAGTGACGTGCTGACGACCGATTATGTGCTACTGAAATACGGTAATATTATTTTAATTAATAAAAACAGAGTTTACATCTATATTAAGCGAAGGCCGGGCAATAAATCTAATGTTAGATAAAAATAAAAGTTTTTGTGCGAAAAAAAATATTGTTCAAAATCATGAATAAGTATAAAAACAACCTAATGCTATTTTACAAAAAAATAAGATAAGAACATTTATAAATATAAAAAAATATCGTTTGCTATTTCCAATGAAATGTGATATTTTTATGTTACGCATTATATTATAACTCGTGCCCTTTATAAAATAATCGCTAGCCATTTTAATGAAATATGGTCTTTAAATTTGAGAAAATTTATAAATGTCATTGAACTGAATAAATTATAATAACGATTCAGCTGTAGTTTAAGAATTAACAACAGGTTTCTTAGTATTTTCGTTAGAGATTATACGAAAAAACATGTAAATTAGCAAATGTCTAAATATCTGTATAAAACGTTTGTGAAATTTAATAAGTTGTTTTGAGGTCCAATATTAGATTGAGAGTCCAATATTATTACTTTCTTAGACCTTTTAATGCACATTTTTTTTTAAATTAGAGACTACAATTAATAGATTAATAATAGATTAAATTTTCCTGTTTTTTTTTTAACTTTTCGTTGGTAGAATATTTGTCCAACTATTAGTAAAGTATTCGTAAAGTTTATATTTGCAGTGAAACATTCCAAATTTTTAGCATCAGCTCTAAAAGTATTGAAATTAGTTCACTTTATTTATGGTTTTTAAAATAATCAGGAGCGTAAATAAAATAATAATAAAAACATCGTTTTATTTTCCGAAATTTTATAAATTACTCATATTTCCGAATAAAGATTTTTTGCAGCTTTGGACTTGAATTTCCTATATCTTTAAAATTAAAACGAATAATATTTAATTTTGAGTTTAAAGTATTTTTTTGAGCATACCGATTAATTATATGTACTAAATAATAAAATCTATTATTGTACTTCATAACTAAATATAAAAAAAAGTTGAAAATATACGTTTTAAAATTACAAATTTAAATTATTAATCAAATTCAGACTATAATTAAATCTAATGTAATCAAGACTATTTAGGAAAACTTTTATGTCTTCAGATATACATATAAAAATGCCAATAGATTCTATAATACATATGTATAATAAAGCTAAAAATATTTAACAAAGATCATTTTTATAAAATAGAGCATTGCGCAAATATAAAAAAAAAAGTTAGACTACTTATATTACAATATCTTTTAATGTTTTAATAGAAAATATTGTTAAGCATCTACATGCATATATATGTGCTTTTATATAGCAGCACAAAAACCAGGAAAGAGAAAATGTAGCTTTTACCGACTTTTTATTGTAGTGTATTAAATAATTTATTAATATCATTATTCTTACTGTCAGACAACTGTACTATCTATATTATGATTATATTATATGTATATATTTAACAATTTATTGTAGTAGAAACAATCAATATTGAAAGCTATACATGTATCTATTTTTAATGCAATAAAAGTTTTCAATTATACATAAGTACATTTTGTTTTAATTATTACTGTTGCCAAAAACACTTATTTAATTGCTTTTGATGTATGCTTTATTGTCAGAAATATGTTTTATTATATTAAATATTGTTTATATTACTGTAAATAAAAACAATTAATTTTGATAGCTATACATATACATATTTATTTTCTTTCAACATAACCAACACAAAATTATAGTTTAATATTAAATTTAACGATCATGATAAAATCAAAGTTCAAATATGAGATCAGATTAATGCACACACTTTAAAACTGTAATGCTATTAAATATAATGTCTTACGTGAGAGGAGAAAGAACTTTTTCATAGCTGGAAGGTAGTGCATGATCGAAAATTTCACTCACGCAAAATTATTATTGCTTATAAGATATTAGTTAGTGCAAAAATCGTGTTATGTATTATACTAACTGTTATTGTTCCTAATGACTGATATTAAACAATTATTACGAAATAACGCTAATCTACATTGTAATATGGGCCACAAATTTATATTATAAATAAAAATATATTCTGAAAATCATCAAGTTCATAAAGAAAATATGAATCGTTTTGACTAATCTCATTGAATCTATCAATGTTAATGATTAGTTGTTTATAATATTTATAGAATAGAACAACAGATGCTGAGGAAGAGGAACATCTCCAAGGAGATGGATTGATCAAATCAAGTCTATCACCGATTCAACCATAGTGAAAGTGTCGTGAGAAGTGGAGGACTATGATGAAAAATCCTGATTGATTTTACTAATCTCCGGTAGATAACGACCAAGATAAAAAACTATAGTATTAACACGTGATTAATTATTTTTCGATGCAAATCGAAATCGAAAGCCGCTTCCCACACGCCCAATCGGAAAACGCTTGTAAACGGCATTTTCGCAATTTGATTTCCACACTTGCCCGTAATTCACCAACAATTTCGATATAAATTAATAAGACGAGCCGAGCCGGCTGGCGTTTCTAAAGACCGGTTTTTACCTGAAAAAATATCATCTTCTGACCTTTCCCCTTAAACGTCTCGAGAAGATAAATTCTCGGTGAGTTGTGCGAATCTCTGATCGATCACGATGACGGTCTGTACCGAATGTGTGCCAATGAGTTCAAGTTTAATGTCGTTGAAAAAGATTAGCATTCGTGAAAAGGAAATTGAATTTAGAATGATGGTCGTTAGTATTTATGAGTCGAGATGAACGGGCGTTGACATTATAAAATCAATTTTGTGTTATATATACATAAATGTATATTAAATTTATAAACATGAAATAGTAAACTTTGGCGTTTTAGATCTATTTTTTTAAAATTATTTAATACTTATATGATAAGACTAAAGCTCTGTATCGATATAAATTAATTTATATAATATATATAGATATGTATATTATACATATTGTTGGTCTAAACTTAAATTAAAGGACTCTACTTTTTGGTAAAAATTACATAATAATACTTTAAATTTAATAGACAATATTCTGATACATCTTCAGTGGAATCTTACATCTCCATAATTGCAAGTAATCATACAAGAGCGCCTTAAGAGAATAAGCAACATTATTTATTTCATTTTCTTAATTTATTATTTAATTTAATTTATTTTTTATATGTAATACTTTAATAAAAAATAATAAGGTTCGAAAAAATACATAAATACGAGCTACTATATCGGCAAGCGCTAGTAGACCAATAACACGGGTTTCATCCACGTCAATCTATATTCACTAATTTATTTTGCCTTTCGGAAGCAGTGACAAAATTTTTCGATTCTAAAATCCAGGTCGATGTAGTCTCTACCGACTTTAAAAAGACGTTCGACATTGTTTGTCATGGGCTACTCTTTTGAAAGTTATTCAACTTTGGTTTTTCAAAAAGCTTTTTTAAGTAACTTAAGTCGCCGCCGTTAATAAATGAGCTATAGCAATCGTCGCTCCGATTAGTGTTTCGCTCATTTTGGAGAACCACAGGGATTCAATCTAAGTCATTGCTATTTTGCCCTCAATTAACGATATATATGCGGCAATTAATAATACGCTATATTTATTATATTATATGCTGATAACCTGAAAATGTTTCAGAAAATGCCTTAGAGTTGCGATCGCGTTCCTTATTCTTGCCCGTTGCGTCCAGGACTTCAGCGCTTGTGAACGCCCCTCTTGCATGAGCCATCCAATTTCTCAACGAACTTGCCACACTTATCTATTTTAGATGTACACCATAACCGTCCTTTTGATAATTATTTTAATTTTTTTATTATTGTTTGTCTATACAAATTTTGTCTATTCTATTATTAGTCATGACATGATAGTCATATTATATAGGAATAATCCAAATTGAAAATTATATATGTTCCTAATATTTGGTTCAATATTACAATAGGTATTTTAATAGTTAATTAAAAAAAATACAATAATCAATTATCATAAAATATATTACCATACGTATAGATTTGTATTTTTTTTATTGATGGTGCATTTAAAAGTGGTACGATATTCTTACTTCAACTTATTAGCATAATGCTCTTCTATTAGAATATGCAATAGTGCATTTGCATACATTTTTATTTGATATTTGAGAATCGTTTGAGCAACGAGGAGTGAAAGCGAAAGTTTTTCCAAAGAATTTCCAAACAAAATTTGTTAACATGATCAAGATGTATTTGACATCTGTGTATGTCATTATTTTCAAATATAAAGAATTTAGTCACTATTTAAGTATGTCAATTTTTTTACCTAATAAGCCTAATTTCATAATTTATGCATAGCCATTTTTCTCCACTCTAGCAACTCGATACATTTGACAGCTCAATGCCTTCCTGAGTGCGAAAATCGCATAAAGCTCATTGTTCACATTCCACTTTGTCGTGTTAAAGTATCCAACTATTTTTATTCATTTCTAAACACACTTTTATCGTTTAAAATTCACGTAACCATTGTTAACACGCGAACATTTCGGCATTGGGAACCATACAAAAAAGATGCTTCTACACAACGCGATTGTGCAATTGGCAATTTAATTACCTACGACAGTATAAAAGGAATCTTTTGGCTCATGCGTGCATATAAAACATTCCAAAGATTATTGTAATCGATTGCACCAACGACAGAATTTTGTTAATTAGCGGTGGTAATAAGAAGCATCTTCGTTTATGGCAACACAGCATAAGCTATGTGTATAACGTAATGAAACACGCTACTTTTACTGCTCTTACAATTTCCTGAATAATCAACGTAAAGGTCGTGCGTTAATGCGTCAAAATGTTTATGTTTTATAATAAAATATGTTCCAGATAAAAAGCAAACTTACCATTGCAAAATAATCATTACGGTAATATGCAATGATGCAACGATACAACATTGAAAAAAATTAAATAAATCTAAATTATCTCATAACAAGTTGACCTTTTCGTTGCTAATTGCCTGATGAGCGCTCAAACGAGTAAAATTATGCAAGGAGATCCAAAGTAAAGTTGGTGGCAATGATTCCAAAGTATTTAAGGTGAAAAAAATAAATAAATAGAACTACAATTTTTATCACAATCGATATTATTTTTAAAAATAAGTTTTACCATCACTATTGGTAAACACGTGCAGGACAGTCTCGGCTCATCTGCCCAGATTCAGAGATAAATCGTGCCCTAAAGGCACTACGTTCACTGTTCATTACGTAAACGAATAAAAAAACCCATTAGTAATAACACAATATAGAAATCGATTATTCGGTAATCGGACGAAACACGAGAATCATATCTTAAAAAAAACAATAATTAGGCAATTAACGTTTTATAACTTGAATCGCAATTAACCGCCTTAAGGCCAAATATGGCATAATTATATCATAATTATAGAATTTTAGACGCCATTTGATATTTTTGTCCCATGAAAATTTCAATATTCTTAATTAGATTTCTGTAAAAAAAATAAGTTGGCAAGCCGGCATGATCTTGCTTAAAATATTCATCTAAAATATATGTGTACATTAATTACCATATTAATTTTTCAGTACTCGTTTGGCAAGCTTTTTAAAAAGCTGGATGGCTTATGTAAAGCGTATTCGGCTGTTGATTTTTTCAGTTCAACAACATAATATTAAAATTTTGGATTTTCAATGACTGCATGTATTGAATAAGATAACCTAAGCAGAATGAGCTAAATACTCATCAAAATACAGAAGCAAAATACATTATTGTATTGGAAACTTTCTCTTGAAATCTTTAATGTTTCCAGTAAAAAATATAAGGATAGATGTGCACGCGTGCAATATCAATAATTCATGCTTTTCTTCTAACACAAAAAATATATTATGCACGTAGAGGTAAAAATAATAACAAGAAAAAATGTTGTAACATCACTTGAATACCAATGATATACCTTACAGATTTTTTCTCTATTCTAAAGCTAGCGTCATTGTTCGTATTTATATTGCAGAAAAAACGTAAAAGTGAGAGTTATATATTTAGCCAGAAAAAACCCGCAAACTTTGGTTACAAAATTATAAAATAAATACTTCTGTCAATTATTGTAAAATTTATTTGATCTACACCACGCGTCTCAAATGCATTTCGACACAGGTGTTAAATTAATTAATTTTAGATGTTTACTAATCGTGATATACGACGAGGTCGCCGCACTATTTGGTTTTTATATAATAAAATAGATAATTTGACCGCTCATTATATTATGTATATGCTAAACATTTGCAATAAAGCACGGCAGGTCTTGCAACGTAATAAACTGGATTTGGTTTCCCCTATTTTGTTAACTTGTTTTCAATTATTTTATTTTTCATTCACTTCACCCGAATTCACGCATCGATGTATGCAAAATTTGGTGCTAGAAGCATGCACGCACGGGTGCGTGAGAACGTTATATTAAAAAACTTACTCCATGGAATACCTTTTATTTCTAACCGCTTTCAGATACTTTTGACCTTCATAAATCAAAAAATAAAACTGATACTTTATGGTCCTAGTATTTTTTAAGATGTTTTGATTCAAGCTATGTCTACTACTACGGACTGCGCAAATTATCAAAAGACAATTTCAATATATTTACTGGATGTCATAAACTAGTCAACAAAACAGAAGCTGTAAGCTTTAAATAATTTTACAGAAGATCTATTTTAAACTGCTTATTATATTTTTTATTGGCAAATATATACGCAATAAAATATTTATGTATAAAATCCATCAAAATTAAAACCAAAATTTAGTTTGTCCCTGCTGAGTTGTGTGATTTTCTGATTGTTTTATTTGATCTTACATTTTTTTATCATAAAAATGGATTAAGAATCTGGATCATCTGTAGCAAATATGGAATATTCCTATTCATCCTTGGAAATGATTGAGAAGAAGTCGCAGGGAAGACGCGCCCTCAACTGCAACCCTATGAAATCCAAGAAGATTGTTCTTTGTATGTGAAAAAATGGATGCAAGTGAATTTTTTTTAGAAGAGACACACGATACCATTGTCTGAAATATATGGTTGCATTATGTGTTACACCTTGTTTCAAAAATCACAATACTGTATTATAAGGTATTATTTTTTATTTGACATAAAACATTGTGTACACATACATACACCTACATACATATACATTTCTTTGTTATTTTCAGAATTAGTAAAAACAGCAAACAAGGCAACGTTTAATGATTTTTTTTATTTATATTGTAATAATAAATATATTTATAAATAAATATTTTTTTTATCATTCTTGTACAACACATAATAAATTACAATAAAAAAGATGATTACTTTTAACCATTTTTTTGAAATAATCCCGAGTGTAAAGTGGTTTTTTAAATATAAAATCTATAATGTCGCTGTTTAGTTGTAAATATTTATTCTGAAAAATGCGGAAATGTCATTTCATTTACAATGTCTCAAACATTATAGGCGAAGAGGACTTGGTCAACGTAAAGTGACACGTCAGGGTCTCTCAAGTATCAAAAGTATTTTTTATCGTCATCGCTTGAACTGAAAAATAATTCAATGCACTTGCGAAACGTTTTCTTATAATATTTTTTCCCATCGACCTCGCTATAAAATTAAGCATCGTCAGGGACGACTAATTTTCCGACCGTTGCGAAACAAGTGTTACCACATTAAAAATCGCATACATTTTTATTACAACCCTCATTTAAAACGCGTTTTATTGCTCATCTGCGCGATTGTCATTTATTTAATCGCTTAGATTTGAATAGCAACAATAAATAACATGACACAATATTTTAATAACCGTTTACCTGTTTTATTAAATGTCAACGTGCAGCCTGTTAATTTTATATTATATTAATAATTTTAAATCACATGATCATGAATTTGTTTTAGGGTTTTTAGTTAAAATATTATATACGACCTTTAATACTAATTAAAAATGGCTCGCTTATATTATTAACGTTGCACAAACTATTTTACACGTGGGAACGTATTTATATATTTTCACATTGGTGTGTAACTCATTCATAATTATTAATTGCGCTATAATGACTAAATTTAATAAGGTATAAAATCTGAAAAATGAATGCTAAAATTGATTAATACAATATGACATGTTGTAGTTGTAATTTGAAGTTGAAACTCGACGTATCTTGAAATTTACATATAAATCAAAATTATGCTATAACTTATTCTTTTATTATTTGTAACTCTTTGATATTTTTTTGTTGCGCAGTCAAATATATATCTTAATAATTTAATTAATTTTTGAGTTAAATATATAATATTTTTTTTTAGGAAATATAAATTTAAATTTAAAACAACAATAAAACCTTATTTGGTATAACATAAAAACACAAATCAGAAAGGTAATTTTTTCTGTATTTTACATTTAATTTAAATTAAAAAAATAATGAACTTTATATTTATTCTACAATAAAAACTAAACTTAATTTTGTTCCGTAAGGCAATTTGGTTTTTGATATATGTAAATATAAATGTTTAACAACAAATTTTTTTAGGAAAATTTGCAAATTTCCAATCGACTAAAAAATTATTTGGGGTTTACGCAAAAAAACTGCTACAAAATTACTTGAAAAAATCAGTTACTTTTAGGGCTATTTAAGTATTCCTATTATACAATACGTAGAGCAATTTGGAATTCGTATTTTTTTAAGAACAAATATTTCGTTTAATAAGATTTACAAATTTCTATTTGATTCATATAAAAAATAGGGGTTTCACAAAAATAAATGCTAAATAAAAAAGCTATTAAAGCATTTCTATATTACGTAATTCAATTTTAATTTAGAATTCTGTAAGAATGACTATTTGGTGAGAAATTTATTAAGAAATATTTAAGAATCAACTAATGGAAAATTTTAGGTTTTCGCAATAAAACTCTAAAAAATGACTCAAATTCTTAGAAAAAACAGCGAAAAAATTATTTTAAAAAATCAGTAACAAACGCTTTATATGTATTTTTGAACAGGTATATTAAATAATATTGTTTTCTTTACTTAAATACATTATAATTAGTAACTAGGGTAGAATCCTCTGTTTCTGAAGTATTAATTATTACTATATAGCTGTTATTGGAAACAGGCAATATTGATCGATGAATAAAATATCGATCTTTACCCGAGTCACAGATAGTTCGTTAAGTCCGCAAATTATTTTATATTAATAAAATTATGAGCTGCAGTTTTCGAAAGTTCTAATTAGAAGACCCCAAACCCTCCTCGAAGACTTAAATGATAAACTTTGAACGTGGAAGCTGAGAAGAGTCACCGAATTTTATTTAACCCTCATCGAAACCTTTACAACAAGTTTCAGCAACGACACATCAAATTGGTCGCATAGTTGAGCTTCATCAAGACCTACTAATTTATAGCTCTACTAGTAGATACATTTAGTAGTGTAAAGTTAATAATAACAGTAATATAACACCAGTATGAACTTGAAATCAAAATAATATAGAATAATTTGAAACATTAAAATTATAAAAATAAAACAACATATGTTTTGAGATATTCGACTAAAGAGTTAAGAGTGCTTAGAATTTTAAGAGCCATCTAAATTCTTCGGTCTAATCCTTATCCGTCAAGGTTGGATTAAACTTGAGAGGTCGGAGTATGGGAAATCATGCATTTCGTGCGGAGTTTTTTTCCTTTTATATTGATGTACATTTTCATCAATGAAAAAGTATTTCTTATTTTAAAAACTATTTATACATATATATTTTTAAAGATATTATTTTAAAATGATAAAAACTAAACTTATTAATACATTTTACTATGTTTTATTTTTTTTATTAATATAATTTATTTGATTTAAAAAAAATATGAATTAATGTTTTAATCAAATAGTTGATATAAGTAGGCCAATGTTATCTCGATACTACAATGACATAGGAAGCAGTAGTAGCAAATGAATTAGGAAAACTTGTTGCTATTGCGCATTCTTTTCGATCGCTATTACCGAATATATCCACAGATTTTAAACAGCTCGATTTAGGTTATGGCAACAATGAGAAGCGATCTGCGATGATAAATCGCCACTATCCTCCCTCAAGAACGTGACCGATTCAATTTCGCATCCGACAGGCGGATTTTCATTACGGTTTCCATTCGCGTGCGAGAACAAAAACGTAATCATCGCTGTTGTTCCATTTTCCCACACTCTTTGACCGATGGTAATCTCTTTTGCACCGAATTTTGTCTCTTCCGTTTGCAAACGGCAGATGCCCGTGTATCATCATTCTTTTCACGGCGTCCGTTTGCCGAGAATGGACCGCGTTAAATCATTGGCTCTTTTGTCGAACAAACGATACGGCGAATTCGCCCATTTGACCAGACAGGTGTGAAATATTCCGCATTGTTTTTGAATACGCGCGCGCGTGTAAGTGCATTTATTTATGTATTCGAGAAAACAAAGTTTCGAGATCGTCCATTGTATAACAAAATTGCCGACATTATAATTAAGCGCACGCACGTTGCGAAAACGCATTATTGTTGCGAAAATTCGATCGAATCCTGAAAGGAAATTCACATACAAAGGTGTCAACTCTGCCTTTTATACACACTATGACATCATGTATGCCATTTTTATGGACGACTAAGAGGTAAGGTATAAAGTTTTCGAAATTTTAATTCGAATCAATTAAAGAACTATGTTAACATTAAATGTGTATACTCTATTTGCGTTAACACAGTCAGTTCGAGAGCTATCCATTTCATCATTATTTATAATTGAGAAAGAGATTGGGTTTACACCCCTACACGATATGAATATATGTTCGATAAATAAAAAATATAGTAATGATTTTAATTTCTATAAATTTGTTTAAAACATAAACATGAAGTTTGGGTATACTACTAGCACGATATACGTTTGATATACATATCATTAATCCTGAAAATTAAATAGTATGTTTAACTTCAAAAAGGGTCGAAAGAATGTGTTGTGCATATATAAAAACCCAATGCGTGATTCTGTAGAGATGTTTGAATGAATTAAACATTTCTGAGAGTACCTAGAGGCTAAATAAAATCGTGCATTGGCATTTTATACTTGCCTAAGTCTTTTTAATATTTTTTAGACTTTTTTCAAAATTAAACACACAATGGAAGGAAGTATTTACAGAGATAGATAACGTAGCCTTCTAATCGGACAATAATTTTTAATTTATTGTTTCATTGCCTTTATCTATATTTAACAACAGCACAAATTGCATTACTATTAAGCATACATTTACAAATAAATAAATATGTATCGGTTTGTACATCAATTGTATGACAGGTGTCCTAATAGTAAATTTTACTACCATCTCACACTAAAATAACAATTATAAATTTAATTTAATTGATTTATTGTATAATATAAAATTTCGTAATTTATATGTGTGGTATGGACATAATGGCCCATAAACATTTTTATTGTGTGAACTTGGAATATTAAATTCACATAAGCGTTTTGTAGAATTTATAAACGTAGACGATAAAATTTCTTCGCAATAGAAGAGACTTAATATTTCACAATCTTGGTCACTCGCTTTACTGTTGTCGCTACAAATGTCAAAGCTGTGTAGTTCCTAAAGAATAATTATAATAAATGTTTATTTATTTATTTATATAAATAAGAATTAATATATAATTTACTTTGTCTTTCCACAATCATAAAAATATGTTTTTTTTATTAAAAAATATTTTTAAACGTATATGTAGTTGATTTGTGCAAGACTTCTGGACCAATATCTTTGATATTATATTTAGTAAAATGAACATGTGAGTAAAATCAATGATTTTTTTTAACAAATCAATAAAAAAAGACATGAGATCGAATACTAGATAGACCTTAGTGTTTTTAAATTGTTTGGGAGATAATTATAATTCTGATCGATCGTCACAGATTAGGTTAATCTCACGAATAAATATCGTGATAAATAATTTCAATTGAGCTATATTGTACAAATTAAGCTTTGAAAATTTTCTAATTATGAGCTACTTCGCTCATAAAGAATATATTATATGCATTAAAAAAATATTTTAGGCATTAAGCAAATATATAAATATTTTACAAAGTACAGTAACAGTTTTATTACTTGTGATTTATAAATCAAATTGCCACATAAAAGTGTTATTTCGTGCAATTGTAAAATATATACACACTCAAAATGCTAAATGGCATATAAATTTAATGCTATGTTCGAAATCGAAAAGAAACATCGCCGCCCAGATTTGACAGCTAACCTATATCGTTTATGCTATTATAAGAAACGATTTTAAATGCTGCAATATACATTTTATTATTTTACATCCGTTACACTTTTTTTACAGCATTCAAAGATTATATAACATGACTTTATAACATTAATTTGAATAATTCTCAGCGCAATTTTCCGAAAATTCTGCCATTGTGATCGGATCATTGAGTAACTTACTACTATATATTTTTTTCAACAATATTTTAACAAGAAGTAATCGCATCTACGCCGAACGAAATCACTGTTGCTAAATCGTCAAAGTATTTGAATATGTGCATATATTTGTTTGTACTTTAGCATGAAAAAATATCTTCAAACGCCGCCTCTTCTGGTGATTTCACTTTTCTTACGTTCATACGTAAACATCATATGCATACACGTAATGATCGTCTTATAAAATATGAAATTGAAAAATATATAATTTTACTCACCAGAGCGACGATGACATTTAGCGGCGCAAACCGCATAACCAAGTCTTTGTCTTTCACCCTGAAAAAATAAAATAAAAATATGATTACAAAATGGTACAACATTATGTCATAAATTTTGAGCTCTTAGCAGCACTATTGACCGTCAGAAAAAAGTCAATGATGCATTAGGAATTCTCACGTCTAATTAGTTAAGTCATAGGCGTTTCCTTATTTGTTTAATAATTTTGAGAAAAATAACTAAAAATACATAGAATGTTTGAGGAGCCTTGGTGATGAATTTATTCCTTTTTTATTACATTCTTGTATACATATACATAATGTAAATGCAATAAAATATTGTAAAGCACCATTGTATCTTCTAAGTGTGTTGAAAACACGATGATGCTATTAATATGTACATAAGCTTAAGATATGATTATACACAAAGACTGGATATATATTAAGTACTTTACAATGCTCTATATTTAATATTTATATGATGTACTAGTTAATATTGAAACGTCTAGAAAAATAAAAAAATAAATTTTAACAGCGCAGTAAGAATAACTTTTTTTACTACGCCCTATTTTGAGCTCCGTAAAATTCTCAGTAAGTCAGAAATTAAGCTGTTCAATATATATTGCCGTGAAGGTTGAATTGTTTAAAAAAAATTATAAAACAATAACCTTTCACTACCCTATGAAAGCAAAAACTAATGAGCTATTTTTATTTAAAAATTTTATATTACTATAAAAACATATCCTCACGTATTTATACAAAAAATAAATAAACTGTCGATATCTTAATTAAATTAAACCCATTATATTTATGGTGATTTAAAGAAAATTATTAATTAATTTAAATAATAATTAGGCGTTATATAAAGCAGTTTTGTTAGAATAAAATAATTAAAATTATATATACATAGAAATTGTCTTTGATGATCGCATCTTAGAATATTATTGAATATAAAGACTAATAGTGCTTATTCATGCATATGAAGTTACAATAGAATCTCATAATATTAATTAACTTTTAAAAGATCCATTTGATTTGTTTGAGTAACACGATTTTTTAATATGACAATCTTGTATACAATAAATATAATACATATGTTTTTTTGGTTGTGATTAATCGACTACTTGACGAACACATATTTTTAATTAACTACCATTGAAATCTCACAGCATCCATATACCATGCAGTAAAAACAACATACAAGATTTATACAGCGAGAGCACACGTCGCCCATTGGCAAAGGTCACGATGGTTAATATTGGTGAAAGCGAAAGACTAATGTTCGCCCATAGAGCGCAGACTCTATTGCCACAATGGGAAGTGTTATTATACGCAACGTGGACATTTAAATATCACCGTCGAAAGGTGTGTGATTATCTTCCAATTTTTTCACCTATCAGACTCAAACATTTGGCAACAATTATTCATGAGGATGAAGCGATCTTGTACCTACTATCTACATACGCGACAATGGAGAATATTTAATGATATGGTCTTAAGCAAGATTTCCTTGCGCAAGATTGGAGAAATGCTCGCTGAGTTCGTCGGTCTATTGTGAATGAATGAATGAAAAAATATACTGAAAAGCAAGGTCGCCGTTATTCATGTTCAATATCGTTTTTGATGATCTTATATAACGCTTAGAAATGAGATATGCGAAGGTGATAAACTGTAGTTCACCTTTTAAGAGCATGTTGCAGTATAAGATACGATATATGACGGATGTTATCTTTTATTATAACAATGGCACTCGTAATATAATATATTAGCTTTCTTTAAACACAATATTATATAAAACCTAATTGAGATATCGTCTTGCAATAAAATGGCACATCTCTAAGCACATATTTTTTTGCTTACATTATGTATTATATAGTAAACTATAAAAAAGTCTCAAATTAATTCATAGTTAATGAATGGTGTATAATTTAATTAAACACAATAAAGACCGACTAAATGTTTCATTCATAAAAAAAATTAACAGTTGACAATTGTAATTTTCAGGTATTTTGTTAAACATTATCTAAGTATCTGGTAAATTCCGATCAGCAATGACAAATTTTTGTTTAATATTTTTTGTTCTCCAGTTCGCGTCTTAAGAAAGACTATCACTGCGCTCTTTTATTAGATTAGTTTTTCTATCTAAGGTATAAATTTAAAGCCAATTTTGCTAATATACTTCACTGCTATGAAGTTATAAAGTAAATTAAATATTTTCTTATAAAATATATAATTTCCATAGCTTTGCTTTCGTTAAGATATAAAACTTTACAAAACAATAAACAACGAAACTAAAAATGTTGTGAAATAAATTAAGTAATAAATACAACATTGGAAGCAGCAGAGAGATGTTGTACTATTATATACTTATCCTACACAAATTTCAACTACTGTTAAAGCTGAAATATTAAAATTTTAAAAAGGTAAAAGATTTTAATTTAGGTTTTATATATATAACAACATGATAGATCAGTGGTATAAGTCGGCGACTAATACCTAAAAGACCTGGGTTCCAATTCCATGTGGATCCAAGAGTTTTAAATCGTATCTGAGAGATCGGAATTAATGATTTTTATATAAATATAATTTATATCGATCATCACAAATTAAGATTTCTTAGATTTTCTAAGCACACAGATAAATATTGTCAAAATAATTTTAAAAATCGATTTGAGTCATGTATACTTTATATATATATATATATTTATTTATATATATATATATATATATATATATATATATATATATATATATATATATATATATATATATATATATTTATATATATATATATATATAAATAAAGTACTTCTTCTATTTATTTAATACAAAGCAAATTTAGTTAAAATTGGAGCAAAAGATATCGACGCGCAGAGTAGAGAAAAACCTGCCTATAATATGCGCGCTAAAGAATGGATCTATTATCTCAGCACATTGACACACAAAAAAGCTGTTAAATGGCACTTAAACGCATTGCTTACGATATATCGATTTTATCTAAGATAGTAAAGTTTCGCAACGAGCTTCGCATTGAGGATAATCCACGCTGTGTTAATTATACAACGATTGCGCAAAAAGTTATTTACTCATGCCCTAAAATAACCTTTTCAACTATGAAAGGTACCTTTTGAGTTTTTGGAACCACGTACATCAATCAGTATTTGTTTTAAGATTACGAAAACAAATACCTTAAGACTCTCGAGAGCATTTTGAGTACTTGTATAATATTTTTGTATAAGAGTAATTTGTTTTAATTAATTATGGAACAATAGCAAATAAAGCAAATAATTTATAATTGAAGTTTTTTATATAAGATAATATCTGTGCTAATTCACTTTTCAGGGCCTTTCTTAAAAATACTTATCTAATAATATATTACAAGCATATTATTTTTAATTGATAAATTATGTCATTGTGAATAACCCATAAATATGTACGCGTAACATTGTTAAATAATATATTTTTATTGCCAAACAATAAATCTGTATGTGTGTTAATTATTAACTATAATTATACATTGAATCATCTTATATGCGATTGTTATTTTTATTGTGTTCTTTGTTAATAATAAATCATGTTCCAACTTCGACCTCAATTTTAAAGCAACATTCAGGATAAAATAAGCAATAATGCAAAAGCTCATCTATCATCCATTGTATTACATAACACTAAAAATAATTCAAGTTGAATACTACAATATAATAAATGTGTTTTGCTATTTAAGTATTTTTAATTCTACATATATCGTTTTATAATTGATTATAAATTATTAAATTTATGATATTTATGGCTTCCTAAAGGCATTATTTTTATTATCGCTTTGTTAAGAAATTTATAATTATTTATATAAAAAAAATCTTAAAATGTCACTATATTTATTTATCATATTTCGTCGCATCGCTATTAGTGTTTCGCCATTCTAATCCGAAAATTTATGAGATTTCCACAAATAAAACCATATAAAAATCTACATATTCGACCGTGGAAGTTTAATGTTTATTGTTTTGTAAAATACTAACAAGTCTGCAAAATTTTATATTTCAAACCGTTTAAGTTTTTATCTAAAATATATTATTTATCTTAAATATTTTTCTTTTTAAGAACCGCTACTAATGATAAATTTTATTTTTTATTTTGTATTATTTAATTTACACAAAGACTGCAGATTCGCCTAATAAAGTAATTAAAAATAAACATCACATTAAAAATATATTAATATTCAAAGATTTCTTACATGATAATGAATGCAGATAATAAAATTATTATCTGCATTAATTATTATCATTTAAAATACATAAAAATCAAATACATAAACTTTATGTTATTTGATTTTATGTATTTTTTTAATTTGTGCAATTCAACTAGTTTATTTTATCAATATACTAAGGTAAAAATTCAAGCCAAAATGAAAATTAATAATTCTTGACCTCGAGCTATAGAAAGGCATCTAACATGCACGTGCATGCTTGCTTATGGAA
The DNA here is from genome assembly GCF_051122295.1 of Plectrocnemia conspersa. NCBI lineage: Eukaryota > Metazoa > Arthropoda > Insecta > Trichoptera > Polycentropodidae > Plectrocnemia > Plectrocnemia conspersa. The sequence goes on from NW_028277167.1 coordinate 20,575,719, forward strand.
AATTTGTCTTACTTATTTATTTATTATTTTAGCGATTGTACAGCAGCTTATATATCTTTACAACATATACATATGCGTCATAAATTATTGAAATATGTATTAAAAAAATCTACAATTATAAATTCATTTTATAAATTAGGTAAATAAGTAAATAAAAAATTCATTATTAAAATAGTTTAGAGTTGTCTAATTAACTATTTAAAAATTTATAAAGCAGGATTTAATTATGGCTAACTTAACTAATATTATATAATGATACTAATTTGTCACTTAGTAGAGAGATGTTATGAATAAGAAATAGAGGTATTGTATTATATTTAAGATAACTTTAATTGCAATTAAAAAGTTTAACCACAAAGTTACAATATATGTGTATAACCAGTGAAGTTATATTTTCACTAGTATAAATATAATTTGATTATCTCAGCCAAATAAATGTAAGAAGCAATTATTTTAAAATTTAAAAATAAATTAAAATTAAAATTTTGTCATAGAATAAATCTAGCTATTCGCAATATATTATTGTTGATGTTGTGTTTATTATTTGCGTATTCAATTAATTTATGTAAAATGTACATTAAGCTATAAATCTGTGAGGTGTACCAATTGTTACACTATATTAATATGAACATTATCATTTATTATTATACTCAACAAATAGAATTTTTGCTAATCATAAATCATTATTAGAACCTTACATTCCCAATTAAAATTATGTCATTAAGATCTTAAAGTATTTTAAATATAATTTATTAATATTAAAAATAAGGTAAATTGTTGTTTTATAAATAACCTAATTACTTAATAAATAGTGCTACTCAAAATCTAATACATCATTCTTTATAATAATATATATGATAGTAATGATCGTCTATACTATTGCAGTATGCACAACCAATTCATAACTTGTAATCTACGGTCAAAAAAATCAACATTGATAGAATTCTTCCGTTTCGCAATGCATATTTGTAAGTTTCGACATTGAGTCTTCACATGTGATTATTTGAAGTAATTTTTCTCTATATATTTTTCTTCAATACTATTTATTCACCATGTAATGCACACTCTCCTACATACATAGGCACGTATGCATGTTAAGTTAAACACACAAAAATTCGACAAGGATGGATCGCACAAACACGTCGAGCATGCGACACGACCCATTGAAAGGACGCGAGAGAGAAAGTCAGTCGTCGCTAATCTTTTGTCGGCGCGGCTCTTTTTTTTCGTCTTATAATAATTAACAGAGGAAAAACGAAGCCGTGGAACGAATCGGCTCTACGTGCGACCATCGCACACATTGTGTGCAGAGATCGACCATATTCGCAACCGACGATATTAGGCAATTTTATATCGTATAAAGTCGGTTTTTGAGTAGATTTTCCCATGGGCAAATGGCCCCGTGATTTTACAAATGAACGTGCAGGCTCAGTATAGAGCTGAAAACGCGCTTTAAATTTCTATAGTTGAAAATGTGAGTATTATTGTTTAGAGAGCGAAGCACGAATAGTGCTATAGAAAGAAATGTTCTTCACTAGTATCTGACATTGCCATTGTAGAAGTGCTCTAATTTCATAAATTCTTGTATTTTATTTGTAAACATCCCGTTTACAATATATTTTTAAACAAAAGACCAGAGCCAATAGTTCTAGTGACCTTGAATATCAAAAATGCAGTCAGTTCCCAAAAAATGTTAAATCAGTTTGTCTTCTATATTAAATTATTCTATAGTTATAAAACAATTATACAAAATATTAAATATGTATATTAAGATTAGTCTGTAGCATTTTTTGTCAAAAAAAATATTTAAAATGTTATTTTATCAATGATTATTTATAATTGTTTTAATTAAGCATTTTATTGCTTTTATATAGTATCTTATATAAATACCACAAATATATCAGGAGTGACTAGACTTGCTACTAAAATTATCGCTTGTGTTTTACAAATGTGATTAAAAATTTATATTCTGGTTTATGTAATACATATATTTATTATTTTTTGATGTATAGCGCTATTTTGTTTTAACAAACGTTTTAGCATAATAAATCACGGGCGACTGCAAATAGCTTCCCGGTCGACAGGTCAAACCAGATGTATAAAAATAAACTTATGCATTTAAAAGTAGTCAAGTTAATAAATAATAATCATAAATTATATATATTTTAGTATTGATATTTTTAATAAAAGTTGTTCAATATATATTTTAACTAATAATATAAATGTAATTTAAATAGCAAAAACCAGATATAAACTAGATAAACACATTTTTGGTATGATTTGTCAATATAAGACGACATTAGAAAAACACAGATTTCACAAAGCGAAGCGATGAAATGAGGTTGGTAGCCTTAATATGCTGCTAAGTATAACTGTGCATAAAACACGGCTGATACTATTTTTTTTATATATGTGAGCACAGATCGTATAATTTCTAGTGATGCAAAATTCGATAAATCAATTATATATACTGTATTTAGATGTGAGTAAACTTGTTTTTAAACATAAATGCTTCTCTCGTGCTTAATTTGTGTTGCAATATCACTGAAAAAGCATCAAAAACATCTATTTAAAAAAATGTAGAAGCTATCAATGAACTAACAATAAACAGCACAAATAAAGATTGGTAGTTCTATAATTCTGCTAAGCATATCTGTGCATGAAATGCGGTTAGTAATATAAATATTGGACATATGTGAGCACAGATAAAAATGCGTTTCTTCCCACAATCTTGACAATAAATAAGTCATATGCATTGAGGCTCGATGTGAATGGAGTTGACTTCAGAGATAAATACTTCTCTCATGGTCAGTTTATGTTGCAATATTAAAGCAGATTAAAAAATGCTCATCTATTAAATAATTAAGAAGCAGTGCAATAAAACGAATAATATTTAAAATATTTCAATAAATTTTATGTAATGTTATAACTGCAGCTCAAATATATTCTTAATTATATCATTAACCCAATACACATGTCACGAACTTGCATGCTAATATTATAGTAACTATTCATACACACTACTACCACAAAATACTGTGAATTCTTACATTAGCGTGCTGGATGCATTAATAAACAATTTAATTTTATCATCACAATAAATCAAACAACCGATTCGCAAATAAACAAAATTGTTATTCAATTTACATATAATGGGCATATTTTACAATGTTTTTTTCAGCGACAGGTCACTGTGAGAATATAATAAGTCATTGAATATTCATTAGACGTTTTGATACTAATTGAAAAAAGTCGTGTGTCTAGCAAATTGGAATTAATGCGATACAAAAATGGATAAGGCAAATTGAGCGCATTGTTTTACAATTCTGAATTAATTGGCATTATACTAAGAATTCTTCTTGAAATTTTGGGTTTTTTTCGGTAAATTTGTGCAATGTGTTCTTTATTTTTTGTGGTTCAAAACGAAGGTCGGCCACTCACCGAGCGTGCGAAAACGGTTGCGTTTTCGCTTTTTACTCACTATTTGTTTTACTTGATAGTGTTTCGTAATATTTTTATTGTATGAGCACGCTCGATCAATTTGATAGTTTTATGGAATAAAACAACACAAAAATGAAGATGAATAAAAGTAAAAAAATGGTTTACTTTAATTGAAGTTAAGTAATACAGATGCATCTCATGTTTTTTACAAGCAAAGCTTTTATTCACTTTCTTTTCTGAGAGATCCGGAAATAAAACGTTTAAGTTAATTTTAGCCGTCTTAGGATCACTGAAGATTTTATAGCATATGATCGGAACAGAAAAACCAAAGTAGCATTTTTGAGCATCTTGACTTTAAAGTGAAATTTAGCCCTTAATAAATTGATGTACATTTATAAGTAGTCTAATTAATTTACTATTTATTAATACGTAAACAATTATTATGATTTTAAATATAAATTATAGTCAATAAAAAAACAATAAATTGTTAATTTTATTTAAAATATAAGCAGCAAGGTATTTAACAGAGCTATAGCAAATTCAGTTTTTTTGCTGAATAGTTAAACTAATTGACCCATTAGTTACATAACTGTTTTGTGTATGTTATTTGTTTGAAATGTAGTTCATGTATGTAGATGTTTTACAGATAATAAACACGACAGAACGTTCCATAACATGACGATTTCTAGAGCTGTTAATACTAATAAAAAAAACTGAAAATTAGCAACTTTATTACCTTTTGTAGTAGTTGTTAAATAAATACATTAGAAACATATTCATGACCCAAAAGTATAAATAAAACTACAAAGTATAAGAACTTAAAAACGTAAAAAAATCAGTTTATTTTATCACATCGATATCACAATATTTTAATGGTTTCTAAATATTTTTTATTTCTCTTTAGCCTTCAACTCCTTAAAATACATTACAGTTTTTTTACTTGATTTCCTAATATAAAACTCGTTTTATAACTTTAGATTAGCTTACAAACCAGAAAATATAATTTTACAATGAAACCTGATTTTAATAATATTCTTCTGGATATTACAAAAAACGCAAGTTCCTACTTAACATATTATATAACCAAAATTATCTTCGCTTCATAAAGTATACTAAATTCAACATATTTCACTTTTATAGTTAAAGTAACATTTTAATTTGTTTCAGAGACAAAAAGTAAAAATATCTCTTTGGCCTGTTGTTAATTGCTGCCATCGGACGCCAACTAGTGGCACGCGGGCCGGCGTTGTCACTTGCTCATCTTTCACCGATCTCTCACCGATAATGAGCCCATTGTGTAACGTCTGGCTGTATTGCATAACTACGACAGTTACAAAAGAAGACCGATACCAATGACCCACGAGAACAAGTGTAAAAGATCGCTAACAAACACACAGCAATCGAACGATTAACAAGTGTATAATTTAAGCTAAAATGCTAAATAAGATGCACATGCAAGTTACTTAAACTATTAATTAGAAAATGGTTGTATTAATAATATAATAAATATCTGAAATTATTCTTAACTCACTCCTTTTCATGAAGATATATATATAGAAAAAGAAAAATCTGTATTTTGTGGATTGATTTTTAATGCTTATTTTTATACATATAAAAATCACGTAAAAATGACTAATGTTGAAATGTTCCATATTTAAATGTATGAATATCTTATGAGTTTTATATTGCAGTTTTGTCGTGTCACTGACAACACAAATGAGACTTTTTTTTACTCTGACGAACATACGTAAAAAACAGACATGGTCTCTTATATAATACATATAATTGACTAGACGAGCATTAATTATTTACAAAACTATTTATAAATATTTTTTTGAGATAAAACATGTATTTAGTATTTTTAAATAATACCTCCATATAGTCGCGCTGTGTGGACAATATTTTTTTTATTATAATGAATCATAATCTGTATGTGATAATTTTTCTTTAATTAATGTAATTTATAACTTATCATTTAAATATCCAAACAATGAATTAAACTCTACTTTAAAGTAATGATTGATCTAAAATAAAATTAATAATACTTAGAAAAATATTTAAAAAAATATTATTAGCACATCATATCAAAAAAAAAAATATTTTTTCGATTAACCATCTTTATAATTATATTTCTTAATGTGTACATTTTTTTCTTCGCTACCAAATTAATATTCCATAGTGCTGATTTATGTATTTTAAAAATAATACTTTATATGTCAAAAATAGACATAATCTACTTATATGCATTGTTTTGCAATATATTTGTATCATTACTTTTAAATAAGGATTAAAGCAGTAATTTAGGTATTTTTTTAAATTACAATAAAAAATATTACAACAAACTAAATTACTAATAATTTTTTTGTGAATATTTATTAGCAATTTAGATTGTTATTTAGCAATCTATTATATGTATATAGGTTTGATGTTAAATTTAATAAATATAATTAACATTATACAAATTATTATAAATATGATATATTTAACATTTTTTAAATCAAACTTATAAAATATGCAAGTTTAAAACTATTCTAAACGTGTTATTTTAAAGGCAGTTAATTTTTTTTACTACCGCAAAGCTTTGATGCCGATTACAAAAGCAACGTTTTGTTATAATAAAATGCAAATTGACAAAAACAACACCTTTGGTAACAAATCCTTGAAATATAAAAATAATAACAAATCATCGATGGCAATTTAACCAATTTGTTGATTGTAGTGCTAAACAGTTCAAGATGAACTACGACATAAACACTTTCGATTTTTAATAATACGGCAATAAATTATTAATATATTTTTTGCACCATGTTAATATTTTATTCAAGTTTTTTTGATTATATATTATGCAAGGATAATACTTTCATTTTCATTTAAAAAAATTAGAAAATTTGTGCGAAATCGAAAGTGATGGATATTGAGCTTTTCGCATGCATATTAAAATTATAATTAATTAATAATATTACTCAAAATTAAGTTTGTTAAATATACCTATTTATATGAACCTCATTTCAGAGTTCAAAACATATACATGTGAAATCAGCTAACTTTAATAATATAATATTATATTATATATGTATGTATGTATATTGTATTTACTACATATTCACAAAATTAATCATAATATAAATTAGCTGATTTCACTTCTTATAGATATATTTTAGAGTATATTAAATCCATACCACGTAGAAGTTTTCTTATCAGCCCACGCCGGTCACTATCTCGAGCCGAACTTCGCTAAGCGTAAAAGCTCGCGAGCTTTCAGTCAAATCACTGTCACTTGTCAGTCACTGCTTCTACTACTACTACTACTACTTCTACTACACAGGCTAAGGCTGACTAGGCCTAAGTCTCGTGTCCATTCAAAACCGGCGTACTTTTTGTTGTTGTTATTATGTGTGAGAAAAATCCCAGTGGTGTGCTACTTGGTCCATTGCTTTTGCGCGAGTGTTTGCCGCCGCCATTGAGTGAAAGTATTTATATATACGGACCAAATGGGGATTTGCTCATCTTCTCGTTGTTATCTTCTCTGTCGCAGCATCCCCCACTATGAAGTTCGAGATGTACCGGCCGAGAGATCGTGTGATAAAACTCATCTCTGGATAATTTTAATGATCGCGCGTCGATATTGAAACGTACGCAACATATTTAATGAGATGAAAATTATTTAATATTATCTGCTCATACTCATGTAATATTTCCGCAAGAACATGATAACTAGTAGCAATACCATTTGGAGATACTTAAATATTTCCAAATTTACATCTACTCGAATCTAAAACATGATAACTCATATACATATAAAAAAAAAATTAGATAAATAATTCCGTGGATACGAAAATTATTGGGCTAGATCTTTAGACCCATAACTACAAGGTTTTTTCTTAAAAATATAGTATCTATCAAAATTTTTAAGAAAAACTGAAAATTGACAATAAATAATTTCCAAAAATAATTTTATAGTCATGTAATTTGCATAATTTTTTAGTAATTATATTATATTTACAGCGCGAACTTATTTAATTTAATTCTTAACGTCAAGGGTTTGAGTAAGGCTAAAATATAGAATGTCAGATTCCCTAAGAAACCACTGAGGTAAAAATCAGAAATTATATTTTCAATAATGCTCCTTCATTCCACCTGTCGTCGTGATACAGCAGTTAATATTTTTTTTAAAGTGTCGTTTTAACTTAATTTTGCTTTGTTCAGTCAAATAAATGTGTTTTAATTCGATTACTTTTATAAATATTTATATATTAAATTATATATCAAACAGACCGTGCTTAATTTTTGTAGCTAACTCAATTTTACAATTAAAAATTACGATAATAATAAAATTAATTTTAGACTACTTTCTTAATATGTATTTATTTATTGAAGCAAATCACTGTGTAATGTTTGACTTTGCCACTTTAAAAAAAAATATTGCTAAATATTATACGGTACCAGCATATAAGTCAGTGAATAATATTTTAAAGACCTCAATACGAATCCAAATAAAAACAAGAATTTTTCAGATTTTACGGAGATACATAGTAATTATTATATAATTATGATTTCAATCGATCATCAGTTTTTCTCAACCTTATGGATGAATATTGCGAAAAAAAAATTAAAATAAATATACGACTTGTAAGATGTACTTGTAGTTTTTAATTAATATAATATTAATAAAATGTCACTGCTATACAGACTGATTTCAGTCTGCTGTCCCAATACTTACTATGTAGCTTTTAATTGTGTTTATTTTATTATAATGAATTAGAATAACGTATGTTATGTTACAAGGAAAGATTTATATTGTACTAATAAATAAATTTACCTTAGCGCAATAGTCAACTTGTATTAATAAATCTATATATTTTTCTACATATGAAATGTATATATCTTAGATTCCTAATACTATAATATATAATATATGACATATATACACTTGATAATAAATTAAGTAAATACATTTAACAAACTCCATACGCAACGAAAATAATTTAAAACCACAAACTAATATACTTACTATTCATATAAGATAAACTAATATATTCCCAGAATGCAAAACTAAATTAATTAACTAAAGAAAAAACCCGTCTATTGAAAGCTGCATAAAAAAAACATCCACAAATATCTATTTCAACGATCTTTCAAAAACATATAAATGATTGGGAACGAAATAAAGAAAAAAATGTAATGTCTTAGCGAAACATATGCTTATTTACGTTTAGTTTTTAATTCCTTTCCTATTGAAAGTCAAATTAAAAACAGCCAATTTATTACTTTTTAAAAATGCATTATTAAGTTAATGCTCTTTTTAAAAAAATCCATAATCATAAAAAAACGAATACCAATAAGGAAAACAATTAAATTCCTGATAATCAATTTGATTTTTAGCAGCAACATGCTACAGAATTGTTAAGATAATTAATAAAAATATGGCTAAAAATAATGCATGGCTGCATTTTTTCATGTCTCATGCGTTTTCTGAAGTATGGATATTGTTTACTCTAAAACATGAAAAATAAACTTGATCCTGAAGTTATACTGGGATTTGTTCTACTTATATTTTAACTAACAGAAAGTCACCCATTTATAATTAAATTCACAATTAATATTCTTACTTTTCTTTTTATTACAATGTCCACATTTCCGGATGATACAGTTACATCAACATTACACATCTAAAAGAGTCTAAGCCTAAATATAAAATTAGATCTATAAATACAAGGTGAGTGAACTGTCCATCCATTAAGTCAAACAACAAAGATCTTCCACAAATTTATAGCGTTAGATACTTAGATGAAGATCTGGAATACACTAGTTGCAGAATATATTAAAATAAATGGTCCATTACCAGACTTTAAAACACGGTTTTTTTATTCTTTTCAAATATTGCCTCTTTTGATACTAAATTTTAACACTTCACGATGTAACACTATACTTTTTTCACAAGTGCAAACAGCCTTTATGCAAATTTTCGTATTTATTCATATTTCGACAGCCAGTTTCGCCAAATCGAATGACAACAAAATGTATTCAATGATTAAAATACATAAAAGAACAATCAAGTATTTTGGAAAAAGGAAACGAGCAGTTAATCAAGTGATCCAAAGTATATTAACTTACACGGATAAGTGCGTGACTTTTCAATTGAACGGGTGTATTAAAACCGTGCGAAAAATGCAAACGAGCTTACAATAAATTATTTTGGACTTTTTCGAAAATAAAGAATACAATCTTTAAAAAAACTTGACCTTTATAGTTAAACCTTTGCCTTGAGAGTGATAAAATTCCGATTTCGATCGTCGTTCTTCAATTGTTGCAAAACCGGACGCATTCAATTTCTGGTTAGTTAATAATTGAGATTAACTACCGAGATGTTTACGATTAAAGTTAAAACATCATTAGCATTATATCATTAATAGTACCGATCTGTGCAGTAAATAAATTAAAATGTATATTTTATATTTGTTGAATATCGAATGCCGTGGAATTTAAAAGCAGTCGATATTTGCATTAAAGTTTAATATATTTCATATTGAATATAATATATATGTATATACAAATCAGAGAAATCAGAACATTAAAAAATGATAACAATGAAATTAAACAACTCGTCGTTTAAATAATAACATGAAATCTTTCGGTGAAGAAATATAATTTAAATATTAAAACTCGATTAACTGAATTATAAAGTTTTAGCATTAGTTTGTCTTGACGTTTTTTAATACACATGTAAGCTTATTTTTAACATAATTATTTTTAGTTTCAGAAACAGAATCGCTGTTTGCTTCAAAAACAAGTTTTTCGATAGCATACGCTCGGTGTTGCGCGGCACGCAGCTCCATGACAAAATTCATTTTTATTGTAATGATTCAAAATATAATTTTATTCTAAAGACATAACCCTCTTACATATCTTGGTTAATTTTTAATTCTATTAGCATAGCATGTGAGAGGTTTTAATGCAAAATATTCCGTTCGGAAACAATCATACACAATCCCTTTGCTATCTTACCATAAAGCCCGAGTTCCGAGGTAGGTTTTGCAACTTGACTATTGAATAAATACTGTGTTCTACGAATATTGTTGTCGTACAACATATAAATAATTTATTATCACCTGTTATTAAATTAAAGAGAAAAAGCGACCATTTGAAGATTCAGAAGCTTTTGGGATATGCGGGTAAAAGCCGACTTATTTTATTAGGTCAATTTGTATGGAACCCATACGCATTGTCTCCATGCCTTCCTTATTTTCTTAATGTGTCTATGCACTCTTAAATCGGACAGGTTTAAATTTTCGGTCAGCTGATGGATAGTTTAAGTAGAATTTGCTTCCATTTACAAAACATTATTGCTGGTAATTTAACCATCTTTGCCATTTGCGAATATAAAATAAACCACCTGGTAGGACACAAATGTTTTAAGTGGTCATAGTTAGCAATTTTTTTATAGAAATTCATGTAGCACGTGATTTTGTATAAATTGTTTATTTGGTAAAAATTCAGCCACCATGAATTTTTCAGTTAATTTTTTTTTAAATATCGAAAAGTAGAGTTTAGATGTGCACCAGCACAGATATTAAAAAAAAGACGTACTTAGGTATCAATAGCTAAGGCAAGACTTACGGTTAAAGCTTAAATTAAAAAAAGACATTTATTTTTTGATAACCTGAAATGTACAGATGTATTATATACATTATTACAATTAAAAAAATATATTTTAATTTATATAAAAAATGACTTTAATATATTTTATGGCAAATTAAAATAAAAATATTATTAAATGTTGTAAATAAAGATTTAAATTAGTAGATACTGAACTATTTTTAATATTTTAATGAATCATAAAAAATGTACCAAAAAATGCATGATCTAATATACGATGGCTTATTAAAAAACAACTAGCAAATTATTAGTATTAAGTATTATTATTTTTAAATATATTTTTATTATTTTACCAATTTCTTAAGTATCGTTGACGGATATGAAAATAGCATCCTTCTAAGAAATACATTTTTTTCTTTAGAAAGGCAGACTATTCATATACAAGGTCGATTTTTTCTATAAATACAAATATATAATTACGATTTAACCTACAGGCGTTATATTATATAACTAGCACGTATATAGAGCCACGGCCATAAGTTGTGCAATCGATATTTGAGACACATAATTTTCATTGATATAATGATGTGAACTTTTAACCTCGGAAAGCGCACAGCATGTGAAAACTGTGCGGCCGTGGTGCAACACGTTGCGATATTTTTACACTCAATTTTATTTGTTTATTCATTTTTCCATAATATATTCGATAATACTTACGATGATTTCACGTGTCAGTGACGAAATTTAGCTGGCTTGACAGACCTTCTAAATATACGAGTTAGAGAGACACACCCACGAATAGAATTTCACTCTTTGTTAACTTAATGAATTGTTTTCATTATTGACGTTTCGACAAATTTTATAATCGTAATTAAGGTAATAAAATTGTTTGGTGAAATATGTTTTATTTAATGAAATTATGTAAAATTGAGTTGTGTGTGCCTTCGCACTGACTCACAAGTAGAAAAACGAGAAAGTGTTAAAATTATGCATAATATAAGCGTGAGGTAGAGTATAATGGTGTGGATTAGCATGGGACCTTGAAATATTTATAAATTACGAGTATTTTAAGAAAAATAAATATTGTTTAAAAGACATAATATTGTAGCATAATTATTAATTAATAATTGTTTATCAAACATAATATTGTAGCATAATTTATTAAACATATCAGCGCAATATATAAAATTATTCGTTATGGTAAACAAGGCAGATTATTCAAAATATATTTTTAGTAAACCCTTTAGGTTTCATTTTTGAGTATAGGGACAAATTGCGACTTTCTATGACCACTTTACTAATAAATTGTTAAAGCGACACGCGCTCTGCATAAGTCCAGCATTTTCGACGCGAAACATTAGCGATGTTTAAACTGAATTTTCATCTTTACTAGAACGTTACTCGCAAGTCCTCGGCAGAAATATTTCTGTTAAGCACTTCCACCTAAACTAAAATGGTATTTTGACAAGCAAGAAGATAATTCTCAACCGACAAGACAACGAATATGCATTTGCTATTGTTCTGAAACTCTTTCAGGACATCAAGACAAAATAAGTAATGACGCTCTCCTTTCTGCTTTGGTTGACGACTAAAGATCTACTGTCCAGCGTAGCTCAAAACAGTTAAAATCCCTGGCGTCTGATTTATGTAATTTCTGTCTTGCAACGCTTTTTGTTTTTCTTTGAAGTCGCAAAGGGGGTGGCAAAACGGTCATTACTAAACTAAAGCAACATTATACATATAGTTTGATGTTGCATCTCATGTATTGCATTAAAAATGTTTATAATATTAATCTGTAAGATAAAATAATAAACATAAATGTTTCTTGTAATATGTTAGTGAAACACTTGATATTATTTATATAGTAATAAATTAAAGGCACCAATTATTAATAATTGAGAAACCATCATTTTTACCGTTTAATATCAAAAGGCAAAAATTATAGTTTTCCGGGTTCAAAGAATTTCTAAAAATCATAAAAAATGCACAAACGTTTAAAAGAAAATATAAATATGTGCATATTTATATATAAACATAATCAAAGCTCATTATCATAATATTATATTTTCAAAACAAAAAAGAAGCACATTGCCACATTGTTTCGACCGACTGACATTGCACAACAATTCGAACATGTACGTGAAATGTTAAAATTGAACTTATAGATGTTTGATTATTGTTTTGTGTGTATTTTAGTTTTTTTGGCAAACAATTATCAATTGATGATGATGATGTTTGAAATTTGGTAAATAGAAGAAGATTTCGCCTCTAGGTTAATGGGTTCTTCTCATTGTATTTGGGATAAGATGTGGTATCTCGCCTTGAGATTTCACAGCAGAACTGGTGTTTAAGGTAGAAACGTACAAATTGTTTTGGACAGAGGTCACAATACGTCCAATTGTATGTATATATTTTTTATTCATCTGCACGCATAACACATTTTTTATTTAATAATTTAATATGAATCTTATAATACTTAATAGCCATAACAAAGTGAGTGAACTTTAAATGTAAATGAAATATCATGAGAAACTTATTGTAAGTGTGTATCTGAAATATGTACCGCATATATAAAAATCTATACAATAGTTAATAAATAATACATACGCAAGTACATGGAAATATTGGATATTTATATATTATGTGGCATATGACATAATGTGTGTTTACTATATATTGCCAAACGGTCAGTAAAAGAGAAGAGCGATTGATCATTACTAAACCTAGTTGTGCAACTATTGGGTGCAATCAACGACTTGTGTTTTCCTATAATATGACTAATAAAAAATGCTTATTGAAAAATTATTAAAAAAAAACATTTATTACATTTAATTATATTAAAATTATTTAATTAAATAATTTAATATACATTAAATACTACAAACATGTCATGTGATTAAATTTGTTCAGTACTAATATAAAAAAAATTTTAAACATGCTTAACTCATTGAAATTATATCAGAAATAAATAAAATGCTCTATATTTGATTTGTTATTAATTATTTTTTTATATTAATTTGTTACTTGATAAGTTTTGATCGCATTGTTTTTTTTTCTACAGCATACCTAATCTTACATCATAGGTAATTTTTCCATGACTTATAAATCTTGTTGACCTTTTACATCGCCTTTTTTAAACGTCGATTTATTTCTGGTCAAAGATGTACTACAAACTTATATAGAAATGTAATATGTACACGTATGTGTGTAAATTTCAAACATTGTTACGTTTTTTTCTACGATAAAAGTAAAGTTTAACGTTCAACCTAATTTATAACCTTTTAAATTTACATAAATCATTTTTGATTGAAATATTTTTATTTGCTTAAGTTAGGTCAATGTATTTTAAATCAATGTTATAACGATCAATCATCACTGTCAATGATGATGCAAAAACGTAACATTTTTACTGTCATATTTGAGACAGGCAATATTTTATTGTTTTTTCATATTTTAGCCTTAGAAATATTAAAAACTTGACAACCTATTTTTTCAAGTTTATATAGTATTATAATATATATTAGGTAATCTCATAATGATTTAATTTAGGTTTTAACAGTCAATCGTGCTTTGGCCTTAAATGTGTGTCGGTGCACACATTGGCCCATTCCAATGACCCTAAAATTAACAATGGCAGATTTTCTACCAAAGGAACAATTAATACAAAATTACATGTTATATTTCATTAAAAAAAGCCACTCAAAACATTTTTAAAGTGGCAGGTGATTGTATATTCGTAAATGATTTAAATAATTTGGAACGGAGAATTACGATATCAAAGCAAAGATAGACGATGATGTCCTGGCTGCAAAAATGAAAGCAAATCCTACTCAAACTATCCGGTTGAAAAACTAAACCAGTTTGATTCAACAATGCATAGACAAATTAAGAAAATTGGTTAGGCTTGGAGACAATGTGAATAAACGAAGAAAACCACTATTGAAGCTGAGTCCCATTTTTTCGATCATTTAATAACCAGATATGAAATGAGTGTTTTACTACAGCAATCGTCATAGAATACAGTGGTTATCCATAGCAAAACCTACAATGCAATGTTGTTAAAATAATATATTAGAAATATATGTTATAAAATTACTTGAACGATCATAATAATTTATGAACCAATAATTCAATTATTATTGCTCTTATTGACATAAAACAATAAATTAAACCAATTGATAAGTTTATATTTAATGTAAATATATAATAGTATAATTGCCTTATTATTGTTAATTTATTAAAAAACATGAAGTTTTTAAGAAAGGATTTTAATTTGTTTATCTGCGTGTCTGATCTGTAGATAATAGATTAAAGTAAAATAATCTATAAATTAATTAATAAACTATTTATATTAATATTATAAAAAATAGTGCTAGCTTATTATTTCATTATTATAATATAATTTATATAAATGTTATCACTTTATAATAATGATATTGTCAACTATATAATTGAGCTAGTTGTTTGTATTTTAAATAATACCAATTATATTTTGCTCATGTAAGATTTTCCAGTTAAGCTAGTCATAAATAAATCTCTTGTCATGTTTATGGGTTTTCATTCGACGTCTATAATTTTCAATTGAGATCACGATGAACTTATGATAATGTTGCAATATAAACGCGAGGGTTAAGCCTCTTACTGTTATTTTTAACCTCTTAAAGTTATAAGATATAAATTATTATTACCTATTTGAATAGGTAAAAGAGTTTTAAATGTCTTTACACGTGTTAATTATTATGCTAAGATTTCAATATAATGATATGCAGCTTTTCTGGGGTCATTAGTGCATGCTTTTTTTATATTTCATACTCAAGGACAAATTAATAAAATATTCTCATTCGAATTTATTTTTAATCATATTAAATTTTATAAACACAATAACATTTTTTTAATATTTCGCAATAACAATATAACAATGACGAATCCATTTTATGGATATTAAAAGATCACACAGAAAAATCCAATAAAAAATACGGATTACTTAAACGAATATTATCTAACAAATTTCTATCTAATTATCTATAAATAGTCTTAAGATATTTTGCGCTTAATGTAAAAATATTTTTATGGAATTAAATAGTCTTGAATACGATACTGTATAATTTCGCAATGAGATATTTTGTTACAGATAATTAATTCGGATTGTTTATTGTAAATTAAAAATATTATACAATTCAATTATGTTTTTATATTATATTAAATTTCGTGGTGATATTTTAATTCTTTATCTGATTTATCCTGACATTTTAAATTGCACTCGTCTATTTTTATAGATACAAAATAAACATCATCAATTAACTTGTTCTAAACAGGGAATATATTTGATTCTTGTTAATTTAACATTTTTCTATGTTAATTAACTGCGCGATAACACATATTTGAAAGGTGTTTTAAACTAATAAAAAAACAATAAAAAAGTAAAATACCCAGTTCAGTATTAGTGGTTTTATTTATTATATTTTTATTAATCGTTCTTGAATCATACATACATAATTAAAAATTTAAGTTTAATGTAAGAAAACAATACATTTTATAAAAAAAATAGTGCATATAATACATACGATTTTCCTATGTATGCTAAAATTAATAAATCATAAGATATTCTAAGAGTTTTAAGCAAGTTAGGAGAAAACATAAATAGATTATATTCATTACTGTCGTTCAAGAAGATTACTAAATTAATTCATGTATTAGTAAATAAAATAATTTATAAGAAATGATTCAATTGGACTTATTTAAAAAAATCAAAATGACGAAAACTTTAGCATTTTTACGAAATTTCTCAATAAAAATTACTTATCTGGAAAAATACGAATAACTTGTTCTGATCGAAATTATACCAAACAGAAAAAATTCAAACTTGTGCGGTAACTTCAGACTTATTTGAGTTACTCGCTGAAAATTATGTTAAAAATTATACAAGAAAAAATTCACACACGTTGCGAAGAAGCACGTTGACTAGCAGGAAACAATTTGGATTTAGGAAAGGCCTAGATACATGAGATGGGCTTTTCTACATGCAGACGCTACTTCAGAGATGTTACGAAGTTCGTAAACCTGTTTACATCTGCTTCATAAATTTTGAGAAAGCATTCGATCACGTAAAACATGATCATCTTATAATGGGCCTAAGTTTCATTGGGCTAGATGACATATAAGACTTCTCAAAAATCTGTATTGAAATCAATCAACAGTAATAAGCATTGAAGGAGATCAAACCAAAAATATTTCAGTACAGAGGTGTCAGACTGGAATGTGTTTTTTCTCCTAATCTTTTCGATTTATATTATGACAACATATTCAACGAAACACTCGTTACTCGAAACAAAAATTAATAAAAACAGCGGAGAGACAATTAAGAATATTCATTATGCTTGTGTTGATGACCTTTAAAGATCCCTGAATAGTGTAAATAAAATGAATATTTAAAAAAGGGCCTACTAATTGACATCAATAAAACAAAATTAATAGTTGTAAACAAGTTCCCCGTTGGCACAGTAAGCTTTTAGTTAGGTGTAAACAGAATTAGAAAGGTGAAACAAAGACATTAAAGTTCGCATCGAAATTGATAAGACGCCTGTTTTTAAATTTTAATACTGGTCTCACAAACAAGCACTTACATCTTTGGACCGGAATTAAATTCGTAAAGTGTTGTCTCGTCAGTACTATTATTCGGAAGCGAGACTTTGACCTAAAAAATATTTCAATAAATAGACAGGAAGCATTTAAAATAAATGTCCAATGACCAAATCGAAATCGAGAGCTCCTTTTAATCATCAAACGGAAAAAAGATAGAGTAATTCGGACACATGGTTTGAGGTCTAAAATATGATGAGCGTATTCATACCTTAATAATGTAAAAAAGTGAAGGCTAAAAATGAAAATGAATGGCGAAATATACCCATATACAACCTAAAAGGATTTCATGCAGTCAAGGGCTGAGAGGGATATTTAGAACTAATAAACAAGGTGGTCGCCAACATCTGGAATCATACGTGACACCAGAAGAAGAATAATTAAAGTACAAATTGTATTATAAAAATAATATTTTATAATCAAGGATAATGAGAATTTATTAAAGTGCATCTTAAATGACCCGCAGTGGACTATTAAATTTCCATTATTCGTGACCTTTAACCAACGACCTCGTATTTGTTTATTTTTATGTTTCTTACTATCAATTAAAAATCCTAAATTATTATTTAATTAAAATTAAAAAAACTTTGTAAGTAATGATTTTTTATTGCATACATGCTGTTATTGAAAAATCATGTTTGCAATTAAAGCGATATTTGTTGTTACATAATGAATTATCCATTTACTGGTTTTGTTTTCGTACTTTTTTTTGCACGAATTGTACAATGATGAAAACATATCTTTATGAATTTTGTCTGGTCGTTAATAACGTGATTTTATCAATATTACGTGAGGTGTCGGCGTGGATTTCAGTTCAATGCCCAGTGGCGGCATTAAATTATTATAAAGAAATATATTAGCGGATTATTAAACAAACTCGCTACCTTTTGTAAATTTATCGATGAAAAACAACTATTATTAAAAACTTGATTTTCACCTAAGTGTCCAATAATTATACTATTCATTGATTGATGATTTATGAATGTTTTCATTAGTATTTGACTTTAAATAATGTTTACTTTATTATATAATCAAGAATTTTAATTAGAATTAATTAAATATTTTATAGTATATATTTTTAACGACTATGTTTTGCTGGAGATTTTTTTATGTACGTTTGCTATGTGTTTAAATAGAAAAAAAATGTTATCGTATATATTATATGTATATTATCTTTCATTGTTTAGTTAAGTGCCTGTTTTTAAGTTATTTAAGTTCTTTATTATCATTCGGTTTTAATTTTATATGAAACATAATATAAATTAATTAACTTATAAATTAATAAAGCAGAGGTTATTATTATTAAAAAAAATAATAATTGCTGTTTCATTAAAACTTTAAATCATATATTTATCTATTTTTCTTAATGCTTCTAAATGTTGCCTTTGAAAATCTCAGTAATTAATAAATATTGATTTTTAATTAAAAATAAATAAGACATTAAATACTTTGATTATTAAAACACGAAGCACAAATAAATGTAGCATAAAAATATGGCCAATACATAATATTAATTTTTATGACTGCATTTGATGCTTTAAAAATATATTTTTCAACATGTGCTAATACAGGTTTTTAATTTTAAATAAACCTTTCACAAATCGAATTAAACCTTTTTTATTTCCAATTAAACCTTTTTAATTTCAAATTAAACCCTTTAAAAATTAATGTAAACGTATAGTGGACTAAGAAATAACATTTTTAGTTCAAAGCGAAAAAGTATGTTAGCGTCATAAAAAAATGCAAATCAACCAATAGATATATTTTGGATAAAGCTGTAAAATATTATCACTTATAAGTGGAATATTAAACCAAAATACAAAGACAAATATGTAAAAATTATAAAATAAATTTTCATAAAGACGTCAACAACTATTTTCATTTTCGTCATCGATAAATAGCACCCTTTATATATTTATAATTTAAATATATAATTTTAATAAAACTCCATTGATTGTTTAATTACAAATAAAATTTACAAAAAAATCTGATCACGTAAGCAATTAAAAATTTTATGATTTAAATTTCATAAAAAAAATAAACCATTGCATTATAATAAGAAAACATAAATTCTTGCAAAAAAATTCCAAACAGTCGCAACCAAATATTTGGCCACATTTAAAAAAAATGTAGATCCAATTAACTTTAAAAAAATAATTCAGCATTTGGAATCGCTTTAAGAAAAATAGTACTTCATTAGCGAAATATTTCATATTTCATATTTCATATTTTAAAAATAAAATAATACTTTATCTTAGAGATTAACTCATTTTTAACCTATGCAAATCAAAAATTATTCACCAAAACGTAATAATAAACTTTCACTTTACGTTCAATTTTGATTTAAATTTGTGCCTAAAATAAACATTATTTTATCTTCCGTTAAGGGTTAATTGAGTGAGTTGTAAGAATTGTTTAAAAATTTCATGCTGAGAACAAAAGCCTTGAACATAAAAAAGATTATGGTCAATCTTTAGTTGAATTACCAACTTACCGCGATATTGAATCAGAACCATGCACCAAACTTTTGCATTAATATCACATTTCTGAATCACTTAAAACAGCTAAGAATAGTAAAAAAAAGCTTTAGAAATGAGTGCAGCGCAATCTAAATAAAGAAATAAAACGATGTTATTTTTCGCAACAATTTCTCAATCGTATTGTAACGATTAACGAAAAATAGATTCTCGACGACAGCAAAAAGCATTCTGTATAGTGTTAAATTAAAAAATATACAATGAAGCATTATAGAAAACTATATTACACAAAAATAAATTACAGCTAATATCTAATATCAAGAAATCGATTAAATGCACTAATTTTCGCATTATTAAAATCAAAAAGGTATAATTATATTACACGACAATGCGCGACCATACACCCTTTATATATTGAATGAGTTGGACTATAAAAATTGTCTCATTCATCAACTCTTCAGGCATCACTTATTTAATAAGCATTTCAAAAACTGTTTACATGGTTAGATATTCAATTAGCAATTTCATTATATTATTATATAATTCATGTACAAAATAATTCATGTATCTTAGCAATAATAATTCATGTAAAAAATCTAAATATAGTTTCACTACAATCGTGATTCATTGAGTGTAATTATTTTAATGCATGCATCCGATTCTTTCTTATGTAAGAATTATGTAAATCGTACGCCACTGTATTGATATTCAATAAAATCTGAAAAAGGATCCGGCCGCACACTGCTTAACACTTTTTTCTCCCACTTAGCCTGCAGCGGTGATCCAAGGTCCTGAACGAGAGGAGACCGATGCTATCATCGTAACGATCATCACCAAGCGCCATGATCCTCACCGTATCAGGGTCAAACCATTCAATCGAAACCTGTCATCGGAGCGGATCTTAGGTCATAAAGCACTCTATGGGGTCAAGACTCCATTAACACTCGAAACAATGGTATTTACACCGCCTTCATGACTTCCTAGTAAATTTCGATCAAAGGATAACAAAAAAGGCATTAGACACGGACAATTAATAAATCAACATCGTGTTTGGGGTTTTTGAACACTTTTTTGTTTTGTGTAGACATATGTTAAAAATATATATTATGATTAAATGACTATAATAAATTCATTATATAATAAACAATGGATTCAACGAAAAGCTCTAGCTGAAATGCATGTAACTACCGCTGCGGTTTTCCGCATAGGTATTCTAAAAATATACTTTGACATAATTTTTATCTTTGTGAAAATACTAAACATCCTAGAGGCTAAAAGTTTGCCAACTCATGATATTAATCATATCCTGATAGACAAAACCATTATATATTTTTTTAATTACTAGATTCACATCTGATCTCTAAACCAGTAAATCGTCTAATAAAAACAAGCAAACACGAGTGGCTGCTAAATTAGCATTTTGCACAAATATAAATTGAACATAAATATGGGTTTTATTATTGATCGGAATTTTATTTATTAAATAGCAGTAGAATCCTTTGTTGCATGCGATCATTCGTCATTAGTTAAAATTATATGATTATATATTAAAAGTTTAAATTTCAATAAAAAATAGGTCTGGATAATTTGTGTAAAGAAAAAATTAGTTAAAAAAGATGAAGTAATTATTTTATACTTTGATTTATTGTACAATATTATTATTTGATAATAATAAAAATAGTTATGTGTATATAGTTTTATTACTAATAACCAACTATAAAAAAATAATTTATTTATTTATTTAAATTAAATTAAGACCTGACAGACTACCCCAATGTGTCACGTTGGTAAAAAACAATACATTGTATTATTGCAATACAATGTATTGGTTTTGCAATAATATGATTGCAATAAAATGATTGCAATAAAATAAATCTTTTCTATGTATTCTATGCTTGGATTTATGCGATTTCTATTTACGCGAAATTTCTCAGATTGACGGTTAGAAATGCCACTTTTTATATTATTTACTTTTAAAAATTCTGGAGAATTACAGTTTATTTTTACTTCTGCACTTTAAAAACTTTTAATGTAATTAAATTCATTAATGCAATTTAAATAAGACGATAATTTAAAAATGGATATTCACAGTTAAAATTTAAGTGACACCAGAAACACCAAGATTTTTATGTAACGCATGAAGTCAGTTACATAATATTTTACCTATGGGCTTAGTCAACAAATAACTCTATTTTTATTAATAGATTTCTTCATATGATATGAATATAATATTTATTTTAAAATTGATTGGAAATCTATAGTTGATAACATACTGTCTAACGCATCATACAGTAATCTCTTTATAAAATACTATATTCAAGCATATTATTTATTTGTTATCATACATGTGCATGGCATAACAGCTTTACGCCAATGCACCTAAAACAAAAATGAAATACATATAAAATAAAAATATTAGTCATTAGACCACAATGCGGCCACCAATTGCAAGTATCTGAATCCAAACAATTCAATACTATCCGACAAATGGCTAAAAATAAATGTTTTTGCATTCGGTGCTTCAAACAAAACTCGGGGAAGCAAGCACAAATGCTAATTAAAATGCACATATAAACAAAGTGCTTGAAAATAATGTTTTTCCAGATATACATGTTGATGCGACTTGAGGAAAGCATATCCCAGTACACCTTGTATTTATTTTGTGGAAAATAAAATTGATAATATTTATATTCCTGGTGTACAGGTTTCTGAAAATTAATTTTTCATCTTTTCTATTAAAAGTGAGTACACATCTTTAATTGATGCGAATATCGCAAGACAAATCGCATCATATTAGATGATTTATTGCATATTTTATATATGCTATTTAGTTTATTTGAAACTTAAAACGGTTACCACTTAAACATATTGTTATCCATTTCATAATTAAAATTAAGTAGTGTTTTTGTACTAGAATATATCATGAAATGACATTTTTTGATGCTAAAGAGTAATCTCTTAGTGGATGACTAAGCATATAGATTTTCGACATTAAATTTAAATTTTCTACAATAATCAGTGATATCTATTTTAAGGAATACTTTAAAGTAAGAGTTTATAATTACTAATAATTTTATTAATACCATTAATAAAAGACAATAAATCTAGATTATATATTTAAGGAATTTTCGATATGTCAATGTATTCAGAGGAATTTGATAATTTTGTGTGAAAACCCAAACCAACCCGTTTTTATAGAATTAAGGCATGACAAACTTGATCAACTGCCTTTTGGAAATTTTTGTTGATGACATCCTACCTATATGCCAATATCAAAATTTATGTTTATTAATATTTAGGATAAGATTAATATATCTTAAATAAATTATATTTATAAATTACATTTAGTTTTTGAAAAATAGGACTATAAGATATTTGTAGTGAGAAATTCATCCCATTATTAAATTTCGTCATATTGTGTCATAGAAAAAATAAATAAAAAATACTATCCTATTAGTTTTATTTATTTTACAAGTAAAAGTGATTGATAAAACATATTTGCAATTGATAGAGACATTTCACAGTAGTAAGACCTCGAGGTCAAACACTGGTTATATGATGAATAAAAACAAGCATCGACATTTTCATGCCAATTTTTGTGGGAATCCAATTCAAGGACGATGGATTTTTCCTGGTCAATGTGTACTCGATGCTGGTACACACACGTCCATAAATCACACGCCCACGATATCTTCATATAATTATATTTATAAAATTATATGCATAATTTTTTTAGATTTTTAATCATCGTAAACGTGAAGCGAAAGGATTGCAACACATCAGACTTTAACTAGACAATGGAAAAGGGTCAAAGACGAGATGAGAGTATCATTATTTGGGACCAGGTCTGGGTCATGGTTCTGGTGCATAAGATTTCAATAAGACGTCTGTAGAATAAAAAATATATTTATAAATGTGATTTTTTGCAAGGCAATTTTCGGTCACGTTTCTTACAACTGTTCGTGATTTAGCTAATAAAATCTCTATTATTCTCTATGAAAATATTTTCACGATATGAATAAGATTGCCACAAAAAATATAATTGCTCATTATTAACAAATAAATAATTAATAATTAATAGGTGAAACGGTGATGATGATTATGATGCTCAAGACAAAAAACGTTTTAGTTTTCAATGTCAAGAGTTAAAATTGTGTTTAGTTTGAAATTAATGTTCTAACCTTTGACATATAATTTTAAATAATTGTGTTTTTTTATGTTACATTTCTGATGTATTGAGCATTATTTTTTTTATGTGAAGTGATTTGTTAATACACATTTATTCATATTATATATGAGTTCATAAATCAATTCGTGTTTATTATGTGACGTTTTAATTTATTACTAAATAATGACTATATCATTTCTTAAAAATATTTTAATGAATTTTATATGATTCATTGTGTTTTGTTATAATACATGAGAATATAATGAATGAAATTTCAGCTCCAGTGTGTGATAATATTGTGTATTAATTTTGATTTAGCGCAAATGCTGGTGAATAATATTACATAAACATTATTTAACTTTGTGTTATAATATTGATTTAGTTTGGAATTAAAAAAATCTCATCAATGGAGAATATTATTGCTTTAACAAAAATATTTGACTACTAGAATTTTTTATAGGTTTATTAAAAGACAATGTTTATAAATTACAATTCTGGTAAAATTTGACAACATATATTTTTTCGCTTATTACTATATTGTGAGTACATGTGCCTATTTTTTATACATAGTATATGGTTTACTGTCAGTTAGGTTTGTTTCTATAGAACTTTCAACGAGATTGTTTTATTAAAAAGTATTTCGGTAAACTTCTTTAAATATATATGTTAATTAAATTTAATATTTAATAATATATGCAAAAACTAAATTTATTGAAATTTAATACTACATTTGTACACCAAGAAACATAATACTATGTTTTCATTGATCTACCCTGAAATATCAATTAAAAATTCAAAAATTTTACTGTATAATTTTATTTGAAAGAAAATATATTTTACTGTATAATTTTATTTGAAAGAAAATATAATATGATGCATTTATATATAGCCCAATAAATTATAGTATCATATATAGTAAATAATTTAATAATTCGTGACTATGGCTGGAGAATCTCAGCCGAAATATAGGAAGAAAGAAAAAAATTCAAATAATACAACTTTATACGTTTTTACATATTACGAAGTCACATTAACATATTTACAAAAATGAATTACGCAATGCCTATTTTATTTTATAATTTTATGAATTAGTGTAAAAATCAACATTTTTATTTAAATAATTAGCATAAATACATACTTTTATTATTGTATTATATTAATATTAAAACAAATATTACCATATTTATTGCATCTAGATGTGAGACCTTGGACAGAAATATTATTGTTTTCCTTCTACTACAATTGTATATATTCTTTCGATGAAGCTTACTCAACTTTCATATGTCAAAGAAAAGCAAGATGAATCACCCTTTTTTCTTGTTTTATTAAAGGATATAATTTATTTATTGTTATCATTAACTCAATAAGTTATTGGTTTATAGATATTTCACAATAGTAACATTTCATTATTTGATATTTATTTTATTTTTCTACATTAAATAATTCCACGTATATTGATTTTATCGTATTAAGGAAGCATCTTTTGCTAAAAATTTAGCAAACTGTAATGAAGGCATAGTTTTTTCGTACTTTGTATTTACAAAAAATGACTATTGTTTTTTTGTAACTCAGTGCTTTCATCATCATTTTATTAAAGATATAAGTTAAATATTAGATTACAATTATTCCAATATTTAAAATACTAAAAACGTCTACTAGAGAGCCGATAAACTAACACAAAAGAAAGATAAATGTTTGTTTAAAGATAAACTTTGGAAGAGTGATCGATTTTTTACATCACACTTCGTTGACTATTATAATTTTATTGCTGAATGAAACAATCATAAATAATAAGCCTTGCTTAAGACTTGCCAACTATATCGTTTTAAAATATAATTATTGCAATTTAAAAATTTTAAAGTATTTCGAAAACAATTTGATGCGACCAGTTAGGGTTGAAAGCATGGCTTCGAGCTATCTATGGTGAAGTGTTTAATGATGACGTCCGGCCAAGGATAAAATCTAAGCGAATAGTTTTTCGCTGCAGTATTGACCTGCTTTAGTAGGGTCTGAAAGCCGATTAGTTAAATCCCAATAATCTCTGCCATGGTTTAATTACTGCTTAGCGTAGGTCTACTGTCAAACATAGCTTAAGGTCTGAAATCCCTGGCGCTTGTTTCTCGGAAAACTTCTTTGAAACGTGTGACTCATCAACATGTCTTTCAATATTTAAAAAAAAATATTCACAATTTCTTTCTGACTCTAAAGTAGCGAAAAACATAGCGAAGATGGCAGAGTGTGATTGCAGTAAAAAATGTAATAATTGAAAATATTGAACAGACATATTTCATAAGACTGTTTAAGGCAGTAATGTTTCTAAATGAATATTATTTATTTTTCTTTACCAATCGATTGAGTATGTATGTTTTTTAATAGTATAAATATTTCCAGATTGCATAAAATGACTTTATAGTTTATTGTATGAAATGAAAGTTTATTTTAAAATGAGAAAATATTTTTTACCTTTATTCTAAATACAAATAAAAATGTTAAGATGTTAATCAACATTAGGCCGCATGAAAAAATGCTCATTATTATAGTTACTTTATTTTTAACAATGCTCAAAAAGACCATGAGCTTTTGAGTTAGTGGAGTAAAAATTAACCGAAATCATCTGAATCGTGTCCAAATTAGTCAAATGTTAACGACTGCATGCGCGACATTTGATTTTTTATATAAAATATAGTATATTTCCATTCATATTTTTTGATAAATCACACCGATGACCTTCTACCGGCAAATTGTCCGAATAGCCCACCGAACAAATTCAAGACATGACATTTGACACTACTTCGCAACCCGAAGAAAAATTAGGAAACCACGACCGAAGCATGTTCCATCCATATTTTTTTGCAACAATCTTTCGACCTTTCAAAGCGCTAACAAGAATATTGCATTGTTTATGTTTGTACCAATAAAATGCTATGAATTTATTTCGGGCAATTTTCGCATATTAAGGCCCAGTTTACACTTAATCAAATAATGTGAAGTAAAAGTTTACCGAAAATGGTATCATAATTGAACATTGTTCATAACGAGAGTGAAGCTTTTATATTGCATAAAAACATCACAATGTAAAATCTGAGACGTTTTGTTATTAATGTTATGACTGTTGCAGAAGACGTACAAACAAGTTGAATCATTGCTATGGTTGTAACTAATAAATCTACTGAACCTCATTTAGAATTTTCCTTGTAAAAATCCTTGTAAAGTAAACACTAAATATTCATATTAAAAAAACATTTCTAATTTATTATAAATATATATGAACGAGTTTAATTATTTTTTATATTTCTGAATATTATTATCTTACGTAAATAATTAAAGAGAAAATAATACACAGTAAGAAAGAAGAAGATCAAAATTAAATGATAAGAACCGGACCAGCTCCTCGTATCTGACATTAAATATGTCAATGTGCAATGCCAGCGTATTGAACAGCTGGATGTCGACAGTCATAGACGATTCGGCTAATGCGCATATTCTGCCTCTAATGAGCAGCAAAATAGGACGTGATCGTGATTCTCGAAGAAGTCCCGGAACCCAAAACTGGAATTCCTCCAGAAGAGTTTGATTGTCGACAACTCTTCAGTGGTTTAAATAATGCTTGGTGACATACAACTTTCCGCGATAACACAGTGAGTCGTATTTCAACGCACTTAAAAGAAAGGGGCTGGGATATAAGAATGGATAATAATCAAATATCATCTTATAAAGTATCACAAAAAACGTCCTTCCTTAACTTCTCAAAGCCGTGTTTCAGATCTGAGCGCTCAGTTGTTCTTGATGGTCAGAACTGAAGAGCAAATAGAAGAAGGAAGCATTTGATCAGAAGGCAAAGATTCCTCGAAAACAGAACGGAATTATTACTTGAAACAGTTATAATTATATATGATATAATTGCCAGTAAAAACATATTTTATTATACAAAAGAATTAAGAATCAAAACTCATTGACATTTTCTATTTAGTAAGTCCAGATATTGTCACTAATGTGTAATTTTAAATATATAACTTTTTATTTATCTATAAAAAAAT
Organism: Plectrocnemia conspersa; assembly: GCF_051122295.1. NCBI lineage: Eukaryota > Metazoa > Arthropoda > Insecta > Trichoptera > Polycentropodidae > Plectrocnemia > Plectrocnemia conspersa. The sequence continues at coordinate 20,604,077 of NW_028277167.1, forward strand.
TTATAAGAAAATTCCATAATGATAAAAAAATGCCACCATAATATAAAATTGTAGTGCACTTATCTAGTTTGTTCTATAAGTTAGAGATGTACAATTCAGATTTTTGATTTGTAATATGTCATTTTAACTCGTATTGCATGCTATATTTGGACCTGGTAAATCGTCTTTTTTGCATTGGTTGCAAAATGCGTTGCAAAGTAGAAATTTCACACGATATCGTCTCTTGCTAGGTGGCACTTCGTTCAAAGAAAATGTATTAATTTTTCTCATAGTCTGTTTACAAAACGCATACAGATTTATGACAACTTTCACCATCTAGTAAGTTTGGGAGTTGCAAATTTTTTGCATAAGGCATTGTAAGATCACAAGTAGTGTTCGAATTAAATTATGATAAAGACGATAATTAATGTGTCAAGAATAAACATGTGATATAACAGTAGTCCCTATTGGTTTGGAATCGATCCATAAAAAAACAGTGAGTATATTTTATATCTACTTTTTATATACAATATAGTGACCTGAAAATAAAAAAGTTTTTCTTTAATATTTGTTTCGTAAAATAAGCTTCAATATTACAGCAACTATAGAATATATAAATACGAACTAATCTATGCATTTTATCACTATATTAGTAACATCTTTGCATATTTTATCTATTGAAAACCGAAGCAAATCAATTCCATTTATCACTAATTATATACTGATTTATCAGATTCTAAAATTGTTATATCCATACCGTAAATCAAAAGCTTGGATCTTATGCAATCGAATAATAATCAATGCAATAAAGTTTCGTTTTTTTTTATAAATACTACCTGACCTTTTACAATCAATTATGAGTTTAACAGTCTTAACTATGAAGTAAAGAAAAAATTTATTGTAAAGTTACAGACACATTTCTAACGAGCAAAATGTTGTTAAACCTATTTACTAAGGTTATGGCATTTTTGATGGAGTAAGAGTTTGTAATTCATTGCGTTTAAAGTTAATTTGCATTAAATAGGCATTACGAATTAAAAATGTCACATTTTAACTTCCTAAATAAGCAATTTATATTAAAATCGTTTTTATAAGCAGTGAAAGTGCTATAGATATGCAGTTTTAATACTAGTTTTAATTATGCTATACAAATGTGAAATAATATTATTTTTCCTTATAACATGTGATTAAAACGGGTGTTCCATAATTCATATTTAGTTTTTAAAGCATTTAATAAATAAACTATTATACATACAAACTATGAAACTTTACAATCTATGTTTTTATTACTTCTAGCTCCCTGATATATTGTTGAATTTAATTAAATTATTAATTCCACCACTGTCCTTTAATAAGATTACATTTAACTTGCATTTGGATACATTGAAAGCTTATTCGTAACTATTTAACAACTGTCTCCTAAATGGACTTTATTAAATTCCGAATTTATTATTACTATTAACCCAAAATAGCTACAGTATATTTGTCATTAGGTAACCCTATTAAAAATATCCATCTGGGTGAAATCGTGGCTACGTGAGGACAATAAACATAACCTCTTTGCGAAATCAGCTAAGTCGGAAATATTTCAGAAACAACGGTTAATAATTTATTGGACATGTAACAATACGTGTAGTGTCGAAATTTGTGTATTTAAGATACTAAAAAAACGAAAATAAAGGTAAATATATTTATGTTTATGTTAGAATATGAATATTTACAATCTATCTCATTTATGTATAATGTATAGTTAATGATATTGCTATTCAGTAAATATTTAACTTAGCTGCGTTTTTAATAACGATTATAATAAAAAAAAATATAAAAAATACTATTTAACTTGATAATGGGCTACTTTTAGCTGCGCCATCAATATTTATACATAAAGTTTAAATTTTATGTAATAAAATGAGCTTCTAGGATTTATATATGGGTGCTCCAATCAACTGCACCATTTATTTGAAAGTCGTTGAAATGACTATTGATAATGTTATAAAAAGAAAATACCAACTCGCTTCGACAAGTGGTTTCATTATAAAGGAGAGAATTCATTTTTGAATAATTATGTAATAATTGAAAGATTTCACGGATCGCCTGGTGGGAGCGCCCGAAAAAACAACCGTTTTGGGTGAAAAATATGTGCGATAGACAATGCGTCCACTGCGCAAAAACCACTATTGCCATCTATCCCTTTTATTAACGTCCTCGAAAGTGGCTATCTTGCGGTTTCACTTTAAGGCGTAAACATATTTCGTTGGAAGATCTGAAAATCGATGCAATTGGGCAACCAACATTTTCATATGAGATTCGACAAAGCTGTCTTGAATCAAATATGTAATAGGTATCGACATACTGTAGATGGCATTCGAGACAACAAACGACAGACGGGCGGAGATAAAGACCAGTTTAAACATCAGACGGCATTCGAAGCAAACACAAGAGAATTCATTCAGGAATAAATGGTGGACTCATTCCTTTTATTGATGGAATATGAGCCAGAACGCTGCTATAATGTTTTACTTTCGTTCGGAACTTCTTTTCCGAAATTCTACCACTAAAAACCCAGACTTCACTTCTGACTCAGAATATACCAGAGTTCAGTCCTAACGTGTTTCCAAGTAAAGCTAACGCTGAATCGACCCAGACGACCGCTAAGAAGTCCAGAAAAGCACCCACTTTCACTTCGACTGTTCGATTTAGTCCAGCCAAGCAGTTTAGAAAAATGAATAAGAGACCACTTACGACGCAGCACACAGACAGAACAAACACAGTAATTAAAAGTTCCATAATTGTAGCCATTATTTCCATTTCTTTATAAATTGTACAGCCATATTTCAATTGTTGTGATTTAAAAATAATTAATAAAAACTTGGTGATTAAAAATAAACACGTGTACCAATCAGGTAACACAGTACCATTGACAAATCACGAGAAGAATATTCTTATAACAACCAGAAATAAATCTATATGATAAAAATAGTCCCCTTTCTTTATGAAAAATTCTGTACTAAAATGTAAATATGAAATATATATGTACGATTTTACATACTTTAATAAAAAAATCTGTAAGCTCATGCGAATGATATTTTATGGTCACTATTTATTCTTTTTTATAAATGCACTTTCTATCAGGCAAAAATCAAACGATTATAACATAACTTCTTTTATTAACTAGTACTATTGCAAGTTTACGATGCTTATTTTTCATTTTTCATTTATGATCAAGTATTACGAAATATTCATAACACCATAAATAGGCATATTCGCTTAGGGAATGCAAATAATTTTCATCATAAAAAGCCATCAGAAACCGAAAGACCTTCATGTCTGGCACGTTCGCCGAAAGCCTGAAAGTCAGTCATCACTTAATGATAGTCGTACTATTAAGTCAAATGTCATTTTCGCATCTGCGTTTCGTTTGAAAGTGGCTCTCGTCTATAATTTCCCACAACGGTTCAACTCTCAGGTCAAGGTTCTTAGTGGTTTGCTATACGCGGATCCGCTTGGATGTCATCACTTTCGATTGACCATATTAGACGTATATGAAAAATCATCATTACGGTGCATTTTATGCGACTTGTTGCACAACACGCAGTCAGGGCCGCATCGAGGCTTTCCAAGAAACAATAAGTATATCACTACTCGGCGTGAAATATATTGTTACCAGAGTACCGCCAAAACTTGGCAGTACTCTGGTAACACTGGCGTGACGGACTTCCTCGACTGGCAAACTCTGGCGTGCCTCGTTATTTTGTAAACACCATGTAAACTGTGATACAATTCAATAAAAAATACTACTGCAGTGGCTCAATCTGTGTCTAATTGCCACCTCCCATCGCCAAAATAGTAATTACATATTTGACATAGGAATAATTCCTATATTAAAATGTCTTTTCTTCGACAACTTGGTACTCCAAATAAATAATATATATTTAAAAACAATAAGAAAATAGAAAAAATATTATCACATATAATGCCTTACACTGTAAATATTTTTTAAATAAGAGTTGGCAAATTTTTTATTTTGTCTGATAAGGTGTTTGCTGCTTTTGATATCAATGTGGTAATTTGCGGTTTTTGATTGTACATCTCTAATATTATCCATATTTTATAACAATTTGTTTTAAATCTCACACCTCACCTTACTAAAATGTAACCATAACATTATGATAATTTATTGATCTTTTTACTGAATCAAAAAATTTTTTTTTCCAAATTAACAAATATTTTTTTATTGAATGCTTCCATTGTAACACAACAATGACATCACCTATCTTTGATAGTATATACTATATTTAAAAATATAAAAAGTATTTCATTCATATGCAAATTTCGTTCACTACTTAAAACTTTTTTTTTACATATATTACGCATTAAAATAAGTCACACATAAGAATAAATCAAACAACTTGCAAGGTGAATACACTTTATTCCAGTACTAATAAAAAAATATATATTCAATATTACACCAATACATCATTATATGATATTCTAAAATACCCTGACGTATACACAATTTATTTTTATTTTTTCAATAATGCATACCAAATATAACAATAACTTATAATAAAAATACACGCAGAAAAACAAAATTTGCGTTGCAACTGAACCCGACTTACACAAATGACTATGCAGGTTCCCTTTATTAACAAATATAAAATACGTATTGTAATTACAATATCACAAAATAAAATTGATCTAATTTTTACAAGAAAAGGAACTTTATTTTAAACAATTTTAAATATAATTATTACAGAATTTTGATAAAACAATAATAACAATAAGCACATAATTAACATTCTAAATGTGTATGAAAAATCACTTGTAATTTTTAAATTGTGCAAAATCTCATTAATTTAACTTATGTATATTTACAATATAAAATTACTCTTTGGCTAATAAAAAAAAACACATTGAACGTTTATAATAACCATTAAGATTTAAGGAAAATCTTGAGTAGGTAATGGATAGGTGAGAGCAGTCGAGTATATATGTACATAAATATGTACCTTAATCTTTTTTACAATGTTTATTATTGTTTCAGAAAAAGGCGTTAAATACAAATTTAAGTTAGCACCATCAAGCGTATAAAAAAATAATAATCAGCTATGTCTAAGTCGAAAATTTGTTCAATAATAAAAAATTGTACACGAGTCTTTGAATACAAATATAGACATGTCTAACTAGATTAGACATTTATATTAAAATGATCATCTCAAATATAAAACAATCTTTATTTTTTTATTATAGAAATTAGACCTTTAACTTTTGTACTTTTGTGATTTAAATAAAAAACAGTAATTAAATTATTCATTGGTCAGTTTGAGATGATCAAATTTTGTGATAAAATATTATATAAATATTCTATAATATATTATGTAAATATTATCTACAAAGATAAACAGTCATTGTTTATTATAAGTATATAATTGCCAAAAACCATATTATTGCTATATAAATTGATATATTTTAGAGTATGAGTATATATAATGGAAACAGCGTTGTCAAAAATGTATTAAACAATAATAAACAGTTAATAATTTCATATATAGATACAAAATATATATCTAATTACTTTGAATTATATTTTTTATAATGTATGTACACAATTAGAGATGTGCGCAATATATAAATACAAATTACATCAATCTTTCATAGATTTTCACATTTGCTACTTTATGTTTAAGGGACAAATATTTTGGCTTCCATACTTTTATATTTTGATAAGAACTATCAACGATATGCTTTGAAAGCCATTACACATATATTTTAAATTGTTTTATAACAATCTGGCAATACGAAAATACTTTGTATTTATGTTTTATACATAAGTAAATATTGAATTATTTGAAGGATAATATCATAATCCATATTAAAGTCATTCTAAATGTATTTTAAATAATACTGAGTATAAACTCAAATGAGCAACTAATAATTTACATTATTTTAAAACACAAAGGACACAATTTGACTTTCAAAACTCTCAAGCAAACCCCGTGGAAAGTGTGTCCGCACGAAAACGACCATAATCCGGCTTCAGCAACAAGAACTCTGCTGGTCAAAGGTAGACAGCAATGGTGGCAATCTTTATTCGGACATAGATCTTCTATATGCTCTAATGTTTGCTCTAAATTCATTCCGATTTGATAGCTTGGCTTCGCTTTTTTTGTTGATAATGTTATGCCGTCAAAGTTTAACCACATGTTGCTGATCAAATCAGGTTGATTTGAATGCTCGTCTTCTTCCAGTGACGAATTTGTAGTTATCGGCTGCGTGACTTTCAATCCCCAATGTGATGATTTTGAAGCAACAGATAAAGGCAAAGCTGTGTGGAGAAGACCGTTTTGTAAACATTCTTTTAGATGTAAGCTCATCTGAAAAATTATCAAGCATTTAAAAATAATATAATACAAATATACGTAAGTGCAATAAAACTCTTCAAATAGTCATCGACCTTGTGTTAAGACATCACCCGCTTTAATCCTTTTTTGTCAATTTACTGTTTCAGTCAATCGTTGTTTATTAATTTATATTAAAATTAAAATTAAATAAAATTGATAAATAATGCTAGTTTAAAATGTTATGTATCACATATGCATTAATTCAGTATCCGGACATCAGAGGGTTATAGATCTTGGATTAAGTCGTTTATTATTCATTTTATGTGATTTTGAGAACAATGATTTGTAGTATCTTTTGAAAAGAGGGAATTTTATTAATACATTTTTTCGATTCATTTTTATTCATAAATATGATTTAAGCTTTATTCCAATCGAAGAGTGCTATGGCTTGGGTTACAATGGTGCTAACGTAATGAGCGCTGTTTATAATGGAAAACAAACAAGAATAATAAATATCCAACCAAATGCAGTGTGTAAATTGTGCTAGTCATAATTTTAATTTAGTAATTAATGATAGCGTAAATAATTGCACACAAGTTTCGTTATTTTTCGCACCGCTCCAGAACATATATACATTTTTCGGAAATAGTATTAAAAAGTAAGATCTTCTTTCCAAATTTACATCTGAATCGGGAGTCTCGGTAATAAAACTAAATCCTTCTCGCTGGTCTGGTAAATTGCAGTCTATATAATCAGTAAAATCATAATAGTATTAATCAGTAAAAGAGAAAGAAGTCTTCAGTACATTTAATTTCGTATTTATTTGTGTTCTCTTACACAAAGTTATGAATGAAATAAATTTTGCATCAAAAACTATACAAAAACGAAATGTTGTGTTGGACGAAGCGAAGATGTGTTAAATCGTATAAAAACAATATAAACATTATGAAAAGTTCATATGAAGAAATAAAATGTGAAGTGAGACTTGACAAATAAATGGGGCCTGGATAGTGATTTCCAAACGAAAAGGCAAAAAATAATCAAACGACATTTTGATGAACTGAGTTTGGATTACAATTTTCAAAACGAAGAGCAATTATTTAAAGTATATTATAACATTATTGATAAAATTTTAATGCAAATAAATGAACTAATAAAATTGTTAAAATGTCAAATGTAGACATTTTAAATTAGTGCTCAATGCTAAAAAATAATAAAAGTGTTTACAGACCAATTAAAATTTAAAATAATAAAGTAATAACATTATTAAGAAATTAATCTTTAACGATGTCAATAAAACAGTTTTCAGACGTATTAAATATAATTGTATGGAAAGCGAATTTAACTATTTTTCACTGTGCTAGTTACTGTCGCTAGTATAGAACATGCATTTAGTCAATTAAAATTAGTTAAAGATTATAAAATAAAATCATTTAATCAGTCAAGACCCAGTGAACTTACTATATTAGCAATCGAGTATGAAGAAACCCGAAAAAAATGTCATTGCAAGACATGATTGCAGAATTTTCAAATGCAAAGGTGAGGAAGGACATTTAAAAGCTGCGGGCCAAATTTTCCTAGTTACATGATTATCTGGAATCGTGAATCATGGAAGCACATGGAAATACCATCTCTTATAAAAAAATAGACTAGTCGCGAAGCCTTGAAAGGGATTAGGGTCACTCTCTCTTGGATTTCACTAAGAAGTGCATAATCTTAGTGAAATAATGTACAAGTGAAAACTCTTTGTATATTTTGTAAATGCACAAACAAACCCCATAAGCAAAATTATGTAATGAATAACTTATATTTATGTAAAATGTTCTCAGCTCTATAAATCAAATATAAAAAAAGAGGTATGAATTAAGAAATTAAAGACTTATGAATAAAATTATAAGAATAGAATGCCTGCAAAAGACTATAACACAGACATTAACTGGCCATACACGCTCGGGCACATCCGATGGTCGCGGGTGCCTGGTGGATAAATCCGATCGTGTGTGCTGAGAAAAGACACAGATTTGTCTGTTCATCGTCTCTCTGCTGTATGTGCTTAAAACGAACGGATCAGACCCGGACAGGCAGATTCAAGCACCCGCACCCGATAGTTAACAGTATTTTTTGTTAAAATTTGTTCCTTAAGTGATTTTATGATTGCTCGCTTTATTAATTTGCGCCAAAGTTGCCGCCATCAATCAATGTTTAAATAAGATTTTGGTGATAAGGTTTTATTCCTTTATGACAAGTTTTTGGTTTTTTCAAAGAGATATCAAACAACCGTTTTAAATGGACGCATAAAAAAGACTGATGTCCGAGTTTAGACAATTTGCATATGTGGCGAAGCTTGGACAGATCTATCCTGGTGTCCGTCAGACACATCTGTGCGTGTGTGTTTAGATAATAAGAAAATAGAAAACCACTTAAAATAAATAAAATGAATTACAATAAAATTGCAGAGATATTTTTAGGGTAATTAATTATATCGTGTTTATTTAAAAAACTGAGCTTTTGGTATTGATGCTTATATAGGGTGACCATTCTTTTGGAGTACAATCCAGGACTTTTTATGGACAGGACAAAATGAATTTTTTTTAAGGACTTCATCACAGTTTTCTATTTTCTGCTTGAAGTCCTCGCAAGTATTGCATTCGAAATCACACTTTTTATAACCATTGGGTAACTGGGCTCCAAATCTCTCATTATTAAAATAAATTTACTTAAAAGGTTAATTAAAATATCGAAAATAACTAATTTACTTACCGGAATGAAGAATTTGCGATTTTATTTATACTTCTGGAGATCTGGAATTCAATCACTGCTTTCACGATAACAAAACTTCACGTCAAAGGACGGAATGAAAACGAGAAATACAAAAAAATTGTCGACTGAACTTTCGAAAATGTGTTTAGGATCAACTTAAACAAAAAGCATCGGCGCTCAGGCAAAAAGTCATAAACTAGTAAATAATAAATGAAAGTTGGGCGGTACTCGGACTCGGCAAAAAAACCGTACCTGTTTGTCGATACCCGAATACAAAGACGACATCTAATGCAAAATAATGTTGGTTTACAATGTTGTCAATACAAAGCTCTGAAAATAATTCGATCTGTATGTGAAAATATAACATAAACCAAATTTATTTTGATAATATACGAATCTCGAAATACGATATTTTCCGGGACATATATTCATGCTGGACGTGGAGTTAGAATTCGGCAGTCTCGCGAATCTCGCGGACCCGAAACGAATGGTCACCCTATGCTTATAGTATTTATACAAATTAAAGAATGTTAAAATTGAAATTTTTGGTGCTAAAGATACATGTAATTTTAATCTTGGCTATTAGAATTACGGTGCTCGGATTTTTCGGAACATGAATTTTGCGGATAATGATTTTTACAGACACAATTATTTCGGACAAAAACATATTTTTAATATTATATTTAAAAAAATCAAGGTAAAGATTTGGATAGTTGAATTTTTAACTACAAGGTGCAATGTAGCAATCAACTTGATTTAAATCCAATAAATCAATATTTTTACTTATGAAAAAACTTTTATCATTTTTTTCATAAGATCTGTAGTAAGTGTTTTGATTATTTTTATAACATTTATAACTAGTTGACCTCTACAAAAACGGATAATTAAATGTTAAATAAAGATTGATTAGGACTATTTGGCAGGAGCCTTTATGAAAACAAATGGAAAAGTGGGCTAAATTTTTACCCTCTGATTTATGTATTGTTATTCATTGACAAAGTCATTCCCAAATATGCGCCGAAAGTTTATTTTTATTATATGTAATATGATGAATATGCGGATGACAACCTCAAGCTCGTCTTAATAACCTATTTCCATTATTGAAAGTGGCATTTTTGTCTAAATCTGTTCGAAAGGATAGTAACAGAATATAATAATGACATGTAATAAAATGAATCCCTCATGTAACTTCAAACCTTTTTTTTCTATTGTCTTGCCCAAATGGCTTTTTCTATTACTACATAGTTTTACGTTACTTTTTATGAAATTAATCTTTCTATTTAAAGTTAAATATCATACATTTTAAGAAGTAATAATTTATAAAGATTTCTAGCTAAATAGAATTTGGCTTTATGAAGACACACACAAATCAACTAGAAACAGATATTTTATTAGAATTTAGTCCATTTGTTGAAAAAATACGATCCATTGCTACAAGAATGTGTTTTAAAAATCAATCTAGGAAAGAATTTTGCACACAAGATAAGAATACTACTCAATAGCTAAAGGGATTGACGGGTTCATCAACTGAACCACTCATCTATCTGGACTTTCGACTCTTCTAGCAAAAAAACGCTCTCGTAGAAATGCCAGGTTAACAGGTACCATTTATTGGTGAACTATTAATAAATATATTTATGTATGTCTACGTAAAGCTTATTTTTTCTAATGAAGTTTGTGAAAAATAATAATAAAAATATAAGTACGTTTCTATAAAATAGTGTTATAATTTTTAGAACAGACTTTTACATTTACGGATTCTACAGTAAACGATGGATAAAAAAAAATAGTAATTTAAATCTGATGTAAATTAAAGAAGCTGTAAATATTTGAGCGAAACACTATTTAAAATTGAGTAAAGATATTAACAAAATTAATAAACGGACATTCAAACTAAATAGTTTATACACTCAAGATAAAAAATATTTTTAGCATCAAATATATTAGTGAAGAGTTTTATTGTATTATATATTTATATAAAAAAAAACATACCTCCATAACAGCATCTTCATAATCGTATGCTTGATATATCGCATCAAGCAAATTTATGCTCACAGTAGAATCATACTTCTCAAATAATTTAACAAATAAGCATGAATGATAGAATTTCAGCGATAACTCATGAGCCGGAATTAAATCTGAAAAAGTCTTCAAAATAGCAGTGGCATTTTTGCATCCGACTGACTTGATTACGAGCGCTCCGATAGAATCCCAACCGATGATCAATTTATTCCGCAATTTATGTCCTTTATCCGAGAACTGTTTGCCACAATTTAAGCATTCGTTTCTCTTGAGGGTCGCCAGCAACTTTATGGCTTTCTCCCACGTCTTCACTGTAAACTGAGGCAAATACATATAGAGAAGTTCCTCGTCTAATATTTGTAGAATCAAAAGCAATATATTGAGTAGATCCTCGTTTTTACGCAGCAGTAAAATTTTCCTCCACATATAAGGCACTTTCTTGCAAATGTCGTAGCATTGCTCTGATTGACTCGACTCCCATTTCTTCTCGATAAATACGTTTATTAGATCGGTGAAGAGAGGAGTTTGACTAGAATTTGTGTTCGGAAGCGGATAACCGCACTCGCAGCTACAGGCGCAGCTTGACTTTGTGTTGATCACGATGAAGGCTCGAAGAAAATATGAGCATAATTCTTCGTTTTCTATCACAGCGTTTATCGTTTTATCTATATCGTTTTTGGTTATATGATGCAATAGCACCTTGCCGCAATGATAAGCCGCATAGCTCGACGAGCTTCCTAAAGAGATCATATACTCCTCCACCTCTTTGATCGTCTGATAAATAATATTAATATCACAGGAAATATCAGCTAAGATAGGATGAATAGTTTCGCAATAATCGATTTCGTTAAAATCCTTAAGTTTAATATGACTCAAAATTTGTTCGATAGTTCTGTTGACTTTCGGAGTGTCATCCTCGAATGTTAATTTATTACTGCTGGGGGATTTTTCTATAATGTTATTATCCTCACTATTCATCTTAATAATATCCGATGTTTTATTAACAGAAAACGTAGCGACGTCTAATGGTTCATTATAATTCTTATCCATACTGATTCGCTTCATTTTATTCTCTAAGTGATCCCAAGTCTTCTTTAATGTTTTAGTACCTAATGTCAATTTGTCGCTAACAGTGCTACCAAAATCTTTAATGACTTGAATCGGATCAGGCGATATTTGAAATAGCATCGAATCGTTATCGTCTAAACTATTTTTACTCGGTGATTCAGTTTCTGGACAAGAATCAGTATCAAAATCTTTAGTTAAATAACTATTTTCGACGACTACTATGCCAATCTTCGGTTTTTGCATAAACTCCTTCCGTACTTTAATAATCTCATCTAAAACTGGACTTATTTTATCGAACAGTTCCAATTCACCGCTCTCGCGCAATTTAGATCCAAGTTCTGATATCAGATGTATCTTTTTATATTTTGGGATAGAATCAATGATAGACGAAGCGTATAAGCTGCATATTTTAGCACACAATTTAAACTTTTGGTTAATAAAGCATTTCAACAACAATTTCTCAACACTGTTGAATGACAAAATCGTAACATTTCCATTGGCTCTCCAAATGTAAATGAAATCACTGATTATTTTGCAATCTATGATATCATCGTATCGATCACACCATAATACTACTGACGGATCTTTCGGATCTAAGATGTATATAGCATCTTTTGTAAACGTAAAGATAAATCTATGTTTAAACATCGATAGTTTTGTGAAGCATACAGATTGAGGCTCGTAAGTTTTGCTTTCTTGATCAATGGAAAAATCTTCAGTTTCAAAATTATTGGAGCTGATAACGTCAGTCGGTGGCATCGCCAATAATTGCTTGAACTGATGAGTACATAAAACAATGCCGTTGATTTTGACTTCCCATAATCTCGATCCAGGTCTAGCGCAGAATATTTTTAAATAACCAAATTTATCAAATGAGTTTATTTGATCTTGTTCCGATAGTATGCTATAAGTGCCATTCGTTTTTGCTTCGTGACTCGGACTCGAGTCTTCCGAGCTGACTTGATCTGTGTTGTAGAAGAAAAAACAAGCTCCGTACTCGCCGTCTCGTAACTTCTGCCCAATTTGAGCGTATTGCTCTTTGGTTGTATCACAAATAAAGCAACGAGAGAGCGTCGACACTAAAAGTTTGCTCTCCTTTATATCTATCTGCACAATACGAGAATCTAAGTGCATGAGGGCTGAGGCGGGAGTTTGAAAGACATTTTTCGCCTAAAACAAATAAGTAAAGAAATTATATGTTAACGAATATGTAAAAACATAACCCTAAATAGATACATACGAATGACTTTGACACGTGTAGTACTGAAACTATTCCTGTATCGTCTCCAATATATAATTCATTACCATTTTGATTCCAAATCATATGTGTAATTTCATTTCCCTGATGTTCTCGAGATATTTGTAATACGGGAGATTTCATATAAGTTCCGATATCAATTCCGCAATCGCAGACGCAAACAATGCCTTTGTGTGTTGCAAATGCTACGCATTTCTCTTGAGGGGATATTTTTATTTTTAATATAGAGCCCTCCTGAAATATTTACATATAATTGTTTATTTCATTTAATAATAAATCGACAGGTCGTTTTTTCATTGATTACTATCAACGAACACGACAGGTATTTACTACCTGACCTATCGGTTAAGTGTTAATATAATTAATTTCTATAAACAATAGTACCTTATTCGGAATCAATTGAACAAAAGAACATGGTTCTCTATTAAACACGTATAGTCCTCCGCTCGTAGCGCCGAATATTAAAAGACTTTTTGATACATCAAAGCATGTATACTGAAAACAAAATTATAAACAATTATTATAACATTACAAACCTCATTCATTATATTGTAACTTAATACAACGAGCGTAATTCATATAATGTGATAAGATAACGGATGTGTAAATAAGCCTATATTATGTGATATAAACTATGTTATAATGCTTATAATTTTAATTAGAAATGATATGCGAGTTATGAAGATTTACTACTCATTTTATTTGGGTGATTATTAATAATAAATAATAAATTAGATCAAATTCATAATGAAAAATGTAAGTTTTAAATAAATATTATATTTAATATGTGATTTTTTTGATGTGTATTATGCTAGAATACTGTAAGTTAAAAATAAAACTGTTTAATACGCATTAGAGAATATAAATTATAAGTAAAGTTGTCGATTTTCATCAGTCATAGCGGCCATTTGAAAATGGAATTAATCGTAATTAATGAAATAAAAGTATACCTTAATTCTCTGGGTGCATTGTAGAGGATACCCGACAGCCGCTGATATGTCCGGCAGCTCAGTCAATAACCAGGGGTCCGCCGGTGGCTCCATTTATTTTTGGCACTTCTCCAAGAGATTACAGGAAGCGTTTGGCGTGCGATTTCGCTCTTGGAAACCGCGGCCGGCCTGCGGACCCAATTTTGGGCGGGTTAAATGGCACTCCACTCGTTAAAATTTTGTATCTAAAATTTTATTTATCTAAAAGCGTAGTCCAGTGACCCTGCCGAACAATACAGCAGTATTGACACTTTGACAGCCGAGGCGCATGCGCAATCTCGCTTTTGACATATGATCTAAGCGTTGTTATATTCGGCCATGTGATACTATTTTTTTTTACACAATTATATAAATAATAAAATTATATTTAAATAATTAAATATATATAAAACACATAAACTATTTTATAATGGTTACCTATAATATTAATATTAATTTACGAAAAAATATTTGAAGAATTAAGATAAACTTACAGACCTAGCGGCTCACTTAAAATTAAATATTGTTCTTAAAAATATTTCATCTCCAGCCTCTTTTTGGATACAAGTCAAAGCATAATATAATGCGCGTGCTGAAATTTCTTTAAAAATTCTTCTCATATTTTGCTTTCAGTGACTGTTTACTTTAGAAGCTAATAAATCAGGGATCAACTCAAAAACTTATAATAATAATATTACATCGTAACCAGAATTTAAAAATCGGTGGACTATGCTAAAATGAGTCTAAGTAAAAGTCTATATATACTATATAGACTTTTTTTGCACTGCGATGTTGGGATTTCGTTTACCCACGTCTAGCTGTTATTGTGATTACTTACTATGTAGAACAGGAAGCAACTATATAATTCCTGTTAGGAGCGCCAATTAATTTGAAGGGGGGCGCCATTTACTCCGAATGGGGACGCCATTTAAATATATTTAACACGTTGTTAAAAAATTGTATAGGCACAAACAACGCTGTCCAACTGGCAAAAACTGGGTCATCTAGGATTTTGTTCATTTAGGGATGCAGCGAGTGCTAAAACCAAATTCACCTCGAAATTTTTGTTGCTGTTATGAGATGACATTTTTTAGCTTCTGGTAAACGAACAAAAAAATCCAGATGATATTTTTTCAGTGTTTCTTGATATTTTCAGAATCTGATTATCTTTTTAAGTGTAGAAACATTTCCCAAATGACCTTTCTTAGAGCCCGGGGTGCTAAATATTTTCGGGCCGGCCCTGATTATACATAGTAAATACTCACAACAACAGATAGACGTGGGTGAATGAGGTCCCAACATCGCAGTACAAAAAAGTTTACTCCTCGTCTCCCGCTTTTAACTGATAGCGTCACGTAACAAAAATTTTCGCCATTTTTATATAAACTCAGCAAAGAAAATAAAATGTATTTTCGCGCAGCGATAAAAGCTACTTTTTTTAAAATGTTGAGCTATAAAATAGCATTTATTTTTTTCCTAATTACAAAAAATATTTTAGTATTATATTTTTTAAAGCATTTTGTGCTTAATTGCATAGAATGCAAAGCATAGATGAGAATATAAATATTACACACACATTAATTTTGTAAATCGTTTGCATAATAAAAAATAAAATTACTTAGTATTATAGTAAATGTTTAATCAAATAAAATACATATTTTGTATAAATTATAATTTCACCAACCATTATTTTAATATATCATATTTTCCTATCCCTAAACCATTGTCACATTATACTATTTGTTCTTGAGATATAAACTTGGACTTGTATCTTATTATAGAAAAAATATGGAACATTTATTCATTGTCAATAAATAAAAACATATCAGTCGATTGACAACGTTTTAAAAGTTCCAAAAACTTCTTCACCTACTTCAATATCATTACTCAATCTCTTAGACTCATCGACTTTCCAAAGTTTTTCATCCATGAAATAATCCCTAAAATTAATTTGTAAATATAATTTTTTACAGAGTTAAAAAGAAATGTGTTATTGCAAAAAATACATACTTGTGATCCTTCACTTGTTGTATCCAATACTGTTTAATATCTTCAATAGTCCCAGCTTTTCCGCCATATTCTTCTGGTAGAAGTTCTTTAGGTATATATTCGAATAAAGTCTCAGAACCAGGTGTGTGGAAATGCACCTGAAATTATATTTAAATCAACTCAATTAAAAGCATCTTAAATAAATAATAGTATTCTCTAATTACCATAGATATTAATTCAGACTTCATCAATGGCTTTACAATGCCAAACAATTTATCTACAAATGACAGTGTGTTTATTATGTGTATTTGCTTCAAGCGCACTGGGTGTGCTTCCTGCGTTTTTAATTAATTAATTACGTATTAGTAATAAGAAACACGATCAATTTCAATACATTGTATGCACATACTTGCGTATAAAGCATGTATTTCTTTAATGTTGAATAAACTAGTTTTGTGACGTATCTCAGAGATATGCCTGCCATGTCGAATACAGGCGCTTCACCTGCAGATAATTCCAGTTCAGTGTTTAATCTGGCATCTGCCAACATCAGGAAAGCTTTGACTGAGGCGTTGAAGTCAAACAGGTCTGGGTTATTATTTTTCATTCTATATAGAAAGACTTTGTATTTCTGAGGCGATAAGTTCGGCAAAGGACACATGTCACTAAAAAATGGACATAATACTTAGATTAAATATATATTATATTATTAAAAATATTTTCAAGATACAAAACTACATATATAAACATTTCACAAATAAATATTTTATATGAAAACTGCATTGAAATTATAATTTAGTTACGATATTGTCCTTAACGCAAAATACAATAAATTAATATCTTCAAAATATTATTATTGCTTGTAAAGATAAAGACTTGGGTTCAAATGCCATATGAATCTCACTGTTTTTTAATTTTAGTCGTGTCTGAAGGATCGGAATTAGTGATTATTGTATAATTATTATTGTCGACCTTTGTCATGCAAAGTGACAATTATTATTAGTTTATATTTAATAAAATAGATGTCACTGACTTACATATTATTTCAGTTTGAAGTCTCACTACTTTACATAGGGCTAACGCTTATTATTTACTACAACGGAAGATTTATAATTAATAAATTAATTGTTTATTACGCTATTTCTAATGCGTTGAGTATTTCAGGAGCGAATGGATCTCTGTTGGCGAATATCTCTGGAGCTTTGCTTCTAATCGTAAAGAAAAGCTCTAAAGTTTTTTTGGTGTAATCAAGGTCATATTTGCAACTGTGAATGAATCGCCTAATGAGTATTTCACCTGAAATCAAATTTTAAAAAATATGAGCACAAATATTGAGAATCTCTGACACAAATTTTACCAGTTTGACCCATTTCTATATTGCGACTCTATCGTCTTTTCCACCCATACTACCGGGAACACACATGTATGCTAAAAAGTATGTACAACCAAATAATATATAAGACTTTAAAATCAAGATAAATTATTTTATATCGTTATTTTAAAAAAAAATCCTGATATTTATTACCAATCATTTTTATTATTTTTTATATAAGCAAAATAACAACTTGAAATAAAATTAAATAAATAGTAAAACAAATAATAAGTAATTTATTTAAGTAAAATTAATAAAATATATTAATTAGTGCAATCATAACTCATAAAATATCTATAAAATCATCGATGGTTATATTGTGAGTTTGTTTTAGTTATCGTGATCTTTAACATACGTGCAATATGGCAAAACATATATTAGCCATTAATGTATTTAGAATGTTTCGCAAGTAAAAAGGAGAGGTATTGAAAATCCGGCAACTCTTGGCGACTTTCAACTGCGAGCTTTAGAGTGCCCACAGAGAGTAGCTATCGCGTCCCTTATTCTTCACCGTTGCGACCAGAACATCACCGCTTGAGCTGGAAAAAAATATGTGGGTTGGTGCGCTAAAACTGTTAATTTTTTAAATGTTTAATTATTGGTTGTACAATAGCCATCATGACACATTGGGGTAACCTGTCAAGTCGTGATGGTTAGATTTGTAATAAAAAATAAATATTGGGGTGGGGGGCAACTTTATTTTTGCCTGGGGCACTAAATAAGCTAGGACTAGCTCTGCAAGTGAAAATATAATATACAAAGTAATAGAAACATATATTTATTATGAAAAAAAAACATTGACATATTTATAAATGTGTAGTATTAATTATGTGCTATTAAAAAAATAACCATCAAGTTAATTTTTAAGACCACGCTGTAAGTATGACGGTTAACGGCCAACATACACGCAGTCAGAATCGCTACTATCATTTTCCGACCGCCCTATAAATATTTAAGCGCTTTTGATTTTGATTTCGTTGCCGAAATCAAAATCAAAATCATTTAAACATTTATAAGGTGGTTGGAAAATTATTGCCTGATAAGCACTGCATAAAGTGGTCACCTATTTTATAAAACACGCGGCTAAGTTGATCTTACTAGCATAATATACGTGTGATCTAGTCAATGACTAATACCCGAAAGACCAGGGTTCGAATCTCATATAAACCTTTGTATTTTTCAATGTATATCATGAATGTGAGATCGGAATTAGTGATTATTATATTATTATAATTCCGATCGAACGTCACAGATTCCTAAATTTTCATCTTCTCACAGATGAAAATCATAATATCAAATAATGAGATATTTCAGCTCATAGAGATTATTGAATATGTAGAAAAAATGTGTTTTTCAACTTAAATATTTCTACTAAAACCCGTTAATATTTATTCATGATTCCTGGTGTAAGTCTAAAAGGAAATTAAAATTAGGTGGACATGTTGTGAAAATACTTATTAATTCTAAATAATACCATTTTTATCAATATTATATATTATAGATAGTAACTTTAAAAACAACTAGTATTACTCTTACAATTGCAACTTGGCTGTTTTTAATCAGTTACTATGTTAGTATTATAAAATAAATTTTATTTTAAATTTAATTGATTTTACAGTGCTTTATTTATAATTCAGGCTACGGAAAATATAACGTATACACAATCGGAATTTTTTGGGAAATTGTCCGTAAAAAATGTGTTTGTCGTATAAAATGAAATTAAATATTCATTAAATTGAAAAACTGAATTTAAAATTCTAATTTTATTTCTCAATTAAAATTTCCTCTATAAATTATTGGATTTTTTGATTTGAATTCATTTATATACCATATATACGTAAGTTAGGCGTTCCTTTCTAAATAGAATATACAGTTATTGATATCTTCTTAAATTATTTTCATTATCATAACCTGAATATTAGAAAAGAAATGTTTAAGTAATAACCAAATTAAACAGTCAGTGACATAAATGTAATCACAATCACTAATACGACATTTAAAGGTTTTATATAATATTGTGTTTCTAAAATCACTATCTATTAGATTGAAATTAAATAGTATATAAAAAAAAATATTTATAGATAATTGATATTGTATTACAAATTCGCGTAACTTATCAGTATTCTTATATTTATTTAGTACCCTTTTAGACGCACATCAGTAACAATGAATGTGCAAGAACGAAACTATGATATGTAAATTAAAAAGCATGAAGAGCAATGAAAGGCAGGAAAAGTTTGAGAGAAAGTATGTATGTAAGAATATATGAAGTATTCAGTGAACAATTCACTGATACATTACTTTTTTATTTATATAACAATTATTTATGTATTTGATTTTAATTATCATTTATAACAATTGTATATTAACTAAAAAAGTTTTTTTTACAAGAAAATGTTTTTTCAAATATATATGTTTAATTAACTATAATTACTGATGATCGCAAATTGTAAAATGATTTAAATCTGGTTTAAACAGCAATAACAAGTTAACCCAGACTAGTTTTTTCTTTAAGTTTAATCGAAAGAAACTCGATATTCTACAGACACGCAAAAAATATACAAAAGCAAAAAACTCACTCATCATATCCGGCAAATGCGGTTGAGACTTTATCCATGATTTAACATTTTCAATTTCCTCTTGCGTTGGTTCCAACCGTTCTTCAGACATGACGTTTTGTGCTAAAAACGTAACTTTTTAATAGAACTTCGTGAAAACGACTCGCGTCCGAACTCGGTAAAGTTTTAGCTTGAACTGCCTACATTCTCTATATAAAAATATTGATATTCTGATCGCGGTTACACTAAAGAACTGAGTATTAGTTATTACGCTGTGTGAGAGTATTAAAACCTGTTCATCTGACAACAACGTAAATATAAAATGCATACATTTTATATAACTTGTGGTAATGTATATTATTAATCGGAAAAAATAAACTTTTTAAAAATATTTTAGTGTCAAGGTCTTCAAATAAAATATTGATATTGAACTATCACAAATTAATATAAATTTTAATTTATCTTATCATAAATATTTAAAGCTAAGTTTATCTGTAATTTTACTCATATCAGGTATTAGAATACAAATAATATACTTCACGTAGAATATTTTTGTGAATGAATGATTAAAATAATACAACTAAAACATACATTCTTGAAGACTTCCTTGTAAAACACAACACAAGTGAGAGTACCAATCGCGTTCGACTTATAACATTGACTGTTTTTTTAGCTACAGCGAAAAAATGACATTCAAAAATCTTTCCTTAAATTCGTCATCATTTTAAACAGCTTAATCAGAAGCGAATTAGTGACGTGAATTATATTCTTTACTTACAAATAAATTTTAAAGTAATTTTCTCAATCGTTGATGCATAGTGTTTTATTAACTCTCACCGCTGACTGTGCGGTTATATAAAACACTTTCTCTACAGTAAAATTCGGTCATGCTTTTTAATGGCTGTCTCGTCTATAATTCGAGATTCCTATTTGATAAATTATTCATAAAAAATGAAGTGAATTCAAGTTAGATTCTAGATTATAATACGTTTTATATAAAAATCATTATAAACAAAATACATTAGTAATGATAAATATGTTACAGTGAAGGTGTTTTACCAGTGAATTTATATTATCACTAATATAAATTTAATTTCACTAACTTGGTCAGTTAAAACGTATCAAATCATTAATTTTTAATTTCACTAATATTAGTAGAACTGTATTTGCTCACAATCAGAGGATCTTATAGAGATATTCCATATGATCAGATATTCACATAATTATAATGTCACAGCATTAGAAAAAATACTACAATTAAAAAAAAGAATGAAACCAAATCCAAATTTAACATAATGAAAGTTAAAAAACTATATTTAATTTAAGAACTCTCATTAGGTCAAGGTGGATTTAATTAATTTGTTTAGGTTATGTTTGGGTTTCTACAGTAAATTGCGTTTCATTTACGTTTAACAGCAGCATATACATACTTTCACTAGCTTCTATCAGTTAAATGATATTTTCACTATATTATATTTGCGTTAACAGAGTCAGTTCGAGAGTTCTATCCATTTCATCATGATTCATAATTGAGAAGGAGATGGCAAGTTTGGGTTTACGCCCCTACTATTAGTTCTAAAGCATACGATACAAATATACGTTAGATACACCCGAGAATTTTTGGTTTAGAATCAGGGAAGTTATTTTAACTTTTACCAGTAGAGGGGGGGGGTATAACTTGGCCAGTCAGTGGTCGTTTTTTTAAAATTTAGATTTCATTACGATTCATAGTATAATATTAAATGATATGCATTTTTTATAACCAAATGTCTCTACATGCGCACCTCCCCTCCCAAATGACGTCTCTGGGGGCTTGTATCCACTCCAGGAGCAAACATTAAATAAGTACATACAAAATTTGAACAGATGAAGTGTTACCTGAATTTAATGTAATACGGAGTGATGTTTATAATGAAGAAAAGAGTAGACGGCCATCCGTTTTTATAGATAAACTTGAAGTATAGATAAACAGTCTACATACTTAATTAATGATCATCAGTGTCAATTGTTTTAGAAATATTTGGTTATCGGAGAGTTGTGTGCGCTGGAAAGAAACAAGATAAAAGAAATATAAATTACTTTTAAATTAATAAGCTTAGTAATTTAAATAAATAAGTATACAATTAAAAAACACATAAATTTGATTTATTTTTAATTATTATAATAATATTATTTAAATTGTATAATTTTATAATACGCTCCTGCGTTTTTATAGTTTATTAGTTTATCTGCAAAAAAGTTATTTTTTTCAATCAGGCATTTAAATATTTATTATATATACATACGTGCTTGTTTACAGCAAACATTTTTATTGATTTTAATTTTGCTTGCGCAAATTTGACGTTCGAGTGTTGCCATACTTGATTTTTTCTCAGCTGCCATCTCGGCGTCGCGGCTGGTAACACCGAGTTACAGGTCGAGCTCGAGCAGCCTTCACCCTAATTCAGCTCAATGGCGAATCGTCTATTAACTCCCCTGGTAAAGAACCTGCGCCCTTTCTGACTTAATTGCATTTCAATCCTTTACATTTTGCTTCTAGAAATTCACCCCCCTCCCATCACCCCTCTGCTATTATGCAAACGCTTCACATTGAGAATGTTTCATCTATTAAAAGATCTACGCTTCTGTATCCCTTTAAATCGTATAATCTGACTCAAATGTAACGCAGTTTTGTTCCAAATCAATTCATTTGATATATGTATATGTTACATAAAATATATTTTTTTCTTGTATCATATAAGTGTCTCAATTGATACATAATGTATATTCCTAACCTTGAAGTATGTAACACAGCTTATCTATGAACATTATTTCTTTACAACGCAATTGATGTAATATATGTTTGTTTTAATCCATAAAATGATTATTAATCGTAATAAAAAAAAAATCATATGTAGAAGATAAATAAATTAATAAGTACTTTATATGATTAGGAACATTTTTTAAAAATATAAATAAAAAAATACATATGGACTTTAAGGAGTAATTGTAATGCAGTTACTTATCAACTATTTTTTTAAATTCACATTCTTCATTATTAGATTAATTATAAAAAATAAGATAGACACAGAATTTAAATACGAAGAATATTCCTGCAGATAAATCATTCGATGGTATTAACTTTAGTGTAAAAAAGGTTGCTTTAGAAAATATTGATTCTGATATTAAAAAAAATCAGAACTAATTGAATTTTATATAGTGTTTCTGATATATAAACTTATTCATATATTTACATATACTGATTTAAAATTACTATATTTAGTATAGATCTCTGCAAAATGTATCGATGCCTGAAGAAATGTCTTCATTTGAAGACAAAAGTTTAAAAAATATAATGCTACAGAATCTCGCTTGAAATTCCTTAAGAAATTAATAATTACTTTAGCATATCTGCAATTCAGTACTTGAATATTAATTTTCACCTGAAAAAGAACTCTTAAAATATTTCTTATAATAGCAATATTAGCTTCCTTTTATTTGTTTCTGATAAAAAATATTAACTAAAATCGAGAGTTTTTAAAAATATTTCTCGGAATTAAGGATTGAATTGTCTTAGAGAAAAACATAAAAAAATAAGTGATCTTCTCTTCAAAAGAGATAATTTGGCAACCCAGGCTAGACAAGATTGAACTATAAAGTAGATGTATTTTTATTCCCAAAAATCTTATTGATTAATTCATTCTTTCATTTAATTTTCTTTATTAGTATCTTGAGATTTTACCAAAAAAGCAAAAATCTTTACACAATATGTGATATTCTTGTCTTTTTATGGAAACTTAATTTCTCTATAATTCAAAAATGTTACTACTATATTTTTTTTTTAGTTTTTTTTAGAGTTTTAAAGGCGTTTCTTTGCTATCTTTCACCAGAACCATGTTATTTTACTGCTTATCCTTGAATAGATGATTAAAGCATAGAACTGTATTTTAATTTTAGTTTCCTTCACAGAGGTCCAAAAACATATATTACAGCTTTTTTCGTATTATTCTAGCCAAAGTAGAGGGGAATTTTTTAATATTGATAATTCGAGAAAACAAAGTTTTTTTTTGTTTAATTATAGCTAAACACTTTTTGGCATACTATCAACTAAACAGAACAATGCACAAAATAGTCTCCGGCTTACCGGAGCTATAGCGCAAATTCTAAAAACTTAGATAGAGCTTTGCAACTTCTTAGTCCTGCTCACCATTTATGGTGGAATTCATAGCCATTGAGGTAAACAATAATTCATCTACGGTACTTGCGAATCAAATATAATTATATTCGTTCTTTAACCCTTTTTCGCCATTAAAACTGCGATTCCTTTTAATCAATGAGTAATCGAGATAAAAAGCGTCAAACTACTTGCTACAAATATTTTGATATGAAAGTTTATATTTAAAATATGTTCCGTTATTATGTCCAGGACTGTAAATAAAGTTTTTAACTATAGTTTTAGATGGTCAATATTTTGCATATATTTCTCTTCACAAAATCAATTAAATCCAAAATCAAGACAAATTTTGACGATCTTAAATAGAAAAAAAAGAGTTTCTTAAATAATATCTAAACATTGGATAAAATCTGTAAACCAAAGATCTTTTAAATATTTGAAATATCACTGACACATCTTATTTGAGCAGTTATTACTCGAACACTAAGATTAATGAAAAAAAATTTGACAAAGATAGTGAATGTACAAAAATTATAGTTATTTTTATGTAGATAAAAACTTCCGTGTTTTTATGATTTACAGGCATATACTGAAAAAATTTTGGAGAGCTTTTTATATTCATGAATCAAATGATTCATGAAGTATTATGTAAATAGTTTATTGTTCTTGGTAATGTCAATTATGCCATACAAGTTCAAGCAAGGCGATAGTGTATAATCAATGTTTATCCAATTATCATAAACGTACTAATTACATAATCGTTATTGTACTATAATTGCTTCCTTATAATATTTTATTACACAATTTTTATATTTTTTATAATTACAGACCTCCCTGCGTACATCTTTCCGAGCGTACAGCTCAGGATTGACTAAATGCACTCTCATACCGGGAGATGGAATCGGTCCTGAAATATCGGCGGCAGTGCAGAAGATCTTCGCTTCCGCTAACGTGCCAATCGATTGGGAGTCCGTAGACGTCACGCCTGTCAGAGTAAGAATTTTGCTTTGTTCATATTCAATATCACAATATCATTAACACTTATGCTCTGTATTAATTGCATTGTTAATATTTTCAGGGACCCGATGGCAAATTTGGTATTCCCCAAGCCGCCATCGACTCGGTCAACAGAAACAAAATTGGCCTCAAAGGACCTTTGATGACTCCCATTGGAAAGGGTCATCGTTCCTTGAATCTCGCTCTTAGGAAAGAGTTTAGTTTATACGCAAATGTGCGTCCATGCAGGAGTATAGAAGGGTATTTCAATTATATTAAATCTTCTATCATGATTGAGCAAATTTCCCACCACAACTAGTCGCTTCAAATTGACGATGTCCAAAATATTTGGAGGCACATTTTTGATATTGTCTTTGTCTTGATATTTTTTTTCTGAATCACATCAACTGCCTTTAGATCGGTTTGATTCAAGATAAACTAAACTCATTTAAAACCTCCAGATTTAAGATAATACTATCTTTAATCATGTGTCTCGTATTTGATGTTGTTCCAACAATGATTGTAAATCACAATCACTGTTAATCTCAATTTCACATAGTTTGCCCATCTTTCTATTATATCTTTTGGAGTTACAGATTGTCCTGATGAACAAATTTTGCTGCAGCTTAACTTATGATTTGCAGTTTTATGGGCAACCAATTTTTTTAAAAAGTGTATCAGAAATGCTCTATTGAATTTAGTCTAAATCGCCAACCCCTTATTTTTCGCGAAGTATGAAAAAGGGCATTGTCTTTTTGGAATCAGATCGTCGCATGGAATTTTATTTGCAGTCCATACAATTATTATTACGCTGAGCCACATTTAAAGCACAATTTTACAGTCCCATTTGTCACGTTAAAAGTTTAATTATTAATCAAATATTCTTTTTGCAGATATAAAACTTTATACGATAACGTGGACGTAGTAACCATTCGCGAGAACACAGAAGGAGAGTATTCTGGTATTGAGCACGAAATCGTAGATGGAGTCGTACAGTCAATTAAGCTTATCACCGAAGACGCATCAAAGCGCGTAGCCGAGTTCGCCTTCGAATACACCCGGGCTGTAGGTCGATCAAAAGTCACGGCTGTCCACAAAGCGAACATTATGTGAGTGATGTTATTTTTATCTACATCGACATATTAAAAAGATATCACTTACAATTTGATGAATTTCAGGCGAATGTCCGACGGTCTTTTTTTGAGATGCTGTCGTGAAATGGCCGAAAAGTATCCGGATATTAAGTTTGAAGAAAAGTATTTGGATACAGTGTGCTTGAACATGGTGCAAGATCCGAGCAAATATGATGTTTTGGTATTTATTTATTACTATTATAATAAGTCTGATCAAAGTCCATGTTTGCTATACAACTTTATGTCGATTTTAGGTGATGCCAAACTTGTACGGTGACATTATGTCAGACATGTGCGCCGGTCTAGTAGGCGGTTTGGGTTTGACGCCATCAGGAAACATCGGTCTCAATGGAGCGCTCTTCGAATCCGTAAATATTTACACAGCTGCTACTATTACGCTGATACTCATGCTCTTATAATATTTATATTTGCTTCAGGTACACGGAACGGCACCTGACATCGCCGGCAAAGACTTGGCCAATCCAACCGCTTTGTTGTTGTCGGCCGTGATGATGCTTAGGCACATGAAGCTGATTACGCACGCAGATGTAATCGAAAAAGCATGCTTCGCCACGATCAAAGAAGGAAAGTTCCTAACGGGTGATTTGGGCGGCAGCGCCAAGTGTTCCGAGTTCACAAACGAGATCATTAAGAAGATCGAAGCATCCTAAGCTAAATTAGAAACGATTTTATTGTATTTATTTATATTTGAACAATGTACAATTATAATTTGTTATCTATGTATCGTCCTCGTTTTCGAGGGTCTACCTGATAATCACTTGACAATATTTGATGTTAAAATTAGTGATTGTAATTGGACGTTTAAAATCGATCATCGGAAGTTGCGTTGTTATCCTCATTTCATATTTTTTACAATATGATTTTCAGTACAAATTTAAATCGATACCATTACGTATTATCAAAGATACTTAACCGTTTTCGCGCAATTTGCCAAAGGTATTATTAAAAATACTAATTCATAGTTTTAGTTAAAATGTTACTTTTTTTTGTTAAATCCTATATATCATAAATTTAACAAACACTCTAAACATATTTATAAGTAGTGAATTTTACATTATTTCATCTGGCACAAAGTGCTGTTTTTATTATAAACTATTGCTAATTTAGTTACCAACGCTGAATTTGTAATTTGATCGAATGCGGTGTGTGTAGTAGTGATTTTTTGATATATTGGAATGGAGAAAAATGTTTATAGTCAATTTTTGCCTTTCAATTAGATTATTACGTATAACTTTGGCGATTGTATTATATACAGTATTTGTTTATAACTATGTGATTGATGCCATTGACAAATGTGTGAGATTAACATGTGGTTCTATTTTATAATTGTAGAATGTATAATTTATTATATTTGTTAACAATTGAATAAAATGTTCAAACGTATACATATATCTTGTTGTTCATTTTATACAATCTAAAAACAACCCTTTTAATTTCTTTCAGAAAACCTTCAGTTAGTTTTTTTCTTGATTATTTATAGATTATGTTGATATACATATTAAATTCATTTAAAGGCACTACAATTTTATTTGATTGGCTAAAGTGAACTAAGAGCTCTTACCACACTACTTTGTGATGATTCCATCTGCACAACTATCTAAGAGTTGCTAATCACGGGTTATGTTTTACCTTTAACTGATTATCGCCGAACGCTATCTTTTTTTTAATTATCACCTTAAAATCTCAATCACAAATTCTTTAAACTACCGAAAACAAGTGTGAATGATCACTGCATCTTGACCGTACACTCCGCAAATCTTTTGAGTATTCTTTTTCGGGTCTTTTCCTTTACAGAAATAAAAAAAGTATAAATGACGAATATGCTCTTGATTGTATTCATCTTTAGAAAGTAAGACAGATACAAAAAAAAATCTTTTGTAAGAAAAATCACACTGAGATACTAGTTACAGAACATGATCCGAAATGAACACATTTTGCAATTATTGCTCTTGTAATACTCAAGTCCCTAAATAAACAAAGAAGCAAGTAGAAAACACCGACACTACATATGACTTAACCAAATATTTTTGTTTATTTTGTACAATTAGCAATAGTGTATTGACACTATTGCTAATTGTACAAGATAAGATATAGAGCACTTATAAAATGTCTCTTTGCACTACGTTTTCGATGCTCGAGGAAGTGATGTCATTCGAAAATAAATTGTTCCTTTTCGTTAAAGATTTAGAGAGAAGTGATCCTTGATTCAATTCGAAGAATTGTGTAAATATAACCAAAAAAGAAATGCCCTCATTAGTACTGATTATTTTGGGACAGCAATATTAAATATTAGGGAATCTTGCAAAAGCCAAGCCGACATTGCAAAAATGCCGACAAGCCAAGATTGCAAAAGCCAACTAATTAAATTTTCTCCGTTTGATATTGACACGAGCACTTTTTAAATACAATTGGTAGGTTTAACGAGTAAAGAGTTATGGAGCTCCAAATTTGTAAATATTGCCACTTAAATTGAAGATTTATAGAAGAATAAAAACAATTATTTTAGATTGTTCCTCATACGGCATGTGAACCTAATACACACAGTATATCATTGTCATTCTTTGTATGATGGGGAATATTATTATAAGATGAGGGATTGAAGGATTTATATATTTAAAAACTTTTATTAAAATTATATTGATAAAGGTGTAAAATTAAATATGTAGATTATTTGTTAATAATTATATTTTTCATGACTGATAAGCTTGTAGATGTTCCGCATTAAATTTGTATGTGTTTGTTGTACATATTGAAAAATAAAAGTGCTCAACAAAGCATTTTATAATTCTCAAAAACAAATAAAAACACACCGGGTATAACAAAATAAACCGAATGTGTAGAAGTCACAATTTCTAATACCTAAGGCACTGTGATTCAAAAACAAATACGGTTCGTCACAAAGTATAAAATAAATAATATAAATTTACAATAAAAAGTAATATTAAAAAAGAAAAACTTAAGATTTAACCTCGAATATAAATTAACAGGAAGAGTTTCACTTTCATACTGACGATCAAACGATTGTTATATAGATATACATATATATAATAAACATTTTTCATGTGCATTTTTTATGAATATATTTATAACAAGGCAATAAATAAATGAAACGCTAAGCTTTAAACACTTTCCGACATAACAAATAAGTTTACACAACCATTGCCATCGTTTGCAGTTTGCCCATTCTTACATTACCAACACATAACAATTACACTATCATATAACAACGTAAATAGTTATAAGCTTCAACGTGAGATGATGTAAATGTCACAAACGAAAAATGGTCTATTTACAAAATATATTTATATGTACACATACACACACTTATAAATAAAATTATGCACCGATTTTTAATAATTAAAAATATATATGCACAATATGGTAAGAAGTATAATTTTATCACAGGGTACTTGTATGAACAGGAATGGTCTTAGAGCTAAAACTACTCCGATTTAACGCCACACAGCTACCAAATAATGTCTTTTTTAGAGATGTATCATTTTTAACGGTAACCATGTGATACAATAACATTGAAACTGTACAAACCAATTCCATTAAATAATATAAGTAATGTAAAAACATTTATAGTAGCATGACAAACCACACTGATCAGACCTCAAAGAATGTCTCTCGCTCGTGGGCTGAAACGAAGAGTTGATATAATGTAATTCCTTTCGAACTCTGAACAATGTGTTTTGCCGTAATACCATTTTTTAAACATAGTAAAATTAGAATATATGCAAAATATTAAACAATGTTTGCGTTTATTTATTTTCTATTTTTATATATATATATATATATATATATATATATATATATATATATATATATATATATATATATATATATATATATATATATATATATATATATATATATATATATATATATATATATATATATATATATATATATATATATATATATATATATATATATATATATATATATATATATATATATATATATATATATATATATATATATATATATATATATATATATATATATATATATATATATATATATATATATATATATATATATATATATATATATATATATATATATATATATATATATATATATATATTATGGCAAAACAATGCTCAGGTTGTGTCGGTATATAATAGGCCAAAACTCGAAATTCT
The DNA here is from genome assembly GCF_051122295.1 of Plectrocnemia conspersa. Classification (NCBI taxonomy): domain Eukaryota; kingdom Metazoa; phylum Arthropoda; class Insecta; order Trichoptera; family Polycentropodidae; genus Plectrocnemia; species Plectrocnemia conspersa. The sequence continues at coordinate 20,634,846 of NW_028277167.1, forward strand.
AAATGCATTTGTAAAATGAATTTAGCCCGGCGCTAAACTAACAAAGCATCTACATTTGCGTCGAAACGATTAAATACTTCAGGTTCGTACTATAATCTATTATGGATATAATTTCTTAATACTGTTTCAAAAAGTCAACTGTTACAAGTACTTTCAATGGTATGAAAATGCGATCAACGTAAATTTAGGCCATCATAACAAAAATTTACAATTTTAAACTATAATGTACAGTGACATCAAACTGGCGAAACAAATATCAACAAGATATGTCAATAATTAGATATTGGACAGTCAGGATATGTCTTTCGTGTTCTAGTGAGAAAAAAATACATTCGATACAAAAGGTACTATTTAACATTCAACGTATAAAAACAACCCTTGTAAAATATTACAAAATATTCCATAATTTGAGGCAGGATGACCATTACAACAATGAGTCGTATTCACTTTTACAAATTGACATGAATTGTTTCAATTCCAAAAAAGTAAACGCTTCACAAATTTATAAAATATATAATGTAAGTTAAAATAATCAATATATCACTTTGATAGTTTAGTGAAAAATATTTTTATTTACTTTATATTTATATATTATATATCAATTGATTAATTAAAACTCGACTTATACGCCGATCGAACTTTAACCTACATCGTTTATAATAATATATATATATTTTAAGAATAGAATTCTCAAACAGTATACTCCTTGTTGTCAATTAGGCAATCGATTTGTTTTAATATATATTACATTATAATCACTATAATTGAATTTCAATTACTCGTACGCCAGCTATAAACACCGGTCAACTATCGTAACTTTCAATATATTTTTCTTTTTACTCTTAACTAACTATAACGTACAGAATTGAAACTAAATCACATAATGAACGCTTAGTACCTATATCTATATATGTATAACCTACACCATACGTATATGTAATAATGTTTCACATATGCTCTTTAATTTCATTTTTACTTTTTTATTAAAAAAATCAATGACTCTTAATATATATAATGTCAGCTATATATATATATATATATATATATTATACATATGAAAATAAAGGTGATCGTTTTGAAAGTATAAAATGGACCAAAAAATGTTTTTTTCTTTCAAATATAGCAACCTCTAAAATACGAATATAGTCACAATGTCGATAAAAGTGGCGTTAAAAATAATATTAATATCAAAGTAGACTTTATCTTAACTGATAAACCTAATAAATAATTCTTTATCATTACAGCTGCAAAGATTAAAAAGTATAATGTAGAATATATATGTACATATGGTGATGTCACTCGCCTGTGTGTTGAATTGGAGTGTTGGCATCGTGTATTGCTTCTTTGAAGCTCTGACTGATGTGGTTTACTATTTCACTACATATGACAACCTGTATAGTGTTAAAGTTTAAGTATAATATGTCCAGCAAGCTCAAAAATAAGTACTTTGTGAAAGTAAAAAATGGCAATAACAAAAATGCTTGATATTGGTTTTTGGACTTTTAGACTAAAATAGAAAAACTGGATATTGCTGCCATTGATTTTTTAACATGAAATCCTAATTTTGCTAGCATCTTGAGATCAGAATACTTTCAAAGTGATCATCTTAATCATAGCTATTGAGAAAAAAATATCATTTAAGATTTCACAAGTAACGTACGTACAAAGTTCAACTTTGGTGTAAAGCAATCGTAAACGATCAACATTAAAAAAATAAAAATACAGTTACAAAACAAAACACAACACATCAAATCAGTAATGGATATTTTTCTCTTATAATAATGCACAGTATTAATAATAATAATAACGTTTATATTATACAATGTATATATTATGTATGTATATATTTAATATTTTTTGTATCTACTATCATTTCTAACTACATCCTCTGCTAGTAACAACAATTTGGCTGTGTCACCAATAGGAACAAATACTGAATTTCAATATAGGCGTAACCGACTACGTAATCAGATCAAGTAAAAGCAACGACTAACTAAACAAAATTTGGCAAGTAAACAATCGTCGTTGATGTCTTTACGCGTTCGGTTACGCGATCATCATCAGAATAAATAATAGTTACATTCGATTATTATGCTAACTTTTCACTACGTTCGAAGATCGACTCATGCCTACAGTCTCTCTTGTATCACTATCCAATTTATTATCACTATTTTGGTCACCGGTAAACCTGGAATTGTCGCTTGTGACTCCACCTATGAGGGTCGACAGCATTTCCAAAGATTGACGAACCTGTAATTATCATGAACATTTAATTTCAACAATTATCAACTATCGTTACAATGTAATTATTAAAAAAATAACTTACTTTAGCTATTTGTTCAAGATTGGAATTTAAAAAATCGTGAACTTGTACAGCAGATTTGGAATGAAGCTGCGATTGCCATTTTAATATTTCACTATAAAAATCATCACCTCGCTTTAAAAATAACATGTCATTCTGTAAAATAAATAGAGTTATATAATAACATAAAAATGTTAGGTTACTGAAATAAATGACTAAATATTGAAAAAAAACAAGTTCTATCTTATACGAGGGCGAGTCAAAGGTGAACATTAAAAGGGGGGATAAAATTCAAAACATTGCTCTATTGTCCTAAAAATTAGTAACATTATTACATATAGTTTGAAGAGTGGCTAATAGGTGGCAGTACGAATCAGGCATACAACATGAAGATATCGTAGTAGTTTAAACCCTTGCAACATATACCAAAATTGAGCAGCGTTTTGTTATTGTGTGAAGTCTTTTGAGACTTATTGATGAACGAAGGTACATAATACACGTTTGTCTCTCCATCAAGTGTACAAATAGACTAAAAAGCTTTGAATTGGCATTAGTTCTGTTGCACTCTTCTCGATTAGGTCAGGTATGCTAATTTAGCTTGTATTACTATTTATCGTCAGATTCAATTGCAGCAGTTGAAGGCACCGTTAAGGAAAATCACCAAGTAACAATGAATATTAGTTATGGATCACTATACTACATCGTCCATAAAGTTCTGAAGTTACATAAAATATCTGCAAGGTGTATAGCGCACCTATCAACTAAGAACGACAAAGCAGATGGTGATGGTTTTATGATAATATTTGTTACTGGGGATGAGATCTAGGTTAACGCGACGAAATTTTACACACAAAAATCTGCAGAAAAGATTATCCTTACTCTTTTTTGAAGTGAACGATGAGAAATTTCAGAGCACTATATGCATAAGAGGAAACTGTTACCAGCACAATACACTTAGATCTCCTCAAGAATAATCTTTGATCTGGTCAAACAATGTGGTCTTCCAGCAATGTTCATTCAAAGGTTGTAGTGATTCAAGATATGCATTGTGTCTTTCAAACAACTTATAAGAGAAAAGAGGTTCGTGTTTGACAAAAAAATCAATCAGCCAAAATATTTTATTGTAGGATTACCAATGCACTTTTTTCTAAGCACTGGTTATTTTTTGTTCAATAAATTATAGGTTTTTATTTGACTCACCCTTGTAAATAGTTCTTAAAACTGAATATTATTTATTTTTAAATTAAAAAGCATATTTTCTAGGTAGTAAAAATACTTACATCTACTGCAAAATGATTGCCTAGTTTGTCGCTGACTATTCCAATCCTGTAAAGCAGGAATCCGGCGGAGAAGAACAATAAAACTAACAATATGGTCGCCACAACCAGTAAGGTGGAATGATTGAATAAGACGTTCAGTATAGAAGACATTGTGCCGTCCGATGATGACTTTTTTCTCTTGCTCGCACGAAGGAGTGTTGATCCATTCTGAGAGAGAATCACCGCCGCTGTTGGTTTACGAATAACACTCGTTGAAATCACTATTGAGGGTGTGTAAAAATATGTCAAGGATCTGTTTATTATATAAAAAGTAAAGATAGATTGTGTGTTATTACCGTTTGGTATAATCTTGTCGGTTTCCGTTGTGAGTTTGATAGATTTGATGTTAGAGTTCTCACTAGGTGCTTCGTCTCCAGGTATGGGTGAATTTTTGGTTTCGGCTAAATTGCCTTTAGGTGAAGGTGTACGTCTCGGATGCACGGGAGGTGTTAATCGAGAACCTTTGACGTCGTTGCTCTCTTCGCCGTCATCTTGGCTGCCGCATGAAGAGTCAGATATTTCAGATGGTTCCAATGGGCACTGAGAAACATAATGATTGACATTATTAAAAAATGATCTTGATTCTAAAGGTCTTATTATATTATCATAATTGAGATTAAGAACATAATTAATAAGTAAAAATAATTTTTGACTGTAAATTGAGATTATTTTTTATCTCTTCTTTCACAATCCTCGCACGAAGATATCTCATACATGAAGCTTCTCGTTTGCATCTCAATGTTTTTGATTTTAAATTTTGGTTGTACCTCAGATTTAAATTCTATACATGTGTTCTCAGTTGTTTTCATTTTGTCCATACCACCATATAAGTTGTGAAATATTTTCATTGTTTAACTTAACGAATAGCCAATTTTTTCTCCTATTGATAAACATTACTGAGCTCTATTGAAGATATTTCGATGCGATGTAAGAAGAGCTATATCATCCACGATTGTGGCTATTGTAGTGGGAATATATTAAATACAGGGTTAGTCCCTTGACGCTGCCTTAAAGAAAGATGTAGTGATATTTTTCTTCATTTACTTTGACTTTACTGAGTTTGGAATAAAATAATAATTACTAGAGAGTTTCTATTATGTTTTACTTTTTTATTCATATTCATAATCAGGATTTAGCTTGTTTTTATTCAGTAATGGTTTCAGTCTACTCATGAAGAATTTTTCAAAGGATTTATATGAACATACCTTTCTTGGGGTTTTCTTCGTGATTATTTGTGCCACCTTCCATTGAGAAGAAAAACTTTCTAATCTAAATACAGCGTTTTATATTTATAATAATCTTATAGCTTTTAAGAAAGTTCTTGCAGAAGTCTATAAGTTGACCCGAAATTGTATTTAGTTGCAGCTCTGTCCTATGGAGTTTTCTTAGTACGACTTAATAATGAAAATATATTTAATATTGATTTACCGGATCTATTGGCAAGTTCGCAGGTATCGAAACTGGTGAAGCTTTCCACACTTGAGTCATGAGCTTATAAGTAGTATCACGAGACAGTAGGCTTCCGAAGACGTGTTTGTCTTCCAAAGTTGTTACACCGACGGCGTTGGGAATGATGCGTGCCATTTTTTCCTTACTAACTCGTAACACAGTTGCGGTGGGAATCAACAACTGCAATGCAAACATAAGTGTTGATATAAATCATAATAAATAGTTCACATGAGTTATGATAATGCTTACCTTTGTAACGTAACCGAAAACGTTAGAATAGAAGGCAAAATAATTCTTAGTAATGTATAAATGTCCCTGTAGCAATATGTCACCGACTAATGCACATGAATAATCTGAAAATAAAGAAGAATATATAATATATATCTTATTTGGCCTTGACAGTAGCTGAGTTTTATACATACAGTTTAACACACGCTCGTCTTGTGCGGCTTGTGGAAAATGTCTATTGAATTTCTTCTGCCGCGCTTTGGAGCTGGAGGGCGGCGCCGCCAGTGGCCCCTCGTTGCCCCCCGCACCATCATTCGACGGCCACGAATTTTTACCATTTCTGAAAAGAAACAATATGGTCATCATTAATAAAGTTGAGATTTATTATCTTATTCAAATGAAACAATCTTTGGGTATTTTTAAAGCATTTCTTAAGAAATAAAATATGATTTGATGTATCATAGCATTGCACTTTTTCATGTAATTGAATTGAACGTTTTCATATCACAGGTAACATTGCTTATGTGAATAAGACTTTGTTGTATAATAAAAAACTGTAAGCCTTATTTTTAATAATTAACAGACATTATTATTCCATATGTTTTAAAGAGGATAAATTCATACTACGCATTATATAAAACATTAATATTAAATAGTTTATTCAGGTGTACGTGTGAAAGTCAAACACGTATATCTAATGACACCATTTATATGTATATAAAAACTGCTGAAATAATTGGTTTTATATATTTACCTCTTGAATATATTATATATTATATATATATATGTACATATAGTAAAGTATAATTACTTTTTGTCAATGTAAGGCCTTGTTTTCTGTCATAAGAATATTTTTTTTGGTATATTATTTAAAAATACTATCATTTACCTCGTATTATTAAACTATAAACGGTCTTAAACTCAACTAAATATGTTCATCAATTAATTTAGTATTTTTAACTTTACATAAATGTGAAATTAGTAAATTAATAAAATTCTGTAGTAGATCTAACATATACCTTATTTAATAATATAATAATTTCATTTCGTAAAACCGTTTTAGAATATGCAAAACAATGGAGAAAGTCACATGAAAATCGGACAATCCATCTTTTGTGTATACGTAGGCAAAACTATGTTTTTTTATAAATGTATTAATCGGAAGGAATGGATTAAATATTAAAGCTAATGAATTAATAAAGAAATAATCATTTTTTTAATTAAAATTTTTTAAAAGCAAATAATATTTGGCTTTTGTACGAATGACAGTAATATTTCGATCGATCGACATATTAGGTAGGCATGGCGCGTAAATAGCGATATAAGATAAGCGATTTTTTTATACTTTGAACAGCGAATGTTGAACGCAAGTGTCGAGCGATTCTCAAACTGCGCCTTTAGGAACAAATCATAAAAAATATAACTGCATATAATGTATTTTTTTTGAGGTGGAATGAATGTAGAAGTCAGTGCATATATCGTAGCACCGGCGCATATAGCGGGGGCGTGAGTTAATAATAAAATGGCTTAATACGATGATATTGATTTTGATAACATTTTTAGTAACAACAAACAATGAACGGTGAAGAACAAAATTACAAAAGTAAAATGGTTGGCAGATCTAGTGTTTAGTTTAAAAAAGTTAAAAATTATGTTTTTCCCAAAAAATCTGTTTTTTTTTTAAATTTATTTTAGTTAAAGTAATCAAACATTAAATGTAAATATAAACGCTGTGATCATTTTTAAGTGAAAATTAGTAACATTAATGTTCTTGAAATAAATACATATGTAGCAGCTACAAAGTTTAGAATGATATTCTCATGTAATACTTTCGTGTTATTCAGGGGCATTTTTGATTATTAAATTATGTATTAGAATATTGTAAGAACCCTTTTTCGGTATATAATAACATAAACCAAACATAATGCTTAAAAATGACCCCCAATAACAAGAAAGCACAAAGTGTATAAATTAAACTGTTGGGGTTATTAGTATATATAAATAAATTACGATTTACAGTATGCAATTTTGTTGTAAGTGTGCTATTTTATCAATGGATACAATTGCGTCGCTTATTCCTGTTAACAATCGATCAATAAAGACATAATAAATTGCTGCTATGCTGCGGTGGCGAAATGCAGTGAGTCAAGTATATTGTTGTAACAAAAAGACCACCATATAATAATATAATATACATAGTAAAAATCGTATCAGTACAAGATTTATTTTTGTAAAATACAACAATATATTCGAGCAGTTCATAAATATATATTATTTGATTATTACTTTTTAAATTTAATTACGGATGACGGATATTTTGTAAGTAAAAATACAATGAAAGTATTTTTTAATCGGTAGGTTTCAATGTCAGTTTCCAATAGAGCTAACGAGAAGTTAGAACTGGGACGTTGTGATTAAAATGGCCGTGTCAATTGCTAATCATTTTGTGCGAAACGTAAAACTGATGTGGTACTTGTTTCTTTTTATGGCATTGGTGGTATTAAGACGCAGTATTTAACAAAATAGTACAGTGATTCCAATGTTTATGATAAAGAAGGGAATGGCCATCCGTCGTTACTGATCAACTTATTAAAATATATATATAAAAGCGTATATGGTTCATTAAGAATGTCAAGAAGTGTTTTAAACGTTGAAATAAAAATAAAATAATAATGATTTCCTTACTTCACATTTCGAATATTCTTTGTATCATGAATCCATGTGTAATAAATATAGAAAATTGGTTTATTTATACACAAAATTAGGTATTAAAGCTAAATTTCAAACTTCACAGTATAAAATGTCAGGAAACATTTATTTATAATATTTTTACTATTTAGCTAAAGCAAAATGCGTCGTTAATAGTAAGCTTGTCAATTCGCCTACACCAACACAAATGATCATAAGTGTCGTTGGCACGCAGCTAGTCATGTCATCGCACTCCATGTGCCATGTCAATGGTTAACATATCACAATGACCTTTGACAATTTTACGACTTTCATTCGATGCTATTTATTTCTTATTTGACCTTCGCGACTCTCGGGCGGTTTAGACCAGATTATTTACAGCATTTTATAAGCAATGTACCTATCGTCGCCGTCGTTAGAGATGTTAAGAGAAGATTCAGATGTTGTAGTTTCCGAGGAATATCCATCGATATCGTTTCGGCTGTCATCGTCCATGCTCGTGCTCCTGTTTATACTCATTTTGGACACTATTCACTATTATCTCAAATAGTTCAATATTCACACATAGTTGATGCACTGTCACAGTATATTTTTGATATTTTTTAAAAACACATTTTAACTATTAAATTAGAAAACATATTATTGTATTATTATCTACATATAAAATATACAATAAGGGTCCAGAGCTGAACAATCATTTTGACTTTCTGATTTTGTTTAATCACGAGTTAAATTAGCCAAACACATTACGGTCCATTCACGCGTTTTCGCGTGACAAGCGTATTCGAGGGTTAAATGTTAATGTAACTTAAGCTTTTAAAAATATCTGCGAGCGTAATAAAGAATTAAACTTCTATCAAGAGATTTATAATTATTTTGGTAGTGTGAAAAATACAAAAAAATAAATATATACATTTAACACTCAGTGAAAATAGCGAACCGTAATGTGTTGAAAATAAAATAAGCACAAGAAATGTATTTTTTACACAATTCAAGTATTATATATCAATGGTCTCGAGTATAAATTGGCTAATTACATAATCAAATTTAACGAAAGGATAAAAATAGATGCAATAATATGATCTACAATATATTTATTTATCAGTTTCCTTTCAGTGATACTTTTTGATAATTATTTGTATCAGACTAGTACTATTAAGACATTTTCACTCAAAAGTAGAATTTTGAATAAAAATTTTCACTCAAAAATGTCAATTTATCATTAAAGCCATTGATATGCTGATCTGACTAAAATGTAGTATATTTATCGATTATATATGATACGTTAATTAATATATATTTATCATTAAAGATAAAGAGTAATGATAATATTTTATTGTCTTATTTTTCAATTTTTTATTTTAATCATATTAATAAAATGTAGTCTAAAGTCGTAAAAATAAAATTCACACCTAAATCCAAATAAAATTGCTGCGAATTTAATAGAACGCCACTATTATGTATTGATTTTTGATTTAAGAATAATTATTATGAAATAATAGCTTACAAATTAATCAAAATATATCAACAACCTTAATAATAGATTTACTAATGGTTAAATATGAATTTATTGTAATATTAATAATGTACAATAATTAAAGCTAAGGTTTAATGTAATTTTTTTTTTAATTTAATATATTCCAATTTATATTATTTTATATTTAAACTGATATATTATTTTTTTATAGTTTGCTAATTTTTTTTGACACAAAGATTTAATAAGCGGATTTATATGTTAATTTTGTAGCATGTGTGTTTTTTGTACTATACATTTTGCCAATTAAAATAATATAGAATAATAAAAATACATCAGATTTTTTTAGATACATGTATATGTTTCTTAATTTAAATTTCCTTGACTTGTCTATCAATTTTATTAGAATATATAATTAAAAATAATTAATAAAAACATATCACGAATATTAATGTTGTTTATATATTTTTAAAAACGTTTATAAAATAGTGAAGAAATTCATTAAATTTTTTTGCAATTTTATTTTATTTTTGGAGAAAAAATTATATTAGTATTTATTTTCACTATTATTTTTCAAGTTCACATCTCTACTAGCTACTGTATGTATGTATCATATATAACGTGATAAAAAATACATATTAGCATTTATAATATCATTTTTTAGGTATACCAAACATTTGTGTTTGTTTACGTATTTGCAATGTACATCCATACAAATTATATCTATGCATATGTATGTACTACATACAATGTAAATAAATATAAAAAAATATAAAGTATACATCCTGTTTATTATTAACATATACGTTTAATTGTAGTATAAGTAAAAAATAGCAAAAATAATCTACCACTTATTGCTGGTTGCAATAAATTTGTATATATATAAGTAACACTAATTCACGCTAAGAAACACACACCAGTATCGTTTTTTTATGGTTATACCATCTCAAGGTTCACCGGTTCATCGTTTTGTAATTCTACCGAACAGTTATTTTATTTTATTTTTAACGTAAAACGACCGAATGGAGCAGACTTGCACTTGTTCACCGCAACGCGTGTCGAACGAAACTGACAGCGATACGTCGAACTAACGCCAATCATATCAAACAGTGATAATGCATGACACTCAGATTAAATAAAAAACGTAACGTGACTATCGATCCACTTCTACCATATGCTGTTCGCAAAAATCACGTAGAAACAGAGTGGCGTCAAAAAAAAACACCTGTGTTTAACGTTGATAAAAAATTATCGCTGTTTGCTTTTGTCGCTCTTCTCTTGTGGCAAACATCGACTGTGACGCCATAGCTCATTACTGATATTAAAAGTAGCATAGATACGATTTTCAAGCAAAGAAAAAAATACTAAAATGTCACAAATGCTCTTTGATTCCATTGAATCAATATTTGTATTTTCAACGCTTCTAGTAATGAATTACGTCCATGAAATTGATTATATTTTCCATGTGGTCTCATAGTTATTATGTATGTACGTAGGTAACCGCAAAAGGACAACTCGGAGCATAATCCACGTGGACATGTATAATAAAATTTATATAAACAAAGACTATGTCGTAAATATCTCTCAAGTACAAATGCGTAACAGGGAAAATTGTACCAGCGATAAAGGATCTTGCTAAATGTTGGAAAACCAAAATGGAAAATTGTGTTTGTAAATCCAAAGTACATCCATGTTTTATTGAGAACTGATTTAGAAATTTTATATGAAAATATAATATATTATATTAATATAGAATAATCAGGAAATTGAGTAATACATTTATAAAAAAAGTAGTGTTTGCTTAATTTAAACGATACAAATATAAGGATAACTTACTTGTAATTGGGATCCTAATGATAAATGGCACAAGGATAAAAATAAAATCCACAATGCCTGGGTGAAAATCTAGTAAATTAACAAAACTTCAATAGAAGAATCAAGGAAAAAATCCTTATTTGCCACATACAGGGGCTACAATAGAAAAATAACATCGTCGCTTAAATCTGGCACTGGAGTGGACGGTGCATTGCAATCATCTATCATCTCCTTTTTCTCCATTTGCCTTATATTTTTTGTGTTCAAAACACGCATATAGTTATTATACATAAGATCACACAAAGCAGTGGACGTCATCCACGTCAGAGAGCGCACATGCGAAGTCGCACTAGTGTGTGGTAACACTACTCGGATCTCGGCCGACTTCGGCTAACTTCGCCTAACATTTCTGATGGTTGAATTTAATTTACAGTGTTGAATTTGATTTTTAAAATGTTGAATTTGATTTGTAAAATGTTAAATTTGATTTATAAAATGTTGAATTTGGAGGTTTTACCTGTATATATGTAAATACACACATACCTTTTATCTTCGAATTCATGCTTTTTATAGTCTTGATACTATGATGAAGATGTGCTTCAGCATCCTCAGGAGATCATTATTTTTGGTTCATTTTTTATTATCACACAAATGATGAGATTTAGAGACGCAATTTAATAATTTGGTTTTAACTGTTAAAAACATGTTAATTAAATGCGATCATATCTCATATTTTTCCAGCGGTCAATTTCACTTTTTTATCAGAATTATAGATATGTATGATATAAAATATTTATAAAATAAAAGAAGTAATATTTTTTAGAGTGACAAGTATTATATAGATAAATTATATTATTTCTACTTCAATACATATTATATTTTATTTAATAATTTTTTTAGCTTATTTTTTGTAAACTTAACAAATTTAATCAATACATAATATAAATAATAATATACAGGACTATCAAATACACACATTTTTAAATTTATAGTAATATGTATAATATATTATAAATTAAAAATTAAAAAAAAAATATGCACTATATACATATATAAGTTCTAGTCAAGGTTAAAATAAAATGAAAACCGAATATACAAATTATGTTGAATAACAGTTTTAATTCAGTTAATCATCAAATTGTCTAATTTGGTCTAATTTATAACAAATAGGCGTGGTAGAATTTATTTACATGAAATACACATTCCGTACATAATAATTTCGTATTAAATGTAATTACTTCATTTAGAGTTCTAAATTGCGGTAATACTCGTTCGATTTTAGAAGAATATTCTATTAGACGTTTTTTTTTTGTTTGTAACGAATATGTAAAATATTTGAAATAATAAAAAAAATACAAAACTTATATAAACTTAAACTTAAATAATACTATTTGTGTGAAATTTGCGTAATGCTGAAGTCGTTTCCAATGTCAGTCAACCAGAAGAGAAAGAGAATGAGGATGAAAGTGAAGAAGAATCAATTATTAATAGAATTAATCACAATACGGCACTCACTTCTCTTGACATATTATCTGAGTACATCGAACAATGGGGATTCAAATATAACGATGAAATATTAGCTTTTAGGAAAATTGCTATTTACATTAGAAAATCCCAAAATATATACTAACTAAAATCATATTATATATGTATGTGAAATATTAGTCTGATTTGAAAATATTTAATATGAATTTAAAACAGATTAATAACAAATACATAGTTGGGATTCCGTTCGGCATCTCTCCTATTTTTATACAATTTTTTTATAAAAGTTTTGACACCGCGCGATTATGTCGGCGCGACAATGTTAAGGCGCGCATATGACGCTGCGCGATTATGAGGGTGCGCTTGTGTCGGAGCGCTTTTGCCCGGCGCGCAGAGTTATTATTAAGTTATAATGGTCAGATTTGTATTAGATACAAATATAAATTAAATATTTATAAAACTAATAGCATTCATATTAGTATTTTTTTACGAAAATAATTGCTATTAGTCGAAATCATTTATGTATTTTGCTGGTGTGAAATTTCAAAGCTAAATACCTTAAAGTAGAAAGTCAAAATGCTTAAACATATGATTGTCAGCTGGCTGGATGTCAGGTGAGTATGTTTTTTATAGCTGTATTTCATAGTCCAACTCATTCAACTTTTAAAGTTAATCTTGCGATATATGATCACGTATTGTTGTGCAAGAGAATTAGACATTTTTATACAAGAACCAGATTTATCAGTACTTGGCGCATTTTGTCAACATATTGGCAATAAATCACCATTTTGTACTTGAATTATGCAGATCGCTTTCTCGTATCATAAAAGGTTCGCATCTCGTCACACGTTCAATATGATCAAGAAATGGATTGTATATTTTGCTGGAAAGAAACGCAGAACAAACCTTGTATTGGAAATATTTTGGTACAGCACCCATATCGGTTCTGAGTGGTACAGAATTGTTGTGCGTGGTTCTGTTTCAACGAACGTGTTCAGTTGCTCATTATAAACTGAATAAGATCACCCACGGCCTTCTTAATCATAAAGGCTTTAGTCTCCAGTGAAACGAAATTAAAAAAAAAACATTTCATCATACGATTCATAGCATTATCTATACTAAAAGCATTGTTTAGTTTATAATAAAATTTTGTTGCTTTGCCACTCATTTTGAGCACATACAAAAAATCTTTGCATTGCTTATTTTCCATATTTAATTCAATAGCCCAATTTAAAATAAACTTGACACATTGAGGTCCGTTCACGCATTTTTGTGTGATAGCGGAACTTCACACTCAGTCCGTTCACGTGTTTTCGAAGGTTGAAAATAATGGAACTTACGCTTGTAAACATATCGTGCAAATGTAATAAAGATTTAATTTTTTATCAAGATATGGCAATACACCTATATATTTTACTATTTTAGTAGCGTGAAAAAATTGATCTTTTTGAGCAAACATAAAAATATATATATTTAAAATTACGTGGAAATGGCGGACCGTAGTATTGATAATAAATCAGAATTCTATGTAACAGTAACCTAATAGCTGTGCTAGAAAGCTTAGATTAGCGAACATAAAATATACGTTATCATTTTATCTAAAGCCTTATAGTTGTTTTTGTTCACTGTCTCAATAAAAACACGCAAATACAACTCTATAGCGATAGAAACTTTTTTAGAACACTATTGTTAATAGTTAAAAATAATATTATGCATATAAAAAATACTTTGATAAATATTATACTATAGCAAAGATTTAGTAATGCATTTCCAAGCACGATAACATTAATTTCTATATCGAATAAGAGTAATATTAGTTGTATTATTTACTTCCTGCTGAGTTAGATTTATGGAAAAATTCGTTTTGGAATACTTATTGATTCGTCATGCTTTTTAAAAATGTATCTTTGTAACGTTTTTGCGTAATTTCGAGTTACACGTTGCTAATTTAAGTGTAACTAAAGCATAATTATATGTACCTATTATATTTTTTGTTATTTTAATATAAACAAGTAACCATATACCCTATAAATAACTCTAAAAATAGCTCTTTATCTTATATATAAAAAAAATACAAATAAAACGATCAAAATATAAACGTCAATGTTTATAGAAATATATCATAATTATATTGTTGTAAAGATTTAATAACATTTTTATTCGATAATTTATAAATCTATTATTAATTACTTTGTGGAGGGCTTCAACCATCTGTGCTATAAGTCATCATTTAGGGGTTACCATAACGATCACTTGAACAAGTAAAAGAGAAATCTCCCAACCAGTTACGAGTTAAGACAAAACATCACATAGCGGAAGAAAGTATTAAATTAAAAAATATTAGATGGAAAGGATACTATAGATTATCTGGGCTATTATACTGCTCTACCATAAATGTACAATGAATCGCGATTAGCTGTGAAGATATTATTAAATATTTGTATATTTTCAGAGCTACATTTTCACTTCAAGCTGCTTGCAATTCTCAATTCACATTGCTTCCAACATGACAATAAAGTTACAAGGGCTGTAACTTATTTATTCATTATTATTAAATTACTGTCCATGCTACTAGTATATGTATAAATAATGATCTAAAGTGCGCACTTTCCGTAGTAAGTGTGAAATTTTATCAATGAATACAATTGCATCACTTCGATTCAAGTATCAATAAGACAAATTTCTAATAAATTACTGCTGCTGCAATGACGAAATTAAATGAATCATATATACTGCTAAACGACAAGGCCATACTTTATAATTAATAAATGTTTTAAGCAAGGCACGTGACCAACGCACGTGTGCTTAATATCTCTTCAAAATATAAAATATTTATTGGAAATGTCACGTGTGACATGTGACGCTTCTATAAGTCATGGATTAAAAATGGGGTGACGAGGGGTGACACGTGACAATCCTAATATTGTCTGATTAACGCGACAATTTTTCTTTGAATACGATATACATATACAATATGTAGATATATGTACATGTAGAACGCACACATACATTAAAAACGCGTAAATAAAACAGTAGCTTGAACTAAAGTTACAGTTATTAGTTCACTTTACCAACCAAACATTATCTTAGATTTCTTTGTGAATTTAATAATATGTCTTACTTCTAAGGCATATTCTTACGCTATAAACTATTTAGTCAAAATACTGTTTATAAATTAATTTATTTACTTACATACTTGCATATAAATTAGTCACAATCCGATAAAAAAATATTTTAATAATTAAACGCTCATATTATCGCGCTTTTCGCTCATTTTTTGAGCTTATTTATTTTTTGGCAATATTTGGGAAAAAAATGATACTTACTTATCATATTTAGCGGTGGAGTGCGAGGGGCTTCTGAGGGGCGCCTCCAGCTGTTGGGGGGTGGATGGGGCGGAGCGGGGAGTTTGGCCCCCCGCGCCGCTCGTGACCCCCAGAAGTGAACCTGGACTACTCGAAAAGTTCCCGGCAGATCTGAAAAATAAAACATAGCTATGAATAACTTGCTTGAAAGCTACTGCGGAAGTCAGTTCGATTCGTTACGGATCGAAATGTTGGCCAACGCTGCCGGATAAGACCCGGGCGATGTTTTATGAGCCATTTGATGGACCAAAGTTTACAACAGATTAAACGAGCGGACCCCGAGTGAGAAACTGGAACAATGCAATCAACGAGTTAATGACACTGTTTCGTCTACTATTTGAAATGGTTGCCCAAATGGAATGATTGTTTTTTTAGTGAACGCTTACTTTGTATTCATGATTGGGTTCAGATTAGTCTGAGACACTTCTTTATAAATTTATATCTAAATTAAATTATTGTAAGGGAAAGAAAATAGGTTTTATATTACTTACCCAGCATTATTGTTTAAGAGAAAAAAATATATCTAACAGATTTTTATTTTATGTTATGATGATTCTCTCTAAATAATATTCAATATATAGCAAAAAATTATTGTGAAAATCTTTTTGTTAACAATCTTTCTAGCTCTTTTAAATATAACCTAACCTAACTTACTTAGTATTTTTTTAGATAGGAGTAATAGGTAACATAAGAGTCATTTCAAATTATTAAATATGAAGGTAAAATGTTTTCATGTACATATTTTATTATATTGTATATAATAAATAACCTAATTTATTACTATAATAATATTTATTTTTTATATAAAAAAAATATTTAAAATTTTTTAAATTTTTTGTATTTTTTAAAATCTTGTTAAAAATATTTTTTATTTATATTATTTTAACTTTCTGTAATTCAAAAACAGTAATTGCGTCGTTTAAAATTACCATTGTGTATTTTTATTTTAAATAAAAAAAATATAACTGCTCATTAAAATATTTTTATGTATTTATGAACATATGTTTACAGACGCCTAAGAATAATATTATTACAAAACTATTATTACTGGAAGAACAAAACAGTAAACAATCGAAATAACAATCAGTTGTAACTTAAAAGCAAACTAAATATTGATCGTAAATACTGGCTATTCATTGGTTGTTTTAATTGTCTTAGGTATTATATTTTTGGGACACATTTGCATCTGAAGTAAGGAACAAATTTCAATAAATTTTAAATAAAATTTAACACTTGCTCTATGTGGCTACATATAAAATAACCATAATAATAAAATTTGTAGCAAAACGTTTTCAATTGTAAATAAATAGTTTTCATGTACATTTAAAAAAAAATAATAAATTATTAGAAAAAAAAGTTAGCAAAACAGACATTTTTTATTTTTTGATTCTTTATAATATAGAAAAAATAATATAAAAATTATTTTTTGTCAGAAATTTAAAAAATATTTAATTAAAAAAAAATATTTTACTTACATACAAATAAAAACAAAAATTTAAAATAAAAAATAATATTGTAGCATGTTGCTCATGAAATTATACCTAAATTAAATAAAAAAAGTCTAAGAATATAGTTTTAGGCAATCATTACTGGAAAACCAAAATACTAACAAATCGAAATAACAACCAATGGTAACTTGAAAGGAACTATATAAAATATTGACCGATCACGTGATCAAATGTCTGGCTATTTATTTGTCTTTATAAATATATGTTAGAGACACATTGCAATATGTTTTTTAATTAAAAAAATAAAATGCTTCATGGCTGCATATACAATAACTAAATTATTATACATATTTAATATTGATTTTAGAGCTCACAATTACAAATAAAAATAATAATAAAAACACAAATGAATCTTATGAAAGTTTAATCATAGACAAATGTATATACATAAATACATATGTGTTAGTATATGTTCTCGCAAGATTTATATGTAGCTGAGGTGTTATCGGGTTGGTCGTGTTTTTGTCGTGATATTTCGGCTGGATCACACCAGCCATCGTCCGACGATGGGTGATGTGATCCAGCCGAAATATGACGACAAAAAATCGTTACGTGTACAACCTGATAATACCTCAATTACATAAATACATATTATTTTATATAAAGTATCATACACATCTAGTAAAAAATAGTTAAAAGTTTCTAGTTAAATTATGTTGTCAGAAAATTGTATAAATCATTTTTTTTGTTTATAAAATCACTTTCACATGAAATTCTTGCATAAATTTAACGGGTAATTTATTTAACAATGTAATTATAATACCATAATAATAAACACAAAAAGGGAAAATATTATTTATATGTTTACGTTTTTTAATTATATTAGGTTATCATATTTAATTGTTTAAGGTTATGCTACACAAACGTAGATTATATGTATTTTTGTAATAAAACACATTAACAATGATAACCTTTTTACGTCACGTTTATATAATAATATTATTACGTTGAAAAGACATTGAATATTATATTTATTCATAATATTTATGTTAAAAATCACGATTGACAATTTATGAACGAATTGATTAAGGAAAACAATAAACGCTTAGTATACTATTATAAAAATGGTTATAAATGTCATAGAATTATCAATAAACATAAACTTTTGACATTATCTTTAAAGTATTTATTGTTCATGAGAGTTCAAAGGCATTGTTTATGAATGTTAATACAGGCTAATGTTGTATATAAATTCTCATTAAAAAATCAATAAATTTTCAATCGTACGATTTTTCTTTTATAAAAGAAGTTTCTTATTATGTTTACTAATGTTTTGATATCAATAAGAGTAATTAAAAAATATGTTTTTAAACGGATTTCCTAAATAATTAGTCTGTACTATATGAAATATTATTAAAAAATTTTAATTACTTAAAATTTTACGATTTACAATAATTTTATGCAATTAAAATATTTTTTTATTATTTTTATGTATACTCAAGAACTACTGTGGTAAAGTTATGTTGAAATGTGACATTAACATGATAATTAACAGAAATATATACCATGCAATTAATATAACTTATTTTTAATAGGTCGGTGTAAACTATTATATTGAATACTACTCAATACTTGTAAATATTGTAATACATTATTTACCAAGTCTTGAAGTTAGCATTATATGCTATAGTTTATAACTTTACATAAACATAAAAATTTATTTAAATAATAAAAATATATGGTTTAGCAAACGTCTTTTATGCTTAAAAATAAAGCAAATATGTATTCGTATATTTAACATATTTATATTTACTTAATGAAATGTTTTTTTATCATTTTTAATAAGCGATGTTCTACTGACCTTTAACGTTACCATACTTTTAAAAACATTCAGATTAATAAATTATCAGCAATAATATTGGTACTATTAAAAATATCTAAGCTTTCATATTAATGTATAAATAAAATCTTCTGTTAAAGAAAATATAAATGGAAAATACTCTGTTAAAGAAAATTCATCCGATCCTGTCCGCAAAAGAGTCTATTAAAATTATAAGGCTTTCATTAAAATTCGTAAATAATTAATTTTAGTCGTTTTAAACATTTTTATAACCTCAATATTAGACAATATTAAGGCAAACCTTATTTCTCGCATTTAAAAAATCATAAAACACGCGAAATTTCACCCCCAAACTCGAGCGAGTTCAGTTAAAATTTCTCGCTCTTATCCAGAATTTATCCGCTTCTTAAGAACGGGCGCGATAAATTCAAGCGTTCGGCGATAAATTACGAATATGTGAGTCGTATATCTTCAGAGAGTTGCGAAAGCAGCGGGATGAAAGCGGGATCAAGTAGCAAAGGGTATGTGTTTATTGAGATTTGGAGACGTGAGCGAAATCCACTTTGGGGGCTGTTAGGGACAAGTTATGTAAACTTCGACATTAGAGGACACAAAGCATGGTCATAAACGGTGCTGGATGTAATACCTAATAACACGAGAATGTATCATTATTTAAGCTGCTGACTTCAGCCCTTTGGAATTATCAAATATCCCAAGAATATTTGATTTTGAAGAACTGAAAGACTGTACAATAGAGAAAACATTCATATAAAAAATATAATTTTTGTTTACACTACATTACACGCAACAGCAAATGCATGATCAAGATTGATAGTTGATATAAAACAATGTCGTCTTTGAAATGCCAAACTGAACTGGAGTCTAAACATATGTAGGCTGAGCTAAGATAAATTCAGATGAGTTAACGCTTGTTTGCCGTTTCAAGATCGACAAGGATGACTACTTTATAAATGGCATCAAAGAGCTGTTAGGTTTGAAGGAATGATTGAAATACATAGAAATATTATTTTTATTTTTTCACGGTCAAATCAAAACTTGAGCCAATCCATAGAATACATTTAGCCATCAATGTATAAAAGTATCATTAATAGGTAAAATTTACTAAAATAAGTTCAGCTTGCATTTAATTGAACCTTAATATTCAATTAATTTGCATTATACAAAAAAATAATATGGTTTATAATCATCATCACAATAATTGGAAGGGTTATTAAGAACTATAAAGGATCATAATAAAGAAGATGATGGGGAGAAAATATAAATACTTAAAATTGTATTTGCAAGTAGGTGTTTCAGGACTTGGCTTCCATGAAAAATTTTGTTAATTTGGTGTGCTTGAAAAGCTTTCGTCACAAATTTACGACACTGTAAAAGTTTATTTAATAATTGAAACCATAAATCAACTCAGTGTTTTTTCTTTTTCCTCATTATTTTATCCTGTGCTGCTGGACTTTTAACTCTATTGAACATTTTTTAGTTAGTTGTCCTTTGACATATTTCATCAATTAACTGCGAGAATAGGACTTTGACGAACGGATGGTGACGGGTGGCAATTATACAGAGACTGAGCCGCTTCATTAGTATTTTATTGAAGTGGTTATGATTTTTAGGTACATGGTTATCGAATATGATACGAATGATCGGCGGATGAGGCCCCACCGGTCGTTGTATTCCTGTTGTGGTCCACCAAAGACTCAATGTCGCCCTCGTCGGTGTTTGAGTGTGATCCACCAAAGAGTGTCGCCTAGTTTATGGAAAAATAAATTAGCCTCCCACAGAACTAAGGCCAAGTGGTTGCTAGAAAGGTTGTTCATGTTACGGACTTTTGCAGTGATAGTCAAGGACAAACTCTTACTAAAAACATACATCTAGGTTAATCACAACCAAGCAAGCGATAAATGGTGACATACCTCTACACATTAACTAAAGAAATTCTATATAAAAATTTAAGGTTCACTCTCTTTTGGGATGAATAAGGAGGAATTGATAGCAGTACATACTTTTATCAGTGCGACATACGCATATCTTCTCTTCATGATTAAGCTGTTGAGGCAATCCAAATATGTACTCGTTTGTGTCTTGCGAAATTTTAATGTTTTTATATATTTGGACCACTCAAAGGAAATAATTTCGATTCAATCGAAGAAGTGTAGCAGATGGTGCACGAGTTTCTGCACTCTCAGGCAAAAAATATTTTTCCTAGAGATATCCATGCATTTTAAGCACTGAAAAATACGTAGAAAATACTAAATAATACGTAAAAAAATACATAATGTCATTTTGTACCTTTTTTGCTTAAAAAAATACAGAATAAAAATAATAATGTTTTTCGTTTGACTCTATTAAAGATCATTTAAAATATTTTAATTAAAAGTCAGAAGTTAAAGATATATGAAATTTGGGTACTGCGTTAAATATGTGCCTGGTTGATGAATAATATTTTCAGAATTATATGGTACTTAGATAGTGTATCAAGATAAATATCAAAACGTGCATTTCCCTTTACTTGATGATAGTCGCATTTAGAAATTATCTATTATCATAAAAAGTGGTGATTGTAAAATAGTATTATAGCACAAATACAAACTTTTATCATATATTTTTAAAACTTAAATGTGAAATATTTGAACGTCGTGAATCATCAAGTACATATTATTGAGGCAATGTTTATACAACATTTAGCTCAGAACAATTGTTAAAGATTTTGCAATGCAAAGACATATCTTAAGAATACAAAGTTAATCAAATAATGAGTAAATTCTAAACGAAACGCTTTTTATTGATATTATGGTTATTTTTATAAAAAAAATAATTAGCAGAATACTTAATAGACTTGAAAAATGCTAAACTTGAAATTGCATGAATATGATTAATGATTTGCTTCGAGATATAAAAAAAATATAAAACAAATTCACATCAGCGTATTCAAATAGATTTTATGCTGACATTGACGAAAAAGTATCTTCTCAATCATAACTTGAGCTGAGTGGTTCAAAATTGCAGCAGATAATAACTGAAGAGCAATTAACTTTCGAAGGCAAACGCTCTCGAATAGGATCTCAAAATGTGCGTTATCTTCACATAAATTATGTAGTTGAATTGTCAAAAAAAAAAAAACAGTAATGGACGTTAACCTTGTTCAATTATCATTATCGAAGTAGGAAACGTTTTTTTGGTTACACAAATTTACAATGAAAACTAGCGCTGTAAAACTCATTGTTTTGGGTCTAGAATATTATTTTTTTATCAATAATACAACAAAATCTACAACCGTATCGAAAAAAATGTTGATTATGTTGTAAATATATGATGATGTAAGTATGAAAATGGAATGCGATCTTTATAGATATGATTCTTATCAATATTAAAACTATTACTTAAAAACATGCAAACCAAATTGTAATAATTGTTCACCAGAACGTTCAATTTAATTAAAAAAATAACTGTATGTGCGCATTTTTAAAGTAAGTTTAACAAATACCAAATACTATTTTGTAGTATGTATTTTTCAGTTAAATTATATTTACACCGGAAAAAATATAATTTCACTTTCAGGGAAATGTAGTAAAAAATTGGCTTTTAAAAATCAATAAAACTGTATTGAATATTTTGGTCTTAATAGGTGATGCTTCGCTCTACTGAAGTTGAAACTCAATTTGATAGTTGCGAAACGTGTATTTGCTGTTCAAACCCAATGGGTTTGTGGATGTGTCATCCTACAAATATTTTTCGAAATGAAATTCATCAGGTTGGTTAAGTAAAATTATATTGTCTATGTATTACATTCTGAAAAATATAAAAAATCATTTTTATACAAAATAAGTTAGCTTCAATAACTTGGATTAAATAATTTTTAACTATTTTAATCGGATTAAATAATTATAAATTTTTTTATAAAGAAAATATCACGCTAATTAAATGACAGTTTAGAGCACTATATTATTTCACTAGCAGCTGTCAGTAAAAGTAGAAATATATATCCATCAGTGAAAATGTATTCCAATATGGTTTTACAAAAAAGCAAGTAAAATATATTTTTGCTGGTAATACACAATCACTGTAACACTCACATAAGAATGGGATAATGGATAAATCATTGAAGAAAGTAAGTAATTTTACTACCAAATTAAGAACCTAAATATTTTTAAGGTTTAAAACATACTATATTATTGTATAATTATTAGAAAAAAATTAAACTAGTACCTGAACCGTGGTTCTGTGTACTTTTAACTGACATTTCAGTGAAATCATATTCACTGAAATGTCAGTAAAAAAATATTTTTACCGATAATACACATTCACATACATATATTAGGTAAAATAATTTGACACATTGAATAGAACATCAAATAATAGTTATTTTATGGTGTTATATTTAATTTATATATTTTTTAAAGTAATCATATTAACAAGCTTATAAGATTTAATTATTATTAATGATATTTTTTTCATAAAATTTTCACAAAACTATAAATGTATAAATATAATCTAATAATTTTGTTTAAAAATCTATAAACTTAAGTTCAATATTTGCCTTGAAATATGTATTACTAAAATAAATTGCACATTTTATTTACGCTACTCAGAATCGATAAAAGCACATCAAAAAATCAGTAGAAAATGGATTTAAGTCAAGCATATGGTTAGATATCGAATTCAAGAACATGTTGTATTGTTAACGCGACATTGATAACGACGATACAATTATTTATGTAAATATACATATACTTTAATAATAAATTATCTTCGAGTGATTTATTGCATTATTTATAATGCATACTTTAATTGATTGAATGATCACCTTTGCAACTTAAAAAATCAACTCGAGTTGCATTTTGATAAACCTATTTTTTAACACAATTTGCCGCTATCGAATAAAATTATTACTGAAACTTCATGTTTGTATTCAATATCGTATTTATATTTGGTTAACCACCGCAAAAAGTTTCGTGTCTCATTGTTATATAAAAATAGTATTTGAGAGCAGAACTAAATTACGTTGTACAATAAAAGCAATACCGACGACTGCAAATAATGGAACAATGACGAGAACCAAACGGATCGATCCAATAAAACCGACGTTCAGAATTATTAACAATAAGAATTCGAACACGTGTACATATTTAGGTATAATTTAATCAAACTATGTTCGCAAATTCAACAAAAAAAAAATATAAAACACAAGACTATAGATTCAGAACTATTTAACGGTTAAAATATACACAAAAAATAAGACCCATAACTGCTACCCAAATACACAACATAAAAATGCCTCATATTGAAAATTTCTTACCATAATGCCAAAGGTTGGTAAGGCAGTCACCCTTCGTTGACCAGCGACAAATTTACTTTGAGCAGGAAACTTGAGTTTGTGACTTTGGTTGCAGGTTTATTTTTGAACCATTCACTCAATGTGTATTCACGTATGCTACATATATACATATGTATATAAGTCTCGAGCGAATGCATATAAATCTCGAAATAACAATAAAGTCGAACAAAAAAACTCATACAAGGAATGCCAAAGTGCAACGGCTGACTCTTGTGAATATTTTAATTGAGGAGTTCAACGAATCTAAACTGAGGCAGAAAACAATACAATTGGTGAAAACGCAAGATAACTGCGTGTGAATCGCAAAGCTGATTTAATAAAAACTATCTATTTCAGAAATCTAGAACGTACACATTTGCTAACATACAAGATCAAAAGACACTTTCATCTTTTACAAAATTTGCTATTTCATCTTCTAGTGAACATTAAAAAAATTAACCGGTTAACTGCCAATGTGTCACATTTTAAAATTCATATTGATTCATTGATATTTTATGATTGCCAATAACAATAAAAATATGTTATGCATAGGGGTTATGAAAAACGTATTCCATAGATTTCAAACCACATTTTTATGCATATTATTTCGATGTAATATATTTTTAGTGTAGAAGTTTCCAAACAACAATTTCCTATCGAATTATTAAACGCATAAACGTCCAAGTATTAAATTCGTAGTTTATATATTCGTAAATAGAACAGAAAATACGGACTTATCACGCGATCTGAAATTAGTATTACTCAAGTTTTTTTTATAATAATAATTGCTAAGACATGCAACGTAGTTATTTAGGATGTATTAACCTATACGCAACATGATTTTGTAATACAAAATTAAAAATTACAGAAGCACACATGCTAGGTGCCGCTTTGTGCTCACACTGTGCCAGTTAGTCTTATCTCATAGAATAAGATTGAGTCAATACCTAAGTACGATAGTACAATAGACTTTTATTATACTAGTGGGATAGTATATATTGATTATTTTAGGATCATCGCTAAACATAAATAATCGATTTGGCAATTAGCTCGAAATACTGCTAGAAAAATTTCATATCAAAAATAATATTAATAGTAAAAAAATATATTATTGTTTTGCATTCGTAGAAGAAACTATATATATATATATATATATATATATATATATATATATATATATATATATATATATATATATATATATATATATATATATATATATATATATATATATATATATATATATATATATATATATATATATATATATATATATATATATATATATATATATATATATATATATATATATATATATATATATATATATATATATATATATATATATATATATATATATATATATATATATATATATATATATATATATATATATATATATATATATATATATATATATATATATATATATATATATATATATATATATATATATATATATATATATATATATATATATATATATATATATATATATATATATATATATATATATATATATATATATATATATATATATATATATATATATATATATATATATATATATATATATATATATATATATATATATATATATATATATATATATATATATATATATATATATATATATATATATATATATATATATATATATATATATATATATATATATATATATATATATATATATATATATATATATATATATATATATATATATATATATATATATATATATATATATATATATATATATATATATATATATATATATATATATATATATATATATATATATATATATATATATATATATATATATATATATATATATATATATATATATATATATATATATATATATATATATATATATATATATATATATATATATATATATATATATATATATATATATATATATATATATATATATATATATATATATATATATATATATATATATATATATATATATATATATATATATATATATATATATATATATATATATATATATATATATATATATATATATATATATATATATATATATATATATATATATATATATATATATATATATATATATATATATATATATATATATATATATATATATATATATATATATATATATATATATATATATATATATATATATATATATATATATATATATATATATATATATATATATATATATATATATATATATATATATATATATATATATATATATATATATAGGATCAGCGTTAGGAAGGCGCAGGATCAGCGTTAGGAAGGCGCCGGGTCCAGACTGCGTACCGAACGCGGTCGTAAGACGGATCGCTACAATGGACCCACAGCTACTGACCGCGGTCTACAACGCCTGCCTGCAGGCAGGCACGTTTGGGACATCGTGGAAGCGGCAGCGGCTTGTGCTGATCCCCAAGAAGAAGGGAGCTCCACCGGGCCCGTCCGCATACCGTCCCCTGTGTATGCTGGATGGGGCCGGAAAGCTATTCGAGAGGGTGATCCTCCAGCGGCTGCAGAGCGTCCTCGAAAATGAAACGTCAGAGCTGTCTGATCGACAACATGGCTTCCGTCCCGGCAGATCGACCATCGATGCCATCAAAAGGGTCGTATCCAAAGTAAGAGATGCATGGCAGGGCAGCCTTGGAGCCAGCAGACACGCGATGATGATAGCCCTCGATGTTCGCAACGCCTTCAATTCGGCCAACTGGGGGCTGACGGTTAAGGCGTTGACTGCGAAAAAAACCCCAGCATACCTGGTGAGACTCATTGAGAGCTATTTCACGAACAGGGTGCTGGAGTATGAAAGCGGAGGCGAGAAGCGTTCCCGCAGGGTGACGGCAGGCGTCCCTCAGGGTTCGGTACTGGGGCCTTCACTCTGGAACGCCATGTACGACGAGCTGCTGCGCTTGAAGATGCCCGACGGCGTCGAGCTGGTCGCGTTTGCCGACGACGTCGCGGTCGTCGCAACAGCCAAGCGTCTGACGCAGCTACAGCAGGTCGTAGAAGAGGCGCTGCAGGCGATTCAGAGCTGGATGGCCCGAGTTGGGCTCGCACTCGCGACGGAGAAAACAGAAGCTGTATTCTTTACGCGGAGGCGCAGGTTACAACCGCCCAGGATAGCGATCGACGGCTTTGAAGTGCCCTTCAAGAGAGAAATCCGCTATCTGGGTGTCCAGATAGACGACAAGCTGCGCTTCGTCAGGCACGCCGAGGCGGCGGCGGCGAAGGCGGCGCGCGTAGCGGAGGACCTCGCCAGGCTGATGCCGAACATCGGGGGGCCGAGGCAAAACCGGCGACGACTGTATAACGAGGTCGTCCACTCGGTCCTTCTCTACGGCGCCCCGATCTGGGCGCAGGCCATGATCATAGAGAAAGCCAGACTCAGCCTCGCGAGGGTACAGAGAAGAAGCCTGCTGCGTGTAGCCTCCGCGTAAAGGACCGTGTCCGAGGACGCCGTTCTCGCTCTATGCGGCACGCCGCCGTTGGATCTCCTCGCCTTGGAGAGACAGGCGATCTACAACGGCTGCGAGAAGGTGGCTGCCAGAGCTGCGACCGTGACGGAATGGCAGAGGAGATGGGACGCGTCCACCAAGGGCCGGTGGACGCACAGACTCATCGGCGATCTGTCGGCCTGGGTCGGCAGGAAGCACGGTGAGCTTTCGTACCACCTCACACAGGGAATGACCGGACACGGATGCTTCGGTATTTATTTGAAGAGGATCGGCAAAGCGGCGAGTGCCGAGTGCCTCCATTGCAACGCCGGAGAAGACGACGACGCTGAGCACACACTCTTCGGATGCTCGGCGTGGGCAGCGGACAGGATCGCGCTAGAAAGGATCATAGGAAGGTCTGCCACAGTAGACACTATGGTCCAATCTATGTTATTGAACCGAAGCTGCTACGAGGCATGGACGAACTTCGTGTCGGCTGTGATGCGGAAAAAAAAGAGCTGAAAGACAGTTCAAGACAGCGGCCCTAACGGGACAGAGTCTCTAAACTGGACGAGCCGAAGTGCAATATCGGAAGATAGTACCGGCCGTCCAGGAGAGGGCTGGGGAGAGGTTTTAGCCGGTAGGTCGCTGCTTGCAGCGGAATCCGGCACAATCACTAGCAATCTGGACGCTGGTGAAGTCTTTAGAAGATTTCCTCTCCTCACAACAAAAAAAAAAAAAAAAAAATATATATATATATATATATATATATATATATATATATATATATATATATATATATATATATATATATATATATATATATATATATGGATAATTAATAACGTAATTTCAATGGCTCAGCGAATCGGTGAGAAAAGGATATGTACTCAGCAATAGAAATTTATATCAGTATAGAAAATTTTAATACCAAAATCACAACCAAAGAATAAAAAGTTCAAACAGCGTAGATTCAGCTAAATTTTCCTCAATGATGGACATAGAAGTGGGGCCATAACTGTTTGGGTAATCAAACACTTTGAATTTTTTAATATAAAAATGGATGCCTTCCTCCTCTGTAGATATCCGGTATTTCCAGAGCATATAAAAATATTGCAACTCTTCAGAGAGTTCGCTGCTGGGGCACCGCCATTGGCTGGTTGCATCCTTAAAAGGTTACAATTATATACAAAATACAGCCGCTAGTGCTGCGTTAGTGCATCTACAATTTCCAGAGGGTCTTATAGTGATCACCAGAAGACCTGCGCATCTCCAATACTGCGCTCCTCTAGATGCTACACTTATATATTTGATAAAAATGTAACTAAAAATATAGATTTGCCACCACACAAAGTAGAGACATTTTAAATTACATTTAAGTATGGGCAACATGTTTATATTAAAGTTTTAATTTTAATAGGTCTTATTAGATGCGACGCGTGGTGTTTTTTTTTGTGTGGGCAATGAATGTCTGGTGATTTTTTCATATGTCTTGCGAATAAAACGAGCAGCATAAGAACTACGGTATAATATGATCATGCCAATGTTTCAGTTTTGCTTATTTAAATTTAGTATATAAGGATACATTTTAACATAATATACAATAATTTTAATAAAACGTACTTAATATTAGCAAATTCTTGCTGTAACATTTCAATTAATCTCAGGTAATTCTTGATTATTTTTAATTGGAAAAGCTCTCTTCCTTCAAGAGATTTTATGCGCTATTTGCGGCGGAAAAATATCAGTCTGGGCCATATATTGGTATCGGTTATTTTCAAAATATATTTTTGATAATTTACTAATTAATTTAATAATTTTGGAATATTTTCAAAAAACAAACATCAATGCTTATTTAGCGGCATAGTTCAAAATTAGGTTCTGAAGTTTGTGACCTTAACTCTGTAGTCAAAAAATCAGAGAACAGACAGTGTGACTTCAAGCAGTGTTTCGCCTGCTCGTTCCACACAGTATCCCTCATATAAACGGTACATATATTATATAAATAGTCCTGTAAGGTGCAGTTCGTTGGCTCGTGCTTGGCCGACGTCCAGAAATAGTAATTGGTGATTTTTTTACAGTAGTACTCCACGCGGTCTTAGTTAAAATTATTTCAGCAGGTAAATATTTACCGTATGACGTCACTGATTTAGGTAAGAGTACCGTGAGATTTTCGGGTGGGTGTTAAGCCATCAGCGTTCGTGACGTCACCGGCGAGATCAATGATTGCGAAATTGTGGGCGTAGAGATACGCACACTACGTTTCAATATCATGTACGCCAACTGTGTACATTCAGATAAAACAAGTACAATGTTTGTGACAAGCATCAATCATGGGTTACAATCACTTTCAAATCCAAAGCTGTGTAAATGTTTAGTTTTAGTTGTTTTATGCAGTAAAGATAATCTACGAGCTTACGTCATCAGAAATGTTTTTAATGATATTAAGTATCATAATGGGACGTGTGCAATCGTGTATTTTTTACTATTATTAGTAAAAACATGATTTTTTTACGTTTTACTAAATTTTAAATGCGAATTATATTCGGAATGTAAAGAAGTCTAAAAAATATTAAATTTTGGGGTTGACTTATAATAACCTCATAACACCTCTTTATTTATATTTAAAAATATTTTATAAATAAAATATTTTTAAATATAAAAATACTTTATTAAATTTTATAATTAAGTCTGGAAACGAGTTTTTTGATTCCAATGTCAAAAAGGTCGTTTTAAAGTCCTTTTTTCGGTTAAATACAGTTTAGATAAAAGTTCTACACACTTATTTTTGTAACGACTATTCGTCAAAGAAAACAACATTATAATTGATGAACGCGACACCAACATTGCTATAAACAGATATTAGTTAATGATGAATTTTAGTAGCAGTTTTTTCGCATAAAGGAATTACTGAGGTCTGAATAATATTGCCCCGTCACGTGGACCCTAGAAAAACAGCAGTATCACTAACCGAGTAAAAACATTACTTCCACGTGACAAACTTTATATTTATTCATATACATATGAGATAATTAATCATAGAAGCATTTAAAGATAAGCTATGAAAGAAGCAGACATTTTTTTGAAGTTTTAAAATAAACCAATTTCTACTCGGACAAAAAATTAAGCTTCTCGGATTATTCTTTCAAAATTTTCAATATCAAGATTGATACTAAAATATAATAAATTAAGGTAAAAATGAAATTACCTCAATTCTATAATTTACTATATATTTACTATAATTTACCTTTTGACATTTACTGTAATACGTATAATGATAATCATTAAACAACAAACCAATAGTTTAACTATTATTTTAATTCATATTAGTACAGAAACAATCTAAAAATCGTCTTCAATATAAAACTGATGAGTTTAATTTTTAGTAGCATGATCACAAACAATATTATAAAAAAATTAGTATAATATAAATATAATTACTAAATTGACAAAGGCGTGATTTTTAACGTAGTTCCCATGCTTTCCCGTGCCCTAATTTCAAGTTTATTTTTACCATTACAAAACGCACCGCTTCCTTCAGTTATGGTTTCTTAATGTCCCTTTGAGCACACCACTAGGCAATAGAATATGTTTTTTGGAGACGAAACTTAAAGTGAATACATGAAAACTAAACTTAAAGAAAAAAACAACCACTGTCGAAAATTGTACGGTCATTTTAAAAGACACATAATTGTTAGATAAATACAGCTAAAATAGTTTATATATATATAATTTTTTTGTTATATTATACTAACATGTTCAATTATTTTTCAAGTAACTACCAAAGTTTATGTTTAAGAAAGATTATAAAAGACTAAAAAGTTACATTAATTAAAAAATGCTACGATACGTTATCGAATACTATTATATAGATGCAAAAATAAAGAATGAAAATATTGATGCTTAATTTAGACAATGGCCACATTTTTTTTAATTTAAATATATTTCAAGTTATAAATATATTGCATAGTAATAAAAAAACAATTCATCACTAAAATAACCCATTGTGGTTTACAAATGCTAGCACACAAGTCACTTAAAAAGCCTATTTCGTGCTTTCAGTGTATATTAAGAGCGTGCTACTATATTTGATAAGCTCTATATATAATATTAGTTATATAATATAATAAAATTTTCACACGTTTTACCCTAGATTGTATCGTCCTATTTAATAGCAGGTAGTATAACGGCCTCCACAGCACGTTGCATAAGCAGCTAGAGAGCTGACTATATTGATGAATGTAAAATTCACCCTAATATTAAGAAAGTCTATGCCTAAATTAGGCTAATAGCCAATTGGCCTAGATGTGTTGTAGATACAACCTTACAAGTGGCATACAGACGATGCGTTCGTTCAGCGATAAATAAAAAAACGAATTGGCCGCAAACACGCCCAGTGTCAAAATGATGAACGGTCAGTTAAAGTGGTTTGGTTTAGAAGTAACCGTAGTAACTGCTATTAAAACCAAAACACGGAAAAAAGTTTAAAATAGCAGGACCTTGGATCATATCTTAGATATTAACAGCAGGTTAAAAGCGATGTATCTAGATCATAAACATTTGAATCAGGCATTGTAAACATGCCAAATCTTTTGATAATTTCCATGATGAACAAGTTCACATAAGCGTTCCCCTCAAGTATATTAATCGGAATCGCTTTAATTCTAAACGAAAGTATGAAAGACTTTGATGTATCGAGTCTAATGTCTATCACTATAATAAAAGTTAACAGCCATTAACGTGTCACCGTGACGACTCAATCGCTATTGTAATTTTGGTCACTTTTAGCTACCCCCATGGTTTTACATTATGAATGTGAATATACACTTTTTATGAAATATTATTTATGGAATATACGCCAATTTATACCGTATCGATTTGTATATTGTCATGTCAAAAGTAAAGTGCCATTAGCTGATAGGAAGTTTTCAAGTTTTTTCGAGGCGAGAATACAAAAACGAAAATAAAAATAGACAACTTAATTTATGCAATCTGTTATTTATACGAGGGTTCTTCAGAAAGTTATATATACTAGTACAAAAACAAACTGCTGCTAAATACTTATAGTAATTAAGGTAAATTCATAGTAATTAATGTAAGAACGAATTAAAAAAAAATAAAAGGTAAATTCATAGTAATTAATGCTTAGAAAATTTTAAAAATAAGTAAAGGGGCATTCTAAATTTATTTTTAGTAAATCCCAAATTAAAATATATTCTGAACTATACTTTCTAAATATATTTCTTATGTACGTAATGTGTACTCGATATATAATAACGGAAAATTCTCGAATTATATTAGATTGTAATGTGTGCTTTCTGCAGAAACGGATTTCCAAAGAAATTCATTTTTGAATTCTTCGTCATGCTTTTACGAAATGTATTTTTATAAAGTTTTGTGTGACTATAAGTCACACAAAACTTACTAGTTTTATTGTATATAATATTGCTAACAGTTTAAAATACATACAAATCCTCACAAATGGTTTTTTGTATGTGTAATTCACTAAAAATAATAATTGAGTAAATTTATTTTAAACAATATTTTGTAGTAATAAGTACTGACTTATTGATTAAAATAATAACTATACAGTATAGATTATAACAGGCTTTTTAATATATTTACATTATTTTTTCAGAATTTTTATTTTTTATTATACATATAATATTCTCTATGAGCTAAAGTAGATTAATATTAGAGATTTAATATTTATGACATACTTGATGGAAATTATTAATAATATTATTCATCCGCGAGGTTAGGAAAATCTAGGAAAACCTAGTATGTGATGATCGATCAGAATTATAATTACATAATAATCACTGATTTCTATCTCTTAGAGACGATAAAAATTTAAAAACACAAAGTTTATATAGGATTCAAACCCAGGTCTTTTTGGTTTTAGTCACTACCCATACCATTGGTCTATCGTATATATAATATAAAAATCGAATGGCTTCAAAAACGAGCAATAATTAAAACGCAAATCAATTCAATTACCCAATTCAAGAGATGATATCAGTTATTGCACGTTCATTTTAATAAATTGTTAAGATCATTTATTCAGCTGAGTTCTCAAATTATTTTAATCCAAGAGGATTATCATTTTAAACATATCATTTATGCCCATAATTCCATTGGTATCTTTTTAGTTTAAGTAAATATATCAGTGGGGATTACTAGTCATATATATATATTCGTTAATAGCGCAATAATCAAAAATGTATGCGACAATCAAAGATTTCGAGTAATTAGCATCCTTAAATGCTTCCAAAAAAGCTGTTTGACATTATTAAAAAGTCTATTGTATTGATAGTAGATGGAATAGTACAATTGTTGCCAAATATTCACCTGTTCTAAATATTCTTAATAATAAGATATAAAAGACGACGTAAATGTACGCGTCGAGAAGAGCCAAAAAAAAATAAACATCCTTTATCTCGACTATGCGTTTATAAGTCCATAAATATAATACAGCAATAACATTTATTTAAAATACACTTTCGTTGAGAACTTAAATTAAAAACATCACCATTTACTCCCGACATATGAGAGTGCATCCGAACTAAGCCAAGCATCGACGGAGAAAGCAGCCGCTTCTCTCTTCGCGTCAACTCTAAACCGATTACAACGTTTAAATTCCAGGGTTTAACCTACGAGATCATCTTCGACACTTTATCGTAAGCTTTAGCGATGTACACATTAAATATTAATTTCTCAAGACTTATTTAAGATCTGGTAAATCTAACAATATAACACATTTTTACAATTTTAAAGATGATCAAATCACATGTACTGTTTATCAGTGTAGTAGGAATTGCTTTAAGAGATTAATGCTTATCTCATGAGAAATTTAAATGTTATATGTGCTCATAGATAATAATAATTTAGAAAAAAATGCATTATTGATATTTATATAGACTCGATAATCACGGCCTTTATATTTAAGCTTAAAGTTCATCATTTAAAAAAATAATCAATGTTAAGTCTGTCTAGGATTTGAAGAGGAAACACATACATATGTATGTACATATTAAATCATATATGCATTTGAATGTATTATATTATAGTACCAGAGAAGGATGTTTGGTACCCTTTGGTTAAAATAGAACTCATGTCTCCATAATAGATGAACTGTGTATCCAAGAACGGCTATCGACGATGTATACGAAGAGAATTATCCACTACTTCGGACATACATATGTACATACAATATATAAATGTCACTGCGATTTGAAGAGGAAAAAATGGGAAAATGTAGACCTTATAATTAAAATTATCAGTTGTAAGATTAAAACAAATGTTCAGCATAAGGTCGTACAACTTTTTCAGATAGTGGTAATTATATTCTATTAAAAACATACATACAGATATATGTATGTATGTGTAAAAAAGTTTTATTATAATATAATTAAATATCTTGTTAACCTTGAATGCTGGATGTATTTAACTTTGAAGGACATAATACTATTGACCTAAAATTTAATTGTTTTTCATATATTTATGTATATATGTAATTAAAAAACTCTGGATTAACTTATATCTAAAAATAAAATTAAATTGAAAAATATATATTTATTGCATCAAAGCGATTTATTGATTGTTTTGACAGCGGATTCAATTGCTCACCGCTCAGATTCCATTGAACTTTGTCCTTTGGGGCGTAACCGTGTAAATATAATTTTACTACAGATCAATCAGAGAAGAGTTATTATATACAGCAACATTATTTTATATCATTATATGTCTTTCGGCAATAGCAAAAAATAGTTAACCTGCGACTAATCAGCATTACATGCAATTAGCGTAATGAAAGTAAAAAATCTTACAATCGATTCTCAGAATTTCGGCAATTTATGGTTTACTGAGTCGGAAATGATTGTCTTGCAAAAGTTAAAAAAAGCGTAAAAACAAATCATAACTTCTTCTTTGGTCTTCTGAATTACAACTTGAGGCGGTAGGTTTAAACCCTAAAAGTTTGTGAATTTAATTTACGGCGCCTTCTAATTTTCCGTAGAGTTGAGGTTAACCCTTTATGGCCGAAAGTAACCACGCTCGGTTAGACTCTTAAACTTTACAAAAATACAGGGAAAAGTTCAATAAATCGATTTAATACAATATTTAAGTATATATTACTGGTGGTTTTAAGACAAATTAAATCTAAATTTACCGGTTTTTTCCTGGTCACAAAAAATAAATAAAAAATACAAAAATGACCACGTATAATACATATGTATTTTAGAATTAATACATCGAAAGATCTTTCGTGTGAGTCAGAAAACATAGTTGCAGATTATTAAATAATACTTAAGCTATTATTTTATATTCTTAAATAAAAGCCAGTGTAGAGCTTCAGATAATAATTTAGCATTAGATACAGTGAGTCATAGTTTTATCAGATAAAAAAGTTGACTTAAGTTAGAGAGAGAGAAAATGATGTTACTCATTAGCATATAATTGATACTATTGTTGCGTTTCAGTAAAAAAAAGGCAAGTCAAATAATTGTTGTGTGAATCATTGTGAGTGAAACATCAATTTAGATATTTACTTGTAACATAAGTCAACTGAATGATTGACTTTAAAATACAATTAATATTTTAATGCGCATTTTTTTTATAATGTTTGTGAGTAATTTATAGTATTGTAGCAAGAAAAGACATTAAGGTCAAAAAATGAAAATGTTTCATTTAAATAGTGGGACAAAGAGCTTTATTGTTAATTTATAAAAACAGGGGAGAAAAAAGCCATTGTGTCGCCGTAGAAATATTTTTCAAAGCAAACTGACCTTCGCGAAAAACAAAGCCAAAAAAATCTGGATCGTAAATTATTATCTTACCGAAGATATATTATATAAGTATATAGATATATGTAAAATAAAATGTTTTTTTTTATGAACATAGCAGTAAATAAGGAAAATTCTCTGCGGTGCAATAATCGTATATTTTTTGGCCAAGTATAATAAATTCCAATTTTTTTTAAGATAAATTTGTGTGAAAATGTTTAAGTTTAAAAATTAATAGTTGTATATAATATTTTATGTATAGGATTTTAACTGGAAATTTTAGTAGTATAATAAATATTTTTTAAAATAAAAATTACCTTATAAGCAGA
Organism: Plectrocnemia conspersa; assembly: GCF_051122295.1. NCBI lineage: Eukaryota > Metazoa > Arthropoda > Insecta > Trichoptera > Polycentropodidae > Plectrocnemia > Plectrocnemia conspersa. The sequence goes on from NW_028277167.1 coordinate 20,672,161, forward strand.
GATATATTACTCAGCAATGTATAAGAAACTCACCTAAAAAGATAATAAAAAAACACATTCAATTATCAAGTAAATTATAATGGAACGATGATGACTAGGAACTTCGACAAAGTAATAGTATATTATAAGTCTCATATGCACTTATCAAATTAAAGTGAATTACCAATAGCCCATTTTATAAATATTTTACCTTCATTGAAACAACCATCGATGATTGTTTGATTGTACATAGATAGGTACATACATTTAAATTGAACAATAGCCAACAGTCCATCACAAGGTTAAGCGATCAATAAAACGGAAATTCGGTTAAATTACTTGTATTTTATTTTTTACTAATATTTATCATATAAACGAATTTTTTTATAGATGATATTGTTTGCCCCATTGCGATATAAATTCGCTAATATTTAGATTTCACATTGAATAAATCATAAATAATGGTCAAAATTATAGTTCGTTGGACTGCGTCGGTAGACAGTATTTCTGTTGTACCGACCTATCACTCATTTAACATACTAATCGACATTCTCGTCCTTTCAATAGAATAAACCATGACTTTGGTTTGCTCCATAGACGCTGGTACATCGTTCTTAAAAATCATAGTGTTCAAAGGTGTATCCGAAGAGATCATATGCCGCAAATCTGTGCAAACTGAGCTAAAATATCCACAAGATGGATGGATCGAGTACGACCCCATGGAAATGGTACACGGCATCGAATTTTGCATGAAACGATGCGTGAAGCAAATGAAAAGACTGGATTACACCACCAAAGACATAATCACTATAGGAATAGCTAATCAGAGAGAAACGATCGTAGTTTGGGATAAGCACACCGGTAAACCGTTACACAACGCCATTCTCTGGTCTGATTGCAGGACATCTGAGCTCGTTGAAGAATTATTGAGGAAACAACCAATAAATGGCGATAAATACTACTTCCAGACAAAGACAGGTTTGCCTATATCGAATTTCTTCTCAGCCGTCAAAGTCAGATGGCTCATTGATAACATATCGAACGTCAAACGCGCCGTAGAACGAAAAAGATGCTTATTCGGAACACTGGACACTTGGATCTTATGGAATTTGTTGGATAGAAAACATTATACGGATGTTACAAACGCTTCTAGGACTTCATTGATGAACATTAGAACTCTGGAATGGGATGAAGAAATGTTGAGCTTCTTTAATATACCTATTGAGATGCTTCCGAAGATCAAAAGTAACTCTGAGATGTATGGTTATGTCAATAAAGGAACATTTAAGGGTATTCCTATCACTGGATGCATAGCAGATCAACAAGGTTCTCTTATAGGACAGATGTGTTTTAAGAAAGGTGATATTAAAGCAACTTATGGGACCGGTTGCTTCGTGCTTTATAACACTGGACCAGTGATATGTTTTAGCAATAATGGATTATTGACTAGTGTCGGATATAAGATAGGAAAAGGAGAAACGCATTATGTGTTGGAAGGAGCTATAGCTGTTGGTGGAGAAGCTTTTAAAAGACTGAGGGATGAACTAGAGATGATCAGCGATTATACAGATATGGAATATATGGCTAAGAGCGCTTCAGAGCTTGACGATATAGTGTATTTTACGACCATGCATGAACTCTTCGCAACGAATTGGCACAAGCATTCAACCGGAATGTTAAGTGGATGTTCTGCCTACACCAACCATAACAACATCGTTAGAGCAGCCATGGAGACTTTATGCTTTTTAGTAGTAGATGTAATCAATGCGATTAAAAAAGACACCGGTTCTGATATCAAATGCTTGAAAGCTGATGGTTCTGCTTCTATGAACGTTTATCTAATGCAAATGCAGACAGATCTAGGTGGATTTGAAGTATTAAGATCTATAATAACTGAGAACACTAGCTTAGGAGCTGCTCAGGTTGCCATGTGGGGCATCAATATCGATGAACGAGGGAGAGATACCACCTTTCATTTGCCTGAACTGATGCTGTGTAAGACCGATAAGGACGCACGAGAGAAGAAGTATAAAAAATGGAAAGACACAGTACTGGATTATAACAATTGGTTTAGTTAAATAAAACGTATCGGATATGTGGGTGAGTGGTAGTATTCACGCGACCGGTATTTCGCTATCCGCTTGCATTAATTGAGGTCAATGTTAACAGCCTTTCTCGGAGTTAAAAAAATCGTTACTTAAAAAGTGTTATGTATTTTTATGAAACGCGGACATAGCCTGAGGTGGCTTTTAACTTAAATTTAAATGTTTAACGATCAAGTTCAAGAACGTGTAACGCCCTTTGAATACGCTTTATATTTATTTTATGCATTTTAACAATAATTACTCAAAATACTATTTCATGATATAATAATTTTGTAATGATTTGATTTTAATAAATAAACAATTAATTAATGTATGATTTTTTATGTGTTTTCCCAAGCATTTATAATATACACGTGGAAATCTGATACTATCTAGTATAATATGTGCGTGGAAAACGTTTCCTGGGTTACTCATATTTCTACCGTTACGAACGACGTTTTGCAAATTAAAAAATAACGTTTCTTGCGTGCTTGTGTGTTGTTCTCAAACTGTACAATCTTATTTAAAAAGTATTGCTAAATCACAGATAAAAAAAATATATATACACCACGTACACAAACTAATCTTGCGGTTGTAACTATCAATAATCATGAACAACAAAATTTTGATTTGTTTTTACAGTTATGCAATAAATACAAACATAAACAGTTTTTAGATATGACACAAAATTGTTTTTAATAATTAATTATCTTCTCGTGGTTTTAATTTTAAGTAGTGTGAGAAAATCTATGATAAAAATATAGGATACTTTCGTTTCTTGTGATCGAAATTCGCCACGCAAAGGATCCCTGACCTGATTAGTCGCCATTGACAAGAAATGGGTCGCATTTTTCGAAATAGATTTTCCTTGTAAATGTGACTCGAAGAAAAATTTCATTGAATCACAAATATTGGACGTTAAAAATGAATCTTCTGGCGAGATTTCACGAGTTTCAATTCCAGAATTTCTGAGAACCGTAAATTGATACAAAGCCAAGGCGAGAAGTTTCGAATGAATAATATACCGAGAAAACACAAAGAGTATATCACAAACAAAAACAAACAGTATATTGACAAACTATGTATATTTTTAATATATAAAAGCAAAATAAATAATTGTCATTATAACAAATTAAAATATAAATTCATTAAGATATAAATTTAGTTGTGTATATGTTCTGTTACAAATGTATATATATATAATACATATGTTGAAAATAAATTGAAATATTTAAATATGTTAAATATAAAATTGTTGTAATTTATAATTACAACTATTAAATCCACATTAATTTTACAACTTGTAAATATAATGTTAGAGAGTATTAAATTATTTTATATACATATTTTTATCTTTTCAATTACTTCGTTAATTAATATGTCAGTCATTTAAAGGTTCTACGAATTTTACAAAATATTTCAAGTGTTCATTCAAACAAACAAGGCTTTAAATTGTTGATCAATCATATTCTAAAGAACTTTTCAGCAGTTTAATAATAATAATAATAATGCTTTAACACAATACAGTCCGTGCGGTAACGTCAAAGGAAAATTCATAAATTTTTTTTTTATTAAAAACGTTCTCTGCATTCTAATAAAAATAATTATAAATTGGTTATGCCAGAGACAAATAATGCTTGACTGAAACACACTGTGGTTGTGCTACCGGACTCGAACCGTTGGCGCAAGCATGGTACACATGTTGCGACATCGGCCTTTAGTGGTTGCCCGGGCTATGGAACACATATTGTGTCATTGGACTATATAGTCCAGTCAAATAAGGAAAAGTCTCAAAATGTATCGTGTCTGCTAATCAAGATATTAAAGGTCAAAGGTCATAAAAATCGTTTTTTTGCAAATATCTCGCCTCTTTTGCGTCGCATGTCATTAAATGTTTCACAAAACTTATAGAAAATAAAATTTTCTACAAGTTTGTTATTATTTATTTCTTCGTATGGTTAATGGTTTTCGAGATATAGCGCGGGGAGTGGGAAGCGCGCATCCGTTTATAGGATTACGCTATGTAAACTACGGAGCCAGAGTTACCTGTACATTCTTCCACAGTTTCGTAGAAAACATCGCAAATTGTTATCTGCTGAATGAACCCATTTAAAGCATTATAACTTTCAATCTTCATATCTTCAAAAATCATCATCGATAATGCAAAAAGTAATACGTATGGTCTCTGATACTTCTTGCAAAAGCGGGACCATCCAACATTTTGTCGACAGAATTCGATGCATAAATTGTACTGAGAGCTTCCTTGATTCCGCTTCCATTCATTATATACTCTATGCATCCAATAAAAGACATAAGCATATGAAAGCCTCCTAGTTTCACAACTACTCTGGACAAGTCTGAGCTAGCATCTGAAGCTGCTACGATTTCACGTGCTTTTATGTACAACGGCTGATCAAAAGTTATTAAGCATGTTCATTGTTCATGTTTCTTGGCAGTGTTTATAGCGCACTGTAATGTAGTGTAAATTGTGTCCATATTACTCACAGGATGAAGAATAAAAGTAAGAAACAGAATCCGAGAAGTTACAAAGTTCTCATTGTTTTTTGTAAGTTGTTCAATAAATCCATTCCACCCTGGCAACGGTGAGATATTTTTCCATTTTCCGTACTTCCACAACAAATCAACTACAATAAATACTTGTTCGGTTAGTTCTTCTACATCATTAAAATTTTGAACTTGAATCTCTTGCTCAATCCGGGTACGACATGATTTTCATACACTAGAAGGGGTATATGTGATAGTGCTGCTAACTCCTTTGCACTTGGTTTTGTTGTAAATTTCTTTATGCGGTCATCAGATATAACTTCAGATTTTGGAGTTATTATTTTTATCATTCCCATTATATGAACAGTATTATAGCCATCAAGAGTATAAATATTTTTCTGCATTATCTGCTGCATACTGTACTAAGGCACTTGACTATGATGGTTGATTACGAGGCTGTGGGTGATAAACAGCTGAAATTTAACATTTTACAGTATCACTATATGAAGCGAAAAAACCTAAACTTGACAAAACATCCAAAAGTCTTTTTGGATGTTTGGCCTATCTGTATTTTTTCTATGAATAAATACAGATAGGCCTATTAATAACTGCGAAGAAAAGGACCGTTTTCGTATGGAAGTCATTATAGCATGACTTATAGCTGTATATTTCGTTTTAAAATGCCCCGTCTTTCCTTTTCTGTTCTTTATAATAACTTCTTGCAGAAAATGTAATAAAGTTTTTGGAATTTCTTCATTAATATTTTACTCGGGGGCGGATAAGACTTGGTCTCAACAACAGAAGATCGAATATCTTCTCTAATAATCGCCGCAGTAGCTTCCACTACGCGCAAGTGTTCTTCTTCCGAAGTGCCTTTTTTATTTTCATACCAAGCTATGGATAAAACTTAAGCTTGAGCATCGCGAAAAGAAAAAATAGGGAATGATCCAATCTTCGTTATAATTATAATATCAGTTAAATATTTTTCTCTTAATTTGGAAATGATCTTCTTATCATCTGGTACATACTCCGTAAGGACATCTCTCAACTCTTTCAATTTTTTCGCACAAATTTCTTGTCGAGCAATATTTCATTTTTAATTCCTAATAATACAATGAAGAAAGTAATAAAACTATGGTTCAAATGACTTGCCGAGACCACTTTTTTTACGATTGTTTACTTTTTCAAAGCATATACCAAGTTAAGCAGGTAGAAATACTCGCTGGATTCTATAAACGGATGTACGCCTCCCACTCTCCGCGCTATATCTCAAAAACGGTTAATGATACAAAACAAATATTTTAACTAAACTTGTAGATAATTTTATGCTTTACAAGTTTTGTGAAGCATCTAATGACGTGCAACGCATAAAACGCGAGATATTTGCAAAAAACAAATTTTGTGACTTTTGACCTTTGATATCTTGATTAGCAGACACGATATTCTATGAGACTTTTCACCCTGTCCTTAGAACATCAAAACGAAGGTCTGTGCAAAATTTCTGCTTGGTATCTTTCATTCCGAGGTTTAGCCTTTATTTCGCCTTATTTGACTGGACTAATATAGTGTCAATAAGAGGACGAGAGTGGAACATAATTTATATAATTTTAGATTTAACACCTTCACAACGTACCTTTATTCTATTCAAAAAGTTAGTGCCATCAACTTATAAAATTTAAAAAAAAAATATTAGACAAAAAAATTGTTTTTAAATAAAATATAATATTAATGATATATGAATTATTATATAGACTGTTTCTAGTATGTTTAATATTTAGATTATTTAAATGTTTTTGAACTATTATAATACATATTCTAAACACGTGACAAGAAATCCAAATATTGAAATACACATTATTTCAACTGTGCCTCAATCAATCTCTTAACAGCAAGGTAACAAACGTTATAGTGAATAATTCATCTAGGGCCAGCTTTCGAGTCGCACAATGAATATTACAAAACACGACCAAGCCAAGATCTTGGACCCTGACCTCAACGACCGTTCAATGTGAAAATTTCAACACCGAAAAAAATACAGTTAGCTGACAAGTCACGTGCGATACTTTTTCCGCGTCTATTTCTTTTTCACTTTTCGTAGACAAATTGTAACGAAGGTGAAAACTTGGTCGTGTGATTCATCCGTTTGTTGAAGCATCGGTTTTTTCAAAAATTACTACACCGGTGTCGGCCGACCGAAGGGGAAAAACAAATTTGTTTTTGCAATTTCATGAACGTACGTATGCTAATGAAAAACGCGAATGCGAGCGTTCATTCATACGGCATCGTGCGTTATTCAAATTAGCGGTAAAAATAACGAAAAAAAGATAATACGTAAATCCATATGTGTGTATGTACTTTGAGAATATTCGAGATTAACGCACGTCATTCGAAATCATTAGACTATGTCCTATAATTTTAGGCTAAATTGTATGCGAAGTACATGAGTCATATGAATTGAAAAAACGTCGACAGTATAATAAAAAAATATTAGTTGTTTCACTGTCATGTTATTTTTTTTACTAAAATTGTATATATTGCAGTGAAGGTGTTTTACTAGTAAAGGTATATTTTTACTAGTGTACATTTAATTCCACTAATTTGTTAAAACTGTTTATGTTCAAAAATGAGTGATCTGGTACACGTATTTCCACATAAATTTATTTCATTAAATCAGACAGTTCAAATGTATCAAATAATTGATGTACATTTTCACTGTTCAGTATTATTAAAACTGTATTTGTTTACGAACTCCAGATGGTCAGAGATTCACATAATTGTAACGTCAAAAAGAACCAAAACGAATAAACATAATAAAAGTTAAAAAAAACTATATGGGTCTCATTGATTTGTTTTAGTTATGTTGGGGTATAAACAGAAAATGAACTCAATGTAAAATTTAGTTTTAGCATATCATTTTACTAGCGCCTATCAGTTAAATTAAATTTTGATAGTAGTAATATATAATATATCAATTGGTGAGAATGTATTTTAATATAATTTCTATGAAACGCCAGTGAAAATATTACTTTATTGAAATCAATTAAAACTTAGCCATAATTTTTTTTTTTTTTAATAATAAATAAAATTGTAAAGCATAACAAACAGGTAATAAATTATTATAATTTCTCACGTAAAATAATACTCTCCAACATCATTGTAATTACTATCAATATTATACTTAATTACCTAACGCAATTTTACAATTAACAGGGAAATAATGCCTCTAATTACACATGCTCAGTTGTACACAATTATTTATATAAATATATAAAACTTATCAACAAGCAGTAGCTTAGATTACAGTGCATATTTACATACAAATTTTTACAATTGTCGATGTTAATTTATTTAATTAGTTGCGTACGATGCTCATTTATCATCAACGCAAGAAAATAGTCATTGAACGATTAATTCTAATTAATGACAATTAAACGATAACTATGGAATGCTTCACGGTAAACGGGAAGTATAACAGAGTTTTTAATATATTCGATATTGTAATCTATTGTATATGTTCTAAAATCATCGCTCAGTCCTTAAATAATTTAGTTTGAAAAACATAGTGTTTATTTACGCACTCAAAACCATTATTAATGGAGCGGTAGTGTTGTTATTTATGTTTAGATAGAAGCAGAGCTTGGCCTTCGGATTCTGTGTTTTACTGAAATAGACATCTCGTCTGGAACGGATCTTAGATCTATAGTCTCATAAAGCATAATAATAAACAACCTGGGGGAAAAATGTAAACACTACCGGAAATTCAATACAGTTCGTAGGTTTTTACGATGCATTTTATTGGAATCTGGGATTTTTGTGTATCTCAAAAATACACACGTGTCACGAACTAGTTTATTTGTGTTGTATGTTTGATGGACTACTATTTAAACATTGGTATCAAAAGTAATATTTATTGTAAGTTAATCTTTATAAACGAACCTAATCTATAATTTAACAAATATGAGCCAACCTAATCGATAATAAACTTTGTATCAGTAATAAAACTTAACATCTGACCAAATCTCATTACAAATAAAGCTATTAAAAGTAATTCGTTTCATATACAGTTTGTAAAACATGCGCTGGTTCTGTCACAATTTATTTAACTCAAAAACAACTAAATAACACACGAAAACTAAGTTCTTCCATAATCTCTAAATTGTTTATATTCCATAGCATTCGACGCGACTTGAAAAAATCATATATAAATTATGACTAATTAATAGCATGTTGGCGAAATGCAATTGGACCTGAGACTATGAGTGCGACAAACTGGACTCAACCCTTACCGCTTTATATGACGATTTTTATGGTGTGTTCGGCAAATGTTTCCCTAGGAAACGAGACCGCACCGTAGGCTGATGCATCGCGATGGAAAAACTTTCGATGGATATAAAGATATCGCTTATGTGGAGTATTTTTTATTTAATCTATGACAAATAATCTATGACAAAACACTTTTGAGCGATGAAGCACATTGTAATATATTTTATAATCAAATGAACTGATAAACGGTATTGACTGTAGCTGATTGTTCCTTTTGCGATGGCTTCTTTTAATCGGGCGTTAAAGTTACAAACAAATCCAAAGAGTCGTAGAAAAAGGTCGATGCTTTTATGACATTTTTTTATAATCAGGGAGAAAGTGTCCTTAGTTTGTCATGACGGAAGTAGCATCGATACCAAAGCCAGGCGGCGACTTATCAACACGTTCTCCGATCGAAATCAGTGCGTTGAATTGTGGTGCACTTGGTAGAGACAAGTTGAGCTGACTGCGTCGGTTGACGAGAAGATTAATCTCTCGTCGACCAACTAGTGTTGGATTTTTTTTAAGTCTTAATCTAATATTATATGTGTAGCTTTCAGTCAATTTATGAATTTCAGATAATTAATGAAAAAGTTAATATATAGTGGACTTTGTAATTATTATGCAATATTGTATTTTTTTTGTGGATCTCCAGAACAAGCGAAATACTCATTGAAGTGACACACAAATTAACGATATTGCTTTTAATATAAAATATTTGGGGGCAACTAATATAATCTCAAAAATAGTAATAAGCATGCTGGCTGACGAATATCTGACTTTGCATTCTAGCTACGTGTAACAACGTTTTTAGTTATTGATCGCTGTGTTTCACAATACTTGTTAGCGCTCAAGACGATACTATCAATGTCATTGATCTACCGAACTCTGTAGAGCCATGAAATTTAGATTTTATGAAATGCAAGTACTACAACTAAGAACCACGCAAATAACCATCTACCTTCATTATAATAAAGCGAATGTTTTGTACACCTATTATATTATGTGATTCTTCATTAGAATGTTTTATAACTGTTTAGCAATAAACCCACAACTCCATAATTGCTCAACATGTTATTAATGTAATGAAGAATATCATTAGAGCGCCATAATCATAGGATAAACTAATTAAATCTTTCATACAAATGATTTATTAAAACATAAAATTTGAACGCGACATGTTAGCGTAACATATAAAATTTCAATTTAAATCTAGACGTATTCACGTGACTTATCATAAGCCACATAGACTATAAAAAATTGCCTAGACTCAGCTCGGCCTAGACGGTAGATACACACACGTTGGAAATTTCGTAACGCGTCGTGACCGATTTAGAAAGGAAATATTTCGAAATTGTCTTGGCTAGATATAAATCAAAGAAATGTGAACGTCCATCGTCCACAAAAAAATATGTCAAGAAAGCAAAAGCAATTTTCCTTTCCCGAACTTGACACAAAAACCTTTTCGTCTCCTGAAGACTTCCAAGGCATTTTAAAACAACGCATACATTAACGCCTCAAAATATCGATTTCTAATTTGTTTCTTCGGTCTTTTTGTTTGAAAAGCCGCTTCACGGTGAGTTAAAATTTTCCACGAAGTCTTCAATGCTACGTGTACATATTAAAGTTATGAAAATATGTATAATACTCGCACGTGTAACCTCGGTAATGAATTTTCCATTTGGAAATTCGCGTAAACAAATTGAATGTTTTCGAGCAATTATATATAATTATTTAGGTATATATAACAATAACAATAAAAGCCAATTTGAGTAGAAATTTAATTATATATAAATACATACATACATACATATATACCGGTATTTATTATTCTTAATATATTATATAAGTGTATATTTTTATTTAAAAAAAAGCTCGAATCAAAACGATGTAGCTAGAAAATCTTCATCAATTTTTATTTTATTCAGCAAAATAAAATATAAAAAGAAAAAGTCTACTAAGTATACATATGTCACAGCAAAGTTGTGCTTATGTGTTCAATTTCTAAACAAAGCAATAGTTTTTTAATGAACATTTTCTTTTGTGCGACAGCAGATTCTGGTGCGACGGTATAACTAGAAAACATTTTGTGAAACTCTGTTGTGAACATAAAACAGAAAAAAGTAACGTTCATGACAAACAAAGATGAAGAAGGCTATACGTTGTTACTAGGCGCGTACGGTGAGATACATTTCCTTTCGCTCGCTCGCGTGTTAATTTACGAGAGTGAGTGAGAAGTGGGAGTGCGGAACGCATGTAACGCACGCCCTTATTACTCACTCATTCTCGTCACTTAGCACGCGAGCTAGCGACAGGGAATGTATCTCATCATACGATACTGGTTGCTACTAAGGAAGTTGTTCAAAATTTTTTTGCACAATACCTTCAAGTGTAAAGAAATGCCTAAAAGTATTATTTACAAAACAATTACCGAAAGAATAAATATGAGTTGAAAACTACATTAGAGAGTGCTCTCAATATATTATAAAGTGCATATTCTGGACTTGGTTATATCGTTATGGTTATTCGGCTATATTTTATCTTCCATTTAGAAGTACAAAATTAGCCAAGAAAATATTTTTGATTTCAAATAACATTTTAAATAGCCATCTTCTTGTTGACCTCGTGCAATAATAGAATTGGGTCATTTTATGTGGCACATCTCCCTTTGTTCGATTGTGCAAATGAAAAGCTTTTCCTTTCGAATTTTTCTATATTACAATTTTTTTTGATTTACAACATCAAAATGAGATTTTTGGCTTATTCTATGATACTTAAATAATTTACTAAAACCATCATAACATAGTTGAAACATTTTATTATAGCATACTATATAATTTATCATTGACAAGTGATAAACTTGTTCCAAGTAACGTTATTCGAAACTAAAAGGCAGTATTTTTATTTATTTCATATTGACCTTTATTTTATATGTAAATGTTACTTTATTATATTTTTCGATGACAACATGATCTATTAATCAATACGTCGTTTTCATAAGAAAATGTCACGTATTTTTAAAATCATTAAAAAATCAGGATCTGCAAAATTAAATATTTTTAAGGTCATACGATGTATTTAAAATGAATTTAACCGAATTATAGATGTACTGGTAAACTAAATAACCTTGTACAATACCTATATAAATTAATATGGAATCATTTAAAAGGATTTAATTCATAAATGGCGTCCTTGAGACATAATACTCATAATTTTTAATATAAAATTTATTAACTACGTAATAAATGATTCACTTCTGGGCTTAAAAATTTATTTAATTAAAATTGTATTAAGCTTTAGTTTAAAACCTTGATTAATAATAATGTAACCTTTTCGTTATCTTAAAATTAGATATAATTAATCAATTATTCAAACGATAACGTAATTTATATATTAGTTTATTATTTAACAATGACATAATAGATTGTGTATATGTTTCGACCTAAAATTTAAATACGTTATCTACAATACATTATTTTTTTATTTCTTACATATTAAGGTCTCGCGGTATCTACGTTCTTAATCATTTCAATTATATAACACAACGCTGACCTTACGTTTAAAGGTCCTTTAGTGAATTATCATTTCATTATTATTTTACCAGTGCACGTGAGTAATGATAATGCCAATAAGACAATTTTATATGCGTTTTAAGTACATACGTATAATAGATACTTATCGCATAGTTTGAAAATACTGGATTTATCTCAGTTTAAAAATGTTACATAAGCTATGGTAGCAACCGAAATTTTAAAATCCAGGACACGATTTTAAAATTTTAGAAAAACGCAATGCTTTGTTAAAGAATTGCCATGATGCGGAACTGAAGAAGCCTTGACATGAGCGCTTCTGCATAATTTTCCCATCTGAATTTCTCAGATTGTTCTACTCTAGAGAATGAGGTTAAATTTCCGACGCTGTTGAACTCGTATAGGAAACCGTTTCGAGAAAAACTGTCATAATCGTAACACTGATTTAGACCCGTAAAATTTCACCGTGAATCATGCATGCATTGTTCTTACCGATTTGGTGACAAAAACGTGGTCGGTCCTCTTAGTTCCGTTAGCATTGTTCGCTCAATAGTAGTAACTGTGACCATACTTGATATATAAATTTTAAAATATACTCTAAGAGCATAGATGGTTATGTAAAATCTAAATTATTTTTTTTTTTAAAAATGTATATTCATATTCTATATCAAAAATTCCAATATCTATATTCAATTATTTATTTAACGTAAATCTTTCGTTGAAACATAAAGGTGTAGTTAAACACCATATTAAAATCAAAGTATGTAATATAAATCAGTGATACATGTATGTATAATATATTTAATAAATTAAAAACTATTATAACATTTTATTCACGACTTGATTGTATTTTAATTATTCATCCGTGATATTAGGAAAGTCTAGGAAAACCTAATTTGTGATGATTGATCGGAATCATAATTATATATGAATTACTAATTATTATTTCTTAGATACGATAGAAATTGAAAATCACTAGGGTCTACATAGGATTCGAACTCATGTGTTTTATATCCTTGAATCTCTGAATTATAAGCGTTTTTCATGCTAAATTCAGTTACATAATTTGTCAAAGAAAAATAAATAAATAAAAAACGGGACCGTATTGTATGGAATAAAAATAAAATATATAATATTGTATTAAGTACTGTTACAGATTTTTTTTAAATTTCCAATGCGTCACTTACATAAATCCATATTAAAATTGAAATTTAGAAGAATATATAGATTTACGATGTTTTTTTGTATGCATGTATTTGTATTTTTACATGTTTTTTTTTGACGACTAGTGACCTTTTTAAAAATACTTAAAATAAAATTTTTTACTTATTATATATAATTATACATAGTGTATTCAAAACCTTTAAGATATTTAAGTTCTTAATTTGGAAGTAAAATATTTTTTCCTTTAATGATTTACCCTACTCGCACGTGTATAAACTATATAGTTTTTTCTAAAATATTAAAAAATATATTCTGTACTTATCTATCAATATCCCCACTTTTAAAATACCCTTTTAGTATTATAATGTAATAAAATCACCTTCGTCTCGACTGATGTCTTAAAAGAAAAAAAACGACCGTATATTGCTATTTTAAAATGTTAATTATCAATCCATAATGAAATGTAAAACATTCAAAGTTTTAAAGGATAAATTAATTCAAGAATGCCACGAAGAACACCTTGTCTCATTGACATGGAAATGTTGTAAACAGCAAGTGAATACAAACACTGCCTGCATACATTAACCATTAACCTATGAGTAACCGTAACAATCGAAAGACGCCTTACCTAGTTTTTCGTATCAAACTGGACCCGAACCTCCTGTTGAATTCCGGTTTCTCGCTGACGCTTCTCTTGATCTCTCTGCCATTGACAAATGCCTCAGGGGACAATTGCACAGCTATAGGTTCAACCAGTAGCACATCTCTGGCCTCTTCCGCCTTCTTCTTCGAAGCCCTTTTAGAGTCTCTGCCAATGCCCAAGATCGATCTCCTCCCGTTCTCCTTGGGCCGGTCGGCGATGATTTCGGACACTTTGGGTTCGTCATTGCTGATTTGGTTCGAATGGCCTACTGGCCCATCGAAACCCTGCACGAAGCAGATCATCACACTGTTGTACTCGCTTTTCATTCAGATGGTATCTTCGAAGTATATTATTCCACTGATTATATCGCACTGATCACATCTTAGATTTAACACTTAATGTTTAAAATTTGTACGAATTCAATAAAAAAAATATTAGACTATGAGGCACTAGTTTTATATCCAATATTTCCAATGATCATTGTACCTGTCTAAAAAAATGCTTGAATGAGACTTATAATCTATAATTGTGTTGCAAAACAATACAATGAGTAAATTTCCGATTGTTTTATTTGAAACACAGTGAGCTCGGATTTTTGCGCATTCAGGCACTAATTAGCAGTTCACAGAAAACACCAGTCCAACCAATTGTATCTAAATTTAATATATAAACTAAATAATATATTTTCTATTTAATTGGGAAATTATTGAGCTGACTTATGTTTTTCATAAAAACGTAAACTTTAAACACTGTGATTAGTATCAAGAAAAAAGTAAATAGCACTCGTTTCCAAGCAAGAAACTCGTCATTAGTATATCTAACGACTATGAAATTGACGTTCCAAAATAACATTAATCTTGGAAGGAAGCAGTAACCGGTCGATCACGTCTTTAGTTGAAAGCCAAGGCACTGTCTTGCTTGTGGCACACATGAGATGCATCTCTGTGTGCTAATTGCTAAAAGATGAGTAGCAAAAGTTCCTTCTGGGATTCTGACAAAAGTTGAACGATCTGACGACCGCCCTGACTGCTCTACCTTTGAGTCACCAACGATTTTTTTAAACACTGCTTCCTTCCTCGGCATTAGCATGCATCGTGTGGCGTACATAGACGTCACTTTTTGACATATTCAGAAACAGGGTTATCACAAAGTATTGTGTAGAAGCGAATCTGTCTTTCAATATATTTTAAATACTATGCAAGGCAGGGTATCTAATTAAAATCTAGTTCAATAGCAATAAATTCATAATACATACATACATATTTATAAGTATATTTGCGAAATTCCATTGAATCTAAACATTTATATAACTTTAAAATACTATTTAAATGAATAATACAAATAGACCAAATAATATACGAGTACATTATCCATTTCCGAAATTAAAACTGACCTCGATTTAGCTTCTATAAAAAAATGATGTATCATATTCAAGTCAGTAGATCATAAAATTGATTTCATAAACGATAAGCGATTTTTTCATTAATAATTTACATACAGTAAAACTCCGTTAATTTAAAACAAAGAGTACGGACATTTAAGTAAAAATATTAATTAAGATTTGTAAAATACCAAGGCATCCACAACAATTTATTACTAAACTTCTATGAATTAAGGAATGTTTTATATGTATTTTAGCTTTCTGTTTATATATAATATAATAAGTAAAAGGTTTTTAACCGATGAGTAGTCATACATATTCCCAACTGCGGCAAATTTATGCAGAGCAGATATTCGAAAAATTCAGAATATTTTTTTAAATATTTTAGATCCACAACTTATAATATTTGTTAAAGTGAATTTGTAATTTTAAGGGAAATTATATTTCCACAAGTAAAAATATAATTTCATTAACTAGGTCAGAAAAATGTATCAAATAAATATTGCTATATAATTTCACTGGTCAATTTATATTGTTACGCGTACGCTTGGATCAGTTAATGAACTGAATTTGACAAACTTAAGCGAATTAAGTAAATCCAACTTGACCCAATGAAAGTGCAAAAAATATTAGTTTTAGAGCTTTCATTAGGTCAAGTTGGATTTGATTAATTCGTTTAGGTGAGGTTTGTGTCTAATAGTTAATTATGTATATATGATTAGCGTTTTAAAAGAGATTATAAATAATATTGTCTATCTATTGGTTCGGATAATTTTTTTACCAAAATCACTTCAATAACTCAGATTAAATACACTTTTAATATTTTAATTGACATAAATATTTTTTTTAATAAGCACACACATGGACGTTTTGCGTCTGTCAAATGACAGTATAGATCAGCTAATAATTTTAATAACATCTGTCAGTAATTAAATTTGTACTAGTAGAAATATATATGTACTAATGAAAATGTAGTCCGATATGATTTCACTGAAATGAAAGTTAAATATATTTTCGCTATTTTGTATTTTATTTCTTTCAAAAAATATGTTTAAATTAAATTTTTATTATTTATTTATTTATTGTAAAACAAGCGTTAGCCTAATATGATACAACGGGACCTAAATCTGTGTGCAAATTAGTGACTTATAATTTATTAATTTTAACTATTTTAATAGCTTAAAATCAATATGCATTACCTAGTTATATTTTATTTGCATAATTAATCATCATATTCATTCGCAAGATTCGGAATATCTAAGAAAATCTGATCTGTGATAATCGATTGGAAATATTATTAAATCGTAATTACTGATTATGATTTCTCAGACACGATAGAAATTGTAAAACACTAGGATCCATATGTGATTCGAAATCATATTATTTAATGGTTTATCGTGCTGGTATTTAAGGTATGGTTGTAGCGCTTAGGTCATATAGATTTTCTACTCTTAAATCTCTGTATAATAAGCGTTTTATCTATTTTTAAAGGATAAATAGAATTACATGCTGATTTTAGTTTTTTCTGGAACGTATCGTGATGGTTTATGCATTGGAATATTTTTATTTTTCAGGACGAACACCAACATTTTTCTTAAATCATATTTTTAATTAACAAAGTTCAACTGTATCATATTATATAACATAGATTGATCGCTGTTTTTATGTAGCATATATAAAATACGTAAACTGTAATTTAAATTCTATATTATTTTGCCAAAAATATACACGATTATTACAAAAAATGTACTAAATAATTCGTTTCAATTTGCAAAATTCAAACTTAATAATTATATTACATGTAAAACTATTATATATCACATTTTTTATTATGTAAAAGTCAAGTTGTCAAACTCCGGCTTAATGTCGCTCACTTTTTTATATAATATGAAATAAGATACCCACTTATATTCATAAGTTTTAATAAGTGTATTCTTGGAAAACTGCTGTACATGGAAAACACAAAGGAATCCCTATTGGATTTTTGGCGCTTTGTCAAAGATCCGCGGAAATGATACGACACAGTACCGAGAACTAAGATTAATTTATCTCTTAATTTTATTACTTTTCTCGATAGCATTTACTGTAAGTATATGTAAAAAAATAAATATATTATCGTGGTTTATTAAAGTGACAACCCTGTAATTACAGTTGCTAGGCGAAGCGCAAAAAACGTTACTAATTGACACATATTTACATATATAATCGATGCGTTTTATTCATTTTCGAAACGTCAACCATTCGCGAGCAATAAATATTTTTATAATTAACTATATTCAATTTTTTTATATAAAAAAAAATATTCAAAGTCAATTTACCAGAATATTTTTTTATCGAACGCGACTTTCTGATTATCTAAATTATATTAGTTTATGTGACGTTTGTTAGTTAGTTACTCAAGGCTCTTAAGGTGCTAACTTTGAAATGGTTAAATCGTTCATTTTATTATATTACGGTGGAACAACTAAAATGTTAGCTGCTACTTTATCGACCCTTTTGCCTTCATAACTCAGAGGGTTCCCTCTGGCACGCAACAAAATAATTCACCCCCACCCTTAAACGGTGGGGTTAGATTTTAATATACACTTTGTATGCCTACTATTTCTTTAATTAATTGTATATTTATTTTTTATTTTTGTAACTGTAAAACAGTGTTTTTCCAACCGTGATCGCATTACACAACAAGACGAATAACGATCCCGTTTCCAAATTTTTGAACGTGGCCAAGCTTGACACGTTACGAAACCAAAAATAAACTGAGCGATTCAAATTTTGGCCCCTCTGATCCGTTTGTCAACATCGAATCAAGTAAATATTTACTTTGGTCAAAAATTTACGTCATACATTTTTTACTTTCGAAAACGCTTTTGACATGGCGCGGGAGCAAAGTTTGTATGCGCAAATCCTAAAAGATGTAACGATCGGCCAAAATCCCAGACAGACGAAGATTCTCACGTAGTTGGCGAGATCATTACGCAATATTTCAATATACTACTACTACTACTCGAATTATCGAGCGAGCCGTGTCTGGGTCGTTCCGGAAGGACTGATTGAGAGCAACGAGAGTGTCATTTAGCTATTCGATTTGGCGACAAATCGGATGTCGCCATTAACGAATTTAAAACTATGTAACGTTTCAAGTGAAAAACAAACCAAAATTTAACCTAAATAACAATTCACAATAAAACGATTAGTGTCACTTTTAAGACAACACTCAATAGATATCAAATTCAATCAATTATTTTTTTAGTCATGTAGACATTTAATTTTTATAACCTCAAAAGCCTCTTATAGTATATGGATCTTTTTTTTACAATAAATACATATTAAAAAAATATTTTTTAAATTATGCATTTGAAAACTACATATTATAAAAGGAAAGCGTTTTTTTAAAGCTTATAAAGTCTTCTGTTTCCGTTTGGATCTGCGTGACGTGAAGAGTTTCAAACCTCAGTCACAGCAATATCACAACTTATAATCAAAATGATAAACTGCTGTTAAAATCTATCGTTAACTGTTTATGGCAAAATAGATTTATTAATTTTAAGCAGAAAGAACTGACTTTTATAAAAAATAAATACAAAATTATATGCCATTAGTTTGCACCGATGCACTTGTACAGAAAATCAGAGCAAAAAAACGTTTAGATATATTTAAATGTTCAGTATTCAAAACTGTTATTTATTAAGCAGCTATGATAAAAACAGCTTGTGTTTGATACTGAGAATGAGAGCTGGCACAACCAAAATATTACGTTAGAATCAAAAACTAGTTTTCATGGTCATAAAATGCTTTAGAAATATTTTTTTGTACGTTATAAATATTATTGTATTCTTAACTATTAAATTATATAATGTTAAGATGTTCATTACTAAACATTATAATTAAGGTCTATATTTTATAAATTTGTCTAATTTTAAAGTTATTTTTGTTTACTGTGATTTACGTCTTTTTTTGTGAAAATCTATGTAAATATGTGAAATAATATTTATTTAAATTTTGGTTTTTAATTAGCGATACACTTACATATTAAATTAGATAATTACAATATATAAGTCAACAATATAGTTAAACTAATATATTAGTCTGTGACGTATCTGAGAGAACGAAATTAATAGTTATTATTTATTTATTTATTTATTATTTTGATAGATCATCATAGATAACATTTAACTATATTTTCCTAATCTCACGGATGAATACCATAATGATTTATTTAAATTGAGATTGTTACGAGTTGTTTAATTATGTCGACTATATTTTCATAATACTTGTTGATGTACACTTAGTGTACATCTCAGAATTTTTAGTTCAATATATGGATATATGTTTTAATTACCTATATTTAAAACTCAATATTTTTCATACAAATCTAAAGACTTATATAATACAAAAAAAACTTAATGTGTGTACTTTTTAGCAAAAAAAAATTTAGTACTATCATAATTAAATTTAAAAGTAAAAAGTGTATTAATATGAACCTAGATATATATAGCTTCATAATTTATAGTATATATATTATATTCAAAGCTAATTGTATATGATAGGAAAAAACCGTTTGTTAATAAATAAACACACGAACTGTTGCCGATCTTGTTCTATTGTAAAGTGAATGAGCAAAATTACGCTAATCTTATCATATAGTATATATAAGTCTACAGACATACTAGTAGATGGTCAGTATAATGAATTCGCGACCATTTTATTAACCCGCATATTGCGAAAAATGCGAACGTCCATGAAACGGCTAGTTTTTCATTAAGTCTACGTGCGTTCTAGTTCTACACTTTTACATATGTACAATTGTTTGTGTGTGTGATACATTAATTTATATAACATACGTATGCATACACACAGATATGGAAAAACAAAACCCTTCATTTTGGAAAAGTTCCAAATCTCTATGGCCTTAAAAACAATTATCGAAGCCGTAACCATAGCGACGCCTGAAAGTCCCAGGCTAATTTGCGACGCCTGAAAGTCCCAGGCTAATTTGAATGGGTAAATCGATTTGTACAGTTGACATAATTCAGTTTAGAATTAAAATATCTGATATGATTACAGATTATTTTATATGTATAAACAAACATATCATCATAATATTGAACGAATAGTTTTATATTACCATTTTAAAATAAATATAACATGATGGATGATGACGCCATCATCTATGCGTATAAACTAAGAACAGAAAATCTAATACATTCATAAAAACCAGTATCATAAATTTTATTATTTACTAGGAGCAAATTATTAAGAGCTATTTGAAAAGTAGAGATACAGTGCTAGTTGTTTAAATAAATTAAGAACGATTTTTTACTCGTGTTTAAAATTATCATGCAAATTATTAATCTTCTTAACTAAATATATATGTTTGTGCCAATGCTGTCGTGAATTTGAAGCATATGCTAATATGATTGTAATGCCATCCGTTGTCACTGTCTGA
The DNA here is from genome assembly GCF_051122295.1 of Plectrocnemia conspersa. NCBI lineage: Eukaryota > Metazoa > Arthropoda > Insecta > Trichoptera > Polycentropodidae > Plectrocnemia > Plectrocnemia conspersa. The sequence goes on from NW_028277167.1 coordinate 20,693,195, forward strand.
CTCATTCAATAAATTAAAGAAAAATGTCGTCATGCCTGGCGTTTAATAATCGATTGCGTTTATTAACAATATAAAAAAGTTACTCAAACTGCTAGCGACAAATTTAATTAACATCGAAAAAAACACATTCCAGTGCTTACAAATGCATTGAAGTCTAGGGTATTTTTCTAATTCAAAAAAGTAATGAACAATGTCAATAAGTGAAACCAGACATAAAAAACTCGCAAATATATATTGACCGCAATTATGAACTTGTCGCAAAAACACGTTAAAAGCGCAATAAACCAAAATTTTTTTAATAGATTTGGCATCACTCAATTAAATATAAACAATGGCCGTTCGTTGCTTTGAAACAAAATAAACAAACGCCTAGTGAAATGCAAATCTCTACCAGTTCAAACCTCATTAGTTAAGCAAAAAAAAAATATAAAAAGGACAAAGCAAATCGAATTTAACATCATTCACTTTAGGTGAGATTATCATAACCATGAACTTTCAGCAGTTACTCCCGACACAGCCGCTTCCCTCTTAATGTGGAAGTTAAGAATTTGGAGTGCAACTCAACTTTTAGAGACAATTGAATTAAACGAGACGCGTGTATAGTAATTACACAAGTTTATTTATAGTAATTACACTATCTATAAGCGATTCAAAAAATGTTATTATGAATATGTATTAATAACAATAAAAATAAACGCGTGACCGCTAGGTCAAGACAATGGCATAACTTTTTCACGTAAAATTGACAATATACAACTAGAAATAAATAAAAATAAACCCAAAGCACATGATTTAATGAGTTTCGTTCAGGAAAAAAAGAAAATAATTATTTAATATATTTTATGCAAATTATGTTTTGGCAGATTTGTCCATTATGGTTGAAAAATACAAATATTTTTGAGATCTTTTGAGTAAACGCACTAAGAAAGAAACAGGTTAGCCTATCAATTAACCAAGTGACTTTTAATCTAAAAAAGTTAATTATGCTAGTTTTAAACACTATTATTAAATTTAAAACGGTAAATATAAATCAAGATTTCAGTAAAAAAAACACATTAGTGATTTTTCAGTCTAAATTTAGATTTAAATTTTAATTTAAATATTATTTCGTAAAAGAACAATATTTATGTCACGCAATCGAATTACACGTAAAAACCTTTATTCACCACTTAGCCCCACAAAGAATATATGTACATAATAAAGTCAGTCGATTGCTTAATTAATCGCATTTATAATCAAGTCTCAGAAGCGTTTCATTCAACCATAAATGATAGCCGCAGAATCCAATTTTCCACGAATTTCACGCAATCGAGCGACATGCAAAAAACGCTCTTTCATCCCCTCTCGCCCACACACCATAATCTCACAAAAAGAATACCTATGTATCTCAATAATATATAATAATAATAATAAAGTCTATCTAACATTATTTTTTCAGTACATAAACATTTAGCAATAGCATCCAAACAAGCTTTTTTTAATCTTATGGATTTCACTCACTCGAGTGTTAATCCCCTTAGGCTCATACACCATAAGCTGATACAAAAATACATATGAATTATACTATCGATCTGAAAAAAGCCATATTTTAATGCTCATAAATAAAATAAAATATATATTTTAAAGCATACTATCGATATAATTTAGTGTAAGCCATATATTTCCATTCTTAAAAAAATAATCTTTAATAATACACAATTTAAACTTGTGGAAACTTATTCGCGTTCCTCCGATCTCGATGCTCCAGATTTTCTTTTGTGGGGATATTTAAAAGAGCGAGTGTTTGTCAATAAGCTTTGATCTCTTCTTAAGCTGAAGTACAATATTCATGGATAAATCCGAGCGATAGAGCCAGGTATTTTGTATTTTGTAAAGGCGTGTCATTGAAAGGGATCACATTTGTGAAGATGAAAATAAGGGGCATTTACAACTTTTGAATGGTAAAGTGACTTTTGTGCTACGCTGTATATCAAGACACATTATAATTACATAGGTATCGAGAGCTTTTATTCTTATCATAAATATCAAATAGAAGCACTGATAGCTCATCTTGATCGATAGTATTTAATACGTTATACTATTAATTTATTATTTTGATTGATTATAATCAGGTCTTATTTAGATCATAAGCATTTGAATAATACAAATATTCTCTCTCGCTTACACGAAGAATATACATACATTAAAGAATTAATATAATATGTATTTAAAATGTTTTTTTTTAATGACCCACATTTATAATCATATATTAGAAGCGTTTTTCTGCAATAAATATTAAGCAGCAGCATGTTTACAAAAAACTAAGATGAAGAAATCAATATAATATTTTAAATGATATATTTATTAAATTGACCCACTAGGTAATATTTTCGTTTTAGATTAAAAACAAAGACATATAATATATGCCTTTGTTATTGCAGTACTAACTGAATATTATTAACTTTTTCTTTCTTTGAATTTCACGCACTCGTGTGCGACATAATAAAAAGCTTGTTCAAACTTTCATACTACAAATGAAATTAATGTTAATTAATCGTATATACAATATATATATAATAAGGACTTGACCACATTAGTTGGAATATAAACAAAAACCAGCAGCATCTAATTTTAATTTTCCAATCGAGTCACATGCAAAAAACCCTTGACGCTCATGCATTAAAAACGCACGTAAAAATACATATTTGTTAAAATGACTATTGTCAAACTATTTCAAATGATACATGCTTAATCCATTGTTATTATTTAGCAATAGCATTCGAACGATAAATTTTACGCAATATGCGAAAAACGCTATTTCATAACAAAAACTCATTGGAATTACACATATTTGTTATAAAACAAATCACAAATTAATCATTATTAATTGATTAGGAGTTTATAATTTATCCTTTTAATACATTCAGCATTCTATGAATTTCAGCCATGTGCGAAAAGTGCGTGTTCACCACTTTTCTTTTTACACTCACACAAAATATGCATTTTATATTTTTTCATGATACACATTACTAATTAAATATTATAAGTTTTTCTCTCAATGATAACCACTAAGCAGCAAAATTCTAACAAGTTTTTTATTTTAAATCTATGAACTTCACGCACTCAAGCGACTTACAAAAAGCTTATTTACTCTCTCGCTCATACACTAAAAACTAATATTAAGAAAATAGATTTCACGATCGATCTAATATTTTAAATAACACGTTTTTTAATTGATCCGTATTCAAAGTTATTCTCGGAAGCTTTTACTTCTAACACAAACGGTTTCGAGTAGCATCCAAACAAAATGTTTATTTGCCATTGTCTTATGAAAAAATAATATTTTCAAAAAGGTCATAGCATATATTGTATAATACTTAAATGAGGAAAATTTATAAAGAGAAATTTTAGATAATTGTCGGTCGAAGCCATTCAAAACAAAAAAAATATACATAACCGTATTGGATTCGACTAAAATGTTACATATCTGAATTGGCTACCCACGATCAAAAAACGCCCATTCATCCCCTCTTGCTCATATGTTAAAAACTCACATAAAGGATTTAAATCATACAATCGCTCTAATATTTTAAAGGAAACTTTTTTAATTGATTCGCTTTTCTTACGAAGGATAACAGTAACAACCGATCGAACTGCATTATTTTTTTAAATTCTATGAATTGAAATTGTTTGTTGTTTTATTACGAAAGGCTCTCGCGCGATCGGTGGTCGGCAACACCGCGTAACCGTTTTATTTACCGGATCGGAACGCGATCTTGTGCGCGACGTTTCGACCGGCGAGAGCACGGCACCTACTCGCCCTCCAACGCTCAGTGGCCAACTGGCGGCGCAAGTAACGGGCCGCTGCGCGCTTGCGCAATAACGCGACGAAAGAACGAAGAAGAAAAACACGAACCGGCACACGTGGACTCTCCCGTGTATATCGACTGGCCCCAGAACCGGTCGGTTTTCGCGCAAGGGCGAAGAACGCGTCAGATCTGACATCAGCTGTCATCTGAAACAACTGTTACCCCCACTCCACGCCCTCTAACTTATAACCTGTTCGGTTGTTTCATGTTGGTGCATCAAAAATTGATGACGTCACGGGAAAAGAAAAACAAGAGCTATACCATGATCACGATCTTCGTCTTTTCGGTGTTTCCCCCAGTATATATGTACATATGCAATATATGTATATATATATATATATATATATATATATATATATATATATATATATATATATATATATATATATATATATATATATATATATATATATATATATATATATATATATATATATATATATATATATATATATATATATATATATATATATATATATATATATATATATATATATATATATATATATATATATATATATATATATATATATATATATATATATATATATATATATATATATATATATATATATATATATATATATATATATATATATATATATATATATATATATATATATATATATATATATATATATATATATATATATATATCGATTGGATTTATATATATAATAATATATATATATATATATATATATATATATATATATATATATATATATATATATATATATATATATATATATATATATATCGATTGGATTTATATATATAATAATCAGTAATTCCAATCTCACGGACTCAAAATAAATTAAAGTACTATGGGACTTTTATTGAATCAGAACATAGGTCTTACAGGTATTAGTCACCGACTTATACCGCTGGTCTATAGTGCTGGTGATATACAAATGCGTATAAAATAAGGCAACCATATTTTTTCATTATGTCTTACACAAGAGTTTCTTGTGAAACATTTTTCCCTAAATATTCAGGATTTCTATGCTGTACTTTAATTAACTATTCCTACAAGATACGTATATATGCAATGGAATGAACTCTCTTAATTTTTTTATAGAATATATGTATCTAAATATTGTGTTATACATACATAGATATATAGAATAAATTGAGAAGATAAGTAATATAATATTATTATAAGAGTATCAACGGAAGTACATTTTATCGCATGATTAGTACGATAATGTCAATCAATAAATGGGACAAAAAATTCTTATAGATAAAAATATATCGTCTTTTATAATATTTTATTAAAGTGAGTCTCATTAAAAACGTTGTTCTAATAATATATTTTTTATCTCAATTATCATCCCCGTACGTTTTACAATTAATCAATGCAAGAACAAGCATACATACAACTATTGAACAAGTTAAATGCTAATGTCTCATCAAAACTTGTTGTTTCTGACATACTAGGTGCCAAAAACGAACCTTGATGGCGGTACACACTTGTAAACAAGCGAATGACGTCACAATTAAAAGATTGGCTGAGACAATAGACGTCGGATGGACTTCATCTGTCGTAACTTTGTTCTCGAAAAAATATGGGAGGTTAAAAGTAAGAACAAAGCCATATGCTACGTGATCTACATCTCGTAAATTTAATTTATAATGCATGTAGTATAATGTATAAGCCATGTGAATGTAGAATTGGTAAATGTGTGCAAATTTGCTTTTATGCAGTATCAGAAGATAAAAAAGTAGATTTACACAATAAGTATCGTAGTATCGCAGTCACTGATTTTTTTCGTATAAATGTTTATGTAATTCTAAAATATAACTTAATTTCTAGTGTATTCATATATGTACATATAGGCTATTTTGTGACAAAAAAATCAGAAATTAAAAATAATTCAGTAAGGCAAGATTTATTTACAATAAATTTTATTTTACTTGAATAGTACGATAAAAAAATGTAAGATTATGTAATTCTTCAATGAAAATATTTTATGCTAAAGAGCTTTTGCTTTTCAATTCTACGTGGAGAATTGTAACATAAATATTTATCTGTAACAGTCAAACCTTAACTTAATTAAACCAAATGTATGGTTTCTTTAAACCATTTTTTATAATTACTAATTTAATAACATAACCTAAATTAATGCTTTCAAACATATGTTTTGTGTACCATTGATAACGAATTAAACGTTATCAAACAAAGATCAACAACGCAATACGTTGCCATTGGTTGCCAGACATAGTTTGCATACAAACTAATGTAAATATGCTTGAATAATTAATGATATTTTTGGGATTATTTGACCTAAAAGTGTGAACTACCATTGTGTTTGTTTTTGTATAAGAATGGTTTATGTATTTTTTGTGTTATTTTAGAGATAATAAATGGTTATCGTAAGTGAAATGCAGGTGATGTTTTTCATGATAAATATACACCTGCTCTGAGTAATAATTATCTCAAGAATTTTTTATCGCATCTAAGTTTTTTATAATATAATTGTTACGCGTGTTTATACGATTAAATTACAACAATTAATAATTTAATATAACTGATTCATAAAATAGTATCAGTGGGAAATATTATATGATTAATTAGCTTATAATAAAAAAATACATTTAATTTAAATAGACATGCTAATATTTAGCAACAAATCCAGTTAAATAAATATATTCTGGTTTATTTTTAATAAGCATAAAACTACGCCTGTGTATCTTAACTGTTTGTATTATGCACATAGTAAGTTATCTCTAGATCAGGTTTTCCTGGTTACTCAAAGCAAACTTTGATAATATCTGTAGATTTTAATAGCATTTGATAGTTATCATAACATTCCAAAATTTGATGTCAAATATTTTTAACTATGGTATAAGTATTATGCGTTATGGTATTAATAAAGAGAACTAAAAAGTATATAAAATATATTTAACTAATCTCTACTTTGAGTCTAATTGAGTCATTTAAACTTTAATCCTTCATAAAAAGTATTGAACAGTAAAAAAGTTACTCCTGAACACCAAAAAAATTCACGCAAAAAACAAGTAAAACGAAACTCACCCGAAATTTGATTGTGAAGTATCAAAAATTTCATTAGAAATACATTTGATCCTTCGGGTGATGCTGTTCAATAACTTGTTACTATTTTTCACTAATTGAAGCTTTCGCTTCGATTTGTTTTCATGTTCACGTTTCATTTTCATTTTTTATATACTTATGCACTTCATAATTGCACACAAATTATAATCGATTATAATATTAATTAAACAAACTTGAATACTGTCGTGGACCATCCAGTTATAAACACTAATGAAATATAATTTATAAAACAAGCAAAATGAATTCAAATAGCGTAGTTTTGTTTGTAATGTATATCCGACGACATTGATGAACAACCTTTTATTTATTAAAAGCAATTATAATAAATATTAAATTTTATAATGAATCATTATTATATTACAATTATATTTCACATATAAATAATTTATATTTTTGGTGAATAATTTTAATTATTTATTATTAAAACCAGCCGAGAGATAGTTACGCGCCTCATCTTTTGATAAAACTTATCGCTTCAAAAATACGTACATATATGTAAGTCTCATTATCATTAAAAACGATTTCATAACTAGCCACAATTTTAATATTCTATAATTATGTTGTGTTTATTGTATCAAAGCGTATTGTACTAGGTTATTTTTACACGTGCAACTATCTTCTATCGAACGACCTCAACGATACTGATTGAAAAAAAAACTTGATTGACTATATATTATGGGTATATTGTAAATATTACCCAAGGTAGATTACGTCAAAAAACTCTTAACTTATACAGGAAAAAAATAATTTAAATAAATATTTTTTTAGGTTAAAAAATCATAATGGTTCTTTATATATAAAGATTACCTCGGGTATTACTATAATTATTTGCATATTTTTGATTAGATTAACAAAGTGCTAAAAAAGAGTTTGCGCTATAATCCCTAATTGTTTTATAATAGTGGACAATACAAAAAGGTTGACATTGAATATTACTCAAATTTACCATTGAAATGAAATACTAAATTTATTTACGATATGTATCATAAATATATTATACAACGATACAGTAGTTTCAAGTTTGAAGTTGTAGAAAAAAACATGTATTAAAACATTTTTAAACATAATAATTAAATAAAAAGTTTTACTCACCCAATTAGAAGATTTCTGGCGGATCTAGAATTTCTTGTGTTGTGGTTTCCATCTTCACTACTTCCATCACTTTCCGTTGGAGGATCTTCTATCACTAAAGGGGCTACGTTTGGCCTAAAAATAAAACAATTATATATTAATTGTGTATATTGATGTCAATTATATAATATTATCGAATATATATTCTAATAAATAAATACTTTAGATTAAAAAATTACTTCTACAATCAATTAAAATTTAATTATAGGTACAGATAAAATAAAATATAGTGAGAAGCATATATCTACTATTATAAAAAAATGTGAAAATATGTATGTAATTTAATGATAGAATAATACAATAAAATATCTAATTTATTATAAAATTAAAGGTCATTCTATGCGTAGATATATTTAACTGATCGCGACCATGACGCTGAGATTATAAACGAAACGTTGAATTGAATAAAAAATAAAACCGGTTTGATTAGTATGTACATGTTTTTTGTTCCTTATATATAAAAGTATTTATTTTTTCCTAATTTTCGTACACTGTTCGAAGTCTTTCATTTATATATTATATCTACAGCTAGTTATATTTTTCAGTAATAAAATTAATGGTATACATATATAAATAAATCTATGTATTTTTGCTGAAATTAAATAATATTCATAGAGTTCAAGGTATACACGTGTTTTTATATAGTGGAATCTATTAATAATAAAAAATACAAAGTTAAGGTGAAGGTCAAATTTTTCCTACATATTTAATCTAAACCAATATCGGAACTCGTTACCGCCATACATTAATCAAAATTACCATCAATAACTGTACTTTTACCATATTGTATGATGTACATTAAAAAACAGTCATTATCGATAGCATCTATCTCGATACACAAACAAGTGTAATAAAAATATATTTTGCTCTAGGCGCGATTATGTAAAAAAAGGTTAATTATAGAACAGATAGAGTAGCTTATTTGCTACTATTTAATTAAATTTAAATGCATATTAAGTAAACCTTATACTGTGAAATAATAACTTAGTGATTCTGATTTTAATTGGTGTAAAATACCTATTCTTTAGCTTCTTAATAAAATAAATAAAATTTATTTTATAAATAAAATTGATTTTACCATCAACTAATTTATTAATTATGAAACGAGTTTGGGGTATAAAAACCAATAACAAAAAGTTATTGATTTTTATATCAAATAATTTAAGAGAAATGTATGTAGTTAAATTTTGTGAAAATATTTGGTATTCGAAACAGTTTTTTACAGCATATATTGAAAAAGTATTTTACTTGTAAATTATTATATATTGTTTTATCCTGTTTCGCTAAATTTATAACTAAAATATCTAATGAAGAAAAAAAATCAAATTATTTCGGATTTTATTGAGCCAATAGAAAATATTAGTTTACAGTAAAATTTATTGCTATTTTAACAGCACTTTTTCACAAAATAATCGTATCTCGGTATAAAACCGGTTTTTCGTTTTGATCCAATAAGGATACTCTGCCTAACTTCAAGTTAGTTTTGTTTCTATTTTGGATGTGTAACAATCTTGAATTAAAACCTATGAACGTCCAAAAATAAAATTAATATAATACAATACTTGTTATATACATTTTTAATAATGAAGTAGAGCAACTACCGCGACTAAAAACATTTGTTTAATATACAGTACAGAGGTATTCCATCGAAATTCATAACGAACATTTACTGGTTTAAAAATAAAACAATTAGAAAGAACTGATTTCACTTCCTCTAGTTGATTGAATAATATTCCTTTAAAAAATGCTTCGTTAAAAATACCAGTGTAATATAGATGTTACAGATTTTATCTTGGGGCAATTTACATTACTTTAATCATTTAAAATTAATAATTTCTTTAAAATCGCACCATACACAAAGAGAAACATTTATAGAGTGCACTGATCGGAAAATTCATGGGAACCATAAAAACCATCTTTTTAACTCTTGGCAAAAATTTTTATACATCTCTGAGTAGTAGACAATAAGGTACTAATTTTGTTTAATAATTATTCAATAGTTACCGTTGGATGTGTTTCAGTTTCCACTTGTATGACTATTTCATACCCCAAGTAGTTCACTTCCATACTCATCCATAAAATCAAGAACAGCAGATTTTTTATAAACCACTGTATAACATCCAATATGACTCCATAAATTGCACAAATATTTTTTGTAGCAGCTTTTGCATTTCTTTTTATATGAAATTCATACAAAAATATAAATCTTATTGATATTTTTTGTCATTAAACAAAGAATAACACAAAATCTTAGAAATACGAGTTTATTACTCAACTGCCAAAATTAACTATTTGCAAAAAATGTATGTTGAAGAAACGTTAATATTTTTGGGTACTCCTAATATATACATATTGTAAAAAAATACAAAAATAAAATACTTTGCATTAACCATTATATTTTATATATTTCATAATATAAAAGTGAATCAAAGCTATTTACAAGACTTGTAAATAGCTATGATCTTACTAATATTATAAAGTATGTATAAAACAATGCTAAAAATATAAGTAATCAAATTAATCACTCCTGATATAAAATTGGTTCTATGGTTTTGGTGAAAAATTTTGTAAAATAAATTTTAATTCCCGAGAAATAATTAAATATATTAACTTGCTCTCGATTTTTTATCGGTATATTACAAGAGTAAATTTTTATTTATTTAACATATATTGATTCGTAACCAATGGAATAAATACTCCTAAATTTTCCAGATTTTCAAAGATAGTCATTTAAGTATGTATGGTTATCTATTTATTTTTAAATGAACTATTTGTAAAACATTATTTTATTTTGACATGCAGTTTGATTCGTCTCATTTGAGATTGGAATGTATTAAGGACATTATATAAAAAAAATATTCTAATCATTAAATACAATGAGGATTTAGGGTACGTAATTATTGTATTCGTTTTAAATTTTCTACAAAATTAATTAGCAGTCTGAGAATTGTAAATCATCCAATTGAAAACGCAATTAATAAAGCACACTTCTGCCTAAGCAATGACTCAAACAAATTTTATTTGTGCAATTATATACAACTGGTCTTCGAAAACCCCTTAATATTATTAACAATAAATTATTCATCTCATGTATAAAGATGGCAAAAAAAATTAAGAGCAACGATATGAAAACATATTCAAAAAAGAATTACACATAATAAAATAAATTATACTTTACTAGATACTATAAAAAAATTATATTTTAAAATCACAACTTCTCGGAATTCCCAGGATTATACAAAGTTAGAGTTTCAATTTTGATATCCCTAATTGATACTTAAAGCCTTCCTTAATTATATTAATTATTTAATTAGAATTTTTTGCTTAGAAATTTGCTTTTAATATACGATGGACAATTAATTTATCTATCTAACTTTGGCTAATTTCTCTTTGGGTTTAAAAAGTGTTATGTATTAATTAAAAAAATATTGCTGCTATTAAAATCCACGCCCTTAATTATATTGATGTACATATTCCTATGAGTAACTGTTGAAAATGTTATCAAATTCGACGCCTTTATGAAACAGAACTGTAATTAAATATATTAGCCGATTAACACGGTTCCATGGCTTCGATAGTCACGTAACCGAAAATCGTTATCGCTTTTCACTATACTTTACTAATAATTTTCACGACTTAACGACGAAAATGTCCGGCCATGATTTAACACCTTAAATATATCGGTAAAAGTGCCTATGTTATGCTGTTAAAGATCAAGTTATTCCGGTTTTAAAACCTGACCTAAAATATACAAGATGAGAAAAAATATGGGTTTTAAATCATTCCGTTTTTCAACATACACATATAATCTTGCACACTGTTTTAACATTATTTACTTATAATTTTAGAGTCTACTAATGAAGCTAAAAGGCACTAATTTGGGTATTTCTAAAATAACTAAATATGACAAAAGGATTTGAAAAATTAATGGCACTGATATCAGTAACTTAACTACTATCATACCCTTCAAAAAAAATATTTTCTTTATATGGTTGACTCAACATTTAGCATGTTTATCTTAACATATCTTTAAAAAGTTTTGAAAATACTGCACTGTGTTTATTATAATATTATTTTATTTTTAATAAGAAAATATGGCTGTAATTGCAATTATTGCAATAACATGATTTAAGACTTGATCAAGTAAGAGTCACAAAACATATTCGGTCCAACTTTTTGACAAAATATTTTTGCGAGTCTGTATTTAAAACCTGCGACCTAATATGATTTACAACTTAAATAGCAGTGGTCATATTTTTTTTAAATCGTGAATGAATAGGTTTAGATGGAAATACATATCAATGTAAAAACACTATTGGGGTCTCCGTCTTTCCTAAAGCTTTAAAGACAGATTTTCATAACGGCATGAAAAGTATTTTTACTTATCACTTCAGCAGATTTATTAGTATTAAAAAGTGCTAAATAGAATATATGTAATACGAAAGTGTACATTCATACTATTAAAGAAAAGGATTGTCAGTATTTTGAGTTCTTTAATGAGTATTTCAAAAAAATTAAAGTAATTAATAATTCTATTAGCCATGAGATAATTTTAATATAAGGTCATTTCAAATCATTTCAAAAGCTCAAAGAAGTGTGTTTTTTTATAATTTCAAAACCCAACGTCAGCTTAATATTTAAAGCGAGACTTCAAAGTAAAGTTTTCCTTCAGTTAGTCAGTCTAGAAATTTTTTGCACATAAAAATACACTGAGAGCTTAAAATTTATATTTACCAAAAAAATATATGAAATCAAATTATAATAAATCTTTACTGTACCTTGTGATATATCAGATATATAAATACCTATATATCAATTTACAATTAATACGTAACTTAAACATTGTCTCTAATATTTCTATACTTATTCAGGAAAAGGCGAACCTTACAGATTATTAACTCTGATTTAGTGAGACAAAGGACAATGATGCTTAATCATGAGATAATTAAGCAATAAAAATAAGTAAAAAATTAATTTATAAATGTAGAAAATACCAGTATTTATAAAGCACAAAGAATTTAAGCAAAAACATTAATAAATTTAATATATTATATATACGCTTTTCAAACTTAACTTAAGAAAATATTATTAAAAAATTCTATCAATACAACTGGAGACACCATTGCAAGAATATGTTAACTAAAAAGTAATGTAATAAAGCAAATCTGACATAAATGTAATTTTATCTACATTTTTGCTTAACATATTATTATAATGAAGTCTTGAACTATTTTAGCAGCCAGCAAATAAATGATAGAAAAATGAGCTTAAATTAAAAAAACGAGTTTACGCGACATCAAGTGCTTTTTATCATCAGTGTGTTATTATTTGATTTGCTTGATGACACGAATCATAACTTAAAATTATCGTGATATGGCTTTGTGTCAGGATACCTTGGCATCTCTTATATCGTTTGGCGAAGCAAGCAATTGTCTGAAGCCTTGGCGAATTTGTGGTGAATGAGATTTAAAAAAGCCATCGGCAACGTCATCTCTAATCTGCTAATTTCCTAAAAGAAACAACACGATCAACTAATATTATCTAGGCCAAAAGCTAATCTAAAAAATCAGGCGATGGGCGGAAAAGGTGAGCCAAAAAAATTTTAACGGTAATTCGTGCTAAAAAAGACCGGATTAACTAAGCTTATGTAAAATTCGCGTTATATTCATTTCCATTTTTCATTAGGAGACTATTTAATGAATATATTAATATATTATATTATAGAATAATTATTGAAACATCATTATTTATTTCCATTTTCAGCAATATTGTATTGCTCTACAAACATATATTGAGATATAACAATTTCATATGTTCCTACATTTTTTAATAAATAAAACACTACAATTTTTTTGGGATAATAGTATATAAAATTATACTACAACAATATTATTGCCACAAATATTTATATGTACAATTAGTATTATTTGTCAATATTGTTTTACAATATCATTTTTCAACATTTTTACTTTACTTGAAAATAAATTATAGTACAATTCTATACAATTATATATAATATAATAAAATAAATAATTAAAATTTGAGTTTTAAGATATATGTATGTAATAATACTTTTAAGTGGAAAAAATGCTATTATTTTAATATATGAAGATATTAGTGCTTTCTTTACAAAAATATATTTATTTTAATTATATTATTGTATACATATTTTTTGGGATAGCTGACTAAATATAACATATAACTATCATAATTTGTATCATTTCACTTTGAACTTTTTACAATATTTTTTCACAAAGACCAGTCTTATCTAATTTATAAGTGAATGATTTTTGCTATAGTTATTATTTTATCTGTGGTAATAAAAAATTACTAATTTATAGTAAAATTATACTTTAAGCTGCATAAAAATATTTAAATTAAAATATAACAATAAAAGCTATGTAAGATATTAGGAAAATAATTACGTCTATAAATTATGTTCCTCCCTAAAAACAGACTGAATTTATTTATTAGGTCAGAAATGTAATAAACGATCGATAGATTTATTTTAAGCTTAGTAGTTTTAATATTTTTCCATACAAATCGACTTTAAAATCGTTGTATAATATTAAAGTTATAGTAATAAATAACCAGTGACAAATTAAAATTACAACGTAAACAAAAATATTCGTATTACAATTACAAAGCAAATATTACACAAAGAAATACACAACAGATTTATGTTGGGCTACAATGGATTTGTCTTTCTAATAAAATTATCATTTTGATAGAGAAACAAATTAAAAGGTCAGTAACTATTGAATTAAACCTTTAGAAATATTATTATTATTTGTTCAATTGGTTACATGATAAAATTAAACAGTATAAATTACACATAGAAATAATTTCACAAGAAAAAAAAAATCACACCCGCAATAAAATTCACACTACAGTAACTTCATATTCTTCAGAAAGATATTTAACCCTTTCGAAGTACATATTAAATATTAAAAACAGAACCAAAATTATGCATTTTTGCCTATAAAAATATATTTTAACGATAACAGAAAGTAATTTTCTATAAAAAAACATATGTTATATAATACAATAAAATTAGTAATTACATATTATTTTTTTGGTTCATGTTAATTTTTAAATTTAATTTTTCTATTATTCGTTATACAAAGTAGATTTTTTTTTGGTGACTTCAGTAGGAATAATTTTTTTAATTTAAAATTCCTATGAATTTTTAAAAAAAAAAATGTAATGAAATGTACCATGGCAATGAATATTATTAACATAATTGTCAAATGTTTAAGAAATATATTTTTTTATTTCAATATCGTTTTAAATTACCAATAGAATTTACATTTAATTCCACTTTTGGTATTTGGTACAAATAAGTGGAAAATGTGAGCTGAATTCAGTGTGAAATTTTTGGGTGCGTAATTTTTTCCTTGTAATTTTTGTAGTGTAATTTCTTCCACGTGTTATTTATTTATTGTGCATTTTTTGGTGTATAATTTTATCGTGTAGATTGAACATATAATAATAATATTACTGAGCATTCAATTCAACATGTACTGACCATTTAATTTGTTGCTGTAACAAAAAATATATTTTATTAGAAGACATATTTTTGTAACTATAAATAAGAAATATTTCAGGTTTTTTAATTGTTATGTCTTATTAAATATGTATACCAATCATTAAAATAATCTCTATTTATTTTCACAAAGCAAGAGTGTTGAAAAACGTTACCGACAATATGGTAAAATTAGACCTTACAAAGAAAAACTAATAATATTCATGATTAAAGTCAATATTTAATTGTACATTAAAATCGAGTTATTTTATCTCTGTATTCTAGATTAAATTTCAATGCGTAAAATTTATTAGGATTTTTTTACCGAAAAAAAAATATTCAATAAAAACTTCCATATATTCGTTAATGTATTCATTATAAATAATTTTTGATCACCTTTTCGCTTGAACTTTCACCTTAAAAATACCTCTGTTTTTAACATTTGCTCTGTTCAGAGATACTTTTATTTAATTTCTTAAAATTATTCTCGTGTATCGTGTCAGTATTAATTACAATAATAAAAAATCATGCTGCCTGGTATAAATAATAAATTCGCTTAAAACAATATTCTGTGTGACTAAAAGTTGCTAGCGTCGATTACTCACCTGAAAAATTTCTTCAGAAATCTGATGTCGTATACCTTATAATGCACTTTTCACCGTTTGACCCTTGTGCAGAATGTATAACTGCAAGGGTTAGCACATGGTTAAACCTTTAGAGTTTCTCGTCACGCCACTATACGAAAGAATTACAATATTTTCACGTTAAAGAGCGTATGGTAAAATTATACCGTTTTAAGGTCGAAATTGCGAAAGCACACGCAAAGTTTATGTACCGCAAAAAAATGTGTATTACGCCATAGCGAAACGAGTGTTGAATAACTGTGGCAACCCTGAACCTTACAAGGATGTATATAGTTTTATATAATTTATAAAATAAATTATAACTCTGTTATAAAATTATTTATTTGTAGCTAAATATTTATCATTATATAATTATACTAGAATAGTTCATTGCCAAGGTTTGTGGTTAATCACATATGAACTAGAATAATAATCACGCGAATTCAGTGGAGGGAAACAATCGTATACTACAAATCTACGAGGGATATTCTGAAAGTAACTCTACGATACACTGCTAAAAATGGAAACGATTTATTTAATCGATAGTTATATTTACACTGCAGCAATATTGTGTGTTTAAAATCGCCGTGATGATTACTTATCCCGTTCAGTGAAGGGAGAAGCTGCTGCTAAAATCCCTAAACAACTTATTTCTGTTATTAACGGCGTCATTATTTATGTGACAATACAATCAATAAAGAAGTGGAGGTCTCTCTCATTTAAAAAAATAACATAAGTAATCGATCGTGATTGAAAAACAATATCAATAAGTTTATCCAGCTGTTGATTTAAAAAAACTGTTCGAAAGATTAAGCTACTAGAAATTACGCAAGCTGGGTGGCAAAAAAGCAGCTTAAAATCTTCCATGACATTATAATCAAGAAGCCAGCTTCTAAGTTCAGTAATGTGTTGATATTTATGATTACTTAGTTATAAAATATAATACATAATAACTTTAGTTATTGAAAATATTTTTTTGATTTTATATCTTTTCCATATTAAAACGTATAACTTATTTGTTAACTAGAATTTAGTTTGGGTTAAAATAATATACTGAAACATATTTTTTTAACTAAGCCATCTAATTTAAGAAGATCAGTTTAATTATGACAAATTTGACTAGATATGGAATGTGAAGGCTCTTTATAAATATATTTTAATTATTCCGTTACAATATAGCAGGTGTTAGCCCAATGCGTTACAACGGAGTAAACACACTCAACAACTTATAATTAAATACACCAGACTGAAATCAAAACGTGTAAACTAGTGACATATTTTCTTAATAATAAACTATTATTACAGATTACAATCAACATATGTCACTTTGCAGGACCTAGCTAACTTTAATTTCAGTTATTTATCTATGAAGTTGAGTAAAACTATAAAAACCTTATATGTGATAAACGATTGAAATTAACATAATATAATAAATACTAATTTTGATCTGCTAGACACGATAAAAAATGAGAAATACCGATGATTATTTGGAATTCAAATCAAGGTCTTCCAGGTATTATAAACTATTTATACTATTAGTCTATGTGCTGATTAAGATTACCTAAGTACACCATGATACCTAGTATAGAAAACACACTTAAGCTAGCATTGTAAGGGTAAATAATGAGTAGATACAGTGCCTAATAAATTCATACAAAATCGATACAGTATTAACTATGTAATTATTATGATCTAAATATTAAAGATCCGAGTTGTTGATGAATAAAAAAATATGCTTTATTCGCCGATATTTTTTGATACAAAGTTCGACAATATTTTTTTCGTTATTTCACGACTTTGGTAAATACAAAAGCATCTAATCTATTTTTTTAATGTAAATATCAATAACCCATCGCAATTTAGGTGGCAAGGAATAATTAAGTAATACAAAATAATATATAAAAATAGGGTTCTGAAAATAGTTCATAATAATCTCTAATACCGGAAATTATTATGTAAAGTTGCGTAATTGTAACTAATGTCTTATATGCTTAGTAGAACGAAGCCATACAATACTAATATGTAAAAAACAGCGTTATTCTTGAACTATTACAACATAGTGATAAATGTTACATTACAGTTTGATTGTATTTAAAATTATTAATTTTTGAAATGTAATGTTTATAAGGAGTGGGTTAAAAACATGTTTTGGAGCTAGTTATTAAATACAAACATCCATATATGCTGCTCTTTTGAAAGTATTTTTCACGATTAGGTACAATGCGCAATGTAAGCACGACTGAATACAAACTTTTAACTCGAGAGCAGCATTCAAGCCGAAATAAGAAATTTTAGACTAAATGTAGTTGTAGAAAATGCTCTGGCATGAGACCAACTTTCAAATATATAAATTAAAAGGTATTTAAATAAATACATATATGCATAAGTTGGGAGTCATATTATGCTGCTAAATAATTTGATATTAAATATATAATTACGGTAAAGATCATAGTTAATTTATTCTTAACGATATACCTTCTATTTAGATTTAAACATCTGCCTTCGCCGTGTCAATAAATAATTTACAAGAAAATTGTTTCAGTCCACCTGCAAGTCATTAATTAACAGTATGCCAAAAAGGCTTGCTGCTGTAATCAAAGCTAAGGGTGAGTCTACTAAATATTAAAAATAAGTTTAAAATAAACTGTTTAATGTTGTTTCTGTTTAATCATTAAAAGCGTTAGTCTAATGCATTAAAAAAAACACAATAAAAAGTACTAATTAAGTAGTAAGAAACTGAAATCATAGTCTGTATATCGGTAACATTTATATTAAAATCAGTATTTCAGCTTAAAATCATTAGATGTCAACGTGCATGAACTAGATAAATTTTATTTTAATTATTCATTACAATACACATCCGTGATATTAGGAAAATCTAGAGAAACTTGTTGAAACTCGAGTAATGAGATAAATGAGAAATGTAACAAAAATTTTAGAACTATTTATCTATGCAATAAAATGTTTTAAACAAGTTTAAAACCAATTGTCATAAAAAAAAATATTTTTTGTATTTTTTTATTGATAAATTGCGGAATCGACATGGAAATATACATGTTGATTATAAGACCGGTCAAGTGTCAAACATTTTAACAAAATATACTCGAATCTAAGGACAAATTCAGATACTACAATAGCAACATACTCAAAAAACTACATGAAAAATCTTTATGATAAAGGTATCACGTTGGAAAATAATTTTAACATGAGTTGTCCGAGCATTGTGAAGCATCAACACATCGTTTATTGCTATTGAGCCGTAACGTGAATCGCATTCATTAAGCGTCGCCGTTTCACGTAATCGCCAATTAATTCTGGTTAAGGTAACTCTGAAGTTAATTATTGTTTGGCTTGACCGTTTGAGCGACGCCGGCCGATCGCGTGTCAAGTTTAACAGTTTTTTTGACCACGCGTATTATACGCGTGCTGGAATAGTTTTCGATACGGTTATCGGACTTACATAATATATTAAAAGAACAAAATAATAAATGCACTTATGACCTTTTGGATAAAGTAGATTAGGTGCTACAAAATAGTTTTCTGAAAGTTTTGTTTTCAATACTAAAAAAAATATTAACGTGTTCTCAAAATATTATTTTTTGCTTACTCTATAATGTAAACATCATTGAAAATGGTTATGAATCAATAAGATATATTGTAATTAATTAAAAAAAAAACTAAAAACACAATATCGACTATTAATTCAATAAGATATGCTTTAATAGAACCAATTAAAAAAGCATTCATTATCATGTCTCCAAATCTCAACTTGTAATATTTATTTTCAAACTGCTGTTTAGCCCATTGCGATGGTTCTTTGACACTAATATTTTCATAAAAAGTCTCAATTCAACTTTTATTATTTGTACTGCATTAATGAAAAAGGGCTTAAAAATATTTATTAGACTATCCAGTAGGTTTACTTAATTTAGAATAATCTAAAATAATTACGTATGTAGCCAATAATGTTAACTAATCTATAACTTGATGGTGTATTAATCTTCTAAGCTATACAACTTTATAAGCTATATGCTCAATTTAATAAACATTTGCATAGCCTCATTTCCAATTCAAATTATATTTTACTGACTATAGATTTATTTTAAAGAAGCAATTTGTAAGTTTAATTGAAAAAATATGTATCTAATAAGATACTATAATACTAAATACTTTATATAACTAATCAAATGTTTGTTATGTAATATAGGGAACACAATTATATAATCTATGAAATCTTCGGGTTTCGTTATGACACTATATATCGTATAAATATAAGTAATATGAGTAGTGATTGTGGGTATCATATTTCTAATTAAAATTTTTACATACTATATAACGTCTAATTACAAGTCAAACTAATACATCACAGTTAATTATATATAATAGAGAAATGTGTATCATCATTATTATAATTGATGTATAACACTAGCATAATTATAGGTGTTATATAAAATTTAAAAATAAAAGTTACAGAAAAAAAACTCATTCACTAGTAAGATAATATTATTATTAATATATAATAATAAATCATGAATTCTACATAGATAAAAAATATTTATGGTATGAATATCGAACTAAATTTACTTCAAACAGCTACATTCAGTACCATAGAGAGATGTCGTTACAATAAAAAATATTTATAAACTTGTCCTTGAATATGAAACAGGACACCATTCGCGTTAATAGGTCATATCCTTGGCCCATATCCCATCGTAAAGATTCAGGGCGCGCCTACGTACCTATGTAGATCTATCTACACATTACAAATCACACAGAATGCATGCAAAATATTTATTTAAAAAAATACACATACACCACAACTTTGCAACCAATCGCCAATTTCGACCCCAACACAACAGATCTATACCGTCAGATCAGAGATCGCGTGATTTTATCTCGGCGCACAGCCTCCCTAAGATGGACCCCTATCGATTACTACCCGGCGCGCTCGAAAATTGTCCGACACATGTCTCAGGCGACTTTTCCTGTCTGTCAGTGGTGTGGAATATTTTTGGCTCGGTCGCCGTCGTGCAACTGGAGCGGTAGCACGAGATGAATTAGTGTCCGGTACGCTATTTGTATGGATGCTCCTGCTGACTGGAAGGGTCAAGCCAAACTGAACCGTATTGTCAATTGACACAAGGCGCGTTTCGGTTAGGTGGAAAAACGCCCGGAAAACATTGGCATCTTTAAGGGATTCGAGCCCTTGTGCAGTTAGGGTGGAAAGTCTGGTTTTGCGTCTTCATACACGGTGGAACCCTGCGCGGCGTTTCTGCGCGAACATATCGATTCGCGGTATAAGGGGTTCCAGAAGCAACGAAATATAGTATGTTCTGACTTTTTAGGCATTTATACAGTAACGTCCTCGAGCGGTTTAAGACATATTTAAATTCTACGGGAGACTGAAATTCAGATTAAAATTTCTTAAAAACAATGTGTCTAGAAATACTTATTTGTATATATCTACGTATTATTCTAATGTATGTTAAGAACCAACTTAAATTTTTATAGTATAATATAGTGGAGTCACTGCCGTTAATAAAGCATAAGTGTAACCAAGAAATAAATTATCGCTAAGTATGAAAAACTATCGGGAAATTTACAACCATCTTAAAAAAATAAAGACAAGAAATTTTAAGATAGCAAAGAAAGTAGCTAAATTATTAAAATAATAGAGACCTTTCTGCTACTATAGATTCACTATCAGCAAAGTAATATATTTTTTTATTGTGAATCTTTGCTTGAATTAAGAAAGGCGTTACACCAATGTATTTCAACAGAGTAAACACAATCAACAACTATTAAGTCACTAGAAAGCATTAATTTTAGTAATATTAAACTATTATTACAGCTTATAATAAAAATATATTATATCACAATCTTTAATTTAGGTAAGAAAATCTTGAATTTATCAACGATTGTTTTGCAAATTTTGAATAAAAAATATATTCTTGATAACTAATGAAAAGAGAGTATTTGAATAAGGCTGATATTCGACAAATTATCAAAATTACGATGTGAGGGTCCACTGTGACATCCACCTAAGTCTTGAGACCTTGCTCGTTTTGTTTTTAAACAGTTTAAAGATCACAAAAGTGGGATAAAAATATTAATATAAAATTAGCACCGAATAGAACCACCAACTAAAATCTGGCAGAAAGACACAATTATGTAGTTTAATAAATTATTAAATCCTTTTTACTTATCATAAATCTTATATTTATATATACAAATATTATAATAAAAAATACATATTATAAATTGCCAGCTTGTAATGAACGAATCTCAACAAAATGTAACATATAACTTCGTGCCGGGACGTTAAGTGTTTTTGTTTTCCTCCTGATAAGGTCATTTTTACATATGACCTTTACATACGCATTTATATTTAGAGGTTGCATAATATTAATTTGCATTTTTAAATTGCATAAAAAATATTTAAAATATGTATTAAAAATTTAAAAAAATATAGGGAAAAATGACACAGCTAAATACTTAAAAACCGATCATTAAAAGTTTAAGCCGATTAAGCTAATAAGCATATTGGCACAGATCCAATGTGCATTTTGTTAGAATTAATGGAAAAATGAAAAAAGAGAACATACACTTCAATTCCTATGCATAATACAGAAACAACTCTTTTTTTTAGTTATTAGTCAATCGATTTTTGCATTGAAAGCAGTTTAAAATTATTTTTGCACCGAAATAAAATAAACAAAATTAAATCAGTAATATAAACTAAGTCACGTAATTTATTTAGTAGCTAATTGTGAGACTAATTGAGAAATTTGACACTCGAACATGTAATTGCTGACTAGACGCGCATCAAATTAACAATGCAGAATAAGTATAGTAAATGAATACTTGCAAAAACGCAATGCAAAAAATGTGTAATGAATATTTCAATTTAACAGTCAAGGTTATTCATTTTTTTTACTGACCGAAACACTCTAAAACTGAAGAAATGCAAAATAATATTAATTTGGAAACACGCAAGAAAAAAAATGAAACACGTGTACAAATACGATGATTCGTATCTTTAACACTTACAATTGAATAAGAACTAGTTTATTATAAAATAAATTAAGTGCTGGATGAACAAAGATTGATAAATCGTACATTAACAGACAAAAATAAAGTTGCACATAATAAGGCAAGATCAATTTTAAATAAACTTTTTTATGCCAAATAAAAGTTGTATATTATAGTAATTTGAAAAAAAAAAACATTTTTAAGATTAAAACATATATTAAAAGTAATTTTATATCATTATTTTAACTTTGCATCTGAAGGCTTATTCGAGTAAAAAATAAAAGTTTATGTACAAGTGTATCTAACTATTGTTTAAATTTAATTAGTGTAAACTTTAACTGATCTGCCTCCTGTGAGGTTTGAACTCACGACCCCTGGTTTACGAGACCAGTGCTCTACCACTGAGCTAAAGAGGCACATAAAGTCTGGAAGTTTATATTCTGAATAATTTAAAAGCACGTTAACTCAATTGAAACGTTTGAGAAGTGTAAAATACATTAAAGATTTAAAGCAATAACTCTAAGCGAGAAACTTGAAGTTTATGGTTGAATTTGGTTTCGTTAAACCAAGGCTCTAAAAGCTATTCAATCTAACAACAGTCTAATAATATGTAAATAAAAAATATAATTTAGTCATTTTCACAACTTCATTGCCATAAACATAAACAAGTTGCCAATAAAATTCAGTAAGCAGCACACAATGGGTACACGTTATGCAGTTAATTAAAGTTTCAGTGTAAGCTAACCGAGTAAAAAAATCTAGTTAAAAATACTAATCTTTACTTTTCGAATGTGATTTTACGCTGTTTTTCATTTAGACAACCAGCAAAATCAAACTTAATTGTATTAAAAAAAATAGAAGCAATCATTCAAATTTACTAGTACGTATCAGTGGTATAAGTTGATAACTTATACCTTAAAATCTCTAATGTTTTTTAATTATTATCGTTTCTGGGAGATCGAAATTGGTGATTAATTTATAATGACAATTCCGACCGATCAGTACAGATTTGATTTTTGTACATTTTTCTCATTCCACGAATAAATGATTTACAAGTAATCGTGCCTAGTGACACCTATTTATTCTAAACTGTAATAATAGTTGATAGGTAATAAAATAGATGTTACTAATTTACATAATTTTATTTTAGTCTAGCGTCTCAGTACTTACTTGAATATGTTGATTCTGTTTTTTCTGTTACTGTGGTAAACGCCAAATAACAACAGAAGAATTAAAAAAAAATACTGTTATATTTTTGTTACTAAGCAATGATATTTTTTCGAAAAAAATCGATATTTCCATTCATTCCGAATTTAATTTGAAGATTTTCAATTCGACTAAAAAACACACAGCTTAATAAAACGAGAAGTAAAAACTGTCATATCCAAAGTCAAAGTTTATGATGATAAAAAAAAGCTCGTTTGCTTGTTCCGCTTGAATAATATAATACGTCATCATCATTTGCACGCTCCCTTTCCCCAAGAGGATTTGTGGCTAACACGCAAAACACTCAGACTGCTTTAATTAACCTCAATTTTTTAATTTTTTGGTCAATCATAAAGTATACAAGGTACTCACGGGATCTGGTACGAAAATGGCTCTGCTAGCTGAAGCGCCTGTCTCGCTAAAAACTCGGCTACACCGCTATTAGAATGCTGGTAGCTGTCTTCGGCTGAGTAGGAACAAGTTGGCGGTGGAGTCTTGGATTTTTGCTGGAGAGATTGATCTCCAGCGGAGGCTGAAAAAAATAAGCATTTAAAAACCGATTTTTATTTTCGGCCAAAACCGATTCAGAAAACTGTATGTGAGACACAACATATGACAGTGAAATCGGCTGTGTATAGCGCTACATTTTGGAATTCAAAAAGCTTCTCAGCTAAGCGATCGTCTTATGAAATTTTATTACAAGACAAAGTTCATCAGAATTCGACAGATCGTATGTATATCTCTTTACAAAAATAAATGAGAATTGTTGAATATAAATAAAAAAAACTTTTGACTCTCGTATTCATAAAACTATAATAAAAACTTTGCGAATTTTTATATATATTGTTTATATGCATATATTTACTGTTTTATGTATGGCGAAAAAAATGCCATATTGTTTAATTTAAAAACAATATTATATTCTTAAAGCTTTTCCTCATCTTTCGTATAAAAACATATTTTTATTATAAAAATTTAAATACGCTGTTATAATACATTTTATAATTTAAAAGTGTGCATTTTTATTATGTCAAGGATTCTCTATTTAATCTAAAATAAATATACTTTCTATTATATAGTACGTTTCAGTTCAAGGTTAATATATAAAATAATTAGTAAGTCTAAGAAAATAAACTACAATTTTATTTTATATATTTATGTATAGACATACATTGTATGTACTTGTGTTATTATCATTTTTTATACCACATAGTAATTTATTATTTTTTTTATAATGTAATCTTTGGATAATAACTTCGTCTATGCTGCGAATCACGTAGCTAATTTATTTTCGAGGTAAATAAAATTTGTTGGCTATTAGCGTCTTTTTTGAAAAACAAAACGGCACATGACGCCAAATTCTTCCGTCCAACGCCAAAAAAAAAATAAATGTATTTTTCATAAGGCTCCAACGTCAGAGATAAGAACAAAAATATATTTAACGATTAACAAACTTCACGTAGCGATGCTTTTGAATTGGCATAAAATAAAACTCACTATATACAATAAACTATCCTATTTTATTAATTATTAATCCACTTTATACGTGTTAAAACCATTGTAATTTTATTATAAATAATAAAATTTACATCAGTTTTAAACGTCCATTTTAGACACTGAAATATATTATTGTCACACTTAAATTTCAGATAAATTATTTCCATTGACAGCGCAAAAATACAATAGTAATCACATAGTAATTATAAGATTATATTATTGTAACAAATAAATTATTAATGGTGCTTCAGAAGATCGTCTAATAAACCATTTTCTAACCTTACTCTTCAAATAAATTATTTTTTATTCTTAGGTACATATCAATGCTTAGGAAGAATATTATATATTTTAACTTTGCATTTTAAAATATTTCAATGTTAAGAAATATATGTTCTAATTGATAAAGCTGAATTTTTATAACTTGTATTCTAATAATAATGTCAAAGTCTATTGATATACAAATACACATAGCATCAATTAATGGATTTAAAACCAGCTGATGTAATTTTAAGCGAATGAAATCTCAGATTGAACGAAAGCTCTTACGAATCACAAAATAAAGCTTTGACCCATATAGTGGGCCAGAAATAACTATTCACTGTGACATTGTATTAGTGCGCACATACTTTTACAGGTTCGACCGAGTCCTTGAATTGGTTTGGTCTTTTGCCGATTTTTTCCTCCAACGGTTGAACCAAGACTGACCAAACGTGGCATACTGACGCTAGACACGACAATAGGATACATCCGCTATTGTCATGGTGGCAATTTGTCGCAATTATGTGTTTAATACGTATATTAATAATTTGCAAATATTTAACACCGATATAAATAAAATTAAGGACCAGAAAGTCAGTATCGTATTCAATACCTAATTCTAATTGGGCAAATCCAGCAATTAATTTGTCACACCTCGTACATATTTGAGTCACTTCCTATTGCACATACCAGACTTGTCTCATTTATATAAATAAACTGAGATTCACTTAAGTTTTAAGACTCATAAATTTACGCCCAACCTAACTCCCGAGATACTATTATAATTTTCTTAACCGGCATCGCCAGCTATAAACACCAAATAAACATTTTATTGCCATATGTATTTCTTGAAAATGATCATATGAAACACATATTTTAATTTGACAGGAACTCTCTGTTTTTTTCCATTTATTATTTATGACAAAAGGCCAAGAATGAGTTTTAAATAGTATTAAAACGCATCTTAGTAAGCATATTTGATAAATGAAATCGAGCTTACTTTAGAGTTAATATATAAGTTATTCTTCAAGTTTAATAGAAGTTAATTTATTGTTACAAAGGACATTTGTATATAAAAAACACTGAGGTTTTACGATTCATATGAATCAGAATCTCAAGAAATCCTCTTATTCGTCCGTTTCTTTGATATTTTATTGTATTATATAAATACTGATATAACAATTTATAGTCAAGGGGCAACTCATACCACCATTATAATCAATCCTTACCTCCTGTGGTACGCGTATCCAACAAATTAAGAACCCTTAGTCAAGGCAATCGCTTATCCTTCAATCTATCTTTATATCTTGGCCACTTGAGTGTGAGCTATGGTAATAAGAAGTATAAAAATAAAAGTCAAGTGTTAGATAAAGTACTTTCCAAACTTTTTGACCTATTTTTCAGAACGTTGAACATTCGTGACCCACCTGGCTTGAATCAATAACGTAAGGATTTGTTATTATGTGTTAGGCTACTTTGAAAAAGTTAAACAGTAATATATATAGAATTACGACGTAGTTTTCAATCGAATCCCAATTCATATATAACGATTAATAAATAAGAAGCAACTTAAATTTCTCTTAGAATATTTTTATACTTCCTCATACATATGTATATTCAATATCTACTATACACAATATTTTTTTGTTAAATTTATTTTATAAATGATATAGATACACCTATATTATACATAGATCAATTGATTGTATGACAAATAAACAATAAACGAGTATTAAATATATATTTTTAATTATATACATGTACATATATAGTTTCATGAATGAATGTCTATAAAAAACATCAATAAACATACCATATAAAAGTAATAATTGGCAATTGTATAACTCAACCATTATGGAAATAAAACACATAACGCTTTCCACGTGAGACATTGAAAGTTCACTTACGGAATACGTAATTTAGTAAGTTCGCGTGACCGTAACGTTAGCTAGATTAGCAGTTAACGGTCTCAGTTTGTATATAAACAATAGTCAATAATTTGTATCAACAAGTGTGAGCCATATTTTTCATTAATATCGTTTCCTTACTATATTTGGACCGGTTTGGTGAAGCTTTCATTAAGCTTTCGTATGACCACGCCTTCGGAAAATTTGACCTAAAAATATTTTTAAGT
The DNA here is from genome assembly GCF_051122295.1 of Plectrocnemia conspersa. NCBI lineage: Eukaryota > Metazoa > Arthropoda > Insecta > Trichoptera > Polycentropodidae > Plectrocnemia > Plectrocnemia conspersa. The sequence goes on from NW_028277167.1 coordinate 20,721,525, forward strand.
TTTTTCCTACTACGCCCAAATCTATTTCGGAAATCTTCTACAAAGCCCAGAATGTAATATTAAGGCGCAATATTGCTATTATATAACTATAAGTTCATATTTATGAACGTCGTATCTGTGATCTAAAAATAATGGTCTAACATTCTTATCAGCGTTATTTATAATATACTACGCAGATATTTTAATTTGATGGTTACGTGTCATAAGATTTAGATTATATAAGTTCGAAGTGGGGCAATAAAAATAAAATTACGTATTGACGCATTTTTATTGATATACAGTTTATATCATAAAGCGGTTACTTATTTAAACTTTTGAGTGTATTTTGTGTTACAAATAATTATTTTAACTGTAGATGAATAAAAGTTAAAAATCGAAAATATAGAATTTCTCGCATGCTAGTATAGTTAATAATTGGATTTATTGGAAATGTTATAATATAAAATTTCATTCGATTATAATTCAGCGTTTTAGTATCTTTTAATATAGATTACATGGTGTAGGTAAATATATAGCAGATTCTGCCAATATGTTGCTTTAAAGAATCGTTGAAGGAGATAATAAAAAACTTTAAGATTTTTATTTCATTATTAAAAGTCATCTATCGTTTCCAGGATTTGTAAATTAATATTTATACTCATCCATTACACTGTTAAAGTTTGATTTCGAAATCACTATAAATATCTCAGAAACAATATTTTAAAGTTGCTGGGGTAAATCTTAAATCACTTTGTTTTTCCGATAGTTAACTATTGCTTCCTTTTATATCAAGGAGTTGTTCAATTTTATCCTAGATAAAAATATGTTTATCGTAAAGCATTCTAATTATAGTTTATGAAACATCCTGGTGTACAGTATTAATAAAAACTAGTCTTTTTACATTTCAGTTTCTGAGCAACAATGACTTAAGCTAATCGCAGTTATAGATCTAAAAGGTAGTTTGTTTTCCAAAAATAATAAAATATTTTAGATTTATTTATTTTCCACACATTTTGCAATTTATATTTGATTACAAAAAATAATTTTGTTGCGATTGTTTTCCACCATAACATTTTGTTGCGATTGTTTTCCATCACCTTTCGCACCCAACGGTGATAACGATATTTTTCAGAATCACTTTAAAGAGAAAAATCTAATAGTCATCGTTTTATTACTCGTTCCTGTGTGCTTTCGAGAAACTCTTTCATTTTGCCAGGTGCCAGGGATAGCAACAATTGTGAGCCACGCCGGACAGTTGATCTTGGGTCATAAACCAGAGCAAAGTGGATAACACAATCCAATTTTCTCACCCTGTCGTCAGGTTTTTTATACCTTTGATTTATTAGGCGATTTTTTTAATGTGCTGCACAGTGCATTTATCTTTTCATTTTATCATTTCTGTTTTCTTTACAAATTTCCAGATTATTTTTACGTGAAGCGCTTTTTTTTGGACATTATACTTATAAATTGTCATTATCTTTAAAGACATCTAAAGGGTTGATTTGAAATAAAAATGAAAATTTAATTTTTGCAATTATGTATTGCCCTTATTATTATTACTATGATAAATGGAAAGAGCATTACATAATTGTCTATTTCATTCAACTTGGTTGAATGAAAAAATCTGGTTGTTAATATTGCCACTGTAGTATTCTTACTGGTATCATCCACAAGCTTATTAAAATTCTTTAATAGTTAGTCTGATATTTATCTTTTTAGATATTCACAATTCAAACGTTTGTCTACTTTTATAATGTTTTTATAATATTAATCGTTTTTTGTAAGAATTTCGCTTTTAAATTCATTTCCGATTAAATGACAAGTAAAAAATAATTTAAAATGTTAATTAGAAACGGTTTATATCTTATATTTACATTATTATCTTGGTGTGCTGTTTATTCGGTTTTTTAAGATATTTTGATTATTTTACTAGTTATTTTTTTTGCTAAAATCATTTATATAGTTAAATTATTAGGATTAATTATATAAATACCTACTTATATGATGTCTCGAGATTTTTATTAAAAGAATCCATAAAATAATCATTACTGTAATATTTTTCACCAATTATTTAAGACCTCACATTTTATGTATATTTTTGTAAGGAATTAAAATTACTGTTCTATTAAATATTGTAGTTATTTTCACTCTAATAAGAATAACCGATATTGAAGAACTGAATCTCAAAAGTTTTATAATCATGTTTCTGAATTACTGTTTCATTTTTAATTTTCAGTAAAAATACTTTTTTACCTAATTAAGATTTTATACTTTATTTTTCAAGGATTTAATAATTACTTTCATTGGACTAAGACCTTAAGCTACCACTTTTTTTTAATGTGATGCAATAATTATTAATATATTAACCTTTTTATAAAAATGAATATCACAATATGTTTATATTATATATATATATATATATATATGGATTTTTAGATTTAATTATTAATTAATTATTATTAATATATATGGATTTTTAGATTTAGTATAATTATTTTTTAAATCTCGGGATTCATCGCGATTTATGCTTACTTGTATTCTATATTTCGGCCGTGATTTTCCGGCCATGATCAAGCAATTCGTGATCATGGCTGGAAAATCACGGCCGAAATATAGAATACAAGTAAGCATAAATCGCGATGAATCGCGAGATTTAAAAAAAAAAAAAGATATATATATATATATATATATATATATATATATATATATATATATATATATATATATATATATATTAACGTTTTTTTAATACGCCTAACCCTCTAAACATATATTATGGCACGCAAGTTTAATTATGTCTGCACACGTCTAGACAAATATAGATATTTGTTTAATTCTGAAAAGCTTTTTAAATATTGTTTACTAAAATATTATTCGTAACGAGTTCAAGTTTTTTTTGCTATTATAATTCTTGTATTGAGTTCAAATAGATTTATACATAATAATTTTAGTTTATGTTTTTCCGCGTTATGTAAAAACGCCTTTGCAATTAATTTTATATAATATTTTAGATTCATTAAATAAAAAAAGTACCTGGATCCAAATACGTGCCGTACATTCCAATGTCCGAGTGCGACCTTTGTCGCATATTTTTTTCTTCCTCCTTTTTCTTTTTGAAGCTCCATGTCCTTTTTATGGTACTCCTGAACTTTCTGTTGAGTCTGCTGAGCCTTGACTCTGAACCAGACGACGAACTACTCGAAATGGAGCTGGACGAAGAGTCTCCCATCTTGTTCAACACACATAAATAATTCATAGTAAATCGTTCTGACAGATAAACAGGATCGTTGTGCAATTATCAATTAATGGCTAGTGAAAGGTGAACGATCTGTTAGTTAACAGTTTGATGCAAAATCAAGTTTCCGCGCACACGTGAGCCTTGGCGTATTTTTGCGTGCGTAAGACACATGTAATCAACATAGACGTTATACGATAGATTGATAGACTAACCTCTTGTGAGAAATACGTCGTCAAATACTGCTTGTTCTGCGACATCTTGGAGGACTTTGATACAAGTTGTTTTTTGGTTACACGGCGAGAGTACTGCGCGTGCTGAAAATATTGTCGCGTATGCCACGGTAATGGCTAAGGTCCAAGACGTTCAAAGTAGGGGTATAGTCGTGGTTTTTAAAATTAAAACATGAGCTAAATATTCACAAAATACGAAATAATCGATTGTCATTGTTTCACTAATGCACCGCGTCCGGGACTAATTTTTCGAAATGCAAAGCTGAAAGTCATTTTTCCTAAATGACAGTTCACGAGTGTCTACATTTACCATACTTCAAGAAAATGTGGAGACTGAGCGATAATTTTATAAATCAGTTCATGAATGTATTTATAGTCCATAGCATTAAATTAATTCTGCCCGTGCGCCATCTGTGCGATTGCAGAATAATAATTATAAGATGATTTTAAAGAATAGATCCAAACTTGTTTTTAACAAAAAAATCTATGAAAAAAAAATTAAAATAATAATAACCATATATTTAAAAAACAAGAATTTTGTTTTTTAATAAAATAGTGAAAATAAGTATTATAGTCTTTTGATGTTTTTCATTTCTTGTAAAATGAGACTTCTTATAGAGAAAATTGTCAATAACAGCTATTGCTACTTTGCATTTGTTATGTTTCAAACAAGATATCAATAAAAAATCATTCGGACTATTGCATAAAAGAGGTTAAAGTTCGTAGGACAAATTTTATGACTTGACTCTGTGAAAAGCCATTATGCAAAGAAAAAATATGGCCAATTAGAATAGTTGAGATAATCCTAAGCAATTTTTTTCTATTCAAATACTTCCGATGCATGCATATTTTAAAACATCTGGCATGGTCCCACCTTTTCTTATGCATCGGTATAGAAAGTGAATTGGTTGTAAAACATTGAAAAATATTTATGAAAATGAAAGAAAATTCTTGCGAAAACAGCAAATTTCTCGAGAAATGAGAATTATCGATTTAACATTTCTCTCCATAAATTCTTGAGAAATAATTATCTAGATGAAGCACTAACCAAAAATTATCAATAATATATCATCAATTTAAAAAAACTTCATTGTTGATGATACTACTACAATCAAATAAAAAATATATATAACACATGCAAAGTATATATTATTTAAAACAAACTCAACCGAAAGTTCTATTTCGTTCGAAAATGCGAGTGAGTGACCTTGCTCAGCGGACAGGTGCCTGCGGAATAACATATTTAGCCCTGTATTTGCTGCAAAATTTGGATATATAGGAGCTACTTATTACACACTACAGTATACTAACTTTTACTCTAAGTTTTATTTTCCATCTTTAAAACAGGTGTTTTTTTAACAAATGTTAATCTGATTTATTGTATGTTCTTTGTGCATCTTGTTTTAATATCGTAAAAAAAAGATCTGGATTTATTACTATATGCACCCTTATATTTTTATAATTTCTATTGTGTCTGAGAGATCAGAATTAGTGATTATATTATAGTTGATTATATTTAAATATAATTTATTTATACGATCGGTAATCACAAATAATATTTTCGTAGATTTTCCTTATCTTATTTATTGATTGTAAGCTGTAATAATGATTTATAATTAATAAAATATATATAACTTTCAGACTTGGTCTAATGAGGAAAACATAAAAATTGCATTTTTCATAAACATTCATAGTTACAAATAAATTCACAGAGCTACTGTCGAATGAACTTACTATAAAAAGTTAAAACAATTCCTAATTAATAATAGGCATAAAGTTGAATTATAAACTCTATTCAAAGTTTATTCATATAGCGTACTTGTAACAGAAATAATCTTATACCTACAAAATAGGTTTAAGGTATTCAAGAATTCAAGTATCTGTAAAGCATTTCATATTATTTTTTGTGTCAATGAATAAAATTTAAAAGATCTGGATACACATTATTTGTACTCCAGTGTTATCTAATTTCTTTCGTGTCTGGGAGATCGGAGTTAACTATTATCATATAAATATAATTGTTATAGATCATTACAAATTAAATTTTCCTATATTTTCTTAACCTCACGGATGAATATCGTGATGAAAAATACAAATAAAATTTATTATAAGCCATAAGTATAGTTAAATAATAAATAAATAAAATATATATCACTAATTCACAGATTTCTCTATTTAACGTATCAGTACAGTAACTTTTTTATTATGTACTTTTGTAAGAATCAAATATTAGACTTTACGATATTCTACCAAATTTTTTTTTAAATTAAATAATAGTTTTAGGTCAATAAATATGATTAAAGTGACGTAAATTATGTATTAAATTTAATTATATAAAATAAAAAGGTATTAATAAATGTTTTTGCATTTATACTTTGTTTCGTATCTATTGTAAAATTAACCTTTAATATATACTTACAATTTATGTTTTTTCTCAACACGATAATGGATTATTGAAGTTAAAAAGTAGCATAAAAAATATCAACGAATCAAATACAATTCTTTTTAAATTTAATATAATAAAATATTATTTTAATTCTCTTGCGGAAATCTAAATTATAAATTTTAAATCTGCGTGAAAATGTTAATAAATATCTATGTGAAAAATATGTAAAAGGCAACAGGAAATCATTAAACATAAATTCATATTCCTAAGCATTTTAATTAATACTGTAAGTATATAAAAAAAAATAGTTGATAGGAAAAAAAATTAATAATAATTACAAAAAAATATATAAATGGTTGAAACAATTAATTGTTCACGCTCGTGTAATAAAAAATAAAGGGCTCATAAAATAGAATCTTTATATATTCTGGTTTAATAAAAACCTGTTATTTTTATATTATTTTTTTTGTATAGTCCTTAAATTTACATTTATTTTTAATTTTTCCTAGGTTAACATGATCAATGTACGCCATCTGTTACATTACAGAATAATAATAAAATATTTTACCGTAAGATGGCAGTGTGAAATAAAAACAGTATTTTAATATGAGAATGTATTATTTTATATAATTACATGTACATGTATTAGTTTATATAAGTTCATAATTTGGTAATTTATATGTCGTGTATATTAAAAAGCGTTTTTAATTTATTCTGTCCGTAAATTTAAATTTCAGTTCGCCGTTCAATGATAAAACTGGAACACAAACTAAATCCAGTTCTTCATAGTTATATTCCACTTTGTATTTCTGTAAAATCTACAAAATAAAATATCCTAATTAGTATTACATCTATCTAGGATTATTTAAATATAATAATTAAAAATTCACCTTAGTTAATACAATTTGAAGTTTTAAATTAGCAAATCTTCTACCTAAACAAGCCCTTTTTCCAAATCCGTATGGAAGGGTAGAAAATGGGTGATAATTTTTACCATTATTAAAAGTTTTCTCATTGTAAGGGCACTCAGCCGCATCTTGCTTCAACCAACGTTCTGGTTTAAATTTATCAGCATTTTTGAAATATTTTTCAGATTTTGACGAAACAAGATTCTGATATAAAAGTGGGGTCTATAAAATAACACGTTTGTAAAATTGTTAAATAAATTAAAAGATATATAAGTATGTATATAATTAATAATAAATTTACCCCTTTTGGTACTTGATATCCACTAAAAACCGTGTCATTGCTTAAAACTCGACCATTACCAATCAACGGTGGAGAAAATCTAAATAATAAAATAAAAGTGTAACTACAAGTTAAATTTATTAAAATAAACATTATATTACCTGAATGTCTCTTTAATGAAAGCTTTTACATAATTCATGTTTTCTAAGTTGCTGGCAGTTAATGTTGTATCACCTTGTGGCAAATTATTCACAATATCTTCGTAAACTTTTTGTTGTATATCTTGATGTTTGGATAAATAATACAACAGAAAAGCAACTGTCGATTGTGTCTATAAATTCAATAAAACAATTAGTGTATTGATTATGCCATTAAGTCAATATTATTTATTCTTACTGTATCGATTCCAGCTAAAAACATCTCGAATGCCAATATAACAACAATTTTTGGATTGTCAGCGTTTGTGACCAAAAGTCTTTGAATGAGTGACCATTCTTGAGGATCTGTTTCTGGAATACCTTGTTCTATCACAGCGTCAATCTGACCACGTGTTATTCTTATAATAATAAAAAACACATATTAAATACGAATACATATACAAACATACATTTGAGGAAATATATACCTTAACATTGTGTTTAGTGATGTGACAAATTTGTTCCAATTTGGAGTATTAATTAGTCTCCAAAATGGAATTGCTAATTCCAGTTTCATCAATGAGTTTTGAAATTCATGAGTAGCACTTATGAATTCTTGAGTATCTTTTGAAGGATTTAGATCGAAGCATCCAAATTGTTTATCTACAGCTACGATTGACAGAGCTAAAACAATGAAACATTTTAATAATGCATTTTATATAATGGATCGTTATAAATATCCAGCTGTGGCCAACTGAACGTTGACATGGCGATTCTTATACGTCTTTTGAGTATTTGATCAACTTTGATGCATTTTTTTCACGTTTTTGAATTTATAATAGATAATTATAATTGTCAACTTTCGTTTTACGTTGAATTCTGGGAAAGGTGTATTTTTTTCGTCGTCCCAGCTAGTGCATAATGGCGAGCCTACAACTCAACACGTGCGCGCGACATTTTTTTGCTTCTATTCATAGAAAGCTATATCGAGGACATTTAAAAATTAGAAGCTTGTAAATAAAACACTTTTATAAAATCTTAACCAAATTATTTTGATATAATTTCACCTTTATTATTAATAAATTTTTGTCAAGGTCTAATTTAAAAAAGGATTTTATAAATAACTTAAAGGTAAATTTTGTCTATAAATCAAATAGTATGTAAAATGCCGATATCTCGCAAAATTTTAGCACTTTGAATTAAACTATTTAAAAAAATAAAAAGAGAAACTACATAAAAAAAAAACAATCGTTGTTACTTTGGTCTACATAGGCTCTTTAAAAGCCTTAAGCGGTCAGCCTTCATTCAGTAGATGGCTCTGGAGATCCAGTCCATTAGCAACTGCGACCTCTACATAGTCACGCTTCTCGATCTCGACCTCCTACTTAGACTGTTGCGAGTGACAGCCGCGGTCGAGTGAACCAATGTGAAACTATTATTTATTTTATTTTTAATTTTAAATCTGACTATCATGATTTGACATATCCCCAATGCGTCATGATGGTAATTATATATTTATTAATTAAACAAAAAACATATTATTATTAATTCAAATTAAAAAAAAAATAGGAAAATATTATTGTATTTTAATTTTTTAAGTGGCTTTTTATTTTTTTATGCAACACGTATTTTTTGTGTTATTATTTATTGTATTAAATGTATCTACAATATATTAAGATTTATTTTCAGCATGCTAAGCAGTTTACGAGATATCGCCATTTAATATGTTGTCACTTTTTAGTCAATCTAATAAATAATATAATATGGGTAATTAATAATACATTTAACTTACATTCTAAAACCCATTTAGTAATCTCGTTTTTGAAATCTCCTGGAACCTCATTATTTTCATCTCTAATTAAGTTTATTCTGAAATACAAAAATCACAAATTGCTTTTTTTTGTTATTAGTATTTGTAAAATAATAATTATAGTTAAATCCATGTTATTGAATAAAAAATATCCAAAGCTATTAAAATAATAACATAGCACACAAAACAGCATTACTGAAAAGCATTATTTATATCGATTCCGAAATGTATTAAGACAATTGATAGTTTTGTAACTGAAACAGTTTATATTAAAAAGTATTTTTAATTTGCTTTATTCTAGTATTTATGTTCTAATCTAACAATTTAATAATTCTTTGAATTGCCTGCTAACGAAATTCTATAAAATCAAATATTCATATATACAATATATTTTTCTTATATTAAAATTATACGAGTGAATAATTTATTATCAAAGCGAAAAAACAGGTTTATTATATTATATATGGTGTTTCAAAAAACATCTTAAATTATTTTAATCTCACCGCTCGACGAATTTTTGAGCAGCTACTTGCATTGGTTCAATATATAATTTTGCAATTTTCGGTTGAAGCATATCTTTTGAGACTTTTGGACGAAACTTCCTCCACGCATCCACATTTCTATAAATCATTACTTTCACTTTATTTCTACTTATTCACTGTTATATTTTTCATATTTAAATAGTTATTCTTACACTGATATAAGTCCTTCGTCGTCACTAAAGAAATCCCTCCTAGTCACTGTTTTATAATATAAAATCGAATTTTGAGCCGGCCTGTATTTTTAAGAGTATGATTAAATTTTGTCACAAACAATTGTATTTTAACATATTTTATAAAATACCTATCTGGCGAGTTTCCTTCGGTTCTAAACATTTTTTCGATGTCATCTGGTTCGTATATAATGACAATATCAGTGTCGCCCAATATTTTTTCTATTTTGACAATAGGTCCAAAGCAATTGAATAAATCTTCACAAGCAACGTGAATTTTGTGTATATTAAAATCACCTATAAATTTATTTTAAATTTGTATTGCTCTACATATTAAAAACATTTTTTTACATTTATGATGACCAAAATAATAGGTGTATTTCAAAATAGATGTGAAAGTAAATATAAAATATGAGCTTTAACTTTGACACACTTTAATTTACATATATATTAAGATATATTTGACTTTGATTTTTTTTTAAATTCCTGCTAATAATAAACTAAATCATATTTTTTGTAAAGGTTTCGATAATTGTAATTTAATTTACCTATATATGGCAAACATCTCCATTTATTTCCGACTATAGGTGCAGTATATGGTCCGGGAATCTTAGTATAGGGAAGAGCATTGTTCCATTCTTCGTCTCTTTTTAAATCATCAGCGAAAATTTCTGGCTGAATGAGCGTTGATCGTTTTCTAAACTTCTGAGAATTCGTTAAACTTATTCTATTACACTCTCCAAATACCACACACTTCGATAATAAACTTTTTATCAACATATTAGCAACAAGTCTCTAATAACCGTCAAATAAACATTTCAGTTACAATCACAAGTTCGTATATTTATACACAATTTGTTTTCACTCAAATATGTCGATTACTATTCAGATATCATTGCACAGTTTTTATCACTGATGGTCTAATTTAAACTTTTTATCAATCACAAGTATTTAGCAAATTACACACTCCTTTTCAAAACACTCCTTTCGGCGCGAAACTCTGCGAGTATATGTCTAAAAATCCTGCGTAAGTATCGCCTAAAACTACTACCAGTAAGGCGTTGTAAAAAATCTACCAATATACCTGTAAAACCGGTTAAAATTTATTATTTACATTTATTGCGTAAACCTCACTAACCAAAATTTAACTGTCATATGCTCTGTAGTACGAATCACAATAAATTAATACTTTTAATAAAATATTATATCTTATGAGTTTTTATTTTATTAACACGGCTTATTAAAATCCTACATATACTAGATAATAAGTTCGTAATTTTTTTTTCTTAATTAAAATTATCTAAATATAAAGCTCTTGATTATCTTAAGCGCATATTAAAATTAAAATCATTTTGTTTCGCTAAACAATGAACTCTCGATACCGCGTAAGATCCCGCAAAATACTTTGCTTCATCCGTTTCTCTTTATTTTATGTACTAATGATATTTATATTTATATTTTCATTTTTTTTTTTTTTTAATGATATTTATATTTTTTTTTTTTTTTATTTTTTTATCAAAATACACTTACAATACAGCCGTTTTAATTAATTCTTATTGTCTTAACCCTGTATGTGCTAGGTGCAGATAAATCCGTATCACTGTGTACGGCTCTTAAGTGCGAAATTCGGATTTATCCCACGCTCAATAAAAAAAATAGTGCTATATTTATTTTAATAAAAAGTCACGTAATTGGTAAATTAGACAGTAAAAAATAAAATTAAAGATTTATTCCTGAAGATGAATATAAATGCAGCGTAGAATGAATATAAACATATAAAAAAAATATTAATAAATCTATAAATTTATTTTTTACTAATTATGTGACATTTTATGAAATTAAATTAGCACTTAAAGAGTTAAACTAATTGCTATTAAGTCTGAGAAATCTTTACACAGCTTGAATAATTATTTGCATCAAGCAATTGATATCCATCTGCCATCAATTGATGGCTGCCGGAGAAGATCGAGAAAACAGCTGCTTCTCTCTTAACGCCAACCCTAGTTCAAATCGATGCCCAAATAAGACAGGATCATTTAAATAAGACACAAATTAGAAGACTTCATATGAGCGTTACTTAAATTATTGCATGATATTAATTATAAACAAAAATTCTTTGTCTTGTTACAAAATAAACACTCCTGATACATATATTAAGACAGTAATGTGGGTGTTTCAACCACCTGCACAATTGATTTATGGCATTTTAACGATCATTTCAAACAAATAAAAATACTTTGACGTCTCGAAAGTAAGACTTGCGTCAGTAATTCTTATTATATTTGGACCGTCCCGAGACGTTAATTACTCGTAATAAACCTTAGTAAAAAATACCTATTGTGTGAAAAAATGAACGATAGACAATGCGTTCTACCATGTGCAAAAAGACCATTGTTATTTTTACCTCTTGTTAACGACCACCGCCAGAGCTGTCTTGAACCAGCGAAATAAAAATGAGGCAGACGGGCAGACAGACAGAGAGCGGAAGAGGGGCAAACGTGGAGGCAGAAAGAGAGACAGAAAAAGACGCTCCAGAGACATGATCTCAAGGAGTCATCATCGACTAGTCCAGCATCATCACGACAGATCACAACTAGTAATAATTCAACTCGACACCACTTGATAACGACAATTACATATCCATAGATACCGGCGTCTGTTATCGCTGCAAAGCACCCCCTTTCAGTCTTAAAACCTGAAAATAAATTTTAAACACCATCAGTTAAAGAAGATTTACGTAAACATATTTAAAAATACTATAAAAATTACGCATGACCATATTAACATAAAATGTCTAAGAACTTCTTGCTTAACACTCTTAGGCTTAAATTTAATCTTTAATTTATCCAGGTCCATAGCTAAATAATTAGTTGTAGTATTAAGCTAAATAGTTTTTATAATTAATTATTGAATTTTTATTTAACTTCGTTAAATAAAAACGAGCATAAAAAACAAAATCTTAATCAGGGCCATGTTAAAATATATTCAGTTCTGAAATATCAGTTCCTTGGTCGCAATGACAACGATGTAGTGTTTTGATGTTAGAGGTGACCATGGGGTCTCTCCTAATCGTTCCGTACTTCGAAGGTATTACATCACTCGACTTAGCGCGTATCTGCGGTTAAGGTCAACATGTTAAATGTTTCTACTACGTATAATATTTTATGATTTTTTTCTACGCATAATATTTTTAAGATATGTATTATAATAAAAATAGTTAACAATTCCTTTAGCTTTAACTACTGTTTATTTTATACAGAATTTGAAATAAGGCACTTAGAATATATATTTTTCTCATCCATTTTTGGAATATTCAGCTAAAAGTTTTTCTGATACAAGGTTATCAACAACTAATAATTGGAAATGATTACAAGTGACTTAACTTATTCGAAAGTTGTATCAATGCAAAAAATGATTTTGTAAATTGATTGTACATTTAACTGTGTAGAATAACAGTATACAAAACATAATAAACTGTACCGGGGAAGGATCTTTAGATGTTTCGAAGGTTTATATTGCATTGAAAATGTTAATTACTTATTTAGCAATCGTATGTTAAAATGTAGTGTAAACATTATAAAAATATTTATTTTAGTCTCCAGCAGCTTGTGAATAATGTACGTTACTTTGTGCATAGTATAAATACGTTTATTAATCGAATCCTCATTGGGAAAATGCTTCAAAGACCCGTTATAATATTTGTATGATCCATTTTTTTTATTCTATATTTGCAAGAGTGCATGTATTGCTTATATTTATAATTTGTCAACATATGATGTTCACCACAGTATAAATAAATAATTTGTCGATAAACCAATGTGAAACCACTTCAGTTATTTTCAAGTGGGGGTACGCGCTTGGTCATTTAGGGTATGCTAAAAAATATCGGCGAAAATATGTACATATATTAACAGTAAAATCAAGAATTGTATAATAAATTCACTGATTTGACTTTTAAGGATATCTGCTTTCTTTTTTGATCGAAAATCCTATAATGAATACATGCAATATCAATTTTACGTATATATTCATTATTAGACGAAGATTGTCCTAAATCTCAAGTGCTCCCAAATGGCACTATAAAACATTCGGCAAAAAAATGAATTAGTACATCCTTTTGAAACAGCATAACTAAGAAATATGAGAGCCTGATTCAATTTATACCACTTTTATAACTTTATGTGATATAAATTTTAGAAAGTAATATTCAAGATAAATTATTAAAGAAGAACGAATTACCAATCTATCTATAATTTCGTACAAATATTATATACTACCTTAAAGACTATAAATCAATCAATTTAAAAAAAAATAGGAACTAGAAAAGTGGAAATAAAATATTTATTTTAAAAAAATCATTAGAACGTCAGTATACACAAAACATATTTATAGACATTAATTGTTATGTCAAATTTGTATTGCTTCTTGTGAGTTTTAGCAAATAATATTTAAGATAAACTATTAAAAAAGAACGATTAATCAATCTATATATAATTTCGTAAAACAAATTGTCTTTAAAGATTATAAATCACTAAATTTGAAGAAATAAAAACCAGAAAAGTGGATATAATATATTTTTTTTTAATTAATATATTTAAAATTCGATATACACAAAACATATTTATAAATATTAATTTTATGTCGATTTTGTTGGATTATATTTTTTTTAATGTAAAATTGGTAGTAATATATAACCTTGCACACCATTCATATAAATCTAGTTACGACACTATCGATCAGTTTTTTTTACGTTTTTTTAGGCTAACTTAATATAGTATACTAATAAAAAAAAACTTAATAATAAATAATTAAATTGCAAAGAAAGTGTTTTATTATTCATTAGGTGTATATAGATACAATAATCACATATATATTTTTTATAAAAATTTAATTTCAGATTCTTTCAGTAAACTTAAACTTAAGATCACCGACAGGTGAATAAATTGGTAAAGTTACATACTCTAGTTCGCCATAATCATATTCAACTTTGAATTTCTGTAAAATCTGCAAAAATATAATTGCTGTTATATTATAAAATTATTCATATAAATAAATTAAGTTCATAAATATAAAAAATACATTTATTGTTATAATTAATTTAGGGGGTAAAAAAATAACATAATATTTAATAGATAACATACCATTTTGGTATTAAAAACATATTTTTGATGGTCAATTGTTGATGCTTATATACATAAATGTTTATTTAACGTTTCAGATTTATATATATTGTTAAATGTAAATCCTTATCTACAACGGAACGATTACTTTTTAAGTTTGAATAATAATTATGATTTTACTCATTGATCAAAAATATCTCCTAATAACCATCAGGCGATATTTAACAACTTTAAAGTATTTGTTAAAACAGCACTTTTTTTATTTAATAAAAAAAATAAACAATACGTTGGTTTTATACCTTTGAGATAACAATTTGTAGCTGTAAATCAGCGAATCTTCTACCCAAACAAGATCTCTTTCCAAAGCCATATGGAAGGGTTGAAAATGGGTGAGTTTTTATATTTTTGAAAGAGCACTCTTCCGCTTTCTGCTTCAACCAACGTTCTGGCATGAATGTATCAGCATTTTCGAAATATTCATCAGATTTTGCCGAAACGAGATGTGAGAAAAAAACACGAGTCTGAAAAAATTGGATACAACTACCATAAATTTTAAAAATGTAGTTTTATATAACAATAAATAATTTACTTACTCCTTTTGGTACTTGATATCCACCAAGAACCGTATCATTGTCTAAAACTCTACCACTACCTATAAATGGTGCAGCAAATCTAAAAAATAATTATCATAAAAAATATGACCAAGAACATAATAATCACAACATACAAGTTAATAAATAGATTTAGTAATAGTAAATAAATAGCACGTTACCTCAATGTTTCCTTTATGAAAGCCTTAAGATATTTCATATTTTCTAAGCTACTTGCAGTTAATGACGCATCGTTTGATGGCAAATTAGTAACAATATCTTGATAAACCTTTTCTTGCATATCTTGGTTTTTTGATAAATAATACAACATAGAAGCAACTGTCGATCTTGTCTAAAAATCATTAACTTATAATATAGTGCCTTAAATAAACGTAGTGTATTTAATATTAATGTAATTTGTTCCTACAGTTTCTAAACCAGCTATAAACATTTCAAATGCAAATACAACGACAGCTTTCGGATCGTCAGCGTTTGAGACTAAAAGTCTTTGAATAAGTGTCCATTCTTCGGGATTTGTTTCTGGAATACCTTGTTCTATTACAGCATCTATCTGTCGACGTGTTATTCTAATAACAAAAGTGTTAATACAATTACTTTCGAATTTTCATAGCCTTAACCTGCGTTTAAAAATAACTAATGTTTTAGTAAAAATACATGCCTTAAAACTGTGTTTAGTCCTGTTACAAATTGTCTCCATTTTGGAGTACTAATTACCCTCCAAACTGGAATTGTAAGTTCTAATTTCATCATAGCAGATTCGAATGCTAAAGTAGAGTTAATAAATTCTTGAGCTTCTTTAGAAGGTTCTGGATCTAAGCAACCAAATTGCTTATCGACAGCTATTCTTGCTAGAGCTATAACAATATAACGTACGATAATAATACATATAATAAACGCCAAAAGCGTGTCTATAAATTAGCGTAGCTGTCAAAAATTGTCGACTACAAATGGCAGGCATATTTTTAGAGACGGCCTCTTTTGGTATCAGCATTCTTTGACTTAAATTAAAAAAATATTGTGAGGAAAGACCATGACCTCAAAATATAATAATACATAAGGAAAAAAGTATCAAATCAAATAATATTGATGGCCGTCAGTAAATTGGCGATGGCTTACAGAACCATGTTTTTTATTTGATAATAAAATAAAATTTGTTAGTTATGTATTATATATTCGCAATAATAACAAATAAAAAACTTATTTTGCTGTGTTAATTACTCTATACACGATTTTTGCTACTTGCCAAAATATTTTTAAAATAAAATTACTTTTGATAAAAACATTATTTTAATTAATATGCTTACAACATTTTGAGGCGTAATCGTTAAAAAATAATGAATAAATTATAAAATACACACTGTAGATTAATAAAGTAAACAACTTACATTCCAAACTCCATTTTCCAAGTTCGTCTATAAATCCTCCGGGCACTTCGTTATTTTTACCTTTGATTAAATTAATTCTAAAAAATAAATAATATATTTACAAAAGTATATTTTTTAATATGTCTTATTCCCTAAAAACTCGCGAGTATATATGTATGTATATCGGTGAATGCATTCCGTCGATTAAAGTTTGAATCCTTGAATTGTTTTAAAGTGTCTTTATTACAGGAGACAAAAACTCTTTTATTAATAATTTTCTGGATAGATTTTTATTTTTACGTTTATTTTTTAGTCACTGTTAATTAGTTTAAAAGTAATGACCTATGAGGTTTTTAGTGGAACAGCCAAAATTATCCTTCAAACCATATTTAGACCTAATTTTAAGGTTACTGATTTTTTTTAATTTACCCTAGATATATTTATTTTTATTACGAATATATATTGGTTGCTTAAAAGCCTAGCAAATTGATATTATTTTCAATTAGGTAATTCAGAAATGAATGTCGTTTTTTAATGAAGCAAAAAAAATTATAATAAGTTCATTTTTAAGATTTTTTATTTTTTTTTATTTATTAATTTTACTTTTTTTATTGTTAAGTGGAACATGTTGTTGTTAGTTTCGCTATATTCATAAATAAATAACAAGTATCTGTTTTAAATGATTATTATGTAATATATACATTTTCTTTGGTCAATGTTGAAAGATATTACTATATAACTACTAAAAATAAATTAACAAACGGTACTAAAATATGTATTCATTTGCAAATCAATTTCCATAATGTTTTTTTGCTTAGCTTAAAATTGTAAGAGTGACTTTGTATTTTGCGTCATAGATGAAAAAATGAAGAAAAATATGCCTCAACACATAGCTAATTCTATATTATAAATCCTTGAAACATATTTACAATATTTAATTTGTTTGTAATTCATCATGTAAGATATATTTAATTCTCATCATCTCACCTTTCGACGAGTTTTTGCGCTGTTGCCTCTATAGGTCCAATATATAATTTCACTACTTTCGGCTGCATCACGTCTTTTGAAACCTTCGGCCGAAACTTGCTCCATGCTTCAGCGCCTCTAAAAATAACCATTGCTTAATTTATATATGATAATTTTTTGAATATATACAAATATATTCTTACACCGATATGAGCCCTTCGTTATCACTGAAGAAATCTCTCCGCGTTACTGTTTTATAATACAAAAGCGTCGTTTGCGTCGGCCTATATAATAATTTGATATGATTCTTCTATAAAGAAAATTGTACGATAAAAAATGTTCTACCTATCTGGTGCACTCCCTTCGGTCCTATATAGTTTTTCTATATCATCAGGTTTAAATACTATGACAACATCAGTATCGCCAATTAATTTTACCATTTTGACAATCGGTCCATAAGCATTGAATAAATTAAAGCAAGCAATATGAAGTTGGTATACACTACCATCACCTATAAATATGTAAATATAATATATCATATTATGGACTAGATGTATAGTGAATATAACTTAAGCTACGATATATTTTCAAATCAATGACTATTTCTAAGATCATATTTAATTATAATATAATAATTGTATGCAAGATATTTTTAACTTACCAAAAAATGGCATGATCCTCCATTTGTTCCCGATTATAGGATAAGGATTCGGTCCTGGTATCTTATCATATGGAAGAGCGTTGTTCCAATCTGGATCTCTTTTCAAATCTACAGCACAAATTTCTTCACGGGCCAGATTCGATCTCTTTCTAAGCTTCAAAGAATTTATTGAAACGATCCTAGTACCTTCTACGAATCCCATACATTTCGATAATATGCCACGTGTCAGCATATTTGCATTATCACTAAATGGCAAAAATATATAAGAATCGTCTCTGTAACTAATTTAAGTTAATAACGTAAGTATAAGACTGTTAAAAATTTATGTAAATTATTATTTCATATAAAACACACACTTCACCTAAACACTGCTTACGGTATGAAAATCTAAACATGTATGAACAAAATAATCATCATACACAATAAAAATATTTTTAATACAAAAAAATTTCCTGAGCTATCAAAATTTAACAATAGAAATTTTACGCATGTTTACCAATCCTATGTTATCTTAAAAGTTAAATCTGTCTAAAAGAACATCAAATAACAATTTAACAAATCAATCGACTAATTTCAATAGATTAGTTGGTGTGTGAAAATTAAATTTAAAATATTGAAATGATATGAAATTTTCTATTACGAACGATGTCAACTGAAAATACATGTTTGTTGTATATGATGTAGAAGTGTGTCATGTTATTGAGCAAAAAAATAATGCTTTAATAAATTCTGACTAATTAAAAATACAAATATTTACCATTAGGAAAGTATCATATATCTCTAAATAAAATAAAATAAATTGTTTATAGCATTAATACAGTTTTTAAATATTTACTAATAAGTGTAATTTTATGATCTTTAATGACAAATATATTTCTTGCCTGCTTCTAAGAACGAAATTATTATATCACAGGGGCTAAAATTTTAATTAAACGGTTTAAAATCAGATTTACATATCGAATAATTTTATTTAACTATAGAAGCCATTGATATTTTATTTTATTTATTTTTATTTAACTATAAAATCTCTAAATAAACCAGTTGATGTAACTATAAAATCTCTAAATAGAAAAAACTTAACAATATTTAAAAATCAACCCCATTGCCTAATTATTCATATAGAGCCACTAGTTTTTTTAACTTCCATGCCCATTGGTAGCACGTTTCCCATAAATTTACTTCTTATATTAAACTAATGAGGTTAATCTTTGTGACTTATATCGGCACTGTAACGATGTTTGAGAAAGTGGTGTCGAAGGTCGAACCAAGATGCGTCTGAATAAATCTTATCTTATCATACGTAATTGTGAACTTTCCAATTTTATAAAAAAAAAATTCTGCGAGATTCTGATGCTCATTGAAATTTTTTTAATTTGAACTTTCTGCTAAACCGCGAAAAAACATCGTTTTTATCAATAAAACCTTGTTTGCATCGCTCACAAGATTTTTATAAAAAAGCGGTCAATAAATTTTGAGAGATCACAAATTAACGGGAAATTTTATAACTTTTAACTTACAAATTATATTGTAAAAGTTAAGCAACTTTTTTTTTTTAATATGCCTAAAGTAAATTTAATAATATTATGTTAATAAATATAATTGTTTCCTTTAATTTTTCGTTAATACTGTTAAAAAAATACGGGTATTGTAAAATTAGGAATGTAATATATAATTGCGGCAATTCTAGGAAAGGTGTATTTTTTCGTCGTCACAGCAAGTGCATAATGGCAAACCTCCAACTCAACACGTGCGCGCGACTTTATTTTCTTTGGTTCTATTCATAGAAATCAATATCAATATTTCTAATAAATTTTTGTATTCTGCCTGGCATCGATAAATACAGATTTTCAATTATTTTAAGATTAAACTCTTCTTCCCACACTTCCATGATATATTTATTCAGCTCGGCTAATTTTTTTTCCTAATTGCTGTTTTATGATTGCTCATAAATTTTCAATTGGTTTCAGATTGGGGCTATTTCCTGGCCATGTTATTGATGTGATTTCCATTAACTCTTTGAATTGTTAAATCTATAAATAGAGGATTAATTTAGTGAAAGTTTGAATGTAAAAACTATAATTGGACTCAGAACGAGCTCCATGGCATGGCGCAGAATCGTCCTGCAAAATGGGTTCAGCAGTATGTTGGGAAAGTTTTTCAAGAGGTAAAATAAAGTAGTTTTATACAACCAATTTATATATTTTTGCATTCATGGTGACATCACAGAGCCCAATCCATAAGCTGTCATGCACCCCCAGATCATCACATAGGGTGAGTGCTTAATGAATCGATTAATACATAAAGGAAGAAATATTTCGCTTTTTCTACGTCTCACAGCGCATACTGCCTGCTCCAAACATATTAAATTTGGATTCATCGGAAAAAGCCACTCTTCTCCAATCTTTGACGGTCCAATGGCGATGAGCTTTTGCCTATTTAAGGCGATTCTTTCTTATTTTCTCAGTAAATAGTGTTTTTTGCTGAGCTCCGTGCTTTAAATCCAGCTTCAACCAAACGTCTATTCACTGTTCTTCTCGAAGTATTCAAGTTTGAAGTAGATTGAAATTCTGTTTATATTTCAGCAGTAGTTTTGAATCGATATTTTTTTATGATATCGTTAATTCTGCGGTCTTCTCAAGCAGACGTCATACGCTTCCGACCACCCCCTTGCACTTTCTCTAAAATTCCTGTTTCGCGATATTTTTTAATAAATTTTCAAATAGCAGAACCACTAAACCCCACTCATCTCTAGAACATTTTCTTCGAGATATGCTATTTTTTAAGATTTTACCGTGATGTGTTTACATCTATCCATGATTTTGATTTTGTCTTTACATAACCGAGACTAACGTGCAATTCTGGGGGCTTTACAAGTTAAAATATCTTGTGAATTATTACCACACTAAATCATAAAAAAAATACAATAGAACAAGCTTTAAGGAAAGAATACATTTTAATAATAGAATTCGTGGAATATTGCCTTTCATTTAGCCACAGCTGTCTTTAGTTGTTTTCAAACGACTAATTTAAGAAGGATCTTATAAATAACTTAAAGGTAATTTTTTTCTTTAAAACAAATAGTATGTGAAATGACGAGATCTCGCAAAATTTTAGCAACTTGAATTAAAATATTTAAATTAATTAAAAGATAAAATACATAAGAAAAGCCAATAGTTATTACACCTCTACATAGTCACGCTTCGCTTCATTATAATGCGCGGACTGTTGCTCATCTCGACCTCCTACTTAGACTGTTGCGAGTGACAGCCGCGGTCGGGTGAACCGATGCGAAACTGTTATTTATTTTATTTTTAGTTTTAAATCTGACTATCATAATTTGACATATCCCCAATGCGTCATGATGGTTTTTATATAATTATTAATATGAACAATAAACATATTATTATTAATTTGAATTTAAAAAAAATTAATAAAAAAAATTTTATAGTGTTTTAATTTTTTAAGTGGCTTTTTTTATTTTTTTATAAAACACGTATTTTTTGTGTTATACTTAATATAGTATACTAATAAAAAAAACTTAATAATAAATAAATAAATTGCAAAGAAAGTGTTTTATTATTCATTAGGTGTATATAGAAACAATAATCACATATATATTTTTTATAAAAATTTAATTTCAGATTCTTTCAGTAAACTTAAACTTAAGATCACCGACAGGTGAATAAACTGGTAAAGTTACATACTTTAGTTCGCCATAGTCATATTCAACTTTGAATTTCTGTAAAATCTGCAAAAAATATTATAGCAATTATAATATAAATTATTCATATAAATAATTAAGTTCATAAAAATAAAAAATACATATATTGTTATAATTAATTAAGAGTGAGAAATATAGAACTACATTTAATAGATAACATATCATTTTGTTATTAAAAAACTATTTTTGATAGTCAATTGTGGATGCTTATATACATAAATGTTTATTAAACGTTTCAGATTTATATTTATTGTTAAATGTAAATACTTATCTACAAAGAGAACGATTACTTTTTAAGTTTGAATAATAATTATGATTATACTCATTGATCAAAAATATTTCCTAATAACAATCAGGCTATATTTAACAACTTTAAATAAGGTATTTGTAAAAATAGCCGTTTTTTTATTATATAAAAAAATAAACAATATATTGGTTTATACCTTTGAGATAACAATCTGTAGCTGCAAATCAGCGAATCTTCTACCCAAACAAGATCTCTTTCCAAAACCATATGGAAGGGTAGAAAACGGGTGAGTTTTAATGTTTTTGAAAGAGCACTCTTCCGCTTTCTGTTTCAACCAACGTTCTGGCATAAATGTATCAGCATTTTCGAAATATTCATCAGATTTTGACGACACGAGATGTGAGAAAAAAACACGAGTCTGAAAAAATTGGATACAACTACCATAAATTTTAAAAATGTAGTTTTATATAACAATGAATAATTTACTTACTCCTTTTGGTACTTGATACCCACTAAGAACCGTATCATTGTCTAAAACTCTACCACTGCCTACAAATGGTGCAGCAAATCTAAAAAATAATTAACATAAAAAATATGACCAAGAACATAATAATCACAACATACAAGTTAATAAATAGATTTAGTAATAGTAAATAAATAGCACGTTACCTAAATGTTTCTTTTATGAAAGCCTTAAGATATTTCATATTTTCTAAGTTACTTGCAGTTAATGACGCATCGTTTGATTGCAAATTAGTAACAATATCTTGATAAACCTTTTCTTGTATATCTTGGTTTTTTGATAAATAATACAACATAGAAGCAACTGTCGATCTTGTCTATAAATAATTAACTTATTATATAGTGCCTTAAATAAACGTAGTGTATTTAATATTAATGTAATTTGTTCCTACAGTTTCTAAACCAGCTATAAACAGTTCAAATGCAAATACAACGACAGCTTTCGGATCGTCAGCGTTTGAGACTAAAAGTCTTTGAATAAGTGTCCATTCTTCGGGATTTGTTTCTGGAATACCTTGTTCTATTACAGCATCTATCTGTCGACGTGTTATTCTAATTACAAAAATGTTAATACCATTACGTTCGAATTTTCATAGCCCTAACCTGCGTTTAAACATAATTAATATTTTAGTAAAAATACATGCCTTAAAACTGTGTTTAGTCCTGTTACAAATTGTTTCCATTTCGGAGTACTAATTACCCTCCAAGCCGGAATTGTAAGTTCTAATTGTATCATAGCAGATCCGAATGCTAAAGTTGAGTTAATAAATTCTTGAGCTTCTTTAGAAGGTTCTGGGTCTAAGCAACCAAATTGCTTATCGACAGCTATTCTTGCTAGAGCTATAACAATATAACGTACGATAATAATACATATAATTATTGATTTAATATTGATGGCCGTCAGTAAATTGGCGATTGCTTACAGAATCATGTTTTTTATTTGATATTCAAATAAAATTTGTTAGTTATGTATTATATATTCGCAATATTAACAAGTAAAAAAACCTATTTTGCTGTGTTAATTACTCTATACACGATTTTTGGTACTTGCCAAAATATTTTTTTAATAAAATTACTTTTGATAAAAACATTATTTTAATGAATATACTTACAACATTTTGAGGCGTAATCGTTAAAAAATAATAAATAAATTATAAAATACACACTGTAGATTAGTAAAGTAATCCACTTACATTCCAAACTCCATTTTCCAAGTTCGTCTAAAAATCCTCCGGGCACTTCGTTATTTTTACCTTTGATTAAATTAATTCTAAAAAATAAATAATATATTTACAACAGTTTATTTTTTAATATGTCTTATTCCCTAAAAACTCGCAAATATATATGTATGTATATCGGTGAATGCATTCCGTCAGTTAAAGTTTGAATCCTTGAATCGTTTTAAAGTGTCTTTATTACAGGAGACAAAAACTCTTTTTTTAATAATTTTCTGGATAGATTTTTATTTTTATGTTTATTGTTTAGTTACTGTTAATCATAATAGTGGAACAGCCAAAATTATCCTACAAACCATATTGAGCCCTAATTTTACGGTTACTATTTTTTTTATTTTACCGTAGATATATTTATTTATATTACTTATATTTATTGCTTGCTTAAAAGAAAAGCAAATTGATATTAGTTTCAATCAAGAAATGAATGTTGTTTTTTAATGAAGCAAAAAAATTAATAATATGTACATTTTTAGGATTTTGTACTTTTTTTTATTTATTGATTTTACTTTTTTACTGTTAAGTGTAAAATGTTAAGTCATAATTAAATGTAAGCAAATTATAAAATATAATCAATAAAAATACTCTCTAATACTCTTTCTCGTAGCGATCTTTACACAGAAAATATTTCATTTTCTATGTCATTAATATTTTATAAAAAAGCAATGGACAACGGTAATTTTTTAGGCCTAGAAATTTAACATATAAAATTATTTTACGCTAAAAATTGCAATATAATAGAAACATGGAAATTAAATATAATTTGGAAAACCTGTTACCGCATACGATATTGCTATATTCATAAAAAAATAACAGGTATTTGTTTTAAATGATTAATATGTAATAGATACATTTTCTATAGTCAAGTGTTGAAATTAGCACTTATAATAACTTAAGTGTTGAAAGATACTATATAACTACTAAAAAGCACGAAAAATAACTTACGTGCTTTAAGATTTTTTTCTTAAAATCCAAAGATATTTATCATTTTCTTGTTAATCACAAATCAAATACAAATATACAAGGTTATTGATTACCAATCGGTACTAAAATATGTATTCATTTGCAAATCAATTTCCATAATGTTTTTTTGCTTAGCTTAAAATTGTAAGAGTGACTTTGTATTTTGCGTCATAGATGAAAAAATGAAGAAAAATATGCCTCAACACATTGTTAATTCTATATTATAAATCATTGAGAGATATTTACAATATTTAATTTGTATGTAATTCATCAAGTAAGATATATTTAATTCTTATCATCTTACCTTTCGACGAATTTTTGCGCTGTTGCCTCAATAGGTCGAATATATAATTTCACTACTTTCGGCTGCATTACGTCTTTTGAAACCTTCGGCCGAAATTTGCTCCATGCTTCAGCGCCTCTAAAGATAATCATTGCTTAATTCATAAATGATAACTTTTTGAATGTATACAAATATATTCTTACACTGATATGAGCCCTTCGTTATCACTGAAGAAATCTCTCCGCGTTACTGTTTTATAATACAAAAGCGTCGTTAGCGTCGGCCTATATAATAATTTGATATGATTATTCTATAATGAAAATTGTACGATAAAAAATTTTGTACCTATCTGGTGCATTTCCTTCGGTCCTATATAGTTTTTCTATATCATCAGGATTAAATACTATGACAGCATCAGTATCGCCAAATAATTTTACCATTTTGACAATAGGTCCATAAGCATTGAATAAATTAAAGCAAGCAATATGAAGTTGATATGCACTACCATTACCTTTAAAAAATGTTAATACAAAATATCATATTATGTACTAGACGTATAATTGAATATTTAGTGAATGTAATAAGTTACATTCACTAAATATTAAATACGATATATTTTCAAAGTAATGAGTATTTCTAAGATAATATTTAATTATAATATAATAATTGTATACAATATATTTTTAATTTACCAAAAAATTTCATGGCCCTCCATTTGTTCCCGATTATAGGTAAAGGATGCGGCCCTGGTATCTTATCATATGGAAGAGCGTTGTTCCAATCTGGATCTCTTTTCAAATCTACAGCACAAATTTCTTCACGGGCAAGACTAGATCTTTTTCTAAACTTCAAAGAATTTATTGAAGCGATCTTAGTACCTTCTACGAATCCCATACATTTTGATAATATGCCACGTGTCAGCATATTTGCATTATCACTAAATGACAAAAATATGTAAGAATCGTCTCTGTAACTAATTTAAGTTAATCACGTAAGTATTAGACTGTTAAAAATGTATATAAATGATTATTTCATATAAAACACACACTTCGCCTTCACACTGCTTACGGTATGAAAACCTAAACATGTATGAACAAAATAATAATCATACACAATAAAAATATTTTTAATACAAAAAAATTCCTGTGCTATCAAAATTTACAATAAAAATTTTACGCATGTTTGCCAAACCTATATTATCTTAAAAGTTAAATCTGTTTTTTTAGACAGATTGATTGTTTGATTAATGTTCTTTTGAACATCAATTAACAATTTAACAAATCAATCGACTAATTTCTTTAGATTAGTTGGTGTGTGAAAATTAAATTTAAAATATTGAAATGAAATGAAATTTTCAATTATATACGATGTCAACTGAAAATACATTTTTGTTGTATATGGTGTAGAAGTGTATCATGTTATTGAGCAAAAAAATAATGCTTTATTAAAATCTGACTAATTAAAAATAAAAATATTTATCATTGGGAAAGTATCATATTATCTCTAAATAAAATAAATTGTTTATAGCATTAATACAGTTTTTAAATAATTACTAATAAGTGTAATTTTATGAGCTTACAACTATATTTTTTGCTTGCTTCTAAGAACGAAATTATTATATCACAGGGGCTAAAATTGTAATTAAATGGTTTAAAATCAGATCAGAATAATTTTATTTAACTATAGAAGCCATTGATATTTTATTTTATTTATTTTAATAATTTATTTAGCTTTATAGCTAATTTTTATTGTGCTATAAAATCTCTAAATAAACCATTCTAAATAGAAAAAACTTAAAAATATTTAAAAATTAACCCTATTGCGTAATTATTTATATAGTGCCACTAGTTTTTTTAACCATGCCCATTGGTAGCACATTTACCATAAATTTACGTCTTATATTCAACTAATGAGGTTAATCTTTGTGACTTATATCGGCACTGTAACGATGTTTGAGAACAATAGTTTGTAACGAACAAAGATGCGTCAGAATAAATCTTATCTTATCATACATAATTGTGAACTTTCCAATTTTATTACATTTTATTAAAAAAAAAATTCTTCAAGATTCTGATGCTAATAGCTCATCGAAATTTTTTCAATTTGAACTTTCTGCTAAACCGCGAAAAACCATCGTTATAAATTTTGACAGTTATATTACAAATAAACGGGAAATTTAATAACTTTCAACTTACAAATTATATTGTAAAAGTTAAAGAACTTTATTTTTTATAATATGCGCAAAGTAAATTTAAACGTTATAAATTATCAATAATAGGTTCTCGTTATTCTATTTAATATGTTTCGTTCTCCAAATTAATTTTCTATATGAATTTATAACATCTCTGACGTTTAAATAATTGCGTTTGAACCAATAAATGGTCAGTTTATTACCTGTGAGCATTTGACCATCCCGCACGAGACAAGTACAGGTAAATCAAACATTTAATATATGTTCAAGGACTAACTCGATTGTTCTTCACAAAAAATCAAACCAAAATATCAAAGATTAGGTTTATTAACCCCGAGATTTATATTTGGTAATGTTGAAATAAATATCGTTTTTTTAAGTTTTAGTTTTAAGTCAGTTAATACCAGAGTACATGTAAAGCGAAAAGGATTGTCATTTTATTGTGACAAAAAAATATTTACAAAAAAAAAATACAATATTTATTTCGAAAGATAATTTTCATTGTTATTAATGATATTTTGCCAAAATTTGAGTATTTTTTTACCGCTTCTTATGTAAACTTCTTGCGGTTTTGATTTAAAAAAGGAATCTAGAATTCTGCTAAATTTAATCTATTTAATATTAAATATTCGTAAATGGTAAAGATTGTTTAAAAAAATCGAACAAGAAATTACGATATCAAGTATAGTATATTATGTGAAATAGCAGCAAAAATAGACGATGATTTAATCTGTAGAAATGAAAGCAAATTCTTCAAACTATCGATCAGCTGGCCGAGAAACTAACCCAGTCCGTTTCAGCGACGCATACACCTAGACACACCAAGATGTTTGGAAGGTTTGGAAACAATGTGTATGGGTTCTCAAGAAGAAAAGAAGTCGGTGCGTCTCCGCATATCCCAAGAACTTCTAGATCTCGAAGCTGGTCGCCTTTTCTCGATTACTTGATTACCGTAGTTGATAAGTGGATGTTGTACAACAATAGTCATCGTAGAAGACAATGGTTATTTTTACTTCAAGTAGCAAAATCTACCTCAAAGCCCAGACTCAATGTAAAAAAAAATATTGTGTGTATGTTATGAGTTATGAATTTTTAAATTTGCCACCATTTTGCAAAAAACCGACATAATTTTTTTAGCGAATATTGTAAGGGTTATTATGAGTTCTATTTTATAACAAAAATTTAAGTCTTAATCTTTAAAATGTAGGAATTAACAGCCTTAAAAAAATTAGAAGCCGCTTAAAAGTTAGTATGGGAGTACGATCAACTTAATATATAACTTGTTTTGAAGCAAAAAACTACTAAAAATTAAACTAAAACTACTTCTGACATATTTTATTTATTTGTAAAGTAATTAATAATAATCATGTTAATAAATAAAACGATAAAAATAATATTTGTATTACATATTTATTTAAAATTGCATTATTATCGTATCGCCCAGAAGACCATCAATCAAAGGTCCGTCGCCCAGTCGCCATCGCCCAGTTAACAGTGTCCAAGATTTTCTAGCTGAAATTCATTAGTTAAGAAACAATGACCTACTGCTTACCAAATATGTGTAATATTCTACTACATACAATGAAAAAACACGTTACTATATGCTAATTTGCTTTAGAAAAAACGGGTTCAATAGAAATAATGTTAATCCATCTGCAGACCTTGTTCTGTTATTATATTAAAAATTGTAGAATGTCATTGAAAATGAAAATAAAAATAAACGTTTCTACCTTCTATTTAAAAATCACACTATATAAACTAGAACAAGTATTGATTGGTAATGAATTGTAAATTACACAAGTTAAAATTCAATTAAGCAACTTAGTACTTTTGACTTATTCCTTAATAAAATATAAATTTAATCACAATTATAAAAAAAATCTCATATCTTTATTTAGATTAATATAATAATTATAATTGTCACATGTTTTATAATATCATTTTAGTTTTTTATTATGTATAATCTTATTAACTCCTTTCAGTGAATTTGAATTTGAGTTCGCCATTTAGTGTGAAAAATGGTGCTGTTATATAATCTAGTTCGCCGTAGTTATATTCAACTTTGTATTTCTGTAAAATCTGGAAAAAATTAAAAGGTTTGTGTAAAATATCTAATTCATTTATTTATAAAATAAACTAATGCCAATTTGTGTCCAGAACTTTTTAAACGTATATTATAATATTCTCACATCTACAAAATAGCAAATAATCATATAAAGGTGTCTTTAAAAATATTTGAAAACTATAAAAAAAATAAAGCATACAGTTATTCCTGTATCTTTAACGATTATTAAAAATAGTCAAGATCCACTTTTATAAAATCCAACAATATTTTCGAGTTTATCAAGTTCAAAAATACATATTATTGAAATAAAACTTTTTAAATAAAAATATATTTTTATTGAGATGATAAATATTAAAACTATGATTTTATGTAAATTACCTTAGAAATTACAATCTGCAATTTCAAATCAGCAAATCGCCTACCCAAGCACATTCTTTTTCCAAAACCATACGGAAGAGTAGAAAACGGATGATAGTTTTTACTATTATTATAATTTCTTTTATTGTAGGAACATTCAGATGGTTCTTGTTTCAACCACCGTTCTGGCAAAAATTTGTCAGCATTTTCAAAATATTTTTGAGAATTCGATGAAATTAAAATTTGATATAAAATTTGCGTCTGGAAAAATAACATGCGATTAATAATTTAACACAGAAATAATTTATAATTACATATTACTATAAAAAAATACCCCTTTTGGTATTTGATAACCACCAATGACAGTGTCTTGAGTCAAACGTCTACCATTTCCTATTAGTGGTGGGGCAAATCTAAAATAAAAAAAATCAAGTTGAAGGCTAATATTTTAACGCGTCATATTTGTTAGCGCTGCGACTACGACTATGTAAATTAAATTATCATAATAAATATATACATGTTAAGTAATGTGTAAATAATTAAAAAAATATTGATATCATACATATGACCTATATAGTAAATTAATATTATATTACCTGTACATTTCTCTTATGAAAGCCTTAAGATAATTCATATTTTCCAAATCACTCGCACTTAATGTTGCATCTTTCGATGGCAAATTATTAGTAATGTCTTCGTAAACCTTTTGTTGTACATCTTGATGTTTAGATAAATAATACAACAACGAAGCAACTGCTGTTTGTGTCTGAATAAAAATAGTTTCATACATAAAAAAAATATTGATTTTATTTAATTTTACTCGTACTGTTTCTATCCCCGCTAAGAATATCTCAAACGCCATTATAACTACAACTTTTGGATTGTTGGCGTTTGTTGCCAAAAGTCTTTGTAAAAGTGACCATTGTTGAGGATTTGTGTTTGGAACTCCTTTTTTCATAACAGCGTCTATCTGACGAAGTGTTATTCTAATAAAAAAATGTTAATAAGCAAAAATATAAAAATATATATTTGCATGTTTTTTTACTCTAAGATTGTGTCTAGTGCTGTGACAAATCTATTCCATGTCGGTGTGTGTATTAGTCTCCAAAATGGTATTGCAAGTTCTAATTTCATCATGTTTGTTTCAAACGCAATAACAGCATTAATTAAATCTTGGGCTTCTTTCGATGGTTCTGAGTCCAAACATCCAAATTGTTTATCCAATGCTACGCTTGATAGAGCTAAAATAATATAAAAAAAATTAAGGAAAATTCATAAAAAATATACGATAGGCAAAACATGTTGTTAGATAAAAATGTTATTCTTTTTTGATCAAAATTATTCATTAAATTAGCATAATATGTAAACATATAAATCCTTAAATTTATCTACTCACAATACATATGCATATATAAAAATAATACTTTTTATATATGTAACTTTTAGGATCAATACTAAACATATTAAATGTTTCATATATATTTTATAAAAATTACATTTATTAGAAGGTCTAGATTAATAATAAAATGTAAATGACAAACATCTAAAAAATGTGTGGCTATTTAAAAATTAGTTTATTTTCTAGTTTGCAATAAATTTATTTATGATTGAACTAAAAGAAAAAAAATATAATTGAACTTTTTAGGTGTATTGCAAAAAACATCAACATTATTCATATTAAAAAAAAAATATTTCATGATAGATATTGAATCGCCATTAAGACGCGTTATTTATTTTTATGAAAAATCTTAAATTATCTTTATTTAATTATAACATTAGACATTTATTTATTTAAATAATAACATTCGTACAAGTCAAAAATTAAATTAACATGATCTCTAAATATTAAACTTTAAGATTAACTCCTAATAAAATATAAATAAAATAATAAACAATCAAAATAACAATGACTTTATGAAAAAATCACGTAATTAAACTCTGTCTAATTTTTTAAAGACCAGTCCTTTAGTTAATGTACGATTCTACTTTTAATTCTGAACGTAAAATTTATAATAATAGTGTTAATTTTGCTTTCAAACATTTATAATAATAAAAAATAATAATATTTACTTATATTTTTTTATTTAAAATAATCAGTAAAATTATATACAAGTAAAAAAAATTAAGAAAAAGTTGTAAAAGACTTACATTCCAAAACCCATTTGGCAATTTCGTTTTTAAAATCTCCTGGTACTTCACCATTCTTGTCTTTGATGTAGCTGATTCTAAAATGTTGTATAACATATAAAAACACATTTTGTACAAACGATAATAAGTCAAAAATATCTATAAGCGCAGATTTTTTTATATACCAATACTATTAGTTTATTAATAAGCATTACCAAGATATTTTTAAAATCAAGAGACTTATATGCCACATATTGATTTCTCAATCTCACCGTTCGACGAATTTTTGAGCAGCTCCTTCAATTGGTCCAACATATAATTTTGCTACTTTTGGTTGCAGCATATCTTTTGAAACTTTTGGACGAAACTTGCTCCATGACTCTATATTTCTGAAAAATATCTCTCCATTTTCACTTTCACAAACATAACTATTTTTATTCAATTTAATTTTAAAGTTAATATTCATACACTGCTATGATTCCTCCGTTATCACCGAAGAAATCTCTTCTGGTTACGGTTTTGTAGTATAAAAGCGAAATTTGCGGAGGTCTTTATTTATAAATTGATGTATTAATAGAGAATTATGAAAATAATACGATATGATAATTGCATTACCTATCTGGTGAGCTTCCTTCCGTTCTGAACAATTTTTCAATATCGTCCGGATCGAATAGTACGACTATGTCAGTGTCACCAAACAATTTTTCAATCTTTACAATGGGTCCAAAAAAATCAAACATATCTTGACATACAACATGTATTTTTTGTATATTAAAACCACCTAATAAATGTGAAAAAAATAAAATATTCTCAACGTATGTTTTTAAACTAAACATATTCGTTACTTATCTTTATGATACATAAAATGTACATATTAAACATAATTTGAAAAATAAATAATCGTATGTCTATTAACTTACCTATAAATGGCAAACATCTCCATTTATTGCCGATTATAGGAGCAGTATAAGGTCCTGGAATATTATCATATGGAAGAGCGTTGATCCATTCATCATCTCTTCTTAAATCGACTGTACAAATTTCTTGCTGAATAAGCGTAGATCTTTTTCTAAATTTTGTTGAATTTAATGAAACAAATTTACTGCTCTCTGCGAATCCCACACATCTTGATAAAAAGCTTTTTATCGACATATTTGCATAAGCACTAAGTGTCAAAAACAGATTTCAGTTTAAAACACACACACGATAAAATGAACTGGTTTAGTTTAGATACAACTATAACAAAATATATCTTTAAAGTAATATATAAAATTTCACACGCGTCACACACCTCCTTACAACACTCCTACCGTCGTGATACTTCGTGCGTATATGACTACAAAACTTTTATCCCATTAACCAGTTTCTCGAAAAATCGCTATCATATTTTATAAATTGTGTAATTTTTTTTTTTACATCTACTATATATTTTAAACAATCTTATTTTTAAATTATAAATTTATTGTATATATCATATGCAGAGTAATGTATTTATTTTTTCAAAATATTATGAATAATAATATTGTTTTATTACTATTGTGCATAATTTTTAATCAAGAGCGTTAGGATATTAACAGCTTTTTTGCAATATATTTATTTTTAAAATATTTTTTTTATAATTTATTTATCTTTAAAATAATTATAAAGAATATGTTTTATCCTAAAAATGCAGTAATCTAATTAGAAAACATTTGTAGCGATGAATTGTCGTGATGATGTTGTAGTTGTTTCTTAAAAGTTCAAACCCTTTACATCCATAACTTTTATGCAAATTTTTAAACACTATACATAGAAAAATTTGACCCTTGCCTTGTTATTGTGACTTTGTGGTATAAGCTTTATTCCCTTTTGTGGTTTTTGCTTTTCATTAGACTCACAATTAACTAATTTCAAAGCAACTAATCTCAATATAATAAAACTATAAACATTTACTGTATATTTACATATGCTAAAACTGATTTTTTGCATTCATTAAACGTTCACTCTTCAAACGAATCCTTTGAACTTGAATTATACGATGGCTCGTGATTTTCTATTTATTTAAACAAATATGTCTATTATACACATGCTTAAATATAATTCATTAAATTGTATGCTAACATATATTTTTAATTTGAGGAAATGTTTATGTACTGTGGATATTCAAGGTTTAAAGATGCATTGAAAATAGTAAACTCATATTTAATTTATAAAAATATGTCGAAACTTGTAAATTATAAAAGCAACTAAATGCTTGTGTAATATTATCGCTGTTGGAGTGTTAATGAAACGTGACGTTCAAACATTAATATTATGGTTAATATAAATAATATCTATGGGTCTTTTGTAATTTTTTCACCGCTTTTGAAATAAATGACGAGGACAAAAAACGTTAAAAACCTATACAATAGTATGTTTAAAATCCTCCAGCGTAAAGGTCGGCAAACACATTACGAATTAAAATATTGTACTTAAAATTCTTTATCTATATTTATTTTACATTAACATAAAACTATTTAACGTATTTATTATATAGTATAAATAATCCACTGCTATTTTATCATATTAATAATATTTAAAATATTTTAAATTATTTTCTAAAAAAAATTAACCTTAAAATAACATTGCTTTTTCATATATAATAAATATTATTTACTATGTTTTTTACAAAATAGTATTCTATAAATATAGAATAAATAAATAAATGAGTCTTACCATATAACAGGTCATTGAGTAAGTGATTCTTATTTTTTGACATCTTTAATCCACCGATAAATTCGGTAATTATATAGTGTCTTAATTGAAATTATCTCATACAAAAATCTGATTTCATAATATATATGAACAAACCCTGACCTTTTATTGGTTGTTTATATTATCCGAACACATTTTCTTATGAAGAAATATCCAGCTGATATAAGGTAGTAAATAACAAGGCTAATATTAAGGCTATTTTTATAATCCAAAACTTCTAAACAAGTAAATAGACACCATACTAAAATCAGTCTCCAAATTAGTGACATCTATTGTAATAATAATAAACTATTATTACAACTAACGATCAATATATGTCCCTATTTAGGAGCTATCATAATATTATTTTAATTATTCATCATGATAATTATACGCGAGATTAGGAAAATATAGAAAAAAACATTCTGAGATGATCGATCGGAATATTAAATATATATTAATAGCTAACTTTGATTTATTAGCCACAATAAAAACTGAAAAATATTGAGGTCTATATGGGATTAAAATTCAAGTTTTTCAGATATTAGTCACCAATTTATATCTATCGTGCTGGTATATGAATCGTAGCAAGATGTACCAGATTATTAAGCAAGTGTTTATTATTTTAATCATAAATAGAGTGCCAAATAAAGTGATGTAAGTCCAAAATCAAAGTCTATATTATGATATTGTGAAGCAAAAGTTTCCCCCCTCACTGTTATCTAGGCACATGGTGGAAGTACATCTTGATATCTATCTTTTATTTTAGTCTTAGGCTGCGTAGATAAAATCTACGCCCACTATTTTGTTATATGTATTTACAAATTCGATATAAATTTAATAATGTAACGTAAACCGGCAATAAGTATGTACATATATATAATTTTAACTTCTATTATGTATCCTTAATTTATATTAAGTATACATTTTTTTGTTGATAATTATTTTTTTGTCAAATTGAATGTGTTTATAATAAATGAATAATTTGCGTTTGCATACAGAATATATTATAATAAGAATATTTAATAAATAAATCTCCTGAATTATATATTTAATCGGTGTTGGGTCAGCTGTCAGCGGTGCTATGGCCAAAACGTAGTTTTGAAGATCCGTCATTGTAGGCGGCCGGATGTCATAATGATACCATGGAGAGTTCTTTATCTTATATCCATTGTGGCAATGTTATTCTTCATGATACCCATCAGAGTGGAAATACCCAATGAAAGCACCAAGAATTTATTCAATCAATATGTTATAAAAATGAACAAGACGTATCAACGCGATCCAGAAGAGTACAATAGGAGATATGAAATATTCAAGGTACTTAGTTTATCATTTTAAAACCATTGAAAATAAAACTAATATGATTTTTACTACTGATTACTTTCATTTTCGGAATTTCAAATAAATTTCATTTCGGAAT
Source organism: Plectrocnemia conspersa (assembly GCF_051122295.1). Lineage (NCBI taxonomy): Eukaryota > Metazoa > Arthropoda > Insecta > Trichoptera > Polycentropodidae > Plectrocnemia > Plectrocnemia conspersa. The sequence continues at coordinate 20,757,770 of NW_028277167.1, forward strand.
TAAAAATAAAAATCAATGAGTTAATATCTTGTGAAAATGTCTAATCAATGTACAACCATATAATAGAAATTTTAAAAAGCAATAACTATGAACAAAGTAATAAATTTGAAATTTATTGTTCAACGATTAAGATATTAAATGAGGTAAAAATATTTTTATGATGGGGTTAAAAAAGGCAGAGATACCCAAAAATATACAAAATACAGACAAAACTAAAATTAATTACAAAAGTTTTGGAATTCAAAATATGGTTAAAAATAATGTACTTGAACTAAATGTATGTTTATTAATTATCAAATTATGTAAGATAATAATATCAAAATAGTTATAGATAACTATTATAAAAATAGTTGATAATATAAAATATGTAGGAGTAATTGTAGATACAAAATTAAATTTTATAGGTAATATATCCAGAATGAAAAATATGTTGCCCCATTTTATTTATTGTGCGACAATATTAGATATATTTAATAAATTATATAAACAAATGTTTCAAAAATTACAAAATAGGGTAATAAAAATAGATTTACTAGTTGTACAAGTATGATTGATAGATTGGAACGGTTAAATGTTCAAGAAATATTGAAGATGAATGTTTTAGTATTTATATATAAGCTAGAAATTAATGTTACCAGAATATTTTAATAAGTATTTAATAAAAAATAAAGATGTATCTACAATACATAGATTTAATACTAGAAATTAAAAAAAATTATGGATAGTTAGTGTGAATTTATAAAATATTATTCCTATGACAATCTGTAAAAATAAAACTGTAACAGGTTTCATAAATGGAATAAAAATTCACCTTCGTGCATTAAGAAATAAATTACAATATCAACTCTTTTTTTATTTTCTCTTTATGTTATATATTATATGTATGTTTACTTAAAATTTGTTTTATGCAAAAATTAGCTATTAATCTTAATAAAATAAAGTTAATCATATGAATTGAAAATTATTTTTCCTATTATTAAAAAAAATAAGCAACAAAGTACTTTTTAAAATATTGTTTGTATTGCAACTTTTCCTTAGTTATCAGCAAAGGTCCTGCGTAAAATTGGATTAACTTATCAGGCACAACTTGAGATGTACAACAGCGAATCTCTATTTTAAATGATTGACATGGTTGTAAGATATTACGTTAACTTATTTTTCTAATAATGTGAAATCTTTTTTATCATAGCACTGCATTACATCTAATGTAAATTACTTCATATTCGACAACGACATACACACTATCACATGTCAGGAATGTAAACTGCTTATTTTCTATAAGAGAAAAATCTTAGTCATACAGAAGTAAATAAATTTATGAAAGATACATTGGAAAGTAAAAATACAAAATCCAGAATATATTTTAAAAGCACTTTATTTTGGAATTTATTTATATTAAATTTAGTCACTATATTTATTTTTGGATATTTTTTGAATGAGATAATCATTAACAATAGATAGCCAACCACCCTTTCCTGGTTCATCATCAACATCACCTCTTTTCGCTTTAAATTCACTTCATTTTACTACAATTTGCATGTTCCAATTAACAAACACAAGTTAGCAATCTTAAATAGATTCTGTGAATTCTCGACAAATTTATTAAAAAAACAATTTACAAATCTTACATCTTTATTTTTTCGAATATCGGCAACAATATTAACTCATATTTTGCTGAAACGAAGATTCTTGCTCATTACTAAATCTCGCTATTATTTTCGTTTTACATAGATCCTTCTTAAAATCATATTTATTTATCAGTCTTTGTTTTCCAGCAAACATTATCTCGCATAGAAGAATACAACACCAACAGAGATCACAACAAATCTGCCTTGTACGGCTTGACTCCATTTTCTGATCTTACCGAAGGCGAATTTTATGAAAGGCACTTGGGTAAAACAAGAGATCGAAATGAAAAACAATATCTTCTGAAAAGTTTTAACGGAGATTTCAGTAATAACAGAGTTCGCCGTGAAATCATAGATAAAAAACTTCCCTTGAAAGTTGATTGGTAACTATTCTGTCAGTGTCATATGTGGCTTTTTAATATATACTATCTAATTATGAATATATTTGTACAGGCGACAAAAAGGAATAATAAGCGATGTTATCAGTCAGGGGCCTTGTGGTAGCTGTTGGGCCATCAGCGCGGTTCAAACTATAGAAGCAATGTATATGAAAAATCATAACAAAACATCGTTAAGCATACAGGTTAAGCATATATGTGAATTTTGATTGTGTATAGCAAATTTAAAGTTTTTTTTTCACATAGATGTAATAAGCCAATTTTAATATTATTTCATAATTCATCTTTAGGGCTCGTATTTTTCAGGTCAGAATTTATACTAAAGTTCAGAATACTTCGGTTAGAATATTAGCAGCCAGAATAAATATTAGAATTTATATTAAATAGTAAGAATTATTTTGACAGATGGTCAGAATCATATTTTTCAGTTGGTATTTAATTAGTTCAGTATTTATTACAGAACATTGGTCAGTATTTATAAAGATTAGTCAGTATTTATATTACATTATCTATATTTTAACCCCAAGGTCAGTTTTATTTTTGTTCAAAAATTTTTTTCGAGGAAGAGAAAACCATCGCTATGGGAGCTAATAAAAAGTCATTTCGGAAATTTTTAATTTTTGGTCAAAGACCATCTTGAAAGTTTTTGTTTGAAGGGGACAAAAGAAAGACAATCCTCCTCAAAGAAGGACGTCTGGTCATCTTATTTTAAGGCCAACTACTTTGATTGGGATCGCAACATTGTCAGATGTCAACACAACAAGCCAAGCATGCTCTTCGACGCCGCTCTGTCGTTATTTCCGCTTCGTTCCTCGCTCTGAATACCTTCGCGCTCCATTATACATACAATTAAATAGATTCGTTGCAGATTCGTTAAGAGTTAATCATGGGGTGTTCAATTTCTTACCAATGCTATAAGATATTTATAAAATAAATAATTTTTTGCCCATTTATATTTATAAATGTTATAATATTTTTTTAATTCACATGATCATCCTATATTTTTATTCTAACCGTATGCTATTTTAATTCTAACCATTTGATATTTTTTCTGATCCTGAATAATATAATTATGACCAGGATGTTAAATAAATTTCTGACCAAGATTTTATTTCTATTCAGATCCAAAGTTGATAAATATTCTGACAATTTAATTTGTTGCCATTATTTAGTATTTACAGCTTCATATGTTATAGATTTTAACCCTTTCACCTCGGATGGCTTCTATAGAAGTCATCAAAAAAATCGCTAGTACTCATTGGGCACCTAAAAGTGCCATAAACCTTTGAGCCTAATAATATGGTCATTTAGTATAATTTAAGGCTGTAAATAACTTAAATTTATTAAACCATAATATTTTTAAAATATGGCATGAATAGGTACCCCCACATATTAACAAATTTCGAATGGCGCTCAAAGGTATCAGCCGCGGTGAAAGGGTTAATTTCAAAATCAAAATTATTTATTATAATATATTTAAAAGTGTACTAAAACTGCTTGTTTAACTTTAATTTTGCTTACAGCAAATCATCGATTGTGCAAGAAATGGCAACTATGGATGTTTAGGTGGTGATATTTGTTATTTACTAGAATGGCTAGTAAAATCTAAGACTGGTATTATAACAGAAAAGGAATATCCTTTAACAGGGAAGACAAATGTATGCCATTTGAAGAGCAATAAAAACTCTACAGGCGTACATATTGAAGATTTTTCATGTCAAACGTAAGTCCTTTTTAACAATACCTATATTTTAAAAAGACGCTCAATTATATTCTTTACGTTGATTTTAAGATTGATAAACCAAGAAAACGAATTACTGAATTGGCTCGCTTATAATGGTCCGGCAGCTGTGGCAGTGAACGCTCTATCCTGGCAGAACTACTTGGGAGGCGTCATCCAATATCACTGTGACGATTCACCGCTAAATTTAAATCACGCTATCCAAGTGGTCGGATATGACCTCACTGCTGAAATACCTTATTACATTTGCAAAAACTCGTGGGGTACTCTTTTCGGTAACAAAGGTTATGTGTACTTAGCCATTGGTAAGAACATTTGCGGAATGGTCAACGAAGTCTCCGTGATGACTGTTGTATAAAATATATATTAAAATACACGATTGTAAGTCAAATGAAAACCTTTTACTATGTGGCACATAATTATATTAATTCAAAACATCCACTGCTTACAAAATGCATGGATTATTTTATTATTAAGTCTTCTGGTAATGTGCACAGTCACTCAAGCTGAAAGTCTATTTCCATTGCCTTTTTGTTGTAATTACTATGAAGCGAGTAAATAGACTGGTGTAAATAGACTCACACTTTTCAATATATTCCTACTCTATTGTTACATTCCCGAACTGAAACTTTATTCTCCGTTGAACATTAATAGTTTAAATACGGTGCTAGAATTTTATCGCAATTTTAAGGTTTTTATTTGACTAATTATAATAAGTGTCATCTGCCATACACATAAATAGTATAGATGGGTGTAAAATGACTGCAATTCAATTTTGAATGATCATAAAATGTTTGTTAAAAAATGCACCCATAGTGGTAATGTGTAATAAATACACAAAAATATTTTTTTCTGTTGAAATAGATTTAAAAGTATATTCTGTCCGATTCTGTACGGGGATTTAAAAATATTTTAAATACACAAAGCGGTTATACATTTTTATGTACCGAATGATATTTATTTGTGTTATTTTTTAATGTATTTAAATATAGATTATATTAGGTAAGATTGCATTGCAATTTTGCTATAATAATAATTTATACCTAATTAAATGCAATATTAATTCTATATAAAATATATTTTGTATGTCATATCGTTATATACAGAGTTTATAACTGAAGGACTTGGATGCTAAACATGTTTTCACAAAATACATTTGAAAACGGTAGTTTGCTAGAAGTAATATGGAATAGTCTGGGAGTTTTTATTGATGTCCCAAATATATGTGTGATGAAAATATGCTTTTGCATCTAAGCGCTTCAATTAATTTAGGTTACCTAATAAAAAGCAATAACTTGAATAGTTAAGGACTGTGATAAATCAATCTAACGTTTAATGAATTTTGATACTCATATTAATCAAATTTCTTTTTTCTACTATTTCAATATCAATCAACTGCAATAAATATGTACAAATTTAAAAGAAAAAGTATAATTATGTGATGAAGTTGCCTTTTATGATGACGATAATTTTACTAGTGTTCTGCTTTACTATATAGACGTATAGAAATATGTTTTGCCCTTGTCTATTATGTACATGTATTTTCATGCATGAAATGCAGCAATTCCAATGGTTTATTATAATATATAATTAATAAAAATATATTAAATACTTAGATTATAAACGAAAGACTCATGTATACATTGTTGTTAATTTAGAAATGAATTTGTATGTCATATTTATAAATAAAATAATAATGTCAATTTACTATTTTTCTTTTAATTAGTTACAATTAGTGGAAGGCAGTAACTTAGCAAAAAAAGTTAAGACACGCGATTCATACGCAGAACAGGGATATTATATTTTATATGAATTTAAACTTAAAGCTATCCAGATTGAGCTCTTCTTCTGGGTTTTAAATAAGCATAAAAAAACATACGAGTGATTCACCTTTTTATGGTCATGATCAGAGAGCTCTTCCAATATATTCAATCTTCCTCATTGCTAGTCTGGTGAGGTTTATTAGCTTTTTTGGTACTTCAAATTCTGCCATCGCCTCATACAGATTGCTTTTAAGGACACTATCATATGCTGCTTTGAAGTCCACAAATAATGTCAATATTGTACTCATGGCCTTTTTCTAATATCTGTCGTAGTGAATAAATCTGGTCAGTTGTGGAGCAGCATGGTATAAATCCAGATTGAGTTTAACTTTTATATTATGCTTGTTATTGTGATATGGTATATGAAAGACGAAGAAATTGAAGAAAATATTTTCAGGCGCTTACATATTTATCTACAATAAATTTGATGCTTAGAATAGATAGCGAGATCTAAATTCAATGAATCAGACAAAAATAAATCTATGATTAAAAAATAGATTTTTAAAGTTTGCTTGTTGTTCTTGCTTAAAAAAAATTCACATCTATGGAAATAATTGAACACTTAAAACCATTAAAAAAACATTTTATACTTTACTTTAAATGATAATAAATTAACAGTTTTTTCATTTCAACCATTATTGTTTGTTTTTAATATAATTAATAGGTTATTATTAATATCCTAAAATAAAACTATCTGCAGAAAAAGTTTAATAATTAATATTTACTTTTTATTATTTATTCATTGTAGGCCTACGCATTTTAAGAAAATAAATCAAAAAACTTTGACTCCCCCGGCATTCGCAAAATCGAGAACATTCTTCACGCGCGTGTCGCAATAAAAACGTGGGGCACGTGCTCTTGTTTAAAACTAAATACAAGATTATTTAGTACATAAAAATGGGAAAAAAAGATTGATTTGCTGATTTCGTTAAATTCGCAAAATACAGTTGAAATAACCTAACATCAAATTTTGAATGGGTGCCTTGTCCCCCTATAACGAAGTCTCAATCTCTACGCTATAGGGGGGTCGATTGTATATTACAACTTATTTATCAAATGTTTTTTTTTATACATAACTAGTATATACATATATAGCATGATATTGGATTTTGTCATGAATGAACATTTTTAATTGTGGAATAACGTAAGTTATGGTGTTGTAACGTTGATCCATTGTATGACAGGAAGAACATATGAATAATTTATAACGATTGTTGAAAACTTATTTACTAATACATAATTTTAAAATAAAATATAATGATAGTTTTTTAAAAACGGAGTGGTGACGGGTGGCAATTAGACACAGATTGAGCCGCTACAGTAGTGTTTTTATAAACGAATAAAGTTATTTACATTTGAACGGGGCACGAGCCCGCGACGCGCGCCCGAACAGGTCGAGGGCTGCCATGCGAGAGAATAACTAGTGCTACCCAAGTGTCGCCAAGTTTTGGCCATAACAAAATTTTAATTTAAATATAAATAGGCCCCAACAATATTTAAAAACAAGAAAAAAAATAGAAATGAAAAACGTTACATTTTTTATATTAAATAATAAAGCAATCTCAACTTGCTAAAAATATTATTCGCGTCGCATATTAATATTTTGTATATTGTCTGTATCTTTGTGTTTTTTAGTATGTCTTTATTAAAAAGTGATTATGTTATGGTCATGGCACTATGACTATATGTATACTTAGAAAAATTGGTATTTGATACAAAACAGTGTCATGCTTTTATTTTATAAAGCGTTTTATTGATTATATTAAAAAGCAAAATATGTATTGAAGGCAAGTCATTTATCTTTGTCATATGATTTTTTGTATTACATATTTGTTTCGAAATAGTAAAATATTACATCACCTTAAATATATAAAGAGGGTTCTGAATATTTTTTATTATCGGTAGACTTCGACAGCGATGGCGAAGTTGTGTAATTGCAATTGCAATTGCAATAATTTGATGCGTACGTGCAAAAGAAGCGAAGGTTTGGAATAGGTATAAAATTTGCGCGTTAGGGCCAAGTGTCATTGACGTTCGGTGTCAATGCCGGCGGAGGTGTTTGCGTTTGCGGAACATGATGTGGGCGCGTTGCGGTGCTCGCAGCGTCGCCAACCGCGCGATCAGGGGTCTGAGGCCCGCCCCGTTCGCTAGCGCCAACGCCAACGCCAACGCCTCCGTCTCGACCGCCACCGCCAACGCCAACGCCAACGAGGGCGCTCTCACCAAGCAGCAAGCGGTGGAGCTGGCGCTGAGGCTCACCGACGAGGAGCGCAGGTTGCTCATAGACTCGCTGCAGGAGTTCGAGTCAAAGCGCATCAAGGACGAGTACGAAGGTAAACCCTTTATGTTTTGTTATTGTGTTCCAATGTCCCACTATACCAAAACGGTATTGCTCCATTACTCGATGACATCATCGAAAGCTATTGCGTTAGTCACTCTCTACACTTATTATCCGAATGTTTTCCATTAAACAATTTTCGGCTATGAACGTAATGTTCTCGAATGTTCAATCATCTAGCCAAAAGAAAGATATTAAACACAAATATTTTTTATGTTAACAAAGAAGCTGAGATTTTCACACCAAAACAAAACAAAACAAAACAATATTATTGAGAAATCAGAGTGACGTAATTTATTATGCATCTGAAAAGGACAAATGGCATATTCACACTGCCACTCCTTGGTCTAGTACAGGGCTTCTTAAACTTTTTTCATTCACGACCCCATTTTATGATTGTGGGTTTCTTCGTGACCCCAGATAAATAAAAAATAATGATATATAAATATTTTGTGCTGATTTATCGATTAAGTAACAATATACATACATATGATAAAATATAGTTTTAGAATTTGCTTAGAAACATACAAAAATATAAAATAATTAAAAATTGCACAAAAGTTGTAAAATTGTATTTATTATAGTTACAAAAATTATATGCCGTATTTTTCATCAAACCTGCATTTTTTGCAATAACATAAATAAAAGAGGATATTGAGCAAAATATATCGTCGCTGGTATATATTGAAGCCCGGGCATTTTGGTCGTCTTAGTCCGTTAGAATATATTCGAGCGCAGTCGTAAAGTGGTTAAGTACACAAAAATTAAAGGTAAAAATCGTTTTTAAATGAGACGGATGTGCTTGTAAATAAAAATAAAAAATGGAAAAAAAAATTAAAAATGTGTAAAAAGTTACTGCATAACAAATTAAATCTTGGTGCAATATTTGACACTGCTGTACGTAAAATCTAGCGATGAACGATATTGGGATTTAATATGTGTTAAAGCTGATAAAGTAATTTCACATAAATATGTGGTGTTATATGGCAGAAGAACACTTAATATCATATCAGAGATTGTGGGAAATTCAGTTCTAGTTCCGATCCAGAATTCAGTCAATGGCTTTTTTGGAAAATCTAGTTTTAAGTTTGAGACACTCGAAAGCTCGGCAAATGAGCTTTATATAACAGGTGATCAATCTCACTTAAGCCAATCAAAAATAATTTTTGAATCCAAAATAACTTTTTGAAATCAATATTTGATATAAAATATTTACGAAACTGTGTTTCTAGCGCTTTTAAGTGACCTATAATAATTTTTGCGATAAAAGTTTTACAATGATTTTTCTCGATTATAAAAATGTCGATACTAGAAAACATTTCGAACGAATCCTTTTCCACCCTACTTTTCCTAATGTTGATCTCAGCTTGGATAGCCATAGGTAATTTCGAAAAAAAAATCAGCAAGAACACATTTTTGTTCGGTTAAAAATATGTCGATTTCGTCCTTTAATAACAACAATCTTTCAATCAACAACTTTGACCTTTTGATATCCATCTGCATGTAATAATAAATTTGTATAGTGGAAATCCGTATTTTTATAGAGATTTAAAAATAAGCGGCTATTAAAGGCATGGCTCTTAATAAAATTTATAATCTTAACAGCATCCTGAAGCACATTGTTCAATTCTGGTGCTATTTTTTTGCTGCAAGGGCCTCTCTATCAATAAGGCAGTGAGTATAAGTTATATGTCATAATGAGCAGCTTGAAAAAAATGATTTAAGACATGTAATTTTAATTTATGTATTTATATATTTTACAATAAAATCTCGCGACCCCAAGATTTCGCTAAGCGACCCCATTTGGGGTCGGGACCCATAGTTTAAGAAGTCCTGGTCTAGTATATAAATGAACTACTGAGAAACAATAACAAAATATAATTATATATAAGATTCCTTCAAAATTCTCGAGTATTTTCGTCAAAAATAATTTTGTAATTAAAATAAGTTAATGATCGGTGCGCGACAATTGGGCGTCGGACAAGTGGGCGATTCCGGTCAATTGGGCGATGGTTATTTAGGCGACGGTCATATAGGCGACAGAAATTAAAAATCTTGCACGCTTTGCTTTATTGTAAATATTAATAAAATATACATTAAAACGAAAAAGTATATTAAATGAAAAACAATTTTATTTTAAAATTATTAACTCGTATTATAATTATATTCTATGATATTTTTTCTATTGTACCTCAAAACTTTTATAAAAATTCTTTGGTCTATTCTTTTCATAAATATATCCATTCCAAACATATTTTTCCCTGTCTTTTTGACTTAATATGCCTGAATTATCCATTTATGAGAATATAAACTGTGGTAACTCAAATTAGTCGTTCTCAACAATGATCTATAAATAACACATAAAATATAACCCACATGTGAATAAAAAGACACATACTTATTTTCTTGCTATACTGAATTTTTTACCAAAAACACGATGACACTGTGACAAAGTGTTTTAAAACTACGACAAAAATAAGTTTCAAAGACGCAACGAAACTTTTTGCGAACGTTTTCAGTCAAAATTCAAAAGTATACTGAGCGCTAGTTATGGGTTATTATATTCATATATAACTATCCTATCTAGTTTTAAATAGATAATTGTAAAATATGCGATTTTTGTGAATTCCCAAAGTTTATTCTTACACTAATTTCCAAGGCACAAAACATAAATAAAATTCGCGTTAAGGGCAAAATCCATGATAAACATTTATCAGCGCTAGTTCTAGGTTATTATATTTATATATACCTACCCTATCCAGTTTAAAATAGATAACGGTAAAATATGCGATTTTTGTAAATTCCAAAAGATTGTTTTCAAAGTAATTTATGTCTCAAAACAAAAAAATCGCATAAAGGGCAAAATCCACGATAAACACTTATCAGCGCTAGTTCTGTGTTATTATATTTATATGTAACTATTCTATCTAATTTAAAAAAGATAACTGTAAAATATGCGAGTTTTGGAAATTCCAAAAGTTTGTTCTCACAGTAGTTTCCAAGGCTCAAAACATAAAAAAAGGGCCCACTATAAACATTTATCAGGTAGATATTTATTATAAAATTAGCGACTTAAGCAGTGTGTTTTAAGTGTTTTATGATATCGGGTAACTCTCTTAAATTCTTGAATAAAAAAATCAAACTGTTTTTGATATTTTATGATTAAATAAGCACAAATGATAAGTAAATATATACAAATATCTTATGTAGGTATATTATATTTTGTTTAGACCGAATTAATGTTTTCATCTTTTAATTATATTCTAAAAAATATTACTTTCGTATGTACGTATATGTATATATATATATTTTAATATGTATTAAATTATGTTAATTATTTAATTAATTATAATATAAGATCATGATTTGCATCACATTTATTTGTAATGCATTATTATTGTATCGCCCAAAAGACCATCGCCCATTTGTCCGTCGCCCATTTTGAATCGCCCATTTGACCGTCGCCCAATTGACCGTGTCCCGTTAAAGATACATTTAGTTGATCTGTTCTTTAGTTCCCTGGGAATAACTGATAGTGAATATTATACTCTATTTTAAGAGTTTTATGTATTTAAAACGACTAGTAATAAAACTGTAAGATCAAAACAATGGACTCAATGTTGAATGTATAGATAATTTTTTTTGGGTTTTTTATTGTTTTTCAAATATATAAGATCAACAATGATTTTTTCAGAGAATAAACAGTGCAAAAAAATACATTGGCGTTGGGCTGCTAAAAATATTAGCCATCTATCAGTGTACCAAAATATAAAAATAACTATACTTTTCAAATGTATTTTATGTTTCACAAGTGAAACTATTGTTAAAATGTGTAGATAATATAAATAACAAAATTAAGATTAAGATTCATTATTTATTCATATCTGATCATATTACCAAGTCTTTCAAAAATTCATATTATTATATATAAATTTACATTTATTTATTGATTGCTTATATGCAATCTTGGACAATTCCTTCTAATGAGACAACTTATTGACACAAATCATTTCAAAATGCTAAAATTATCTGTTTGATTATTGGACGTCTTCACTAGGTTTACGGACATAAACCCATCAATTTGACAGATGTTGTTAACCCTTTACACTAGTAACTCGGGATTTTTTTAAAATTCTAATTAAAAATTTAAATTATATATCTAGAGCATAAATATTAATAAACTAATAAATGCGTTTTTCTAAATTACATTTTCAGTTTTTTAGCTCCTCTCGAGTACCATCGGTTGACAATCCATAACAATAAATTAACATAATAGGGGTGACAACCCATTTCAAAATATTTATGGTACTAAAAAAATTTTTAAACCATTAATAAATTAATAAAAAAATATACACAATTAACAAAGACATGCCGCTCAGTTTTTGACATATGTATCTACCTGCCAACGAAGAAAGTTTTCATCGCTCATAGAAATACAAAATTGTACCGTTTTCCCACAATAAAAAAAATCCACAAGATATATTTACATTTATATAAACTAATGTCAAATGAAACGTTGCAGTTAGTATGATATTATTTTATATATTTATTAATTAAAAATAGACAAAACTTTTAATCAGTAGCTGTATGGTACTTATTTGTTTGTAATTTTATATATTCGAGCTAATAATGCTTATATAGCATATTTTATATAAAAATAAACAAAGTTATGAACGAAAAAGGGCTCTACATTTAATAATATGTGTGATGTTGATTTATTATAAATAAACAAACAAATATGGACAAAAAATATTTTTTTATTTTTCTTAAATCCGCAACATTTATTGGTATACCAACTCATCAGTGTAAAACAATTAAAAATAATCAATAAGGTGTATTCAGTTTGCGGGAACTTGCAACTCGGGACATTTATCACTTGGTGGCAAATATTGCAATTTATAAAGCACACTGTCATTACTGGTTATTATTCTCCAATTTTTTAATGTGGTGCGATTCGTTTGAGGTACCGTTTGTTCGTCACTATTATTTAAATTGCCTGTATTCATGGCAACAGGCCTAATTTTGACATCACTTCCTTCACTACCATCATTAGAAGATGAAAAAAATCAAACATGAAATCCTCCTCATCACTATCATTACAAAATATATTATCATTACAATCACTATATTTAGCCATAGAACTGTTTTTTACAATAAAATTAAAAAAAAAGAAGTAATTCAAATGAAATTATCACTATAGCATTACTTAAGACACAAATTACGGACATCCGAGATACTGTCGAAAACACAATAAGCTATAAAAACATCACCGACGCGTGTCTACCGAAGGACGATCGCCAACATTTGCCTTCAGGAAAAGCTACGGCAAATCTGCCTTTAAATTTAGTCATAAAAAACCCCGACTTATAGCAATAAATGATCTCTCCCCGATTTCATTCAAGTAAAAATTATATTTTTTTGATAAGATATGCTTCTTGAAACTCTTGTCTACAACACTGCAAAAACGCCATTTGAAACATGCACAGGAAATACCCAAGAATCAACGTTATATTTCATTAATTAAAATGGTGCACGTGACGCACCATCCGAGTAATATAAAGCCAAGCGCTGGCGTATCTCACTCACCTTACGAGCGCAAAGGGTTAAAAATCGGTATATAGTGACCAGATTTTCGCAAATAAAAATAGTGTAATATATTTGCATTGTTAAAATGTAAAAAACTCCAGAAAAAATACTGTACGATACAAATCAAATCAGAAACCCATAAATATTTGACGAGTGCCTAAATCTAGTGCTAATAACTATTAAACCATTTTTGTGTTGCATTAACTGTGATTCTTTTCATGTGGCAATCCCTGACATTAATCTGCTAAAGCTCGAATAGATGCTAACTTTTCGTTTAAAATACTTTTGTGGAGTGATACGATTAATGTTATGTGTATTTTTTTTTTGTTTAGGACAACTCGCAGCTCATAAATGGAGAAGTAAGTTCGGTCGTCCTAGTAAAGTGCCGAAACTCGGAGACGTAGATCCCACGGGCACATATTGTCCCGTACCTGACGATTGGTTGAAGAAAAAATATGGTAAACACACATCAATTCACCTTTAACATTATAATTTTTATCACCATCGTAATTTTCATCTTTTTTTATAGCCGCCACAGTACCACGTCCAAAAAATAGCGATTTATTTCATTGTAAGCGTTTTATCTTTTATCATTAGTTTGCAGTTATGTATTATTTTTAGTTTTACCTATTACAATTATGTTTTAGTGTTGATTGCTAATTCGATACCTTTCATCGGCTTCGGCTTTCTTGATAACTTCATAATGATAGTCGCTGTAAGTTATTTTTACATAGAACATTCGCAACATATTTTTGATTATGTAATATTTTATTTCAGGGCGATTATATAGATCACATGTTAGGAGCTTATATATGTTTATCGACGATGGCAGCAGCAGCTTTAGGCAACACTTTTAGCGACGTTATCGGAATAGGATCAGCTTTTTACGTGGAGCGTTTCGCCGAACGAGTCGGATTCCAACCTCCGAAACTCACACCTATACAATTGGACATGCCCGTTAGTCGTAGGGCATCGAATATGGTGAGTTTATTGTTTTTAACATTTAATCTTGATAAGATTAGTTAAGCCATTATGAAATATTTATGAATACCTTCCTGGATCGATTTTTAATTTATGTATTCATTTTTATATTTATATCTCTTAATTACTATTTAAGTATACCATAAAAATACTCACATTGAGTTAGGTATAATACGGGGCACTAAATCCTTAATTCAGTGATAACAATTCTTGCTCTTATTAGTTATAAAACATTCCATTAGATTCCTGAATGTAATTATATTATTAAACAATTTTCAGGGTCGAGTCTTTGGAATAACACTTGGATGTTTATTGGGTATGTTTCCTCTGTTGTTTTTGAAGGACGAAGCCAAGCCCACCCCGAACCCAAAGTTACAGGACGAATCCAAAACCACAGGTCTTAGATTTTTTTTTTATAATTTGTAGGAATTGGATTATAATATATTATAACTTTTTATTTTTTTAGCACCGACACCAACTCCAACAACATCAACCCTAACGACACCGTCACCAACCCCAATAACACCAACTCTAACATAAATGTTGCCCTTCATCCTAAAGTGTTTATGGTCCAAGACGAATGTATATTTTATGTTAAGTCGACACAATCACATGAGTATCTAATGTCGGTGGCTATTAGTGTAAATTCAACACGACTTATCGAGATGCAGCTGTTATAGAGAATTTTAACAGTGCTAGAAAAATGACCTGTCTACTCAGTGTTATTGATATTTTAATGTAAAAAATGCTTTTTTTAAATTTATTTTTAGTTACTTAATTTTTTTATGTATACTTTAAGGTTTTACAATGAATATAATTTGTTATATTTATTATCTTAAACCGTTGAACTTGTATGTTTCGAAGATATTAATTTTTCTATATATTTTTTTGTAAACTATAGATGTTCAAATCGAATAAAAAAATTAAAGAAACAAGTTTTTTGAATTCGGGTTTAACGAAAACACAAAGGCTAAGTACGACAATAAAATGATTTATTTTAGAGATTTCAATATACATACATATAGAATTTTAATTGTCAATAAAAATACACTTTAAATATAATATCATTTTGCATTAATTTATATGTAATTATATATTTAATAAACATCTAGTAAACATTTCTATATTAACAAATATAAATATAGAAATGTTTTAAAATTTGAAAAACATCAAAAATTGTTCACGAAAAGGCCGCATGGGTGGGGGTGGCGAACTGGCAAGAGCTCAGATCAATAAAAATCAGATCAGCCTTTTTGTAGTATTCAAGATTTCGTAGCACCGTTAAGTATCAAAGATTCTTTTAAGAACCATTTTTGGCAAATAATCATGTGCACTGTTGATAAGCCACAATTACATAAGAGATGAAAAAGGCAAAGATCTCAAAAACTAGGTATATACGACAACTATGATATATATGGAATATATACATCATAATTAATAATTGTTAATGTATTTTTCTCTGGTTAATAACAACCGATTAACGCAAGAAGGCACTTTTTGTAGTGTCCCGAGGTGTCACCCTGTAATAATCATATAAAAATTTTTATATAAGAATAAATAGATAATTGATTTGAGATTTAAAAAAATAAAATACCTCAATCCAGCTCTGCAATGATTTTCCGTACTTTGCTTCGAAAGCTTCTTTTATATCTCCGAGATCGACTTCACAACGTGTTACGATAACTCTGATGAGTTGATGATCGGTAGTACCGATTCCGGCCATCGACTTATGGAGACGTTCAGCGAAGAACTCGGCCCTGTTCTTCACACATTTTACTGTAACAATATTATAGATAATAAATTAGGTTTTAGACCGAAGAAAAATTAAAGGCATTCGGATAATTACCGATCGCCAAAAGGCCATCTTTAATATCGCCAGAAAATTCGTTCTTGACGGCCTTCTCAAATGGATGTCCAGTGATGGACTCGTACTCTTGGAAAGTCAGAGACAATTGTGGGAACGAGCGTTGGCAGAGAACGGAGTTGAAGGTGGACTCGTCAGTTCCCATTCGGAGCTCGCCTGTCAAAGTAAATGTATTTTAAAAGATAATGTGGATCGTTCGAAGGAATGATGAATTGATTTTTACCAGCTCTCAATAAAGCTTGAGCGTCGACTTTAGCTCTATCTGGATCGACTTGAAACGATTCGTCTCTGTTGGCCTAATTAAAAAAATATGATTAATACAATTATTTTTAGAATATATTAGTATTGATATATTTGTCAGACTTACGCAACTCAACGATATCAAAAGCCTTCTGAAGCTTCCAGAAGTATCGCCAGCCAAATCGTTGGACAAAGAAGATCTGTACACTAAAAAAATAATATTTTTGACAATTTTATCTAGCATCGGAAATATTAAATAGAAGGTAACACGTTTAGATAAAAATAAGCTTCTAATCTGATTTTGTTGTCCGGATAGATAACTTATGTACTAAGTAGATAAAAATCAAATGTATTAAATTTAAAATTATACATACTGGATTCATACGCGTTTTGAATAACACGAATTTCATGATTCGTCATTGTGCATAGCACTTCAATGACGGTATCCTCATCAGTTCCGACTTGATCGATGGCTTTATGCAGGCATTCAGCATAGTATTGTGGTAGAGGAGTCATCAATGCAATGACCACTTCTTCAAAGTGGCCAGTACATTCACTCTTCAGATCATCAATCAAGTCCTAAAAAATAAAAAAATAGTATACCAACACATATAGGCACTATGTTACCAGCGATATAATTGACTACCTTTCCATAGAGAGTTTTGAACTCGTAGGCGATTCTTAAACGTTGATCGTTGCTTCTTGCTGCCAAAACTTTAATGATGGACTTCTCGTCGGTTCCGAAGCCTTTCATGGCTTTGCGAAGAACTTCGGCATCAGCGCGAGGATTGAACGGATCAGCCGGGCAGACTGTCGGTCTTGGCTGTTGAAATTTTTAGCACATGTAAAGAAGTATAAATACATTTTCTGTACCTAAAGTTAGCATATAAATTATGTTAATTTGAAAGTTCATTATTCCAATTAAGTCGTTTTTGCATATTAATTAATTTAAAATCATATAAATTAATTTTATAATCACACAAAACAGGTTTATATTTAAAATTTATTTTTAAATACTAACATGTTTTTGTACTATTTCATATTATTTTAAAAATAAAATAAATAATTGAAAATTCTATTATTGACTTATTGAACTTATTTAAATTCATATGGCACATTGCCAACGATTCGCAGACCAACTACTCAAATATAATTCAGTAACGAGTTCTGTGAAATACAATACAATCGAAAATAGCTATTTAAATAGATATAATACATAAATTACAAATACATAATATATTTAAGCACCATTATTTTCAGTTCTTTGTTAGATTTTAATATGCCAGGCTCCAAAAAAATTTTGTACCCAATAAAGTTAGGTGATTCTTTTGCATTATACTAATACATTTCACGTATGTTCATACATATGTTTGCCGTGTGTGTCACAGAATTTTGTGGCCATAATAATTTTCTAAATGATTGAAGTATTTATTTTACTCAATATTAAGAGTTTTAAATAAAATCATATACAAATTTAAGGGATTGGGTTAAGCAATTAATACTATAAATTATAGGATGTAGAGATATTTGCACCTACTGAAGATACTCTTTATTCCTTTTACTGTTTAAACTCAAACCTAACCTAATTAAAGTTCTAAAATTAAATTTAGTTTTTGAACATCCATTAGATTAGGTTTTGGTTTGAACATTAAGTGCAAATTACCAATAATTTGTACCTACCATAGTTGCAAATATCCTAAATTATATTGGTTTATGCCAAAATAGTAAAAAAATCAAGCTTAAAATGTAATTATTGAACCAAAATATTTATACTGGTGGGGGGTATGTTATGTTGAATACGGCGAGCTTTATTATAAATATTTAATTAGATTAGAATTAAAATAATATTACCATTTATTGTGTCAATAATTTTTTAGGTAGGTAAACCATATTATGTAAAAGTATGATTTTTAGATATTTTACTTGATAAACATTACTATATCGTATTCCACAGAGCTACATTTTTTCTATATTTGTGACGATATATAAAAATTCTTACAATATCAGGTAGCAAATGATCTTCATTAAAATTATTTTTCAATGTATGAAATTTAGTTTTATACTTCTTTATTTGATGTTAACATAACATATGTATAAGAATGAGAAAAAAATACTGGTCATATTTTGACAAAAAAAATCGAGATATTTATAGATGTTTATTTGATCCATATGTCATATATGTAGATCAGTATAATTTAAAAAAAATTAGCATTCAATTTTTGATTGATTTAATTAGTATTATAAATAAGCTTCGCTGCGAAACACTTTTTTACACCAATTAAGATAAAGACACACGCACACAAACATACGTAATTACCTTTCTAGGCGCTTGGGCGCTCTGCCCGTGCACCTCATGCGGCGCCTGTGCATAAGAAGATGCTGCATGATGAGCCATTTGAGGAGCTTCACCTGGATAGCCAGGGTATTGCGGATAGGCTCCTGGTGGTGGATTTTGCGGATGAGGGTAACCCGCCGGTGGCTGCTGAGCTTGGGGGTAGCCGGTCGGCGGTGGAATCTGCGACTGAGGATAGCCAGCCGACGGATACTGCTGGGGATAAGGCGATGGATATTGCATGCCGGGGTAGGGCGCGGGCATTCCGAACGACTGCGGAGCTCCGCTGAAACCGACGTTGTGCATGTACGGTTGTTGGTTGGGATACGGCGCTTGCGGATAATACGGATACTGAGGCCCGCCAGGAGGTCCCTTGTGAAAAATTGAAATGATAAAAACACAAATTTAAAAGTTTTTATTAAAAAATAAAATAAAAAATAACCCTTTCGACTCTTTCAGATGTAGAATAATAGAACTTTCAAATCATTATAAAAATTATCACAAGATGAGCCGGTAAAATCAATAGTTGTCTACGCTACAACATAATGTTTAATTTTTAAAGTGATACAGTTCAAATTATGAATATGCAACTAGTGATTTTAGCAATTCAATTATGCGTGCAAAAAATCAGGTGTCGAAAAGAGTCGGAGCTGATTTTTTTCGTTTCTTAATTTGTTGAAATTTATGTGCGTTGTTGACATGATGTATGTATGAGATGATTAACAAATGTTGCTACAAAAACATGTGAATAACTTCTTAAGATGCCTCTTTTATGGAGATGAGTCATGGATCAGTTCTAG